>NC_058086.1:134945118-136244448 GCF_014858855.1 Bufo gargarizans
TTCAGGATTTTTGGCCGGAGCAAAAAGCAAATAGGGGATATCATGCTGCGGTATTTTCTCCGGCCAAAAAACGTTCCGTTCCGGAACTGAAGCCATCCTGATGCATCCTGAACGGATTTCACTCCATTCAGAATGCATTAGGATAAAACTGATCAGGATTCTTCCGGCCTGTAGCCCCGACGATGGAACTCTATGCCGGAAGACAAAAACGCAAGTGTGAAAGAGCCCTAAGAGGCAAACTTTACGCAGTGAGTGGGCTAATGCCTTTTGATCAAAATGTACACTAATGCCTCTTGTACAGCATGAAATATGGCGGGCTGTACACTGTAATATTGTGCTGAGAAGCGAGTTTAATTAGATCTAAGCATAGCATTGTGGATGTGCAATCCAGTTCTGTTTCTCCCCTTGATCTATAGATTGTAGTTTGGCCTGAGAATGTGGCCGATTGTGGGGCAGTAGATCAATTGTGACTGGTTGGATATTTCAACCACTATATGCACACACATATTTTTATTATGCCTCCCAGCTGTTGGTGGCAGTCATCCAGGGGTTAAGTTTGTTTATAACCCCATACCACTGGGGGCTGGTACATACTCAGCAACACACATTCAGATGAGGATTTATGCACTTAATATTCCATTTCTGAAATATGCCCAGTATACTGACATAGAGGCGATTGCCTGTGATAAAGGGGGCACTACGCCGGGGTTAGGGTTTTTAATAATATTGTAATACAGTAATTGTTGTTTTTCATTTTATTATCCTTACAGACAGTTAATTATATTAGTTCAGGATACATACTTCTAATATCTTTATTATCAGTGGCTTTCAGCTATGTTATTTATTCACAATATTTATTTATTGTCCATGAACTCCCTGATTGTCAAGCACTGCAGAATGTTTTTGCACTATAAATAAAAAATATTATTAATATTATCCACAAGATAGGGGATATCTAACTGATCTCTAACTGTTCCGCTTCCCTGTTCTGATGGAGAGGCAGGTCGAGCATATACCCTCGCTGCTCCATTCATTCTATATAGAACTGCCGAAAATTGCGGAGAGCTGTACTCACCTATCTCTGGCACTCACATAGAGAGTAAATGGAGCAGTAGGGTGCAAGTTTGACCCACTCTGTCAGAATGGGAAAACAGGATCCCCATTCTTGGGGGTCCCATCAGTTGGACCCCAGTGATCAACTAGTTATCCCCTATCCTGTGGACAAGGGATAACGTGCAAACTTGGCACAACCCATTTAGTCAATACTACAGTGTGCTAACTGTGGTGATGTGGACAGTATAAGTGCTGGAAGGCGTGTATATCCCACCCAGATACCTCTGCTGGGTGAGATAAATAAAATCCAGAAAGCTGCAGGGGGTTCAGCAAAGCGTAGTTTGCTGAGACAGTTTTGTTTACATTTTGTTCTGGGCTGGATTTCATTTGGAGTGGTGGATAGGTTTGGTAGTGGGATCTGCCAGTCTACACCCTTCCAGTACGGGTGTTGTCTTTTACCTGAGGTGATTACAGATGAGGCCTGCTGTAATCAAGGAGGGATAATACCGACCCTCTGTGTGCCCGTTTTGGGAGAGAAAACTTGGAAACAGAGGCCTACAAAGGCTCTGGGTGGTCTCAGTTAGGAGGGCTCAGGGGCCACAAGGCTATGTGAAGCCTGATCTCTTCACTGTCTGGACTTGTGTCTGATAACCAGACCTGCTAAGGCTTGGAGCCTGAGACCCTGTGTACAAGCTGTCCTTAGAGGTGAGTCAGGAAAAACTTCTGTGTATTAGGAAGTGCCTAGACGGGCAGGTGTTTATTTGATGTTTATTTGATGTTTTGCTTGTGTGGGTGCTGAAGTGCCAAAATAAAGCACCAGTTTGGACATTAAATCCTGTTGTCTGTGAAGAAGTCTGTGACTGAGACCCCCTGAGATAGAGAGCGATCCCTTACAGTTCATAAGGAATAACACTATATGTGCCCATTATATGACCGGCATTTTTTATCATTTCTCTCATCTGTATGCTGAATCTTTAGTTTGCGGATCTCCCAGCTCTGGCATAAACCCTTTGACCTTGTTTTGTTCTGTTCTCTATATGTGTGCAGTAGATAATTTATTTTCTCTTTATTTACTCTTTTATCATTTATTTTTAAGTTTACTGTTCCTTACTCTTGTCATACTCTTCTCGCCTTGTCTGCACTGTTGCCCACACTGCCATGCTCTTCTTCTCTTCAGGCTCTGCTACCCTTCTGCTTTAGGTCTCATGCACATGACTATGTATTTTGCGGTGTGCAAAACATGGATCTGGAAAACACATACTGTTGTGTGCATAAGGCTTTAGGGTCCATTCACACAACTGTGTCTGTTATGTGGACCACAAAATACAGATCACCAACACATTGATGCCAGCTGTATGTATGCCACATTGCGGTGCAGGCCTTTTGACTTCAGTGGGTCCATAATCCGCAAGATGCGGCAAGGAATAGGATATGTCTTATCTTTTGCGACATGGCTGCATAGACCCAGAAGCACATGGAAACCCCTATATGATGCACTGAGCTTGCTCCATACATGGCAGTTGCCAGTTGTATTATACAGCAGGCACTCTCTAGCAGTGACCGGGTTTGGAGATAACTTTGATGCCAGTCATTTAACCCCTCAGATGCCATGGTCAATAGCGGATGTGGCATCTGTGGGTTAGACAGAGGGAGGGTGGTCCCTTTGCCTTTTAATTGGTGACCCAGTGGTAAAATCGCAAGGCTTCGATCTGTTACTATGACAGACTGGGGCCTTGTGAAGGCTCCCAGACTTGTCATAGCATGCTGCCTGCAAAGCCATGCCTGAGAGACTAAATAATATTCTATTGTAGTCTGTGGGACAAGTGATCAGAAGATCCAATGTAACAAGTCCCCTTGTGGACTTATCAACAAACCAGTGGAAAGCTGAAGAGGATCAGTTGACCACGCCTATGTCGGGGAGGAAGAAAACAAACCCCAGACTGAAAAATTGAGACATAGGAGTTAGAGATGTCGCGAACATAAAATTTTCCATTCGCGAACGGCGAACGCAAATTTCTGCAAATGTCCGTGAACGGGCGAACCGCCATTGACTTAGGCAGGCAAATTTTAAACCCACAGGGACTCTTTCTAGTCACAGTAGTGATGGAAAAGTTGTTTCAAGGGGACTAACACCTGGTGTCAGCACCAGATCTTTGAGAAGTTCTGATAGACGCTCTTCAGTACCTCCTGCATGATCTTCTTTTGTTTTGCTTTCATTTTGACATCTCTCCTCCCTCTCCCAGCTGTCATCTATTAGCAATGATTGCCTCCCTATCTCCTCCCCATACTGCCTCACCTTGCGGTTTATACAACTTCCTGGAGTGTGCTGATGCTAGAAGCTGTTACTGCTGCATCCACAAGATAAGTCTGTTTCTTTATTTCTGTTTTCTTGTGGGCTTGATCCTAGGTAACCCTGACTCCCTCCGTATTAAGTGTAGGGAGCCGGTGGTCGTGTCCCCTCACTATTATAGGGTGTTCAGGTGTCATACAGTCGAGGAACGAGGGTATGCAATTTTCTACAATTGAGATTTTTGCATAGGCTGAGCAGTAAGGGAGAGAGCTAGGGCTGTTACAGGGCTTACCCTTTTGTTCCTTAGTTTTGGATCAAGTCAGTCGGATCTTCATTTGTGTCTTCTAGTTTTCTGTAACACCATCCGTGACATTATAAACCGCCAAAACCGTCTTAAGCATGAATCCGGTTTCAACCTTGATTGACCGCATGCAGGGTATTTCACTGGAGGTAGCAGATCTCCGGAAAACTGTCTCTCAGTTTGAGGTGACCATTTCTGCTTGCGTTCATGGAATTTGTTCTGAGCCTAAAATCTCGCTTCCGGATACGTTCTCCGGGGGTAGTGAGAATTTTGTTTGTTTTAGAGAGGCTTGCAAACTCCATTTTCGCCTACTTCCCCATTCCTCTGGTGATGAGGAGCGGAGGGTGGGGATCATCATCTCGCTACTCAGGGATAACGCTCAGTCCTGGGCCTTTTCGCTGCCGGTGGGGGCACGGCCCCTCCGTTCAGCGGATGAATTTTTTTTAGCCCTGGGTCAGATATATGATGATCAGGATCGTATTTCTCTGGCGGAATCTAAACTGCGTCTTTTATGCCAGGGTAAACAGTCCGCAGAGATATACTGTTCAGAATTTCAGAGATGGGCAGCTGATACTGGTTGGAATGATGCTGCACTCCGAAGTCAATTTTGCCATGGTCTTTCAGAGGGATTGAAAGATACATTTGCCTTTCATGAGAGACCTACCTCCTTGGATTCTGCCATGTCTCGGGCTGTTCGTATTGACAGGCGTCTTAGAGAGAGAGGAGAGATCACTCCTTCCTGTCATACTCAGTCCAAGGACAGTGGGGTGGTCTCATTCAGTGTGCAGGAGCCTCAGTCTCTCTCAATCCTCTCTGAGCAGGAGCCCATGCAGCTGGGTTTGCTTGCCTCTGACAATAGAAGATTCAGCTCTCAGAGGAGGGTTTGTTTCTGTTGTGGAGGTATAAATCATTTGGCAAATGTTTGTCCCTCTAGGATATTCAGGCAGTTTTTTGAGAGTAATAAAGAAACAAAAAGAAAAAAGTCATCTAAAAACGTTCCATCTGTTACTATTGGAAAGGTTGATGCGGAAATTGAAGGTTTTCCGTTTGCTTGTAGTTCCCGTTTTGTCCTACCTAGAGAGCAAGAACATTTTTTGTGAGATTTTTGTAGATAGTGGAGCAGCTGTCAATCTCATTGATAATCAATTTGCTATAACACATGGTTTCCAGGTATGCACTTTGGGAAAGGATATACCTGTTTTTGCTATTGATTCCGCTCCACTTTCTGAAAAATCATTAAAGGGCATAGTTCACAATATCCGTTTGATTGTGAGTGATACTCATGTTTAGGATGTGTCATGTTTCGTCCTAAGCGGGTTGCCTACTCCTCTAGTGTTGGGGCTATCCTGGCTCACTAAAAATAACCCCACCGTTGATTGGCCAGCGAGGCAAATAAATGGTTGGAGTGATTTTTGCAGAGAGAATTGCCTCTCGACATCTGTTTCAGAGGTTTCTACTAAGACTGTACCATCTTTTATCTCTGAATTTTCGGATGTGTTTTCTGAGAGTGGTGTTCAGGAGCTGCCCCCTCACAGGGAGTACGATTGCCCTATTAATCTCATCCCAGGCGCCAAGCTGCCTAAATCTCGTTTATACAATCTCTCCTAACCTGAAAGGGCCGATATGCGTGCTTATATCTCTGAGAGCCTGAGAAAGGGACACATACGACCCTCGAAGTCACCTGTTGCCGCTGGTTTTTTCTTTGTTAAGAAAAAAGATGGTTCTTTAAGACCATGTCTGGATTTCAGGGAGCTGAACAGTATCACAATTCGTGACCCTTATCTGCTTCCTCTGATCCCGGACCTGTTTAACCAGATTGTTGGGGCTAAAGTTTTTTCCAAGTTGGATTTAAGAGGGGCATACAACCTGGTTAGGGTCAGAGAAGGAGACAAATGGAAGACGGCCTTCAATACCCCTGAGGGCCATTTTGAGAATTTGGTTATGCCTTTTGGTGTGACGAATGCTCCAGCCGTCTTTCAGCATTTTGTGAACAGCATTTTCTATCATTTAATGGGGAAATTTGTACTAGTGTATCTAGATGACATTTTGATTTTTTCTCCTGATTTCAAAACTCCTAAGGACCACCTATGTCAGGTCTTGCTCATTCTGCGGGAGAATAAATTGTACGCTAAACTGGAAAAATGTGTGTTTGCGGTTCCAGAATTTCAATTTCTGGGGTTTGTTCTCTCTGCTTCTGGTTTTCGCATGGACCCCGAGAAGGTCCGCGCTGTGCCTGAGTGGGAGCTTCCTGAGAATCAGAAGGCGCTGATGCGCTTTTTGGGTTTTGCCAATTATTACAGGAAGTTAATTTAGAATTATTTCTCTGTTGTTAAACCACTCACTATGACTAGAAAGGGGGTACATTTTTCCTCCTGGTCGGTAGAGGAGCGTAGGGCCTTTTCTAGTATCAAGGAGAGTTTTGCTTCCGCTCCCATCTTGGTAAAACTTGATATTTCTCTGCCTTTCATAGTTGAGGTGGACGCTTCTGAGGTGGGTGTGGGTGCGGTCTTCTCTCAGGGTCCCTCTCCTGCAAAATGGCGACCGTGTGCCTTTTTCTCTATGAAACTCTCCTCCGCAGAGAGAAATTATGATGTGGGTAATAGGGAGTTGTTGGCCATCAAGTTAGCTTTTGAGCCAGACACCCTATTACCATGTTTACCGACAATAAGAATCTGGCCTACTTGGAGTCAGCCAAGCGTTTGAACCCGAGACAGGCCAGATGGTCTTTGTTCTTTTCAAGGTTTAATTTTGTTGTCATGTTCTGCCTTGGGGTTAAGAATGTGAAGGCGGATGCCCTGTCACGTTGTTTTCCGGGAGGGGGGAACTTTGAAGACCCGGGTCCCATTTTGGCTGAAGGGGTGGTTGTCCCTCATTCACGGCCATCGGGTCCTCTCCTTCCGTTACCAATTCCTTCCCGTCCTTGGACACATCTGTCCATGGATTTCATTACGGACCTGCCTCGTTCCTCGGGGAAGACTGTGATTCCGGTGGTGGTGGACCGTTTTAGCAAAATGGTGCATTTTGTTCCTTTTCCTGGCTTGCCCAATGCTAAAACGCTGGCGCAGGCATTTATTGATCACATTGTCAAACTGCATGGTATCCCTTCAGACATAGTCTCTGATAGGGGCACACAGTTTGTTTCCAGATTCTGGAAGGCCTTCTGTTCTCGCTTGGGGGTTCGGTTGTCATTCTCTTCTGCTTTTCACCCGCAGTCGAATGGCCAGACGGAGCGCATCAATCAGAATCTGGAGACATATCTGCGTTGTTTTGTGGCGGAGAATCAGGAGGATTGGTGTTCTTTTCTCTCCCTTGCTGAGTTTGCTATAAATAACCGTCCTCAGGAGTCCTCTGATAAGTCACTATTTTTTGGTGCATATGGGTTTAATCTGCAGTTTGGGATATTCTCTGGAGAGGGGGCTTCTGGTTTACCTGATGAGGAGAGATTCTCCTCGTCTTTGTCATCTATTTGGCAAAAGATTCAGGATAATCTAAAGAGCATGAGTGAGAGATATAAGCATGTGGCGGATAAGAGACGTGTGCCTGGTCCGGACCTGAATGTTGGTGATCTGGTATGGTTGTCTACTAAGAATATCAAATTGAAGGTTCCCTCCTGGAAGTTGGGTCCTAGGTTTATTGGGCCTTACAAAATCTTGTCCGTCATCAATCCCGTTGCCTACCGTCTTGATCTTCCTCAGACTTGGAAGATCCATAATGTTTTTCACAAGTCCCTATTAAAACCTTATGTCCAACCCACTGTACCCTCCTCTTTGCCTCCTCCTCCGATTGTGGTTGATGGTAATCTTGAATTTCAGGTCTCTAGGATTGTGGACTCTCGTATTGTCCGCGGTTCTCTTCAGTACCTCGTTCATTGGGAGGGTTATGGTCCTGAGGAGAGGATGTGGGTTCCAGTGGCGGACATTAAGGCCACTCATTTTCTCAGGGCATTCCATAGGTCCCATCCTGAGAAGGTGGGCTCTGAGTGTCCGGAGTCCACTCGTAGAGGGAGGGGTACTGTCACTAACAGATCTTTGAGAAGTTCTGATAGACGCTCTTCAGTACCTCCTGCATGATCTTCTTTTGTTTTGCTTTCATTTTGACATCTCTCCTCCCTCTCCCAGCTGTCATCTATTAGCAATGATTGCCTCCCTATATATCTCCTCCCCATACTGTCTCACCTTGCGGTTTATACAACTTCCTGGAGTGTGCTGATGCTAGAAGCTGTTACTGCTGCATCCACAAGATAAGTCTGTTTCTTTATTTCTGTTTTCTTGTGAGCTTGATCCTAGGTGACCCTGACTCCCTCCGTATTAAGTGTAGGGAGCCGGTGGTCGTGTCCCCTCACTATTATAGAGTGTTCAGGTGTCATACAGTCGAGGAACGAGGGTATGCAATTTTCTACCATTGAGATTTTTGCATAGGCTGAGCAGTAAGGGAGAGAGCTAGGGCTGTTACAGGGCTTACCCTTTTGTTCCTTAGTTTTGGATCAAGTCAGTCGGATCTTCATTTGTGTCTTCTAGTTTTCTGTAACACCATCCGTGACACCTGGACTGTGGCATGCTGGAGGGGGATCCATGGCAAAACTCCCATGGAAAATTACATAGTTGACGCAGAGTTGGATTTTAATCTATAAAGGGCATAAATGACCTAACAATCCAAAAAATTTTTGAACAACGTGGTTTAAAACATCCAGTGTGTGTATACGATCAGGTATGATGTATCAATCAGGTAGTGTAAGGGTTACGCCCGCTTCACAGACATTGACAGACCAAACTCCCCTTTTAATGCAAACCGCAAACTTCCCATTTGCACAAGGTTGGATACCAAGCTAGCCATGTCCCGTTGATGTCATTGAAGGTTTCTTCCTCCACCCAGCCACGTACAACACCAAGGGTCCCCGAAAGGTGAATTGAATTGATTTTTCGAACGGGGAGATGGTTAAAAAAACGCTTGCTCCCTCCCCTTTGTTTAAATCCATGCCACGGTCACTGCGTCTGCGCCGTGCAATTTACTGTCACACTCGATATGAGTGGTATTTTGTGTAGTACTATTCTTATTAGTTTAATCCCTGTGACGTGACGTCCCCAATCTGGGGTCCATTTATTAAATTGATTTTTCGAATGGGGAGATGGTTAAAAAAACGCTGGCTCCCTCCCCTTTGTTTGAATCCATGCCAGGGTCACTGCGTCTGCGCCATGCAATTTACTGTCACACCCAATATGAGTAGTATTTTCTATAGTACTATTCTCATCAGTTTAACATCCTGTAATGGTATGAGTGGTGGTGGCCTAGAAAGTGGCCACAATACAGTCTGTGTGGGCCTGACACACACGGGCTTGCAACTGTGATTATATCACTGAAAAATATTAAATAGAATCTTTTTTATTTGCAAGGTATTTGAGTGAGTGACACCCTGTAGCGGTATGAGTGGAGGCCTAGCCACTACCCAGTGGCCACAATACAGTCTGTGTGGGCCTGACACACACTGGCTTGCAACTGGGATTATATCACAGAAAAATATTAAATTTTGTCTTATCTGCAAGGTATTTTCTGTCACACCCTGTATGAATGGTGTGCACACACAGTGCTGTCTGTGACTGAGCTTGCAGCCTCCCACACACGGGCAGCCAGGCAACTGCAACATATATATATATATATATATATATAAAAAAAAGAAAAGCAGACTGATGTACCAGCCCATGAAAAGGGCTTTTTGGGGTGCTGTCAGGACGCTGTCCTTACAGCAGATGAGTCTGTGGACACAGAACACTGCCCTAGCTAAGGCTTTCCCTATTGAATCAGCAGCAGCAGCACTGTCCCTCCTCTCACTGAGAATGCAGCTTCCGATTGAATCTAAAATGGATGCTGTCCAGGAGGTGGGAGGGTCTGGGAGGGAGGGTGTGCTGCTGATTGGCTGGAATGTGTCTGCTGACTGTGAGGTACAGGGTCAAAGTTTACTCAATGATGATGTATAGGGGGCGGACTGAACATCGCATATGTTCACCCGCCGCGGCGAACACGAACAAGCTATGTTCGCCGGGAACTGTTCCCCGGTGAATAGTTCGGGACATCACTAATAGGAGCTTTCCCTATTGAATCAGCAGCAGCAGCAGCACTGTCCCTCCTCTCACTGAGAATGCAGCTTCCGAATGAATCTAAAATGGATGCTGTCCAGGAGGTGGGAGGGTCTGGGAGGGAGGGTGTGCTGCTGATTGGCTGGAATGTGTCTGCTGACTGTGAGGTACAGGGTCAAAGTTTACTCAATGATGATGTATAGGGGGCGGACCGAACATCGCATATGTTCACCCGCCGCGGCGAACACGAACAAGCTATGTTCGCCGGGAACTGTTCCCCGGCGAATAGTTCGGGACATCACTAATAGGAGCCAGTGCAGAAGACCAGAGCAGAGGGAAGCAGGTAAGTATGATCCTTTCAGCAGGGAAGGTAAGCTGTAGGTACCTGTTAGAAATTATGTATTCCCAGACAACCCCTTTATTGGGGTTATTTAGCCAGATGTATTAATTTCTTGCTTATATGCTGCTGCCACTTAGTCCATTGTCTAGTATAAATGCTGGCACTGGCCAATCCACTGCTTTGTGTAAATGCTGCCAGCCTGACACCTGTCAGCCCACAGTCTAGTGCAGTGATGGCAAACCTATGGCACGGGTGCCAGAGGAGGCACTCGGAGCCCTCTCTGTGGGCACCCGCACTCTGGAAAAAGTCTATGGTGTACCAATAAGCCTTAGACTTTTCCTGCCATTCATCAGCGAAGGGCGTGCTATGAACGGCACAGTCAGAGCACTGAATGTAGGCAGTTATTATAGCTAAATGATAAAGTACATGGAAGATATACTATATTGGTATTTAGGTTAAATTGCCATGTTGGCACTTTGTGATAAATAAGTGGGTTTAGGTTGCAGTTTGGGCACTCAGTCTCTAAAAGGTTTGCCATCACTGGTCTAGTGTAAAAACTGCCACCAGTAACTGTACAGTCTAGTGTACACCCTGACACTGGTCAGTCCACAGTTTAGTTTAAGCTCTGCCACCAGTCACCACACTGTCTAGACCAGTGGTGGCGAACCTATGGCATGGGTGCCAGGGCGGCACTCAGAGCCCTCTCTGTGGGCACCCGCACCCTGGAAAAAGTGGTGTACCAATATGCCTTAGACTTTTTCTGCATTCATTGGTGCAGGTTGCACTACGAACAGCACAGGCAGCGCACTGAATGTAGGCAGGTTATTATAGCTAAATGATAAAGTACATGGAAGATATACTATATTGGACTGTAGTATTCACGGTAAATTGGGTTGCAGTTTGGGTGCTCAATTTCTAAAAGGTTCACTATCACTGGTTTAGTGTAAACAATGTCACTAGTCAGTCCAAAGTCTAGTTAAGCTGTGCCACCAGTCACCAGACTGTCTAGTGTAATTGCTGCCACTGATCAGTCCACAGTCTAGTGTCAGCATTGCTGTAAGTCAGCGCATGGTTTAGTGTAAATGGTATCGATTGTCAATCCATAGTTTAGTGTAAGTAGTCCTGCCCATCAGTCTGCAGCATAAAGTATATGCTGCCACCCGTCAGTCCATGGTCTAGTTAAAAGGCTCACAACCGCCAGTTCGCATTCTAGTATAAATGATGCAACCAGTCATGACCACACTATGACTAAACTGATGAGGGGAGAAAAACCTGAAACAGTGCTGTCTATAGATAGGTCTCTGGTCTTCATTCTATTCTCCCTTGGAGCAATGTCTGAAAATAAGAGGCAGATTTATCAAACCTGGTGTAAAGGAAAACGAAACTGATTCCACCCTTCATTTTTCAAAGCACCTTAGGAAAATGGAAGATGGATTTGCTAGAACAAATCCAACATGGTAAGATTTCTTGTGATGGTCACAAGGCTACAGTCTTAAAGGGGTTGTCCAGGTTCAGAGCTGAACCCGGACATACCCTTATTTTCACCCCGGCAGCATCCCGGAGCCTAGCATCGGAGCATCTCGTGCTCCGATGCGCTCCTGTGCCCTGCGCTAAATCACCATTGTAAAACTCACCATTTCTATTAACTCCTTATAAAAGACATCCTGGGACCCAGGATTAAATCTAGGGAGACATTTAGAACAGCTGAGCCATTATAGGCTCTGTTATTTTGCTGGGCTAATTACGATCAAGGAGCCGCCCAGGGGGCGGGGCTTCCTCCTTTAAAGCACCCAAGAGCCTGTCAGTCAGTGCTCTGGTTGCGTCGCTTTCACAAGTTAGCTCCAGAGTTCCCTGTGCCTTGAGATATTTTCATATTGCTCGGCTTTGAGTTTGTTGTTCCTCTTTTTCACAGCTCTAATTTCTTCTAGTGCTGGTGGGCCCCCTTAAGGTCTTGTTTCTCCACCTCCAGGTATTGTAGGTGTTATGACCTGTTTTTTTCTTTTCAATTACAGACTATGGCTTCCCCTAAGGATCCGGATCAGCGGAAGGCTGGGGCCAAGAGGAAGCATTTGGCGTGTTACTAATGTAACACACCCTTAGATGACGGCTGTCCTTACTCCAGATGTGAGAATTGTCGCACGGCATCCACGGAACCCACGATGCAGGAGATGTTCCAGTGGACAAAAACATACGTGGATGATTCCATTAAGGGAGTGGTACGGCTGCTTAATGAGAGGCTACCAGGTCCCTCTCAGACTCCCATGGAGGTGGTCGCACTGGTCGAAAGACCTACCCCCTGTTCTGTGGGGTCTTCTTCCGAGGAAGAAGAATTTACTTCTTGCTTTTTCCCTCCAGAAAAGACGCAGAAGTTACTCAAGTCCATCAGGTCGGGGGACCAGGATGTTGACATGGGGGAGTCTTCCGATCCCGCAGGACGGACACAGCGTGTCTTTAGAGCGGATGAGACCCTCCTCTCTGTGATGCGCACAGAGTGGAGAAAGCCTGAGAAAGGTCCAGTACTCACCAGAAAATTCAAACTTATGTACCCGATGGCTAAACCCTTGGTGGAATCATGGGGTTCTGTTCCCAAGGTGGACATGGCTATAGCCAAGTTGTCCCGGCGCACTCTAGTTCCTGCAGACGATGGGTCTAGTCTGCAGGACCCTCTAGACCGGAGGGCAGAGTGCACCCTTAGAAGGAGTTACGCGGCGGCTGCTGCCTCCGCAACAACTTCAATTGCGGCCACGGAGGTAGCCGCCTATTTACGCTCCAGGCTCAACCAAATCCAGACGGACGTGGATCAGAGCGTATCAAGAGATGACATCCTGGCAGCCTTCAAGTCAGCCAATCTGGCTATGGACTTTCTGGTCGATTCCACCCAGATGCAGTTGAAGCTGGCCGCCAAAACTATGGCCCTAGTTTCAGCTGCCCGCAGGCCACTTTGGCTGAAACCATGGATCGCTGACAACGCGTCCAAGTTCAACCTTTGTGGGCTCCCCTTCGAACCGGATAGGCTGTTCGGGTCCGAATTGGACAAGATAATGGAGGGGCTCTCCGATAAAAAGGGGAAGAGCCTCCCCCAGCTGCCCTTTCGGGGACGCCCCAGACAGGAGAAGAAGCGCGAAGGTCGTCCGGGGCAGCAGTCTAGGCGCAGAGATTGGGGGGGCCGTCTCGTAAATATTCAAGACGCTCCCGTAAACCCACCAGGGAGGCAAAACCCTTCTGACTATGGGCCTCCTCGAGGCTCTTGGATAAGCCCTGCTGCCCCTGCAGTGTCTCCTCTAGATTTTCCCGTACCCCTCCCCCAGATTCCCGTGGGGGGCCGTCTTACCCATTTCAAAGACTCTTGGAGCCGATTGATTGCAGACCCCTGGGTCCAGGACATAGTTTCCGTCGGGTACCGGGTAGATCTCATCTCTCTCCCCCCAGAGAGATTCATCGCCACACGAAATTTCGGGTCTGCCAAACAAGTGGTCCTAGAATCTTACATTCAGGACTATATCTCTAAGGGAGCCCTAGAGGAGGTGCCGGCAGGGGAGAGGGGTCTAGGGATTTATTCACCAGTGTTCCTGGTTCCCAAAAGGACGGGAGATCTCCGGATGATTATCGATTTGAGATTTCTCAATCGATTTATAAGAAAAACAAGGTTTTGCATGGAAACCATAAGGTCAGTCAGCCATATCCTCAACTCTGGGGACGTCATGGCTACTCTGGACCTCAAGGATGCGTACCTTCACATCCCGATCCATTCCGCGTCCCGGAAACTCCTCAGGATCGCGGTCCAGATTTCAGGGGTCCGCAGGCACTTTCAGTTCGCTGCGCTTCCCTTTGGAATCTCTTCTGCCCCCTTTATCTTCACCAAGGTGGTGGTGTCGGTGGTGGCAGCCTTGAGACTTCAAGGACTGACCATTATTCCTTATCTGGACGATTGGCTTTTCAAAGCCTCTTCAGTTCCGGTCCTTACCCACCATCTTCAGATCGCAATTTCCTTTCTCCTCCGCCTGGGCTGGATTATCAACTGATTATCAACTGGATTATCAATGTGAGCCCATCGACTTTAATCCATTATTTAGGATTCGTGGTCGACTCTGTGGAGATGTCCCTCCGGTTGACTCTAGAAAGGAAAGCGCGGATTCAGGACCTGGCAAAGGTCCTTTATGTCCCTCGTCGAGTCTCTATCCGGACTCTCATGAAGATGCTGGGGCTCATGTCAGCGGCTGCGGATGCAGTCCCTTGGGCACTATGGCACCTCCGTCCTCTTCAGTCGGAGGTCTTACACTTATGGAACGGCAGCCCTGCGGGGCTAGATTCCCTGTGCTCCCTGTCCGGTCAAACCCAGAATTCCCTCAGATGGTGGTTTCGGCTACCAGCAGGGAAGTCTATGACCCAACCAGCTTGGGTCATATTGACTACAGACGCGTCCCTGGTAGGCTGGGGCGCTCACCTGGACGGATCCCCAATACAGGGATCTTGGTCCCCTCTGGAGCCGCGTCTTTCTTCCAATCTTCGTGAGATGCGAGCTATCCGGCTAGCCCTCCTTCACTTCGCCCCTCAGATTCGGGGCAAAGCGGTGAAAGTCCAGTCAGACAATATGACTGCGGTTCTCTATATAAACAAACAGGGAGGCACAAGGTCATTGCCCCTTCTATCAGAGATCGGGGTGATCCTTCGGTGGGCAGAGTTGAACCTTTCCCATTTATCTGCCGTTCATATTCGAGGCTCCCTCAATATGATAGCGGACCGCTTAAGTCGAGGTTTACCGACCATGGAGTGGTCTCTGCATCCGGAGATCTTCAGGCAGCTAGTTCACAGTTGGGGTATGCCAGAGGTGGATCTCATGGCAACCAGGTTCAACGCCAAGGTGCTGAGGTTCTGTTCCCTGTACAGGGAAGACAACCCCCTGGCGATAGATGCTCTGTCGATACCGTGGAGGTTCAGGCTGGCTTACATCTTCCCTCCGTTTTCCATGATACCGAGGGTATTGATGAAAATCCGTCAGGATCAGGCCTCGGTAATAGCCATTATACCGTTTTGGCCCAGGAGATCCTGGTTTACCCAGCTCATTCAGATGAGTTGGGGACAATATTGGAGACTCCCCCCGGAGCAGACCCTGGTGTCGTGGGACACTGACCTCTGCCCAGATCTGCACAGGTTCAACCTGACAGCCTGGAGGTTGATCAGTCCCTTCCCAACATAGAAGGGCTTTCCGAGTCGGTCCTGAGAACGTTGTCGCATTCCCGAGCAGAGTCTAGAAAGAAGGCCTACTCCAGGATCATGAGAATCTTCGTGGCATGGTGTGATTCCAAACAGGTGGCGTCCGCAGATCCGCCCCTTCCTGCGATACTACAATTCCTTCAAGATGGATTAGACAGAGGCCTATCTCCAGCTACCTTGAAGGTACAGATTTGTGCCATCTCGGCCTGTCTCAACAGGCCATATTCTCGGGACCCACTCATCAAACGCTTCCTGAAGGGAGCTGAGAGACTAAAGCTACTATACTGAAACCTATTCCCCAGTAGGATCTTTCAGTAGTGCTCAGGGGGCTAGCATCTCCCCCCTTCGAGCCTTTGGAGGAGGTATATTTCAAATTTTTAACTTGAAAGATGGTCTTTCTTCTGGCTATAGCTTCAGCCAAAAGAGTCTCTGAATTGCAGGCTTTCTCTGCAATTCAACCATACATCATCTTCCTACAGGATAGAGTGCTCCTGAAGTTTTTACCATACTTCAGACCTAAGGTGCCTACCTTTCAAAACATCAACCAGGTAATCTCTTTACCAGTTTTGTTCACAACCTCCTCCTCTGATACTCCAGCTAGAGACCCGCTGGATATTTCAAGATGCCTCCAGATCTATGTGGATAGATCCAGAGAGTTCAGGATAGATGAGAATCTCCTTATCCTGTTTGCCGGTAAGTCTAAAGGCCGTAAAGCATCTAAAGCCACCATTAGTCGCTGGATCAAGGAGGCCATTAGGGAAGCCTTTGTCTCCCAATCCTTAGATCCTCCCGAGTTTGTGAGAGCCCATTCTACTAGGGCGGTCTCCACCTCGGTTGCGGAAAGAAGCCTTCTCCCCTTAGAGTTGATCTGCAAGGTGGCCTCCTGGAGCTCTGAGTCAACCTTCATCTCCCATTATAGGATAGATGCTAGGATGGCAGAGTTTTCGGCTTTTGGGCAGACTGTTCTTAGTTCTGCCAGGCATGAGGACCCTCCCTAGGGGATTCTTCTTGCTATCTCCCCATCTGTGCTGCTGGTAGGACGTAAGGGAATCGTTAATTTCTAACGATAATTTGTTTTCCCTTAGTCCTAACAGCAGCACACAAATATCCCACCCTAGTTACATTATGCTTGTTAAAAACACGGTGGGCTGGGGGGTGATCTCCTCCTTTTCAGGGAGCTTAAGATCGTTTATTGGTTCTTGGGCTCATTAAAATTCCGCCGGTCCTACCAGTCCACAGGGGCAGTTAACCCCATCTGTGCTGCTGTTAGGACTAAGGGAAAACAAATTATCGTTAGAAATTAACGATTCCCCCTCATTCTAGTTACAGAACAACACTAGCAGAGTAGTAATGAAGAGGCAAAGACGTTAATGAATTTTTTAAAATACTGAAGGTGCTGGATTGAAAATCTTCTTTACAGTAATTAATGATTATCAATTTTTTTTTGAGTAATCTCTTGGCAACAATGAGAAAATACAAGTAAAACAGAATATAGAGCAAAATGGATATTTTTGATCATATCCAAGATTTAGCATTATACCCCAAGCCCAGTTCTGCTGCTGTAGCCTATACACAGTTTATTTGGCCTTACATACTTTTTCTAGAATCTATTTATGTACCTTATTACAGCCTAGTCTTAGTTTTCTGCTTGTGTTTTCAGGTTGCATAGCAACAGCTTGTCTTTGACTGAGCACCATTTTAGTATGTGTAGAAATGGTTACGGGCAGTTACATCTGCTGCAGAGTGACCTGACCTTGCCGTGCTAACGCTGGCTTGTTCAAGAGGTCACTTACGTGTAATGATTAGAGATGAGACAATTTCTTAAAAGATTCACTGAATTTCACAAAAAAATTTGCTTTCTGACAAATAATTTAATCATGAAATGCATTTTTTTTGTAAGTAGCGGATGCAATGATAGGGAGCTAAGGAAGGAGGAGAGGACAGTGAGTGGACTGTAGAAATGTAGCACTAGCACTGCCGGCTGCCGCACAACTTAAGGAGTGTCTGGAGAACATGAGGTAGGCGGACGCGGTGGAGGGGGCCGGAACGGGGGCGTAGCGGAGGCGGAGCCAGGCTGGCACCAGTGCCGCAGACCGCACTGCACTTGCCTCTGTGGAAATTAAAGAGAAGCGCCGTAATCTCGCACAGGTGCACTGGCAGAGGCATCGAAGTGCGCATGCACTGTCTTCCTGGCCTCTGCCTGTGCGCCTGTGCGAGATTACGCCGCTTCTCTTCAATTTCCACAGAGGCAAGTGCAGTTAATAAATTAGGTAGGAAGCGGCTCTTGGTGGGGGGGATATCTGTGGAGGACACTGAAGGGGGGGGGGATCTGTAGAGGACACTGAAGGGGGGATCTGTGGAGGACACTGAAGGGGGGAATCTGTGGAGGACACTGAAGGGGGGATCTGTGGAGGACACTGAAGGGGGGGATCTGTGGAGGACACTGAAGGGGGGGATCTGTGGAGGACACTGAAGGGGGGGATCTGTGGAGGACACTGAAGGGGGGGATCTGTGGAGGACTCTGAAGGGGGGATCTGTGGAGGACACTGAAGGGGGGATCTGTGGAGGACACTGAAGGGGGGGATCTGTGGAGGACACTGAAGGGGGGGATCTGTGGAGGACACTGAAGGGGGGATCTGTGGACGACACTGAAGGGGGGGATCTGTGGAGGACACTGAAGGGGGGATCTGTGGAGGACACTGAAGGGGGGATCTGTGGACGACACTGAAGGGGGGATCTGTGGACGACACTGAAGGGGGGATCTGTGGACGACACTGAAGGGGGGATCTGTGGACGACACTGAAGGGGGATCTGTGGACGACACTGAAGGGGGGATCTGTGGACGACACTGAAGGGGGATCTGTGGAGGACACTGAAGGGGGGATCTGTGGAGGACACTGAAGGGGGGATCTGTGGAGGACACTGAAGGGGGGATCTGTGGAGGACACTAAAGGGGGGATCTGTGGAGGACACTGAAGGGGGGGATCTGTGGAGGACACTGAAGGGGGGATCTGTGGAGGACACTGAAGGGGGGATCTGTGGAGGACACTGAAGGGGGGATCTGTGGAGGACACTGAAGGGGGGGTCTGTGGACGACACTGAAGGGGGGGTCTGTGGACGACACTGAAGGGGGGGATCTATTGGACGACACTTAGGGGGGGGGATCTGTGGATGACACTTGGGGGGGGGATCTGTGGACGACACTTAGGGGGATGTTCGGGTGGGAGGTCCTGGAGGGGTGTTTGGATGGGAGCTCTGGAAGGGGTGGGAGGTCCGATAGGTATGTGGGGGTGGGAGATCCGGGAGGACACTGAAGGGGGGGATCTGTGGAGGACACTGAAGGGGGGGATCTGTGGAGGACACTGAAGGGGGGGATCTGTGGAGGACTCTGAAGGGGGGATCTGTGGAGGACACTGAAGGGGGGATCTGTGGAGGACACTGAAGGGGGGGATCTGTGGAGGACACTGAAGGGGGGATCTGTGGAGGACACTGAAGGGGGGGATCTGTGGACGACACTGAAGGGGGGGATCTGTGGAGGAAACTGAAGGGGGGATCTGTGGAGGACACTGAAGGGGGGATCTGTGGACGACACTGAAGGGGGGATCTGTGGACGACACTGAAGGGGGGATCTGTGGACGACACTGAAGGGGGGATCTGTGGACGACACTGAAGGGGGGATCTGTGGACGACACTGAAGGGGGGATCTGTGGACGACACTGAAGGGGGATCTGTGGAGGACACTGAAGGGGGGATCTGTGGAGGACACTGAAGGGGGGATCTGTGGAGGACACTGAAGGGGGATCTGTGGAGGACACTAAAGGGGGGATCTGTGGAGGACACTGAAGGGGGGGATCTGTGGAGGACACTGAAGGGGGGATCTGTGGAGGACACTGAAGGGGGGATCTGTGGAGGACACTGAAGGGGGGATCTGTGGAGGACACTGAAGGGGGGATCTGTGGAGGACACTGAAGGGGGGGTCTGTGGACGACACTGAAGGGGGGGTCTGTGGACGACACTGAAGGGGGGGATCTATTGGACGACACTTAGGGGGGGGGATCTGTGGATGACACTTGGGGGGGGGGGATCTGTGGACGACACTTAGGGGGATGTTCGGGTGGGAGGTCCTGGAGGGGTGTTTGGATGGGAGCTCTGGAAGGGGTGGGAGGTCCGATAGGTATGTGGGGGTGGGAGATCCGGGAGGGGGGGCCCATATTTTTTTTTGCTATGGGGCCCAGTCATTTCTAGCTACGCCCCTGCTCGGATATTAAATAAGCCAGCACCTCATCTGCAGACAGCTGTTTTGGGGTGATTGCCCCTCACCAGTGCAGAGCAGAGAGTACTAGCTTAACTGATTGAGAGGCCTGTAAGTCAGTTCAGTCCCTCTTATGTTTTTTGGTCAGAGAAAATACCGCAGCATGCTGCAGTTTTCTCTCCGCCCCAAAATCCTAAACACTTGCCAGAATGCCGGAGACGGCATTAATCTCCATTGAAATGTATTAATGCCGGATCCGTACTTTCCGTCCACGCATGCGCAGGCCATTAAATCTGTGAAAAAATAAATACTGTATCCGTTTTTCCAGATGACAACCGGAAAGACGGATCTGGTATTGCAATGCATTTGTGAGACGGATCCGCATCCGGATCCGTCTCACAAATGCATTTGTTTGCGTCCAGATTGCCGGATCCAGCAGGCAGTTCTGGCGATGGAACTGCCGGCAGGAATCCTCTGCCGCATGTGTGAAAGTAACCTTACACAGCCACTTGGTATGTAGCTGGCTCAGCTGCTCAGTTTTAAAAAAGATGTAAAAAACAACAATTTTATGTCAAGACGCAGAGGCTCATATTGCTTAACCCTTTCTTTACTGTCCACCAATAGCAGCAAAGAATGCAAACAGTAGGAAAATGGTAACCATAGTGATAGACCACTCCCATACCAAGTCCCAGTATAATAGACAGCACCTCCCCATACAATTCCTCTTTCTTTGCTGCTACCAAACAGATAAGTACATGACTAATTTATTTCCATATATCTTTTCCGATTGTGAATTTTTATTGGGTATGTTATTCCTGACTCCAGGGTCCCTGACCCCCCTGGGTATTATTATCTCTATCTCTTATCTTTTCTCCGTTCGCCTTATCCTCTCAGGCTGACTGTGACTCCATTGCTCCTTCTCCTGTCTTTTTGGCGTCCTTTGCGCCTGTTTTTTTTCCAGCCATTCGGCTTATTCTTCACATAACCTTTTCTTTTTTCGTTAGTTTCACTGACTTACAGCCTTGTTCGCCTCTTTACTGCGTTCAACAAATTTTATTTGAACGGCCGGCTTATTCTTCTGTTTCCTTCTATTGCTTCGTCTATTTATTTCGACTAATTTTTTGAATTTTGCAGCGAATCTAGCGAGATTCCGACGGCCATTTCTAACATCCTATCTTTCAGTCTCTTTGTTATTCCTCGTGTCCTCTTCGTATCTACCCGTCTGGGCCCTGGTGAGCTCCCTAACTTTACACTTTAATAGGTAACTAGTCTGGAGTGATTAACTCCTGCTAGCCTGTGCTATCCCTGTCTTTTAGTTTTCGCTCTCTAATCCCTGCAGCATATATTACTTTTTATATTACTATTTTATATTTGGTGTCATTGGGATAAATCTTACAGCAATTTTATTATGCCCAAATCCAAAGTGCTTTCCACCACCCTGTCCCCTGGGGAAATGGATTTACCCCATGTGTTGGATAACCCCCCCCACCCCCCGGCCAGCTTGGGTCCCCCTTCCTCTGCAGGTGACCCTATGTCTGTACATGATGATGCCCAATCTCTGACACTACAGCGCCAATCCAGGCAATTAAACCCTCCTGCCTCCAGAAACAATACGACTGGTGTGACTATTTCCACCCATGACAGCGTGCCTATGTCACGCAAGAGAGCCTTTCCGCGCCAGGCAGAATGGGGGCGGAAGTGGAAATGTGCTAGAGCACAACAAGAGTGACTCCGACTCAGAAATCGGGTCTTGTGAGGAGGCTGATGCTGAGACTGTACGTGACTCCAATGATGAGAATGGTGGACGGGACACTGACCCTTTTGCCTCTGCCCTATCAGGTTTGGTAATGAGCGGCTCTTGCAGCAACTCCCCCGCCCTCATGGATCCATCTGGGGAACCTATGTTTGATCCGGATGCTCTCCATCACCCGAGGTTGGCAGAATGGCTCCCAGCGGACCATGTGGCAAAGTACCTTGAGAACTGGGTACTGTGCTCCCTTAGCAAGGTGGCACGCAATAAACTCAGGGAAGAATGTCCTAGACCCCTGGTTCCCAATAGAGTCTGTGAGACCCCCATTGTAGATCCAATGACCCAGTTTCTTTCCAAGATGGGATGGAATTCCCGCAAGGGTCTGGATTCCGCACTAAAGTCATGCCAAGGCAAACACCTGGCTGGGTGCAGAGGGTCCAGGCAGGTCGACCCAGAAGAACTCCGTGGCTGGGTGCAGAGGGTGCATAACAGGCAGTGTGAACACCTCCCTGTCTATAGAGCGGCGAAAAGCCATTCTCTTTAAAATTGAGCCCAAACTGGCTAACCTTGCCCTCACTGAGGCGGGCAAAGACGCCGAGGGCCTGTTATTTTGTAAATCCTTTATAAAGGATCTGGGGTGCTTTGTAGGTGCTTTTACAGCCTTAGACAAGGCTGAATCCTCTATGAAGAGGGTATTTCAGAGACAAGTCTCTACAAGGGCCGGCCATTTCAGGTGCCGTCTGTCCGGCCAGTCTAATTACCACACGCGCGGATTGGGACGAGGCTCCTACAACCAGAGCCCATCCTACCAGGAGGCGAGACACCAGTCCCCTTTCTTCCCCTCTCGTGGAAGACCATGGCGCTCCAGAGACTTCAGAGGGAACCCCGGTTCCAGATGCCCTTATGGTAAGATTACATCTACCTCATGCTTTTTCGAATATCTATGTAGGGGGCAGACTCCGTCATTTTTTCCAAGCCTGGTTAGACATCACATCAGATGCCTGGGTTCTGTCCACAGTCAGGGGGTTTCACATAGAGTTGGTCGACACCCCGTGTCATATTCCTCCCCCTCACCCTATTGTACTTTCAGGGACAGACCACGCCTTAATAGACAAGGAGCTATTGGCCCTCCACACGAAAGGGGCGATAAAATGGGCCCCTATGTCCCCCACTGGGGTTCTCAGCAACACCTTCCTTGTAGAAAAGAAAGGCGGGCAGATGCGCCCAGTTATCAACCTCCGGGCCCTGAACACTCTGGTGCGCTACCCCCACTTCAAGATGGAGGGCATTCATCTCATGCGTGATTTACTCCTTCAGGGAGACTGGATGGCAAAATTGGACCTCAAGGACGCATACTTGATGGTCCCAGTGACCGAGACTTCCAGGGACTTACTACGCTTTATCTGGAAAGACGACACTTGGTGCTTCGCATGCCTCCCTTTTGGACTCTCGTCCGCTCCATGGTGCTTCACAAAATTGATGCTCCCTGCCATGGCTTGGTTGCGCAGTCGAGGAGTACTGACTGATAGTCTATTTGGATGACATCCTCCTCATGGCACAGGACCGCTCGATCTTACTGAAACACCTACAGTGGACGATGGATTTCCTCTCTCGTCTGGGTTTCCACCTCAATTGGGAAAAATCCTGCCTGTCCCCCTCCCAACGCATGGAGTTCCTCGGGTTCAAGGTGGACTCAGAAGCAGAATCTCTCAGCCTCCCTTCGGCCAAGATACGCTCCATCCGCAAGGAACTAAGCCGCACCCTAGCGTGTCCCCAGCTGTCGCTGCATCACCTGGCACGGATCATCGGCCTATTGCCCTCCTCAATCCAGGCAGTGCTTCCAGCCCCTCTCCATTATCTTGCCCTCCAACGCCTGAAGATCGCAAATCTTTGCAAGGGGGCATCATATGCAGACATGGTCTCTCTGGATTCGTAAACCCGAGATGAGCTGACCTGGTGGATCCACAATCTATCCGCTTGGAATGACAAAGCCATTCAGACACAATTCAGACGCAAGTTTCCTCCATTGGGGGGCCCACTGCAACAGTGTGACTACCAGGGGACACTGGTCGGAGGATGAATCCCGTCTCCACATCAATGCCCTGGAACTCCTGGCCAGCTCCTTCACAATCTGGGGCTTTACGAACGAGACCACCAGTACGTGCATCAGACTGCGCATGGACAACAACTCAGCAGTTCGCTATGTCAATCACATGGGCGGCATGTGTTCGGCGATGCTGGCCCACTTGGCAAAGAACTTCTGGACCTATTGTCTAACCAGGAATCTAATCGTCTAGGAGGAATACCTTCCCGGTCTCCACAACTCACGCTATCTATCGGACAGCAGCGATTGGAAATTGGATCTAGAGGCTTTCTTGGCTATCTCGTCTTTCTGGGGACCTTTTGCCATCGACCTCTTTGCTTCCCGGCTCAACGCCCAGCTACCTATGTTCTACAGCTGGCTCCCAGACGCGGAAGCAGTGGACGCCTTCCTGCAAGACTAGACCGGCTCGCCCCTTTACGCCTTCCCTACTTTTGCCATAGCCCCTCGGGTTCTACTCCAAGTACGATGCCAGATGGCCGACCTGGTCCTGCTGGCCCCACTCTGGGGAACCCAATCATGGTTCCCACAGCTCCTGGAACTGGCGATAGACGTACCCAGACTTCTGCTAGCCTACCAGGATCTTCTGATGGGCTCATTGGGCCAACAACACCCCCTCCTACTAGACAGGTCGTTGCTGCTAATCGCATGGAGTATTTCGGGGGCCCCTGGGAAATCCAAGGAGTTTCGGACACACCTAGACGCCTCCTGGCTGACGCATGGGCTCCCGGCACTAGACGATCATATGGGGCAGCCTGGAGAGCTTGGTCTGGCTGGTGCCTGGCTCGGGACTTGGATCCCGTTTCGACCCCTTGGTGTGCCGCTTACTTCGGGGTTCACGCCTATCGCATCCCCCCAGACCTCGATACTCGGCTACATGGGATGTTTCCTGTGTCTTGTCGCTGTTTACTTCCTGGCCTTCGACAGCTGTTGGCCTAATTGGTTTCCCTGTTCTGCCTCATTTCCTGAAAACGGGTCTCGGCTGTACAGGCCCTGGACTACGATGCGAGGTCTTTCATCCCGGATGGAGTGACCTTTAACATCTCCAGATGCACTAAGACAGCTTTACGTTTGGTCTTGTATCCGAGTTTTCCAACTTCCCCGCCGTTGTGCTCAGTGACCTGTTTCAGGGAATATGAACTTCGGACGAAAGCCCATCGCCCATGAAATTGGTGATGTCACTGGCCGGCGTGGATACATCCATATTTAGCGCTCACTCCGCAAGAGGGGCATCCGCCACGTCCATGGTGGCTTCGTGAGCACGTCTGGAAGACCTTATGAGGATGGCGGACTGGTCCCGCGAATCCACCTTCAGAGAATTTTACTTTCGACCTCCGCCACATGTTTTCTCTTCTGGTTTTGATCAGCTTTAAACTTGCAATATGAGCCTCCGTGTCTTGACATAAAATTACATGATTTTGCTATTTCACAATGTAAAGTCATGATTTTATGAAAGACACGGAGGCGAGTATTGTCTCATCCTATTAATTTTCTATAATTGTATTCCCCCCCTGTTGTTTTTATATCTTAGGTTGGTAAGTATTGCATTGAGCTCTGCATGATATGGCCTATTAGGTGCATCGGAACTGTTAACGTTATGTTTGCCTGGTGGTTCCTTGTCTGACATTATGGGCACCGTGTTGTTTCAGTTTTTTAAATACATTATGTCTGGGCAGACGCAATTGGTTTAAGTACTGCTTTAACATTTGGGTTAATGTTTTTTTAATATCTCCACAGATTGATTCTGCGCTGTTGGTCTTTATAGAGACCTTCGCTTCTTCCCAAGACTTCACCACATTGTCTGGAGATCTATGGATGCTGCTGTGATGGACTACCTGTTGTTGAGGCTTTGTCACCCTTTAATGGTTTAGTCCCAGTACACAGATGGTTCCTGATAAGTATCCGGCTGTATTTTGGGATGGTTGGTTCTACGGTGTTCTGGACTGTTCTTCGGTTCCCGTTTGGTGTTGCATCTCCAAAGAAAGAGGAATTGTATGGGGAGGTGCTGTCTATTATACTGGGACTTGGTATGGAAGTGGTCTATCAATATGGTTACCATTTTCCTACTGTTTGTATTCTTTGCTGCTATTGGTGGACAGTAAAGAAAGGGTTAAGCAATACTCGTCTCCGTGGCTTTCATAACATCATGACTTTACGTCATGAAATAGCAAAATCATGTAACTAATATTTAAAATAAAAATGAAACCTTTCCCATTTAATGAGTAAATTTATTGTCTAAACATAAAAAATAAATCCAGTATTGCCACGTCTATAAAAGCCTGAACTATTAAGATACTGCTTAATTTATCACAATTAATACAGTAAACTAAATAACTAGAATTTGGAAACAGATTCAGAGAGCATACACTATCCCCAGCAACCAAAGAGGCAGAATGCTTGGATTTTCAAAGGCTTATTACTACTAGGTCACTTTAGGAGTCCTATTACTACTGGGGGCACTTTGGGAAGCTTTATCACTACTGAGGGCACTATGGGGCATTATTAGTACTAGAGGTACAGGTGGGGGCATATTATTATTATTGGGCACAGTACACTGAGTAATGAGGGCATTCTGTGAGTTGATTACAATTAGTAAGGCTTTAGGGAGCACTATTCGTTACAGTGGGGACTAGCTGTATGGTACTGTTATTTTTTTGGTATAGCATATTAGGGGAAATTAGGGCGCACATTGGGCATTATATTGTTGGTAGCAGCAGGATGCTACTGTTTGGGCACCAGGAGGGGGAGGATGATAGAAACATAATATAAGATGTCTGTGTGGCAAACTCTACAGAGACAAGACATGGCTGAAAGGTCTGCATGGCAATCTGGGCCAAATGGAGAAGATGAGGAAAAATTACTTGTCTAATGGAGTGAGGGGGGATGGGTCTTGTGCAACGGGCGACCTCCACCCAGGGCCCTCTATATATATTTTAAAAAAAATGCGTCCCAGGTTTAGAAATGCTGAGTATTATAGTGCGGCCTAAGATGTCTCTTATTGTGTGTCACAGTGCTCCTACCTGGGTATGGCTGGACCCCAGGCTTTGGCTCCGAAGGAATAAATAGGGGGAATAACTGAGGGATTTGAAGAAATAACTCGAGTCCAGACCTTGAGATAAAGTTCAATGGCAGCTTTACTTGAATAAACGTTTTTCCAAACAGTTTCAGGCTTTGTCTTGGTTCCAGCAGGCTTTAGCATCAAACTGGCAGGCAAATTCAACTCTGCTATGTCTCTTTTTCTCCCTGACTCTGCTGTACTGACAGGCTGACTGAATAACTCAGCTTCTTCTTGATGCTGCACTCCTTCTCTGTAGTCTGACTCTAGGTTATGCCAGGGAACTTTTCTCCTGGCTCCTGAGGTTTTAAGCTTTGACCTCCATGGCCGGCAGAGCTTAAGGTGCTCTGGCTGGCATGGGCACGTATAGCAGAAACGTGCCCCTGCACGCCCTTACCCTAGCTGGGGGTAAACTAGACTGGAACTAACTGGTCCCCACCCTTCCTGAAGGAAGTAGGACAAGCCCACTTCTCTCCAGAGGGGAGGGGGGGGGGGGTTAGAATGGAATGGAAAGCTCCATTCTACCTAAATACAGCTCTGCCATGTTTGCTGCCACCTGCTGGTGAACCAGGTACATTACACGAACACAACAGTTGCAAACAGATTAGGAATGCACAGTCGACCCGGACAAAATACATAGATGAAATTGGTGTTAGCCCAATAAAGACAGCATCAAGGTGTAGAAGTGGTAACACCACTCTGGGGTGCTACATACCCTCTTACTTAAAACAAAGCCGCCATCAGCTTGTGCTTGGGTACCCAAGGGGAAATTAAAGTGCTGCATGAGACTATTTTCTATTACATACATACATAGATTGACATAGCAACAGCTACCACTAGGTTCCTTCTGGCCGTATGTGTAGGGTGTCTATTCACAGTTTGCCCTTCTCTGTAATAACTAAAGAACCAAAAAGACTGCACAAAGTACTTAAATACTCCACGACATGGCCACAGTCGTATATATGGAGTTTGGGGGTATCATGTACTGTAATCCCTCCACGATACTATGAGATGCCCGCAAATAAAAGGGTGGCTTCATCCTGTAATTCCTTCCCAGCACCAAGGGTCAAATAAAACTTTTTGCACGGTCACCTTGATGACTAAACAGGTAGCTAAACATATTTCCTTAAGGCTGCACACAAGGCCTTAGGACATCTAGAACTAGGAGAAGGAACCTGTTTACTCTCCATAGCTCCCATGAGGGATACTCCCTTTAAACACACATTAGCAGTGGGGTTACCCTTGATGGTGTTAGATCTGCTTGTGACTTACTACTTGGTCCCCCTTGTGTAGCAACAATCCAATACAAACCTAGGCTTTCTAAGCTAACACAAGGTAACATAAGAATCATTGGTTTTAACGTCCTCAGAGGCAGTCCATATGAGCATTAGAATAAGGTACTAGCTATTTAACTAACAAGATTAAGTCCAAAGTCCATTTGAAGTGCATTGTACTTGTAAAAGAGTCCATACAATGGGTAAAGTGCTTAAACATTGGGACCCTAGCAATGCCTCTGCTAAACACTGTAAGGCTAGGTTCACACCTGAGCGTTTTACAGCGCGTTCCTACGTGCTGTAAAACGCTCAACAGGCAAAAACCAATGTTTCCCTATGGGCATGGTTCTCACCTGAGCGTTTTACAGTGCGTACGAACGCGCTGTAAAACGCCCTATGCCCTAAGAAGTACAGAAGCTTCTTTGGGGTGTATTGTCGCGCGTATTGTGGCAGTTTTTCATTGGATGCCTCTGTGGTTAATCACACAAACGCGCGTACTACGCGCATTTCCAAAATACAAAAACGCCCAAAAATACGCCTCAAAAACGCCCGATAAAAACCATCTGTAAAAAGCGCTTATCGAATACGCTCAGGTGTGAACCCAGCCTTAGTATACAGGAGAGGAAGAGGCAGCAAGGAAATTCCTATTGTTCATAACAAAAACATCTAATAAATAATGAGACTATTGTGGCATATTTAATAAAGAACACAGTGTAGGAAAAAAATTATTATGATGTCATTACAGTAGAACATGTATTAATTATAACATTAGTAGAACGCGTATTAATTATAACATTGTCTTTTGACATGATCACAGTAGAATACAATGTATAAATAAGAATATCATCTACTGGGACATTATTCAGTTACAGCTTAGCTTGTTAAGGAATGACATGCATTTGTGACATCATCAAAATAGATGACATAGTGGCAGCTGTGGATATTGTGTTTTTGGATTTTGAAAAGACATTGATACTGTCATGTAGTATATGATGTCTGATTTTCATTTTTTACATTAGTCATGGGATAACCACTTTAGCTTATTTATTAATGATCTAGGGGATGGGGTTAATAGCACTGTTTCTATTTTTGTAGATAAAACCCAGTATATGAAGTACTGTGCAGTCTATGGAAGATGTCTAAAAACTACAAGCTAAATTGGACATTATGAATGCTTGAACATCCATTTGACAAATTTAATTTAATGTGAATAAATGTATCTGGGTATTCATAATCAACATTAAAGATGAGCAAATCAATTCTGATTATGGTTACTGCATAAATCGCTCAAAATGAAATCCGCCATTTTACATATCAGAATACAGGGAAAATGAGAAGATGAAGAAGGTGGGTCACACTTAGAATCACTGCACACTTCACTTATTTGGATAGTCAAGGGGCCAAAACTGACCACATAACTCAAGTATGAACTCAGCCTTACAGGTCGATGTTAGCGCCAATAACAAGCGCACTCCTTTTACACCGTCGCCAGCGGATTCCACATAGATGTCTACAGAACCTGTTCTATTAAACGCTTATACAAGTGGAGCCCCCTGACAGAGTGCAGAGGGTGTCAGCAGTAAGTTTGTGTGGATGTCACTGATTATTTTGCCCTTCCTCTGATCTGTCAGAACAATAACCCACAAAAAACGGATCCTGTCTGTGGAGCATCCACCTTCACTCGGTCAGCATTCGGTCAGTAATCCATCAGTATTGCTAATGCCCCAAAAAATGAAGTGGATCCAAAACAGAGATGACACATGAACGGAATATCACATGAACTGAATATTTGCATGTCTTCTGTGTTTTGTACCTACTCCTGCTTTTGGCTACCAAATCACAAGCCAATTCTGATGGGACCATACAAGCTTTACAGCTGCTACACAAACTGGATCCAATGTGCGTCTCATTTTACCTTTCTTCTGACAGATCAGAGGAAGGGTCAAATAAATGATGATGTCAGCCAAGCCAAAATGGCTAAATAGTGGCCCAGCAATGAAGAGGGTTGGAACAGCATAAAAAGTCAACGGAGTGGCCCTATGACATAGTGGTGAGGTGAAAGCAGCATGAGGAGACCACAGAAAGGCCAAATGACAGAGTCTGTAGGTGGCGGCAGCATTATGAGGCCACAGAGTGGCACAATGACAGAGTGAGAAGTTGGCGGCAGCATGAGAAGACCACAGAGTGGCAAGGTGACATAGTGGTGAGGTGAAAGCAACATGAGGAGACCCCAGAGTGGCCTAATCACAGAGTCTGTAGGTTGTGGCAGCGTCAGGAGGCCACAGAGTGGCACAGTGACATAGTGTTGTTGTGGAAATTTTATTATGCGGACATTTTATCTTAGGATGTGTGTGTGTTTTATAGATTGTCATCATGTCTCTCAGTGGTAATGGTAGATTATTGTATACATGTGTTTGTTAGCTGGCTATGTTATTCTAAATGATGGTGTCTTGTCTTCCTATGTCATCACTTCCTGTATGTCATCACTTCCTGCATCCTTGTCTTGGTCCAGCCCCTTTTACACCTTTTGTTAGTTAATAAAAGTGAACACACTGAGCAGGGCGGGAGGTGTGCTCAGCAAGAATTCAATCAAGATGGTAGCACCTGGGTCTTTCTCTAACTGCAACTGATGGAGAATGGATTTACCTTTTTCCTTACACAAACTTTGATGCGAGCTGATTACAATTATTAATTTTTCTACAACAGATGGTGAGCTCAGGAAGGAAATAATTTTTTTCCCCTGTTATCAGCAGTACTTAAAGGAGACACAGTTTAATTTTCAAAAAGCAAAAAAGGCCGTCATAAGGTAATATCCTTTTCCTTACTCTCATTTTTGAGAAAGTTTTGCTCTAAAATCTATTTAAAGAACCTTTTTTGGTGTATGTGGTTGTTGTCTGCTGCATCAAGGGGTGTAGGGATAAGGTAAGTGTTTTTCCATTGTGTAGTTTTTGATGGATCTGAGTTGATTGTATGATGAGATTGTACAATGATGAGCAGTACAAGGAATTGTGTTTTTTTGTAACTTCTTTTCGTGTTTGTACATTAGAGACAGCATTTAGAGTGTTTTTATATTGTTAGCCTGTAAATCACCCACAGAGTGGAGGTTTTGCTCCGGTTTCAGGGGGTAGGGAACATAGGGAAATATAAAAACTGTTTTTTATTGCTGGATATTGTAGACACTATCTTGATTTCCTTTGTGTGATGACCATGTGCTTGTCGGCCATCTTTACCATGCTTGTCGGCCATCTTTAAGTTTGTCGGCCATCTTAGTTAGTTTGCTATGGAAAGCGATTTGATTGTTTTTGCCTGAAATGTTAGTTTTGTCGAATAGTTATCTTGTCTTTTTGTAACCTTTCTATGTACAGTTTGATTTTGTTTTGATAAGTTTTGTGCTGGATATCGGTTGAGTGTTCGGTTATGTTATAGCGCAGTGACCAGTCTGATACAGGAATCATTGTGTGAGCATTAGTGGCAGTTTAGTGGTGAAATCGTCCTATAGTTGATGATTCTGCTTAATGTTTGTATATCTGTGGCTGTTACACTGAATTGTAGACTTGTTTGGCATAATTAATACGGGTACTATAGTGTAGAAAGGATCTGTGCCAAAAGTATTGGGACAACTCCTAGAAATTGGTACTAGTGTTTTGTTTTTTGTAACAACCATTGTGGTGTTTGTTTTCTGGTGCAATGGAAAGTATTTTTAAAGAAGTAGCAAAGTTGAAGGACACGGCGCCCATTCTTCAGGCTATGCAGGGATCTACTGATCCATGGCTGCAGGACCAGAATTGTGTAGCAAACCTGATCAGTACCAAAAAATGGCGCAAAAGGAAAGGCAAGTATGCTCTGATTTTTGCTGCTGGGTGGATAGCGGATAAATATCAGGAGTCTTGTAGGCTGAAGTTGAGTTTGGAAGGAGAAGTGGAAGATTTAAAAGTGGAAATTCTTAAATTGAGAACTCTTGTGCAGCAGGCAGCTGAAGCTAGCGCTAATTATGAATGTACTGTGAGGTGTAATACTGAGCTGTGCAATGAAAATGAAAGTTTATCTGAAAGCCTGACGCATGCACAGGGTGCTGTAAGGGAATTACCAGAGTTATTGAAACAACCGTTGGAGAGTAATGTGTCTGGGGTTAGAGGCAATGTATGGGCTGAAAGCATGGAGAAGTCTGAGGACTGTGGGTCGCATGGTGGATCTGAATCAGAGATGGAGATGGACAATGTGTCTGACCCTGGAGTTGGGCATATTAACACAAGGCCAGAAGATTCCTCAGATGAGTCCGTGGTAAGTGGACTCAATACAGATAGTAATGTGGGATCTACTCATGCTGGGATGGTTAATGTTGTGCGCCAAGTCAAATCGCCTTGTGCAGGGAGGCGAGCTATTCTTTGTTTCGCATGCAGGGAATACGGGCACATTGCATGATTTTGTAACGTTGCTAAAGGCAACAGGCACAGGTATGTTAACCCCTTAAGGACCGGGCTCATTTTCACCTTAAGGACCAGGCCATTTTTTGCAAATCTGACCAGTGTCACTTTAAGTGCTGATAACTTTAAAACACTTTGACTTATCCAGGCCATTCTGAGATTGTTTTTTCGTCACATATTGTACTTCATGACACTGGTAAAATAAAGTCAAAAAAATGAATTTTTTTGCATAATAAAATACCTAATTTACCAAAAATTTTTAAAAATTAGCAAATTTCAAAGTTTCAGTTTCTCTACTTCTGTAACACATAGTAATACCCCCAAAAATTGTGATGACTTAACATTCCCCATATGTCTACTTCATGTTTGAATTATTTTGGGAATGATATTTTATTTTTTGGGGATGTTACAAGGCTTAGAAGTTTAGAAGCAAATCTTGAAATTTTTCAGAAATTTACAAAAACCCAATTTTTAGGGACCACTACAGCTCTGAAGTCACTTTGCGAGGCTTACATAATAGAAACCGCCCAAAAATGACCCCATTCTATAAACTACACCCCTCAAGGTATTCAAAACTGATTTTACAAACTCCGTTAACCCTTTAGGTGTTGCACAAGAGTTATTGGCAAATGGGGATGAAATTTGAGAATTTCATTTTTTTGCCTAATTTTCCATTTTAACCAATTTTTTCCACTAACAAAGCAAGGGTTAACAGCCAAACAAGACTGTATCTTTATTGCCCTGACTCTGCTGTTTACAGAAACACCCAATATGTGTCTGTAAACTACTGTACGGCCACACAGCGGGGCGTAGAGTGAAAGGTGCGCCGTATGGTTTTTGGAAGCCAGATTTTGCTGGACAGTTTTTTTGACACCATGTCCCATTTGAAGCCCCCTGATGCACCCCTAGAGTAGAAACTACATAAAAGTGACCCCATCTAAGAAACTACACCCCTCAAGGTATTCAAAACTGATTTCACAAACTTCGTTAACCCTTTAGGTGTTGCACAAGAGTTATTGGCAGATGGGAATGAAATTTGAGAATTTCATTTTTTTGCCTAATTTTCCATTTTAACCCATTTTTTCCACTAACAAAGCAAGGGTTAACAGCCAAACAAGACTGTATATTTATTGCCCTGACTCTGCTGTTCACAGAAACACCCACTATGTGTCTGTAAACTACTGTACGGCCACACAGCGGGGCGTAGAGTGAAAGGTGCGCCGTATGGTTTTTGGAAGCCAGATTTTGCTGGACAGTTTTTTTGACACCATGTCCCATTTGAAGCCCCCTGATGCACCCCTAGAGTAGAAACTCCATAAAAGTGACCCCATCTAAGAAACTACACCCCTCAAGGTATTCAAAACTGATTTTACAAACTTCGTTAACCCTTTAGGTGTTGCACAAGAGTTATTGGCAGATGGGAAAGAAATTTGAGAATTTCATTTTTTTGCCTAATTTTCCATTTTAACCAATTTTTTCCACTAACAAAGCAAGGGTTAACAGCCAAACAAGACTGTATCTTTATTGCCCTGACTCTGCCGTTTACAGAAACACCCCATATGTGGCCGTAAACTACTGTACGGCCACACAGCGGGGCGTAGAGTGAAAGGTGCGCCGTATGGTTTTTGGAAGCCAGATTTTGCTGGACAGTTTTTTTGACACCATGTCCCATTTGAAGCCCCCTGATGCACCCCTAGAGTAGAAACTCCATAAAAGTGACCCCATCTAAGAAACTACACCCCTCAAGGTATTCAAAACTGATTTTACAAACTTCGTTAACCCTTTAGGTGTTGCACAAGATTTAATGGAAAATAGAGATACAATTTCAAAATTTCACTTTTTTGGCAGATTTTCCATTTTTTTTTTTTTTTTCCAGTTACAAAGCAAGGGTTAACAGCCAATCAAAACTCATTATTTATGGCCCTGATTCTGCAGTTTACAGAAACACCCCATATGTGGTCGTAAACTGCTGTAAGGGCACACGGCAGGGCGCAGAAGGAAAGGAATGCCATACGGTTTTTGGAAGGCAGATTTTGCTGGACTGTTTTTTTGACACCATGTCCCATTTGAAGCCCCCTGATGCACCCCTAGAGTAGAAACTCCAAAAAAGTGACCCCATTTTAGAAAGTACGGAATAGGGTGGCAGTATTGTTGGTACTAGTTTAGGGTACACATGATTTTTTATTGCTCTATATTACACTTTTTGTGAGGCAAGGTAACAAGAAATAGCTTTTTTGGCACGTGTTTTTTTTTTTGTTATTTACAACATTCATCTGACAGGTTAGATCATGTGGTAATTTTATAGAGCAGGTTGTCACGGACGCGGCGATACCTAATATGTATACAATTTTTTTTTATTTATGTAAGTTTTATACAATAACTTTTTTTTAAAACCAAAAAATTGTTTAGTGTCTCCATAGTCTAAGAGCCATAGTTTTTTCAGTTTTTGGGCGATTATCTTGAGTAGGGTCTAATTTTTTGCGGGATGAGATGACGGTTTGATTGGCACTATTTTGGGGTGCATATGACTTTTTGATCGCTTGCTATTACACTTTTTGTGACGTAAGATGGCAAAAAATAGCTTTTTTTACACCGTTTTTTTTTTTTTTTTTTTACGGTGGTCATCTGAGGGGTTAGGTCATGTGATATTTTTATAGAGCCGGTCGATACGGACGTGGCGATACCTAATATGTATACTTTATTTTTATTTATGTAAGTTTTACACAATGATTTTATTTTTGAAACAAAAAAAAATCATGTTTTAGTGTTTCCATAGTCTAAGAGCCATAGTTGTTTCAGTTTTTGGGAGATTATCTTGAGTAGGGTCTCATTTTTTGCGGGATGAGATGACGGTTTGATTGGCACTATTTTGGGGTGCATATGACTTTTTGATCGCTTGCTATTACACTTTTTGTGACGTAAGATGGCAAAAAATTGCTTTTTTTACACCGTTTTTTTTTATTTTTTTTTTACGGTGGTCATCTGAGGGGTTAGGTCATGTGATATTTTTATAGAGCCGGTCGATACGGACGTGGCGATACCTAATATGTATACTTTATTTTTATTTATGTAAGTTTTACACAATGATTTTATTTTTGAAACAAAAAAAAATCATGTTTTAGTGTTTCCATAGTCTAAGAGCCATAGTTTTTTTAGTTTTTGGGCGATTATCTTGAGTAGGGTCTCATTTTTTGCGGGATGAGATGACGGTTTGATTGGTACTATTTTGGCGTACATGCGACTTTTTTGATCACTTTTATTACCTTTTTTGGGAAGTAAGGTGGGCAAAATTTCAATTTTCTCATAGTTTTTATTTTTTTATTTTTATGGCGTTCACCGTGCGGGGAAAGTAACATGACCGTTTTATAGATCAGGTCGTTACGGACGCGGCGATACCTAATATGTGTAGTGTATTTTATTTTTTTTATTTTTATTCAGTGATAAATGTTTTTTTTTTTTATCTTAACTTTTTTCACTTTTTTTTTAATTTTTTTGACCCAGACCCACTTGGTTCTTGAAGATCCAGTGGGTCTGATGTCTGTATAATACAGTACAGAACCTATATAGGGTTCTGCACTGTATTTTACTTACACTGAACAGATCTATGCTTTCAGCACAGATCTGTTCAGCACCATGGACAGCAGGACGCCTGAGCAGGCGTCCTGTTGCCATGGGAACCTTCCCCGTCTGCTACAACTTCGCAGACGGGGAAGGGTAAGGACGGGGCTCTCGGGGGGGATGCCTGGGGGCTCTCTCCCTCTCCCATCGGGGGGCTGCAAAGGCACAGCAGCCCCCCGATGGGAGAGGGAGGGAGCTCCCTGCACTGTTAACCTTTTCCATACAGCGGTCCGTACGGACCGCTGTATGGAAAGGGTTAAACGGCTGACATCGCATCAACGATGTCAGCCGTTTATACCAGGGTGCCAGCAATGTGCTGGCACCCTGGTATATCCACTAGAAACCAACGATTATTCAAGGGGAGGCGGGCGGGGGATCGCGATCCCGCCTGCCGCACCGCCCGCCTCCCGCAACGCCCCCACTGCCTGCGACACCCCCCCTGCACCACCCGCCGCCATCAAATCGTGCAGGGGTGCAGGGGGAAGGTGAAATCTTGATTTTAGGCACTCTGAAGTTTCTGATCCCCGCGGTCAGGGACCGCGGGGATCAGAAACTGCAAAAAGCGCAGCAAACCGCAGGTCTGAATTGACCTGCGGTTTGCTGCGATCGCCGACACGGGGGGGTCAAATGACCCCCCCCTGCGTTGTTACGGGATGCCGGCTGAATGATTTCAGCCGAAATCCCGTTCCGATTAACCCCCGCGGCGCCGGAATTCAGATTTTAAGTCAGGACGTACCGGTACGTCCTCGGTCCTTAAGGACTCGGGAAATAGGGCGTACCGGTACGTCCTCGGTCCTTAAGGGGTTAAGTACCCCAGAACCACACCTAGAAGTGAAGTGGTTTATTCAGCAAGGTGGGGTAATGGTCCCAGACATGCTTCTTTGCAAAGGCAGAGAACCCAGGGACAGCCAAGGTCATTTATCAGTGAAGCAGATTTTAAATCACAATATGAACGGTTAAAATGTGAAAGAAACCGGTTTTGGGACCTTGTGATGTTAAATCCTGCTTCTCTGGTCAAATGAATCTGAAGCTGTTTGGGGCTGGGCAAATTAACATTTCAATTACTGGGTGGGTAGATTTTCTCTTGTACGGTTTCAGGGGAACCCTCCAGGACATTGATTTGTTAATTCAGTCCTATACAATTGTATGTGTTCCTAAGGTTTTAGGTTTTGTATCTGAGTTTTGGCTTTTAAGTTAAAATGAACTTTTTACTGAAGCTCAATGTATGTAATCAAGTGTTTTTTCCTTTTTTATTTTTCAGTTATTTTTGTCTATTTTTGTTTGGGTATTTCTTTGATTAATTTACATTTACATTTTTCTTCTTTTACTAATCCATAGTTTTTTTTTAAGTTTTCATTGAAGTTTCTTTAAATTTTTCCTTATTTACCAACCCATTTTTATTTTTAGTCTATTATTAATTTTTTCCTTTCTCATATATTGACGCTTTTCTCATTTTCTTTCATTCTCTTTCTCGCTCCCTCTCTTTTCTCTGTAGATTTGGTTAGGAGTACTGGGGGTCTCATGATATTGTGTGGGAACTACTGTCTGAATTCAAGGGTTGCTGCTGAGAGAGAGTTTTTTGATCAGTCACTGCAAAAAGGGCTTCGTGTGCTGTTCAGCTTGACTATATAGAATCATATCGGCAAAGGAAAGTGAGTTGATGAGCATTTTTTTAAGGAGATAAGGTGATATATATCACCTGGGCATACCAATAGCTGTGTGAGTAACCCCATTCCCCACAGGAGTACTGTGTGTTTGTTTCCTGTGCACCCCTCGTCCCTACATAAGGTACTGTGTGTTCTCTGTGTACCCCTCGTCCCCACAGAAGGTACTGTGTGTTCTCTGTGCACCCCTTTTTCCACTCCAGGTCAATTGGAAGCCATATCCTGTGGTCAGGTCACTATTCAGAGCCAAAACCGAGGCTGGTATATCTCATTAGGAGACTCAGAGGGCCGCCGTGTGTCGGCGATCGCCCTTTTCCTCACACTGATTAATCCTTTTCCTGAGGTCTAACTAGGGTGAACGGAGTCCGTCTAGGGCAACTCAGAGGCGAACAAAGGGGATTAACAGCCGTCCGGCGTAGGTCGCGGGACAATTCCTTGCGTAGGTCGCGGGAAAATTCCTTGCGTAGGTCGCGGGAAACTTTATGCTCGAGCATGGGTTTAGGGATCAGGGTACCACTTCTGACTATAGGACAGCCAAGCAGTACATGAAATCCATCTATGGAGGAGGAGTTGTTAAGCCCTTCAAAGATTGGCACGAAGGGACTGTAGGTTCAAAGTGGACCATCCCCAAAGAAGGGACCTTTGAGGTCTGGATTGGGAAAAGTTTGTCCGTAAATTCCCCACTAGACTCCAAAGCCATGGTTCCCTCCAGAAAGCAGAACTGTGGCTGCACGAATCCATCGATCTCCAGCAACAGGACATTCAAAAGTCCCAGACAGTGCGAACTAACACTGTTATGTACTCCCGTCCCGCTAAGACTGCAGAGTCCAAGAGAAGCGCTTTTCTTTTTCTCTATCTCTCTCTCTAATCCCTCCGTCATCTCTCCATCTAACCTTGAGACGATGCACCATGTTTAATCCAGCTTTTCTTCGTCCTGGTTTTAAGGACGATGAGAAGGGGGGAAAGTGGTGCAGAAAACAACAATCTTCAAACTTTCTAACCTCTCAATTGTCAATCAATTTCTAAACCATCACAACTGCCTTTTCTTTGCTGGTACTTGGGACAGATTTTTGCAAAGAAGGTAAAAATCACGGCCGATCCATGGCCTGAATGTTCCGCTGTAACCCTTTTATTCCATCAAGTATGCCTCCAGGCAGCCCCACGGGTTATCACCCGATGTCCACCACCGGGTTCGGGAGTTGCTCCCAGACCCAGACTCAATAACCAGTGTTCATTCTAGTCAACCAGGTGATTGGGTCGTGCTAAAGAAACATCCGAGGATGGGACTAGAGCCGAGATATCTTGGGCCATTCCAGGTGCTGCTGATGACGCCAACCTCTCTGAAGTTCGAGGGACGAGACAACTGGATCCACACCGGTCACTGCAAGAAGCTGCTCAACTAAGTCAAAGAATGCAGAGTATCACTTTTGTTTATTTGTTACAAGGAGGCATTTGTTGATAGACGATACATTCCCAGAGGGTAATATTAATATTAGCTCTGGCTCCTGCTCCTTGCTTGTTAATCCTGTATGGGTGTCTGGGCAGCTAGGCGACCTGTAGATTTGGGATCTTCCAGTTGTGAGGAAGGTATATGGTTATACCAGGCTAGCAGACACCATTGACAAGGGTCAGGCCCATACTGACAGGAGCAGGGCAGGGGCGGAGCTATGACTAGTGAGAGTCAGAATCCTTTTTAAAGCTTTGGGAGGTCTTGGGGCTCACTGGCTTTCCATTGGATCCGGGCGAAAGGAAATAGGACATATACTTATGTTTTTTTGTTTCCATTCCTTCTATACGCCGGAGTGGGATGTTCCTGATGTCTAATCGACTGATATACCGAAGCCCGAACAGACAAGACGCCCTGAAGACCAAACCATGGACCAGATGCAGAGGATCCCAAACCAGCCGGCGACCAACGCGAAACGCCACCTCCTAAGTCACCTCCCGAAGAAAAGAAGCTACGTGTCAAGATTGACTTTCTGTTTTCCATCATCTGTTTTGTTTTATGGATTCAGGACTTTTCATAGACAAGACTGTTTTTTTTCAAGAAGAAGGTCAAGATTCGTCAAAGGACACTGGGGAGCATATGACAAAGAGGAGGGACTGTTGTGGAAATTTTATTATGCGGACATTTTATCTTAGGATGTGTGTGTGTTTTATAGATTGTCATCATGTCTCTCAGTGGTAATGGTAGATTATTGTATACATGTGTTTGTTAGCTGGCTATGTTATTATAAATGATGGTGTCTTGTCTTCCTATGTCATCACTTCCTGTATGTCATCACTTCCTGTATCCTTGTCTTGGGCCAGCCCCTTTTACACCTTTTGTTAGTTAATAAAAGTGAACACACTGAGCAGGGCGGGAGGTGTGCTCAGCAAGAATTCAATCAAGATGGTAGCACCTGGGTCTTTCTCTAACTGCAACTGATGGAGAATGGATTTACCTTTTTCCTTACACAAACTTTGATGCGAGCTGATTACAACTATTAATTTTTCTACAACAGTGTGTAGGTGGTGGCAGCATGAGAAGACCACAGAGTGGCAAGGTGACATAGTGGTGAGGTGAAAGCAGCATGAGGAGACCACAAAGTGGCCCAATCACAGAGTCTGTAGGTGGTGGCAGCATCAGGAGGCCACAGAGTGGCAAGGTGACATAGAGTGGAGGTAGGAGCAGCATGTAGAGGCCACAGAGTGGCAAGGTGACATAGTTTGGAGGTGGCAGCAGCATCAGGAGGCCCTAGAGTGGCACAATGACAGAGTGTGGAGATGGCGGCAGCATCAGGAGGCCACAGAGTGGCAAGGTGACATAGTGTGGAGGTGGGTGGCAATACCAGTACCCGTTGAAGATGGTGGGTAAAAGATGGAGCACTTGGCATCAGAAGTGTGGCATCAGGCGGGTTGCAGCTTCAGAATAGTAGTTGAGGCAATTAGCCAGAAGAAACCTGCTGGTTCAGGTTCTACGTCTAGCTGCTGGTGAGTAGTTTCTTCACTATGCGGGTAAATAAAGCTGCTCATCAGCGACTGTAGACTCAGGCTGCTGATGATGGAGCTGGGACTGCTCCTGCCACCCGACCCCTCCCCAGCCGCCATGGCAGTGGAACGTGAGCCCAGAGGGCCACCCTGGTCATACCTGCAAGAGGATGGACGATGGCGCAGATAGGCAGCGGCCAACTGACTACATAGGATGTCTCTATAGTAGTTCAGTTGGTTCTCCCTCTCAGCGGGTGTAAAAAAGGCACCTATTTTGGAACGGTAGGGTAGCGAGGGTCCAACAGGGTGGGGAGCCAGAAGTCATCGCTCTGCCGAATGGTGACAATTTGGCTGTCACTACCCAAGCAAGTGAGCATGTAGCGGGCCATTTGCGCAAGTGACTCGGAGGGACTCCCTGCATCCATCTCCACTGCATACTTTCACGGTGTGTCTGGGTACTCTGCCTCATTTTCCTCATCACCCTGTAGCTCCTCTGGCTGCTCCTGCTCCTCCTCTCCTGTCAGCTGTGTAGCAAAACCAACCATTTCGCTAATCATTACTTGTGCTCCAATGTCCTCCTTCTCCAGTTCACCCCCCCAGGGCTCATGTGGCCAGAGATCTAGGTGCCACGTCTCCAGTCCCCTGACCAGCCATATTTACCAGCATCTGTTCCGGGACATGAATCAGTGGAATGACATTGTTTATTCCGTAGTCCTGGCAACAGACAAATAACGTGGCCACCTCAAAGGACCTGAGCAAACGGCAGGTGCCACGCATGAGCTGCCACTGGCTGACATCGAAGCTACACAGGGGAGTACTCCTGTCCGCTTGGATTATCGTTGATGGCCTTTCTCTGTTTGTACAGTCGGTCCAACATATGGAGTATGGAATTCCAACAGGTGGAAACGTCGCATATCAGCCTATATTGGGGGATGCCGTTCTGCTGCTGCAGCTCAAAGAGGGTGTGCTTTGCGGTGTACGAGTGGCTGAAGTGCATGCAAAATTTCCTGCCCATTTTTAGGATGTGTTGCAGATGGGTGGAAGACTTCAGGAACCACTTGACAACCAGATTAAACACATGTGCCATGCAGGGCGCATGGCTCAGCCCTCCTTGACGCAGCTCCGACACAATGTTCTTCCCGTTGTTGGTCACCATGGCTCCGATTTTCAGTTGTCACAGAGAAAGCAAGGATTTGATTTCTTGCTGAAGGACACGGAGCAGTTGCTCCCCTGTGTGACTCTGTTCGCCCAGGCAAACAAGGTGCAGAACAGCATGACACCGCCGTGCCCTGCACATGTGGTGTGCTCGAGGGGCACTGTGCATTGTCCCTGCAGTGGAGGCTGAGGATGAAGAGGCAGAGGCGGACATTGTCGCCGGAGCAACGGCGTGGCAACGTGGAGGTGGAAGCGGCGTAACCTGGCCAAGTTGCTGGTGTGGCTGTGAAGGAACCACCCAGTGGCCCGCAAACGACATGTATTGTCCCTGACCGTAGTTAAAGCTCCACACATTGGCGCTGCCATGCATTTTGGCAGACACCGACAGGCACAAGGACTGGCCCACCTTCTAGTCTACATGTGTGTGCAGGGCTGGGACTGCTTTTTTTGCAAAGGAATGATGAGTCCACCACTTGGAAAGGGAGGGACTGCAGCACCAGCAACTTGGCCAGGAGCACATTCAGGTTCTGCGCCGATGGATGAGTCCACGCATACTGTTGTCTCTTGGCAATCACTTCAGTGATCGATTGTTGACGGAATGCGTGACGAGAAGGAGAAACAGGAGCATCAGGACCGGCAGATGATGGGAAAGACAGACAGCTACCTTCTGCTGGGGTGGTGGAGCCTTGACTGCCAGAAACTGGGTGCGTGCCAGTGGGTGATGCAGCGGTTGCTGCGGCAGGCTGGACCACCAAATCAGAGCCACGGTTCTCCCAGGCCACTTTATGGTGACGCTGCATATATTGATGCAGGGCTGTAGTGCCAACATTGGCACCCTGGCCACGCTTCACCCTCTGTCCACAGATTCTACATACGGCCATGTTCACCTCCACCGGCAGCTTAAAAAAAAAACTGCCACACCGCTGAGTAGGTGATTTTACCCCCAACACTACGCACTGACTGACTGCTACCGCCGCTGCCTCCTTGAACCCCTGCACTGCTACTTTTCCGGGCAGGTAGGCTCCCATGAAGCGGGTGGTCTACTCCGGGCGCATTTGGCTCCCGACCGACTTGCTGGCTCATGGGCAAGCTGCTATCCTCTTCTCCCGATGATAATGAAGTCTGATCAGCTACATAATCATCATCGAGTAGTGTCTGCACGTCACTAGTGTCCTCCTCAACCGTCTCTGGGTCAGGAGTTCTCAACACCAGCTCCCATGACACTCTCTTCATCACCACTTTCCCACCCAGCGGAAGAAGCGGCGCATGTCTCCTCCACATCTTGGCTGGGCAGTAGCTGCTGACTGTCCTCTAGTAGCTCTTCCTAGCTGAAAAGTGGAGCAGAGTCAACAGCATCTAATACTTTTCGCGGTCAGGGATTTTAAAAGGACAGAGGCAGGTTGAGGACAGGTGAGGGCACAGGGCCTGCTCCTGGGCCATGCCAACTAAGGGTTGTGTCTGATAAACCCACTGACTCTTGGCTGGCGGTTTCTGATGTAAGTTGTGATGATCGAGTCAAACATTCAAGAACCGCTGGGTTGCTGGTCACGACACGACCGCTAATTGACACTGGGAACTCGGGCCTCTTGAAGTGACCCCTACTGCCACAGCCCCTTACTCCGCTGCACCCTCTGCCTGTGGCAGAAACATTTAGGCCTCTGCCATTCCCCTGTGCAGGGCCTGGCACTTCTCTTCCTGACATACTGTTCCTGGCATACTGTCAAATAACCAAATGTTAGATCAAATATTTTTTATTTTTCCACTAATACACAGCAAACAGGACTTTAGAATATATCACTGCACCGCTGAACAGCAATTAGGCCCTAATTGTTTTCTATTTTTACACAAAAGGCTTTTCAACAGATAAGTGCAACATTGAAAGGTGAATATATTTGTATTTCACCAGTAATACACGGCAAACTGTGCTGTAAAATATCTCACTGCACCGCTGAACGGCAATTAGGTCCACATTTTTTCTATTTTTACACAAAAGGCTTTTCAACAGATATGTGCAACAATGAAGGGCGAATATATTTGTATTTTGCCAGTAATACACGGAAAAGTGGGCTGTAAAATATCTCACTGCACCGCTGAAAAGCAATTAGGCCCAATTTTTCTTCTAGTTTTACAAAAAAGGCTTGTTTAACCCCTTCACGCAACATCACGTACATGTACGTGGGGGAATGTGGTGCCTCACCGCATCCCCACGTGCATGTACGTGATCGGCTTTCACTGTCAGCGCAGGGACCGAAGCGCTGAAGTGAAGCCGGCGTGCTGGGGTTGCTAGGCAACCAGAGAAGCCGGAGGGAACTGTATTGGAGCCCTGACCCGCCCACGATCGCTGTGATTGGTCCAATACTGCAGAGGGACCAATCGCAGCGCATCGGGGCAGGTAAGGGGGGGGGGGGGGTTAGGGAGGGACTGTGTGCTTCTCCTTCTCTGATCGTCCCAATTCCTGTCAGGGAAGCGATCAGAGAAGGAGATAGTGTGAAAATCTGCTGTACCTATGACATGTATACTAGTCATGGAGCACTGCTACTTAGCGCTCCATGACTACTATACTTGTCATGGCATTCAACTGTCACCATGTCTGCAGACATGGTGACAGCGCTGAGTGCCGGCTGTTACACACAGCCAGGCACCTTGGGTCAATGCCGAGGGGGGTCCTGTGACCCCCCTGTATCAGACCTGCGGTTTGCAGCGCTTTATGTAGTTTCTGATCCCTGCGGTCCCTGACCGCAGGGATCAGAAACCTAAAATTTGCCAAAATCTAATTTTTTTAACCCCCCTGCACCCCTGAATTCATTTATGTGGCGGGTGCAGGGGGGCAGTTTGTGGGCGGTGCAGGGCGGTGCGGCAGTTGCGGGAGGCAGGCGGTGAGGCAGGCGGGATCGCGATCCCCCGCCCGCCTCCCATTATAATAATCGTTGGTGTACAGTGGTATACCAGGGTGTCAGCACATTGCGATGTCAGCCGTCAGCCGGTGATGCGATGTCAGCCGTTTAACCGTTTCCATACCGCATAGATCTGTTCAGTGTAAGTAAAATACAGTACAGAACCCTATATGGTGTACTGTGCTGTATTTTACAGACATCAGACCCACTGGATCTTCAAGAACCAAGTGGGTCTGGGTCAAAAAAAAGTAAAAAAAAGTGAAAAAAAAGTAAAAATCAAAAAACACATTTATCACTGAATAAACATGAGAAAAATAAAATTCCCTACACATGTTTGGTATCGCCGCGTCCGTAACGACCTGATCTATAAAACGCTCATGTTACTTTTCCCGAACGGTGAACGCCATAAAAATAAAAAATAAAAAACTATGGTGAAATTGAAATTTTGCCCACCTTACTTCCCAAAAAAAGGTAATAAAAGTGATCAAAAAAGTCGCATGTACGCCAAATTTGTAACAATCAAACCGTCATCTCATCCCGCAAAAATCATACCCTACCCAAGAATATCGCCCAAAAACTGAAAAAACTATGGCTCTTATACTATGGAAACACTAAAACATGATTTTTTTTGTTTCAAAAAAGAAATCATTGTGTAAAACTCGCATAAATAAAAAAAATGTATACATATTAGGTATCGTCCGTATCGACCGGCTCTATAAAAATATCACATGACCTAACCCCTCAGGTGACCACCGTAAAAAAATAAAAATAAAAACGGTGTAAAAAAAACTATTTTTTGTCATCTTACGTCACAAAAAGTGTAATAGCAAGCGATCAAAAAGTCATATGCACCCCAACATAGTACCAATCATCTCATCTCGCAAAAAATGAGACCCTACTTAAGATAATCGCCCAAAAACTGTAAAAACTATGGCTCTTAGACTATGGAGACACTAAAACATTTTTTTTGTTTTAAAAATGAAATCATTGTGTAAAACGTACATAAATAAAAAAAATTGTATACATATTAGGTATCGCCGCGTCCGTGACAACCTGCTCTATAAAATTACCACATGATCTAACCTGTCAGATAAATGTTGTAAATAACAAAAAAAAAAAACAATGCCAAAAAAGCTATTTCTTGTTACCTTGCCTCACAAAAAGTGTAATATAGAGCAACCAAAAATCATATGTACCCTAAACTAGTACCAACAAAACTGCCACCCTATCCCGTAGTTTCTAAAATGGGGTCACTTTTTTGGAGTTTCTACTCTAGGGGTGCATCAGGGGGGCTTCAAATGGGACATAGTGTCAAAAAAAACAGTCCAGCAAAATCTGCCTTCCAAAAACCGTATGGCATTCCTTTTCTTCTGCGCCCTGCCATGTGCCCGTACAGCAGTTTACGACCACATATGGGGTGTTTCTGTAAACTACAGAATCAGGGCCATAAATAATGAGTTTTGTTTGGCTGTTAACCCTTGCATTGTAACTGGAAAAAAAATATTAAAATAGAAAATCGACCAAAAAAGTGAAATTTTGAAATTGTATCTCTATTTTCCATTAAATCTTGTGCAACACCTAAAGGGTTAACAAAGTTTGTAAAATCAGTTTTGAATACCTTGAGGGGTGTACTTTCTTAGATGGGGTCACTTTTAGGGAGTTTCTGCTCTAGGGGTGCATCAGGGGGGCTGCACTGTTGAGCGCAAAGATATTCTTCCTTTTTCCACTAATACACATAAAAAAGGGCTTTAAAACAGATAACTGCACCGGTGAGCAGCAAATATATTTTCCTTTTTCCCCTAATACATGCAAAAAAGGGCTTTGAAACAGATAACTGCACCGCTGACGGCAAATATATTTTACTTTTGCCACTAATTCACGACAAAAAGGGCTGCAATTTTCGCGCTTCACCACACAACTGCTAATAAGCCCTTTTTCCCCACTAATACAAGCCAAAAAATGCTTTAGAACATATAACAGCACTGCACTAGGGCAGGGCAAATAAAACGTACAAATATTTCCTTGTAATAACCCCTGTTAATGCCTGTATCAAACCGCACTTGCACCCTAATAAGAACAGTTTGATGGAATTACATAGCTGTATAATGGCAATTCTGATCCCCAGTCAGTGCAGCAAGGTGTAATCGGATTGTTCCTATTACCCAGGCAGTCATCTCCCCGACTGAATCCTGTTCAACAGAAATGTTGTGGATTGATACCTCCCTATCCTTTCCCTACACCTTGAATAATCTTTCCCTGCACTTGTAAATAGTATTTTTTTTGCACAATGACGTTTTTTCTATCACTGTCCCTAGCGCCTGCTGACATGTCTCTTCCTACACTGGTAAATGGTAGAATCTAAGATGGTTGCCGTACTTATAGGGCTGTGACATCACAGGGCTGGCTGGGTGCTAATTGGCTGCATGCATGTCAGTATGGGTGATTCCTTTCTTCATATCCTCACACATGCAGCAGCCATTTTAAGAAAAATGCGATTCGTTACCATGAAGTGTGAGGAAATTCGCATTCGGTGCAAAACAAATTTTTCCTGAAATTCGTAACGAATTTCACTTCGTCAACTACGATTCGCTCATCTCTACTGATGACCTATCCTTAGGATAGGCCATCAGTATCTGATTGGTGGAGGTCCTTGGGAACCCTGCAGATCAGCTGTTTGAGAAGGCACAGGCTCTCCTGTGAGTACGGTGGTCTTTTCATAGTTTACCAAGCACAATGCCGTACATTGTATAGCGGCTGTGGCTGGTATTGTGCTCAGTCTCATTTACTTTAATTAAAGGGGCATTCCAGGTTAGAACAAGTTATCTTATTTCCACCTATCATGAGAACAAATAACTTGTGTCTCACAACAGAGAACAGGTTGAGGAAGAGCATCCTCACTCTATACAGAGTCTATGGGATTGCCAGAAATTGCCATGCTGTACTCTGCTATCTCCAATGGCAGTCCCATAGAGAGTGAAAGGACTGTTGGTGCACACACTCGACTAGTGCTCCTTTTAAACAGGGGTCACAGTTCCCCCATTCTGATTATTGGTTGTGTTTCTAGTGCTCCGACTCTTCACTGATCTAACAGCTATCCCCTTCCCAGTGGATAGCGGGTAACTTGTTCTAACCTTTTTTGCAGCCTAGGTGGGCAAAGGGGCACAAATTCTAAAGAGCACCTTTAGGATTTCACAGGGCATTTTTTACACATTTGGATTTCAAACTACTTCTCACGCATTAGGGCCCCTAAAATGCCAAGGCAGTATAACTACCCCACAAGTGACCCCATTTTGGAAAGAAGACACCCCAAGGTATTTCGTGATGGGCATTTTTCTTACAAAGTCTCATATTCCACTAACTTGTGACAAAAAATAAAAACTTCCATGAACTCACTATGCTCATCACAAAATACCTTGGGGTGTCTTATTTCCAAAATGGGGTCACTTGTGGGGTAGGCTGCAAAAAAGTGTCACACATGTGGTATTGCCGTACTCAGAAGAAGTAGGGCAACGTGTTTTGGGGTGTATTTTTACATATACCCATGCTGGGTGAGAGAAATATCTCTCTAAAAGTCAACTTTTCCAATTTTTTTATACAAAGTTGTCATTTTAGAGACATATTTCGCTCACCCAGCATTGGTATATGTAAAAAGACACCCCAAAACACATTGCCCAACTTCTTCTGAGTACAGCGATACCACATGTGTAACACTTTTTTGCAGCCTAGGTGCGCAAAGGGGCACAAATTCCTTTTAGGAGGGCATTTTTAGACATTTGGATTCCAGACTTCTTCTCACACTTTAGGGCCCATAAAATGCCAGGGCAGTATAACTACCCCACATGTGACCCCATTTTGGAAATAAGACACCCCAAGGTATTTCGTGATGGGCATATTGAGTTCATGGAAGTTTTTATTTTTTGTCACAAGTTAGTGAAATATGAGACTTTGTAAGAAAAACAAAACAAAAAAAACCATCATTTTCCACTAACTTGTGACAAAAAATAAAAACTTCTATGAACGCACTATGCCCATCAGCAAATACCTTAGGGTGTCTTCTTTCCAAAATGGGGTCATTTGTGGGATGTTTGTACTGCCCTGGCATTTGAGGGTCTCCACAATCATTACATGTATGGCCAGCATTGAGCATACGGGTAATAAGATTTTTTTTTTCCGTTCAGCCTCTGGGCTGAAAGAAAAAATGAACGGCACAGATTTCTTCATTCGTATCGATCAATGTGGATGAAAAAATCTCTGCCTAAAAAAAAAAAAGGAGGGGAAAGGCGTCTGCCAGGACATAGGAGCTCCGCCCAACATCCATACCCACTCAGCTTGTATGCCCTGGCAAACCCGATTTCTCCATTCACATCAATCGATGTGGATGAATAAATCATTGCCATGTTTTTTTGTTTTTTTTGTTTTAATACAAAGTGTTTGCCAAAGCATATAAACACCGCCCCTCAGCTCATAAGCCTCGGCAAAGAGATGTTTTTTATTGCAGAGGAGAAATCTCATCTTGCAGCGCCGCATACACCGACTTTTGTGTAATCTGACAGCAGCGCAATGCTTCTGTCAGAATGCACATCAGTGCTACAGCTGGTTCATCGGTTGGTCCACCTGGAAGGTAAAAAAAAAAAGAAAAAACCAGGCCGCAACGCAATAAATTTATTAACATGAACTTTATAATAACATTTGAACAGAACATTAACTTTTATAAACTTTTTTGAACTTTTGGAACAGAACATTAACTTTTTTGCTTACCGGTGATCTTTTTGTTTTGCTTTTTTTTACCTTTTTATAGGACAAACCTCTCCTTCCCCATGGGACAATGTGCATTATGCACTTTGTCCCAGGTGAAAGGAGAGGTTTGCAGCAGCTCTGTGTGAAAGGGCCCTAAGAGCCCTGTGTGCCTGTCCTGTGAGATGCAATCCCTATGCTAATAGTGTACCTGTGTGTGGTACTTCCGGAAACACTCCCCTAAGCATAGGGCAGGGTGGTCAGGGCAGTCAGGACAGAAATAGCGGGTGTCACGCCTTATTCCACTCCTGCTACAGACACGACATCTTTTTCGGGGTGGCGCTTGGATTGAGGTACCAGAAACGACATTGGGGAAATGTCGCTCGTGTAGACGGCTCACTACACTGGTGGATGGGGCCACAGAACCTCCTGGATACAGGAGGTTCTCAATGATCTCTTCCTGAAATTTGAGGAAGGATCCTGTTCTCCCAGCCTTACTGTAGAGAACAAAACTATTGTACATAGCCAATTGAATTAAATATACAGACACCTTCTTATACCAGCGTCTGGTGCGGCGGGACACTAAATAAGGAGCCAACATCTGGTCATTGAAGTCCACCCCTCCCATGAGCAAATTATAGTCGTGGACCGAGAGGTTTTCAATGACACCAGTTGCTCATTCAATTTGTATTGTCGTGTCTGCGTGAATGGAGGAGAGCATGTAAACGTCACGCTTGTCTCTCCATTTCAACGCGAGCAGTTCTTCCTTACACAAGGCAGCCCTCTTCCCCCTTGCAAGATGGGTGGTAACGAGCCGTTGGGGGAAGCCCCGCCGACTAGGTCGCGCGGTGCCAAAGCAGCCAATCTGTTCTAAAAACAAATGCCTGAAGAGGGGCACACTTGTGTAAAAATTGTCCACATAAAGATGGTACCCCTTGCCAAATAAGGGTGACACCAAGTCCCAGACTGTCTTCCCACTGCTCCCCAGGTAGTCAGGGCAACCGACCGGCTCCAGGGTCTGATCTTTACCCTCATAGACACGAAATTTGTGAGTATAGCCTGTGGCCCTTTCACAGAGCTTATAGAATTTGACCGCATACCGGGCGCGCTTGCTTGGGATGTATTGTTTGAGGCCAAGGCGCCCGGTAAAATGTATAAGGGACTCGTCTATGCAGATGTTTTGCTCAGGGTTATACAAATCTGCAAATTTGGTGTTAAAGTGGTCTATAGGGGGCCGAATTTTGTGGAGCCGGGCAAAAGCTGGGTGGCCTCTGGGACGAGAGGTGCTGTTGTCACTAAAGTGCAGGAAACGCAGGATGGTCTCAAAGCATGTCCTGGACATGGCAGCAGAGAACATGGGCATGTGATGAATTGGGTTTGTGGACCAATATGACCCGCAATTTATGCTTTTTTGTTAAACCCATGTTGAGGAGAAGGCCCAGAAAATGTAATTTCGGAAACTAGGACGGGTTTCCACCGGAAAGACTGGGCATAAAAGCTTCCCGGGATGGCGGCTATAAATTGAGTGGCATACCGATTTGTTTCTGCCACGACTAAGTCCAAGAGCTCCGCAGTCAAGAACAGCTAAAAGAAAAACAGTGCCGATCCGATCTGAGCTGTCTCAACCTGAACTCCAGACTGGGCGGTGAAAGGGGGGACTACTGGTGCGGCTGAAGTTGGGGGCTGCCAATCAGGGTTTGCCAGCACCTCAGGGACTCTAGCGGCTCCATGGGTCTGTCTGTGCCGTGGCTGCGATGGGGGAACTACTGCACGTTCCACCGTACCAGCTTCAACTGTCCTTCTGGTGCTTGCCACTTCACCATGTTGTACAGCAGTGCTGGTGCTAGGTCCAGGATGAGCTGTGCTGCTGGTGTATGCCTCACCACGTAATCCGACAGCGCCAGCCCCACTCTGCTGCCCTTGAAGCGGATCCTGCGCAACCTGTGATCTAGCAACACGGGGCCGGGTACGCCTGGTGGTATCAGGGACCTCAACCTCATTGTCCGAAATTTGGGTCAGACTGCCACTGCTTTCTACAGGTTCATATTCTGACCCGCTGGATTCATCAGATGAGGGTTCCCATTCCTCATCCGACTGGGTCAGAAGCCTGTAGGCCTCTTCAGAAGAATACCCCTTATTTGCCATTTGGTCAACTAAATTTAGGGGTATTCCCTGAGACTACCCAAGAAAAAAAGTAAGCCTGTCTTACAAATAGGAGGCTAGCGAAGTACCGAAAGCCGCTGCGATTGATAAAAAAACAACAACACGTGGTCGTAACAGGCGTGGAATTACTCAGAGGCCCTAACAATTAGGCATTCACCGTACATAAAAGATCATAATTACCGGACAGAAAACATCAAGTGATTATATGGCTGGAGGTATATTAGACGGTCATTGGATATCAATTTTACTGCAGGCCAGTAGACTACAGGCCCCAAAAATTATGGGCGGGCGGGCATTATGGGCGGGCGGCAGTGATCGGAACCCGGTGCCTGCTCAAATCATTGAGCAGGCACCTAGGCTAAATGCGCCGGGGGGGGTCCTGTGACCCCCCCATGTCGGCGATCGCAGAAAACCGCAGGTCAATTCAGACCTGCGGTTTTCTGTGTTTCCGGGTTATTCGGGTCACTGAAGACCCATATAACCCGGAACAGGACGGTGATGGTGGTGTGATTTCACCCCACCAATCCAGCGATCCTGAGTGGTGATGGTGACATCACCACTCAGGATCGCTTCTGATTGGTCTGTGGGCGGTCTGGCGGCAGATTCAAAAGAGGCAGGCGCTCCTCTCCTCCTCCTTTTGTGTTCCGGAGCCGAGGAGAGAGGAGCTGCCTGCATGTGTCCGCCATCGCTGCCAGCAGCACCCGATCTGTTCCCCCAGGACCCGATCTCTGCCCCCAGCACCCCATCAGGTACATAGGGACAGCATAGGGAAAGTTTGGGTTAGGCAGGGGAAAAAAAGGGAAAGGTAGTTTCTGAACTTTTTATTGCATCACCCTAAGTTAGGGTGTCTGGGGTCCACAGCTGTGTGACCCTAGACCCCCCAGGGGTGCTGCCGCTTGCCCCCCCCCCCCACTTTTTTGGGGTGCAGGATTTTTTTTTTGTGTACGCTGACTGTGGCCGGCACTCTTAGCGTCCGGCCACTGTTAGCGCATCGCACACCCCACCGCTGATCAACTTCGGACGGTTGATCAGTGGTTTAGATTTTTTTTTTCACATTTATTGGCCTTTTTTTTTGTTAGTTTTAGGGTTAAGTCCGCGAACATCCATGCCCCCACACACACGCACACAAAATAAAGATTTCCACACACGCACATACACACGCAGACACACACTCTCGGCCGAGGAGGCATACGCCCAGCTTGCCTCCGACTCCGAGAGTCCCAGTGTGGACGAGGATGACCCCACATTCCTGTTATCATCCGCGTCCTCCTCATCATCTAGCGATGATGATGAGCCCCCAAGGCGGCGGAGACGCCACCAGGTGGAGCAAGGGGACCGCCATGTTAGGGACCCTGTGGCCCAGCCTAGTACGAGCAGCAATGGGGCTCGTACTAGTTTCCCGGCCCACCAGTTAAATCCACCGGAGCACCCTGCCGGTGAACTTGTCTGGTGTAGCCCAGAGCGATACGAGCCCGTGATTCCTGATTTTGTAGGCCAATCAGGAATCCAGATTTCCACAGTGGGCTACACTGAATATGACTTTTTTTGTCATTTTTTCAGTGACCCACTGGTAAATCTGATGGTGGAGCAGACAAATCTGTACGCCCAACAGTTCGTCGCTCAACACCCGGGCTCTTTTTGGCCAGGCCCGGTGGCTGAACGCCGGTCAGTGCAGCCAAAATGAGGACATTTTGGGGCCTCGTGCAGCATATGGGCCTGGTCAAGAAACCCAGTGTCAGACATTACTGGAGTAGGGACGTCCTATACCAGACCCCACTTTACAGTACGGCCATGACACTCTCCCGGTTTGAGGCCATCCGGAAATGTCTGCATTATTCCGATAATGCAGCATGTCCCCCCCGAGGTGATCCTGCCCATGACCGTCTGTATAAGATACGGTCACTTTGGGGCCAAATTCATGGAGGCCTATGTACCTGGAAGGGAGGTCGCGGTTGATGAGTCTCTCTTTGCGTTCAAGGGGAGACTCATTTTCCGCCAGTATGTGCCCTCCAAGCGGGCGAGGTATGGCGTGAAGCTATACAAAATTTGTGAGAGTACCTCAGGGTACACTTACAAATTTCGTATATACGAGGGGCGAGATTCCCGGATTCAACCCCCAGAATGTCCCCCCACTCTGGGTGTTACCGGGAAACTTGTGTGGGACCTTATGTACCCACTGCTGGATAAGGGTTACCACCTGTACGTGGATAACTTTTATACCAGTATCCCCTTGTTCCAGTCCCTTGCCGCCAGATCCACGTTCGCTTGTGGGACCGTGCAGAAAAATCAACGCGGCCAACCTGCCCTCCACCTCCTGGTTCCTATCCCCAGGGGTGAGACCCGTGCCCTTACCACTGGAAACCTGTTGTCGCCTACAATCGGTATATAAGAGGAGTTGATCTCTCTGATCAAGTCCTCAAGCCATATAACGCCATGCGCAAAACCCGGGCATGGTACAAAAAAGTTGCAGTCTACTTGGTACAGGTTACCATGTACAACTCTTTTGTACTATCCTGAAGCGCTGGCAGCACAGGGACATTCCTCCAGTTCTATGAGGCAGTCCTCAAGGCCCTGATCTTTTCGGACCGGGAAAGAGCAGGCCGGAGTACCTCGGGAACTGTAGGCGCCCGGATTGTCCCTGGCCAACACTTTCCAGGTGTGGTCCCCCATACTGGAAAGAAGGGACGAACCCAAAAAAGGTGCAGAGTGTGTCACAGGAGGGGGATACGGAAGGACACCACTACTCAATGTGACACGTGCCCCGATCATCCGGGCCTCTGCATTATTGGTTGCTTCAGGGAGTATCACACTTCCATGGAGTACTAAATTTATATCCCAATTTAGCACTGACATCGGATAGAAAAACTGGTTCTCAGACTTGAGACACCCAAAAAAACTAAAATAATTTATTAAAAGTAGACATATTAGGTATCGCCGCGTCGGTAATAATCTCTTCTATAAAAATACCCCATGACCTAACCCCCAGATTAACACGGTCCAGGGAAAAAAAAATAAAGGTGCAAAAAAAGTTGTTTTTTTGTCACCTTACATACCAAAAAATTTTATAGCAAGCGATCAAAAAGTCATATAGCCCCCAAAATAGTGCCAATAAAACCGTCCGCTCGTCCCGCAAAAAATGAGCCCCCACATAAGATAATCGGATAAAAAAATATTAAAAAAATGACTTTAGAGATAGAAAACATTTTTTTTTGTATCAAAAAGGATAATATAGTCTAAAACCTAAATAAATGTAAAAAAAGGTATCGCTGCGTCCGTAAGAATCTCCTCTATAAAAATACCCCACGACCCAACCCCCCAGATTAACACGGTCAAAAAAATCAGCCCTCCAAAAACCAAACGGCGCACCTTTCACTCTACACCCCGCTGTGTGGCCGTACAGTAGTTTACGGCCACATATTGGGTGTTTCTGTAAACGGCAGAGTCAGGGCAATAAAGAAACAGTCTTGTTTGGCTGTTAACCCTTGCTGTGTTAGTGGAAAAAATGGGTTAAAATGGAAAATTAGACAAAAAAATGAAATTCTCAAATTTCATCCCCATTTGCAAATAACTCTTGTGCAACACCTAAAGGGTTAACAACGTATGTAAAATCAGTTTTGAATACCTTGAGGGGTGTAGTTTCTTAGATGGGGTCATTTTTGGGTGGTTTCTATTATGTAAGCCTCGCAAAGTGACTTCAGACCTGAACTGGTTCCTAAAAATTGTTTTTTTGTAAAATTCCGAAAAAATTCAAGATTTGCTTCTAAACTTCTAAGCCTTGTAACGTCCCCAAAAAATAAAATATCATTCCCAAAATAATTCAAACATGAAGTAGACATATGGGGAATGTAAAGTCATCACAATTTGGGGGGGGTATTACTATGTACTACAGAAGTAGAGAAACTGAAACTTTGAAATTTGCTAATTTTTCAAATTTTTGGGTAAATTAGGTATTATTTTGTGCAAAAAAATAATTTTTTTTACTTCATTTTACCAGTGTTATGAAGTACAATATGTGACGAAAAAACAATCTCAGAACGGCCTGGATAAGTCAAAGCGTTTTAAAGTTATCAGCACTTAAAGTGACAGTGGTCAGATTTGCAAAAAATGGCCTGGTCCTTAAGGTGAAATAAGGCTGTGTCCCTATGGGGTTAAAAAAACAAAAAAATATTAAATTGGATTAAAACATGACTAACGAAATCCCCCCTCTTGAAAAAATCACAAATGATTATAGTTGAAATTTGATAACACGTGGTCGTCACAGGTATTGAATTTCTCCGAGGTCCCATACATTAGGCATTCACCGGACAGAAAAGGCCTTTTATGCCGCTGTATTTACATAAGACAGGGACCATTATTTGTTCTAGGTGGTGGCGGATATGTGTTGGCTGGCATGAGGAAATTCAATTACACGTGGTTGTCACAAGTGTTGCATTCCTCCGAGATCCATGCCTCATTCATTTTTAGAAATGTGAGGTAGTCCACACTGTCGTGAGCAAGGCGAGTGCGCTTATAGGTCACGATCCCCCCTGCTGCGCTGAACGTCCTTTCGGACAGGACACTCGATGAGGGGCAAGCCAAAAGTTCCATGGCAAATTGTGCCAGCTCTGGCCACAGGTCCAGCCTGCTCACCCAGTAATCAAGGGGTCCCTCGCTTCTCAGAGCATCCACATCGGCCGTTAACCCAATGTAGTCGGACACCTGTCGGTCTAGGCGTTCCCTGAGGTTGGATCTGGAGGGCAGCTGTCGATGGGTTGGCTGCAAGAATGATCTCATATCTGAAGTGGCCAACACATCTTCAAACCGTCCTCTTCTTGCATGCGCTGTAGGATTGGTACTCGCAACTGTTTCTCTGTGGGTGGAAATTCCTCTGCCAGTGCCCGCAACAGCAGAATGTTGCAAGATGTACTGGACCCCGGGGTATTTGGCAACTAATCATTGCACAACTAAGTTCAGGACGTGTGCCATGCACGGCACTTGTGTCATTTGCCCTATTTCAGCACACTCAGCAGATTGGCACCTTTGTCGCACACCACTTTACCAACTGTCAAATTGAGCGGGGTTAGCCACTGATCGGCCTGTGACCGCAGAGCTGAAAGGAGTGCAGGACCGGTGTTGCTCTTGGCAGCCGCAGCACAGCATGGTACCGTCTCACCTGGCACGTCGAATAGGTTCTGGGGAGCTGGGGGGGTGCAGCGGAATAGGTGGTAACAGTGGAAAAGGAGGAGTCAGCTGAGGAGGAGACAGAGGATGGAGTAGGAGGAGGAGAAGAAGAGGCAGGCCTGCATGTAATCCATGGCGGTAACACCAAATCCACACAGGTGCCACGGGTTTCATGATTGACAGCTGTCAGAAGGTTCACCCAGAGGGCAGTAAAAATTATGTACCTTCCCTGCCATTGTTTGCTAGACCATGTGTCTGTGGTCAGATGAATCTTGGCACCAACACTGTGTGCCAGAGATACATTCACTTGCCGCTGAACATGGCCATATAGCTCTGGGATGCCCTTCTGAGAGAAATATTTCCTTCCGGGGACCTTCCATTGCAGTGTGCCAATGGCCGCAAATTTTCAAAAGGCCTCCGAGTCAACCAGTTTATATGGCAGTAGATGGCGGCTAGCAGTTCCGACAAGCAGGCGGTCAGCCATTGGGCAAGAGGGGTATCCGGCGTCATCAACTTTTTACGTTTGAACATTTGGGCCACAGAAGCCTGCCTTATGCCAGATGAACGCGACGACGGCACGGTGGAGGGTGGAGTGGAGGACAAATGGGAGGAGAGAAGAGTTCTTACGGTATTGCTCCCACTGGGCTCAGTCGTGGGAGGCCAGGTGCCTTCTTAAGGTGGTCATCCCTAGGTGAGTGTTGAGCTTACCGCGACTTATGCGTTGACAGCACAGGTGGCAGATGGCAACACTATTGTCAGCAGATGACACGTTAAAAAAAGCCCACACTGCGGAGCCATGTGCCGGCATCCTGAGAGCGCCAGATGTGACCGTGCATGGTGGATGGCTCGCTCCAGATAAATTTTCAGTCTGCTTTTTGCCTCCTGTGCACTGCGAGTTCTGCCTGCTTCTCCTCCTTCTCCTCCCTATCTGATGCTCCATCTCTCCCTCTGAACTCCCCTCCTCTCTTTTTGGCATCCACCTGACGTCCATCGACATGTCATCATTGTCACCTTCACCACCACTGATAGTAGAGATCTCGGAGGCCTCCTTGGGCTGATCTGGGTGCTGTCGTCCGACCGCTGGGTGGCGGCCGTTGCTACCTCCTCTTATTGATCCAATGCCAAGAATGGCTGCACATCGGTAAGGTCTGGGAATGGATGGGAAAATAATTCCTCTGACTCAAGTGAAGGGGCTATGGTGGTGGTGGTGGTAATGTCTTTAGGGGTGCATACAGAAGATAGTGATAAGGGTGCTGATACAGAGAATGATGAGGGTGCAGAAGCGGAAGGCTGAGTGAGCCACTCAACCAACTCTGGTGTGTCCTTTGACGTAATCGCACGCACCTTCTCCAACTTCCCACTTAGGCTCTGGCCTGGTGCGCCTGCCCGACCCCTTACACCCCTGCGGGATGGCCTGCCTCTTCCCTCTATATAGCTATGGTATCTCAGCAGAACCGCACACAAATGCTGCACAATACAAATGCACTATATAGAAAGTATATTATAGGTATATCACACCCCTGCCTCAATCAGTTTTTTTGGGGGGGGCAACTGCTATATCCCACCAGTTGCAATTAGTTGTTCCAATAGTGTTTGTCCCTCTGTATAGCTGTGGTATCTCAGCAGAACCGCACACAAATGCTGCACAATAAAAATGCGCTATATAGAAATTATATTATAGGTATATCACACCCCTGACTCAATCAGTTTTTTGGGGGGGCAACTGGTATATCACACCAGTTGCAATTAGCTGTTCCAGTAGCGTTTGTCCCTCTGTATAGCTGTGGTATCTCAGCAGAACCGCACACAAATGCTGCACAATACAAATGCACTATACAGAAATTATAATATAGACATATCACACCCCTGCTCAATCAGTTTTTTTAAGGGGCAACTGGTATATCACACCAGTTGCAATTAGTTGTTCCAATAGTGTTTGTCCCTCTGTATAGCTATGGTATCTCAGCAGAACCGCACACAAATGCTGCACAATACAAATGCACTATATAGAAAGTATATTATAGGTATATCACACCCCTGCCTCAATCAGTTTTTTCAGGGGGCAACTGCTATATCACATCAGTTTCAATTAGTTGCTCTAATAGCGTTTGTCCCTCTTTATAGCTGCTGTATGTCAGCAGAACTGCACACGAATGCTGCACAATACAAATGCACTATATAGAAAGTATATTATAAGTATATCACACCTTTGCCTCAATCAGCTTTTTCAGGGGGCAACTGCTATATCACACCAGTTTCAATTAGTTGTTCTAATAGCGTTTGTCACTCTGTATAGCTGCGGTATGTCAGCAGAACTGCACACAAATGCTGCACAATACAAATGCACTATATAGGAAGTATATTATACATATATCACACCCCTGCCTCAATAAGTTTTTTTGGGGGGCAATTGGTATATCACACCAGTTGCAATTAGTTGTTCCAATAGCATTTGTCCCTCTGTATAGCTGCAGTATCGCAGCAGAACCGCACACAACTGCTGCACAATACAAATGCACTATAATATACTTTCTATGTTAGAAAGTATATTATAATTATATCACACCCCTCAGTTTCTCACACCTATCAATAGCCCACCTATACCAGTCCTTAAAAGGACTTTTGTGGCCCTATTAGCTAGCGTTTGGTGTCCCTAATAGTCTGTCCCTGCTCCACACAGCAACCTCTCCCTACACTGGCAAAAGACTGAATGTAAAATGGCGGCCAGATCGGGTTTATTTATAGGGTAGGGGTATGTCTATGTGCTGAAACATCTCAATTGGCTGCCTTGTCCCACCTGATGGATGTGTCATGGGTTAAAGTTTGGCACAATGCAAAAAAATATGGCACCGGCGGACATCGCCATATGTTCGCATGTTCGGTGAACCGCGAACGAGCAAAGTTTGCCGTGAAACTTCCGCCGGGCGAATCGCAAGGCCATCTCTAGTTATAGGTAGTATGGTATTGCAGAAGTCTCAAGCGGTCTTGCAAGGCAAAAGAAAATGTCTAAGGCTACTTTCACACTTTCCATTATGGATCTGCACAGACGGATCCGTTCAGATAATACAACCGTCTGCATCTATTCAGAACGGATCTGTTTGTATTATCTTTAACATAGCCAAGACGGATCCGTCTTGAAGACCATTGAAAGTCAATGGAGGACGGATCAGTTTTCTATTGTGCCAGATTGTGTCATAGAAAATGGATCCGTCCCCATTGACTTACATTTTGTGTCAGGACGGATCCGTTTGGCTCAGTTATGTCAGACGAACACCAAAATGCTGCAAGCAGCCTTTTGGTGTCCGCCTCCAAAACGGGATGGAGATTGAACGGGGGGAAACTGATGCATTCTGAGCGGATCCTTTTCCATTCAGAATGCATTAGGGCAAAACTGATCCATTTTGGACCGCTTGTGAGAGCCCTGAACGGATCTCACAAACGGAAAACCAAAACGCCAGTGTGAAAGTAGCCTAAGAAAGTAAGCAATGAAATACAGAGCATTCGTCCAGAAGAGAATTCTTACTGGTAGTATCTCTCCTGGTTGTTGAGGGGTTAAACAAAATAATCTCTCTAGATCTTTGGATATTTCAGGGACTGGAGTCGGGAAATACATTCACAATACGTTGCTGATGAGAAGACAAACTGTCAGCTCAGTTGAGTGCGGCTGCACCTGCGATCTGCAATGCTATTCCATTCTGTCTTGTTTTGAGGTATTTTTCCTTTTCTCTTCTGATTCTCTGTAATTTTATCTCATTTTATTCTCCCGGGTTTCCCCTCACCTGGTGTTTATCTCCTGCAATCTGTTCTTTCATCTTTCTGTCTACTCCCTTTTCTGAACACTATGAACAGCTGGGTGCTGCTTGATACACTTCAGCATTCAAAGACAGAATTTCCTTTCCTCATCAACTGCTGGCTTTACCAGTCCCAGATTTACTACTGTTACATGTCCAAAAAGTGGTTCAAATTGGCACAATTTGGGGACACTAAGGCAGCGATCCCCTGAAAACCAATGCAGAGGATGGGAGTGTTAATGGTCCTGATAGGATGTGTTAAAGGGAACCTGTCATGAACTTTTCGGTGACCTCCCTGAGGCCAGCATAAAATAGTGACTTCAGCGGTGTATCACTCATGAGCTAAAAGTAAGTGGATGCAGCCCAGGCCTTGAAAAGAGTCAAATCTACCTGAGAAGAGTCCTGGTTATTCCTAATCTCCTGCTCTCACCCATCTGCTGATGATTGGCAGTTCTCTCCTAGAGAGAAAGGGAGAACACTAGGTAGAAGACTGTCAGTCATCAGCAGGTGGGCAGGAGAGCAGGACTTCATGTATGACCAGGACTCTTCTCAGGTGGCCGTGACTCTTTTCCAGGCCCAGTCTGCAATGATTGTCATGTTGGTTCTCGGCAACCACTTACTTTTAACTTATAAATGACAGACCGCTGAAATCATCTCACCTGTCTCTACCTTATGCTGCTGTTAGTATGGACAGCATAAAGTTGATGACAGGTTCCCTTTAAGGCATGGATGTCAAACTCATGGTCCTCCAGATGTTGCAAAACTACAACTCCCATCATTCCCTGATAGCTGTAGTACTGCCCAGGCATGATGGGAGTTGTAGTTTTGCCACGAGTTTGACATCCCTGCTTTAAGGTGTATGCCCTCAGGCCGTCGCTCCCTGGGGATTGGTGATTTAAAGACTCAGGCCAGAAGTAAAAAAATAAAATTCTGTCATTGCTCAGCAGCAGTAGGTACAAAGTGCAATTTCTGTCCCCAGATGATGAGGTATGGTGGTGGCAAATTGGCGTATGCTATCCTGCTGATAAGTCGCTCTTGTACTTCTGCATAATAGCTACAAACTGACACTTGTCGAGAAAGGTGTCCACTGTGTAAAGCCTCATTCACACGTCAGTGTTTCACGGATGTGTGCTGTACGTGTTCTCCACGAACAGCACACGTTCCCATTCATTTTAATGTGTGAATTCAGACATCAGTGTTTTAGCACGGATGCATGCTCTATTTTGTCCGTCTTCAAAGATCCATCACGTCCATTATAGTCTAACCATGTTGCATCCGTATTTCACGGATCATTAAGAAGAGATGCTTTGAAAAAAAAAAAACAGCTGTTTAGTGTCAGTGAAATACAGATGCAACACGGACAGCAAAAAACGGACACGCAGACCCAACACGGATCCTTCACGGACAGCTTCAGGATGAATCACTGACCTCCTGCTCACGGATTTGAGTACGGACACGGACGTGTGAATGAGGCTTAAGGCAGGCTATCAGTTAGTCTGGCCTGGATTTGATTTAGGTGATACAGTAATTGAAAATGGCAGCACTGATTGTGTATATCTGTATATCTGTATATGTTGTTTTGAAAGGAAGAGATGTGAACAGGTGAAGGCTTATAATACCCATATAGTGACAAATTAGACACAATGCCCATGCCCTAGAACAGGGGTGGAGAATCTCCAGCCCGCGGGCCGCACACGATCAGTTCATGTTGCCCCCGGCCCCCTGCCAGAGCATATAGTGAAAATGCTAATGACCGCCTCCATTATCTGAAGAGATCATTAGCATGTGGGAGGCAGGGGTGGTGAGAACAGCACTGCACTGGTTGTCCTCACCTTTACTGGTCTTCTTCAGGCTCCGCTCTGTGTCCTAACACATACAGTGTCTGGACATAGTGCATGTGGATGCGCACTATCACCTGACGCTGTGCGCTGTCAGGTCACAGTACAGTGCGAGGAGAAGACCAGGGAGGGTAAGTGAATCTGCCAAGTGGAAGCACCGCCCGGAGCTGGAGAGGTAAGTTTATTTTTATTTTTTTAATCTTCTGATCTGAGGTCTGATTGGATGCTGGGGGTCTGATAGGGGCTGATCTGAGGCTAATTGAGGGTGTGGAAGGTCTGATCTGAGGCTGGGGAGTATGATTGGGGTTGATCTGAGGCCAGGGAGGGTCTGATAGGGGTGTGATCTGAGCTGGGGATCTGATGGAGGTCTGATCTAAGGCTGGGAAGGATCTGATCTGCGGCTGGGGGTCTGATCTGTGGCTGGGGGGTCTGAGGGGTCTGATCTGAGGCTGGGGGTCTGATGGGAGCTGATCTGAGGCTAAGGAGGGTCTGATGGGGGTCTTATCTGAGGCTGAGAGGTCTGATATGAGGCTGATGTAGACTGGGGGTCTGATAGTAGGCTGATGAAGGTGGGGGGCAGATCTGAGACAATGGACAAAGGCAGGGACAGTTGCGAAGGAAGAGGCAGGGACAGTGGGAGTGAAAGCTGGGTGAACCCCTCTCTATGGACCCCTCTGGGTTTAGCTTCGCTGCCATTATTGTCAAATAAAGAACTAATTAAATAACATTCTGAACTTAAAAATTAGATGCTATGTGTGGTCAAAATGGCGCCTGTACTTTATGTAATATATATAGTGCAGGCGCTATTTTTTTTGCTGCAAAAATACAGGGCTCTAGAGGTTTTTTTAATTGAAGCACAATTTCTGTAAGTCAGTTATATGTTTGACCAAATACAGCAGTGACATTTTTAAGTTGAGAATTTTGTATGACCCGTGAACGATGTTACAAATAGTGATGGACGAACATCTGCTGAGATGGTTTGTGAACGCAATCGCGCGAACACGATCAAATGTTCGCAAACCGCAAGATTGCTGCGGGTCCTATTCATTTTAATGGCAGGCGAACCTGAAAAACCTTCAGCTCATATTTGCAGCCAAGAAATAATTACTAGAAATGCACAAATAGTCCCACAACATGGACAGTGACATACCAGATGTATTATTCGAATTTGCGATCTCCATTCTTAATTTTTTTCAATGCGAAATATTCACTATACAGTACCCAAATGCACTATAAAGAAAGTATATTGGTATATAACACCCCGCTTCAATCAGTTTTTTTGGGGGGCGACTGGCATATAGAAATAATTTGTTCCAATAACGCTTGTCCCTCTATATACCTGCAGTATCGCAGCAGAACCGCAGACAACTCCCGCACAATACAAATGCACTATAATATACTTTATAACATAGAAAGTATATTATAACATTGTACAAGGAAGGCAATCCATTAGGATATACATGAAGATAAAACGTAACCTTTAATAATTTTACTATGAGGGTCCATTCACACGTCCATAAGTGTTTTGCGGATCCACAAAACACGGACACCAGCAATGTGCATTCCGCAATTTGCGGACCGCACATCGCCAGCACTATAATAGAAAATGCCTAATCTTGTCTGCAATTGCGGACAAGAATATGACATGTTCTATTTTTTGGCAGAAACGGAAACACGGATACGGAAGTGCGGATCCGCAAATGCAGATGTGGATCCGCAGATTCGCATGTGGACAGCACATTCCAGCCCCATTGAAAATGAATGGGTCTGCACCCGTTCCGCAAAATTGCAGAATGGATGTGGAACCATTTTGCAGACGTGTGAATGGAAAAGATATCCCTCAAAATGAAAATAAATTAAATTATTAAAGTTAAGCAAAAAGCATAGATGTGGTAGGCAATAACAAGTGCTCGGCGGCACCAAATCAGAAACCATATGTCCTACCACAATCCGGGGGGTTCCAGTGCACATCCATGAATCCTGGAGGGAAAGCAAAAAACATCTATCCCTTGGCTAGATGTAGGGTGACCACATTTCCTAACTGCCATTCAGGGACACTACTTTCACAAGTGCATTTTGTCAAACTTATACTCTAGGTGAAATGGGGCGAAAAACAATAAGGGCACTTGATGATGGCGAAAAACAATAAGGGCACTGAATTTTGCGAATCCGCGATTTGTGGACTGCAAAATGGATATGGTTGTCTGAATGCCCCCTAAAGGTGTTTTCTGAGTGTCTTGCCGCCAGATAGGAAGGGAGTATGTGCACCCACTGTCTGCCACCCACTCCTCTGTCCCTACCTACTTGCACTTGCCCGTCCTAGGTAACGGAGCCCAACTGGGCGGCGGTCCTTGACCTCGATAAGTGCGGAGAGACAGAGAGGAAAGAGATGGAATAGCGGGTGGAGCAGTGACACAGTGAAAGACTAGGCTAGGTCAAGAGGGAAGCTGGTAAAGCCGGGGTATAAACACAGAGAATGAGTCTACACAGGAGAAACAACTAGAGGAGTCCAAATACAAGCCAAAGGGTCAAAAACCAGGAGGTAGCGTCAGTACACAGGAGTAGACAAAGACAGGTCAGGTCACAAGCCGAAGGTCAAACCAAGAGGTCACGTCAGGTACTAGGACCAGGCAGTAGCGGGTCAAAAAACAGGCACGGGTCAGTATCCAAATTAGCGCAGGGAAATCAATAGCAATAGCCTAAAGACACTTAATCACAGACAACCTGTGGCCAGCCTGTTTATATACTGAATGGCAGGGGTCATGTGACGTGGCCAGCACCACATGACCTCCCACCAAGAATGCAGCTGAGCGCCGAGTGCCCAGCTCAGCCCCCTGCCCGTAACCATGGGAACGGGGGCCGCCAGCTGCACAGAGAGGGAGCGTGCGGCCGGGCGCACTCTGCCCCCTATACCCCAGCAACGAGGACGCTGAGCGGCTCGCCGCTCTGTGTCATAGCAGGACGTGGAGTGCGTGCCTGCCTCCGTATCTTATCAGGGCACAGGCGGCGCATGAGAGGTGAAGCATGTCGCCGACGCCCTGTGACACTGAGATTCTGATTGGTATGGGTCTGACACCCGGGACACCTACTGATCAGCTGTCTGTCCTCACAGCTTGCCAAAAATGAGCCTAAACTTCACCTAGGTCATGGGGTCGATGAAAGTGACGTCACTGGCCTAGGAACAGGTCGCAGTGCCTCGTCAAACAGCCAGATGTCGGACCCCCGCTGAGCTGATATTGATAAACTATCCTGAGGATAGCTCATCAATACTAAAATCTCAGAGAACCCCTTTAAATGGTTTGTCTGAGTTCAGACTTGAACCCGGACATAACCCGATCTGCACTCATTCGTGAATAAGTGAAGCATCAGAGCTTTTCAGCATTACAAATTATGTTACTAATATTCTGGATTTGTAATAATAATTTTTCGGGCCAGGTGCCATCTTATTTCAGTAATCTAGCAAGTGTATGTCATAAACTTCATCTTCAGGGAATTAGATATCGATCATCCGTATTTTAAATTTTTCTTCCCTGCTATCGCACTTGAAACTTCAGCTGATAAAACATATTCTGGTTGCTGAAAAATTTACAGCCGGCGTTCATTGTCCGGTCTGTCAAGGCGAGACAAAGCTGAGAGCCACTTGTGCCTTGATAAAGCCTTATCTGGAACAATAATCTGCATCCACTTTAAACATGTCTTGAAATCCTCTCCCAAGGATCAACCTCACTTGAATGGCAGAGGTTTCATAGCAGGACGAATGAATGTTGATATCAAATGAAAAAATCCAGCCTCGTCCTTATCCAAAACTCTTATCAGGACATTGACATTTCAAGGTCAGTATGATGCAAGAAAGAAACATATCAGTATGTCACAAAACACCTCTCGGCACCAAGAACAGAATGCAGCCATTATCATTCATCTCCTCTCTGCCATGCAAACATTTCCTATTAAGAGTCATGCTGGAATATTCCAGGAATTTGTCACCTCTTATTGCTACAACTATGACAGAGTCCCCATCTTTATTCCACTTTCCTTTAAAAATCTATTTCTTTCTGCCTGCAAGAGCCCACATATTTCACTCTGACAGGACAATTTCAAGTCCTTTGCCTTTGGCTGAGATGTTATCATCGGCCAATTCATCGAAGCACCTCCAAAAACTTAACCTGCTGACCAAATGGTGTATTTTGTATTATCGTTTTCATTGCAGAAAAGATTGTTTTTCTTGGATAGAAGAGTTAAAAGGGCCACTAAACCTACAGTAAAATACAAAAATAAATGATAAAATAAATGGAAAAATAACACAGTATCTTGTATCTGGTCTTTTTTCTTTTTACCACAAATGATTGAAATTAGATGTTATGCTTCATTGGATTTATTTTGAATCAGTAATATCAGATGCATAGGTTATGTGTTATTTTTCACAAAATAATTTCAACTTTATTTTTCTTTAAGGGGTACATAAACCTTTGTTACAGAAAAATGATTTATTTATATGTCTGTGTACCTGGATAGCATGGGCAAACTGGCCATAGACCCTACAGGGGACCACCAGAGTCCTCCACACGGCTGCCCGATGGGTACACAGTGATCTGATGCTCCAGCATTAATTAATTCTGGGAGAATCAGACACTCATGTGCAGCGGGCAGGTCCCACGCTATGGGCCTCTTCTACGGTGGTATGTGAGTTTTCAGAGTTTTTGTTGTGACGCCAGTTGCATTTGAGCAACGAGGGATTAAGTCCCCCTATGTAGAAGGTGATAATGAAGCCCAGGTGTAGGAATGCCAGAGTGGTGTAAAGGTTGCCTATAGTGTCCCTTTAGGTGCGGCTTTGCACTTGTCACAGTGCTCCTACACGAATATCCGGAACCCCAAGCGTGGTAGTCTGCAGCAGTGATAATAGGGTGAATAGTTGAGGGATTTGTAGAAATAAATGGAGTCCAGACTTGAATTTAAGTTGACAACAGATTAACTTTTCATAAAATTGCATCAGAGAACAATTTTCCAGCTTTATCTTGGTCGAACAATCTTCCAACTTTATCTTGGTCATCAGCAGATTTTGGTAAATGTTTTGGCAGGCAAACACATTCGGCTCTGCTACATCTGTACTCTTTCAGTCTGCTCTGCTGGCTGGATTAAATATGAACTTTTTCCTTTTGCTTTCTGCTACAACTTCTTTCTTTGTTTGACTCTATGGCAAGGCACAGGGCAACTTGTTCCTGGCTAATGAGACTTCTAGAAGTGGTCTCTATGCTCCAGCAGAACTGAAGGTATTATGGCTGGTGCGGGCAACACACGTCCAGGAGGGACGCAGCACTGCACACCTGCTTCCTTAGCAGGGGGTCAGTGAGCACTAACTAACTGGAACTAACTGGTCCCCACCCTTCCTTTAGGAACTGGGACTCGCCTCCACAGGGGGAAGATTAAAATGGACTGGAAGGTTCCATTTTATTCTACATACTGCTCTGCCATATTTGCTGCCAGCTGCTGGTGAACCAGGCACATTAAATTTGAACATAAACAGATGCATAACAGGAAATGCACAGTATATTGGACCTTGAATAAATGTATAAAATTACATTGAGATTGCATACCCAGATAGAAACAAGGCGTATGTGTGGTAATGCCACTCGGGGCATTCCACATGCACCTGGCCAATGGCTGCAGGTGCCTTCCTGAACTCAACTTTATCGCCATCCTCACGATGGTGATACAGTTGAAAACTGTGGTGAGCGCTGCAGAATTTTGTGCTGCACTGTGATATTTTGTTCTGCTGAGGCGGTATTCTGTGCTGCATTATGGTATTGCAGACCTACTTCTGTTGTCCCTGCCTACTTGTGTTGCCCCGTCTTCTGCTAATTTTGACCCGCTTACAATATGGGACAACTTTTAGTTGTTTTTTTTCAGGGCAACTTTAAGTTCCAAGTTTGCCACTGCTGGATAGATTCAAATTCCACTGTGTTCTTGCCTGATATCTGTTTGCCTTATTTTCAAGACCTGCTTTTACTGACATGCCTGCATTAGAGCTGCAAGCTCTTAGACCAGTGGGCATTTACTGTGATGAACGATGTGTACTCTTTGTGATGCCCTTCTCTCAGTTTTGGAAGAGCTGGAGTGTGGTTCTTGTTAAAGTCCTGTTCATCCATCATCCTCAGAAGTTAAGTGTTCTGCTTGTTGTGTTTTGTATTCCCCCCCCCCCCTTGGTTGTTTACTAAGCCTCAGTGAGACGCTGGTTCCTTTACCAGGGAAGGAACGGGTTGCCTCTGCCCTGTCATTACCTTTACGGCATCCGAGGGTTACCAGGGTTTTCCAGGTTCCTGTGTATGGGTGTCTCTACCATCGAGCGGTGCCCATACGGATAGGAGTTAGGGCCAGGAGCAGGGTTTTATAGGTGGTGACCCTTTTCTTTTCCTAGCGGTGAGGCCTAGTGTCTTTCCTCTTCCTTCTTGTTGTCTTTTGGTGTTCTTCCCTACTACATCTGTGACATTATCCAGAGCCAATACCGCCATTTTTTGTTCTGATCTGTGCAGCTATGGATACTATTTCTGCACTGGTCGAACAGCTGCAGAACCTAATTTTGGAGGTAGCAGACCTCTGCACGACGGTCTTGCAGATTCAGAGTCCACAGGATGCTGGTTCTGGTGGTGGGTCCCAGGCCTGCACTAAACCGAAGGTGGCTCTCCCGGACAGGTTTTCCAGGGGTAGTGACAACTTTATCTGGTTCAGAGAGCCATGTAAATTATACCTTAGGCTGCGTCCATGCTCTTCTGGGGATGAGTATCAAGGTGTGGGTATGATTATTTTGTTGCTTAAAGAGGACACCCAATCTTGGGCTTTTTCTCTGCTGACCGGATCACCATCCCTCCGGTCGGTAGATGAATTCTTTAGAGCCTTGGGTCTTATCTACGATGACCCGAATCAGATCTCTCAGGCCGAGACAAAGTTACAGGGTTTGCGGCAAGGAGAACGTTCCGCGGAGACCTATTGCTCTGAATTTAGGAGATGGGCTACTGATACAGAGTGGAACAATCCTGCTCTCCGTAGTCAATTCTGTCAGGGTCCCTCTGAGAGACTGCAGGACGCATTGGATTTTCATGAAAATCCTGAGTCATTGGAAGCAGGTATGTCCCTTGCTGTACGTCTTGATAGATGCCTAAGGGAGAGATCTAGGGGTCCTTACCTTCAGGACGTACTGTTCAACAAGGGTACTCTTTCCTTTGACACTTATGGTGGAGAGACACTGGTGGTTGCGCCTTGTGAGGAGTCTATGTAGTTAGGAGGAGATACTCTTGGAACTACTGGCAAAAGCTTGGGTCATGTGAAAGGAGTCTGCTTTTGTTGTGGCAAGAAGGGACATTTTGTAATTATTTGTCCGAACTTGCAGCATCAAGGTGTAAACAAAAAGAAAAAGATGTTTAATCCCCAAATTACTATTGGTGGTGTGGGTGGGGAGAAAGAAAACCTACTTTTGTCTTTTACTGGTAGTACCCGTTTTCTCCTGTCTGCCGAGGTGGCGCTAGAGTCCAAAACGTTGAAAATCAAAGCATTTATCGACAGTGGGGTAGGAGTTAACTTGATTGATGGACAGTTTGTTCGCATTCACGGGTTCACTACTAATGCATTAGAGAAAAGTATTTCTGTCTTTGCAATCGACTCAGCACCTCTCGCCCAAAAATGCCTGTCACAGGTAGTGAATGACATTCATTAAGGATTGGGTGATTTACATCAGGAATCTATCTCCTGTTATGTTTTGGAGGGTCTGCCTGCTCCATTGGTGTTGGGTCTACCATGGTTAAGCAAACATAACCCTAACCGACTAGAAAACAAGACAGATTCTCAATTGGAGTGATTTTTGCATGTACAACTGTCTTAATGCATCGTTCTCTATGGTGACCACTAAAACTGTTCCGTCATTCATTTCAGAATTTTCTGATGTGTTCTCTGAGAGTGGTAATCAGGAGTTGCCTCCGCATTGGGAGTATGACTGTCCCGTCAATCTTATTCCCGGAGCTAAATTGCCCAAATCTCAGTTGTATAGTCTTTCGGAACCCGAAAGAAAGGCCATGCGAGAGTATATCACAGAGAGTTTGGCAAAGGGACATATTAGACTATCCAGGTCCCCAGTGGCTGCTGGATGTTTCTTTGTAAAGAAAAAAGATGTTACCCTGAGGCTATGTCTGGACTTCCATGAGCTCAATCTTATTACTGTCCGTGATCCTTAACCCCTTCCTTTGATTCCGGATTTGTTTAGTCAGATTGTCGGTGCCAAGGTGTTCTGTAAATTGGATCTGAGGGGGGCATATAATTTAGTAAGGATCAAGGAGGGGGATGAGTGGAAGACAACATTTAATACCCCTGAGGGCAATTTTGAAAACCTGGTCATGCCCTTTGGGTTAACCAATGCTCCTGCGGTTTTTCAACACTTTGTCAATGACATCTTTCATCATCTGGTGGGGAGGTTTGTAGTTGTATACATTGATGACATACTAATTTATTCGCCTAATATGGAGACTTATCAGGATCATGTGAGACAGGTGTTACAGATCCTAAGAGAGAATAAGTTGCATGCTAAGATGGAAAAGTGTGCATTTGCTGTACAGGAAGTGCAATTTCTGGGTTACCTGCTCTCCTTCTCAGGTTTTCGTATGGATCCCGAGAAGCTTCGTGCCGTGTTGGACTGGGATCGACCCGAAAATCTGAAAGAGCTTATGTGGTTTTTGGGGTTGATCAACTACTACCGTAAAATTTATCTTGAACTATTCAATGGTGGTTAAACCTTTAACAGACATGACTTGGAAGGGTGCTGATATTTCTATCTGGTCTGATGCGGCATTACAGGCCTTTTCTACTGTGAAAGAATGTTTCGCTTCGGCCCCTATTCTGGTGCAACAAGACGTATCTCAGGCATTTATTGTTGAGGTTTACACGTCTGAGGAAGGGGTAGAGGCAATCTTGTTGCAGGGTCCTTCACCCAGTAAATGGCACCTATGTGCATTTTTCTCTAAAAAATTCTCGACTTCTGAAAGGAATTATGATGTGGGGAATAGGGAATTGCTGACCATTAAGTTGGCGTTCAAGGAATGGCAGCATTGGTTGGAAGGAGCAATTCATCCTATTGCGGTAATTATGGATCACAAGAATCTGGCCTACCTGGAGTCGGCTAAGCGACTAAACTCAAGGCAGGCCAGATGGTCATTGTTTTTCACCAGATTTAACTTCATCGTCACTTACCGCCCTGGGGTTAAGAATGTCAAGGTGGATGCTTTGTTGCGTAGCTTTCCTGTGGGGGTGAGTCTAATAACATGATAATTTTATCACAGATTTACAGAATTCTTCGGGAAAAAATGTGATTCTGGTGGTTGCCGATCGTTTTTGTAAAATGGCACACTTTATTGCATTACCTAGTCTACCCAATGCTAAAACTATTGCGCAGGTGTTTGTCGACAACATCGTGAAACTACATGGCATTCCCTCTGATGTGGTGTCCAATAGAGGGACTCAGTTTGTTTCCAGATTCTGGAAAGCATTCTGTACTCGTCTGGGTGTACAATTGTCCTTCTCTTCGGCTTTTCATCCTTAGTCGAACGGACAGACGGAGCGCACTAATCAGAATCTGGAGACTTATTTGAGATGCTTTGTTTCAGAGAATCAAGCAGAGTGGTCTTCATTTTTGTTGTTAGCTGAGTTTGCTATAAATAACCATAGACAGGAATCCAGGTTTTTGGGGCATATGGGTTCCATCCACAGTTTGGTACATTTTCTGGTGCTCAAAATTCTGGCATTCCTGAGTAGGAACGATTTTCCTCTTCTTTGTCTTATATTTCGCGGAAAATCCAAAATAACCTAAAAAAGATGGGCAACAGGTATAAGTGTGCGGCTGACAGGAGACTAATGAATGGTCCGGACCTGAGAGTGGGTGATTCTGTGTGGTTGTCTAAAGGAAACATTAAACTTAAGGTATCTTCTTGGAAGTTGGACCCAAGATGTATTGAGCCATATAAGATCGTTGCCATTGTTAACACTGTACCCTTCTGTCTTGAACTTCCTCAGGTTGTGAAAATCCATAACGCATTTCATAAATCGTTGTTAAAGAAATGTGTCGAACCTCCCGCTCCTGTCATGGTGGACGGCAGTTTAGAATTTCAGATCAGCAGAGTTCTCCAGAGATCCCTCCAGTATGTCGTTCATTGGAGAGGGTACGGACCAGAGGAGAGGATGAGGGTTCCAGTGACCGATGTTAATGCTAGTCCCCCGTGGAAGGGGGGGGGGGTCTTGTCACATATGTGACAGTTGTTAGAAGGTCTTTTGGTTTCACTTTGTCTGTGTGTTGCTGTTATGTCCACACCTCCTGTTCAGGTGTGGATCATGTAACCTTTACCTCTCCCTATTTAGTCTGAATTCACCCATCACTCCTTGCTCTGGATAGCTTTATTTGGTTTTGGAAGAGCTGGAGTGTGGTTCTTATTGAAGTCCTGTTCATCCATCATCCTCAGATGTTAATGTTCTGCTGGTTGTGTTTTGTATTCTCCCCCCCCCCCCTTGGTTGTTTTCTAGGCCGCAGAGAGACACTGGTTCCTTCACCAGGGAAGGAACGGGTTGTCTCTGCCCTGTTATTACCTTTACGGCATCCGAGGGTTACCAGGATTTTCCAGGTTACTGTGTATGGGCATCTCTAGCATCGAGAGGTGCCCATACAGATAAGAGTTAGGGCCAGGAGCAGGGTTTTATAGGTGGTGACCCTTTTCCTTCCCTAGCGGTGAGGCCTAGTGTCTTTCCTCTTCCTTCTTGTTGTCTTTTGGTGTTCTCCCCTACTACATCCGTGACAGGTAGTTGCTATGGAAGTCTGCTGGTGGCAGAGCTCCATAGTTAAAGACTGAATTCCTCATAATCTGCTGTATAAAATCTCAGCAGAATATGAGAAATGCAATCTAATTATTGCATGTTCCAGACCCCTGGGGGTTTGTTAAGTTAAAATAAATAAATAAAAATGTGTGTGTGTGTGTATGTATATATATATATATATTCAAATCACTTATTCATCGCATGTCCCCAAATGCACGAACTATTAAAATAAAAATGTATTTATCCCGTACTGTGGACGCCATCCCAGATTTTTTTTTTTGTTATTTCAATGCTTCATCCCCCCAAAAATGTAATAATAAGTGATCAAAAAAGCATACATACCCCTAAATCAGGGGTGTCAAACTCAAATTCATCGGGGGCCGCATCAGCAGTTTGGTCACCCTCAAAGGGCCGGTTGTGCTGTCAGTGTTATCCAACACATTCCAGAACTATTTTTCGCCCTATAAGACGCACCGGCCCATAAGACGCACCTAGGTTTTTGAGGAGGAAAATAAGAAAAAAAAAATTTTGAACCAAAAGGTGTGCTTTTGGTGGGTTTTGAACTAATTGTGGTCTGTGGGTGGCACTGTTATTTGGGATCTGTGGATGTCACTGTTATGGAGGATCTGTGGATGGCACTGTTATGGGGGATCTGTGGATGGCACTGTTATGGGGGATCTGTGGATGGCACTGTTATGGGGGATCTGTGGGTGACACTTATGGGGGATCTGTGGGTGACACTTATGGGGGATCTGTGGGTGACACTTATGGGGGATCTGTGGGTGACACTTATGGGGGATCTGTGGGTGACACTTATGGGGGATCTGTGGGTGACACTTATGGGGGATCTGTGGGTGACACTTATGGGGGATCTGTGGGTGACACTTATGGGGGATCTGTGGGTGACACTTATGGGGGATCTGTGGGTGACACTTATGGGGGATCTGTGGGTGACACTTATGGGGGATCTGTGGGTGACACTTATGGGGGTTCTGTGGGTGAAACTTATGGGGGATCTGTGGGTGGCTCTTATGGGGGATCTGTGGGTGGCACTTATAGGGGATCTGTGTATGACAGTTATGGGGGGGATCTGTGGATGACACATATATAGCATCTTATGCTATGTGTCATCCACAGATCCATAAGTGTCCTCTCTCTCAGTGCTCCCCCTCCTCTCCTCTCAGTTCTCCCCCTCCTCTCCTCTCTCTCAGTGCTCCCCCTCCTCTCCTCTCTCTCAGTGCTCCCCCTCCTCTCCTCTCTCTCTCTCAGGGCTCCCCCTCCTCTCTCTCTCTCAGTCCTCCCCCTCCTCTCTCTCTCTCAGTGCTCCCCCTCCTCTCTCTCTCTCTCTCTCTCTCAGTGCTCCCCTCCTCTCCTCTCTCTCTCTCAGTGCTCCCCTCCTCTCCTCTCTCTCTCTCAGTGCTCCCCCTCCTCTCTCTCAGTGCTCCCCCTCCTCTCCCTTCTCTCTCTCTCAGGGCTCCCCCTCCTCTCCCCTCTCCCTCTCAGTGCTCCCCCTACTCTCCTCTCCTCCTCCTCTCACCCTCGGGCTCCGCGCTCCGCACTGACAGGTAGTGGCGCAGCTTGCGCAGGGCCCGGTCGCGGCTCTTCTTGTCATTGGCCGCCAGTCTCTGCGCCAGCTGCACACTGGGCTCTGCCATGCTGCCTGGCTCACGTTGGCTGCCTCGTGTCAGCGGCTGATGACGTCTGAACTGAGTCGGCGGCTGATGACGTCACAACACCTGGCTCCCCCCCCCAAAAAAATCGGGATACCACGCCCACAACAGAAGATTGGCCAATCAAAAGAGCGGAGAAAGACTCATGATCGGTAGTTAGCGTGTTGGTGATCAGCAGTTACCATAGTGACAGGTCAGACCCTGCTGTAGACGTTTCCCAGGTAGGAGCGGGGCCCGTAGTCTGTGGTGTGTGGCCCCTGACCAGCCCTCCTTATGCGATTTATTATCACTTCCTGCAGGGGCCGCCTGCAGGAAGTGATAATAAAAGGTGAAGGCCGGCGGCAGCTACACGGGCCACATGACGAGGTCTGGCGGGCCGGATTCGGCCCGCGGGCCTTGTGTTTGACACCCGTGCCCTAAATGGTATCATTTAAAAAACTACATATTCCTCCTCAAAAAATGGGCCCTTATACAGCTCCGTAGATGAAAAAATAAAAAAGTAATGGGGGTTATCAATATTTCATTGTATGCAATTATAAATGATGCCATTAGAATGTACAACTTGTCCTACAAAAAACAAGCCCTCCTAGGGCTATATAAACTATATAAGAAAAATATGGCTCTGGGAAAGCAGGGAGCAAAAAAATAAAAAATAAACTGAAATTTGCTGGGTGAGGAAAGGGTTGATTTCACAGAAAAAAGATAAAGCTTGCTGTTGCTTTAATTTTATGTTATTTTAGTTGGTTCCTTAAGAACGTGGTATTTCTTCCTATTTTGTAAAAGCAAAGTGGTTAAATTATTCAGGTTTGCCAGATGTGAAGCTTTATTTCCCCAAGTCCCTGGGCATTGTATCACAGAAAAACTAGGATTATTATTTTGCCCATGCTCAATATACATGAAGCAGATGGCACAAAAAGATATGTGTGTATAAAGGGCAATTATTAGTTCTGTATATACATGTAAAACACATCTACATACAACACACTACTTCCTTTGTTCTTAAAGTAATCATTCTGTACTAACTCCCACCTATGCATTTATTCATGATGATCATTCTCTAGGAATGTTTTGTCTTTACAAAATTTTATTTCGCAATGTGTCAAAGCGTACTTCTTTGTTACAACCTCGGTTAAAGCTCCTGAAAACGTTTTTATGACTTTCTGTACAATCGTACAACTTTCCCATATTGAGTAATTCTGCATTTACCAAGGATAGCCTTAACTCCTTAAGGACCGGGCTCATTTTCACCTTAAGGACCAGGCCATGTTTTTCAAATCTGACCAGTGTCACTTTATGTGGTGATAACTTTAAAACGCTTTGACGCATCCAGGCCATTCTGAGATAGTTTTTTCGTCACATATTGTACTTCATGAAACTGGTAAAATGGAGTACATTTTTTTTTATTTTTAGTTATAAAAAAATACCAAATATGCCAAAAATTTGAAAAATTAGCAAATTTCCAAGTTTCAATTTCTCGACTTCAATAATACATAGTAATACCTACAAAAATAGTTATTACTTTACATTTCCCATACGTCTACTTCATGTTTGGATCATTTTGGGAATGACATTTTATTTTTTGGGGATGTTACAAGGCTTAGAAGTTTAGAAGCAAATCTTAAAATTTTTCAGAAATTTTCAAAAACCCACTTTTCAAGGACCAGTTCAGGTCTGAAGTCACTTTGTGAGACTTACATAATAGAAACCAACCAATGCATTTCCGTATGTGTTCCGTTTTTTTTTGCGGACCCATTGACTTGAATGGAGCCACGGAAAGTGATTTGTGGGCAATAATAGGACATGTTCTATCTTTAAACGGAACGGAAAAACGGAAATATGGAAACGAAATGCATACGGAGTACATTCCGTTTTTTATGCGGAACCATTGAAATGAATGGTTTCCTATACGGACCGTATACGGAACGCAAAAAAACAGCCAGTAAACGGGGGGAAAAAACGGTCGTGTGCAGGAGGCCTTACTCATACAGCTTCCTGCCTGTGAGATCCAGGGAGCTGTATCTCACAGGCTCATCACAGGAAAGCAGCGCAGATGCCTCATGAAGGCATCGCGCTGCCTTTCATGCCATCGGGTCCCCCCTACAGCCCCATGGGGACCCGATGGCACCGCCGCCCGCTACCGCCGCCGCATGTAAAAGCCGCAAACCGCAGGTCTGAATTGACCTGCGGTTTGCAGCGATCGCCAACACGGAGGGGGGTCATGGGACCCCCCGCGCATTTAGCCAAGGTGCCTGCTCAATTATTTGAGCAGGCACCTTGTCACCTTGTTCCTATCACCGCTCGCCGGGCGGCGGTGATCGGAAATACACATGACTTACCGGTACGTCATGTGTTCTTAAGTACCGGGACAACATGACGTACCGGTACGTCATGTGTCCGGAACAGGTTAAATGAGTTTTCTGGAAGTTCAATATTGATGGACTATTCTCAAGATAGGTAATTAATATCTGATTGGTGGAAGTCCCACAACGGCACTTCTCCGATCAGCTGTTTGAAGAGGCCGATGTGAGCACCGTGGCCTCCTCACAGCATATCAAGAACAGCACCATACATTGTAACCACTTACTTGAATGGAACTGAGCTGCATATAGGCCATATGACTGAAGAATGTAATGTCACTGGCCTAGAAGGAGGTTGCATCTCTCACTGTAGTGCAGAAGCCTCTTCAAACAGCTGATCACTGGGGTTGCCGGGAGACGGAGCCGATGTGATATTGGTAACCTATCCAAAGGATAGGTCATACATTTTTCACTTCCGGAAAACCACTTTAACCACTTCAGCCCCGCTAGCTAAAACCCCCTTCATGACCAGGCCACTTTTTACACTTCTGCACTACACTACTTTCACCGTTTATCGCTCGGTCATGCAACTTACCACCCAAATGAATTTTACCTCCTTTTCTTCTCACTAATAGAGCTTTCATTTGGTGGTATTTTATTGCTGCTGACATTTTTACTTTTTTGTTATTAATCAAAATGTAATGATTTTTTTGCAAAAAAAAGACATTTTTCACTTTCAGCTGTAAAATTTTGCAAAAAAAACGACATCCATATATAAATTTTTCACTAAATTTATTGTTCTACATGTCTTTGATAAAAAAAAAAATGTTTGGGAAAAAAAAAATGGTTTGGGTAAAAGTTATAGCGTTTACAAACTATGGTACAAAAATGTGAATTTCCGCTTTTTGAAGCAGCTCTGACTTTCTGAGCACCTGTCATGATTCCTGAGGTTCTACAATGCCCAAACAGTAGAAAACCCCCACAAATGACCCCATTTAGGAAAGTAGCATAGTGAGTTCATAGAACTTTTTATTTTTTGTCACAAGTTAGCGGAAAATGATGATGATTTTTTATTTATTTTTTTCTTACAAAGTCTCATATTCCACTAACTTGCGACAAAAAATAAAAAATTTGAGGAACTCTCCATGCCCCTCACAGAATACCTTGGGGTGTCTTCTTTCCAAAATGGGGTCACTTGTGGCGTAGTTATACTGCCCTGGCAATTTAGGGGCCCATATGTGTGAGAAGTACTTTGCAATCAAAATGTGTAAAAAATGGCCTGCGAAATCCGAAAGGTGCACTTTGGAATGTGGGTCCCTTTGCCCACCTAGGCTGCAAAAAAGTGTCACACATCTGGTATCGCCGTACTCAGGAGAAGTTGGGGAATGTGTTTTGGGGTGTCATTTTACATATACCCATGCTGGGTGAGAGAAATATCTTGGCAAAAGACAACTTTTCCCATTTTTTTATACAAAGTTGGCATTTGACCAAGATATTTTTCTCACCCAGCATGGGTATATGTAAAATGACACCCCAAAACACATTCCCCAACTTCTCCTGAGTACGGCGATACCAGATGTGTGACACTTTTTTGCTGCCAAGGTGGGCAAAGGGGCACATATTCCAAAGTGCACCTTTCGGATTTCGCAGGCCATTTTTTACACATTTTGATTGCAAAGTACTTCTCACACACATGGGCCCCTAAATTGCCAGGGCAGTATAACTACCCCACAAGTGACCCCATTTTGGAAAGAAGACACCCCAAGGTATTCCGTGAGGGGCACGGTGAGTTCCTAGAATTTTTTTTTTTTCAAGCCAGGGCAGTATAAATACCCCACATGTGACCCGACTTTGGAAAGAAGACACCCCAAGGTATTCAATGAGCGGCCTGGCGAGTTTATAGAAATATTTTTTTTTTTTTGCATAAGTTAGCGGAAATTGATTTTTTTTTGTTTTTTCTCACAAAGTCTCACTTTCCGCTAACTTAGGACAAAAATTTAAATCTTTCATGGACTCAATATGCCCCTCAGCAAATACCTTGGGGTGTCTTCTTTCCAAAATGGGGTCAGTTGTGGGGTGTTTGTACTGCCCTGGCATTTGAGGGTCTCCGCAATCATTACATGTATGGCCAGCATTAGGAGTTTCTATTATTCTCCTTATATTGAGCATACAGGTAATGAGATATTTTTTTTCCGTTCAGCCTCTGGGCTGAAAGAAAAAAATGAACGGCACAGATTTCTTCATTCGCATCGATCAATGTGGATGAAAAAATCTCTACCAAAAAAAAAAAAGGAGGGGAAAGGCGTCTGCCAGCACATAGGAGCTCCGCCCAACATCCATACCAACTTAGCTCGTATGCCCTGGCAAACCAGATTTCTCCATTCACATCAATCGATGTGGATGAATAAATCATTGCCGGGATTTTTTTTTTTTTACATACAAAGTGTTTGCCAAAGCATAGGAACGCCGCCTCCGCCTCAGCTCGTATGCCTTGGCAAACGTATCTGTTACTGCAGAGTAGAAATCTCGTCTTGCAGCGCCGCATACACCGACTTGCGTGTAATCTGACAGCAGCGCAATGCTTCTGTCAGAATGCACATCAGTGCTGCAGCTGGTCGATCGGTTGGTCCACCTGGAAGGTAAAAAAGAAAGAAAAAAAAAAAAAGAAAAAACCAGGCTGCAACGCAATAATTTTATTAACTTTGGAACAGAATATATAAACTTTAACTTTTTTAACTGAACATTAACCTTTTTGCTTACTGGTGCTTTTTTTTTTTTTTTTTACCTTTATAGAACAAACCTCTCCTTCCCCATGGGTCAATGTGCAAAGCGCAAATCGCCCAAAGATGTGGCGAAGTGCGTTATGCACTTTGTCCCAGGTGAAAGGAGAAGTTTGCAGCAGCTGTGTGAGTGAATGGGCCCTAATAGCCCTGTGTGCCTGTCCTGGTGAGATGATCCCTATGCTAATAGTGTACCTGTGAGTGGTACTTCCGGAAACACTCTCCAAAGCATAGGGCAGGGTGGTCAGGACAGTCAGGACAGAAATAGCGGGTGTCACGCCTTATTCCACTCCTGCTACAGACACGACATCTTTTTCGGGGTGACGGTTGGGTTGAGGTACCAGGAACGACATTGGGGAAATGTCGCTCGTGTGGACGGCTAACTACACTGGTGGATGGGGCCACGGAACCTCCTGGGTACAGGAGGTTCTCGATGATCTCTTCCTGAAATTTGAGGAAGGATCCAGTTCTCCCAGCCTTACTGTAGAGAACAAAACTACTATACAGAGCCAATTGAATTAAATATACAGACACCTTCTTATACCAGCGTCTGGTTCTGCGGGAAACTAAATACGGAGACAACATCTGGTCATTGAAGTCCACCCCTCCCATGTGAAGGTTATAGTCGTGGACTGAGAGGGGCTTTTCAATGACACGGGTTGCTCGCTCAATTTGTATTGTCGTGTCTGCGTGAATGGAGGAGAGCATGTAAACGTCACGCTTGTCTCTCCATTTCACCGCGAGCAGTTCTTCGTTACACAGTGCGGCCCTCTGCCCCCTTGCAAGACGGGTGCTAACGAGCCGTTGGGGGAAGCCCGCGCGACTAGTTCGCGCGGTACCACAGGCGCCAATCCGTTCTAGAAACAAATGCCTAAAGAGGGCCACACTTGTGTAAAAATTGTCCACATAAAGATGGTACCCTTTGCCGAATAAGGGTGACACCAAGTCCCAAACTGTCTTCCCACTGCTCCCCAGGTAGTCAGGGCAACCGACCGGCTCCAGGGTCTGATCTTTTCCCTCATAGATCCGAAATTTGTGGGTATAGCCTGTGGCCCTTTCACAGAGCTTATACAATTTGACCCCATACCGGCGCGCTTGCTTGGGATGTATTGTTTGAAGCCAAGGCGCCCGGTAAAATGTATCAGGGACTCGTCTACGCAGATGTTTTGCTCTGGGGTATACAAATCTGCAAATTTCAGGTTGAAATGGTCTATGAGGGGCCGAATTTTGTGGAGCCGGTCAAAAGCAGGGTGGCCTCTGGGACGGGAGGTGCTGTTATCACTAAAGTGCAGGAAACGCAGGATGGCCTCAAAACGTGCCCTGGACATAGCAGCAGAGAACATGGGCATGTGATGAATTGGGTTCGTGGACCAATATGACCGCAATTCATGCTTTTTAGTTAGACCCATGTTGAGGAGGAGGCCCAGAAAAGTTTTAATTTCGGAAACTTGGACTGGTTTCCACCGGAAAGGCTGGGCATAATAGCTTCCCGGGTTAGCGGTTATAAATTGTGTGGCATATCTGTTTGTTTCGGCCACAACTATGTCTAAGAGCTCCGCAGTCAAGAACAGCTCAAAAAATCCCAGGGCCGAACCGATCTGAGCTGTCTCAACCCGAACTCCAGACTGGGCAGTGAAAGGGAAAACTACAGGTGCGGCTGAAGTTGGGGACTGCCAATCAGGGTTTGCCAGCACCTCTGGGATTCTAGGGGCTCTACTGGCACGTCTTTGCGGTGGCTGCGACGGGGTCACTACTGCACGTGCCACCGTACCAGCTTCAACTGCCCATCTGGTGCTCGCTACTTTACCAGGTTGTACGGCAGTGCTGGTACTAGGTCCAGGGAGGGCTGGGCTGCTGGTGTATGCTTCACCACGTAATCCGACAGCACCAGCCCCACTCTGCTGCTCTTGAAGCGGATCCTGCGCAACCTGTGGTCTAGCGACACGGGGCCGGGTACGCCTGGTGCTATCAGGGACCTCAGCCTCCTCGTCCGAACTTTGGGTCAGAGAGCCACTGTTTTCTACAGGTTCGTATTCTGACCCGCTAGATTCATCAGATGAGGGTTCCCATTCCTCATCCGACTGGGTCAGAAGCCTGTAGGCCTCTTCAGAAGAATACCCCCTGTTTGACATGTGGGCAACTAAATTTAGGGGTATTCCCTGAGACTACCCAAGAAAAAAAAGCAAGCCTGTCTTACAAATGGGAGGCTAGCGAAGTACCGGAGGCCGCTGCGGTTGATAAAAAATATCAAAACTGATTTTTTTATCGCCGCAGTGCGTGTAAAGTGAATGTGCAGCGATCCAAAAAAAATTTTTTTTTGTCACTGCGGTGGGGCGGATGTGGGCGAACGCACGTGTGGGCGACCGATCAGGCCTGATCGGGCAAACACTGCGTTTTGGGTGGAGGGAGAACTAAAGTGACACTAATACAATTATAGATCTGACCGTGATCAGTTTTGATCACTTCCAGATACTATAAAAGTACAAATGCTGATTAGCGATACGCTAATCAGCGAATAACGGACTGCGGTGCGGTGGGCTGGGCGCTAACTGATCGCTAACTACCTAACCAATGGGGCCTAAACTATACCTAAAACCTAACGGTCAATAGCAGTGAAAAAAAAAAGTGACAGTTTGCACTGATCACTTTTTTCCTTTCACTAGTGATTGACAGGGGCGATCAAAGGGGTGATCAAAGGGTTAATTGGGGTTCAGGGGGGTGATCTGGGGCTAAGTGTGTAGTGTTGGTGTACTCACTGTGTAGCCTGCTCCTCTGCTGGATCCAACCGACGAAAAGAACCTGCAGAGGAGCAGGCAGCCATATAACAGATCATATTTACTAATATGATCTGCTATCTGGCACTCTGATTGGATTTTTTAAAAATCATCAGCTTGCCAGCCGCGATCATTGGCTGGCAAGCTGATGACGATTTACTCCTTGACGAAATGCCGGCCCGAACTGCGCATGCGCGGGCCGGCATAGCGTGTCATCTCGCGTCTCGCGAGATGACGCGTATATGCGTCAGTCTGCGCAGCGATACCGCCTCCGGACCGCACATCTGCGTTAGGCGGTCCGGAGGCGGTTAAAGGGGTTACCCCATGATTAATGTAAAACATGAAAATCTGATATCATGCAGTATATGACTGTCTCTTTCTAAAAAAATTTAGAACCAGTCTTGGATCAAGAGATCTTCCCATTCATTGCTCCAGTTGCTCTGCTAGAATTGTTTCAATCTGGCAGCCTAGAGGGAATGCACTTTCTTAGTTGGCATGTCCTTTCTACTGCCGATGTTGGCAGTTAAAGGATGGAACTGAGCGTGTGCCTCCATCTCAGTGAGCAGGTGGCACTATACAGATAGATTTCAGTGAATAACTCCATGGCTATACTAAGTTTTTTATTAAGTGCAATTACAAAAGTATTCAGATCCAGGTGCTGGTTTGAAAAATGTATATTTTTCAAGGGACAACTCCTTTAATTCAAGTATTACATTTTAACAGAATAGGCAGATCTAATAATATGCATTATATTCACATGTTTTAAAAAGGTTGTGATTTTAAATATGTGACTAAGAGTAGGCAGTGTTATAAAATAAAAAATAACTAATACTCACCCGTTTAATCCCCTAGTACTCTAACATCACCACATTGGACATCTCCATTGGTCCTACAGCGATAACAAGGTCAGTGATTGTAAAGGGATATGTACTGTACAGACCAAGAAGTGGTGCCTATTATTAGGCTAAGTCTCCAGAGCGAAAATTTCAGGAATTTATAATTTTTGTTTAACTAAAGATATTGACATGGAAAATGAAAGATAACATCATCAAAAATTATTTACAAAAATGTTAAACATAAAAACATGATTTAAACAATAGGTCATTTTCTGATGACACATTCCCTTAAACTTATCAGCAATTTGCACTACAGTAGGTTTTCTCTGCATCAATAAGGGCTTGCTTGCCTATTTCACTGGTTTTCCTTCCTTAGGTCACTTTTAGCAGGTATCAAGCACTGTGTACTAGGAACATACTACAAGACCTGCCTTTATGGGGATGATCTGACACAGTCATGTAGCCACCACAATTTGGCCATAGAGTTATTTTTTATGCATGCCAATTTTTCCTGATTTTCAACAAGAAATTTCAAGAACTGACTATTCCTGTATTGTCTTATCGTGGTGCATAAATTCTGCCATCCTGCAGGGGAGTGATTTTTTTAAAATCTGATGCAGCATTTAGTTTAAAAACATTCATGTTATATGGTCCCATAGACGACTAGACTTCAAAACTTTCATGGAACTCTAATACAGCCATATGGATGAGGTTTAGGGAGAGGGCATTTGCTTTTGTGTTGAGTACTGACGAAGGAATAAGGTTTGACGGGGAAAGAGGTTTACAATGGACTAATCCTATGTATTCTAAGTAGATATATCTTCCATTCACATAGATACAATATGCAAGTTTCTATACAGCCATGGCAAACTGATTCCAATGTTCTATCAAAGCTGGTTTCCTGTAATACATTTTCATCTAGTGACATGATTAATATGATTTGTACACTGCCAGGAATACAGGCCAAATTTCTGTTAACTGTGGACATTTGTTTGATGGCTTATTTTTCCACACAAACAATGGTTTTCTTGATTAATTTACTATACATTAGCCCATTTATACCCTGCCAAAACCCTGAATGATACTGATGAAGTTGCTTTAGAATTCCATCCTTAATTATACAGATATTTCCACATTTTTCTCAGCTAGAAGTTGAGTACTTTAATTAGCACATACAGCAAGTGAAGCCAACTGTCGGTGGAAACATGACAAATGACCCTCTGCACCAAAGACGATTGGCTCTGTTTATTCTGAGTTTTTTAAACAAATGACATAACTACATTTAGCTTTTCTTTATTTTTTACACAGTCAAGTCACATTATTATGACCACCAGCTAATATCCAGAGTAACCACCGTGTGCAACTTGGTAAACAGTTACACAGGCTGGGAGCGGCTCAATATGGTCCTTATAGATTGTCACAGGTATCTGGAACCATGCTGACTGAGGTGCATCCCGTAGCTGCTGAAAGGGTTGAAGGGGAGGATCCATAGAGCGAATAGGATGGTCTAGATGGTCCCACAGATGCTCAATTAGATTCAAGGCTGGGTAATTAGGGGGCCAGGGTACTACATGGAATTATCAGTCATGCTCTTCAAACCAATGTTGGACATTTCTAGCTGTCTGACATGTCACATTGTCTTGCTAAAAGAACCCATACGTTCCAAGGAAGACAATCACCATGTATGGGTGTGATCTTCAGGGATGGATTCATTTCCAGATCTGTTGAGCGTGACTTCCACATAGATAAGTGAGCACAGAAAAATTCCCAGGACCATAGTGCTGCCACCACTAGCTTGTGTTCTTCCATCACTGGTTGCAGGGTGGCTGTTCTCTGATGTTTCTCGCCGGACTCACCAATGTCCATCCGTTTGATGAAGCTGTGAATGTGACTTATTGGAGAAGGCAAATCTTTGCCAAACAGCGGAGGTCCAATTCCAATACTGACATGAAAATGTAAGCCTTTTTTTGCCAATGCAACTTAGAAGAGGTGCAATAAATAAGGTTCACTGAACTGTTGTTTTAGACACACGACTGGTACCCCCCTGGTTCATTTTGGCAGTGAGCTGCTCTATTGTACCGTGTCCATCCGCCTTCATACACCTTCATAGCCAAAGTTCACCTCTTACATCAGTTTCCACGTCGCTTGTTTGCAATTGTGCCATTTGTCCACTCAAAGAACAGTTCACAAACTGCCAAGTTTCAGAAATACTGCCACACTTGGTCCGAAAGGCAGTAGTCATCTCTTTTTGCAACTCTGATAAATTACTTCCTTTTCCCATCACAGCAGTGAGGGATATGTGTGCAGACAGCTTATCACACACCTAATATACCCACCAAGCCAGCTCACCACACCTGACTTCCTTCATGAGCTATGGGCTGCCAACTTCGAAGAAGAAAAAGCTACTTTATTGTGATCCATGCCTACTATCCTGAAACACCACTGCCGGCAAGTTCAAGCTTATTAGTTACGCCCCAGCTGACTGGTTACGTCAGCTGAAGAGAAGCGAGAGCTGGGGATGCTTTGGCGAGTGTGAATCAACACATGCTGGGAATCTGTGTGAATGCAGGATGCCAGCGCACAAAGATATACTTCTTGTCCATAGAACGCAAACACACATGGAAGGAAAGCCGCCAGCGTCCGATCAACTGGATGAATTAAGAGGCGGGAGGTGGTAAGGAGAGCATGGCGCTCACATACCCATATTCAGTGCACTGCTGATTTTATATATAATATATATCTGACCTCATTTGTATTATTTAACCTATCATATCTTCATATATATCGCAAAGGAAGTGAAGAGGAGATACTTAATATAAGAATGATTTATTTATGGACAATAACAAGAACTAATATAGGACTATTCAATAAAATATTGGAAAATAATTACTAGTATAAGAGACAGAATACCATTATTGATTTTATATTTTTTGGCGGACAGTTCAATTATTACTAGTGTTGAACGAATCGAACTCCACAAAGTGGAATTCGATCCGAATTTCAGGGAAAATTCAATTCGCCATGAAGCTGAATTTTCTCATGCTTTGTAGTAACGAAACAATTTTCACTGAATGGAGGTAAAAATAAAAAAAACATACTTACCTCATTCGTTTGAGCACGAAGAGCTGACCACCACCTTGATCTTGATTGAAGATCCCACGTGAAATTCCATGCACGGTGACATATGATGTCATTACGGGCCGCGTGAGATTTCACACTGGATCTACAATCAAGATGGTGGCGGCTGGCCCTTAGCGATTTAAACTGTAATATTGCTGTTAGATGCCTAAATCAGCTATGAACGCGACATCTGAGGAGTACATTGACGGTGGGCAGCGCGATTGCCGCTTCCTGTCATTGCATCCACTACTTACAAAGAAATGTGCTTTGTGACAAAATAATTAATCATAAAGCAGCTGAATTAAATTGTTCAATACTTTGCTCATCACTAATTATAACCTATATTTTTATGTTGCTTGGTCCCTGCGATGGGGTATATATACGGAGATATGTGTGCACATAGTGCTGTATATTTTTATGTACTATTTTATGAATTGGGATTATAACTAATACAGTGAGGAACAGAAGTATTTGAACACACAGCGATTTTGCAAATTCTCCCACTTAGAAATTATGGAAGGGTCTGTTCCTTATACCAAACGTGTTTTATAGTTAACAGTGAGGAACTGGTATAAGGAACGGAGAGGAACATACAAGCCAGGAATATCGGAGATACCCATTATTTATTGCTGGGCTATCAATATATTACTTTACTTAACAAAATTGCCGCATTTCCCCCAGCCCGGAACCAAGGACGAATCACGACTCCTCTAGCAAGTGACGTACCGCCCTGCCTCTATCATGTGGGACACCACGTAGAGGTGCGAGTGACCACGTGGGATGCCACATAGGTCCTTGCAGGAGAGAAGAGCATCATACAAAGTGGCGTGGAGGGGTAAAGTACCTAATCTCCAATTTTGCTTCACCACAACACCATAAATGTTAATGACTGCAAAGCATTAATAACCGCAAGAACTTGACTAGAGTTGAGCGGACACCTGGATGTTCGGGTTCGACGGGTTCGGCTGAACTTCACAAAAAAGTTCAAGTTCGGGACCCGAACTTGACCCCGAACCCAAACCCCATTGAAGTCAATGGGGACCCGAACTTTGGAGCACTAAAATGGCTCTAAAAATGTCATGGAAAGGGCTAGAGGGCTGCAAATGGCAGCAAAATGTGGTTCAGAGCATGCAAATGATCTGCAAACAAATGTGGATAGGGAAATGACTTAAAATAACATAAAATACGTAAAAATAAAAAATAATAATCTTGATCTTGGAGGATGAGGTCCATATGGAGTAGGAGGTTGAGGAGGTGGTGGATGTAGCGGTGTAGGTGGAAGTGGCGGTGGAGGATAAGAAGGTAGCCTACACTGCTTTTTGGTTTTTATCTTTTATTTTATTTTTTGTTTAAATTAGGGTACACCCCAAAGCATTGGGAAATATAACCTGTTATAACACCCTCCAGCCGTGCTAAACAAACGTTCAGACAATACACTGGCTGCAAGGCAGGCCGGCACCTCCAAGGTGTAAAGGGCAAGCTCAAGTCATGTGCCCAATTTGGAGACCCAGAAGTTGAAGGGGGCAGACCGATCATTCAGTACATGTAAGTGTGTGCACACATACTGCCCCACCATGTCGCACGTTCCCGTGATGTTCACGATCCAATTGGATATCTGCTCTATCAACTTTTGATGTTCTTTTCTGCACCTACCATGATGATCACGGTTAGCGGCGACTCAGGGTTCCACGCTAGAGAGGGAGCGTGAGAAAGGGATACTACATCCAAGGGAGGTCAGTGGATGAAATTCAATGTGAGAGAGTGGAAATGTGGGACAAAGTATTGAAGCAGAAGCTTCTAAGTTAAGGAGGGGGTTCGTGGCAATTACCCACTCCCGACTCGGGGAGGTAGTGACGATAAATAACAATACAGGACTCTTAAGATGCCCTGTTATTGGAATGATTATTAAAAAATTATAGGCAATGTCACTGGGGTATTTTGGATTTGGAAACGTTAGACAGGAGAGGCCCTGCTGCCACTTTGTCGACTCTAGATAACTTCTGCCTGATCACACGTCCCTGTGATGTCCATGATCCATTTGGATATCTTCGTATCAACTTTCAATGTTCTTTTCTGCGCCTACCATGTTGATCACGGTTATCAGCGAATCAGGCTTCCACGCCGGAGAGGGAGCGTGAGAAAGAGATACCACATCCAAAGGAGGACAATGGATGAAATTAAATGTTTATCGAGCGGAAAAGTGGGACAAAATATTGAAGCCGAAACTTACAAGTAAAGGAGGTGGCGCGCATCAATTAACCCCTTATGGACCGGTCTCATTTTCAACTTAAGGACCAGGAAATTTCCAAGTTTCAATTTCTCTACTTCTATAATACATAGTAATACCTCCAAAAATAGTTATTACTTTACATTCCCCATATGTCTACTTCATGTTTAAGTCATTTTGTGAATGCCATTTTATTTTTGGGGGACGTTACAAGGCTTAGAAGTTTAGAAGCAAATCTTTGAATTTTTACAGAAATTTTTCAAAACCAACTTTTTAAGGACCAGTTCAGGTCTGAAGTCACTTTGTGAGGCTTACATAATAGAAACAACCAAAAATGACCCAATTTTGGAAACTACACCCTTCATGGTATTCAAAACTGAATTTACAAACTTTGTTAACCGTTTAGGTGTTCTACAAGAGTTATTGGCAAATGGAAATGAAATTTCAGAATTTCAATTTTTTGGCAAATTTTCCATTGTAATTCATTTTTTCCAGTAACAAAGCAAGGGTTAACAGCCAAACAAAACTCAAAATGTATTGCCCTGATTCTGTAGTTTATAGAAACACCCCATATGTGGTCATAAACTACTGTACGACCAAATAGAGAATCCCAGCAGACGCGACTTGATCTTCAAGGAATTTTATTTTCACAAATCAATATGTCCCATCATCTAGGACGCGTTTCAGCAACTGCCTTTTTCAACAAGTAAATTTACATGGTCAGAAGCACATAATATATACAGGCATCAATGATTAAGGATAGGGAACCTCCCAGTGACATCACCGCCCATAAGGGGTGGTACATTTCAAATAGATATACAAATAAAGGGTTAATCACTCAAGTGAACGGCACTGGTGTTAGAACACATACTGATGGTATAAGAAGTAGATGATAAATACCAGTGTGGCTGAGAAAATTCTTCAATGAGTAGTGGATGTCTAGAAAATAATAAATGACAAACAAAAAATGCATAAGTAAACAGAACCAGAACTTAGATATGCATAATTTCGTAATCTCTATTGAGACCCCCTTGGATGAAGGGTGTCTAGGGTGTGGATCCAGTAGGCCTCCCGACGCAGTAAAAGTTTTTTAATATCACCTCCCCGTCTGGGCCTAATGACCTGTTCTATGACCTGGAATTTTAATTTAGCAATTGTGTGGTGATGTTTCTCAAAGTGGGAAGGGATAGGCAAAAGTAAATTTTTGGTCCTGATGGTTGACTTGTGCTTCCCAATCCGATCCCTAATATTCTGTATTGTTTCACCAATATATAGCAACCCACATGGACATTTAATCAAATAAATAACGTTAGCTGAATCACATGTAAAAAAGCCGTTCACCGGGTATGTACGTCCAGTGTGTGGGTGATATATATTGGGCCCTTTGATTATGTTGGAACACTGGAAGCAATGCAGACACGGAAAATATGTATACCTTTTTCTTTTTGGTTTTACACGATAATATTATTTTTGAAACCCCAAAAAACTTTTTAGTGTCTCCATAGTCCATCTCCAAGAGCCATAGTTTTATTTTTGGGATGATTGTCTTATGTAGGGTATATTTTTTTGCGGGATGAAGTGATGGTTAGATTGGCACCATTATGAAGGGCATACGCCTTTTTGATCGCTTGGTGTTGCACTTTTAGGGACGTAATGTGACAAAGCAAATGTTTATTTAGCATAGTTTTTATTTTTATTTTTTGACAGTGTTCACCTAAGGGGTTAGGTTATGTAAAATTGTTATAGAGCAGGTTCTTACGGACGTGGCAATACCTAATATGTATATCTTTTTCTTTTTTTTTTAGGTTTTACACGATAATATTATTTTTTAAACAAAAAAAAACATTTTAGTGTCTCCATAGTCTAAGAGCCATAGTTTTATTTTTGGGATGATTGTCTTATGTAGGGTATATTTTTTTGCGGGATGAGGTGATGGTTAGATTGGCACCATTGTGGAGGGCATACGCCTTTTTGATCGCTTGGTGTTGCACTTTTAGGGACGTAATGTGACAAAGCAAATGTTTATTTAGCACAGTTTTTATTTTTATTTTTTGACAGTGTTCATCTGAGGGGTTATGTAATATAATATTTTTATAGAGCCGGTCGTTACGGATGTGGCAATGCCTAATATGTATACTTTCTTTTATTTTTTTCAGTTTTACACAATAATATCATTTTTGAAACAAAAAAAATAATCATGTTTTAGTGTCTCCATAGTCTGAGAGTCATAGTTTTTTCAGTTTTTGGGAGATTGTCTTAGGTAGGATAGTTTGCTTGCTATTACACTTTATGTGATGTAAGGTGAAAAAAAAGGCTTTTTTTACATTGTTTTTATTTTTTACGGTGTTCACCTCAGGGTTTAGGTCATGTGGAATTTTTATAGATCCTGTTCTTGCGGACGCAGCGATACCTAATATGTCAACTTTATTTATTTTATTTTACGTTTAACATAATAAAGCATTTTTGAAACAAAAAAAATCATGTTTTAGTCTGAGAGCAATAGTTTTTTTATTTGTTGGACCATTGTCTCATGTAGGGGCTAATTTTTTGCGGGATGAAGTGAGGGTTTGATTGGTACTATTTTGGCGTACATCCGACTTTTTTGATCACTTTTATTACCTTTTTTGGGAAGTAATGTGGGCAAAATTTCAATTTCATCATAGTTTTTATTTTTTTATGGTGTTCACCATGCGAGGAAAGTAACATGACCGTTTTATAGATCAGGTCGTTACAGACGCAGTAATATCAAACATGTGTAGGGAATTATTTTTATTTTTTCAGTAATAAATGTGTTTTTTAATTTTCACTTGCCTTTTACATTTTTTTGACCCAGGTTCTTGAAGATCCAGTGAGTCTGATCTCTGTAAAATACAGTACAGTACACTATATAGTGTACTGTACTGTATTTTCACTTTACAAAGTCTGATCAGACTTCTGCCTTTAGCAGAAGTCTGATCAGAACCATCGACAGCTGGAAGCCTGTGAAGGCATCAGGTTGCCATGGTAACCATCACTCGCTGCCACAACAGATGATCCCGTCAAGAATCGGGGGCTGAAAAGGCACAGCAGCCCCCGATGGGAGAGGGAGGAAGCACCATCCCTATTAACCTCTTCCATACAGCGGTCCGCATGGAACAGGTTACTGTCTGTTGCAGCGATAGCAGATATGGGGGGGGTCACAGGACCCCCCTCGGCATTGACCCAAGGTGCCTGCTGATTGATTTTAGCAGGCACCCAGTTTCGATCACCACCCACCGCGCGGCGGTGATCGGAACTACACAGGACGTACCTGTACGCTCTGTGTCCCCAACAGGTTAAAGAAGAATTTTTGAAATTTTATTCCTTGTCACCTATGCAGAGCAGGGGTTTGTATACTGCAAAATTGGTAAAATGTCACCTGACAATGTAACAGATGATTTTTTTAAATTTATGTCCCTGTCACCTATGCAGAGCAGGGTTTAATCATGGCCAAAATGGTCAAATTTAACCTAAGAATGTAACAGACAAAAGTGAAAATGTTTTTACCTGTCTACTAGGTATAGCAGGGGTATATCACAGCCAAAAATTGGCGAATTTCACCCAAAAATGTAACAGACAAATTAGTGAATTGTTTTTACCTGTCTACTAGGTTATAGCAGTTGTATATCACAGCCAAAAATTAGTGAATTTCACCCGAAAATGTAACAGACAAATTAGAGAAATGGCATAAAATAAAATATGTACAAATTAAAAATGAATAATCTTGATTTATGAGGTGAAGGTCCATTTGGAGTAGGAGTTTGAGGAGGTGGTGGACGTAGTGATGTAGGTGGAAGCAGAGGCAGGAGGAGGGCGAGGTAGCCAGCACTGGTTTTTGCTTTAAAAAATTTTTTTTTTTTTTTTATTAGGGTACACTCCAAAAGCGTGGGAAATATCCAAAATACAACAATGAGCAATTGCGCTGTAGTATAACAATGGCTGGGTAAGGCTGGTATACATGTCTATTCTGCACAAGGTACGGACAAGTCCTGTGGTATCCATGCCTGGTTCATTTTAATGAATGTGAGCTTGTCCACATTGGCTGTGGACAGGCGACTTTGTCTGTGATAACGCCCCCTGCCATTTTAAGCACACATTCAGACAATACACTGGTTGCAGGGCAGGCCAGCACCTCTAAGGCGTAAAGGGCAAGCTCAGGCCATGTTCCCAATTTGGAGACCCAGAAGTTGAAGTGGGCAGACCTGTCATTCAGTACGTGTAGGCGTGTGCACACATACTGCTCCACCATGTTGCTGAAATACTGCCTCCTGCTAAGACGTTCCATATCAGCTGGTGGTGCTGGTTGTTGTGGCGTGCTGAAGAAGCTTTTCCACATTTCAGCCATGCTAACCCTGCCTTCTGAGGTGCTGGTGGTGCCCCAGCTGCGTTGGCGGCCTCTTCCTCCTTCTCTGCCTTCACCTTGGGCTTCCACTGTGACCCCGCTGTCAGGTGGGAATGCCACCAGCAGTGCATCTACCAGCATGCGCTTGTACTCGCGCATATTACGATCACGCTCCAGTGACGGAATTAAGGATGGTACGTTGTCCTTGTAATGGGGATCCAGCAGCGTGGCCACCCAGTAATCAGCACAAGTTAGAATGTGGGCAACTCGGCGGTCGTTGCGGAGACACTGCAGCATGTAATTGCTCATGTGTGCCAGGCTGCCCAGAGGCAACAAAAGCTGTCCTCTGTGGGAGGTGTATCGTCTGTGTCCTCTGTATCCCCTCAGCCATGCACCAGTGATGGCCATGAGTTGGTTTGGGTGCCACCCTGCTGTGAACACAGTTCCTCCACCTCCATCTCCTCATCCTCCACCTCGTCACCTGTGGTGCCCTGGCTGGACAATTGTGTACCTGGGTGCAGGAACCCACCCTCGGAGCCACTTGTGAATGACTGGCCAGAAACCCTATGAAATGATCCCTCTTCCTCCTCCTCCTCCTGTGCCATATCCTCTTCCATCATCGCCAGAAGCGCTTTTTCAAGGAGGCATAGAAGTGGGATAGTAACTCTGAGAACGGCGTTATTGGCACTGGCCATGTTGGTGGAGTACTCGAAACAGCGCAAGGTGGTGAAGGTGTTACGCTGACCGGATGAGGAGGCGGAAGAGGATGAGGAAGCAGAGTAGGAGGACGAAGCCTCAGGAGACAAAGAGAATCACCCTGCAATCCTCGGTGGTAGGAGGACATGCGCCAAACTGCAATCCGCCTCAGGCCCAGCCACCACTGCATTTACCCAGTGTTCTGTTAGGGAGATATAACGCCCCTGACCGTGCTTACTGGTCCACATATCCTTAGTTAGGTGGACCTTGCCACAGATGGATTTGCGAAGTGCACACCTGATTTTGTCCCCAACTTTGTTATGCAGGGAAGGAATGGCTCGTCTAGAAAAGTAGTGGCGGCGGGCATGACGTACTGTGGGCCAGCCACCACCATAAGGCTTTTAAAACTCTCTGTCTCCACCAGGCGGAATGACAGCATTTCTCTTCCACTTCTGGGGCAGGGCTTTGTGGATGGCCCTGGGAAACCCTGCTAGCAGAGTCATCAAAAAGCAGAAGAGACTGCTGCATGACTTAGGGCTCAGACTGCTTGGCTGATTTGCAAGGGGGTGAGGTGAAAGACTAATGGACATTGGCTGCAGGTGCTAACTCTGATCTTTCAGTAGGAGACTGGGTGGGAGACAATGTGAAGGAACTAGAGGCAATGTCAGCAACCCAATCTATTATCGCCTGTACTTGTTCTGGCCTCACCATTCGTAGAGCCGCATTAGGCCTGACCAAATAACGCTGAAGGTTCTGTCGCCTACTCGCACCAAAGGAAGGTGTTTCACTTGTGCGTGTAGCTGGCACAGATCGACCACGTCCTCTCCCTGCAACAGGAGCTCCACCAGCAGCACAACGACCGGGGCCACATCCCTTATTCGACGCTCTCCTCATTCTCTGCAAATTTGGGATCTTGCCCCAACAGAATATAACACCAATATCTAACGCGTGTATTTCACACTGACTGATGCAGGAAAGGCTGCAAATGTGGTATTTTGCCCAAAATGGGTGTTTTTTTAAAAACAGAATAGAACATCAGTATCTAACGTGTGTATTTCACACTGACAGATGCAGCCAAGGCCGCAAAGTTAGTATTTGGCCCAAATTGGGTGTTTTTTTAATAACAGAATAGAATACCAGTATCCAACGCGTGTTTTTCACACTGACAGATGCAGTCAAGGCCGCAAAAGTAAACCCAGAATATTATTGCAGTATTTTAAGCTTAAATTTCACACTGACTAATGCTGCATAGGCCCCAGATGGAGGGTATTGTCAAAAAGGGGTGCTTTTTTAAACCAAGAAAATTATTGCAGTATTTCAAGCTTGTATGTAACAATGACAGATTCAGCAAACACTGCAAAATTAGTATTTTGCCTAAAATGGGTGTTTTTTTAATAACAGAATAGAACAACAGTATCTAACACGTGTATTTCACACTGACAGGTGCAGCCAAGGCCGCAAAGTTAGTATTTGGCCCAAATTGGGTGTTTTTTTAATAACAGAATAGAATACCAGTATCTAACGCGTGTATTTCACACTGACAGATGCAGCCAAGGCCACAAAATTAAACCAAGAAAATTATTGCAGTATTTCAAGCTTGTATGTAACAATGACAGATTCAGCAAACGCCGCAAAATTAGGATTTTGCCTTAAATGGGTGTTTTTTTTTTATAACAGAATATGACAGCAGTATATAACACTGGTATTTCACACTGACAAATGCAGCAAGAGCTGTAAAATTTAGTGTTTTGCCCAAAAAGGGTGTTTTTTAAAACCCAGAAAATTATTGCTGTATTTCAAGCTTAAATTGCACACTGAGTAATGCTGCATAGGACCCAGATTGAGGGTATTGCCAAAAAGGGGTGATTTTCTAAACTCTGCAAATTATTGCTGTATTTCAAGCTTGTATTTAACAATGACAGATGCAGCAAACGCCGAAAAATTTTGCCCTACCGTAAATGGATCACATGCTGCACTGGCCAATCACAGCCATGCCATTAGTAGGCATGGCTGTGATGGCTTCTAAGGGCACACAAGTCAAACGCTTGCTGATTGGCTGCTCTGCAGCCTTTCAAAAAGCACCATTAACTCGCCGAACACCGAACCCGAACCCAAACTTTTACTGAAAAGTTTGGGTTCGGGTCCGGGGTCCAAAAATCCTAAAGTTCGGTACGAACCCGAACTTTACAGTTCGGGTTCGCTGAACCCTATTTATGACGTAAACCTTTTTAGAAATAAAATTATTTTCTTACCCTTTTACAATCAGTTTATATTGTTCTGTGCAACACCTGATGTGAGTGTGCCATCATACACTTACTTTATTTACTTTTAAATCTCTTTGCGGCTTTGGGTGTGCCGATGATAGAGAACCTCAATCCATATTACTAAACTGGTGAGCCACTGGACAGCTAACTTTCTCATATCTAGATTTATTATTGTTGATATTGGGACCTATGGAAGCACAGCAGACGCCCGCATTTTCTGTTCTTCTAGAATGGGTGATCGGCTTTGCGCCAACGAACTTGCCTTGCCAGAGCCCAGACGACTACCTGGTTCTTCTGCTTCAGCTTCTCCGTTTGTAATCATGGCAGATGAAGGGTTTGCATTATCTCCACATGTAATGCAAGCTTTTCCTAGACGCAATTTGGATTAGCGAAAGCACATATTCGATTATCATCTGTCTAGTGTATGTCGATATGTTGAATGTGCTTTCGGAACACTGTCCAATAAATGGAGAGTGTTCATGTCAACCTTGCAAATGAGTCCGCAAAATGCCACCTTGGTGATACAGGCATGTATGATTTTACACAACTTCACCAGGATTCATGATGCACCTTCCATACCTGAAGTGGCCCCTTTTTCGACAACCACATCTGTTGGATTAGACCATATTCAGCATGGAAGACCTGGATCTGCTGGACTAGCAGTTCGAGAACTCTTTGCTGATTACTTCATTAGTACAGAGGGTGCATTATCATGGCAGCTGAACAGCATTCATGGTACAGTACAGTACTTGGTGTCATCTGTAAAAATAGAAATGGTGCTATTAATCCCGTCCTCGATATCATTAATAAATAAATTAAATAATGGAGGGCCCAGCACTGAACCTTGGGGTACACCACTTATAACCCGGGACCATTCTGAATAGGAATCATTGACCACAACTCTCTGGACACGGTCCTTCAGCCAGTTTTTAATCCAATTACAAACTATACTTTCCAAGCCAATAGACCTTACTTTACCTATTAAACGTCTATGTGGGACAGTATCAAAAGTCTTTGCAAAATCCAAAATCACTACATCCAAAGCCGCCCCTCTGTCCAGGCTACTATTCACCTCCTCATAAAAACAAATCAGGTTAGTCTGACAACTTCTGTCCTTGGTAAATCCATGTCGGTTTTCACTTATAATATTATTTACAGTCACAAACTCCTGTATATAATCCCATAAGAGTCCTTCAAACATTTTTCCCACAACTGAAGTCAAACTAACTGGTCTATAATTACCTGTGGAGAACCTTGATCCTAGTTTAAATATGGGCACCACGTTTGCCCTGCGCCAATCACTTTGCACTGTACCAGTACCTAGAGAATCTTTAAAAATTATAAACAGGGGCACAACAATGACTGAACTGAGCTCTTTAAGCACTCTTGGGTGTAATCCATCGGGACCCAGAGCCTTGTTCAAATTTACCCTATTTAAGTTGTGTTGGACCATATCTACAGTTAGCCAAGTGAGTATATTACTGGATGTACTAACAGCCCCAGCACCACATATATCAGCTCCTTCCATTTAGTAACTTTGCCGTTTCCTTATCTTCAGTGACTAACCCCCCTTTACCATTATATTTTAGGTATTTTATATCTTTGCATTGTAGGAGCTGGAAATGGTGCACAATACAAGAATGATTGTTTATAAGAAGAAAAGCAGATTTAGTTAAGAACAGGAAATAACACAACATTCACTCTGTAGACTTTTCAGTTTGCGGCTCGAAAGTTTAGATTTCACATGTGATGTTCGGTACAGATCTAGTTTTTGCCTTCTTCCCTAGCACAGTGTGAAGAGCATTGTGATAAAACTGTTTTGCACTGAATTAATGATCTGGAAGCAGGAGGTACCAGTAGCATTTTGCATTCATTATGGAGTGATGTAGCAAATCTCTATGAATATGCAGTCAAGGCCGGTTTTCCGAGAATTTCTGTCTCACTTAATATTGCCAGTGCATCACCGTTTGATGGAGCGAGAAAAGAAGCGACTGGCACATGTAAAGGGCATGTTTTTGGGCATATAACAGTGCTTTTAAATGTGGAATTTAAACAGAGACATTCACAGTGCTTAATGGAGTAATCCTATCATTCCTCTTACATCCACTCTGGCAGAAAGAGAATCAGCTTAGCAAAGTTTACTGGACAAGATGTGAGGTTGTAAAACACAGAAGCTAATGCATTTCAAGTATTTCCAAACCTTGTAAATGTCTGCCAAACTCAGCAAGTGTGTGTGTAATTATTATAGTTCTTCAAGTTGAAATGTGCGGACCTGTGTCTTTTTGACAAAAGATCAGGGTCAAGGATGTTATAGTGATCTGTAAACCATTATAAAGCTGGATTCTCATGAAGAATTACCCACCCACATACAGTACATCAATCTATAAAACCATAACTATATAATTGATTCCTATTGAGACCCTCAAGTCTTAAAAATGCCACATTGCATTTATTCTTGTCCTTTTAAATCACTGTGCAACAGGCAAGCTGCTCTACCAAAAGGAATATATATTAGGTCTGACTGATGTTGCGTTGAAGGAGAGGGTCTGGCTGTTATAGTTCATCCCAACGAGGTAAATTGGGTTGAAGTGAGGGGTCTGTGTGAGATAGTTAAGTTCTTCCACACTAAACTCATCGAACCATCATGCCTATATGGACCTTGCTTTTGTGTAGTGGAGCATTAATGCTGGAGTAGAAAAGGTCCTTCTCCAAACTCTTCCTGCAAATTTGGGAGGTTACAGTTGTCCAAAATATTTGGTATATTGAAGGCCTTCTCCTGAAAAACAACCCTATAGCACTATCTCTCCTCTGTCAAAGTTAACAGTTGATATAATGCAATCAGGCAGGTAGCGTTCGCCTGACATTCGCCAAACCTAGACTCCTCCATCAGACTGCCAAGATAGTGAAGTGCGACTTGTCACTTCACAGAATGTTTTCACTGCTCCACAGTCAGTGGTGGCATACTTTACACGACTCTGTCTTTCTCTTCACACTGTGTTTGGTTATGTAAGGCTTGCTGGAGTTAATGCCAGAGGAGGATCTCTGAAGTTATTGAGTGTCCTAGGCTCCTCAGCACTCAGCAACTGTTCTGCCTCTCCAATCTAAGCATTAAAAGTGTGATCTCTGAAACTTATAGTTGTGATGAGATAGCGGTAACCATCAATCTTGGTTGAATTGGCTGACAGTGACTCGATCCAAACGACACCTTGTAGATCGTGAAGAAATTTATTACAAACTGTGCAGATCATACACCGATGAACAAATGGATAGGTCAAAAAATCATGGTGTGAGCAGCTAACAGGATACATGTGGCTGAGATGAAGAGTGAAGCCAGAATACAAGGGATAGAGGAAGGAGACTACAGAGAGGACAGCAGGAGGGGAAGAGAGAAGGGACCAACAGAATAAAAAGGCAAACCATGGATGTGTAACATGACACTCCCCGTCAAAATCTATGATTTCTAATAACAATAATAAACTTTAGTTAAGTCCATGAATAATAGATGTTTCTTCATCTGGAAAATCTGCAAAACGAAAAGGAACAACAAAAATTCAACAAGGAAAACATTACTACAATACTTGCAGACATGCTCTTTAAAGTGTTGACAGCGTTAGGAGGAAGATAGATTTGTGAGTCCATCTTCAGAGGGGAAGGCAGCAACACGCACCAGTCCTTCCTACCTCCCTTTAATCAAGTCGACTTGAAGGGCTATCTTCAGAGGGAAAGGTAGCAACATGCCCCAGTCCTTCTTACCTCTCTTCGCATCAGGTCGGTGGGATTTCAGTTTCACCTTTGCCTCCACGGAGGTAATAAGTGTAACTACAATGGCCTTGATTTCCTTATCGGACTCCGGATGGATAAGTTCAAAGGTAAACTCTACAGGGTTTGAGAATAATTTGTCATTCAAGAGTACTGGTGGAGATATCCATGATGTATCCCGAAAAGCAGCAGCAGGTACTGCACGACTGCCTAGGTTGACAGGGTTAAGATCAGTGGGTACATAGTGCCATTGCTCGGGAATGGAGAATTTCCTAATGCGTTTGACTCGATTGCCGACATACACATGAAACTGTCTTGTTTGATTGTGTATGTATCTTAGCATGATTTTGCTCTCTGTGTTAAAGTCAAATAAGTCAATGTTGAAGTCTGTTTCGTGCTTTATATGCTCAGCAAATTGAACAGCTAACATGGCTGCACAGAGTTCGAGTCTTGGATAGTATGTGCAGGCTTTCGAGTTAGCTTGGCCTTGCCCATGACGAATCCTACACCTATTTCCCCGTTGGGGTGTACAACCCGGAGATAGGCTACCATAGCTTTGGCTTCCATGGATGCATCAGAGAAGACATGGATCTCTAGTCTGGTGGCAATCTTCAAGGAGGCAAGAGTGTAAGATCGTGGTATCTTAAACTGTTCCAATACCTGGAGGGATTGCTTCCAGGATTCCCACCTTTTTTGTTTCTCTTTGAGTAAAGGGGTTTCCCAGTAAGCGTTCTCTGAGTTGTCTGAGTAATATCTTCCCCTGAATAGTAAAGGGTGTTATATATCCCCAGGGATCATAGATACTGTTTACTGCAGACAGTACTCCTCGTTTTGTGAAGGGCTTGTCACAGACTGATGTTTGAAATGTGAAAGTGTCTTGTTTAACATCCCACAGCAATCCAAGGCTCCATTCCATGATGGAAAGGTCAGACCCTAGTTGGAATTCCTTACCACTAACAGCATGATCATCAGAAGGAATGCTCTCATTACCTTATTGCTGTTGGAGATGATCTTCTGTAGTCTGAGGTTGGCACTAGCGAGCATGTTCAGAGTTCTGGTGAGAAGGTTGATTGCTTCTTCTTCCGTAGGTAGAGACTTGAGACCGTCGTCTATATAGAAGTTCTTTTCAACAAACTGACGTTCATCAGACCCGAACTCTTGTTCGCCTTCTTGGGCTGTTTTTCTCAGTCTGTAAATGGCAACTGCGGGGTAAAGACTATTACCAAAAACATGTACTTTCACCCCATAGTCTATTAACCTCATCGTTGACATCATTATTGTAGTACCATCAGAACCTGAGGAAGTTTCTGTCAGCTTCACGGACAATGAAACAATGACAAATTTGTTGGATGTCGGCCATAATGGCAATTGGCTCTTGTCTAAAGCGGAGTAAGACTCCTAGGAGGTCATTGTTCAGGTTAGGCCCAGTGAGAAGATTGTCACTGAGAGAAACACCTTCGTGACGAGCACTTGAATCGAAGACCACCTTAATCTGGTCAGGCTTGCGAGAATGGTAGACACCAAAGCACGGGAGGCACCAGCACCTTCTGCATAAAGTCGACAAAATGTTTCTTCATCTCCGTTTTCCGGTTCAGGTTGCGCCCTAAAGAGATAAGCCGTGAATCTGCATGTTGTCTATTGCTTGGAATTCTCTTCCTTGGGGTGCAAAATGGTAGCGGTGCCACCCAGCTGTTGGAATCATCTTGGTAGAACTCTTTACTCATGGTTCTCAATAATTCTTTGTCTTCCATCGTGGCTGTTAACTCGTTGTCTCTTGTGGTTACCTCAAACACTATGTTACCAATATTGTCATTCCAGAAGATAAATGCTTTCCTATCATCTAGTATGATGCACTCTTGTGTACCTTTTGTCACACAGCTTTTCTTTCACACTGTAGTGATGTTGTCGTCGTGAAAACAAGTAGTGCGTCCATTTGGCAGAACATGTGTTTTAAAGGAAGAAACAGATGCAGATGCTGGACATAAGGTGCATAGTGTGGGCTGTTGGCGAACTTTGTGCACCCTTAAAATGTCTCTCCCGAGTAACAGCAGGATATCAGCATTTTCATCAAAGGCTGGTATTTGGTTAGCTTGTCCTTTGTCAAGTGAGAATGGTGCAATGCAGCTTAAGGAGTGGGGATCTAATTCTTCTTAGTTGGGTAAGGTAGAGCATCTCCTGCTAAGACTAACAGATCAAAGAACCTTGTACTTGCAAGAGATCGGTTACTCTGATAGTCAAGAATGGTATACAGTCTTATGACCCTTTCTGTATACACGAACCAAGCATATCTTTGCACAGGATTTATCATAAAGTCCTTCCCACATACTTCAGTGCATGTAGAGAATACTGGGGTGGGATGCTTTGCCCCAGGAGGGATGTCTGTAGATGGAGTAGAGCTGTGTTAGTACAGATGAAGGGCTTGCACGTGGTTGCCACTACTGCATTTCATGCATTTAATGACAGCCTTAGAGTCTTTTGCAAGGTGTTCTGTGGAGGCACAGCATCTGAAACAAACTCCAAATCCTTTTAAAAGTTATTATGTTCTTGTAGAGGTTTCTTTCTGAAACCAATGCATTTCTTAAGTGGATGTGGTTTGTTATGTATGGGACATTGACGATTTGGATCCTCAAGTTTCTTGTTTTGCCCAGTCCTTTGAAGAACCGTAGCGGGTGCAGGTTGAACATCAGTTCTCTTCACTGATACTGGACCCCTGCAGTCTCTGTGCGTTATATGTATGTTTGCAAGTCCTGAAGGAGGTGGACAGAGAGGGTTACAGTGACCAGTGATGAGAGGCAGGGGCAATATTCAAAGTTGCAATATTTTGAGAATATTTGGGTGAATATTCATCATATATTCTCAAATTCAAGAATTCGTGATCTCCAGTCATTATTTTCTTAAAAATTCGCGATACCAAAATTTGCGATCAACACTGCTCCTAAAGTCAAAGATATTGCAGCCTTCTCATTGGCCCACAGGCAAGAAGCAGTGAGGGATCATGGGTACTGATGATAAAAAAATCTAGCACTATATTATAGATATTCGCGAATTATCGAAGTGCCAATATTCACGATAAACATTAACAGTCACCATAGAAGAAACTTGGGTCATTCTTTGAGTCCACAATTTCCCTTATGAAGTCACAGAAGTAGGAAAAATGGGGGACACAGCAAACACAGATGGGTACAGGCAGCACACATCAGGGGGCAGGCACAGATCAGGGGCAGGGAGAGCACAGATGGAAGGGCACAGATCGGCGGCACGAAGCAGCTAGTGCCTAATTTCAGGCTCTGATCTGCAAAGTGCAGATTAGAGCCTGAAAACTGCATTTTTACAGTGCCCCGCTCCGATTGGTAAGTCTGCATAGACTTACCAATTGAAGCGATTGCCGGCAAGGGACCACGCTAATTGGTCCCTTGCCGGCATTAGCGGACTCTACACTGTCTGTGACAGTGGCAGTGCAGGGGAAGAAGTTTTAGATCGATACCTTAAGGACCCTGCCATTTTTCACCTTAAGGACCAGGCCATTTTTAGCAAATCTAACATGTCACTTTATGTAGTGATATCTTTAAAACACTTTTACTTAACCAGGCCATTCTGAGAGTGTTTTCTGGTCATATATTGTACTTTAAGACAGTGGTATTTATTTATAAAAAAAATCTCAATTTACCCAAAATTTAGAAAAATTAGCAAATTTCCAAATATCTATTTCTCTATGTCTATAATAGATAGTAATAACTCCAAAAATAGTTATTACTTTACATTCCCCATATGTCTACTTCATGTTTGGATCATTTTGTGAATGCCATTTTATTTTTTGGGTACATCAGAAGGCTTAGAAGTTTAGAAGGAAATCTTGACATTTTTCAGAAAATTTCCAAAACCCACTTGTTACGGACCAGTTCAGGTCTGAAGTCGCTTTGTGAGGCTTACATAACAGAAACCAGCCCAAAATGACCCCATTAAAAAAATTACACCCCTCAAGGTATTCATAACTGATTTTACAAACTTTGTTAACCCTTTAGGTGTTCCACAAGAATTAATGGAAAATGGAGATTAAATTTCAGAATTTCATTTTCTTGGCAGATTTTCCATTTTAACCCCTTAACGACCCAAGACGAGAATGCTCGTCCTCAATCTGCTGGCACTTACCGCCCAAGGATGAGCTTTCTCGTCCTGCAGTCGTTCCTCCCCCCGCGTGCAGTCCCCCCGATCAGCAGCAGAGATCCGGTGGTTACTGACAGCCGGATCCCAGCTGCATCCACCAGCATCGGCGATAACGCCGATGCAGGTGGATTAACCCCTCATATGCCGCGGTCAGCGCTGACCGCGGCATATGGGAGGTTTGCTCTCCCTCACCTCATACATCTGTTCCTCTCGCTGCTGTGGCGGAGACTCGATGGTTGCCATGGCAGCCCCAATCAATTCCAAGGCTTGGGGCCTGTCATGTACAGAAGCCTAAGAGGTATGAGATGATGGTTTGATTGGTACTATTTTACTTTTTGATCGCTTGCTATTGCACTTTTTGAGATGTATGGTGAAAAAAAATGACTTTTTTTACACACTTATTTTTTTAAAAATTGATGTGGCGATACCTAATATGTATACTTTTTTAATTTAGGTTTTACAACAATAACAGCATTTTTTAAACAAAATCATGTTTTTGTGTCTCCATATTCTGAGAGCCATAGTTTTTTTTTAGTTTTTTTGGCGATTGTCTTAGTTAAGGTATAATTTTTGTTGGATGAGATGACGGTTTGATTGGTACTATATTGGGGGGCATATGCATTTTTGATCACTTGGTGTTGCACTTTTAGTGATGTAGGGTGACCCAAAAATGTTTTTTAGCGCCTTTTTTTTTAGGGTGTTCACCTGAGGGGTTAGGTCATGTGATATTTTTATAGAGCCGGTATATACGGATGTGGCGATACCTAATATGTCTACTTTTATTTTTTGTGCTTTTATTTTTTTTTACTTGAAACACATTTTTTTTATAAAACTTTTTTTGTCCCACTAAGGGACTTCAACTTTTCAAGGTCTGATCCCTGTTTCAATACAGCACATTTGTATTGTGCTGTATTGAAATGTCAGTGTCTTACACTGAAAGATGCTAATAGTTGACTGGGAGACCCAGCCCTAGGGCTGGATCTCCTGGGCTTCCGTAGCTGACAGTCCCAATGCCTGTTCAAGGCATCGGGGCTGCCATAGCAACCTTCGGGTCCCCGTCACTACAGCAGAGGGTCCCGATGAGGATGTACAAGCTGAGGCAAACCCCCTGTATGCTGCGGTCAGCCGCATACAGGGGATTAATCTGCCACCATCAGTGTTTTCACCAATGCAGATACAGCAGGGGCCCGGCTGTCAGTATTAGGCCCCATGCACACGGCCGTGTTTCACAGCCGTGTGCGGGCCGTGGAACCGCGGCCTGGATCCCTCCTGAGAGCAGGAGCGCACGGCGTCACTGGTTGCTATGACTCCGTGCGCTCCCTGCTGCCGGCACAGTACAGTAATACACTGGTATAGATCATACCAGTGTGTCACTGTATTGCGGCGGCAGCAGGGAGCGCACGGCGTCATAGCAAGCAGTGACGCCGTGCGCTCCTGCTCTCAGGAGGGATCCAGGCCGCGGTTCCACGGCCCGCACACGGCTGTGAAACACGGCCGTGTGCATGGGGCCTTAGTATTATTGAAAGGGTGTAAAGTGTTAACCTTAGGGTAGGCATCAATATCAGATCAGTGGGGGTCAGATTCTCGTCCCTTCTCCTATTAATCAGCTGATTGCAGGGGCTGCAGTGATCCATAAAGCACTGTTTCACCTTCATTATTTGCCAGGTTCAGGTCCATATTTTTAGTGGTGGCTTTGCCTGGAATTACAGTCTCAGTCAAATTCAACTGAATAGGAAAAAGCTGTAGCGAGTTGTAATTCCAGGCACCACTACTGCTAAAAGTACATAGCTCTGCCTGCTAAGCAATCAATGGAGCCTGGTCAATTGTCTGATCAAAGAGGGTGCAGAGAGTTGGACCCCCACCAATCTCATATAGATGTTCTATCCTAAGGATATGCCAATAATTTTGCAGTTCTGGATATGCCTGTTTATATAAGTAGTTACTAAAATAGGCATATTGGGGAATTTCACATGACAAATATTCATTGCATATTAATTCTTATTTTTAGGATCCATACCTATGCTGAAACAATGGCTCCTTCTCAAATTTTCTGCCAGAGAAGTTCCTGGTCATTTAAAGTTCAGGGAACATACAGAAATTGGTAGTTGTTCTTTATATTGCCCATAGAATTAGATTGGATATTTACTGTATGGTATATCCAATAATTATTTCTGAAATTATTGTTATGCGAAACATCAACACATTGTGCAATCAATATTTTATAGAAAGTTTTAATAAAAAGAAGGCACAGAGCTACCAACTATATTCTTGTGCTCCATCCCAGAAGTGTATCAGTAGCCTTTGTGTTCCTGTTTTCTTAGCACTGGGTCTCTCAGTGTGAAGGTCATTCTGTGAAGAGCTCGCTAAAACTCATGAACTGAGTATTACCCTTAGGCACGCTAACATACTGCTTTAAAAAAATCTGTATTCCACAAGCTGACTTGGCAGAAAATGTTTGCAGACTTCCAAGTCCTTGCTTCTATTACCCCTCAAGGATTCGTATTTGTGTTTCTCAGTTCTGTTATATGCTGTCACAGTGCCCCAGATAATGTTGTACGTTTTACAAGCAAACTTTTAAAGGGAACGTCATCAGAAAATGATCTATTATATCAGCAAGTGGCATTTATCATGTACAGAAAGTTAATACAAGACACTTACTAATGTATTGTGATTGTCCATATTGCCTCTTTTGCTGGCTGGATTCATTTTTCCATCACATTATACACTGCTTGTGTATAACGATTGATATACATAAGTTAATAACAAAGATTGAGAATATAGTGCTATATATGTTGTCAATTCTAGCAATACAACCATTAGGAACTCAGATCTAAGTTGTAATCGCAATGTGAATAATGCAGGTTAAGCTAAGCTAAGTTCCTAATGGTTTTATTGCTAGAATTGACGAATATAACGAATATAGCACTATATTCTCAATCTTCGTTATATACTAGCAATACAACCATTAGGAACCCAGCAGCTCTAAGTTGAATTCGCAATGCGATAAATATAACCTGCATTAATTGCATTGCGATTCCAACTTTCTCAAATCCGACAGTACATTCTAGCATGGAACCGTTCCCATGGTGATGGGGACGCTCCATGACCACGGAAGTCGGCAGAAGCTCTAAGTTGAAATCGCAATGCGATTAATTCAAGTTCTATAAATCGCATTGCGATTTCAACTTACCACACTCTGCGTCAACTACGTAATTTTCCATGGGAGTTTTGCCATGGATCCCCCTCCGGCATGTCACAGTCCAGGTGTTAATCCCCTTGAAACAACTTTTCCATCACTATTGTGGCCACAAAGAGTACCTGTGGGTTTTCAAATTCGCCTTCCTATTGAAGTCTATTGCGGTTCGCACGTTCGCGATCATTTGTGGAAATTCGCGTTCGCCATTCGTGAACGGAAAATTTTATGTTTGCGACATCACTAATCACGAACACTTCATGCATATATAACATGTTCCCTTGGGTCAGGGCCGTCTTTAACGAGGGGCAAAATATTGTTTTATGTGAGTAAGGGTGCTGGGTGGTTGGAGAAGGGGGGATGGAGAAGTGGGAGGGAGCTACAGGTGGTAAATAGGTCAAGCTAAGGACTTATTTGTAAACCAGTTCTTTATGTTTACATTATTAAAGTTTTCTACTCTACGAGGTGTGTGTTTTTTTTTTGTGTGTGTGTGTTGTGGTGGAGGGCGTGATTGCATGCTAGGGTGTGGGAAGGCGGGATCCAGGGGGCCCAAGTAAATTCTTGCCCAGGGTCCAATCAATATTAACTGCCTCCGGACCGCCTAACGCAGATGTGCAGTCCGGAGGCGGCAGCCCTGCGCACGACGACGCATATACGCGTCATCTCGCGAGGGCCGGGATTTCCTGTGAACGCGCGCACACAGGCGCGCGCGCTCACAGGCGCGCGCGCTCACAGGAACGGAAGGTAAGCGAGTGGCAGGCTGGAGATCCGAATTTTTTAACCCCTAACAGGTATATTAGACGCTGTTTTCATAACAGCGTCTAATATACCTCCTACCTGGTCCTCTGGTGGTCCCTTTTGTTAGGATCGACCACCAGAGGACTCAGGTAGCTCAGTACAGTCGCACCAAACACCACACTACACTACACCCCCCCCCGTCACTTATTAACCTCTTATAAACCCCTGATCACCCATGATCACCCCATATAAACTCCCTGATCACCCCCCTGTCATTGATCACCGCCCTGTCATTGATCACCCCCCTGTCAGGCTCCGTTCAGACGTCCGTATGATTTTTACGGATCCACGGATACATGGATCGGATCCGCAAAACGCATACCGACGTCTGAATGGAGCCTTACAGGGGGGTGATCAATGACAGGCGGGTGATCACCCATATACACTCCCTGATCACCTCCTGTCATTGATCACCCCCCTGTCATTGATCACCCCCCTGTAAGGCTCCATTCAGACGTCCGCATGATTTTTACGGATCCATGGATACATGGATCGGATCCGCAAAACACATGCGGACGTCTGAATGGAGCCTTACAGGGGGTGATCAATGACAGGCGGGTGATCACCCATATACACTCCCTGATCACCCCCCTGTCATTGATCACCCCCCTGTAAGGCTCCATTCAGTCCGCATGTGTTTTGTGGATCCGATCCATGTATCCATGGATCCGTAAAAATCATGCGGACGTCTGAATGGAGCCTTACAGGGGGGGTGATCAGTGACAGGCGGGTGATCACCCATATACACTCCCTGATCACCCCCTGTCATTGATCACCCCCCTGTCATTGATCACCCCCTGTAAGGCTCCATTCAGACGTCCGCATGATTTTTACGGATCCATGGATACATGGATCGGATCCGCAAAACACATGCGGACGTCTGAATGGAGACTTACAGGGGGGTTATCAATGACAGGGGGTGATCAGGGTGATCACCCCCCTGTCACTGATCACCCCCCCTGTAAGGCTCCATTCACCCTGATCACCCCCTGTCATTGATAATCCCCCTGTAAGGCTCCATTCAGACGTCCGCATGTGTTTTGCGGATCCGATCCATGGATCCGTAAAAATTATACGGACGTCTGAATGGAGCCTTACCAGGGGGCTGATCAATGACAGGGGGTGATCAGGGAGTCTATATGGGTGATCACCCCCCTGTCATTGATCACCCCCCTGTAAGGCTCCATTCAGACATTTTTTTTGGCACAAGTTAGCGGAAATTTTTTGTTTGTTTTTGTTTTTTCTTACAAAGTCTCATATTCCACTAACTTGTGTCAAAAAATAAAATCTCACATGAACTCGCCATACCCCTCACGGAATCCAAATGCGTAAACATTTTTAGACATTTATATTCCAGACTTCTTCTCACGCTTTAGGGCCCCTAAAAAGCCAGGGCAGTATAAATACCCCACATGTGACCCCATTTCGGAAAGAAGACACCCCAAGGTATTCCGTGAGGGGCATATTGAGTCCATGAAAGATTGAAATTTTTGTCCTAAGTTAGCGGAAAGTGAGACTTTGTGAGAAAAAAACAAAAAAAAATCAATATCCGCTAACTTATGCAAAAAAAAAAATATTTCTAGGAACTCGCCATGCCCCTCATTGAATACCTTGGGGTGTCTTCTTTCCAAAGTGGGGTCACATGTGGGGTATTTATACTGCCCTGGCTTTTTAGGGGCCCGAAAGTGTGAGAAGAAGTCTGGGATCCAAATGTCTAAAAATGCCCTCCTAAAAGGAATTTGGGCCCCTTTGCGCATCTAGGCTGCAAAAAAGTGTCACACATCTGGTATCGCCGTACTCAGGAGAAGTTGGGGAATGTGTTTTGGGGTGTTATTTTACATATACCCATGCTGGGTGAGAAAAATATCTTGGTCAAATGCCAACTTTGTATAAAAAAATGGGAAAAGTTGTCTTTTGCCAAGATATTTCTCTCACCCAGCATGGGTATATGTAAAATGACACCCCAAAACACATTCCCCAACTTCTCCTGAGTACGGCGATACCAGATGTGTGACACTTTTTTGCAGCCAAGGTGGGCAAAGGGGCACATATTCCAAAGAGCACCTTTCGGATTTCGCAGGCCATTTTTTACACATTTTGATTGCAAGGTACTTCTTACACATTTGGGCCCCTAAATTGCCAGGGCAGTATAACTACGCCACAAGTGACCTCATTTTGGAAAGAAGACACCCCAAGGTATTCCGTGAGGGGCACGGCGAGTTCCTCGAATTTTTTATTTTTTGTCACAAGTTAGTGGAAAATTATGATTTTTCTTTTTTTTTCTTTTTTCCTTACAAAGTCTCATATTCCACTAACTTGCGACAAAAAATAAAAAATTTGAGGAACTCGCCATGCCCCTCACGGAATACCTTGGGGTGTCTTCTTTCCAAAATGGGGTCACTTGTGGCGTAGTTATACTGCCCTGGCAATTTAGGGGCCCAAATGTGTAAGAAGTACCTTGCAATCAAAATGTGTAAAAAATGGCCTGCGAAATCTGAAAGGTGCACTTTGGAATATGTGCCCCTTTGCCCACCTTGGCTGCAAAAAAGTGTCACACATGTGGTATCGCCGTACTCAGGAGAAGTTGGGCAATGTGTTTTGGGGTGTCATTTTACATATACCCATGCTGGGTGAGAAAAATATCTTGGTCAAATGCCAACTTTGTATAAAAAAATTGGAAAAGTTGTCTTTTGCCAAGATATTTCTCTCACCCAGCATGGGTATATGTAAAATGACACCCCAAAACACATTCCCCAACTTCTCCTGAGTACGGCGATACCAGATGTGTGACACTTTTTTGCAGCCAAGGTGGGCAAAGGGGCACATATTCCAAAGTGCACCTTTCGGATTTCACCGGTCATTTTTTACACATTTCGATTGCAAAGTTCTTCTCACACATTTGGGCCCCTAAATTGCCAGGGCAGTATAACTACCCCACAAGTGACCCCATTTTGGAAAGAAGACACCCCAAGGTATTCCGTGAGGGGCATGAGGAGTTCCTAGAATTTTTTTTTTTTGTTGCAAGTTAGTGGAATATGAGACTTTGTAAGAAAAAAAGAAAAATAAAAAATCATCATCATTTTCCGCTAACTTGTGACAAAAAATAAAAAGTTCTATGAACTCACTATGCCCATCAGCGAATACCTTAGGGTGTCTACTTTCCGAAATGGGGTCATTTGTGGGGGTTTTCTACTGTTTGGGCATTGTAGAACCTCAGGAATCATGACAGGTGCTCAGAAAGTCAGAGCTGCTTCAAAAAGCGGAAATTCACATTTTTGTACCATAGTTTGTAAACGCTATAACTTTTACCCAAACCATTTTTTTTTTGCCCAAACATTTTTTTTTATTAAAGACATGTAGAACTATAAATTTAGCGAAAAATTTATATATGGATGTCGTTTTTTTTGCAAAATTTTACAGCTGAAAGTGAAAAATGTCATTTTTTTGCAAAAAAATCGTTACATTTCGATTAATAACAAAAAAAGTAAAAATGTCAGCAGCAATGAAATACCACTAAATGAAAGCTCCATTAGTGAGAAGAAAAGGAGGTAAAATTCATTTGGGTGGTAAGTTGCATGACCGAGCGATAAACGGTGAAAGGAGTGTAGTGCCGAAGTGTAAAAAGTGCTCTGGTCATGAAGGGGGTTTCAGCTAGCGGGGCTGAAGTGGTTAAAGACGGCCCTGCCTTGGGTCATTCATCAATATTCTCTTATCTTAGTCCTTCTCTCTTATTCCCCTCTTCAAGGAGACATATGGACCATTAACACTTGAATTGGTCATCTTTATTTATTACCTATCCCAACACCAAGGGTCAAACATAATCATAAACATTTCAAAAGTCTTCTGCAATTTCAGTTTTCCCAAAAATTTCCAAGATTCCTAGGAGGCTAAAGTGGGTTATATACCATCTTTCAGGGCAATTGGAGCCACTTTGGTTCGGCCTTAATCGTTTAGAGTCCGAACCAAACCATTTCAAAAATTCCTTGAACCAGACCGCAACGAGTCTCGACTGGTTCGCTCATCACTAGTGGCCACCACTGCTGGATTGCAGGGTTATTGTAACCATGGAAACAAGCAGTGTATAATGTGATGGAGAAATGATTCAAGCAAGGAAAGAAGACAATATGGAGAATCCCAATGCATTAGTAAGTGCCTTGTATTAACTTTTTCTACATGATAAATGCCCTTTAAAGGGAACATGTCATGTGGATATTTGATTATAATCGAACTAATTATATACAATCATTAACTGCTAAAAAGTATCTTAGATGAATTAACTTACTGGTGTGACAGATGGTTACCTCATAATATACACACATAGATGCCGCATGCAAATGAGCTGATTTGAGTCCAGCATGATGTCATTGAGTCCAGCGTATGTTTAATTCAGAGCTATAGCCACTCCCCTGCCCACCTGCTGCTGATTCATATGGAAAATAACTGTCAATCAGCAGCAGGTGGGCGGAGAAAGTCAGGAGCTCATAAATATTTATAACTCATCATTATCAGCTGGAGCTTTTCAATACAAGATGTTGGCAGATTGACTGGGTCAATTAAAGAAAGTGACCCAGCATTTTGCTAAGAGAATCAGTCACTTATTTATGTTGCCCTTAGTTAGGACACCATAAAACTGGGGACAGGGCCCCTTTAAGTGAGACAACCCATTTAAATCACATTTTTAAATTAAACATATTTTGTTAGAACTTCAGGTGATTTTTATTTTATTTGTTTCCATTTCACTATCTGTATACCTAAAATCATGCAGTTTTTGCACTGGCAACTAGGCTTAATAACATGTTAAAGGGGTTATCCGAGGCTGGAAATGCCTACCCTACTGCCCGGTTCCCTCATACTGATTCTACCTACCTGCTCCCCGTGCCGCTCCTAGTCCCTGCACGGCGCCACTGCTTCTCCCCATTCGTGGATGAAAACATCCGGTGTCGGGGGGAGCAGCCAATGGCAGATGGTGACTGGCACAAGCCTCCCTAGCGTCACCCACGATGCTAGGGAGGCTCGTCCCCATCACCGCCTGCCATTGGCTGGGCCACCTCCCCCTGGACACCGGATGTTTTCATCCGTGCATGGGGAGAAGCAGTGGTGGCCATGCGGGGACCAGAAGCGAAACAGGGAGAAGGTAACTAGAATCAGTGTTAGGAGCCCGGGCAGTAGGGGAGACATTTCCAACCTCGGATAACCCCTTTAAGACTCCCTGTTCGGTACAGGTAACTTTTGAGCAGTAATCACCTTTTAATCACAGGCAGAATTACCAGATATCACCTCTGTATAGATTACACAGTATCCTCCATTCACAGTTATACCATGGCTTATCTACTCCATCCTGATCTGCCCAGGTCACTGAACATGTCTAGAAATTATTTTCCAATAGAAGTCAATGAGGTCCCTTCCTGTCCATTGTGTCTATGGCCCATGTAGCTGCTCTCAAAGAACAGGAAGTCTTGACATTATTTAGGCCTAGTGGTCAGTATGCAAACTGCATGATTTTAGGAATTTTCTGAAATATATAGACAGGGACAAAGAAAATTGTATAAAACAATCACCAAAAATTCTAAATTCTAAAATACTGTATATTTAACATAAAAAACTTGATTGAAAGAATGTTATTTTCTGATAATACATCCCCTGTAAAATAAACCCATGAAAACCATTGCTTTGCATCATGACAAATAGTCACATGACACAAGGGAGCAAGTCAACATTGAGACCAGCGATTGGATGCAGTGGTCATGTGCCCTTCATCAACAGGATGTTGATATCAGCGCACCAGAGAGATGAAGAGCCAGCTAGGGAGCGACAGAGACAGAGGTAAGTGTGATCACCACCCCAAGTCAGCCACTTTAAAGGCAATCTGCCACCATTTTTCTCATGCCCAATCTGCTGGTTGTATAATCTGGTAACAAAGACCCTTATTAAAACTCGGTGCCACTTATTTGAGTTTACACAATATCTTGCTAAAATTATTATTGAGCTGCCAGCTGCAGTGAAAGCCGGACACTGGGGTCTGCTTAGTGTAGGTCACAAGCCCAGGAGTGCCCATAGTAATGAGATCTCATCCTGAGTATAGGAAAAAATTTGGCAATTAGTGGAAGAAATCTGGCAGTTAGTGGAAGTAGTGGGGCAACGGGGAGAGCCGGAAATTGAACAACACTTTTAAGCCCCCATACTTATTAAATTGAACCTGCTGTTTTGGATGGGACTAGCTGACATCTACATATGTATGGGGAGCTCACTACTCTCCCCAGTCAGATGATATTTTGGAAAGATCCGGTGAGTGGAATTTATGCCAAATCCATTTACTCCCTTGGAATTATCCACTGTGAGAGCTGTATTTCGACTTTATGCTGCCCTAGGCATGTTTAGCGCTCACAACCCGTATTAGTTTAGCTATAGCTGCCTATTGACTTGAGGGTATACAATGATTTTGACCATGTGGTAAAATACTGTTGAAAACGCAGTCCCGCCAGACAAGTACCCTCGTTGATACAGCTCCAATTTTCTGGTGACTGTAAGGGTTTTGCAACTTTTAGGGAGAGTTGCAAATTCAATTTTCATTTGACACCTCACACCTTGGGTTCTACAGAACAGAGAGTCGGCATCATTATTTTGTTGCAAGGTGATCCCCAGGAGTGGGCATTTTCACTTTTTCCTAATTCCCCTGAACTGTATTCTGCAGACCATTTTTGCTCTGCCCTCTGTCTTCTGTTTGATGAGTCTCACAGGGCAGTCAGCCTGTCGAGAAGAATTGCTCTGAGTTTCGCAGTGATGTACTTCGTCTGGCTGGAACGATCCAGCCCTTAATTCACAGTTCAGATTAGGCCTCTAAGACACTCCTGAGGACCTGTTAGTTATTCATTCAACCCCAAAGTCCTTAGATGAGGCAATGTCTTTTGCTATTCGACTAGATCGACGTTTAAGGGAACATAAGAGTGAACGTTCTGTCTCTGTCCATCCTCCTACCTTCCCTTCTGTCTCTCAGTCTAATGTGGTTGAGGTGCCAGTGGAGTCCAAAGAGCCCTTGCAAATGGATACCATGTCTTCGCAGCAAAATAAGTAATACTGCTTCAGGAATGGGCTTTGCTTCTACTGTGGAAGGCCTGCACATCTACTGCGATCCTGTCCAACTAAGGGGTGGAAAACTGAGTGATAATCAGGGAGGTCACTCAGACGCACAGGTATTTCCAACAAATATTGACAGGGTTCTATTGCCTGTAAATCTCTCTTCTCAAGGGAGATCTGTTTCTGGCTTAGCTTTTGTGGATTTGGGGGCTGCAGCTAGCTTTGTTAATTTAGATTTTGTGATTGCTTTGGGTCTTAAATTAGGTTACATAAACCGATTCCCATATCTGGGGTGAATATTACTCCTTTGGCTGTAAGAATTATTGAGTATAAATGTCCAGATTTGGTCATGAAGGTTGATTACATTTATTCTGAGAGGTGTGCCTTATATGCCATAACAAATTTGTCTGCTGACATCATCTTGGGATTACCTTGGTTGAGGGTATCTAGTCTTGTCTTTAATTGGTGTACTGGGGAATTTTTAAAATGGGGTTCCCAGTGCTCTAATCATTGCATTTCTATCCAGCTTGGTGATCTGGAATTAGAGGAAGGTCTGTTAACTCAATGTATTAAAAGGGTTATCCAACCCCTGAAATGCCCGGGCCCCTCACACACAATGTACTTACCTCGCTCCCTGGCACCTGTGTCGCTTCTGAAGCCATCATGGTCGTCTGGATGAAAACATCCGGCGTAATGGGGGAGGGGGGGGGGGCAGCCAATGGCAGGCAGTGACTAGAGTTGGTCGAGCACCAAAGTGCTTGAGTAAAGCACTTCCCGATGGACAGAGTACTCAAGCACAATGGAAGAACCCAAGTATTAAACCAGGCACCCCCTGCTCTGACTCCATATATAGCTATGTCCATATATGGAGTCAGTGCTTGGGGACACCCAGTGTATTTAAATCTAATTTAGCCTCTATTTCTGAAAAGTTTCTGGCAGGATTCAAACTCATAACCTTCTACATTACAGCCAAGAATGTTAACCACTACACTATAGAGCTGCATGACCAGTTACATAAGAGGACCTTTCACTAGTTTAAAAACTAACTATATCAGTGGGCAGAGCGGCGCCCAGGGGTCCCCCTGCACTTACTAGTATGTCTGGGCGCCGCTCCGTTCGCCCGGTATAGACTCCGGTGTCTGCAGCTCCCTCTGTTGTACTGGGCGGAGTTTTTGTATTAGGGTTGTCCCTTGCTGCAGCGCTGGCCAATCGCAGTGCACAGCTCATAGTCTGGGAGTCTCTTTAAAGATAAATAAATAAATATGAGACTTCTGCTGTATAGGAATACTTACTAGTCTTAAGTATGCCTATCCAGCAGAAGTCTCCTTTTTTTTTTTTTTAAAGCAACAGGCAATGCAGCTCTGTAGTGTAGTGGTTAACATTCTGGGCTGTAATGTGGAAGGTTGTGAGTTTGAATCCCGGCAAAACATATATATATACATTTTTAGCCATAATATATTTACATATATTATTATATATTTAGAACAGTTTTTCCCAACCAGCGTGCCTCCAGCTGTTGCAAAACTACAACTCCCGGCATGCCTGGACAGCCTTTTAACCCCTTAAGGACTCAGCCCTATTTCACCTTAAGGACTTGGCCATTTTTTGCAAATCTGACCAGTGTCACTTTAAGTGCTGATAACTTTAAAACGCTTTTACTTACCCAGGCTGTTCTGAGATTGTTTTTTCGTCACATATGGTACTTCATGACACTGCAAAAATTGGGTCGAAAAATTTATTTTTTTTGCATAAAAAAATACAAAATTTACCCCAAATTTTGAAAAATTAGCAAATTTCAAAGTTTCAGTTTCTCTACTTCTGTAATACATAGTAATAGCCCCAAAAATTGTGATGACTTTACATCCCCTATATGTCTACTTCATGTTTGTATCATTTTGGGAATGATATTTTATTTTTTGGGGATGTTACATAGCTTTGAAGTTTAGAAGCAAATTTTGAAATTTTTCAGAAATTTTCCAAATCCCACTTTTTATGGACCAGTTCAGGTTTGAAGTCACTTTGTGAGGCTTACATAATAGAAACCATCCAAAAATTACCCTACGCCCCTCAAGGTATTCAAAACTGTTTTTACAAACTTTGGTAACCCTTTAGGTCTTCCACAAGACTTCATGGCAAATGGACATAAAATGTAAGAATTTCGAAATTTTCCAATATAATAAAAAAAAATCCTGGAAAAAAACAAGGGTTAACTGCCAAACAAAACTCAATATGGGTTGCCCTGATTCTGTAGTTTGCAAAAACACCCCATATGTGGTCGTAAACTACTGTTTGGCCAAACGAGAGGACATAGAAGGAAGGGTTTTGGAAGACAGATTTTGCAGGACTGGTTTTGTTTATACCATGTCCCATTTGAAGCCCCCCGTTGCACCCCTAGAATAGAAATTCCAACTTTGTTAACCCTTTAGGTGTTCCACAAGAGTTAATGGCAGATGGAGAAACAATTTCCATTTTAACCCATTTTTTCCAGTAATAAAGTAAGGGTTAACTGCCAAACAAAACTCAATATGGGTTGTCTGATTCTGTAGTTTGCAAAAACACCCCATATGTGGTTGTAAACTACTGTTTGGCCAAATGGGAGGACATAGAAGGAGGGGAACGCCATATGGGTTTTGGAAGGCAGATTTTGCAGGACTGGTTTTGTTCATACCATGTCCCATTTGAAGCCCCCCGTTGCACCACTAGAATAGAAATTCCCAAAAAGTGACTCCATCTAAGAAAGTACACCCCACAAGGTATTCAAAAGTGGGTTTACAAACTTTGTTAACCCTTTAGGTGTTCCACAAGAGTTAATGGCAGATGGAGAAAAAAAAAATTCTATTTTTGTGAAAATTTTCAATTTTAACCCATTTTTTTCCAGTAATAAAGTAAGGGTTAACAGCCAAAAAAAAACTCAATATGGGTTGCTCTGATTCTGTAGTTTGCAAAAACACCCCATATGTGGTCGTAAACTACTGTTTGGCCAAACGGGAGGACATAGAAGGAGGGGAACGCCATATGGGTTTTGGAAGGCAGATTTTGCAGGACTGGTTTTGTTTATACCATGTCCCATTTGAAGCCCCCCATTGCACCCCTAGAATAGAAATTCCAAAAAAGTGACTCCATCTAAGAAAGTACACCCCTCAAGGTATTCAAAACTCCACAAGAGTTAATGGCAGATGGAGAGAAAAAATTGAAATTTCATATTTTTTTTTTCCATTTTAACCCTTACTTTATTACTGGAAAAAATTGGCTAACAGTCAAACAAAACTCAATATGGGTTGCCCTGATTCTGTAGTTTGCAGAAACACCCCATATGTGGTCGTAAACTACTATTTGGCTAAACGGCAGGACATAGAAGAAGGGGAACGCTATATGGTTTTTGGAAGGCAGATTTTGCTGGACTGGTTTATTTACACCATGTACCCTTTCAAGCCCCCTGATGCACCCCTAGAGTAGAAACTCCATAAAAGTGACCCCATCTAGGAAACTACGGGATAAGGTGGTTGTTGCTTTGGGACTATTTTAGGGTAAATATGATTTTTGGTTGCTCTATATTACACTTTTTTGAGGCAAGGTAACAAAAAATGTAAATTCTAAAATTGTTTCTACATTCGCTATTTAGTTTTGTGGAACACCTAAAGGGTTAACAAAGTACCTTGAGGGGTGTAGTTTCTTAGATGGGGTAACTTTTTTGGAGTTTCTAGTCTAGGCTAAATCAGGGGGGGCTTCTAATGGGACATGGTGTCAAAAAAAACAGTCCATCAAAATCTGCCTTCCAGAAACCATATGGAGTTCCCTTCGTTCTATGCCCTGCCGTGTGGCTATATAGCCATTTACGACCACATATGGGGTGTTTCTGCAAACTACTGAATCAAGGCCATAAATATTTAGTTTTGTTTGGCTGTTAACCCTTGCTTTATTACCGTAAAAAAAGGATTCAAATGGAAATTTTGCCCAAAAATGGGTGTTTTGGCACAGTTTTTATTTTATATTTTTAGCGCTGTTCATCCGAGGGGTTTGGTCAAATGTTATTTTTATAGGTCAGATTCTTACGGACGTGACGATACCTAATATGTCTACATTTTAAAATGTATTTAGACTTTACACTATATTATCATTTTAGGAACCCCCAAAAATATTTTAGTATCTCCATTGCCTGGGAGCTACAGTTTTTTTTTTTTTTTTGTTGGGCGACTAATGTAGGGGCTAATTTTTTGCGGGATGAGATGGTGGTTTCATTGGCACTAATTGGGGGTGCATATGACATTTTGATCGCTCGCTATTACACTTTTTGTGACGTTAGGTGACCAAAAAAGGCTTTTTTACACATTATTTTTTTTTTTAACGCTGTTCATCCGGGGGGGTTGGCTTACATGTTAATTTCATAGGGAAGATTTTTACGTACGCGGCGATGCCCAATATGTATGGCTCTCAGACTTTGGAGATACTAAGCAGGCATCCTCAAACTGCGGCCATCCAGATGTTGTAAAACTACAATTCCCACTATGCCCTGCTGATGACTGTAGGTTTTCTGGGCATGCGGGGAGTTATAGTTTTACAACATCCGGAGGGCCGCAGTTTGAGGATGCCTGCACTAAAACTAATATTTTTTGGGGGAAAAAAATTGTTTCCGTGTCTCCAAAGTCTGAGAGCCATCGTTTTTTATGTTCTCTAAGGCAGTGTTTCCCAACCAGTGTGCCTCCAGCTGTTGCAAAACTACAACTGACCAAGCCCCTGTTTGTGAGTGCATTATCGTTTACCGTATATTTATTGGTTGCTGTAGTTTGTGTTCCTGCATAAAAGGCTGAGCTGTGGCCATCAATAAAAAGAGTTCTTCTTCACCCTCAATATACAGGGTAGGCCATTTATATGAATACACCTTAATAAAATGGAAATGGTTGGTGATAATAACTTCCTGTTTATGGCACATTAGTATATGTGAGGGGAGAAACTTTTCAAGATGGGTGGTGACCGCCGTGGCCATTTTGAAGTCGGATATTTTTAATCCAATTTTTGTTTTATGCTGTGAAGATACGAGACGTGCAGCACCTGAAACTACGGATTTGCAGCACCTGAAACTACGGATACTGGAAGCCTGTGCTAGAATTTCTCCTGCGGTGTTGCTATCTTTGTGTGAAGAGTGGGAGAAGAGGGTTGCATTGACAATCCAACACAATGGGCAGCACATTGAACACATTTTATAAGTAGTCAGAAACTTGTAAATAACTCATGAAATAATAAAGTTACGTTAAAACCAAGCACACCATTGTTTTTCTTGTGAAATTCCCAATAAGTTGATGTGTCACATGACCCTCTTCCTATTAAAAAAAAAAGTTGGATTCAAAATGACCGACTTCAAAATGACTGCCATGGTCACCACCCATCTTGAAAAGTTTCCCCCCTCACATATACTAATGTGCCACAAACAGGAAGTTAATATCACCAACCATTCCCTTTTTATTAAGGTATATCCATATAAATGGCCCACCCTGTAGAGTCTTGTCTCTTATTGGGGGTAACAAATATACAGCTATCACACTAGCACTTGGAAGAGCTTCTTCACTTGGATCACTACTGGATGCTGAGCAGACTCCTCAACGATCGTGAAAAGGACACCCTCCAGCGGTGGAAAACCCTCTATGCTCCGGTGGTAACTGCTACATTGGGGGCAACAGTGGGATTGGTCCTATCTTCCCAGAGGAGGTACTACATCCATGAAGAATCGGTATGAGAAACTGGAACGGCTAACGTTGAAGGATTTTGCTGGAGAGCCGTTGGTGTTCGTCTAGTGGTGGTAATCTTGAATTTCAGGTCTCTAGGATTGTGGATTCTCGCATTATCCACGGTTCTCTCCAGTACCTCGTTCATTGGGAGGGTTATGGTCCTGAGGAGAGGATGTGGGTCCCAGTGGCGGACATTAAGGCCACTCGTCTCATCAGGGCTTTCCATAGGTCTCATCCTGAGAAGGTGAGCTCTGACTGTCTGTAGTCCACCCGTAGAGGGAGGGGTACTGTCACCGTCAGCTCTGTGAGAAGATCTGGCAGACGTTCTTCTCTACCTGTTGTATGATGTTCTTTGTTTTGGTTTCACTTTCTCATCTCCTTTCCTTCTGCCAGCTGTCACCTATTTGCACTGATTGTCTCCCTTTATATTCCCTCTCATACTGCCTCACTTTGCGGTTTATACTTCTTCCTGGATTGTGTTCACTGCTGGAGGCTGCTTCTCTTGATTCCTCAGATAAGTCTGTTTTCTTTTTTTGTGTTTCCTTGCTGGCTTGATTGTAGGTGACCCTGACTCCGTCCATATTAAGTGCAGGGAGCCGGTGGTCGTGTCCCCTCACTATTATAGGGTTTTCAGGTGTCACATAGTATAAGGTACGAGGACATGCAATCGTCTACCATAAAGACCTTTGCATGGGCATAGCAGTCAGGGAGAGCTGTAGGGGTTTTATAGGGCTCACCCATATGCTCCTTAGTTTGGAATCAAGCCAGTCGGATGTTTATTTATAAGTTCCAGCTTTCTGCAACACCATCCGTGACAGCAGGAGTCTGAAGAGGAGTCAGAAGAGGATTTTGGCTGGGGGTAGGAGGAGGAGGAGGAGGAGCAAGAAGCAGTGGTGTATGTTGGTTTTGTGCTGCCCTAGGCGAGACTAAACTCGGGCACCCCCCAATATAAATTTGACCCACCCCTTCCTGTCATGGCCAAACCCCTTCCTCTGTAAACCCCACCCCTTCCTCTTTAGGCTCCACCCTTTCCTGTTTTGCATAACAACATTAAGAAATTTATCGCAATAATGATATATATCGCGATGAATACCCTTTTAAAAGAAAAAAAAACACAAGGGGACATTATACTGTATGGGGCAGCCTCAAGGAGACGTTATACTGTATGGGGCAGCCTCAAGGAGATGTTATACTGTATGTGGGCAGCCTCAAGGAGACATTATACTGCATGGAGCAGCCTCAAGGAGACGATATACTGTATGGGGAGCGGGGGCAGCCACAAGGAGACATTATACATACTGTATGGGGGCAGACATAAGGAGATGTTCTACTGTATGGGGTGCGGGGGCTGGGGCAGCCACAAGGAGCTAGTGCACTCTGCACTGTGTCATAAATAAAGGTGGTATGCGTGTCAGACTGTCTATGGTGGCCCTGGCCTCTCCTTGAGGCAGCCCCATACAGACTGTATGGGGCAGCCTCAAGGAGAGGCCAGGGCCACCATATGGGGCAGCCTCAAGGAGAGGCCAGGGTCACCATAGACAGTCTGACATACCACCTTTATTTATGACACAGTGCAGAGTGCACTATTTGCTTGTGGAAGCCCCCATACAGTTTAGTGTCTCCTTGTGACTGCCCCCATAAATAAAGGTGGTATATGTGTCAGACTGTCTATGGTGGCCCTGGCCTCTCATTGAGGCTGCCCCATACAGCCCCATACATCTGTATGGGGCAGCCTCAAGGAGAGGCCAGGGCCACCATAGACAGTCTGACATACCACCTTTTTTGAGTCTCACTCTCACTCTCACAGTGCACTATTTGCTTTTTAACTCTCGTCTCACTCACTCCTGTTCCTCTCTGCCTGGACTGGACCTGGACATTCCTCGCAGGGCAGGCCAGGAGTCAGGTAAAATTGTTATTAAGTGACTGCCTAATGTACCTCCAGCCACATAATCACTTGTTCTTTTCAGTCAGGTGAATGCCTTTTGGGACCTGTTCTGGCCTACAGTAAAATTGTTATCCACTAACCGTCTAATAATCACTTGTTCTTTTCTGTCAGGTGAATTACTAATTTTTTTGGCCTGTACTCCACTGGCCTAGAGTAAAATTGTTATTTAGTGACCACCTAATGTATCTCCAGCCACATAATCACTTCTTCTTTCCTGTCAGGTGAAAGCCTAATTTTTGGGGCCTGTACTCTACTGGCCTACAGTAAAATTGTTATTCACTGACCGTCTAATATACCTTTAGCCACATAATCACTTGTTCTTTTCTGTCAGGTGAATGCCTAATTTTTGGGGCCTGTAATCCCGTGGCCTAAAATAAATTGTAAATAAAATAAAAAATGTCTAGGCTCCAGTAGTGCACAGTTTCCCTTTAAGACATATATAAATCGCCCCTGATTAAAATACACATTTTTTGTGGGAATTGTTGCCATTGATCCCCCTCTGGTATGTCACTGTCCATGTTGTGGGACTGTTTGTGCACTTCTAGTAATTATTTGGCGGCTGCAAATATGATCTGAAGATTTTTCAGGTTCGCCTGCCATTAAAGTGAATGGGGCCAGTCGCAAATTCGCGGTTCGCGAACATTTGGTTGCGAACACATGTTCGCAAAACATCCTGGCCAATGTTCGTCCATCACTAATCGTGATTATGACTGTGTTATAGAACTTATAGCTGATGCTAAATCCCCTATGGGTCCTTGTAATGTGAAAGTAGATGCCTTGTCATATAGTTTTGGAACCTGTGAGTCTATTAATACTAAACGTATTAACATTCTTCCTGCTGGTATTGTCATTTATGCCGTTATGGATTCCATTTTTATTTTCCGTTATAACGTTGTTCTAACAGAAAATAACGGAATTCATAAGATGGAAGTCAAAATGGAAGCCTTTGAGAGGCATTCCTTTTTTATCCTTCATAATACAAGTCTATAGGCAGCATAACGGATCTGTCCTGGTTTCCATTATGCAGGAGTCCAGTCCTGCATAACGGAAACCAGGACGGATCCGTTATGCTGACCATAGACTTGTATTATGACAGAATGCAAAATGGAAGCCTTTAAAGAGCATTTTGTTTGTGCCTCCAAATTTTCGAGTCTCATTGCTCGGTACTTGCAGGTCATCCAGGAGTTGCTGGGACTAAACATCTGGTCTCCAGAGCTTATTGGTGGCCTACTTGGTAAAGAGATGTGGTTGCCTTTGTCTCGGCAGGTGAAGTTTGTGCAAGGGTCATGATACCCAAGAGACATCCTGCAGGCCAACTTTTTCCCTTGCCCATTCCACAGAGACCCTCAACCTAAATCTCAATGGATTTTATTACAGATTTTCCCCCCTCTCAGGGGAAGACTGTTATCTAGGTAGTCATTGACGGATTCTCCCAGATGTGTCATCTGGTTCTGCTAAAGTAGCTTCCTGATGATAAGAAACTTGCTTTTTTTTTTTTATTAATGGTATTCTCAAATTGCATGGGATACCTGAGTCCATTGTCTCTGATAGGGGAGTACAGTTTGTCTCTAGATTCTGGAGAGAGTTTAGCAAAAGTTTGGGAATCAAACTCTCCTTCTCTTCAGCATTCAATCCTGAGACAAATAGAAAAAGATTTTGGAACAGTTTTTGAGGTGCTTTGTATCTGATTGTCAAAATAAATGGAAACATATTTTGTAACTAGCGTAATTTGCTAACAACAACCATGTCAGCTCCTCTAGTGGCTTCTTCTCTTTCATTTGAAATTATGGGTTTAATCTTCATTTTTTCAGTGTCTGAGTTTAGTTCTGTGAGTCCCGCGGTGGACGCCATCATGAATGATTTGTGCACAGTTTGGGCCAAGGCTCATAAGAGCCTGGAAAAAGCTCAAAGGATCCAGTGTGAACAAGCCAATAGGAAATGCTCCTTGGGTCCGAATTTTGTTCTAGCGGAACTTGTATGGCCTTCTACAAAAAATGTGCACCTTAGGTCTGGTAAACTCGCTCTGAAATGTATTGGCCCATATAAGATCACCTCTATTATTAATCTGATATCTTTTGCTCTTAAGTTGCCATCTTCCTTTAGGATACATAATGTTTTCCACAAATCACTGCTTAAAGGGAGTCTGTCACCACAGTATGAACATATACAGCACTTACATTATCCTGTAGCATACCTATACATGAATGTAATGGTACCTTTGTTATTTACTTTACACTTGCAGAAGAAGGAAAAACAATGTTTAATGAGCAGTGATGAGCTGCAGGGTCAATATTCGAATTTGCTATATTTCATGAATATTTGGGCGAATATTCGTCATATATTCACTAATTCGGGAATTTGTGATTATTTTTGAAAATTGGCAATGTAATATGCACGTATTGCGCACAATACAGGCGTGGGTCACTGTTGCTACATTTTTCAAGCTGCTAGAAGATTCCTGAGACTAGAGAAAATGGTTGGCACTGCAGAACATTACAATAGCTTTATATGCAGATGGAGTGCTCTAATATATTCGTGATTGAGCAAATCAACAATTAATAATGTGCATATTTTTGCGCAATACATGCACCTTTACATTGTAGCAGGTCTGACTACATATTACTGATTGGTGCACTAAGTATTGTTGTAAACTTGTGACATCAGAGCACTATGTCCGTAGCATGTATGTACGGACAGCAGAACCTATCAGCTACACTATACCACAATCTATCCTACACTGACTATCTCCCACTAACTATCTGTATTATATATATAAGCTAACTAACTAATGTAATTAAACAGTAAAGCATAGAGCACAGCAATGTCACTGCTGTCACTCTCAGAACTCAATAACACTACAGAAAATGGCTGCTGAGGAGGTTCTTATATAGTAATTGGGAGGCGACTTTCCCATTGGTTGCTAGGGATGTTGCTAAGCTCAGACAAAGACATTGCAGCCTTCTCATTGGCCCACAAGCAAGAAGGGAAGTTAATAATGAAAAAAAAAAAAAACTAGGATATTCGAGAATACGAATATTTAGCACTATATTCTAAATCTTCGCAAATTCTCGAAGTGGCGATATTCGCGATACGAATATTCGCGCTCAACACTACAAATGAGCACTCGCAAGTGCCCAGGGGCGGCATTCACTGTGTAGGAGCCCAGGCTGCTCTGCCTTCTTTCATGGTTACTCCTGCCCAGCCTCTGCCTTTGCCCACCCTCCTATTCCCCACAGCAGGAGTGTGCTGGAGGAGACTAGCAGTGGGTTGATTGCTCAGCTGCTCTATTCCTGTGAGCTAGCATTCTGAGTAATGGAGCACTGAGTCAGCACTGGAGCACTGAGCACTTATTAGGGTCTGATCCTGGAACTTGGTGCTCTATTTAAACCCCTTTCTGGCCATATACCAGTGCCGGTGATTGTCTTGTTTGGGCTCACTAGCTAGGTTCTTGGATTTGTTTGTTCTTTTGACCTTGGCTTGCCTTTTGACCACGCTCTATCTCACTTGATTTGTATTGTGCATCCCGTCTGTTATTTGATCTCGGCTTGTCTTTTGACTACCATCTGTCTTTCATTTTGGTACTGCGTTGGCCACCTGGTTCTGACCCATTTTCATACGACTGTCCTGTGTGTTGTTTTTGTCTCTTGTGTTTGTCAGTCTCTGTAACAGTTGCAGTCTTTCTAAATAAGCCTTGAACTGCAAGTAGGTAGGGAAAGTGGGCTGGGTTCCAGGTTAGGGCTCACTGTCCGTGTCTTTTCCTACCTACAGCCGTTACACAAGTGCAATACATTTATATTACATTTTAACCTGGAAAAAATGCATGGAAAATAGCCACATCCCAAAACTGGTAAATGCTTCTTTTGATGCAATTTTAAGTATGTAGTTAAAAATATCTCATCTAAATGTACCCTTACACAACAGTAATATATAAACCTACTGCACAAGTCCAAAATCCTATCTATCAATAGATGATGCATGCTATGACCAGGGCTGGTGCAAGGATTTTTGCCACCCTAAGCAAAAGCTAATTTTGCCGCCCCCCTCGACTCCACCCATGCCCTTTGACCCACCCATTTTTTGTCGGCCACCTATTTAATGATTCCGCGCCGAAGTGACTGAACTCATGCCCGTGCAGCCAGCAAGTACAGGATCAGATCAGCGACACAAGTACAAGGGGGCGGGTGCTAGTGGTGTTGGGAACTTGGGTCCGGCAGGTGACACCCCATCAGACTGGTGTCGCCCGGTGCGGCCTGCACCCGCTGCACCCAACTCGCAACGCCACTGGCGGTCAGACTCCAGAGCGCTGGCGCCCCCAGCAAGAGTGGTGCTCTAAGTGGTGGCCTACTCTGCTTATAGGTGGCGCCGGCCCTGGCTATGACTATAAAAATCATAGCATGAAGCATCCAGCTCTGATATTCCCTCATAATTCATTCACTCAAGTAAGTGGGTCTACAAGAAACACAAACAGGGCGTGGACATCATCTGTGAGTGGTTTATATAGAAATGCATCCATGTTAACAAGCCTGAAAGAAAGTGAGTTTACATAGCTTATCTGAATGAACTGTAACTCTTGCTAGGTGATGGCTACCTTTACTCTGTGGCTGCTACATTTTTTGTTCGTTTTTAGTTATACTGAGGAGCTTTACTACTTTCATGTCAGTGTGTGGATCATGGAATGGTCTGCTGTGTGACAGGAAGAGAAATCCTCTCTGCTAGCTGGCATTGTACATATGGGTCATATACTAGCTTCACCTTTCTCCTCATCTGACTGCTCTGATGTCTCCTTATCACTTAGTTTTGTCAACATAAGTCAGGGGATTTAACCCTTACACTGCCTTTATAAAGAGATGACTATTACATTAGCTGTAGATAAGCACAGTAAGAGTTAAATCTCATGACTTCTAGCTACAATAAACAAAAGTTAGTTATAAGGACACATGGTGAGCAGCAATAAGGTGACAGTATCAACATAAATCATTAGTTTTCTCTTTGAAATGCCACCCCCTCCTTCATGATGCCCTAGGCACGTGCCCTCATGTGCCTTGTTGTAAATGCGGCCCTGTTGTTAGAAGTTATTCTTCTGAATAGAAATAGTGTCTTTCTCCTCTCTGTATTTAAAACACAGAAGAACATACAGTTAGGTCCATATATATTTGGACACTGACACAAATTTTGTTTTATTACCTGTTTACTAAAAACGTATTCTAGTTATAGTTATATAATGGACGTGGACATAAAATCCAGACTTTTAGCTTTCATTTGAGGGTATCCACATTAAAATTGGATGAAGGGTTTAGGATTTTCAGCTCCTTTACATGTGGCACCCTGTTTTTAAAGGGAACAAAAGTAATTGGACAATTGACTCAAAGGCTGTTTCATGGTCAGTTGTGGGCAGTTCCTTCATTATTTCATCCTCAATTAAAGGGAACCTGTCACCAGTTTTATGGTGTCATAACTAAGGGTAACATAAATAAGTGACTGATTCGCTTAGCAAAATGCTGGGTCACTTTCTTTGATTGACCCAGTTGATCTGACAACATCTTGCATTGAAAAGCTCCAGCTGATAATGATGAGTCATGAATATTCATTAGCTCCTGACTCTTAGCGCCCACCTGCTGCTGAGTGACAGTTTGTTTCCATAGGAATCAGCAGCAGGTGGGCGGGGGAGTGGCTATAGCTCTGAATTAAATAAACGCTGGACTCAATGACATCACGCTGGACTCAAATCAGCTCATTAGCATACGGCATGCAGCATCTTTGTGTGTATATTATGAGGTAACCATCTGTCACACCAGTAAGTGAATACATCTAATGTACTTTTTAGTAGTTAATGATTGCATATAATTAGTTAGATTATAATCAAATATCTACATGACAGGTTCCCTTTAAGCACATAATAGGCCTGGAGTTGATTTGATGTGTGGTGCTTGCATTTTGACGATTTTACTGAGAAGTAAACATGCGGTCAAAAGAGCTCTCCATGAAGGTAAAACAAGCCATCCATCATCTGCAAAACCAGAAAAATTATCTGAGAAATTGCTACACTATTAGGAGTGGCAAAATCTACAGTTTGGTACATCCTGAAAAAGAAAGAAAGCACTGGTGACCTCAACAATGCAAAAAGACTTGGATGCCCAGGGAAGACAACAGTGATGGATGATCGCAGAATAATTACCATGGTGAAGAGAAACCCCTTCACAACAGCCAAACAAATGAACAACACTCTCCAGGATATAGGCGTATCCATATCCAAATCTACCATAAAGAGAAGACTGCATAAAAGTAAACCGTTCACTGCACGGTGCAAGCCACTCATAGTCCTCAAGAATAAGAAGGCTAGGTAGGACTATCTTAAAAAAACAGCACACTTCTGGAAGATCATTCTTTGGACAGATGAAACCAAGATCAACCTCTACCAGAATGATGAAAAGAAAAAAGTATGGCAAAGGCATGGTACAGCTCATGATCAAAAGCATACCACATCATCTGTAAAACACGGCGGAGGCAGTGTGATGGCTTGGGCATGCATGGCAGCCAGTGGCACTGGGTCCCTAGTGTTTATTGATGATGTAACACAGGACAGAAGGACACAAGTCAATCACCTGATCTGAACCCAATAGAGCATGCATTTCACTTGTTAAAGACTAAACTTCAGACAGATAGGCCCACAAACAAACAGCAACTGAAGACTGCTGCAGTAAAGGCCTGGCAGAGCATTAAAAAAGGAGGAAACACAGTGGCTGGTGATGTCCATGAGTTCAAGACTTTAGGCAGTCATTGCCAACAAAGGGAAATTAACATTTTATTTACAATTATTTAATTTGTCCAATAACTTTTGAGCCCCTGAAATGAAGGGATTGAGTTTAAAGCATGCTTTAGTTCCTCACATTTTTATGCAATCATTTTGTTCAACCCACTGAATTAAAGCTAAAAGTCTAAACTTCAACTGCATCTGAATTGTTTTGTTCAAAATCCATTGTGGTAATGTACAGAACAAAAATTAGAAAAAAAATCTCTGTCCAAATATATATGGACCTAACTGTACATGTGTATGGAGGAATCAGGAGTAGTGTTGATTGAGCACCAAAATGCAAAGGAAGTCAATAAGAGAACCCCAGGCACCCACTGCTTGGAAGAGAAGATGGTGTCTAGTTCACAAAAAAGGTTAGAAATTAATAGAAACCCCATCAAAAGGGTTTGGAAACAGCATTAAGAGGATGGCTGGATTCTTCTTAGACTTCTATTATCTACAATAGACAACCACACAAAGGCTATATGCCAAAAGCCAGGTACATGCAAGCCATCAATCTATCCATGAGACAGATGACAGGTTTAGTCAGCATACCTTACAATGTTAGCCTTGTGCACTATTAGACATTCCAAACCAGTTCTCATCTGACTGAGAGCCAGTAAGCCTCAAAGTTACTTCAGATCTGTTGGATGGCCTGGGTGGACCTGCACCCCTAGATCAATATCATTAGGTAGACAAAAAGTTTTTCTGATTGTCCTAACATAATATTCAATAACCTTTCTATACATTTTGGTCATGTAAGAACGAATTTGCATAAACATGGGCATATAGGAAAGACATGCAAAAATTTGCAATCTACACTACTCATGAACAGCGCCATCTATTGGTTTCACAGTCTTATGACAAGACGATTACTCTTGTCATAAGACTATGAAACCAATAGATGGCACTGTTCATGATTCAGAACAGCGCCATCTATTGGTTTCATAGTCTTATGACAAGATTATTAGTGTAGCCTTTTGCATGGAACATTCACGATTAGAATACTCGCGATCTACACTACTCATGAACGGCGCCATCTATTGGATTCATAGTCCTGTCATAAGACTATGAAACAAATTAGCAGAATCTGTTTTTCAGCTGAAACACTATTTGCATGTCTTTCCCATATGCCCATGTTTATGCAAATGAGTTTTTACATGACAAAACTGTATAGAAAGGTTATTGAATATTATGTTAGGACAATCAGAAAAGCTTTTTGTCTCCCTAATGATATTGATCTAGGTGCGCAGGTCCACCCAAGCCATCCAACAGATCTGAAGTAACTTTGAGGCTTACTGGCTCCCAGTCAGATGAGAGCTAGTTTGGAATGTCTCATAGTGCACAAACCTAGCTTTTTGCATATATCCTTTGTGTGGTTGTCTATTGTGTGTTGACTCTTAATGCTGTTTTGAAGGGGCTTTTCATGGGGTTTCCATCAATTTAAATTATTATTTTTTGAGAACCAGACACCCTCTCTTCTTCAGAGCAGGGGGTGCCTGGTTTGATGCTCGGGTCTCCCATTGACTTTTATTGCATTAAATTGTACTCAAGTGCTCAGATGTGCTGAGCATACTGATGCTTGAGCCGAACAGCAGTTCGGCCGAGCATGCGTGGTCAATACTAGCCAGGAGATGTAACTGTGTGATAAAATAGCTATTGAAGATGTATGGGAACCTTTAGGCCTCATGTACAGCCATATTACAAAGCTGTAATGGGGCACCCTTGTTTGTGCATAGATTTTCAGGTGTACTTCTGTATTTCTCTGCTTTCATATGGAGGCATAAATAGGTTTTTTTCCTGGAGAAAATATGACATGCATTTTTTTTTTTTTTACCCTGGACACCTGTATGGCCTTGTGAATGTAACCTTGAGCTACACACAATTGACTTTTATGGTCATAGATTTTCCAGTTAACTGCAATGTAACTATGTTTTTCCATTTCCATTTTCAAATGAGACTTTGACTAAATCTTACATCTGCCAGTTTAAATCATAGCTCTCCATCATTATGTGTCACAAGATCATCCTCTTTATACAAGAAGCAATACAGGCTTTCATGTGGAGTTTATCAGTCAGTTGATCAGTCCAGCAACTGAAACTCATCTCCTGCTAGAGACAAATATGATGTGTGGTTTTCCTAGCGATGTGAGTGACATCTAATAAAATCAGCCTGCGATGACTGAAGGAGATGAAATTATCTGGGGACTAGGGTAGTTAAGAACAACTCACCATTATTCAGTTTATCAGGACAGAGGTGACACTTATACATGACTGCAACTTGACACCTAAGAATACAACAGGGTATTGCAGAAGAACATGTAACAGTGTGGAGGTACCTAGTAAGGCAGATTAAAGAGGACCTTTCACTAGTTTAAAAACTAAAAACAAACTATATCAGTGGGCAGAGCGGCACCCAGGGGTCCCCCTGCACTTACTAGTATGTCTGGGCGCCGCTCCGGTGTCTGCAGCTCCCTCTGTTGTACTGGGCGGAGTTTTTGTATTAGGCGTGTCCCTTGCTGCAGCGCTGGCCAATCGCAGCGCACAGCTCATAGCCTGGGACTTTACACAAAACCATTGTGACATGTGTTACTTTATGTGGTAATAACTTTGGAATGCTTTTAATTATCCAACCGATTCTGAGAGACTTTTCTCTTGACACATCATACTTCATGTCACTGGTAAATTTGAGTCAATATGTTTTACCTTTATTTATAAAAATAAATCCCAAATTTACAGAAAATTTAATAAAATGTGAATTTTTTTGCTTTTAAGGGCTCATTCAGACAACCGTATTTATGTGTCTGCCTGCAAATTTGCAGAATCTGTTTTAGCTGAAACACTATTTGCATGTCTTTCCCATATGCCCATGTTTATACCAATGAGTTTACATGACAAAACAGTATAGAAAGGTTATTAAATATAAATGTTAGGACAATTAGAAAACGGAAAATTTTTATGCAGCCCTCCTAAGCAGTGAGAGAAGAGTTAGCTGGCATCCAAAAAAATGTAATTTTTTGTCACCATTTATCATAATAGTCTAGATGTGCAGGTCCCCCAAGCTATCCAAGTCACATCAGGCAACTTTGAACCTTACTAGCTCAGCCTCTCAGTCTGATTGTAAGGCTGCCATTGTAAGCTGTCTACCTGTTGTATGGATAGATTGTTGGCTTGCAAATACCTGGCTTTTGGCATACAGCCTTTGTGTTGTTATTTGTTGTCTATTGTATGTTATAGATAATGATATAGCATCTATAAAAGAAATAATTAATGGTAGGTAAAAAAATATTTATAATAAGTTTACTAATAATAGGTAAAATAAAAACTATAACAAAAAAAGCTACAGAAGATAGATTGCATAATAAGGATTTGAGATTACAAAGGTTTTGCGAATTCTCAAAGTGCGATTAGAATATTAGCTTTCAACACCAATGGCTACGGCGTTACAGTGAGTGCCACTACCACCCTGCATGTTTATTGGCTGCGAAGCAGCTAACAAACGTGCGGGGAGGAGACTCGAGTATCGCGCTCGAGTACACGCGGTGTGCCAAGCATCGCGATACTCGAGTCAAAATGGTGTTCAGCCGAGCATGCTCGCCCAACGCTAGAAATCATCCATTTTATTCAGAGTGCACACTGACATGCCTGACAGAACTTGTCAGATTCGAAGTCCACATAATTACATTCTGAATTCCATTATCAGAACTTATTTGCTCGGCTATTTTATTTTCCTTCTTTAAACGGTCGCAGCGAGGAATATAAAAAGAGCATAATTGACTTTGAAAAATATTTGACATTTTCACTGCGGAGAAGTGAACGTGCAACGGAACAAATAAATAACTGAGTAAGAGGAACAGAAAGAGATGAATAAACGATTGCCTCTCATCCTCAGACTAACCCATGTAAATTCTTAATGCCAATGGAATCTTGTCAAAAAGGTGGAGAACTGAATTTAGGATTCAGTAAAAGTAAGTTACCTGTAACTAGTAATTTTTTTTATTTTTCTTTAATACTTGTTACATCATTATACATTAAAGATATCTTCTTGGATAAAAAATTGCAATATACCGTATATACTCGAGTATAAGCCGACCCGAGTATAAGCCGAGGCCCCTAATTTTACCCCCAAAAAATGGGAAACATTATTGACTCGAGTATAAGACTAGGGTGGGAAATGCAGCTGTAATGCAGAGTGTATGTGTATATACTGCACACACTCTACATTATATACACACACATCTGCAAGAGGGTGACTCAGATTGATGGGAGTCTGACTCTGACTCCCTGTATTTAATGCAGAGTGTGTGCATTATATACACACACACTCTGCATTAAATACAGGGAGCCATCCCCAGATCTCCCCCCTAAACAGTGCCATCCACAGATCTCCCCCCTAAACAGTGCCATCCACAGATCCCCCCTAAACAGTGCCATCCACAGGTCCCCCCTAAACAGTGCCATCCACAGATCCCCCCTAAACAGTGCCATCCACAGATCCCCCCTCCCCTAAACAGTGCCATGATGGCACTGTTTAGGGGAGGGGGGGATCTGTGGATGGCACTGCCATCCACAGATCCCCCTACAGTGCCATCCACAGATCCCCCTCCCCGACGCTCACAGCAGTATATTTATAAACTACCGTAATCAATAACTACTTTAACTTTAATCATCGCTCATTGCTGAGCTCTTTACTCTGATTATTTGGATATCTTACCGGTACTTTGTCTTAGCTCCGGTAATAGCAGGCAGTGCGGGGGGCGGCGCTCACTTACTGACGTCACGCGTCTGCTCCCACTAGGCGGCGCAGGCGCGTGACATCAGTGAGTGAGCGCCGCCCCCCGCACTGCCTGCTATTACCGGAGCTAAGACAGACCTAGACTCGAGTATAAGACGAGGGGGCTTTTTGAGCACAAAAATATGTGCCAAAAAACTCGTCTTATACTCGAGTATATACGGTAGTCAAAAAATGTTAAAGCTATTGTTATTGTTATATATTTCTTTTATTTTTTTTCTGTTTTCACTTATTTTTATACCTATGGATGAGTGAATTGAGTCTAATCTAAATGAATCAAATTTGTTTAGGACTTCCCAACAATTCATCTTTCAAATGAAGCCTCATTTTTTGAGATTCGATTCAGATAAAATGCTGAAAATGGTCTTCGCTATTTTATTACAGTACAATTGTGAGCACAGCAGGGCAAAGAAAGATGGAGGACCACATGACACTGGGTGAGCCCTGGCCAGCAGACTCACCCATAATGCCTCATCTAATAAAGTCAGCCTCACCTAATAAAAAGGACAATATACACAGTCGAGTTACACTTCCTACTTTTGATGTTGGCAGCGTGTAGCTCATGAAGGAAGTCACGGGTGGTGAGCTGGTTCGATGGATATATAAGGTGTGTGATAGGCTGTCTGCACACATATCCCTTATTGGTATCATGGGTAAAAGGGGAGATTTATCAGAGTTGCAAAAAGGGATGATTATTGGCTTTCAGACCAAGGGTGGCAGTATTTCTGAAACTGCGCAGTTATATAGTTACATAGTTGTTAAGGTTGGAAAAAGACAAAGGTCCATCAAGTCTAACCTGTAATCCTGCTATATTGAACAAATCCCTGGATCAATATCCATCTTCATTTTAAAAAGGGGTTGAGCCAAAGGAAAGGTGTGTAGAACATGATTTCTATACATTGTCATAAGCCTCAATGTTATTTTGAATTAAAAAGTCATCTAAACCTTTTCTGAAGCCATATACTGTATTTACTGTTACCAGGTCCTGTGGCAAGCTATTTCAGAGATTCACAGCCCTTACTGTAAAGAATGCTTGTCACCTCTTATGACTGAATCTTTTTTTTTCCAGGCGTAGTGAGTGGCCCCTTGTTTTTTTGAGGGGGTTTAACACAGAATAGCCTCCCTTGATATTTTTTGTATGGTCCGTTTATATATTTGTACAGGTTAATCATCTTTTCTCATGGCTAAACAAATTCAGTTTGTTTAATCTTTGCTCATAGCTAAGATCTTCCAGGTCCTTTATGAGTTTAGATGCTCTCCTTTGCACTTTGTCTAACACCAGGGGATCCCTTTTATAGACTGATGCCCAGAACTGAACTGCTTATTCCAGACAAGGCCGTGCCAATGCTTTGTATAGTGGCAATATTACATCCCTGTCCCGCGAGTCCATACCTCTTTTTATACAAGATAAAATGTTGTTGACCTTAGAGGCAGCTGACTGGCATTGCATGCTGTTATTTAGTCTATGATCTACTAATACATCCAGATCCTTCTCAACCAGTGACTCTCCCAGTTTTACTCCCACTAGGACATATGCTGCATGCAGATTATTAGCCCCCAGGGGCATGACTTTACATTTATCTATATTGAACCTCATTTGCCAAGTGGAGGCCCAAACAGTAAGTTTATCCAAGTCAGCTTGTAACTTATTAACTTCTTCCATAGACTGTACCATATGAAGAAGTTTGTCATCCGCAAAAATAGAAACAGCACTATTAATCCCATCCTCTATGTCATTAATGAATAAGTTAAATAATAGCGGACCCAACACAGAACCTTGGGGTACACCACTTATAACTGAGGACCATTCACAGTTGGAGTCATTGACCATAACTCTTTGGATACGATCGCGAAGCCAATTTTTAATCCAATTACAAATTATATTTTCTAAACCAATAGACCTCAATTTACCCATTAGGCGCCTGTGCGGGACAGTATCGAACGCCTCTGCAAAGTCCAAAAACACAATATCGAAAGCCTTACCTCTGTCCAGGCTTCTACTCACCTCCTCATAAAAACAAATCAGGTTAGTTTGACAGCTTCTGTTCTTAGTAAAATCATGTTGACTATCACTTATTACATTATTGACAGTTACATAATCCTGCATGTAGTCTCGTAGAAGGCCCTCAAACATTTTCCCACTATGGATGTTAAGCTTACTGGTCTATAATTTCCTGGTTAAGACCTAGCACCCTTTTTGAAAATGGGCCCTACATTCGCCTTGCACCAGTCCTTTGGTACAATGCCTGTCATTATAGAATATGTAAATATTCTGAACAGAGGCAAAGCAATAACTGAACTGAGCTTCTTTAGAACTCTAAGGTGTAATCCATCTGGACCTGGGGGCCTTGTTAGCTTTTTTTGTTTTTGTTTTTTAGCTTATTAAGGACCATATCTACAGGCGGCCTGTTATTTGAGGTATTTACACCAGTGGCACCACCCTCATGAGATGCCCTCTCTTCTTTTGTATATACAGAGCTAAAAAATCCATTTAGGAGCTCTGCCTTCTCTTGATCTCCAGTGACCATCATTTAGGGGTCCTACATGTTCTGACCTTGTTTTTTTTTTTTTTTGCATTTATGTATTTGAAGAATGTTTTGGGGTTGGTCTTACTTTCTTTGGCCACCTGTATTTCATTGTGTATTTTCGCAGATTAATTACCCCCTTAAACATTTATTTCACTCTTTATACTTTTTAAAATCTACAGCTGACCCCTAAGATTTGTATTTTTTAAAGGCCCTCTTTTTGTCATTTATTGCCCTTTTTACACAATTTGTCATCCATGTGGGGTTTAATTTTATTCGCTTGTACTTGTTACTTCTAGGAATGTTTTTAATAATAAACATCTCCAAAGTAGATTTAAAGCACCCCCTTTTAGCATTAGTGTCCTTAGGGTACTTTCACACTTGTGGCAGAGTGATCCGGCAAGCAATTCTGTCGCCAGAACTGCCTGCCAGATCCGTCAAAACGTATGACAACTGATGGCATTTGTAAGAATGATCAGGATCCTTATCCGTCTTACAAATGCATTGAAATGCTGGATCTGTCTTTCCGGTGTCAACGGATCTCGCATTTATTTTTTTCAAAATTTTTTTCGGTCTGCGCATGCAGATGGAATTTTTTTTTTTCAGGCAAGTGTTCCGTTTTTTGGGCCGGAGATAAAACCGTAGCATGCTGCGGTTTTATCTTTGTCCTGATCAGTCAAAAAGACTGAACTGAAGACATCCTGATGCATCCTGAGCAGATTGCTCTCCATTCAGAATGCATGGGGATAAAACTGATCCGTTCTTTCCAATATAGAACCCCTAGGATGAAACTCTATGCCGGAAAAGAAAACCGCTAGTGTGAAAGTACCCTTATGTGACAATAGTTGCTTCCAGTCTATGTCTGGAAGTGCAGCGCTCTACTCTGGGATATTCACTTTTAAATTCATTTTTTTTCCCCTACCAACCCTAGTTTGTTTTTTTACAGTTTAGTTGGAATATAATTATATTGTGATCACTGTTACCAAGTTTTTCAAGGACAGTTTGTGAACTGCTTTCGTGCTGCTGTGGAGAAAGTGTATTGAGAGTGGACATATGGCAATTTTGTGAATAAGCAACATGAAAACTGTGGAGCACCACATGCCATTGGTATGAGAGGCGAATGTCAGCTATGGAGGTATACAAGGGCAGAACAGCACACTACAGTGGACCAGCTAACCGATAAAATTAACCAGGGGGCTGCTAGACATGTGTATAAAATAACACTACTGCGCATGGGGCTCCGAAGCAGATACATTTCCAGAAAGAGCTTCATTGGACCTCCACTTATTGGAGGTGCAATGAAGCACATTTTCTGCTTCATCGAATGGATGGATGCTGGCATGTCAGGCAAGAAACATGAGAAAACAAACACCCTGAGTCCATTGAAGAACACAAGCTGGTTATGGCAGCATTATGGTCTGGAGAATGTTTTTGCCACATTCTCTGGGCCCACCTATCCACGTGGAAGGCAACTGATTTGGGTATGACTTCATCCTTTCAGATCAGGTACACTCATATGTGAAATGAGGAAACAGCTCTCGTTGTTTGAATATTGTATTTGTGTAAATGAAGTTAAATGATTTCGACTCACATTCTTCTGTTTGGCCACAAGAGGCCTCTGTTTCCTAAGCATAGCTAAAAGGACTGCATTTAATTATTCATGTGATGCTGAAAACTCTCAGGGGTGGCGTTACAAGCCTGGAATGGAAGTGATACAGCAACCATCCTAGAGTGAGCCTGGGAGAAGGACACAGGAGTAGTGTTGAGCAAACCCAAACTACAAAGTTTGTATCCTTACTGAACTTTGCAAGTTCGGGTACCCGGATCCAAACCCAAACTTTGCTGCAAAAGTTTGGGTTCCAGTTTGGTGTTTGGACATTTAATAAAGCTTGTTGAAAGGCTGCAGGGCAGCCAATCAACAAGCTTTTAAGCTGTGGGCACTTAGAAGCCATCACAGCCATGGCTGTGATTGGCCAGTGCATCATGTGACCCAGCCTCTATACAAGCTGGATCACGTGTAGCACCGCCAAGCAGCTCTGAGTAGTGCATGGACAGGAAGCAGGCAGCTGAAGTGAGGGAGAGTATTAGGAATTTTATTTGGCTATTTATTCTGTGGGTGACCTATAGTGATTTTTTGTGGGTGCAATGCTGTCTGTGTCACGAACCAGCAGGTGTGAACCCACTGTGTCACGTGTCCTACGTACCTCCTCTAAGGGCGTTATCTAAGTGAACCCCTCGTTCTTCACAGTACCCCAGATGGTGTTGATAGACTTTCCTGAGGATATCACCAGGTCGCTACCTCTTGAGGAGAATAGGCACACGAGGCAGTTGGTCCAGGCGGACATGGAGCTACCTGAGAAAGGTACCAGAGGTGCAGGCTGAGTCGTACCCAGAAGCAAGAGTGCAGGACCGAAGGATGAGGCAGGAGGCACAGGTACAGGTCAGGCAATCCGGGTTGGCAACAGGAGAGTCAAGACAAGCAGGCAGGGCTCTAACAGGTAGCAGAGTCCAGGAGGAAAATTACGAGTCAGGACCACAAGCGGAAATCAGGAACCTTAGCAGGACACAAGGACCTTGACGCTGAGGCATCTGGGAAGCCACTTATATTTGCGCAGGAGGCCTAGGATTGGTCAGCAAGGTCACATGACCTAACCCATAAAGCCCAGGAAGTGACGCGTGTTGGCCCTTAAGGAAGTGCTGCAGAAAATAAGCATAAGCAGCAAGCATGCTGTGGCTAGGGCACAGAGAGGAAACTGTGGAGTAGATCTCAGAACAACAGTACCTACACAGACAGGGCCCAGGACTGCAGCGGTAAATGGGAAGCACTGGCCGCAGATCACCGCTGAACACGGTGCCCAGGACCGCAGCGTTAAGCAGGGGAACAGGGGCGCACAACAGCCACTGTCACAATCTGTTAGTTGGGTGGGTGACATATAATAATTTTTGGTGTGAGATACACGTGCACTTTATGCGTGACAGGGGAATTAATATACCGCAGTTAATCCGTCTGTTAGATCGGTGGGTTACATATACACATTTTTGGTGTGAGGTACACCTGCACTGCATCCGTGACAGGGAAATTTATATAGTCAATCCATCAGTTAGGCCCCTTTCAGATGAGTGAGTTTTCCGCACGGGTACAATGTGTGTTGCGAACGCATTGCGTCCGCACTGAATCTGGACCCATTCATTTTAATGGTCTGTGCACATGAGTGGTTTTTTTTCACACATCAGTTCTGCGTTGTGTGAAAATGGCAGCATGTTCTATATTCTGCGTATTTCACGCAACGCCGCCCCCATAGAAGTGGATAGAGCTGCGTGAAAAACGCATCGCAACCGCAAGCAATTATGGATGCGATGCGTTTTTCACTGATGGTTACTAAGAGATGTTCTTTGTAAACATTCAGTTTTCTATCACGCGCATGAAAAACGCATTAATGTGCAATTCACCTGTGCAATAAAAACTGAACAACTGAGTGCAATCGCAAACAAAACTGACTGAACTTGCTTGCAAAATGGTGCAAGTTTTCCTGAACACACCCTGAACGCATCCGGACCTAATCCGTTTGTGTGCGTTGTGTGTGTTTATGACATATACACATTTTTGGTGTGAGGTACACCTGCACTGCATCTGTGACATAGAAATTAATATAGTTAATCCATCTGTTAGATCGGTGGGTGGGGGTGATTACAGACAAGCTTACGTTCATTGACCCCTTTAGGACTCGTGCCGTACATGTACGGAGCTGGTGGACGCGAGAGCCAGGTCCCTGCTGCATATGCTGGCATCGGTGACAACACAGATGCCGCAGTATTAACCCCTTGTATGCCATGGTCAAATCTGACCAGTGTTTGCAGAGGGTACACGTGTCCTCCGCATCTCAATCGGATCCCGGCTCTGCAGTGGCGGGGACCCGATGGCAGAGAAGGTATCCCGATGCCTTTCATAGGCATCGGGGATTGCCTTCTATGGAAGCCTGTGAGCTGACAGCCAATGCATTACAATACAGGTTGTATTGTAATGCATTTCAGAGAGGATCAGACCCCAGAAGTTGAAGTCCCAGAGTGGGACAAAACTAAAAAGTAAAAAAAAGTGTTTTTCATAATAAAAAATAAATAAAGTTTCAAGCAAACTAAAAAAATTCCCAAAATAAAAGAAATAAAATTTAAAAATAAAATAAAAACAGAGAACATATTGGGTATTGCCCCATCCGTAACGACCAGTTCTATAAAAATATCACATGATCCACCCCCTCACCTGAATGCCGTAGAAAAAAATAAAATAAAAACGGTGCTAAAACAAAAATTTTTTTGTCACCTTGCATCACTAAAAGTGCAACCAAACAATCAAAAACACGTATGGCCCCCAAACCGTCACCTCATCATGCAAAAAATGAGCCCCTATGTAAAAAAATCGGGAAAAAAAAAAAAAATATGGCTCTCAGAATCTGGAGACTCTAAAACATGTTTTTTTTGTAAAAAAAAATGCTGTTATTGTGTAAAACTTAAATAAATAAATGAAAATATACACATATTAGATATTTCCATATCCGTAACAACCTGCTGTATAAAAATATCACATGATCTAACCCCTTAGGTGAACACTGTAAAAAATCAAATAAACGGTGCTAAAACAACATATTTTTGGTCACCTTACATCACAAAAAGTGCGACCAAACGATCAAAAACTATGAGCCCCTATGTAAAACAAACGCCCCCAAAAAATAAAAAAAACTATGGCTCTCAGAATATGGAGACACTAAAACATGATTTTTTTTGTTTCAAAAATGCATTTATTGTGTAAAACTTTAATAAATAAAAAAGTATACATATTAGGTATTTCCGCATCTGTAACAACCTGATGTATAAAAATATCACATGATCTAACCCCCTCAGATGAAAACCGTAAAAAAAGCGGTATCAAAAAAGCCATTTTTTGTCACCTTATATCACAAAAAGTGTAATACCAAGCGATCAAAAAGTAATATGCACCCTACAATAGTACCAATTAAACCATCATCTCATCCCGCAAAAAATAAGCCCCTACATAAGACAGTTGCCCCCCCCCCCAAAAAAAAACTATGGCTTTCAGAATATGGTGACACAAAAAAATAATAATAAAAAAAATGCTTTATTGTATAAAACTGAAACAAGCAACCCAAAAAGTAGTCATATTTGGTATTGTTGCATCCGTAACAACCTGATCTATAAAAATAGCACGTGATCTAACCTGTCAGACCAACATTGTAAAAAACAAATATGAAAACAGTGCCAAAACAGCTATTTTTTGTCACCTTGCCTCAAAAAAAGTGCAATATAGAGCAACCAAAAATCATATGTACCCTGAAATAGTACCAACAAAACTGCCACCTTATCCTGTAGTTTCCAATTTTTGGGGAGTTTACTCTCTAGAAGTGCATCGGGGGTCTTCAAATGTGACATGGCAACTTAAAATTATGGCCTCATGCATTTTGGCGGCTTAGATGCGGACCCATTCACTTCAATGGTGCCGCAAAAGATGCGGACAGCACTCCGTGTGCTGTCTGCGTCCGTTGCTCCGTTCCGTGGCGCCGCCATAAAAATAGAACATGTCCTATTCTTGTCCGTTTTGTGGACAAGAATAGGCATTTCTACAATGGGCCGCCCGTTCCGTTCTGCAGGCACACGGGTGGCTTCCGATTTTTGCGGATCCGCGGTTTTCGGACCGCAAAAAAAAAGGAAACGGTCTTGTGCATGAGGCATATCCCAGTGAAATCTGCCCTCTAAAAACCATATGGCGTTCCTTTACTTCCGCACCCTGCCGTGTGCAAGTACAGCAGTTTACGGCCACATATGGGGTGTTTCTGTAAACTACAGAATCAGGGTAATAAATATTGAGCTTTATGAGGCTGTTAACCCTTGCTTTGTTACTGGAAAAAAATGCATTAAAATGAAAAATCTGCCAAAAAAGTGAAATTCAGAAATTTCATTTACATTTTCCTTTAATTCTTGTGGAACACCTAAAGGGTTAACAACATTTTTAAAACTAGTTTTGAATACCTTGAGGGGTTTAGTTTCTTAAATGGGGTCATTTTTGCGTGGCTTCTATTGTGTAAGCCCCACAAAGTGACTTCAGACCTGAACTGGTCCTTGAAAATTGTAATGTAAGATTTGCTTCAAAATTTCTAAGCCTTCTAACGTCCCCAAAAAAAGAAAATGGCATTTACAAAATGATCCAAACATGAAGTAGACGTATGAGATATGTAAAGTAATAACTATTTTAGGAGGTATCGCTATCTCTTTTGAAAGCAAAGAAATAGACATTTTAAAAAATGTGAATTTTTCTATTTTTTTGGCAAATTTAGTATTTTTTATAAATAAAAATTACTTTTTTTTTCAAAAAAAGTTGTTGAAAATTTTGCTACAAAATTTTTTACTACAGACTAACATACCATCTGACATATTTTCCTGCATCACAGTTAACTATCACAGAGAAAAATGACTTTTCTTATAAAACTTAACTTTTACTGCTAGATATTAAAATAATATCCCACACATTGTAGAAAATATGATAACATACTGTGCCAAATAGAAAGGTATTTAAGGCTGATTTATCATCATGTGAGTTACCTTACCATACCAGGATGCCCATATCATTTTGTTACTATCTATAATGATGCCTATGAGTATTGGATTACTTACCTGAACCAGCTCTACTGACACTGGGGAAACGCGTTGGAACAAGCATTCATCATATCCACCGGCAGGGTCACAGTAGGTGACAGTGAGGGTTTAGCCACGAGAGGTGGGGTCGCCGCCCCTTTTGGGGCGGGTGCTCCGCCTGTAGGCAGGGGTAGCTTTAGGGATATATCAGGGTAACCCTCCCTCCCCGTCCTGATCTCACTTCTCGTATGCCAATTATCCAAGCCCTTGGTCTCCAAACTGTAAGTTGTTGCGTCTTTGTTTACTTGGATGGTATGATCCTGGACACGTCCAAAGTAAGGCTCTGCCTTTTCTATTTGGCACAGTATGTTATCATATTTTCTACAATGTGTGGGGTTTTATTTTAATATCTAGCAGTAAAAGTTAAGTTTTATATGAAAAGTCATTTTTCTCTGTGATAGTTATTTAGGTACTTTTCAACCTTATACCGTATTTTTCGCCCCATAAGACACACTTTTCCCCCCAAAAAAATCGGGGGGAAATGCCCCTGCGTCTTATGGGGCGAATGCTGACAATTTAACATCGCTGGATGCGATGTAGAATGAGCTGGGGCCGGGGGAGGGACTGGGAGGAGGAGCTGGGGGCCGGGAATAGCGGCGGGGCGGTGCAATCAGTGTAGTATAGCACCGCCCCGCCGCTCCGGTATACTAATATTAAATGTCTTAGTCGATTAAAATGTATTATATATGCCCCCTCACTCCTATATTGCTAATCGTACCTTAAATCCTATTCCTAGGTGCTGTAATGCAGGCCGGGCGGGCGGCAGCGTAACTCCTTGATGTCACGTGCCTGCGCCGCCTACTTTATGAATGAAGCAGGCGGCGCAGGCAAGTGACGTCAGCGAGTGACGCGCCGGCCGCCCGGCCTGCATTACAGCACCTAGGATGAGGATTTAAGGTTCGATTAGCAATATAGGAGTGAGGGGGCATATCTAATGCAATTTAATTGAATAAGACAATTAATATTAGTATACAGGCGGCGGCGGGGGGGGGGGGGTTTGGGGGGCTATTGGATGATCGAGCTGATCCGCGGATGGCACAGTTAAGGGGGGGGGGGGGTCTGTGGATGCCACTGTTATGGGCTGGGGGGCTGTGGATGGCACTGTTATGGGCTGGGGGGCTGTGGATGGCACTGTTATGGGGTGGGGGGGTCTGTGGATGGCACATATGTAACAGTGCCACCCACAGATCCCCCCTGTAACAGTGCTATCCACAGATCCCCCCTGTAACAGTGCCATCCACAGATCCCTTCCCCTGTAACAGTGTGTCAGTCATCCACAGATCCCCCCCATAACAGTGTCCGTCATCCACAGATCCCCCCATAACAGTGTCCGTCATCCACAGATCCCCCCATAACAGTGTCCGTCATCCACAGATCCCCCCATAACAGTGTCCGTCATCCACAGATCCCCCCATAACAGTGTTCGTCATCCACAGATCCCCCCATAACAGTGTCCGTCATCCACAGATCCCCCCATAACAGTGTAGAAAGGAAGATGGCTCCGGCAGCATGTAGCAGTATCAAATTTTTTTTTTCGTACCTCCAGACATTCGTACCTGTGTCTGGAGGTACGAATAAAGAAATTTTGATACTGCTACATGCTGCCGGAGCCATCTTCCTTTCTACACATGTATTCCAAGGCCTGATGGATCAAGGGCCTACGGCTAGGCTGCTGCATTGATCAACGCACTATCTTGGGACCACAAGGTGCTGCTTCTACACTTTCACGTTTACCCCCCATAACAGTGTCCGTCATCCACAGATCCCCCCATAACAGTGTCCGTCATCCACAGATCCCCCCCATAACAGTGTCCGTCATCCACAGATCCCCCCCATAACAGTGTCCGTCATCCACAGATCCCCCCATAACAGTGTCCGTCATCCACAGATCCCCCCCATAACAGTGTCCGTCATCCACAGATCCCCCCCATAACAGTGTCCGTCATCCACAGATCCCCCATAACAGTGTCCGTCATCCACAGATCCCCCCCATAACAGTGTCTGTCATCCACAGATCCCCCATAACAGTGTCCTTCACAGATCCCCAGTAATAGTGCCACCCACAGACCACCATTAGTTCCAAACCCACCAAAAGCACACCTTTTGGTTAAAAATAATTTTTTTCTTATTTTCCTCCCCAAAAACCTAGGTGCGTCTTATGGGCCGGTGCGTCCTATAGGGCGAAAAATGCGGTAGTTTTTGTCAGTGATAACTCCTGCATCACAGTTACCGTAAATTGAAGTGGACTTTCCAAATTGACTGTTTTTTTCCTTAAAAATGCTTGAAAATACCTAAAAAACTTAAATTTAGCACAGACTAGTGTACTAGTTATCGTATGTAATATAGTAGACTCTCTCCTATTCACCATTTACTCCTACAAAACTGTTGCTTGGGAGCAGGTGATGCCTCCAGAGAGGACATTCAGAGACAGGTAGTGTTAGCACACTGAAATGGACAAAATTGTTCTCCACAAGTGTGGAAAACATTACATTTGTAAAACCGAATCAGGCATGGATACATATCCAAACAACTTCGTCTGACGCCAATGAATAGTTCTGCTATTGCTGACATTGGCTTTTTATCATCATCTAATGATGCCACTGTTGCTGTCTACCTGTACTTCCTGTTCCATAGTGTACTGATGCGGAGGTTACTATTACCTTCACTGCGATTATTACTATGCCTACACATCTCCTATCCCTCAGATTTCATACTTTACTGCTGCCGCAGTGGCTTCTGCTTCTGATACTGCTAATTCTACACAGCCATATAGATGTAGTTAAGCTAAAATTTACTCTGATAACACATGTCACAGAGTTATCTTGTGACAAAAGCCATTGAAATCCATGGAAAAGTCAATTTTCTTGCCATTCTTTATGTAATGCTTTAACCGTCAAGTTTAGCCCAGCTGCAGCTGTACATCTCCTACCTTGTCCATTCAGTTCCATAATATGCTGCTGCTACTACGTATACTACTGCCCCTACCACCACCAGTGGCGTACCTACAATAGAGGCAGACCACGCAGCTGCTATGCGGCTCATGGGGAAAAGGGGCCCGCAGTGAACCAAAGGCCTTACTCCCTAATTACACTTATTACTGTACAGCTCCAGTATAGTATTCCTATCATTAGTGGAGAAAGCTAAAGGACCTGTGGTGATGGCATCACAGGTTCTGTACATCTAGTAAAGGGACTGCATAAAGAATGGTGTAGTTACCAGGCTACATAGTAGCATCTACCAGAACCTGTGATATCATCTTAAGCATCAACAGTCCTGTACATCTAGTAAAACGCAAGGAGCATTGTATAGTTCCCAGGTTAGATAGGAGCATCTGCCAGGACCTGTGATGAGATCATCATCATCATGGGTCCTGTACACCTGTATATCTAGTAAAGGGACTGCACAGAGCATTGTGTAATTCCCAGGCTAGATAGGAGCAGTGGCGGATCCAGAGCCTGGTCTCGGTAGGGGCACTTCCAGATTGTTTTGTGGACAGAAAATAATGTGGTGCTTATAGAACAGACTATTTTATTTAATCTATCGTACAGCTCTAACCTTATTTAAAAACAGTCACATTTGTCTTGTCACTGTATTATCAAGCATATCAATTACGGATTTTAAAAATTACAAACAAATAGGTGACATTTAACCACATATAACTATTATTTAGCCGTTTTGGTGACATTTGAAGCATCTGTGGGGATGACACTGTTATGGGCATCAGTGGATGACTCTGTTATGGGGGGGACGGGGGGGGGGGAAAGAAGAACTTGTGGAGGGCCCAGGGGTGTCCTGGAGGGGCCAGGAGGTGTACTAGAGCCAGCCAGTTCCCCCTTCACATTGTATTTATTAACCCCTTTCAGCAGTCCCCCGAGGGGTTAATAAATACTGTGAATGGAGGGACTGCTGAAAGGGGTTAATAACTACTGTGAAGGGCCTTTCACAATAGTTATTAACCCCTCTCAGCAGTCCCCCATTCACAGTATTTATTAACCCCTTTCAGCAATCCCTGGCAGCACAGACCAGTTAGTAGTACCTAATTTCTCCCCTACCCTAGTTATTACAGTCAGTCCCCCTCTACTCCTCCCATGAACAAACTTCCCCCAGACCCTTTCAGTTTCAGCAATCCTCAATCCCCGGCCACAGCAAAGTCTTCAGTCTCAGTCTCAGACCAAGTTGACAGTGACACTACCTCAGCACAGCTGCGCTCCTGACAGTCCTGAGACTGAGTCTGTTCCTCCTGCTTGGAGCTGATCCTTCCTTCCAATTCCCGCTGGTCTGGCGCGAATCTGGTGTGAGCACTCCCCGCCCACCCCCTGGTACTTTTAGTCAGCGTAACAATGGAGCTGGACACTCAGTGTTAGAGTAGGTCCCATCTGATTAGAAACCACCTTGACGTCAATTATATGCGCTAAGAGCTTCTGCCTCACTTAATAGTAAGTATGGGCGTCATGTATTTGACCCTGTTCACACATTCACCAGTTCACCCAGTCTTAGTGCATTTAGTAGTGTGCTGCTACTTTATTTGTGTTTTTATACATTGTTGCCTTGGTATCTCACGCACCTGCGATTCTGTCTGGAGGTGCTGTTCTTTTCTTTGGTTTATATATATATATATATATATATATATATATATATATACATATATTCAAGGAAAAATCAACGCAGCACTCTTCTTGTAAAAAAAATTGCTGCGTTGATTTTTCCTTGAATATACAAGCCTATGGTCAAAGGCGAGACGCTTGCACCTGATAACCTCTAAAGTGAGTGCTGCCGGATTTCATATAATATATATATATATATATATATATATATATACTGTACAGTCGTGGCCAAAAGTTTTGAGAATGACACAAATATTAGTTTTCACAAAGTTTGCTGCTAAACTGCTTTTAGATCTTTGTTTCAGTTGTTTCTGTGATGTAGTGAAATATAATTACACGCACTTCATACGTTTCAAAGGCTTTTATCGACAATTACATGACATTTATGCAAAGAGTCAGTATTTGCAGTGTTGGCCCTTCTTTTTCAGGACCTCTACAATTCGACTGGGCATGCTCTCAATCAACTTCTGGGACAATTCCTGACTGATAGCAACCCCATCTTTTATAATCACTTCTTGGAGTTTGTCAGAATTAGCGGGTTTTTGTTTGTCCACCCTCCTCTTGAGGATTGACCACAAGTTCTCAATGGGATTAAGATCTGGGGAGTTTCCAAATTGTCAACGTTTTGGTCCCCGAGCCACTTAGTTATCACTTTTGCCTTATGGCACGGTGCTCCATCATGCTGGAAAATGCATTGTTCTTCACCAAACTGTTGTTGGATTGTTGGAGGAAGTTGCTGTTGGAGGGTGTTTTGGTTCCATTCTTTATTCATGGCTGTGTTTTTGGGCAAAATTGTGAGTGAGCCCACTCCCTTGGATGAGAAGCAACCCCACACATGAATGGTCTCAGGATGCTTTATTGTTGGCATGACACAGGACTGATGGTAGCGCTCACCTTTTCTTCTCCAGACAAGCCTTTTTCCTGATGCCCCAAACAATCGGAAAGAGGCTTAATCGGAGAATATGAGTTTGCCCCAGTCCTCAGCAGTCCATTCACCATATTTTCTGCAGAAGATCAATCTGTCCCTGATTTTTTTTTTGGTGCCCTTCTTGACACCAGGCCATCTTCCAAAAGTCTTCGCCTCACTGTGCGTGCAGATGCGCTCACACCTGCCTGCTGCCATTCCTGAGCAAGCTCTGCACTGGTGGCACTCCGATCCCGCAGCTGAATCCTCTTTAGGAGACGATCCTGGCGCTTGCTGGACTTTCTTGGATGCCCTGAATCCTTCTTAACAAGAATTGAACCTCTTTCCTTGAAGTTCTTGATAATCCTATAAATTGATGATTGAGGTGCAATCTTAGTAGCCACAATATCCTTGCCTGTGAAGCCATTTTTATGCAATGCAATGATGGCTGCACGCGTTTCTTTGCAGGTCACCATGGTTAACAATGGAAGAACAATGATTTCAAGCATCGCCCTCCTTTTAACAGGTCAAGTCTGCCATTTTAACCCAATCAGCCTGACATAATGATCTCCAGCCTTGTGCTCGTCAACATTCTCACCTGAGTTAACAAGACGATTACTGAAATGATCTCAGCGGGTCCTTTAATGACAGCAATGAAATGCAGTGGAAAGGTTTTTTTGGGGGATTAAGTTAATTTTGATGGCAAAGAAGGACTATGCAATTCATCTGATCACTCTTCATAACATTCTGGAGTATATTCAAATTGCTATTATAAAAACTTAAGCAGCAACTTTTCCAATTTCCAATATTTATGTAATTCTCAAAACTTGTGGCCACGACTGTATATACTGTATGTTATATGCACACACTGCATCTATTATACAGTATAATACAATACACACACTGCATCTGTTATACAGTATAATACAATAGATGCAGTGGACACAGGTATACCCAGCAGTGTATATGTGAGATATCAGGTATAATAGATGCAGCGTCTACAGATATCTATTGTATACAACAGTGTACTGATATGTGAGCTACGAGTTACAATAGATGCAGTGTATTAAGATATAATGTATATACAGCAGTGGACTGATATGTGAGGCAGGGGCGTCGCTAGGTTAAAACATTCGGGGCCTGGGCCCCGGATGTTTTGTCCCATGCCCCGAATGTCCTGCCTGCCTGCTAGATGCAACTGTATTGCCGTACACAGAACGGCAAATACAATTGAATCTTATACTGGGAACAGGCGAAGGACCTTTGGTGACATCACAGGTCATGTGATCAGCAAAACAGGCTGTGATAGGATGACCTGGATGATGTCACCATCCAGGTCATCCTATCACAGCCTGTTTTGCTGATCACATGGCCTGTGATGTCACCAAAGGTCTTTCGCCTCTTCCCAGTTCAGGATTGGACCGGAGTCAAGAGGGGAAGGAGCCTAATAGTGATGTCTGTACAGGCGAGGTAAGTGAAGGGAGAGGCAGAGAAATGCTGGGAGTTGTAGTTATTTAACTGGGATGTATTTTAGGGCTGAAGGGAGGGATGTTATTGACATGGAACTGTGTGCTTGAGGTGGCTGGGGGAGGGAGGGATGTTATTTACATGGGACTGTATGTTGAAAGTGGATGGTGGGGGGGAATGATGTTTATGTACATGGGACTTAATGTTTAGGGTGGGCTACGTTCACACTTGCGTTTGGTGATCCGCTTGTGAGATCCGTTCAGGTCTCTCACAAGCAGCCCCAAATGCATCAGTTTAACCCCAATGCATTCTGAATGGATGCGGATCCATTCAGAATGCATTCGTTCGGCTCTGTGCGGTCCCCCGTTCCATTTTGGAGGCGGACCTCAAAATGCTGCAAGCAGCGTTTTTTGTGTCCGCATGGCCTTGCGGAGCCAAATGCATCCGTCCTGACAATGTAAGTCAATGGGGACGGATCCCTTTGCATTGACACAAAATGGTGCAATTGTAAACGGATCCGCCCCCCATTGACTTTCAATGTAAGTCAGGACGGATCCGTATTGGGACTTAGAAATTAAAATCAAATACAAACAAATTGGTCCTGAACGGATGCATTCGTTTGTATTATATCGGTGCGGATCCGTCCTGTACAAGTACATGAACGCAAGTGTGAAAGTAGCCTTAGGGGGTGATGTTTACATGGGATTGTGCGTTGGAGGCGGCTAGGGAGGAGGTGATGTTATTTACATGGGACTGTATGGTGGAGGGAGGATTATAACTGCAGGGGGCACTGCAAATCCAGGGGACATTATAGGCGTTCTTATTACTACTGGGGGCTCTATAGGAGGGTCTTGTAGATCTGCCTTATTTCTACTAAGCGCACTATGGGGGCCTTATTACTACTGTGGGGTCTGTAGGGAGCTTTATTGCCACTGGGGGAACAATAGGGGGCCTTATTTCTACTAGGGACTCTGTGAGGGTATTATTAATATGGGAGGGCATTGTTGAGGAGCATTATCACGGTTGGGGCAGTGTTACTAATAAGGGCATTCTAGAAGGGAATTACTATTGGTGGGACTATGAGGAGCACTATTACTATGGGGGGCAGTAATGTTTCTTTAGGATAGTATTTGGGGGTATGGGGGGGGGGGGGTTGAGGTTTTGGCATAGAAAGCAGCAGGATAACACTGTGGGGACTCCAGTTGGGGGATAATGATAGAAAGTGAGGAAGCTAAGATGTCTGTGTGTCACACTCTGCAGAGACGAGGCGGCTGAGAGAAGTTGTCCAGACCGAGAAGATGATGACAGAGAGGAGACGTCACCTGGAGGCCCTGGATGTAACAGGTAAGTGCCGCTGTATAGCAAGTACAGCATAGTGCGGGGGGGGGGGGGGGGGCATATTTATTGGGGCTTGTGCCCCGGATCTTTTGAGACCCTAGCAACGCCCCTGATGTGAGGTATAAGCTGCAATTTATACCTAATACCTCACATATTAACACACGTCTGTATATACTGGCCAGGAACGGGTAGTGGGCACACCTATGAATGAGACATGGGAGCCCAATTTAGAATCTTGCTATGGTGCCCAGTGATTTCTATATACACCCCTGACTACTACGACCTCTACACACCTTGTTCACAACACACCATTTCTTTTTCTGATAGTATCATGTCTGTATAGACACCAGCAGGCATCTGCCCCAATTAAGGATAGTTTTTGGAATATTTTTTTAATTTAAAGTAATCCATATATGTCACTGTGATTTAGAAATTTCTAATACTGTCTTTACATTAAAAAGCTTGGGCAGTATAGTGTAGTGAAGGACACAGATTCATTTTTGAATGTGTGTCTTTCACCACCCTATACTGCCTGATGAATACGCATGACATACAGGCTCCAACCACCCTCCGGTCGCTGATTGACAGTTTTCTGCATATTATTGTGTATTTCGAGAAGCCTGTCAATCAGCGACTGGAGGGCGGTGGGAGCCTGCATATGATGAATACAGTGGACTCTTCACTTGCTGTGAGCTGTGAAGTTTAGCTTATGAGGGAGGTTTCAAAAATTACTGAAATCATGTCTGACGGCTGCCTGCAAAGGTTACCTTAAATATTTTCTCCATTCTTTTAGTGCCTAATTGCTTCCTGTTGGGAGTTGGTTGGAGGTCCCAGTGGCTCATTACCACTCTAGATGTCATATACTGGTAATACAAGTGTAGACAGAAGCTTGCAGGGCAGCTAGCAAGGTAAAAAACAGGACATGAGCGCCAGTCGCCATCCCTAGGCTACTATATATAGTATCTAATGCTGTTCTTTTGTGTTTTTTGCAATTTACATACTGTGGTTTTATAGTGTTACAGTAAGTGTCTGCAGAACCCAGATGTAACAATGCGGTTAGGTGGACCTTCTGACAAGGGTTCTGAGACAGGACTGAAATGTTGCATGGACATGGGTGAATACAGTTCTATTATTTCACATTTATCACGTGTGCAATAGATTTCAAAAGGTATTGTGAGATCATGGATCAAGGTTCTATACGCTGGCACCCTGTTTTTGATTTCTTTAGAGTAGTGCTGCCTATTTTGGCATTTTATGTATATATATTTTGTGTACTTGATTTTAATGTTTTTTAGAATACTTTCACACTAGCACTTTTGCTGGATCTGGCAGGGCTCAGCAAAAACGCTTTTGTTACTGATAATACAACCATCTGCATCTGTTATGAACGGATCCTGTTGTATTACCTTTAACATGACAGATCCGTCATGATCTCCATTGAAAGTCAATGGGGGACGGATCTGTTTTCTTTTGTGACAGATTGTTGCAGAGTTAAACGGATCCGTCCACATTGACTTTAGGGCTGCGCATCTTCACTCGTCTCACGATTCGATGCGATTACGATTATCAAGTCCACGATTCGATTCGATTCGATTCGGCGATGCATCACGATGCATCAAGATTATTACCCAAGTCCCCTTGTTTTTCAATTTTACATCAAAAAATTTATTCAATCAGTCAGAAATTGCACAAAAATATTTATTTGTATCTGCTATTTAAACAAATCATACCAAGTTCCCTGCATATCATATAGCAAAGTCTGAATGAACAAAACAGTGCAGCAGACAACAGTATTTATTTAAAACAGTACTGTCAGTGTCTCTGTAACATTAAACTGTTGTGCTGGCCTGGCTGGTGCAGTTAGTTTATAAGTTTTACAATAGTTTTACCATATAATATATATTATATAATATTAAACAGTACCTACAAAAAAAGGAGCACTTCAGTTCCTGACTGTAAAACATCACAGTGAGTCAGTGAACCTATAACACAGTCAGTGAGACAGTGACTGTGTTATAGGTTCACTCACTGTGATGTTTGCCAGTCAGGAACTGTCTGTCACACAGTGTGTTCAAGTTGTCTGTGTTGCAGAACTTCCTGGTTCACCGTGATTGTTTTGGCAGCAGGAGCAGCACCACCACCACCACCAGCACCACCACCAGCACCAGATGGGTAGTACGTCTAGATCAGTGCTATAAGCTCTCAGAGTTGTCACTTTACAGAAAACGTTACCTGCACTGAGCACTCAGCAAGCACTCTACCACGATACATCAACTGAAGCCAAGCCATGCCACCATTAGAGGAAGCTGGAAAATCCTTGAGAGAATACATTTTCAACTGAATCTGAAAACCTTGGACAAATCTTTATGGGATCACAAACACACACCACAGAATACCAGAAAAAAAATAAACACACATCCTCCTCACTGAATCATAATGGTAAAGGGCAGGCCACAGGACGGGCAATGTGGCACAGCCACCATAGTCAGACATGATGTCAGAAGGTCGGTGTGTGTTTTTTTGGTTTGTGTGAATGTGTATTTGTGTGATCCAATAAAGATTTACTCCAGGTTTTAAGTTTCAATTTATTCTTTCAAGGATTTGCCTTCCTCTGGTGGCTTGGCGGGCGTCAGTTGTCTGGAATTAAATACAGAATTCTTTTGGTTGAAGGTTAAACCCCTAAACAGAGTCAGAAATTCACAGAGCATGACAGACACATTGGGAAAACACCAAAAAACACGTCAGTGTAAAAATACAAAATGGATCGGACGGACAGTCGCATAATAGAAAACCATTCTCCATCTCCTCTCCACTCCAGTGCTGCTAAAAGCTAGAATAATATCATATATTCTGATTAATCATCACAGTGAACTTAGAATATATGATATTATACAATTACAAATATACATATTATAACAAAATGTTACATTCATTGACCGTTTGCAATTGCCACGACCTGCCGACCACTGCCAGTCACCTGCAGGCGGTCACTGCCAGTCTGACTGCCAGTGCCACGACGGCACCCCACCAGTCAGTCAGTCACAGTGACTGAGTGCGTTCCGTTGAGGACGAGAGTGGCATAACTGGCGTTAACCGTTAAGTAACTGGTCTTGTTGACAATGACAGGGATGGAGTTGGAGTAACTGAGGGAGGGGTGGGGAGGAAAAAGGGAAAGGGGAGGAAAAAGGGAAGGGGGGGGGGGAGGGAAAGGGGGGGGAAGAAAGAAAGACACAGAGACAGACAGACACAGAGACAGACACTCACAGAGACAGACACAGACACTCACAGAGACAGACACAGAGACACAGACAGACAGACACAGAGACACAGACAGACAGACACAGAGACACAGACAGACAGACACAGAGACACAGACAGACAGACACAGAGACACAGACAGACAGAACAAAATCTATAAAATTAAAAACACTGCTCAGCATTTGGGAACATGTAGATTTTTCTGTAAGAACACCAATTGATCTACATGGTCTGGTTTGAGGGCGCTTCGTTTTGCAGTTACCACATCTCCTGCAGTGGAGAAAACCCGCTCTGCAGACACGCTTGTACCTGGGATACACAAGTATTGCTTTGACAGCCGAGAAAGGAGGGGAAATATGACCTCATGCTCACGCCACCAGTTCAAAGGGTCCTCAGTGAGAGGCAGAGGTGGGGCTTTACAATAGTTTTCCATTTCCTCTTCAGCCTTGGCATAGGGGGTCTTTTTGGGTTCTATTGTACCTTCAGTGTCAGTGAAAGACTGTCCCAGCAAACTCACGAGCAGCGATCTGGCCTTTTTGGGAGGAGATGGTGGAGATTCAGAATGGTTGTCTTCGATGGGTGAACTGTCCTCTTCTTCCAGAGTTTGTTTTCTTCTAGGCACTTGATGATCCTCTTGTGTCCTCTCACTCTCATCTGATGTAATCTGTGTTTGAACAAAAAAGAAACAGAAAAAAAACAATAAGTAAAAACACAAATGTCAATGCCTTTGATTCTGATGGGGTGATGAAAAAGCACAGGAAACGGACAGTACAGTTCCCGCACCGCATCAGATTCAGAAGCGTGGTAGTGCTACTGTCGTTTCAAGAAGAAACATGATGGAATTCTTAAAATTAATTTAATTACCTCCAAGGATGCAGCTTCCTCAGTGACTCCTTTAAATATCTCCAATCTTTCTTCATCTGTGAGGATGAAAGGCAGTCCCTTAAAGCGAGGATCCAGTGCAGAGGCTGTATGAAGGATCTTCTTCTCGGCCTCACTGCTGTACCTCTTCTGGAGATCTGTTCTAATAGAATTCTTGATCTCATGGATCATGGGTGTGTCTCCCATCGTGTCTGTCATGCTCTGGAGAAGTTGTGCATTTATAGGGGCAATGAGAGAAACTGTTGGATTGCGCTCTTCTGACATCAGCATGGTTGCATCCTTCATTGGCTTTAATGCACTCACGGCGTCCTCTGCATTTGACACATCTGTTTCGTTTAGAGTGCAGAGATCGGACTCTCCTCTTCTGACTTCTGGAGACAGCAAGGTGGCACAGACTGCAGGTTGTTGTTCCAAGAACCTCTCGACCATGTCGTATGCACTGTTCCATCTTGTTGCCACATCAGTTATTAGCTTATGATTCTTCAGGCCAAGACATTTCTGTTTCTCTTTTAGACAGTGGCTTGCTCTAGTGCTGCGGTGAAAGAATGTGGATATCCGACGTACTCTGCCAAGAAGCCTAGAGAGAGTGGCCACTTTCAACGCTCGCTGGGATGCAAGATTCAGTGTATGGGCGAAGCATTTCACATGGGGGAATTTTCCAACTTGAGCTGCAACTATCATGTTTGACGCGTTGTCGGTCACAAGCACTACAGATTTATCGGACAGCTGCCATTCTTCCACAACATGAGAAAGTAGCTCTGCCAGATGAGCACCCGTGTGAGACTCATAAATGGCTCTCGTTTGCAGTACATGCGACAAAATCTGCCAGTCCTTACTAACGTAATGTGCTGTTATTGTAACATAAGACTCTGTCGTGACTGAAGTCCAGGAATCACACGTTATTGCGACTCGACTTGCTTGGCTCATTGATGCAATTATCTTAGCTTTGGTTTCGTGGTAGAGTGCAGGTATGACGTTTTCTGTAAAGTGACTTCGTGACGGGATCTTGTAACGCGGCTCTATCGTCTTCAAAAGGTAGCGAAACCCACTGTTTTCCACAACAGAGTAAGGGCGCAGGTCCTTCGCTATGAAAGCTGCCACAGCTTTTGTTATTCTCTTTACCTTTTCAGAGTTGGGCGGCAAAGTTGACTGTAACATTGCATCAATTCTTGGCTGATCTGGGTTCATTTCCTTGGTGGTGGTGGTGGTGGTGGTGGTAGGTTTTAGCATTTCTGGGTGAAAACGGCTGACGTGGTTTCTCAGATTAGTAGTATTCCCTAGATATTTAATTTTTGTGTGACAGATTTTACACACAGCGTATGACTTGTCCAATTCGTGCTTCCTACTTTTTTCATAAAAGCCAAAATGTTCCCAGATGTTTGCTTTTAAAAAGCTAGGTGCATTTTTTATCTCTCGTTCCTTTTGTTCTACTTCTGCCATTTTTATTTACTAGCAAATGCAATGCATGCCAGCCTCTATGTGAATTTGTGAGTAGGGATGACACAAGTCTTGAATTTGAGTAGATCAACAGAAAAAGTAACACTGCTGGCTGTGGAGCGATTCTCCTCCTGCCTGTGGTGGACTGGACTGAGCCTGAGGAGTGAGGAAAAACGGACAGGTGAGGTGACACAATTTTTTTTTTTAGGTACGGTAATAACAGGCAGTGTGACCAGCTGCAGTCTCTGTGAGTGGTGTATCTGTGTGATGGTCACCTACCTGTCACAACAAGGTGGCAGAGTCTGGCTGGCACGTGGCACCTGCGCAGGGGCGTAGCTAGAAATGACTGGGCCCCATAGCAAAAAAAATGTATGGGGTGACCTCTATGAACCTTGTAAAGAAACCAAGACAATGGGGACACGGGACATAGCTTTCTGTCGCAGTTACATCTGACTCCGCTCCCCGAGGGGCCCAAAGGCACCAGCATTATAAATGGCACATGCCGCCATGTGCCATGCTGGTGCCTTTGGGCCCCTCGGGGACCGGAGTCAGATGTAACTGCGACAGAAAGCTATGTCCCGTGTCCCCATTGTCTTTACAAGGTTCATAGAGGTCACCACCGGGGCGGCCCATAAATTTTTTTTGCTATGGGGCCCAGTCATTTCTAGCTGGTAGGCGGCGGTAGAGAGTTTACATTGGTGCTCGAGGCTGTGCTTAATGCTACTTTCACACTTGCGTCAGAGGATTCCGGCAATCTGGACGCAAACGGATGCATTTGTCAGGCGGATCCGTCTGACAAATTCATTGAAATACCGGATCTGTGTCTCCGGTGTCATCTGGAAAAACGGATCCGGTGTTTATTTTTTTCACAGATTTAAAGGTCTGCGCAGCAATTTTAATGCCGGATCTGGCACTAATACATTTCAATATAAGTTTAAAGCTGGATCCGGCAAGTGTTCAGGATTTTTGGCAGGAGAGAAAACTGTAGCATGCTGCGCCGGTATTCTCTCCGGTCAAAAAACGTAAGAGGGACTGAACTGATGCCTCCTGAACGGATTGCTCTCCATTCAGAATGCATTAGGATAAAACTGGTCAGTTCTTTTCCGGTATTGAGCTCCTAGGATGGAACTCTATGCCGGAAAAGAAAAACGCAAGTGTGAAAGAACCTGAGAGACCATCAGTATGTTAGTCCTGGAGGTTTCAGGTCGATAGATCGTGTGTATGCTACATTGTATCCACAATAACCATCCTCTTAGGGACTGAGTCTGATACACGTGTGAACTGTGAAGGGGCTCTGATGGTGCAGGATCAGTAACTGTCAGTAAATCTGACACCCCAGCAGTTTCAGATCCCTGCCCTTAGCTGAGAGTTGTCAGTGTGGAATCGGATCACCTCCTGCTGGGAGCAATCTCCTGAAGTGTGAGATAAATGTAGACATTCCCAGACTGGCCACTAGGGGCCGCTGTTTGACCGTCTTTCATAGACCCGGAACCTAAAGTTCCGTCCACTGTAGACGGAGGGGAAGAATAAGAGAGACACAACCGAAAAAAATAAAGAAGAAACATGGCGCGGGCGGCAAAGGTATGAGAAGCGGCAATATGAGCTGTGTAGGTGGCAGGCGGTAGGTGTATATGCTGTGTACTTGTGTAGGTGGCAGGTGCTTTGGAGGTAGATCATATTACATACTCATAGGTGACAAAACTCACCTCGCCGCCAGCCACCGCACGTCCGCACTGCCGCCTGCTTCTGAGTGTCTGACTGGGAGCCGGAGATGCGCGGAAAGCCGGAAACCACGCCTCCGGCTCCTCCTCACTCAGTCAGACCTGGCTCTGAGGCTCACTCAATGTTGTGGCCACCCCCTCTGACACGTCAGCGGGAGGCGGGAGGCGGGAAAGAAGGCGCCCAAAAACTTTTTTCCGACTCGGCTGCACGGCGGACGCGACGCTGACGTCATCAACATGCATCGATTATTTAAAGCAACCGCATCGATGCAGAATCGCCGGGGGTCGAATCGCGATGCATCGATGCATCGATTATATTCGACAGCCCTAATTGACTTGCATCCGTCTTCCTTCACATCCCATGACGGAAAGAAAACCGCAGCATGCTGCAGTTTGCTTTCTGGTATGAGAACACAAACAGAACGGAATGCATTTTGGAGCATTCTGTTCTGTTTAGTTATGTTTTGTCCCCATTGACAATGGATGGGGACAAAACGGAAGCATTTTTTTTATGACTGATCTCAATACCAGAAAATAAAAACGCTAGTGTGAAAGTAGCCTTAGGCTACTTTCACACTTGCGTTCGGGGCTCCGCTTGTGAGTTCCGTTTGAAGGCTCTCACAAGCGGCCCCGAACGGATCCGTCCAGCCCTAATATATTCTGAGTGGATGCGGATCCGCTCAGAATGCATCAGTCTGGCAGCGTTTGGCCTCCGCTCCGCTCAGCAGGGGGACACCCGAACGCTGCTTGCAGCTCCGCCTGGCTGTGTGGAGGCAAACGGATCTGTCCAGACTTACAATGTAAGTCAATGGGGACGGATCCGTTTGAAGTTGACACAATATGGCTCAATTTTCAAACGGATCCGTCCCCCATTGACTTTCAATGTAAAGTCAAAACGGATCCGTTTGCACTATCATGAACAAAAAAAAAAATCCTTTTTTTTTGTTTATGGTAATGCAAACGGATCCGTTCTGAACGGATCTAAGCGTTTGCATTATAGGTGCGGATCCGTCTGTGCAGATACCAGACGGATCCGCACCTAAACGTAGGTGTGAAAGTAGCCTTAGGGCTCTTTCACACTTGCGTTCTTTTCTTCCGGCATAGAGTTCCGTCGTCGGGGCTCTATGCCGGAAGAATCCTGATCAGTTTTATCCTAATGCATTCTGAATGGAGATAAATCCATTCAGGATGCATCAGGATGTCTTCAGTTCCGGACTGGAACGTTTTTTGGCCGGAGAAAATACCGCAGCATGCTGCGCTTTTTGCTCCGGCCAAAAATCCTGAACACTTGCCACAAGGCCGGATCCGGAATAAATGCCCATTGAAAGGCATTGATCCGGATCCGGCCTTAAGCTAAACGTTTCGGCGCATTGCCGGATCCGACGTTTAGCTTTTTCTGAATGGTTACCATGGCTGCCGGGACGCTAAAGTCCTGGCAGCCATGGTAAAGTGTAGTGGGGAGCAGCATACTTACCGTCCGTGCTGCTCCCGGGGCGCTCCAGAGTGACGTCAGGGCGCCCCACGTGCATGACGTGATCGCATGACGTCATTCTGGAGCGCCCCGGGAGCTGCACGGACTGTAAGTATACCGCTCCCCCGCTCCCCACTACTACTATGGCAACCAGGACTTTAATAGCGTCCTGGCTGCCATAGTAACACTGAAAGCATTTTGAAGACGGATCCGTCTTCAAATGCTTTCAGTTCACTTGCGTTTTTCCGGATCCGGCATGTAATTCCGGCAAGTGGAGTACACGCCGGATCCGGACAACGCAAGTGTGAAAGAGGCCTAAGATGGGTTTTCTTTTCTCAATGGCCGTTAAAAATAGACCTTCAAAAACTGTCCTTTATTTTAAAGCTGATATTCACTTGCTATTGAAAAAATTGTTATGTGAATAGCCCCATAGACAGCAACAGTTCTGAAAATGTGATGACTGTTAAAAAAATGTCCATCACACGACTGTTTTTAACTGCCATGTGAAAGCACCGTAAGGAACCCGTTTTATAATAAAGCACACAGCATTCTTTTCTGTAGTCAGAACTTATTTATTGCTGTAAAACTATACAAAATGAAGATAAAAACCCCTCACATTTAGAGGAGCAAACCTATGGGTAAAACTTCATTAAAATTTCATAATATGTATGATTATATAACAGCATTTGCATAAAATTCTCATATAAATTGGTAATTATTAGAATAGTAGAAATTACATTTTAATATATTTTCGTAAAAGGACCAGAGCGTCTTGAATAATTTAGGATAATTACCCTGCATAACCTGTGCAATGAGCTTGGGACAGAACTCTACTAGTCAAAGCTAATTTCCATTTTCTATAGCTATGAATCTATAAATCATCGGTACAGTGGTAGCCACCTTAGGGCGCATCTGTTCACCAGGAACCTCACTGCTCAGCATGCAGTGCCAATAATAATATACAGAGAGAAGAGAACCATTGATAATGAATGGAGATGAGTGAAGTTTTGAAAAATTTGATTCAGCAACATCGCCAAAGTTAGCCAAGAAATTTTATTAGTTATTAATTAATTTGTCACAAATCGCTATAAATCAGTTATACCCAGGCCACTTTGCCTTAGGGTATGGCCACACGGAGTGGCTGTGCTGCGGATGGGTTCCGACCATGCTGCGGTGAAGAACTGTGTGGTCAATTAGCCCGTAGTTGCCTTTCATTTAATAATGAAGATTGCACTGTATAATCCTTCTTCATTGTTAATGTCCTTGAGGCACCTTTAAACAGGGGCTGTTGCTGGTATGGGGTTTGTCTGGTTAGGTGTGGAGGACAATATGCATATTATTGCAGTTACAGCCTGCAATCTGCTGCAAGTTATTTAAGAGTAAACACTAAATATGAATCAGGTCTGGCATACCCACTTCTCCAACCTCAGTGCTCTCCTGCCCTAAAGGTGGGAGCCCTTCTTCTGCTATCTGCTTTTCCTCCTTTTCCACATCATCTAATATTGATGAGAATATGTCATCAGGAACATCCAGCTCCTCATCTCTCAGCATCTTGATGACTTTTCTAGGACATGGAGACTTTGAAGGATGATTTGGAAGTAGTAAAGCCAGCAAAAGATGAGGATGGTCATCATTAAGACCTGACCCCCCTAAGGGGTGCAGACTGGTTGGTATTGATTGGCACGCTGGCAGTGAAATAATAAAGACTTCCATCTTATTGGTATTAAATTACAAACCGGATTCCAAAAAAGTTGGGACACTATACAAATCGTGAATAAAAACTGAATGCAATGATGTGGAGGTGCCAACTTCTAATATTTTATTCAGACTAGAACATAAATCACGGAACAAAAGTTTAAACTGAGAAAATGTACCATTTTAAGGGAAAAATATGTTGAATCAGAATTTCATGGTGTCAACAAATCCCCAAAAAGTTGGGACAAGGCCATTTTCACCACTGTGTGGCATCTCCCCTTCTTCTTACAACACTCAACAGACGTCTGGGGACCGAGGAGACCAGTTTCTCAAGTTTAGAAATAGGAATGCTCTCCCATTCTTGTCTAATACAGGCCTCTAACTGTTCAATCGTCTTGGGCCTTCTTTGTTGCACCTTCCTCTTTATGATGCGCCAAATGTTCTCTATAGGTGAAAGATCTGGACTGCAGACTGGCCATTTCAGTACCCGGATCCTTCTCCTACGCAGCCATGATGTTGTGATTGATGCAGAATGTGGTCTGGCATTATCTTGTTGAAAAATGCAGGGTCTTCCCTGAAAGAGATGACGTCTGGATGGGAGCATATGTGGTTCTAGAACCTGAATATATTTTTCTGCATTGATGGTGCCTTTCCAGACATGCAAGCTGCCCATGCCACACGCACTCATGCAACCCCATACCATCAGAGATGCAGGCTTCTGAACTGAGCGTGATAACAACTTGGGTTGTCCTTGTCCTCTTTGGTCCGGACGACATGGCGTCCCAGATTTCCAAAAAGAACTTCGAATCGTGACTCGTCTGACCACAGAACAGTCTTCCATTTTGCCACACTCCATTTTAAATGATCCCTGGCCCAGTGAAAACGCCTGAGCTTGTGGATCTTGCTTAGAAATGGCTTCTTCTTTGCACTGTAGAGTTTAAGCTGGCAACGGCGGATGGCACGGTGGATTGTGTTCACTGACAATGGTTTCTGGAAGTATTCACGGGTATCCAGTATGGTTTTACGGTCTTGACCCTTACGCACAGAGATTGTTCCAGATTCTCTGAATCTTCGGATGATGTTATGCACAGTTGATGATGATAGATGCAAAGTCTTTGCAATTTTTCGCTGGGTAACACCTTTCTGATATTGCTCCACTATCTTTCTGCGCAACATTGTGGGAATTGGTGATCCTCTATCCATCTTGGCTTCTGATAGACACTGCCACTCTGAGAAGCTCTTTTTATACCCAATCATGTTGCCAATTGACCTAATTAGTGTTAATTGGTCTTCCAGCTCTTCGTTATGCTCAAATTTACTTTTTCCAGCCTCTTATTGCTACTTGTCCCAACTTTTTTGGGATTTGTTGACACCGTGAAAATTTGAATCAATGTATTTTTTCCTTTAAAATGATACATTTACTCGGATTAAACGCTTGATCTGTCATCTACATTCTATTACAAATAAAATATTGACATTTGCCATCTCCACATCATTGCATTCAGTTTTTATTCACAATTTGTTTAGTGTCCCAACTTTTTGGGAATCCGGTTTGTACATATTTTAGTTTATGGCTGATGTAGGAATAAGTAAACATAGGAATAAATAAATAAAACTGACGTAGAACAGGTTTCCCTGCACTCTCCCTACAGTCTCCCTGCACTCTCCGTCTCCAATATTCTTCTTTTAATTGTTTTCAGCAACAATGTCCCTAGTGCATGAGTGCTTGCCATGTCTATGCTTATCTCACAGGACAATGGCGGAGACCGCGCGGGATAAGGATTTTATAGGGATGTGACATCACTGGGGATGGCTATCTGCAGATTGGCTGGCTGTACAGCATTATAGGTGAGCACACATTTTTGGGCCTATTACTTTTACTTTGTAACATGTGCAGCTGCCATTTTAGGAAAAACTGATTTCTTACCACGAAGCGCGAGAAAATTTGGATTAGTTGCGAATCAAAGTTTTTCTAAACTTCAGACCGTATTACGCTTTAAATGCTTTGCTTCGCTCAACACTATCTGGTGGCAGATAGGTTTAAGCCAGTTAACTTGAATATGCTTCCCATAAACCCATAGGGGCATCGTGTGGCCTACAATATTGTGTACACATACTCGGCATTCTAGGGGCTCTTAAAAATAAGAAAGAGTACCTGTTAGACAATGTATATATACTATTGAAAAGAACAAATTTTTATACTAGGCTTTCGGTCTTGCTCTTGAGTCGAATTGATTTATGTCCAAGCCAAATTTTTTAAAATATTTGGGAGAAGTTCCAACGAAACAAATCTTGCCTGGTTCGCTCATCTCTAGATGTTTAGGTATGATACTTGGGTATATAACGTGTCTGATAGCATTCAATTTATATTCATTCATTCTAAGGGGAATGCATAGTGTATGTCATAGTTGTTTTGTGTTATTTTTGTTGTATATTTACTGAACAGATTATAATAGTGAGGGATATACACCATAAGGTTATACAAATTGAGGAAGTAGCAGGTGTTGCTTAGATCTCCAGATTATAAAAATTTTCAAGCACATAGATCTAATCTGTGGCATGTGAGAAGGGCATAAAATCCAGATTGAAACCAAAGCTTTTTTAGCCACATGAAACCTCAAAAATTAGATCAAGTCATGTGGAATACCTCCTGCTTGTCAATGTGACAGTTATTTCCCCTTGTCTCAAACTGACAGGGCCAGAATCCTTAAACTGAGGGAACTTTGTTTATCACTCTGGAAGATCACTAAGCACCTAGGCCGAAATGTCAGCACTGTTGAACGTTGCGTGTCTCACTAGTTGGGAGAACAATGACAAGCTGGAATGACAGAAAGAGGCATACAGAGGCAAACTTCTGCATGGACGGGTCGTCTGATTAGAAGAATGGCATATAGTGATCCCTTCTGTAATGCAAGTGAAATTGGATATCACATCCAGAGCCTAGAGTAGCAAACAGTGTCTACACAAACCATCAGAAGGCAGTTAAAGAGATTGGGCTATGAGCCTGATGTCTAGCTAAAGGTGTTCCATTGACCTCAAGCTACCACTCTCAAAGGTGTACCGTAAGATAGTAATGAGGCTGGAGTGGAGGTTTATCCTCTTCAGCTATGATTCCTGCTTTTGTTTCAGACTCAGTGATAGCCGGAGATTGGTCTAAAGACCACGTGGGCAATGCCATGAAGAGGCCTTCACAAGAGAACGTGACACTGGTCCTACTCCCAGGATTATGATATGGAGAAGGATAATGTGCAGTAGCTGGACCCCTGTAGTCTTTATCCTAGGTACATTAACAGCGTGGCATTACATTGATTTGGTCGTAGAACCAGTGGTATGGCCAAAGTGTCCAAGGAACCATTTTTCAACAGGACAATGCCAGACTGTATTTTGCTCATGCTATTTTGAACAGCCTGTGTGGGGTAAATTTGTTACCATAGCCGGTAGTATCTCCAGACTTGTTTCCCATCGAGCATATCTGGGACGTCATTGGTCGGCAACTGCAAAGGAAGCTGCCAGCAGTGGCTCTTGATTATTTGCGTGCCCAAGTGCATTCAGTGTGGCATAACATTCCTCAGACAACCATTAATAATCTCATTGATAGCATGTCGCATGTAAATGCATGTATTTCTAAATGTCATGCTCACACACAATACTGAATATATCAAGATTTTTTAAATATGTGGTTTCCATTTTTTAACATTTGCATCATGAACATGTTGATTGATCCTGTAATTTTCATGATTCCACTTTCCCTTCTTGAAGTTGTAATTTCAATGTTGAGCAGTGTAAATTGTAATACTCCCTTTTCATACCGATCAAGACATCATGTAATTGACTGTACTTCAATAAACATTAAAATATAAATCTACAGATGATATGAAATATGGGCGGTTTGTCTGCATCAGGCTAAGTATTTAAATGTGTTGTTTTAATAGTATTGCTTTACATCTATGTGATTTTTTTTATAATTTGTTATTATTAAAAATAACAATACATAACAAGCTGCTCAACACTGTTCATCAGTTCCATCAAACAGACTTTACAGAGTCCTCGCTTTTCTCTCCTAAATGCTCATTTGGGCTGAATTTTGTTGAAATCAAGATACAATACAATAATAAAAAAAAGTCCAGTGTTTAAACTTTATGCTGTTTCCATGTTTTTTGCTTGAATTTTAACATATGTTTGACAGTATATCCCCCAAAGTAAATATATGGTAGTAACTTGTTACTGATGTGTCATTTGAATGTAGACTCCATCGAATTCAAACTTGCATCTATGAAACAACATTCAAGCATGCTTTACCCTAATTACAGTATTCCTTTTAGTTTCCTAATCTGTGTGTCAGGCCTGTGTCTGATCCATTTGTTTAGATGGGTGAAGTTATAGACTGAAGAGGACACTACATGGCAGATTGTGCTGTTGCAGTAGAGGATTAGAGAAGTGGCTGAGTGGATGCATTAGAAAAAACTGTGATTCTGTCAACATCTCCAACTACAGAGCGTGGCCCATTAGTTATGTAAAAGCTGCAGAAAATGTACCCTAGACAGAGCAGAGGAACAGCAGGCCCCGATAGGTAACATGTAGACCTCCTACCCATTGAATATGATGGGTAATTGAAGTGTTGTGCCACAACACAAGATAAGAAAAGGTACACTATGCCTCATGACTCCCAGGAAGATGGCACTTTTAGGCACGTAAACAACATTGCTGCAGTTGCTGGAGGAACAGAAAAACAGAAATGGCCAGACTACATTGCCGAGCTATTGTGGATGTGGAAAAACACAGTTAATTCTGCCAGAAAGTAAATACTCTTCTTTCTGATGTTTGATAGAATGGACGGTGCTCAAACATGAGTCTGAAGAGAGGAAATCATAGACCTGGATGAAGGGTATTCAGGGAAGAAATGTATGACCAGGGCACAAACCAGCGGGCACCATATGTTTACAATAAATGGAAAATTTAAGGAGCTTCCTGCCACGTTAGGTAATGGACCAAGTGATCTTGAACAATAGAGCTGGTGGCAGGGCTGGAAAACTACAGTGGAGATGTGGGACCACCCCTTACGAGGTTGTGCAACAGCCTCACACCCATATACCAAATGAAGCCAAGGGGCACATGGACTGTGCACAGAAACATGTTAAATCTCTGCATTTTTGTGATCTATAGACCAGGACCCACCTTCCCTTATGCTTCAACAACAAACTTAACACTGGAAAATGAAGTATTGTAGGTACCAACCTATAAGGAGAGAGTAGTCTTCTGTGCCATCTGGAAGAGTGGAGGACAATGATTTTTGGGGACAACATTCTTATGGACTTTGACTTACTTCACTGAGACTTTGCTTGTAGTTTCATCTGTCTATCCAAGAGTCTATTCAAATACTTATTCAGAGGGAAGAAGTTGTGTTGCCATTTGTTCTTGTTGCTTATTATGTTACCACAGTAAAGAAACAGTTAACCACAACTTGTCTGAGCCTCCTCATCTAAACCTTACAAGTTATGGGGCAACCTTTGGAGACAGAAAAGAAACTCATCTAATAACTTACTCAAATATTTGTATTCTTGCACTGCCTAATGTATTGTCACTGGAATTACTATAATATCTTTTCAGGAGAAAGAAGAAACTAATTTGCATTTTTGGAAGAACATTTATATTTTTAATTAATCCTCCACTGTTCAATAGAGATTTGTGGGTAATTGGTTCCTCAATTTTTCTTTCTTTTGTACACATATTATTTATGTGAACCACAAGAAAGTTAATTCTGTAGCTAAGTCGAGGCTTGTTTTTTGCAGTATACATTTTACTAGGAAGGTCATTTGACAATATCCAAGCCATTCTATAGGTTCTTCATTATCTTAATTATTATTTAAAGGTAATTTTACTTACTTGCATCTGTTTAAAAATAAGCATGTGTTTTTTTCAGTACTTTAAAGGAGTTGGAATTAGAATAAAGGTCTGTTTCTGGTATTGGGGATCGGCCCCAGCCGAGTGAAAGGTGTTAAACTGCAAATCAATATAAACCTACAAAAACAACCTTATGGTAGGTGTGGTAATTATCAACTCTTCATATACAGAATTCCCAGGGAGCGATATACCCCTGCAAACATCCTTGTTTTTGCATCCGTCCGGACACAGTGCCAAGAAAGGACATGCCCTTTCTTGGCACAGTCACAGCTTTAAACCCACTGAGAGCAAAGTGAGGTGGACACCACACAGCCTCTGATGGAATTTTGATGTTGAATCCACACCAAAATTGTGTTAGCAAACAGCACTGTGTGAACATAGCCTACTTGCAGGATAACAGCCTTTTAAACTATGTTACTATATTATGTTGAATAACCTTTTAAGTTTATGAATCCACTTTTATTTCGTATTGCAACCTTTAAACTCTGGGGTATGAAATATAAATCTTAAAGGGATTTTCTGGGAAAATACACTGTTGTGTGCCAGGGATCTAACCTCCAGCACCTGCAACTAATTAAATGAGTGAATGAGGCTGAGCTGTACTGTGTGACGCATAGTCACTTTTGTGAACACACCTCTTTGTCTGGAAAATCATTGAAGGGGCTTTAACATGTAAACTTGCTTGTCTAGCTCAGAAATATAATAAATTCACCTACAGCAATCTGCAGTAAATCTACCTCATTCTTGGATTATACTAGTATTGCCATCATGAGTTGCAATCTTCATGTTTGTGATATGCGCAGCCTTTGGAGGGGGGGGGGGGGGGGGAGGGGTTCGGGTGCGCTGTTTTACTACTCCCATATGGACAAAAGCACAAAAGATGAAGATGAAAGATGTTTGATCCTTATGAGAAAAATGTTTATGTTCAAACATGGCAGATATTTTTGCCACTGTCAAATACATCTAAGTTGGTTGGTAAAAGTCCATAAAGGTTGCAAAGGCAACCACACTGAAATTAAATCAATTTATCTGCTTTCCAGCACATCTGTTATATGTGAGCATACTGGAAAACATGCAAAAATGTGCAAATCATCAACACACTGTATAAGTTTTTACAACTAACACACTGTATATGTTTTTACAACTCTCTTTTTTTTGTTCTCCTTTTTTTTTAACTTACACTTAAACTTCTACTGGACACATTGACTTAAGATGGCCATACACTTTAGTCTAAAGTTGATCAAAATGGACGATTTCAACAAAACAAACATTTATGGGTTGAGATTTAAACAACGGATGATCGTTTTAGCCAACTGATAACAGATGATTATTATTTTGAAAAGAAGTTGTCCAGATTTAATATTTTCATCTGATAGTTGGACAAAAAGATATTTTGTTCAAAGAGTGATTGATTGTTCATTAAGATCTTTCTTTAAAAGAATGTTCCCAGAAAGACCTTTCATCCATTGCCCATTTTATTTTACATGTATAGGTAGTCTGAACAACTGTAACGGCCGATATAGACTAAAATGTGTATGGCTGTGTCTGCAAAACGAGCATTCACCAAACGTTTGTTTGTTCAACTGCTGTTCTTCTATCTAAAGTGTAAGGCCAACTTAATACTTCCATACCACTATAGTCTTACATGACTGTTACTTTCCCTGTTAGTGTGGACCATTATACATATGACATTCAGAAATGAAATTGCACCATCAAACTTATACTCAAATCTTTTATTTTTAAAAGCTATGATCACCTTTTCTTTTTGGCGGGGGGGTTAAGAATTTTTTTTATGACCGCATTTTACTAATTTTGGGCTAAAAACATTTTTTTAAATTGGTCTTTGTTAAAAATGTTCAACAGTTTTTGTTCTACATGGTTATGTTTCAGTCTATCCACATACTATCTTGCTTTCAGTTTCACACTGAACCCGTCTGGTTGCTGCTCAGGTGGCTGGATGTGTAGCTCTTATCTCTGAACCCCTGACAGCTTATACACACTCATTATAGCTAAATTTGTATTAAACTGATAAGAATATGACTTAAATGGGTTATCCAAGACTATTAAATGCCCACAATATGCCCAGGCACCTCACACTGAATATACTTACCTGGCTGCCCACTCTCTGCACTGCTCCTGGTTCCCGTACTGCCGCTGCTGCTTCTCCTCATGCAAGGATGAAAACATCAGGTGTCAGGGGGAGCAGCCAATGGCAGGGATGGGGACAAGCTTCCCTAGCATCGTGGGTGTCGCGGGCTCGTCCCCATCCCCGCCTGCCATTGGCTGCTCTCCCCAACACCGAATGTTTACATCTACGCACAGGGAGAAGCAGCAGTGCCGGTGCAGGGACCAGGAGCGGCACAGGGAACGGGGAGCCAGTTAAGTATATTCATAGTGATGGGCCCGGACATATGGGGGGCATTTAATAGTCTTGGATAACCCCTTTAAATTAGTGTTTAAGAGCTGTCAGGAGTTCAGAGAAAAGGGTTTAATATCCACCTGTCAGAGCAGCAATCTGATGTGTTTAGTGTGAACCTAAAAGCAAGAAACTCTGCAAATAGACAACAAATGGAAAACTTACCCTGTAGAAAACAAAACTTTTGAACATTTTAATAAAGGCCAAAAGAAAAAATGATTTTAGTCCAAAATAGTAAAATTAAATAATAAAAAAATATTGCCCCTGAAGGTGTTTATAGTCTTTAAAAAAGAATACATAATTAAATATGTGGCTTCCAAGAGAAAACTCCACAACAAATGAATCCTAAAGGGTACAAAAGTAATTTGAAAAGTCCATTTATTCAGTTTATCTTGGTTAAATTTTACTGAGATTATGAAAAATATGTTCAATAGACAATTTGACATTTTGGTTAAAAACAGCATTTTAAAAGATGTTTGATTTTGCCTAGATCTGCAAAATATTTTAGCTTAATTTTTAATAATGTGTAGTATTTCTTAAGTGATATTCAAACGTTAAGAGATCCTCCCAGTTATACTGTTAACCCTTCATGACCAGAGCCTCAAGATTAATTTTTCTCATTTGCTTGATACGGCTGGATAATTGGAAGATCATGGTTTCCCTCTAGGTAAACATGATTTAGAAATATCGACCACATGATAAATGGTTATTTCGCAAAATTGTACATGCAAATAAAGAGAACCGTCAATATACTGACTTTACAAAAAAAATAGCACTGCTGGGCTCCACAGAAGTGAAGAGATACAATTGCACAATGTTGATTACAATAACGACTTGCACAGGTTCCAAATATGCTTGTAAGAGTTAAAAATGTGCAACAATACAGAAGCACCAGGCCCAGGTTTAGAGTTAAGGCAAATGTACACATATTTCAATTTTTACAAAATACCTCCAGCTTTTTCAAGGAACATAGAAAATAATGAAGCAAGACAAAGACTAAAGACAATGTAACCAGTAGCACAAATGTATGGGTGATGTAGAGGCATAGCCGTGGGTACTAGAACAGTCTCCTAGAGTTTTGATTGTGTAATAAAACATAGAGTCTGAGATACTAAGTCATAAGTTGTATGTTTTCGATAGAATTTACATACCGTAATTTTCTAATACACCAAAATTATTAATATTTATATATTTAACTTATAGTAAACTCTTGCAATTTTGCAAAGGTGAAATAAATTGACTTTGAAAAGATAAGAAAACGTCAATTTAATAATGACACCATAGCTTAACGCCCTATTTTCTTCCCAGTGCAAAGCTTAGTGCAAAGAGATTGTTAAGCTTCCATTGCAATTAATGGTAACTGTATAAATTCCTATGCACTAAACTCCCTCCAGTGATGGCTGCAGGCAGATAGCTTTGTACTATTTTACCTGAGGGGAAGCAGTAATTTAGAACTATATGGAGGAGATTTAGAAATGTATGTATGCCAGTTCTCTGGTCTAACTACATTAAGAAATATGGTGTTCAAATGAAGCACCATAATTTTTTACATAATAAAATGGGTGAGGCCAAGGGTGACTTTTTATCATTCCAATTTTTCTAAGTAAAATTTCTTCCAATTATTAAAAAAAAAGCTTATTCAGGAAAAATGTGGGGCATTGTGCTTTGTGTTCTGAGTTATCGATGCATGCACCGTGGGAAACTAGACGGCGCTGTAGGGTCCATACTAAGCTTTGCTATGGGGCCCTATAAGATTTCTGTATGCCCCTGCATCAAGATATAATGTACCTTCATTTCTCTTTAACTTTACATTTTTAAGGGTAGTGTCACACATGGCTTTTTGTGGCAATTTTTGATGCAGGTTTTTGACCCAAAGTAAGTAGTGGATCCAGCAAGAAATTCTTCCTTTATATTCCTCATTCCCTTTAACCCATTTATGGTTTTGGCTAAAAAATCTACATCAAAAACTGCCACAAAAAGCTGTGCATGACACTACTCTAAAGAAGTTGAACAAGAGTAGAAAAAAAAATTGTATATTTTTACTGAAACAACACCACTCTTGGGCATTGGCTCTATCTACTTTTGCATAGCCCATTCCTTTGTAAGGGACTGAGCTGCAATATCAGACCATATAAGGAAATGAGTGGTGCTTGGATCACCATGTATAAGAGAGGCCAAAATGGATCCTACAGGGGACAAACTCACATGTTCACAAGGTCTCAAATGTTATGGGATTTTGGGGAGTGAAGAAACATTTGCAGTCATGGGTGAAAGGTGATCGGATAATGGTGTTCTATGTCATCATACCGTTCCACATTCGGTCTATGTTGTCATCTAGGACACAAATGTACCTCATTTTCATGTACGCAAAATCACTGTGTTGTCTAATGTATATGATCTGGCTTTTCTTGCATGTGGATTATTTGCATTGTCTTTACTGTACCTTTCTTTCATTGTGGCTCCATGATCACTTATATTTTATGTTTTCTTCCTACAGAGAATGATCCCAGGCAATTGATAATCCATTATTTTATACATGCCACCTTAGTCTATAGCATACGTAGACCAAGGATGGGCGAGTCCTGGAGGTGAACCTTATCCTAAAGCAAGAAACAGGCGAGTACCACAGCAAAGTGTATGACTAGAGTACTAGCCAACATGGCACAATGCAATATAATACAACAAAAAAGAAGGCATGCATTACAGATTGCACCTCCAGAAGGAAAATGTAATCAGAGATATGAGATAACCTGAGATCATGAGGTAGCTGTATATATAATCTTATAGTCCATCTAGGGAGGAAAGCCTTCCTCCAACATGGTACAGTACCATCTCAGGTTTTCTCATGGTATTTTGATACTGGGATATTTTTCATGCTTGCGCACTTTGGAAATACAATATATATATATATATATATATATATATATATATATAAAAAATAGTTTCCAACCTGACCTGAGGTTTCGTGCTGTGGTATTACTGAATTTATGTTTTTAGTTATTTTTACCTGTGTCTATTTAACTAATGTTTGTTGCCAAATTTTTCTGTAATCCATGCCTTCTATTTTCTGGCTTACGTCATTAAAAAAACAAGGGTGTTTTGACCACAAGGGGCCTTTTTCAAGCAAAGACAAGAAAATGGTCTTTGCTTGTGAAAATGCAGATTATGGAAGTAATATCACAAGTAGCCACTGGGATGCTCTACATCAGTGTTTCCTAAGAATTTGCTAGGGATCCCCATTTGCATCTTGAGCCCCCTACATTTGGCTAGGTAGTTGTTTACATCTGCAGAAACTGTTGTGGAAAAGTAAAACCACAGCCGTTATAACATTACTAGAATTTGGTGCTAGCGTCAACACCATTTCATAAGCAAGTAACACTAGGGTAAAGCCATGGTAATTGGTCATATCTTTAATAAGCTCTTTCAAATATTAGGTTTTCTGTGATTTTTATACTGATAGCCTATCCTCATTGTTACCTGCTCGGTGGGGTTCTGACACCCAGGATACCTGCCGATTAGATGTTTGAGAAGGCACCAGTGCTCCTGTGAGTGCTGGGGCCTTCTCCGTTTTTACCAATCACAACAGCTACACAATCTACAGCGCTGTCCTGGGTAAGCACAGAGAAGGCTATGGAGCTCACAGAAGGGCCAGTGCCTTGTCAACCAGCTGATCATGGGGGACCCATGTGTTGAACCCCCACTGATCAGGTACTGATCACCTATCCTGAGGATAGATCGTCAGTATCAAAATCACAGAGACCTCTGCTCTACATGTATGTCTGACCATAAATGACTTATTTCCATATAACCCACAAATAACCCACATTTGCACAATGCAGTATATTTAACTGTTTCTCAATCTCTTTCAACTGGGACCTCACCTACCAGAAAATGGTGATTCCTGGTCCCCAGTTAATTTGTTTAAAAATAATTTCAATTCATGTTACAATTTGACTCACAGGTAGTCGGTAATGTTACTAAATCGGAGATTGGTAGAGACAGAGAAAAGCTTGTAGAGCATATAATTACTTCTGTCAAAACCACCTCCTCAGCTGCTTCTCACCAACAATGAAGATGGGGAAGAGGATTGCCAGTGAAGGCCACCTTACAGTTTGTGAAGCACTGGTATATTGGAGGAAGGCTGCAGGTCAGCAGCCATCTTCTATTGTCTCACTGTGCTACTTTGTTCTTGAGCCATATTCATTTTGACAGCATGTGTATCTGGAATCACTGATATATAAATTTGTTATGAGCATAGTGAACTTAAGAAACAATGTTTAGCCTCATGGTCTATGCCTTGTCTAAAATAATATGTAATTTACTTGGTTATTGTATAATGTGGAAAACAACTGGCGCTTGTCATCTACCTTGATGTTTTCTTTGTACTTAGTACTTTTTTTTATCTGTCATTTAAAAAAATGACTATAGAAACAATAATGGTCCTAATTCTGCCACAAACTAATACTACTGTAACAGTTTAGATATAAAGTAACTGGTAACAAATTTCTGAAATCACATAATAAATGTGTTATGCACTGTACAATAACCATCCTTGTTAACCTTCTTCTGTCTTAAGTAACACTAAAGTCTTGGCATCTCATATTTGCAATGATGTATAGAAATTACTTATTCATAGTTCATTCATTTATTCATGTCATAGGAGTCCTACTGAGTATTCTTCTGCAATGGTAGTAAAATATTTTACTACAACAAGGTAAAGCAAATAGTTCAATTCAATCACTAATGTTCCATGATGGCCCCAGTGATTCCTAAACCAGTAAGAAATTCCTTGCAGGTCAGTAGTTATAAAATATCCATATGTAACATAACTTTTGTACTTGTTTGGAAGGGTGCCAATGCCATTTCATGCACTCAGCAAATTAGTACTTTGGGTTTATTATAGCATTGTTATTTATTATATTTCTTTTGTAAGAGAACGGTACATCTTCAAAATCCATTTACTTGACCATGTCTTACCAAACCACAGAACTCTGGCAGCTTCATTAAAAAAAATGTGACCTGCTCTATTGTATGCCATATTGTGGAGCTATTCTCCTCTAGAAGAATTATTTCTAGGGGATAAGAACTCCATAATATGATGCCATACAGAACACCATATAGCCCACCACATAATGCCTACAGCTCCATAGCATGGAGTCATTGAGATTCCATGTGCTTCTATGAAGCATCTATGAAGCAAAATGGCTTCAGTGGTCTTCTTTGGATATCACATGTTGGAGTTTATGGGCAAGGTTCTTTTCTAGATAGTCTACTTTGCAAAGCAGACAAGCCAAATGTTTTCATTCAGGTTTACAGGTTTTATCTTAAGGTATGTTCACATACCCTATGCATAGTGGAAAAATCTGACATGTATTCCTCCGATTTATGTTTCAGATTTGTAGTTTGTACTGTGGATCTGAATGTGTAGCCCTATTCAATAGGTCTAATCTGTGTATGGTTTCACATGGATTTTCGGTGGACTCCATGTCAAGACGTGACATGAACTTTGCAGATTTAAAATCCATGTTGAAAAAATCTGTGGTCGTACGAACAGCAACGGGGATTCCCATTGAAAACAATAGGATACAGATTTGCCATATCTTTCACTAAGATTTCATCATGGGCACTGAAATTCACATGAAATTTAAAGGCTATGGACACCTTTGGGGCAATTTTTTATGATTGCATTTTACAAATTTTGGGCTAAAAATATTTTTTTCAATGTTCAGCCATTTCTGAGATACAAGGGGTTGATCAGTTTGTTTGCAAACTGTAACTTTCTGTTTTCTTTAAATCCTGTCATCTGACGGCTCATGTGTAGCTATTTTCTCTGATCTCCTGACCTTAAAAACACATATTATAGTTTAATTCTTATCAAACTGATAAGAATATGGCTCAAAGAACTGGATTGCGAGGTCAGGGGATCAGAGATACACATGATCAGATGACGGAATTCAAAGAAAACAAAAGGTGACAGCTTGCAAATGGCTGATTTTTAACCCCTGTGTCACAGAAATGGCTAAACATTTTTAATAACGACCAGTTGAAAAAAGTATGTTTAGCCTAAAATTAGTAAAATGTAATCATAAAAAATGCCCTGAAGGTGTAGATAGCCTTTAGGATGTGTGAACATACCCTTAACAAGTACAGTAAATATTAATTGCCGAGTCCTCAGGATTTGGTCTACCGCTGATGTTCCAACGCTGAAGGATGAGATTCCTCAAGAAGAGCATCATTATAATTATATCTCAATTGATGAAAATCACTATGCACACTATTAAGAAAAACAGTTTAGTACCGAGTATTTCATAGGATTATCCAAAATCTTTAATCTAAAAGGAACTCCTTAAAGATGGACTTGTAACTATGGTATGAATTAGACAGCATACATACAAAACATACAGTGCTAATGAATGGGCACTTACAATGGAGTAAGGCAGAAAAGAGAAAAGAATCCGAAAAATATATGGCTACAAACAGAAGCAAATACAAGTATCACAAGTGCAACTGTATACCCTTAAAACTTTAAGTAGGGAAACATACAGAAAAAGTTGGAGGAAACAGCAACATTTCCCAGTGGCCGCCATCAACTGTCTCAATAAAAAAGAAAATAGAATAAGAATTTCACATAGATTTTCTAGGTCTTTAGAACCTGATGTTTTTTTCTTGTAAATCATACCTCTTCTGTAGTCTGCAAATTAATATCACAAACTGATTACTTGCTTATAGGCTCAATGCATTAATAGAGTCTTTGTGATTAATAGACCAAATAATTGTCCATCGTTATGACTTATTAGCAGAGGCTGCTCCAGGGTTTATTAATTATAGATAATTAGACCTGCCAGCTAGCTATTCAATGATATGATAAAGGAGTAAGGGGGCGACTCAGCTTATTAACCCTTTTATGTCTCTAATGGCGATAATTAATATCTTACAAGATTGCAATTAAACCATCACTTCAGTCGGTGACACACCTTACTCCCACCTTGAACAATATGAACTGCTGGGGTGTTGTCAACCCTAGTGCACCCACCATTTATTTCGGTATGTACAGTATATTACATATGTACAGTAAGTATTTACCAGAATAATCTTATTTGTCATATTATGATTATTAGCTATGATTAGTATGTTTCTTAATAATTTGTCATAGCCTTTAGCTGACTTACAACATTACAGGTTTAAAAGATTTAAAACTATATACAGTATCTCACAAAAGTAAGTACATCCCTCACATTTTATAAATATTTTGATATATCTTTTCATAGAACAACATTGAAGATCTGACACTTTAATAGAATGTAAAGTAGTCAGTGTACAACTTGTAAGACAGTGTAAATTTGGTGTCCCCTCAAAAATAACTCAGCATTCAGCCAGTCTAAACTGCTGGGAACAAAAGTGAAAATGGCCAAATTGTGCCCAATTAGCCATTTTCTCTCCCCAGCATCATGTGACTCATTAGTGTTACAAGGTCTCAGGTGTGAATGGGGAGCAGGGTTGTTACATTTGGTGTTATCGCTTTCACACTCTCTCATACTGGTCACTGGAAGTTCAACATGGCACCTCATGGCAAAGAACTCTGAGGATCTGAAAAAAAGAATTATTGCTCTACATAAAGATGGCCTAGGTTATAAGAAGATTGCCAACACCCTGAAACTGAGCTGCAGCATGGTGGGCAAGACCATATAGTGGTTTAACAAGACAAGTTCCACTCAGAACAGGCCTCGCCATGGTCGACCAAAGAAGTTGAGTCCACATGCTCAGTGTCATATCCAGAGGTTGTCTCTTCAAATCAGACTTATGAGTGCTGCCAGCATTGCTGCAGAGGTTAACAGGGTGGGAGGTGAGCCTGTCAGAGCTCAGACCATATGCCACACACTGCATAAAATTGGTCTGAATTGCTGTCATCCCAGAAGGAAGACTCTTCTAAAGATGATGCACAAGAAAGCCCACAAACAGTTTGCTGAAGACAAGCAGACTAAGGACATGAGTTACTGGAACCATATCCTGTGCTCTGATGAGATCAAGATAAACTTTTTAGGTTGAGATGGTGTCAAGTGTGTGTGTGCAACCAGGTGATGAGTAGAAAAACACGTGTGTCTTGCCTAAAGTCAAGCATGGTGGTGGAAGTGTCATGGTTTGGGGCTGCATGAGTACTGCTTGCTGTGGGGAACTACAGTTCCTTAAGACAACCATGAATGCATGTACATGTACTGTGACATACTGAAGCAGAACATGATCCTCTCACTTCAGAAACTGGCCTGCAGGGCAGTATTCTAACATGATAACAACCCCAAACACACCTCCAAGATGACCACTGCCTTGGTAAAGAAACTGAAGGTAAAGGTGCTGGACTGGCCAATCATGTCTACAGACCTAAACCCTATTGAGCATCTGTGGGGCATCTTCAAATGGAAAGTGGAGAAACGCGTAAAAGAACAAGCGTGTCTTGCCTAAAGTCAAGCAAATTGGTCACAATTTGGCCCTTTTGACGTAGGGGTGTACTCACTTTTGTTGCCAACGGTTTAGACATTAATGACTGTGTGTTGTTATTTTGAAGGCACACCAAATTTACACTGTTATACAAGCTGTACACTGACTATTTTACATTGTATCAAAGTGTCAGATCTTCAGTGTTGCCCCATGAAAAGATATAATAAAATATTTACAAAAATGTGAGGGGTGTACTCACTTTTGTGAGATACTGTATATATAGACATTTAAATTGATGTGCAATCTTTTAAAATTTATATTTCAAAAAATATGCTACCTAGAATAGTTCAAATTAATAACATATGCCTCATAGATTTTATTTTTTAAAGGGGTTCTTTGGGAATACTGAGCTTTTACCAAGTGCCCAAAGCATGCCTCTGTAAATAGAAGATTCAACCTGCTTCCTGCCGCTTTGGTCCTCTGTGCTGCCTCTGCTGTCTACATCTTCTGGTTCCTGAACGGTTTACATCAAGTAGTGCATGGGCATATTCACATGCTCTGCTGCAGCCAATGAATGGCTTCAGCAATGATGTTGCCACAATCAGCACATCACTGCTGAAGCCAGTCATTTGCTGCAGCAGAGCATGTGACCCTGGTCATGCACCACCGATTGTAAACAGTGTGGGGACTCAAAGATGGTGACAGCAGGGGCTGTGTGGAGGACCGGAGCGGTGTGGAGCAGGTAAATATGAATCTTCTATTTATGGAGGCAGGTTACGGGAAGTTCGTAAAAACTCATTACTCACGGAGAACCCCTTTAAGCATTCATTAACTGTTTTTACTATTCCGCTATTATAGTTTTAATGTTAGCGGAGACGGAATAGATGTTTATCGTACACTTCTGCATACAGAATAAGTGTTATACTATTGGGAATGGGTGAGGTTATTTCAGTGATAAAGTTGCCACAATGGCTCAAATTGTGGGGAACAGATGTTGCTTTTCATAGATTTTCCATAGTAGTTTTCTACCTTAAAGGGGTTGTGCTACCATTAAATGTTATTGTAATATAATTCAATATGAACAACTAGTTACTTTTGTAATTACCTTTCTGTGAAGAAAATGCTCCAGTTGTGAGATATTTTCTTTTTTTTTTCATTATAATGGTGCATCTTTGTGTTTAATTTGTATAGCAATGAGCATTTCCATCTACTAAAGAGGTCGCACATGCTCAGTTCTCTCATTCAACTGCCACAAGCCATATCTACAATTAGACCCTGTGACAATCACAGGGAGAGAGCTGCAGCAGAAAGGACATACCCCAAGTTGTGATAGGGAGAGAGCTGCAGCAGAAAGGACACACATCCTCTAAGTTGTGATAGGGAGAGAGCTTCAGTAGAAAGGACATACCCCAGGTTGTGACAGGGAGAGAGCTGCAGCAGAAAGGACACACATCCTGTAAGTTGTGACAGGGAGAGAGCTGCAATAGAAAGGACACAAATCCTCTAAGTTGTGACAGAGAAAGAGCTGCAGCAGAAAGGACACACATCCTCTAAGTTGTGACAGGGAGAGAGCTGCGGTAGAAAGGACACACATTCTCTAAGTTGTGACAGGGAGAGAGCTGCAGCAGAAAGGACCCACATCCTCTAAGTTGTGACAGCGAGAGAGCTGCAGTAGAAAGGACACACATCCTCTAAGTTGTGACAGGGAGAGAGCTGCAGCAGAAAGGACACACATCCTCTAAGTTGTGACAGGGAGAGAGCTGCAGCAGAAAGGACACACATCCTCTGAGTTGTGACAGGGAGAGAGCTGCAGCAGAAAGGACACACATCCTCTGAGTTGTGACAGGGAGAGAGCTGCAGCAGAAAGGACACACATCCTCTGAGTTGTGACAGGGAGAGAGCTGCAGCAGAAAGGACACACATCCTCTGAGTTGTGATAGGGAGAGAGCTGCAGTAGAAAGGACACACATCCTCTGAGTTGTGATAGGGAGAGAGCTGCAGCAGAAAGGACACACATCCTCTAAGTTGTGACAGCTAGAGAGCTGCAGCAGAAAGAACACACATCCTCTGAGTTGTGATAGGGAGAGAGCTGCAGTAGAAAGGACATACCCCAAGTTGTGATAGGGAGAGAGCTGCAGAAGAAAGGACACACATCCTCTGAGTTGTGATAGGGAGAGAGCTGCAGCAGAAAGGACACACATCCTCTAAGTTGTGATAGGGAGAGATCTGCAGCAGAAAGGACACACATGCTCTAAGTTGTGATAGGGAGAGAGCTGCAGTAGAAAGGACATACCCCCAAGTTGTGATAGGGAGAGAGCTGCAGTAGAAAGGACATACCCCCAAGTTGTGATAGGGAGAGAGTTGAAGCAGAAAGGAATTGCCTCTTGAGAAAGCACACAGCCCTGAGCTGCCAGCCTGAAGAGAATCAAACAAAGCAACTGGAGCAATGAAGGGGTAGCTCTGGATTCATGTATGGTACAGGGCTGGTGCTAGCTTTGTTAGAGATTGTCATGTACTATATGATGTCTGATTTTTATTTTTTACATCAATCATGGGATAACCTCTTTAAGTACTTTAAGTATAAGTGTCTGACATAAATCTGATTAAACATATCTATGATCTGTACTTCTCATTGTGAATTACTTGACTGATGTTTTTTTCTTACACTGTAATAAATGCCAATCCCTTCTTTTCCATTTTTTTTTTATCCATCCCACATCAATGGGATGAACTGAACTTGTAATATACATCCTCTGAATGTCAGACTGTCATGGATATGGTGGGTTCCCCAGGCACTACAGTATGCTGCCAAAGACATTTAACCACAAAGCACACAAGAAAGAAAGAGCTGACAAAGAAAGTGTATAAAAGGAAAAGACACCATAGACCAATAAGAAACATTAAGAAAGTAACAAATCCAGTACATGAGCAACAGATTATTGAGAGATGAGCGAAGGACCCTGTGTGATTGGCAAGTTGAGCTGCAGTTCACACATCACCATCTGTTTTAATGATGTGAAAAAGCGTAACATTGAAGAGCACCTGGTGTCCATTATTCCAGGCATAGAGGGCGCGGTCCCGAGCATTGTAATCCAGCATTGATATATGAAAGTACTGATTGTGGAAGGGGATGTCCATGTACTCATATAAAGAGGACTTGGTTGAATATGAGTAGTAGACCTTGGCACCAGTGAGATGGTTGTTGGTGACATACAATGTGCCACAAATCATGAAGGATTCTCCAGCACTCCTTTTGGGGTATCCTGTACTCCAGCTCTTAACAACTTCTAGAGTATCTTGTCGAAGCTGGCTTATGACAATATTCCCGGCATTCTGGTTGGTAGCATACACAGCCCACAGACCAAACTCATCGGCCATCAAGTCAATGTCAGAGTAGCCACCCCAAGTGTAAGGATAAACATTGTTGAAACCGGCATTGTCCAAGCTACGCTGGGCCAGGATTTTCCCCATATTGAAGCTGTACTTAATGATGATGTTGCTCTGATACTTGTTGAAGAAGAGTGAACCATTGTACACCAGATGACTAGTGCCGGCCCATTTAACTGGTAAGGTGTAAGTCCGGGATTCTGCTCCTGTGACAAAATCTGCCAGTGACTTGTACTCCCGAACTATTTTGCTTGTTGTGAATCCTTCCATATACCAGACCTATGAAGCAAATAGAAACATTTTTTATTACTTCATCGAGCCCTTTTTCATATTTTATCCAGATGTGGATGAGCACATAAAACATGATTAATAAAGTATTAATATAGTGAAACTTCTCCTAAAGACAACCTCTTTGAGAAGACCATCCCCTTATAAAGACCATATTTCATGTGACAGATTTTCAATTCCGCCATCCTGGAAGATCATATTTCAATGCAATGTTGGATGGTGTCTCAAGGAAATGTCACAGTATCTAAAAATTGCCAAATGATTTCTAACTAGGGTATTTAGTTTAGTGATCCCATAATTTAAAGGGGATTTCTCACAAAGAATTAAAAAAAATTGTATTTACACTTAGGCTAATTTCATATTAGCGTTTTCAATTCCGCTATTGAGATGCATCATAGGATCTCAATAGCGGATGAAAAGGCTTCACTTTTGTACCCGTTCATTGTCAATGGACACAAAACTGAACGAAACAGAATTCACCAAAATGAATTCCGTTCAGTTTGGTTGCACTCCCATCGTGGACAGAATAACACTGCAAGCAGCGTTTTTCTGTCCGCTATGTCGTGCAGAGAAAGACAGATCCGTCCTGACTCACAATGTAACTCAATGAGGATGGATCCATTTTCTCTGACACAATAGAAAACGGATCCGGCACCTATTGACTTTCAATGGTGTTGATGATGGATCCGTCATGGCTATATATGACATAATACAACTGGATCCGTTCATGACGGATGCATGCGGTTGTATTATTGTAACGGAAGCGTTTTTTCAGATCCAGGATGGATCTGCAAAAAATGCTAGTGTGAAAGTAGCCTTATTCGAAAAATGGTTATATCTCCAGATATTTCAGGAGTAATGTTAGCATAGCGCCACTTGTTGTTGAACAGTATTGAATAGCCTTTCTGTGTGTACTTCAGAAAATGCGCCAAATTGGATGCACATGCACAGTCTTGCTCCTTAGGGTATGTAGACGGATCTGTGAAAAGCCTCCTATTTTGAAGCTGGAGCATCTTTTCTGCTTCCCGGAAGAGATAGTGAGCAAGTAATAAGAGAGTGAGACAGTATTACTTTAATTACACTCATTTCACATGTCCTCTAAGCAGCAGAGAAGATGTTGCAGCTTCACCACACCAGGAATAGTGTTGATCACGAATATTAGAATTTTGAATTTTTATTGCGAATATAGGTACTTCGAAAATTCACGAATATTTTGAATATAGTTATATATTCGTAATTTCGAATATTCAATTTTTTTATGATTTTTTATTTTATTTTATTTTTTTAAACTCAGTACACATGATCCCTTCCTGCTTCTAGCTTGTGGGCCAATAAGAAGGCTGCAATATACTTGACTTTAGGAGTAGTAGTATTAGAGAAAGAAGATTATAACACTATATTAGCTAAATTGCTCTAAATTCGTTTTTTGAATATTCGCTATATTGCTATATATTCTTGTTTTAGAATATTACGAATATTCGAAAAACTGTTATAGCAATATAGCGAATATTCGAAAAAAATCAAATATAGAGCAATTTAGCTAATATAGTGCTATAATCTTCTTTGTCTAATAGTTGTAAGTTGAAAAATTCGCAATAAAAATTTGAATCCGAAAATTCGAATTACGGAAATTTGCATATTACAAACTAATTACTTGCCGATTTTTCAAGAAAAAAAATTGTGAATTTTCGAATATTCGACAAATATTCTAAAAAATATTCGCGAAATATCGCGAATTCGAATATGACCCCTGCCGCTCATCACTAACCAGGAATCCCACACACACCTGAAGGTGCAGAGAGAGAGGCAAGACTGAGCATGTGTGTCCACCTTGGAACATTCACTGAAGTGGACACAGAAAGAAACAACTGGTTGTGGGGATACTCTAATACAAATCTGGGAATATGACAATGACAAACATTTGTAATGTGCTTTTCTCACAGAGACTCAAAGTGCAAGGATAGTTGCGTGGCTGGGTCCACATCTTGGGAAGTCAGTGGCTGCCATATAGGCGCTCGAAGCGAAGACACAACTACGTATATCTGGGGATATGAGCATTTTATGAATAAGTGTAAATACAAACTTGTTTACAATTATGAGCTGGGTTTTGTTCTAAATATTTTCATGGGGTAACCCCTTACGTCCAGACTGTATGTAAGAAATGTGATTATGATATATAGTATTTACTGTATATAGGATGTCTACTCTTTAATACATTGTTCTCCTGTGTATCAGCAATCCCAATACATACACGATTGTTTTTCTCAGATGCTACAGGATCTGTCATCCAGGCTCCAAATCGTGGCCCAGATGCCTTCACTGTAATAGGTCCGGTAATCTTCATGAGCTTTCCACATGCTAGAACAAAAAAATATCATAGTTATAAAAACAAGAGCTGCAACTGGTTTGAAATCGTTTTCTTAGGAAACATATTGTCACGGCTGAGGATGGGGAAAATCCTCAGCCGTGCGATGCCAGAAGATGTAAACCACTGCTCGGCCAGGACGAGAGAATTAGGGAGCCGGTCACCTCCTAACGCATCCCTAATCCGTCCCTAACTCCTAGCTGCATGGGCTGACCTTGAAGGTAGGAGGGCCCATGCTCAGGAACCTCGGATCCCTACTCACCCTCTATCGGTCCCTGAACTAGGAGTGAAGGGTAAGACGACCTGTTCCTTCTGGACACGGAGGAACAGGAGTCTCACTGGCCAAGCTGCAGGAAAAAGGGGAACAGAAACAGGCCTATGGATATGGCAGGTGAACTGCACTAGTACCAGCCACCTGCCACAGCCTTGCTGACTGTATCCGTGTGCAGGCAAGCTGAAGTCCACAACAATACAAATAGAACTCAGCACACACACATCCACACACACAGGAACCCAGATCCATAGCTGCACTGAATAATAAAGAAAAACATCAACTTAAACATCTCACATAAACTTAAACTTATGACCACAAGGGTGGCCCCCACTGGCAGATGAAATAAGACAGAGGCTACTCCAGCTAGCCATGGCTGAAGTACCCCCCAGACACGTGCTGAACACTGAGGCTTTATAGGTCCAAGTGGCCACACCCAACAAAGACACCCAGTGTTCACACACACAGAAGGGAATTAACCCTTCAAACACAAGGGAAGGGAAGACACTTAAAGGAGAATATTCACATAAACCACACACTTCACCTGTTGCCGCGGGCAACGGCATGTGTGGCAATCATTTCCTGGGGATCAGCCATAGGGCTGAGACACTGCCACCACACGCACTCAACACCACACGTTGCCACGGACAACCAAATGAAGGAAAGTGTCACACAACATACCATAGGCCGTGACACATATCTACTGAACCTATCTGCTTTCACTTTCTCATTATAGGGAATGGAACGCAAATTGATGGGGGGAAACTTTTATTTTATTTTAGTGCAACAGAAAATGTAAAAAAAGTGAAAGGGTCTGAATACCTTTTGCAAGCATTATCTATCTATCTATCTATCTATCTATCTATCTATCTATCTATCTATCATATCTCTGTATCTATCTATCTATCTCTGTATCTATCTATCTATCTATCTATCTATCTATCTATCTATCTGCCTCTATCTCTTATCTATCTATCTCTGTATCTATCTATCTATCTATCTCTATCTCTTATCTATCATATCTCTGTATCTATCTATCTATCTATCTATCTATCATATCTCTGTATCTATCTATCTCTATCCATCTATCTATCTGTCTCTATCTCTTATCTATCTATCTCTGTATCTATCTATCTGTCGCTATCTCTTATCTATCATATCTCTGTATCTGTCTATCTATCTGCTAGCTATCTATCTATCTGCTATCTATCTATCTATTTGCGATCTATCTATCTATCTATCTATCTATCTATCTATCTATCTATCTATCTATCCATCATTATAGGTATGTTTTGAACTGAAAACCTGCCTTGATATTTATAGGTCTCGCCCACATGGAGTTACCGGTATGTGTTATCCTGATTTCCACGTGAATTCCTCATGGAATCCACCTCCCATTGTTTTCAGAGGGAGTCTGTGGTTTAGTTCATGTGGTCATGGTTTATCTCAGCTCGGCTTTCCAGACCATTCCAAGGAAGGACATAGCCTTTCTTAGTGTGGATTCTATGTGGATAGCACCGGAAACTATGCTGGGTGCCACGCCAGATTCATTGCATTCAAACTTCAAAACTGTGTCGGATGGAAACCATGCCAAAATCCATGTTAAAAAACCCGATATAGCGCCATTTAACGTCTTGATGACTGCATATTTTTCTCTTTGACATTTTTATGATGTTTCGTTCCCTACGGCTATCAAACACGGAACACGTTGAAATGCTAAAAATTCTAAAACTAGTTCTGTCATCTGTGAACTGCGTAAATGAGAATATAGACATGTGCGTTCACTAAGATTGCTATTAGCATTAAAATATCTGCAAAACCATCCCAACGATGGCATGTAAAAATATGAACTTACACTTTTATAGCCTTCTGTTTGTGGCTGCTTCAAAATCATCAACACAGGCAGCAAGTCAAACAAGGCATCACATATTGTGTGTCCTTTTCCCCACAGGCCACCAGTAATAGAGAATCATTTGTGTAAAATAATGCTGATTATCTTGGCGGCTGCCTCAATTTATGGCAGAGACCCCCCCCCCCCCATGCTCTGGGAACACGCAGGTTGAGCACAGCAGCACAGGACTTTAAAGATTAGATTGCAGCTTTCATTACTATATTTTTTAGATCTAATCAGACCTGAGCTCTTAGCGCAGCGACAGCCCCCCCCCCCCCCCCTCTTTTTCATGAAGCGGTTTCCCACCTTTTGTATTAACAATAGATATTAAGAAAATCCATGCCTTCCAAACAATCTCCTATAACCATTAAACACTTAATCTCCCGCTGTGTACAGAAATTAAGCAGGCATGTCTACTTTATTACAGCGGGATTCCTGCTTCTTCTGTGTCTTTAGCGTACGTGCCAAAGTTTTAATACAACTTCACAGGAGAGCAATCATAACTGCTGAACAGAGACAAGAAATGAACTGTTCAGCCATGTCACTCCTCACATTTCCCGATAGTTAATGCAAATTGAATTCAATCACTTAATGGCTGGAAACAGAAAGGTGTTTGATAAAGTGATTTAAAAAGGTTCACTGGAATAATGCCACTAAATGTTATACTGATAAATGGCATTTTCTTCCCAAAAGAAACAACCTCTGCTGTATGGTATGGTCCTGAAGAAACAGCAGGGGTTGTCAAAGCCACGCCCCCATTCAATGCTCTGCAGTGATTGGCTACAGTTACAGAACCCCGAGGTCACTGATGCCCCCCCCGCTGTCACCGTCCTGCGTATCATTTGCTGACTCTATCGGGGACATTTATCTAAACTGGTGTAAAGGCAAAATGGCTTATTAGCAACCAATCAGATTCCACCTTTTATTTACCAAAGGCGCTCTCAAAAATGAAAAGTGGAATCTGATTGGTTGCTATGGGTAACAAAGTCACTTTTCTTAACTTCTAATTAATATTCTTTATTTTTTTTAGAAATCTCCTTCTATGTTTCCTTGCACAGGTTTTTAAGTATATTCTGCACGTCTTGATTTTTTTTTCTGTGTAATATCTGGAAGAATGAGAGACAAGAGACTGGAGCGCTGGCAAAAATGTACCTGTAAAACGCATCAGCCAGGAATCATGGATTTTGGTCCGGTTGGTGGAACGATTTGTCTGGTAATACTGTGGTAGTTCCGACCATAAAAGATTGCAATAAATGACACGGACTAATTAGCTAGGATGAATTTGGGTCGAGTTAGTGGGGCGATTTGTGTGGTTAATTACAGCAACCGAGGCTAGGTCTACACGACAACATTTGTCACGCGACATTTTGTTGCACAAATGTTGCGCGACAATATTTATAATGGCAGTCTACGGTGTCGCACTGCAACATGCAACATGCGATTCGAGATGGATATTTCTGCGAACGTCGCGTCACAGTCGCAGCATGTCGCATGTTGCAGTGTGACACCATAGACTGCCATTATAAAAATTGTTGCGCGACATTGGTGCAACAAAATGTCGCGCAACAAATGTTGTAGTGTAGTTGTGCCCTATCTGTTGCTCGACTTATTGTCACGCGACAAATGTCGTCGCGTAGACCTAGCCTTAGGCTACATTCACACGCATGTATTTTGTTTTTGTGTTGGTGCTTTGAGTGCTGGTTGCAGAGTGCGATTGCATTTGTGTTTTTGCGTTTGTATCTGTATTTCGCCATAGCAATGTGCACCTGCATAGGGTTGTGCTGACTGAACCCCCCACATTATTTTGTTTTTGTGTCCGTTGCATTTTTTATTTGCGGACAGGATGAGGACCCATTCATTTCAATAGGTCCGCAAAAAATGCAGACAGTACACCGTGTGCTATCCACATCCGTATGTCCGTTCCGTAGCCCCGCAAAAAAGATAGAACATGTCCTATTCCTATTCCCCTCTATTTTTCGGACAAGGATAGGCACTGTAACAATGGATCCGCAAAAAAAAACGGATGCCATATGGACGTTTCCGCAATTTGTGGACCACCAAACACACGCTCATGTGAATGTAGCCTTAGGCTACTTTCACACTAGTGTTTTAGCTGGATCCGGCAGGGTTCAGCAAAAACGCTTCCGTTACTAATTATACAACTATCTGCATCTGTAATGAACCTGTTGTATTATCTTTAACATAGCCAAGACGGATCCATCATGAACTCCATTAAAAAGTCAATGGGGAACGGATCCGTTTTCTATTGTGTCTTGCTCCGCATCCCAGCGGTTTGCTCTCCAGTATGAGAACGGAACGGAATGCATTTTGGAGAATTCCGTTTTGTTCAGTTACGTTTTGTCCCCAATGACGATGAATGGGGACAAAACGGAAGAGTTTGACGGATCCTCTGACGGATCTCAATAACGGGAAAATATTAACGCTAGTGTGAAAGTAGCCTTAAAGGGGTTGGCCACCCTAAGTATCTAAAATCCAAAGTGCCCTAGACAATAGCCAAAACCATGAAGTATTTCTATCATGTGACATGTACTGGCTATATATCATCTTTCTAACCTGTTCTCCATGGCACACTTCCCTGGAGGAGCTCCTCAGACTGGCTGTGTGGGAGGAGCAGCTGCAAAGTGAAAGTAAAAATCCCACCATGCATTGCAGCAAGCATGTTCAGAGGAGCTAGCTAGCCCACAAGCTAGCCCCATTCACATTCACTGATGCCCAGCACGCTACATTTTCTGTCCAGCCGCCTCTCTGCATGTTTGTTGTGCTGCAGCCACATCTCCAACCTGTCCCCATTAAAGTGAATGGGGCCAGAGCGGACTTCCAGCGGCACTTGTGGGCTACTTGTTAGCACGGATCACTGTATACAGTGTACAGCGGGTCGCGCATCTCTATATGCAGATCACCATATACAGAATGCAGGAAGGAGAGGGTACACAATTATAGATGGTGAGACCAGTGACTGCTGCTGATATCACTGACCTCAGCCATACTGACAGCTCACGAGGGGTTAAAGCCCCTGAACTGTTGGTCTGGCTGTAATATCATGTCTGTGATAAGATCAGGACAGACACTGGGATTGCTCACAGTTTGTGGTCCACAGCGCTTCCCCCGCTCTGCTACTGATTATCCCCCCTGTGAAGTGAGTATTCACATCTTGAACATTTCTGTCAGAAATATCCAGAATACCTCTTCTTAAGAACAATTTATATAACGATCATCCTCCTGAGAAGGGGGTGTGACCACTTGACTCACCTTTATTACATCCTTTTGGAGTGGCGCCTCTAATAGTGTTTTCTTTTGAACCAGGTTACGGTTGGAAACAGGGCCGGTGCAAGGATTTTTGTCAACACAAGCGAATCTACATTTTGGCGCGTTTCCCCCTATCATTTCACATTTCTGCCCCTCATGATTCATGTCCATTTCTTGCCCCCCCCCCATGTGCTAATATAGTGCCATCCTCTCCCTCTGCCCTCTAATATCCCAGTATAAAGTGCCTCTCTCCTCCCCCCTCCATGTTCCAGTATCATGGTGCCAATAGCCCCCTCCCCCCAGTAAAGTATCAGTCCGGTATAAAAAAAAACACTTTTATACTTACCTCCATGTCAGCGATGCAAAGCGGGCCTCTTCCGGCCTGTGCTCCCACCAGCCTCTAGTGTTGAAGATTTGGTGCTCGTGTTCTTATTTAGCCTGTCTTTCAGAAAAGTTTCTCCTTACATCAGAGGCAAGGCATTTACCCACACAGCTATGAGAGCTGTATAGCCAGTTACTTGAAAAAAAATATATATAAGACTTCTACTGTAGATAACTTTGATACCTAGTGTACATCCATACACATGACAGCTGCCCCAGTACACTGTGTATGGATGTAGCAGTGCTGGGTGTGTTGGGGCAGCTGTGATGTGAAAGGTCGTGAGTTTGAATCCCAGGTGAAACTTTTCTGAAAGCCATGCTAAATGAGATTTAAAGGGATTCTGTCACCAAGTCTGGGGCTATAGAGATGCGGACATGCACGGCTAGATCGCCACTAGCATGTCTGCAATATACCTGTCCTATAGGGCTGTGTGCTTTTATTTTCTTTAAAAAAGGATTTTAGAGATATGTAAATTAGTCTTGTAGGTGCCCAAGGGGCTGTACTAACCTTCCTGGTGCCCAGCCACGCCCGCCTGTGAAGGAGCCCAGCACTGCCTATGTCCTCCGAATCTCCTCCTTTCATCAACGGTAGAGTACCATAATCTCACGATGCGCGAGCTCGCGCATGAGCAGTGCCGGTATAGTTTTCCTTTCCTGTGCTGGCATCAGCCTCAGGGAAAGAACTGCGCATGCGCGAGGTCGCGCATCGCGAGATTACGGCAATCTATCGTTGATGAAAGGAGAAGATTCGGAGGACATAGGCGGTGCTGGGCTCCTTCACAGGCGGGCGTGGCTGGGCACGGCTGGGCACCAAGAAGGTTCGTATAGCCCCTTGGGCACCTACAAGACTAATTTACATATCTCTAAAATCCTTTTTTAAAGAAAATAAAAGAACACAGCCCTATAGGACAGGTATATTGCGGACATGCTAGCGGCGATCTAGCCGTGCATGTCCGTATCTCTATAGCCCAAAACTTGGTGACAGAATCCCTTTAAATACACCAGGGTCTCGTAGCTCAAAGCCTGTAAGCTGTGTGCCGCTCGCTCTGTGACTGAGACAGTGATGGCCGGGCTGCGGGGCAAGTGCAAGTTAGCAAGTTAATTGTTTGCCGCCCCCCCCCCTTCTCTGCGCCCTCAAGCAGCCGCTTGGGCTGCCTTATGATAGAGTCGGCCCTGGTTGGAACCATCCCCTATGGCACCACCAGACCGATTTCACCCACTATCTGTCTCTGTCTATTGGGAATGAAAAATCTTTTTTTCAACTTCCCTTAACACTGCCTTCCCTCAATTTTTATTGAAATGTACCTAGATTGTGGTGCCATTTAATTGTACTTTACCACCACTACAATTTTCTTCACCCTCCTGGCGCCTTGCTCCAGGGCACTTTGCCCTGGTAGATCCACTTAACCTCTTTTTTCTCTACTCAATCTCTCTGCTACATCCTCACATGTTGGCAGGATCCTCTCAGTACAGAGGAAACAAAAGGGGGCAGAGCCTGCAGTCAGATCAGCCATCATAGCTTTCCCTCAGTCTCCCTTTCTTCTGCAAAAGTTTCTTTATTTTAGCTTTTAACAAGTATCCCTGCTAAGCCCCTGCCTGCCCTGCACAGCCAGGAGTGCCAGTCACAGAAGGAAAGCACCTCTGATAGAAGCAGGGTGCTTTAGGACTCAGACAGCAGCACACTGCTTCAGGCATGGACAAGGTATCTCCTCCATGGCAGGTGCAGGGATGGACAGAAAGGCAGCTGTGAGAGCAGGACAGGAGGGGGGTGATGAGAGCAGGGCAGGAGGGGGCGTGGTGAAAGCAGGATGGGGGGGTGTGGTGAGAGCAGGACAAGAGGGGTAGTGGAGAGAGCAGGACAGGAAGGGGCGTGGTGAGAGCAGGACAGGAGGGGGCGTGGTGAGAGATGGACAGGAGCGGGCGTGGTGAGAGATGGACAGGAGGGCCGTGGTGATAGCAGAACAGGAGGGGGCATGGTGAGAGCAGAACAGGAGGGGGCATGGTGAGAGCAGGACAGGATGGGAGTGGTGAGAGCAGGACAGGAGGGGGCGTGGTGAGAGCAGGACAGGAGGGGGCGTGGTGAGAGCAGGACAGGAGGGGGCGTGGTGCGAGCAGGACAGGAGGGGGCGTGGTAAGAGCAGGACAGGAGGGGGCGTGATGAGAGCAGGGCGGGGGGTGTGGTGAGAGCAGGATAGGAGTGGGAGTGGTGAGAGCAGGACAGGAGGGGGCGTGGCGAGAGCTGGACTGGAGGGGGCGTGGTGAGAGATGGACAGGAGGGGGCGTGATGAGAGCAAAACAGGAGGGGGCGAGGTGAGAGCAGGACAGGAGGGGGCATGGTGCAAGCAGGACAGGAGGGGGCATGGTGAGAGCAGGACAGGAGGGGGCGTGGTGAGAGCAGGACGGGGGGGCGTGGTGAGAGCAGGACAGTAGGGGGCGTGGTGAGAGCAGGACGGGGGGGCATGGTGAGAGCAGGACAGGAGGGGGTGTGGTGAGAGCTGGACTGGAAGGGGCATGGTGAGAGCTGGACAGGAGGGGGCGTGGTGAGAGATGGACAGGAGGGGGCGTGGTGAGAGCAGGACAGGAGGGGGCGTGGTGAGAGATGGACAGGAGCGGGCGTGGTGAGAGATGGACAGGAGGGGCATGGTGATAGCAGAACAGGAGGGGGCATGGTGAGAGCAGAACAGGAGGGGGCATGGTGAGAGCAGGACAGGATGGGAGTGGTGAGAGCAGGACAGGAGGGGGCGTGGTGAGAGCAGGACAGGAGGGGGCGTGGTGAGAGCAGGACAGGAGGGGGCGTGGTGCGAGCAGGACAGGAGGGGGCGTGGTAAGAGCAGGACAGGAGGGGGCGTGATGAGAGCAGGGCGGGGGGTGTGGTGAGAGCAGGATAGGAGTGGGAGTGGTGAGAGCAGGACGGGGGGGGGCGTGGTGAAAGCAGGACAGGAGGGGGAGTGGTGAGAGATGGACAGGAGGGGGCGTGGTGAGAGCAAAACAGGAGGGGGCGAGGTGAGAGCAGGACAGGAGGGGGCATGGTGCAAGCAGGACAGGAGGGGGCATGGTGAGAGCAGGACAGGAGGGGGCGTGGTGAGAGCAGGACGGGGGGGCGTGGTGAGAGCAGGACAGTAGGGGGCGTGGTAAGAGCAGGACGGGGGGGCATGGTGAGAGCAGGACAGGAGGGGGTGTGGTGAGAGCTGGACTGGAAGGGGCATGGTGAGAGCTGAACAGGAGGGGGCGAGGTGAGAGATGGACAGGAGGGGGCGTGGTGAGAGCAGGACAGGAGGGGGCGTGGTGAGAGCAGGACAGGTGGGGCATGGTGAGAGCAGGAGAGGAGGGGGCATGGTGAGACCAGGACGGGGGGGCGTGGTGAAAGCAGGACAGGAGGGGGAGTGGTGAGAGCAGGACAGGAGGGGGCGTGGTGAGAGATGGACAGGAGGGGGTGTGGTGAGAGATGGACAGGAGGGGGTGTGGTGAGAGATGGACAGGAGGGGGCATGGTGAGAGATGCACTGGAAGGGGCGCGGTGAGAGCAGAACAGGAGGGGCGTGGTGAGAGCAGGACAGGAGGGGGCATGGTGAGAGCAGGATGGGAGTGGTGAGAGCAGGACAGGAGGGGGCGTGGAGAGAACAGAACAGGAGGGGGCGTGGTGTGAGCAGGACAAGAGGGGGCGTGGTGAGAGCAGGACAGGAGTGGGAGTGGTGAGAGCTGGACAGGAGGGGGCGTGGTGAGAGATGGACAGGAGGGGGCGTGGTGAGAGCAGGAGAGTAGGGGGAGTGGTGAGAGCAGGACAGGAGGGGGCGTGGTGAGAGCAGGACGGGGGGGCGTGGTGAGAGCAGGACAGGAGGGGGAGTGGTGAGAGCAGGACAGGAAGGGGAGTGGTGAGAGATGGACAGGAGGGGGCGTGGTGAGAGATGGACAGGAGGGGGCGTGGTGAGAACAGAACAGGAGGGGGTGTGGTGAGAGCAGGACAGGAGGGGGCATGGTGAGAGCAGGACAGGATGGGAGTGGTGAGAGCAGGACAGGAGGGGGCGTGGTGAGAGCAGGACAGGAGGGGGCGTGGTGTGAGCAGGACAGGAGGGGGCGTGGTGAGAGCAGGACAGGAAGGGGCGTGGTGAAAGCAGGATGGGGGGGCATGGTGAGAGCAGGACAGGAGGGGGTGTGGTGAGAGCAGGACAGAGGGGGCATGGCGAGAGCTGGACCGGAGGGGGCGTGGTGAGAGATGGACAGGAGGGGGCGTGGTGAGAGCAGAACAGGAGGGGGCGAGGTGAGAGCAGGACAGGAGGGGGCATGGTGCAAGCAGGACAGGAGGGGGCATGGTGAGAGCAGGACAGGAGGGGGCGTGGTGAGAGCAGGACGGGGGGGGCGTGGTGAAAGCAGGACAGGAGGGGGCGTGGTGAGAGCAGGACTGGGGGGGCATGGTGAGAGCAGGACAGGAGGGGGTGTGGTGAGAGCTGGACAGGAGGGGGCGTGGTGAGAGATGGACAGGAGGGGGCGTGGTGAGAGATGGACAGGAGGGGGCGTGGTGAGAGCAGGACAGGAGGGGGCGTGGTGAGAGCAGGACAGGAGGGGGCGTGGTGAGAGCAGGACAGGTGGGGCATGGTGAGAGCAGGACGGGGGGGGCGTGGTGAAAGCAGGACAGGAGGGGGAGTGGTGAGAGCAGGACAGGAGGGGGCGTGGTGAGAGATGGACAGGAGGGGGTGTGGTGAGAGATGGACAGGAGGGGGCCTGGTGAGAGATGCACTGGAAGGGGCGCGGTGAGAGCAGAACCGGCGGGGCGTGGTGAGAGCAGGACAGGGGGGGGCATGGTGAGAGCAGGATGGGAGTGGTGAGAGCAGGACAGGAGGGGGCGTGGTGAGAACAGAACAGGAGGGGGCGTGGTGTGAGCAGGACAAGGGGGGGCGTGGTGAGAGCAGGACAGGAGTGGGAGTGGTGAGAGCTGGACAGGAGGGGGCGTGGTGAGAGATGGACAAGAGGGGGCGTGGTGAGAGCAGGAGAGTAGGGGGAGTGGTGAGAGCAGGACAGGAGGGGGCGTGGTGAGAGCAGGACGGGGGGGCGTGGTGAGAGCAGGACAGGAGGGGGAGTGGTGAGAGCAGGACAGGAAGGGGATTGGTGAGAGATGGACAGGAGTGGGCGTGGTGAGAGATGGACAGGAGGGGGCGTGGTGAGAACAGAACAGGAGGGGGTGTGGTGAGAGCAGGACAGGAGGGGGCATGGTGAGAGCAGGACAGGATGGGAGTGGTGAGAGCAGGACAGGAGGGGCGTGGTGAGAGCAGGACAGGAGGGGGCGTGGTGCGAGCAGGACAGGAGGGGGCGTGGTGCGAGCAGGACAGGAGGGGGCGTGGTGAGAGCAGGACAGGAAGGGGCGTGGTGAGAGCAGGATGGGGGGGCGTGGTGAGAGCAGGACAGGAGGGGGTGTGGTGAGAGCAGGACAGAGGGGGCATGGTGAGAGCAGGACAGGAGGGGGCGTGGTGAGAGAAGGACAGGAAGGGGCGTGTTGAGAGCTGGACAGGAGGGGGCGTGGTGAGAGCAGGACAGGAGGGGGAGTGCTGCCAATAGCAGGAAAACCAGGCAGATGTGCTTAAGAAGATATATTAGTAAGGCTCCATTTACATGTCCGCAATTGGGGTCCGCATCCATTCCGCAATTGTGTGTAACGGGTGCGGACCCATTCATTCTCTATGGGGACGGAATAGATGTGGACAGCACTCAGTGTGCTGTCCGTCCGGAGCGCACCTCCGATCTTCTGGTCCGCGCTCCGGAAAAAAATAGAACATGTCCTATTCTTGTCCGCAATTGCGGACAATAATAGGCTTTTCTATGGGTGTGCCGGCCGGGTGTATTGCGGATCAGCAATACACTACGGACGTGTGAATGGACCCTAAGTGTAATATCTCCCTACTTTTTAATAGTTTTAATAAGTGCTAACAGAGTGGCCAACCCCTTTAAGTAGATATTTGACCCTAGGCGGTCCGCGTCCAACATCTCACAGGTCTGTGATGCCCTTAGATGTCTGTGGCTGCAAGCGTGCTACACTGAAGGGATCGCTGTGTGTTTACCCTTCGCCAAGAGGTGCAGGTAACCCGCTCGTTATAGGGATCGGGGATTGCAATACTGAAGCAGAATTATTTTTTTGCTAAAAGATCATATTAGTGATGATGAATTTGGGTCTACTGAACACTTGTACAGGGCAAAATATTAGAGTAACTGTATCGTTAAAATAATTGACTAACTCTGAATATCTGTGCAGTAGAACACGATATACATGGCAATATATTACACCTGCAGCAGCAGTAATTAAAGCTCCAGCGTGTATTAAAGATTCATGAAATTAAGAAGCTTATTGTTGGATCTTTAATCGTCGCTAATCCTGATACTATGTAATGCAACAGCTAACTGAAGCCATTCGCTATGATAAATTTCGCTCCGCTGCACAATTGAACAGGGTAAAATATTTAACCGTGGCCTAATTTTGACGCTATGTAATGCAACAGCTAACAGAATGCATTCACTATGATGAATTTGGCTCCACTGCAAGTTGAACAGGGCAAAATATTACACCATCCTGGAATACGGACCCAACGTAACTGTTTCAATATCATATCTTATGAACTGTGAATGTGGGTGCAATAGAATGTGCTGCACACAGTGATAAATTCGACCTGCAGTCTCCCTACTGTCTCAAAACAGTCTCCCTGCACTGTCCCTGCACTGTCCCTCTCCAATATTCTTTTTTAAACTAGTTTTCAGCAACACTGTCCTTACCGCAGCTCACAGTGAAATGGCAAGACTGCGCGAGATGAGGATTTTATAGGACTGCGACATCACAGGGGGATGGCTAACAGCAGATTGGCTGGCTGCACGGAATTATGGGTCATATCACGTTCTCAGGCTTCTTACAGTCCTTCCAGTTTATAACATACGCAGCCACCATTTTAGGAACAGCTGATTTGTTACCACGAAGTGGCAAATCAAATCTTTCCTAAACTTTGGATCAAATTTCACTTTGGATGTTTCGATTCGCTCAACATTAATGTTGATGCCCTGGCCCCGCCTCAAATTCTGAACACATATCCTGCATACTGCTATGCTAATGTCCTCCAGCAACTTGCTGAAAAATTCCCCCACCAGCGAGTATGCCATTTTCCCTTCACCACTGCGTGTTGCCTGCCTGCTGATGTTTTTATGAATCTGTGCACTGCTAGTGGGTTCCTCACAGAACATCATATGATGTAACCCTCCCGCGTTGGGTTTCGATCTCCCACTGCTTCCACCCTGATGTTTCACAGGAACACTTCTACCCTGCTGTCTCACGGGCACACTGTCACCTTGCTGTCTAACGGGCATGCTTTCAGCTTGCTGTCTCAAGGACATTGCTGTCTCATGGGCATGCTTCCATCATCACCCCCTGATGATGATGATGCCCCCTCTTCACCAGGCTCCCATGCGCAATCGACTACATCTACATCGGTTTGTTCCTCACTAATGTCACCCTCACCTGTCTTTTGTGCACGTCTCTGACATCTCGCAACTGTCCTCATCTCCAGTTGCATGCCTAGAGGAGTCCACAGTGGACCTCTCCTCCAAGTCTGTAATGGCCTGTAACTGCTGACTGTCCTCAAAAAGCTCATCCTTGCTGAAAAGCAGAGCAGAACCTTTCACAAACATTACTTGGCTAGAAGAAGCAGCAGCAAAAGCAAGAGGTAGGTTCAGGGCAGGTGACAGCACAGAGGCTGTTCCTGGGCCAAACCAACTAAGTGTGGTGTCAGAGGAACTCAGTGATTCCTGGCTGTGTGTATCTGCTGTCACTTGAGATGATGTTGAAGAACGAGTCAACCATTCCAGTACAGCTGGATTGTTGGTCAAAACACGACTGATGGATGACAGTAGCAGCTCTGGACTGTTGCTGCAGCTGCTGCTACCACCAATCCTTCTTCTGCTGCTGATTGTCCCGGCTACAGCTACATTTTTGCCACTGTCCATTCCTTTGGAGGGCCCAGGCAACTGTTTCTGGTCCATAGTGTACAGTAACTAAATCAATAATGTAACAGGTTAAGTATGAATGAAGCAGCAGGTGAACAAGATAAACACTGTGATATAATACACCGCCAGTTGAGACTGAGCATGATGCACAGTAAATATATATATATAAACTAAGTATGAATGCTGTAGCAGGTGAACAAGATAAACTCTGCAATATTAGACCGACTGTTGAGACGAAGTCTGACGCACAGTAAGTGTTTGAACAGATTAAGTATGAATGGCGCAGCAGGTGAACAAGATGTACAGGGTGATTACACTCAGCCTGCACTGTCCCGGCAGTAGCTCTATGCTCTCCCTACGATCTCCCTGCACTGTCCAATATTCTTTTTTTTACTGTTTTCTGCAACACGATCACTAGTGCATGAGCGCTTATCACGTCTTTCCCTAAGCTTAGCTCAGAGTGAAATGGCAGAGACTGCACAGGATGAGGCTTTTTATAGGGCTGTGAGAACACACGGGATGGCTATCTGCTGATTGACTAGCTAGATGGCATTAAGGGTTCACATCACGTTCCCAGGCTTCTTACTCACTTTGTAACATGTGCAGCCATTTTAGAAAGAATCCGAGTCGTTACCACGAAATGTGAGGAAATTCGGCTTTATGGTGAAAAAATATCTTTCCTAAACTTCGGATCGAATTCCACTTCTGATGCTTTGATTCACTCAACACTAATGATTACCATAGCATTACTATACCAAAATGTTTAATTTTTTCATGGATTTTAAGATAATGGAAGTTGAACACTGGTTGATTTTTATGGGCCACAAAACAACTTTTTCTATCAGACAGTTGGATATAAGGGGCAATTTTAACCTGAATTCATGAAATTTACATTCATTACTTTTAAGGACAGACAACACATTAAAATATGCTGTGAACACCAAGTAATCACCGGGAGGCACAGAAAAATAATGTATAGAACAAACAAGCAATGCCTAGTCTTACTCAGTTTTTTCATGCACTCTCTCAGACGAGACTCCAGGCCCAGGACCCTTTGGTGCAGCTCCTCATAGTCAAATGCTCCAATCTCTTGCTGAATGGTGGTAAGAATACCGGTCAGATTCCTGATCTCTTCCTTGAATTGTGTGATCAAGCGAGCATCTGTCTTATACTGCTCCAAAACTGGAATTAGTGGCTGCAGTTCATCCATTTTTTCTTTCAGATCCTGTGAGAAAGAGATCGTTCAAAATGTTATGATTTTTAGAAGATATACCCAGTCGTCACTGTACCCACTCACTATACTTTTTCCTTGCTCATGCATCTCTGTACTGTGTCAGGAAGTCTGATGTCAGCATTTAATAAGTAGGCGCTCACATCATCATGATGTGTCTCCATGCATGGTCAATGAATTACTGTAACCTCAGAAGAAGCTCTCAGCTTTTCAAAATGTTTCCCCTTTTTGGCAACTATGGTTTTTCTATCTCTGGTAGGGATTGTAAGGAACAAATGACTGGAGAGCCTGGGGTTTGACAGGCAAGGTCACAAAGCTTCCTACTTGTCCTACCACTAAGGTGGCTGATTTTTCCATATCCTCAGCATGAACTAAAGTGAAATGAGATGCACAGGGAGGTACTTCTTTGCTGGTTGTGATGTTATATTGAGCACCCCAAATAAAATCCAGGAAAACAGAAGAACAGAAGACATACACAATCAGAGACAAACATGCCCGCGAAAGAACAGTTTCAAAGGCATGGTAGAAACTTCTTCTACCCACTCGTTGGGCCTAGGTCTTTTCCAGAATAAACATACTGTATACACAATAAAGGCTTTAAAACACTCTGTGACTTGTCACATATCACAGTTTGTGACATTGGATAGAGGCTAGTCATCTTAGATTCTGATATAGAACATTATACCACTTAATATGACTGACATTGGTACAATATATCTTTAATTTTTTTTTATAGTTAGGTGCCTTGGTATGGTATCATTGTGAATCAGATGCTGTTACTGTATAGCATGTGGTACATGGATGTGTCATATCAGGGAGGATGCTTTTAAAATTACTACTATATTGGGGATATGTTGCCTCCATTACTATGGTGGAGATACTGTAAGGCTGAGGGTTAAAGACACACACAGCTGTGCCTTTCCTTTAAAAATATGGGACAAAATAGTTGCGCTATTTTCTCCGGTAAAATGCTGGACTGCTAAAAGGAACCCTGCGGGCCCCATTATGGTCAATGGGGTCTGTTTGGCCCGGTTTGTCTGTTATTTGCCTGGAATACAGCAGGATAACAGAAATCATTAGTGAAAATTTGAACAAACCCTAATAGTTTGACTTTGACTTAACTGTTTTCATTTTTAATTGTTGTCTCGGTCTGGGCTACACTTTTTCAGACTGGGTTTCAGAATGGGCTATGCTTTTCTTTCCAGCAAAAACATGAAACCTAAAAGACCCAATACCATCATAATGTCAGGATAGTTATATCATCCATCATGGCACCTGCTGTAATGGAATCCATGATGGCAATTTGCACAGAGCCTTAAATAGACACCAAGTTACCATAAATGAAATTCAGAATTGCAGTAAATGATCATTCAACTATATAAATATTCATAACATGACATTACATTGGCAATGCCATCTTGATAATATTGAATGAACATTCACAGAGTAATTGAAGAGAGTCCACACCGCAGATTCTTTTCTGGACTATAAAAAAAAAACATTCTACAGTGTAAATGTATTTTCTTTTGGCTGCTCATAGTACCATTCTATATCTGGGAGTGAACTACAATACACTACATTTCACCCAAAGTTTACTAGTTCATGAACAGAAGTAGCAGATGATTTTTAAAATACACCGAGCATTAGGAGAAAGTGTGCAGTAGAAATATATCTATAAGGATTTTGAAGGTATAAATAGTTACAGTGGCTCAACCAGCACAGAATACACGGATTAGGTGCACTCTCCCTTGGTAACACCCACTACCAATAAGAGTAAGTATTTGGAAGTGTAAAGAGTGTGGAGGGCACTCAAATATCTGGCTGTTGCAGGGAGAAAAAAATTCCCACAATAAAAATAAAAGTGAAACTGTTTATTCGTATCTATAAGCTATAGATCACATACGGATGGTATCTATATGCTGGGTACATAAAAAAAAAATAACCCTCCCCCCCCATAAAATACACTAAATAAATAATTGCAATACTTCTTAGGATGTGGCGTGTGTGATGTGCACACACGCCACATCAAAACATGAATGGACCGTTGGTCAGGCAAGTAATAGTGTGCAAGCACCTTATCTGACCATATATTATTATAATCAGTACATGATAATTGCACATTGGTATTCGCGATTAAAATAAAGCAAATTGAATAAGCCAAATAGAAAGAGCGAGTTATTGGCAAAGCTCCCTAAAAGTAGGGGGGGGGGGGGGCTGGCTCGCACGGTGTGAGGAAGCGGAGGCATAGTGCTCTGTTAAAATCCTGGCAAGTATCCTTCCTACACCCAGCTAAGCACATTCCCTTTGTAGAAAATCGCAAGCCCCCAAGTCCCTGGACTCTCAGGATGCAAGGCATGGTGTTGGTGATTGGGACTGCAAAATAATAAGAGCGGAGACCGACGGGCATAGGAAGAGCTGGTGAGAGAGGAGCAGCGCTATTGTGGGGGAGAAGGCGCCGACACCGGGATACATATAAAGATACAGACCAGTCCTATATGAAAGACATACCTCCCAGAAGATCTGTCGGTGCCCAGGGCAGTCAGTCACGGAGCAGAGATCTTGGCAGCAGGAGCGGTAAGGGGGGCACGTGGCACGCACCATCTTGAAAGCTGGCAGGCACGCGCCAACCATATAACTAAATACCTACATAGGGATGCAGTGTCATAAAAGACATCTTGAGAGCTCTCCTCTATCAGTGGGGACTTGAGGCACAAACTCCACTGACCTACCAATACCTTTGGGACCCTTCTCCTGGGCAGAGTCCTAGATCTTGGAGGATACTGCTGCTGTGGACACTGAGATACTCCCTTGTTAGCCCAGTCTACCCACTCAATTCTGTCATGCTCCATCTCTACTGGAGTCTCTCTGACCATTGCTGATACTAATTTGGGAACTATCTTATACCAAATTCCTGCTGTGCTACTAGTGCTGCTCATACCTATTTTCTTTTGAATAAGCGGGTGTGCGCATTGTATTTGGGCCACAAAACCACTACTTTTGTTGCTCCACCTGCTGCTAAATCATACATGGATGCCATGAGCCAAACGGAGCAGGGTTTGCGCCATGATTCTGCGCCATGATTTTGACAAAATATATGAAAAGACAACTGAAGTGGAAGACAGAATAAGTGATGTAGAAGACACGACCCGAGCGGTTGGAAATGATAGTAGACAACTGCAACAGCAAGTTAAGATGTTACAAGCTAGAGCTGAGGATGCTGAGAACCATAATAGACATAATAATATTCGTATTTTGGGCCTGCCGGAGCGTGCTGAGCGGTCTACCCCAAAATTATTTGCGAAACAACTGATTAGAGATGTGTTACAGCCTATTGCTCCAGCCTATTGCTTTGTTATTGAGAGAGCACACAGGGTCCCTACCAAACCTCTACCCGTTCATATGAAGATCCTGAATTACAGAGACAGGGATGCCATACTGTTAGAGGCCCGAAAGAAGGGTAACATCACATATGAAAATTTACGGCTGTCTTTTTATCCGGACTTCACAATGGAGGTCCAAAAGAAAAGGAAGCAGTTTAATGAGGTTGGGGCACGACTAAGCGAGCGAAATATTAAATATGCAATGATCTATCCCTCTCGACTACGGGTGCAAGAAGGTGACACTGTTCATTTCTTTAATACCCCGGAAGCAGCAGCAGACTAGGTCGACAGACACCTGAGCATGAGACCTCATCGCTGACAGGCTGCGGATCGTGGAGTAACTATGAAAGACTATATTGCAATAATGTCTTCTATACTACAGTGTTTATTTGCTGTTTCTGTTTATTAATAGAGTTTGAACTTACATGTGGTTGCTGGGTGGCAGTGCTCTGATAGATAAGCACTAGTTGTTGAGGAATTGTTCACTTAATTTTTCTAACCGTTGTGCCTATATGGTGTAAATGTGAGTCTGATTGGCTAGGATAGTATTCTTCTACCCAAGTGGTTTTGGTTAAGGCTCAACCATGTTGGGGAGGATTGGGCGGGGTGGGTGGGTAGGGCTGGGGTGGGTTCTTGTTCTGTGGCTGTTTATGTCCGTGTGGGTGTGAATGTCTACTCCTTCATGGGACCTAGAGACTTGGCATGTTTTTATCGGTGGATATATGGCATCATTTAAGCTAATATCCTGGAATGTTAGGGGTCTTAACGATAAGATCAAATGATCTTTGGTTTTCAATTACTTAAAAAGTTATGCTCTAGAATCTAGATATAGTTATATTGGAAGAAACACACCTCCGGGGTCAGAAAGTGTTGGCTCTTAAACGTCCCTGGGTGGGATCCACATACCATGCGGTATACTCTAATTATGCTAGAGGGGTCTCTATTTTAGTTACCAAAAACCTTCTTCATCTCTGAAAGATATGTGATCTTGCACATCAGTATTAGAGGGTTGCAATATTTGGTTATAGGTCTGGTCTATATATACCACCCCTATTCTGTAGGGAAATTCTTGATTCCATGTGCAAAGTAGCAATGTTCTCAGCAAATCCGTATATTATAATCCGCTGAGGGACAGATTAGTCCCCCAGGACTTGCATAACAAGTCTATTTTAAACTGGGCGGAAATCTATGATCTAAAAGAAGCATGACATCATCTACATCCTACTGATACGCAATTCTCATGCTACTCGGCCTCCACAGGTTCTCTATTCCATATAGATCTAGCCTTTGTCTGCAGAGACTTATTACCATACATCAGAACTAGTGAATATCTACCTAGGGGCATCTCAGGTCATGCCCCCTTCCTCCTGATTTTGTCCCAGCCGCTGGCCCCTCCTGACAGGAAGTGGCGTTTGAATCCAATGTGGCTTGATGTTCTGCCAGTGGAAGAGTAGCAGTCATGAAGCTAGGGTACACTACTGGGATGAGAATGAGGGGTCCTCGAACCCTCTGATAGAATGGGATGCTGTTAAGTCAGTTACGAGGGGGGCATAAATCCACGCGATAGCAATGCATAGAACGGAATTATGCATAAAACGGACTAAGCTAGAGACTGAACTGTTAAACAGGGAGCGTGAATTTTCAATGGACCCGAGCAGTGAGAAGCAAAGCGAGTGGCTGGAAGCACAACGTCTATTTAATTTACACTTAACTGAATATACTCAAAAGAAACTCCTGGCCCAGAGGCAAGCTGTATTTTCAGACGGGGATAAGAATGGTAGGGCTTTAGTCTACTTGGCTCACTCAGAGGCCCCTCAAACAGTTGTTGCAGGAGTTATGAATGATCAGGGTGTACTAATGATAGAGCCTAGGGATGTGTGCCGCCAATTTGCCTCTTATTATTCTGACTTGTATGCCTCCAAAACTACGTGTACCCAAGGGGATATAGCCCATTTTGTGGCGGGGATTAAACTTCCTACACTCACATGTGAAGATAGAGAGGCTTTGGCGGCGCCCATAACAGAAGCTGAGATAGAATTTGCTATTAGTTCCTTAGCAACAAGGAAGGCCCTGGAGCCAGATGATTTCCCGGCTGAATGGTACAAGTTCTTCTCTAAAGAACACAGTATCAGACTTGGGAGGCTTTTGGGGTATGCATTTGAGCAGGGATCCTTACCCCCTTCTTTCTCAGAGGCAACAATTGTGGTGATCCACAAACCGGGGAAACCTCCAGACCAATGTAGCTCCTACCGACAAATATATCGCTCCTAAATCTTGATATTAAGATTCTTGCAAAAATACTAGCGTTGCGTCTGAGAGAGGTAATTCTCTCTTTAGTGGGGGTGGACCAGTCGGGCTTCATGCCGGGGAAAACTATGGATATAAATTTGAGACGGTTATACACTAATCTGCAGGTTAGTCACAACAATCGGGGTATGAGAGTCCTTGCCTCATTGGATAATGAGAAAGCTTTTGATTCAGTGGAGTGGGATTTTATGTGGGCAACGCTTAAACAGATGGGCTTCCCTAGGAATTTTCTGCATTGGTTACAACTGCTTTATAGGTTTCCTACAGCGAGGGTTAAAGTAAATGGGTATGTTTCAGACCCCTTCCCTCTGGGCAGGGGCACCAGGCAAGGCTGTCCCCTTTACCCCTTGCTGTTTGCATTGATAATGGAGCCTCTATCCATACTTATTTCCTCCAACTCTTATATAGAAGGCTGGGAGGTGGCTGGCATCACAGAAAAACTCTTTATATGCGGATGACATGTTGGTATACCTGGCGAACCCTGGGAACTCCTTAGATGCACTTTTAGACACAGTAGACAGATTTGGCAGATTTTCGGGTCTCAAAAGTGAATTGGGCTAAATCAAGTCTTTGCTTAATAGAGGAATTTCATCCAATTCACATCTCACAGCGATCCAAACTTCAAGTAGTAGAACAGTTTAAAGGGCTTCTGTCACCCCCCAAAAGTCATATTTTTTTTTTAGGCTAATTAAAATCCTTATACTGCGATTTTTCAATATATAGGGCTCTTACCCTTTTCTGTTGGCTAGTTTCTTTAAAAAACGCACTTTTATAATATGTAAATTACCTCTCTACCAGCAAGTAGGGCGGTTACTTGCTGGTAGCTGCCGCATCCTCCTTTCCAAAAAACGCCCCCTCCTCCTGCTGATTGACAGGGCCAGCGAGCGCTCTCCTCCTCCGGCTGGCCCTGTCTGCAATTCAAATCCCCCGCCTGCACCTCATTCGGTGCAGGTGCTCTGAGAGAAGGACACAGTATAAGGATTTTAATTAGCCCCAAAAAAATGACTTTTGGGGGGTGACAGAAGCCCTTTAAAATACTTAGGTATTAACATCCACAGAGAAGTTGCAAAATTCTCTGAACTTAATGTCGTCCTCAACATGCAATATATCAGTAGGAAAATAGAAGCATGGGAGAACTTGCCATTAAATTTGATAGGGTGTATAATTGTTATAAAAATGATCCTCCTGCCTAAATTACTATATCTTTATAGAGCAGCTCCTATAAGATCACACTTTGTTAATATGGACAGGGTTTTCACTCCCTTTTTGTGGAGTAAGTCATGTCCCAGAATAGCGAGACAAACCCTTCAAGCGCTTTACATGCGGAGGGGGGGGGTCTAGCTCTGCTTAGCCTCTCTATGTATTATGTGGCTGTACAGCTGAGCTATGTGGCATGGTGGATTAGAGCCGAAGGGAGTAATCCAGCAGTGGTGTTGGAAGCGGCTTTACTGGGGTCCTATGAGGCTCTTACAAACCTAGCGTATAGGAAAGGGGCTGTCTCTACAAAGTACTATACACAGACGATGACTGCTACAGTGGCAATTTGGGTTAAGTGGGTTAAGGTGAACATAATCAAAGAGAGCGGGGAAGGCTGGTCGCCTCATTTACAGCTTTACAGCTATGGAGAAAGAGACTTGCCAGAATGGTTCTCATTAACTAACTTAGAATTTTGGCCCCAGAAAGGTTTGCGATACCTCACACAACTTTACGACAAAGGTTCATTCAGGTCTTTCAACAGCCTGAAACAGGAATTTAAACTGCCCCAGCACTGCCTGTATAGATATTTTCAGCTTCGACATGCTTGTCATGCTCAATTTGGCAAGGATCTGTTGAAACTGGAATGTAGTCCTATGGAGGTGGTAGTAAGGAGGGCTCAATTGGCCAAACCGGTTTTGACCCTTTATGCGTCATTGCTGGCTGAGCAGGACTCTCCACTGTTAAGTTTTTTGTTAAGTGGAGATGTGATGTTGATGACCTGGAGGCTTCGCATGTGAAAGAACTGAGTCACATGTGGAGATCCACAGTTGTTAGTGCTAGAGACCAACTTATCCAGGTAAAATGGCTACACAGGATATACTATACACCAAGGAGACTATTTAAGATGTGTAAACTGCCCGACCCTTAGTCACACAGTGCGGATATGAGAATGGCTGTTTCATGGCGGTGTCCGATCATTTAAAGCTTTTGGAAAGAGATCCATACATATATCAATGCTAAACTTGGCTTTCCTAATATTTGCACTGTGTTGACGAGTCTACTGGGACTAGTTAATGAGGTTATTCCCACTAAATTTGGTAGGCAACTTTACAGATTGCTCTTGTTCTATGCAAGGAAAACTATCCTCCTGAATTGGAAGCTCCCTACGAATCCTACTATGCAACAGTGGATACAGTGGCGTAGGGATCGCCATAGCACCCATAGCAATGGCTATGGGGCCCTACGCCACTGGGGGGCCCAGGCCACCTGCTGTGGGGGGGGGGGGGGGCGGCATTGGTGGCAGCGGCAGTTCCGATCGGAGTCCCAGCAGTGTAATGCTGGGGCTCCGATCGGTTACCATGGCAGCCAGGACGCTACTGAAGTCCTGGCTGCCATGGCCAGTTACTCTGCAGAATACTTACATGTGCTGTGGCCGCTGGGCGCTCCTCGTTCTTTTAACTCGTCACAGGCCTGTGCGGCGCATTGCTATAAGCATAAGGGGGGGTGCACTGCCCACCAATGATTACCGGGGAGGGAGGGAGGGCACACTGTCCACCAATGATTTTTAATACTGGGAAGGGTGGGGGGAGGGCACACTGCCCACCAATGATTTTTAATACTGGGAAGGGCGGGGGGAGAGCACACTGCCCACCAATGATTTAAATACCGGGGAGGGCACACTGGGGGCTGATGGAGAGGGTACTGGTTGCTGGTGAGAGGCACAGGGTCTGATGGAGAGGCACTGGGGGCTGGCGAGAGGCACTGGGGGCTGATGGAAAGGAACTGGGGGCTGGTGAGAGGCACTGGGGGCCGATGAGAGGCACTGGGGGCTGAAGGAGAGGCACTGGGGGCTGGTGAGAGGCACTGGGTGCCGATGGAGAGGCACTGGGGGCTGGTGAGAGGCACTGGGGGCTGATGGAGAGGGCCTGGGGGCCGGTGAGAGGCACTGGGGGCTGGTGAGAGGCACTGGGGGCCGATGGAGAGGCACTGGGGGCTGGTGAGAGGGACTAGGGGCCTAATGGTGAGAGGCACTGGGGGCTGCTATGAGGCTACTGGGGGCTGGTGAGAGGCACTGGGGGCTGCTATGAGGCTACTGGGGGCTGCTATAAGGCTACTGGGGGCTGCTATGAGGCTACTAGGGGCTGCTATGAGGCATGGAGCTCTTATCTGAGGTCTGATTTGGGGTCATTCATATTTTGGTCTGAGCTGAGGTGTTATCTGAGGTCTTATTGGGGTCTTATTACAATTGGGGATCTTATTGGGGCTGTCAGATGAGGTCTAATTAACATTGGGGTTCTGATTGGTGGTCTGACCTGAGGTGTAATGAAAAATATATTTTTTCCGGAGCAGCTTGGAGAAAAAAGGCCTCAGTCTCCCACACTCCTTCTGCCCGGCCAAGTTTGTCAGCACCCCTGAGGTCAAGGCTGTCAGCACCCCAGAGGTCAAGCCTGTCAGCACCCCAGAGGCCAAGCCTGTCAGCACCCCGGAGGCCAAGCCTGTCAGCACCCCTGGGGCCAAGCCTGTCAGCACCCCTGGGGCCAAGCCTGTCAGCACCCCTGAGGCCAAGCCAGAGCGGCTCTTCACCTACATGTGTATCAGCATTTGATATATACCACTTACTCTCCCTAATACCCAAACTACATAAGATACATATCTCTACCTTCTGTCTAATACACATACACACCCCACGATATGTACTTTCACCTTCTTGTGTTACAGACCCCTGTACAATTTAACAATCTTCTTTAACACACAGATATTTAGATTCATACATTTCCTACACTGGCCCAAATGCGTTGGGGGGAAGTTATGTTTATTTTTTATGTACCCAGCATATACAGTTGCAAGAAAAAGTATGTGAACCCTTTGGAATTATATAGATTTCTGCACAAATTGGTCATAAAGTGTGATCTGATCTTCATCTAAGTCACAACAATAGACAATCACAGTCTGCTTAAACTAATAACACACAAAGAATTAAATGTTACCATGTTTTTATTGAACACACCATGTAAACATTCACAGTGCAGGTGGAAGAAGTATGTGAACCCCTAGACTAATGACATCGCCAAGAGCTAATTGGAGTGAGGTGTCAGCCAAATGGAGTCCAATCAATGAGATGAGATTGGAGGTGTTGGTTACAGCTGCCCTGCCCTATAAAAAACACACACCAGTACTGGGTTTGCTTTTCACAAGTAGCATTTCCTGATGTGACTGATGCCTCACACAAAAGAGCTCTTAGAAGACCTATGATTAAGAATTGTTGACTTGCATAAAGCTGGAAAGGGTTATAAAAGTATCTCCAAAAGCCTTGCTGTTCATCAGTCCACGGTAAGACAAATTGTCTATAAATGGAGAAAGTTCAGCACTGCTACTACTCTCCCTAGGAGTGGCCGTCCAGCGCAGACTGCTCAATGAGGTGAAGAAGAATTCTAGAGTGTCAGCTAAAGACTTACAAAGTCTCTGGCATATGCTAACATCCCTATTAGCGAATCTACGATACGTGAAACACTAAAGAAGAATGGATTTCGTGGGAGGATACCACAAAGGAAGCCACTGCTGTCCAAAAAAAACATTGCTGCACGTTTACAGTTTGCACAAGAGCACCTGAATGTTCCACAGCAGTACTGGCAAAATATTCTGTGGACAGATGAAACCAAAGTTGAGTTGTTTGGAAGAAACACACAACAGTATGTGTGGAGAAAGAGGCACAGCACACCAACATCAAAACCTCATCCCAACTGTGATGTATGGTGGTGGGGGCATCATGGTTTGGGGCTGCTTTGCTGCATCAGGGCCTGGACGGATTGCTATCATCGAAGGATAAATGAATTTCCAAGTTTATCAAGACATTTTGCAGGAGAACTAAATGCCATCTGTCCACCAGCTGAAGCTCAACAGAAGATGGGTGTTGCAACAGGACAATGACCCAAAGCATAGAAGTAAATCAACAACAGAATGGCTTAAACAGAAGAAAATACACCTTCTGGAGTGGCCCAGTCCTGATCTCAACTTCATTGAGATGCTGTGGCATGACCTCAAGAAAGCGATTCACACCAGACATCCCAAGAATATTGCTGAACTGAAACAGTTCAGTAAAGAGGAATGGTCAAGAATTACTCCTGACCGTTGTGCACGTCTGATCTGCAACTACAGAAAACATTTGGTTGAAGTTATTGCTGCTAAAAGAGGTTCAACCAGTTATTAAATCCAAGGGTTCACATGCCTTTTCCACCTGCACTGTGAATGTTTACATGGTGTGTTCAATAAAAACATGGTAACTAGAGTTGAGCGAACACCTGGATGTTCGGGTTCGAGAAGTTCGGCCGAACATCCCGGAAATGTTCGGGTTCGGGATCCGAACCCGATCCGAACTTCGTCCCGAACCCGAACCCCATTGAAGTCAATGGGGACCCGAACTTTTCGGCACTAAAACGGCTGTAAAACAGCCCAGGAAAGGGCTAGAGGGCTGCAAAAGGCAGCAACATGTAGGTAAATCCCCTGCAAACAAATGTGGATAGGGAAATTAATTAAAATAAAAATTAAATAAATAAAAATTAACCAAAATCAATTGGAGAGAGGTTCCATAGCAGAGAATCTGGCTTCCCGTCACCCACCACTGGAACAGTCCATTCTCAGATATTTAGGCCCCGGCACCCAGGCAGAGGAGAGAGGTCCCGTAACAGACAATCTGGCTTCATGTCAGCAGAGAATCAGTCTTCATGTCATAGCAGAGAATCAGGCTTCACGTCACCCACCACTGTAAGAGTCCATTTTCATAAATTTAGGCCCAGCACCCAGGCAGAGGAGAGAGGTCCCGTAACAGACAATCTGGCTTCATGTCAGCAGAGAATCAGTCTTCATATCATAGCAGAGAATCTGGCTTCCCGTTACCCACCACTGGAACAGTCCATTCTCAGATATTTAGGCCCCGGCACCCAGGCAGAGGAGAGAGGTCCCGTAACAGACAATCTGGCTTCATGTCAGCAGAGAATCAGTCTTCATATCATAGCAGAGAATCAGGCTTCACGTCAGCCACCACTGCAACAGTCCATTGTCATAAATTCAGGCCCAGCACCCAGGCAGAGGAGAGAGGTCCCGTAACAGACAATCTGGCTTCATGTCAGCAGAGAATCAGTCTGCATGTCATAGCAGAGAATGAGGCTTCATTGTCACCCACCACTGCAACAGTCCATTTTCATAAATTTAGGCCCAGCACCCAGGCAGAGGAGAGAGGTCCCGTAACAGAGGATCTGGCTTCATGTCACCAGAGAATCAGTCTGCATGTCATAGCAGAGAATCAGGCTTCACGTCACCCACCACTGCAACAGTCCATTTTCATAAATTTAGGCCCAGCACCCAGGCAGAGGAGAGAGGTCCCGTAACAGAGGATCTGGCTTCATGTCACCAGAGAATCAGTCTGCATGTCATAGCAGAGAATCAGGCTTCACGTCAGCCACCACTGCAACAATCCATTGGCATATATTTAGGCCTAGCACACAGGCAGAGGAGAGAGGTCCCGTAACAGACAATCTGGCTTCATGTCAGCAGAGAATCAGTCTTCATATCATAGCAGAGAATCAGGCTTCACGTCAGCCACCAATGCAACAGTCCATTGTCAGATATTTAGGCCCAGCACCCAGGCAGAGGAGAGAGGTCCCGTAACAGACAATCTGGCTTCATGTCAGCAGAGAATCAGTCTGCATGTCATAGCAGAGAATGAGGCTTCACGTCACCCACCACTGCAACAGTCCATTTTCATAAATTTAGGCCCAGCACCCAGGCAGAGGAGAGAGGTCCCGTAACAGAGGATCTGGCTTCATGTCAGCAGAGAATCAGTCTGCATGTCATAGCAGAGAATCAGGCTTCACGTCAGCCACCACTGCAACAGTCCATTGTCATAAATTCAGGCCCAGCACCCAGGCAGAGGAGAGAGGTCCCGTAACAGACAATCTGGCTTCATGTCACCAGAGAATCAGTCTGCATGTCATAGCAGAGAATGAGGCTTCACGTCAGCCACCACTGCAACAATCCATTGGCATATATTTAGGCCTAGCACACAGGCAGAGGAGAGGTTCATTCAACTTTGGGTAGCCTTGCAATATAATGGTAAAATGAAAATAAAAATAGGATTGAATGAGGAAGTGCCCTGGAGTCCAATAATATATGGTTATGGGGAGGTAGTTAATGTCTAATCTGGACAAGGGACGGACAGGTCCTGTGGGATCCATGCCTGGTTCATTTTTATGAACGTCAGCTTGTCCACATTGGCTGTAGACAGGCGGCTGCGTTTGTCTGTAATGACGCCCCCTGCCGTGCTGAATACACGTTCAGACAAAACGCTGGCTGCCGGGCAGGCCAGCACCTCCAAGGCATAAAAGGCTAGCTCTGGCCACGTGGACAATTTAGAGACCCAGAAGTTGAATGGGGCCGAACCATCAGTCAGTACGTGGAGGGGTGTGCACACGTACTGTTCCACCATGTTAGTGAAATGTTGCCTCCTGCTAACACGTTGCGTATCAGGTGGTGGTGCAGTTAGCTGTGGCGTGTTGACAAAAGTTTTCCACATCTCTGCCATGCTAACCCTGCCCTCAGAGGAGCTGGCCGTGACACAGCTGCCTTGGCGACCTCTTGCTCCTCCTCTGCCTTGGCCTTGGGCTTCCACTTGTTCCCCTGTGACATTTGGGAATGCTCTCAGTAGCGCGTCTACCAACGTGCGCTTGTACTCGCGCATCTTCCTATCACGCTCCAGTGCAGGAAGTAAGGTGGGCACATTGTCTTTGTAGCGTGGATCCAGCAGGGTGGCAACCCAGTAGTCCGCACAGGTTAAAATGTGGGCAACTCTGCTGTCGTTGCGCAGGCACTGCAGCATGTAGTCGCTCATGTGTGCCAGGCTGCCCAGGGGTAAGGACAAGCTGTCCTCTGTGGGAGGCGTATCGTCATCGTCCTGCCTTTCCCCCCAGCCACGCACCAGTGATGGACCCGAGCTGCGTTGGGTGCCACCCCGCTGTGACCATGCTTCATCCTCATCCTCCTCCACCTCCTCCTCGTCCTCCTCGTCCTCCAGTAGTGGGCCCTGGCTGGCCACATTTGTACCTGGCCTCTGCTGTTGCCAAAAACCTCCCTCTGAGTCACTTCGAAGAGACTGGCCTGAAAGTGCTAAAAATGACCCCTCTTCCTCCTCCTCCTCCTCCTCCTCCTGGGCCACCTCCTCTTCCATCATCGCCCTAAGTGTTTTCTCAAGGAGACATAGAAGTGGTATTGTAACGCTGATAACGGTGTCATCGCCACTGGCCATGTTGGTGGAGTACTCGAAACAGCGCAACAGGGCACACAGGTCTCGCATGGAGGCCCAGTCATTGGTGGTGAAGTGGTGCTGTTCTGTAGTGCGACTGACCCGTGCGTGCTGCAGCTGAAACTCCACTATGGCCTGCTGCTGCTCGCACAGTCTGTCCAGCATGTGCAAGGTGGAGTTCCACCTGGTGGGCACGTCGCATATGAGGCGGTGAGCGGGAAGGCCGAAGTTACGCTGTAGCGCAGACAGGCGAGCAGCGGCAGGATGTGAACGCCGGAAGCGCGAACAGACGGCCCGCACTTTATGCAGCAGCTCTGACATGTCGGGGTAGTTGTGAATGAACTTCTGCACCACCAAATTCAGCACATGCGCCAAGCAAGGGATGTGCGTCAAATTGGCTAGTCCCAGAGCTGCAACGAGATTTCGCCCATTATCACACACCACCAGGCCGGGCTTGAGGCTCACCGGCAGCAACCACTCGTCGGTCTGTTGTTCAATACCCCGCCACAACTCCTGTGCGGTGTGGGGCCTGTCCCCCAAACATATGAGTTTCAGAATGGCCTGCTGACGTTTACCCCGGGCTGTGCTGAAGTTGGTGGTGAAGGTGTGTGGCTGACTGGATGAGCAGGTGGAAGAAGAGGAGGAGGAAGCCGAGAAGGAGGAGGTGGCAACAGGAGGCAAAGAATGTTGCCCTGCGATCCTTGGCGGCGGAAGGACGTGCGCCAAACAGCTCTCCGCCTGGGGCCCAGCTGCCACTACATTTACCCAGTGTGCAGTTAGGGAGATATAGCGTCCCTGGCCGTGCTTACTGGTCCACGTATCTGTGGTTAGGTGGACCTTGCTACAGATGGCGTTGCGCAGTGCACACTTGATTTTATCGGATACTTGGTTGTGCAGGGAAGGCACGGCTCTCTTGGAGAAGTAGTGCCGGCTGGGAACAACATACTGTGGGACAGCAAGCGACATGAGCTGTTTGAAGCTGTCTGTGTCCACCAGCCTAAATGACAGCATTTCATAGGCCAGTAGTTTAGAAATGCTGGCATTCAGGGCCAGGGATCGAGGGTGGCTAGGTGGGAATTTACGCTTTCTATCAAATGTTTGTGAGATGGAGAGCTGAACGCTGGCGTGTGACATGGTTGAGACGCTTGGTGACGGAGGTGGTGGTGGTGGTGTTGGTGGTACATCCCCTGTTTGCTGGGCGGCAGGTGCCAACGTTCCTCCAGAGGCGGAGGAAGAGGCCGAGGCGGCAGCAGCAGAATAGGCCGAGGCGGCAGCAGCAGAAGAGGTAGCAGGGGGAGCCTGAGTGACTTCCTTGGTTTTAAGGTGTTTACTCCACTGCAGTTCATGCTTTGCATGCAGGTGCCTGGTCATGCAGGTTGTGCTCAGGTTCAGAACGTTAATGCCTCGCTTCAGGCTCTGATGGCACAGCGTGCAAACCACTCGGGTCTTGTCGTCAGCACATTGTTTGAAGAAGTGCCATGCCAGGGAACTCCTTGAAGCTGCCTTTGGGGTGCTCGGTCCCAGATGGCGGCGGTCAGTAGCAGGCGGAGTCTCTTGGCGGCGGGTGTTCTGCTTTTGCCCACTGCTCCCTCTTTTGCTACGCTGTTGGCTCGGTCTCACCACTGCCTCTTCCTCCGAACTGTGAAAGTCAGTGGCACGACCTTCATTCCATGTGGGGTCTAGGACCTCATCGTCCCCTGCATCGTCTTCCACCCAGTCTTGATCCCTGACCTCCTGTTCAGTCTGCACACTGCAGAAAGACGCAGCAGTTGGCACCTGTGTTTCGTCATCATCAGAGACATGCTGAGGTGGTATTCCCATGTCCTCATCATCAGGAAACATAAGTGGTTGTGCGTCAGTGCATTCTATGTCTTTCACCGCTGGGGAAGGGCTAGGTGGATGCCCTTGGGAAACCCTGCCAGCGGAGTCTTCAAACAGCATAAGAGACTGCTGCATAACTTGAGGCTGAGACAGTTTCCCTGGTATGCATGGGGGTGATGTGACAGACTGATGGGGTTGGTTTTCAGGCGCCATCTGTGCGCTTTCTGCAGAAGACTGGGTGGGAGATAATGTGAACGTGCTGGATCCACTGTCGGCCACCCAATTGACTAATGCCTGTACCTGCTCAGGCCTTACCATCCTTAGAACGGCATTGGGCCCCACCATATATCGCTGTAAATTCTGGCGGCTACTGGGACCTGAGGTAGTTGGTACACTAGGACGTGTGGATGTGGCAGAACGGCCACGTCCTCTCCCAGCACCAGAGGGTCCACTAAAACCACCACGACCATGTCCACGTCCGCGTCCCTTACTAGATGTTTTTCTCATTGTTATGGTTCACCACAACAACAAATATATTATTTGGCCCAATGTATTGTATTCAAATTCAGCGGGATATAAATTTGAGGCCTAGTATTTAGGCGCTGGGTGACCGGTATGGATTTAGTGACAGAATTAGACTTGGAAATGCACAGAAGCGTGTGTGTGAAGTTATTCTGAATGACCCTATGTGCACCTTGAATATTATATACCCTTTTTGGGATAGATTTCAAATAGCTCTGATATAGCAGGAACCACTAAATTATGAAATTGCTAAATTGGGAATTGTATTTCAACCCAGAACAAAAAATGTGTGATCTGACGGACACTAAATATCTTGCCCAGCAACAACAGTACAGCGGTAACGAGAGATTTAGCAGGATATAAATTTGAGGCCTAGTATTTAGGCGCTGGGTGACAGGTATGGGTTTAGTGACAGAATTAGACTTGGAAATACACAGTAGAGGGTGTGTGTGAAGTTATTCTGAATGACCCTATGTGCACCTTGAATATTATATACCCTTTTTGGGATAGATTTCAAATAGCTCTGATATAGCAGGAACCACTAAATTATGAAATTGCTAAATTGGGAATTGTATTTCAACCCAGAACAAAAAATGTGCTTTGACGGACACTAAATATCTTTCCAAGCAACAACAGTACAGCGGTAACGAGAGATTTAGCAGGATATAAATTTGAGGCCTAGTATTTAGGCGCTGGGTGACAGGTATGGGTTTAGTGACAGAATTAGACTTGGAAATACACAGTAGCGGGTGTGTGTGAAGTTATTCTGAATGACCCAATGTGCACCTTGAATATTATATACCCTTTTAGGGATAGATTTCAAATAGCTCTGATATAGCAGAAACCACTAAATTATGAAATTGCTAAATTGGGAATTGTATTTCAACCCAGAACAAAAAATGTGCTTTGACGGACACTAAATAACTTTCCCAGCTACAACAGGACAGCGGTAACGAGAGATTTAGCAGGATATAAATTTGAGGCCTAGTATTTAGGCGCTGGGTGACAGGTATGGGTTTAGTGACAGAATTAGACTTGGAAATACACAGTAGCGGGTGTGTGTGAAGTTATTCTGAATGACCCAATGTGCACCTTGAATATTATATACCCTTTTAGGGATAGATTTCAAATAGCTCTGATATAGCAGAAACCACTAAATTATGAAATTGCTAAATTGGGAATTGTACTTCAACCCAGAACAAAAAATGTGCTTTGACGGACACTAAATAACTTTCCCAGCTACAACAGGACAGCGGTAACGAGAGATTTAGCAGGATATAAATTTGAGGCCTAGTATTTAGGCGCTGGGTGACAGGTATGGGTTTAGTGACAGAATTAGACTTGGAAATACACAGTAGCGGGTGTGTGTGAAGTTATTCTGAATGACCCAATGTGCACCTTGAATATTATATACCCTTTTAGGGATAGATTTCAAATAGCTCTGATATAGCAGAAACCACTAAATTATGAAATTGCTAAATTGGGAATTGTACTTCAACCCAGAACAAAAAATGTGCTTTGACGGACACTAAATAACTTTCCCAGCTACAACAGGACAGCGGTAACGAGAGATTTAGCGGGATATAAATTTGAGGCCTAGTATTTAGGCGCTGGGTGACAGGTATGGGTTTAGTGACAGAATTAGACTTGGAAATACACAGTAGCGGGTGTGTGTGAAGTTATTCTGAATGACCCTATGTGCACCTTCAATATGATCTACCCTTTTAGGGATAGATTTCAAATAGCTCTGATATAGCAGAAACCACTAAATTATGAAATTGCTAAATTGGGAATTGTATTTCAACCCAGAACAAAAAATGTGCTTTGACGGACACTAAATAACTTTCCCAGCTACAACAGGACAGCGGTAACGAGAGATTTAGCAGGATATAAATTTGAGGCCTAGTATTTAGGCGCTGGGTGACAGGTATGGGTTTAGTGACAGAATTAGACTTGGAAATACACAGTAGCGGGTGTGTGTGAAGTTATTCTGAATGACCCAATGTGCACCTTGAATATTATATACCCTTTTAGGGATAGATTTCAAATAGCTCTGATATAGCAGAAACCACTAAATTATGAAATTGCTAAATTGGGAATTGTATTTCAACCCAGAACAAAAAATGTGCTTTGACGGACACTAAATAACTTTCCCAGCTACAACAGGACAGCGGTAACGAGAGATTTAGCAGGATATAAATTTGAGGCCTAGTATTTAGGCGCTGGGTGACAGGTATGGGTTTAGTGACAGAATTAGACTTGGAAATACACAGTAGCGGGTGTGTGTGAAGTTATTCTGAATGACCCAATGTGCACCTTGAATATTATATACCCTTTTAGGGATAGATTTCAAATAGCTCTGATATAGCAGAAACCACTAAATTATGAAATTGCTAAATTGGGAATTGTATTTCAACCCAGAACAAAAAATGTGCTTTGACGGACACTAAATAACTTTCCCAGCTACAACAGGACAGCGGTAACGAGAGATTTAGCAGGATATAAATTTGAGGCCTAGTATTTAGGCGCTGGGTGACAGGTATGGGTTTAGTGACAGAATTAGACTTGGAAATACACAGTAGCGGGTGTGTGTGAAGTTATTCTGAATGACCCAATGTGCACCTTGAATATTATATACCCTTTTAGGGATAGATTTCAAATAGCTCTGATATAGCAGAAACCACTAAATTATGAAATTGCTAAATTGGGAATTGTACTTCAACCCAGAACAAAAAATGTGCTTTGACGGACACTAAATAACTTTCCCAGCTACAACAGGACAGCGGTAACGAGAGATTTAGCAGGATATAAATTTGAGGCCTAGTATTTAGGCGCTGGGTGACAGGTATGGGTTTAGTGACAGAATTAGACTTGGAAATACACAGTAGCGGGTGTGTGTGAAGTTATTCTGAATGACCCAATGTGCACCTTGAATATTATATACCCTTTTAGGGATAGATTTCAAATAGCTCTGATATAGCAGAAACCACTAAATTATGAAATTGCTAAATTGGGAATTGTACTTCAACCCAGAACAAAAAATGTGCTTTGACGGACACTAAATAACTTTCCCAGCTACAACAGGACAGCGGTAACGAGAGATTTAGCAGGATATAAATTTGAGGCCTAGTATTTAGGCGCTGGGTGACAGGTATGGGTTTAGTGACAGAATTAGACTTGAAAATACACAGTAGCGGGTGTGTGTGAAGTTATTCTGAATGACCCAATGTGCACCTTGAATATTATATACCCTTTTAGGGATAGATTTCAAATAGCTCTGATATAGCAGAAACCACTAAATTATGAAATTGCTAAATTGGGAATTGTACTTCAACCCAGAACAAAAAATGTGCTTTGACGGACACTAAATAACTTTCCCAGCTACAACAGGACAGCGGTAACGAGAGATTTAGCGGGATATAAATTTGAGGCCTAGTATTTAGGCGCTGGGTGACCGGTATGGATTTAGTGACAGAATTAGACTGGGATATGGCCAAAAAATAACCACACTATTGCTGGTTAAATGCACTTGGTGACGGGCGCAGCTTGCCCCTGATGTAGTATATGGCCAAAAAATGAACAGACTATTGCTGGTTAAATGCACTTGGTGTCACAGCTTGACCAACCACACTACTGAGGGTTAAATGCACTTGGTGACGGGCGCAGCTTGCCCCTGATGTAGTATATGGCCAAAAAATAAACAGACTATTGCTGGTTAAATGCACTTGGTGTGACAGCTTCACCCTGATGTAGGCTTTAGCCAGAAAACAACCACACCATTGAGGGTTAAATGCACTTGGTGACAGGCGCAGCTTGCCCCTGATTTTGTATATGGCCAAAAAATGAACAGACTATTGCTGGTTAAATGCACTTGGTGTGACAGCTTCACCCTGATGTAGGCTTTAGCCAAAAAACAACCACACCATTGAGGGTTAAATGCACTTGGTGACAGGCGCAGCTTGCCCCTGATTTTGTATATGGCCAAAAAATGAACAGACTATTGCTGGTTAAATGCACTTGGTGTGACAGCTTCACCCTGATGTAGGCTTTAGCCAAAAAACAACCACACCATTGAGGGTTAAATGCACTTGGTGACAGGCGCAGCTTGCCCCTGATTTTGTATATGGCCAAAAAATGAACAGACTATTGCTGGTTAAATGCACTTGGTGTGACAGCTTCACCCTGATGTAGGCTTTAGCCAAAAAACAACCACACCATTGAGGGTTAAATGCACTTGGTGACAGGCGCAGCTTGCCCCTGATTTTGTATATGGCCAAAAAATGAACAGACTATTGCTGGTTAAATGCACTTGGTGTGACAGCTTCACCCTGATGTAGGCTTTAGCCAAAAAACAACCACACCATTGAGGGTTAAATGCACTTGGTCGCAGCTTGTGCTGGCGCACCACAAGACACAAAATGGCCGCCGATCACCCCAGAAAAATGTGACTGACAAACGGTCTGGGCAGCCTAAAAACAGTGAGCAATTGAGGATCAGCAGCTCAATGATCCACAGCTGCAGATCGATCAGTTAATCAAGTCCTTTGGAGGAGTTAATCTGCCTAATCTCGCCCTACTGTCGCAGCCGCAACCTCTCCCTACGCTAATCAGAGCAGAGTGACGGGCGGCGCTATGTGACTCCAGCTTAAATAGAGGCTGGGTCACATGGTGCTCTGGCCAATCACAGCCATGCCAATAGTAGGCATGGCTGTGATGGCCTCTTGGGGCAAGTAGTATGACGCTTGTTGATTGGCTGCTTTGCAGCCTTTCAAAAAGCGCCAAGAAAGCGTCACAAAAGCGCCAAGAAAGCGACGAACACCGAACCCGAACCCGGACTTTTACGAAAATGTCCGGGTTCGGGTCCGTGTCACGGACACCCCAAAATTCGGTACGAACCCGAACTATACAGTTCGAGTTCGCTCATCCCTAATGGTAACATTTAATTATTTGTGTGTTATTAGTTTAAGCAGACTGTGATTGTTTATTGTTGTGACTTAGATGAAGATCAGATCACATTTTATGACCAATTTGTGCAGAAATGCATATCATTCCAAAGGGTTCATATACTTTTTCTTGCAACTGTAGATACCATTCGTATATGATCTATACCTTATAGATACGAATAAACTGTTTTTGTGGTCATTTTTCCCCCCCTGCAACAGCCAGATATTTGAGTGCCCTCCACACTCTTTACATTTAGAAATATATCTATGTAGAACTACATCATACAAGGGTTTGTGGAAAACTGGGTGACATGGTAATGGCTGCTATAAGTTTTTTGCTACTTTTTGGAACTCCAACATATGTTCACGCAGAAATAAATAAACCAAATATTAAAATACTTTACATGAAAGGCAACCCAGAGAAGAGTGTTCTCAATAGTGTCTTGATTTTTTGAGAAATGCTTTTTAGGTTGCTGTCATATATAGTTTTTTGGTGTGCGCTTTTTTTCCCCTAACCAGTGCATGCAAAAATGCACTTGTAGCGCTTTATTAGGTGTTTTTGAAGCATTTTTAGTTTAAGGCCTCTTGCACGCGAACGTACGCGCCCGGTGGTTGTGCTGCGGCCTGCAAAATGCGGGGCACAATGCACGAACATCGTCCTTGGGGCAGCCGCAGTGTATCGCGGACCCATTCACTTTAATGGGCCCGCGATCCGGCCGTTACACAAAAAGATAGGATATGTTCTATCTTTTTGCGGAACAGAAGTACGGGACGAAACCCCACGGAAACACTCCGTAGTGCTCCCGTAGGGTTCCGTTCCATGCTTCTGTTCCGCATCTTCAGATTTGCGGACCTATTCAAGTGAATGGGTCTGCATCCGTGATGCGGAATGCCCACGGACCAGCACCCGTGTATTGCGGATCCGGAAATGGGGTCCGCAATACAGCAACGGGCGCACTTGTTCGTGTGCAAGAGGCCTTAGGCACTTTTGTAAGGATTATGGGGCACATTTATTAAGACCGTCATTTTATACCTGGCGCAGGTCGGGCAAAGTCGCAGATAGTGGCGCAATTAACCGTTGTACTGATATCTGCGCCTGAAATATTCATAATTTTGTTGTATTTAAGCATAGTAAATTACCCCCTATGTTTAAAGTTTTTTTTCTAGTTTTTATCATTTGTGTTTTTGCTGGCATTTTTTGCTGCATTTTTATGTTAAAAACACAATCTCTAGATGTTACACAGAAGTCTTTGGGAATTAGTAAATGGGGCACAAACATTTTTATTCTAGTAGCTTTTTTTTTTACACTTGAGGTGCAATTTCGGATCATTGACATTCTTTTCAAATAAGAACATGCTCTGGGTATGGCTTTTTTCTTTCATTTTCTACCGTTTTGCCTCATAGATTTCCATTGGTTTTTTATCCTAGTTTAAAAAACACAAGTGGCAATGTGTGTTGCATTGTTTAACCCTGCAGTGATGTATATTTGTGTTGTCGTAGTAGATGGGGGTCAACAGCTCCTGAAGCTCTCCTGCACTAAAAACAAACTGCGGTTCTTAGCACAGACTCTTGCTTCACAGCCATGGTTAGAGGTAACGCCTAAGCTGGCTGTTAACCCTTTGATTGCCACTGGGTTTGGAGTTAGGTTGCTCAGTGATCTAATAAGAGATTGGGGAAGCAATCTGCAGTTAATCCTGAGGACCTATGAAGGTCCTAGGGCTGTCTGTCTGGTTATACTGCTGTTAGGGCACACTGGTGTTTTCTTAACTGCAGCCTGTCTCATAGTGATACAGGATATAATAGTAGCATAGAGGAGTATGCTAATACAATATACATTTAAAATGTATTTAGAAATAAATTTAATAAAAATACAACATAGAATGCTGTAAAAAACTTAGAAAACAAAATCACCATTATAAAATACATTTTATTGTGCACACAATAAATAAAAAATACTACTAGAATAAACTTATCAGGTACCGTAATTTAGTGTGAAACAGAAATAGCATTTCTGCAGCAATTTTTTTTTATATATATTTGTGGTCGTGGCTAAAATACGAACTTGGGCAGTGCACCTGCCTAGAACCTAAACCGTCTGGTGTGTGCCTGGAGCCGGGTACGAGAGCAGCCTAAAAGGGGGCTGCCCTAAAGGAGGACCCTTGGAATGAAGGGAATGGGTGGGTGGGTCCATGAACCGCAACGCCTACTAAGGTGAGGGAAGAGGGGTTTATAAAGGCTCAAGACCCTTCCACAAATGCAGGCTGAATTTCAGCCTTACCAACTTGTGGTCGTGGCTAAAATACGAACTTGGGCAGTGCGCCTGCCTAGAACCTAAACTGGCTGGTGTGTGCCTGGAGCCGGGTATGAGAGCAGCCTAAAAGGGGGCAAAAAGGAAATCAACATAGTTAAGGTAGAAGACTTTATTACCTTATAATTAGAGTTGAGCGGACACCTGGATGTTCGGGTTCGAGAAGTTCGGCCGAACTTCCCGGAAATGTTCGGGTTCGGGACCCGAACCCGATCCGAACTTCGTCCCGAACCCGAACCCCATTGAAGTCAATGGGGACCCGAAATTTTCGGCACTAAAAAGGCTGTAAAACAGCCCAGGAAAGGGCTAGAGGGCTGCAAAAGGCAGCAACATGTAGGTAAATCCCATGCAAACAAATGTGGATAGGGATATGAATTAAAATAAAAATAAAATAAATAAAAATTAACCAATATCAATTGGAGAGAGGTCCCATAGCAGAGAATCTGGCTTCACGTCACCCACCACTGGAACAGTCCATTCTCAGATATTTAGGCCCCGGCACCCAGGCAGAGGAGAGAGGTCCCGTAACAGAGAATCTGGCTTCATGTCAGCAGAGAATCAGTCTGCATGTCATAGCAGAGAATCATGCTTCACGTCAGCCACCACTGCAACAGTCCATTGGCATATATTTAGGCCCAGCACCCAGGCAGAGGAGAGAGGTCCCGTAACAGAGGATCTGGCTTCATGTCAGCAGAGAATTAGTCTGCATGTCATAGCAGAGAATGAGGCTTCACGTCAGCCACCACTGCAACAGTCCATTGGCATATATTTAGGCCCAGCACCCAGGCAGAGGAGAGAGGTCCCGTAACAGAGGATCTGGCTTCATGTCAGCAGAGAATTAGTCTGCATGTCATAGCGACAGATTTAGCTGGATATAAATTTGAGGCCTAGTATTTAGGCGCTGGGTGACAGGTATAGATTTACTGACAGAATTAGACTTGGAAATGCACAGTAGCGTGTGTGTGAAGTTATTCAGAATGACCCTATGTGCACCTTGAATATTATATACCCTTTTAGGGATAGATTTCAAATAGCTCTGATACAGCAGAAACCACTAAATTAGGAAATTGCTAAATTGGGAATTGTATTTCAACCCAGAACAAAAAATGTGCTTTGACGGACACTAAATAATTTGCCCAGCCACAACAGTACAGCAGTAACGACAGATTTAGCTGGATATAAATTTGAGGCCTAGTATTTAGGCGCTGGGTGACAGGTATAGGTTTACTGACAGAATTAGACTTGGAAATGCACAGTAGCGTGTGTGTGAAGTTATTCAGAATGACCCTATGTGCACCTTGAATCTGATATACCCTTTTAGGGATAAATTTAAAGTAGGCCTGATACAGCAGAAACCACTAAATTAGGAAATTGCTAAATTGGGAATTGTATTTCAACCCAGAACAAAAACTGTGCTTTGACGGACACTAAATAACTTGACCAGCCACACCAGTAACGACAGATTTAGCTGGATATAAACTTGAGGCCTAGTATTTAGGCGCTGGGTGACAGGTATACGTTTACTGACAGAATTAGACTGGGATATGGCCAAAAAATAACCACACTATTGATGGTTAAATGCACTTGGTGTGACAGCTTGACCAACCACACTACTGAGGGTTAAATGCACTTGGTGACAGGCGCAGCTTGCCCCTGATGTAGTATATGGCCAAAAAATAAACAGACTATTGCTGGTTAAATGCACTTGGTGTGACAGCTTCACCCTGATGTAGGATTTAGCCAAAAAAACAACCACACCATTGAGGGTTAAATGCACTTGGTGACAGGCACAGCTTGCCCCTGATGTAGTATATGGCCAAAAAATAAACAGACTATTGCTGGTTAAATGCACTTGGTGTGACAGCTTCACCCTGATGTAGGATTTAGCCAAAAAACAACCACACCATTGAGGGTTAAATGCACTTGGTGGCAGCTTGTGCTGGCGCAACACAAGACACAACATGCCAGGAAGCCACGGAAGCCGCTCCAATGCGGAAGGAATGGCCGGATATAACGCCGGGGCCAAACCCCAAGCCAGCAGCAACCGTGCGGATGGGGCTGATGAACTGCATCGCGGTGAGAGCGCCATCGATATGTGGTAGTAGAGGGCTGTGAGGTGGAGCATCCTGGAGGGCGAGCATGAGCTGGCCAAACACCTGTACCGGGCACCATTTATTACCAGTCAGGAAAAACTGAACCTCCACCGGGGGGCCTGTTTGGCTAGTCTTGGTGGACATTAACTTCAGCGTGTAATGGTCTTGATTCCGCACCAGCCGTTCTCTGTGCAGACTGCACCGTCCTGCCGTACTGCAAGTGAACTCGTCTGGCCTAAGGAAGCCGTAAAAGCCCAAATACATGGCAGCTTTAAAGACCAAGCTGGAGAAGGGCCCAAAAGGAGCACCATCCAGGGCTGAAGACAATCTCTGGAACATCTCCCCAGTGACGCCCTGTCTACGGGACAGGGGATTGGGCCTACGCTTCTGGACCCCTCGCAAGGTGGCCTTAATCGCGTGCGCAGAAAAAATGGACCCGCCCCCTGGGTTGCGGAGCATGGTGTGGTGTTGGACGCCCGCCAGGTACAACTTAATGGTATTGTAGGAGAGATGTAACTCGTGGTGACAATGGGCAATGAAGGCCATGATGTAAGGAATGTCCGCCTGTCACGGCCATGGCTATGACCGTGACTCTCTATCCGCATGCGGTTGTCTGCGGTTTCGTGTAGGTTAAAACCACAGGTGAGGGCCGCTGGCGTGTGGCCTAACTTGTGGTTGCCGCGGGCAACCCGTTGTCTCATGTGTATGTGCAGCAGCAGTCTGAGCGTGGCTAGGCAGCGTGCTGCAGTAGCATGCGGTCTCACCTGACTCCCTTTTTGTTAGGTGTGTGTGTTGTGTGCACGGTGTATTATGTTTTGTGTGCACTTCCCCTTATATGTGTGTTTTCCCTTCTGTGTACTGGAAGGGTTAACTTCCTTCCCAGTGTGTGTGATGTCACTGGGTGTGGTTGACCGGTGGGTGTGGCCTTTGGGCCTATATAACCTCTCTCTGTGGCAGGGCTCAGTAGGTTGCTGCAGCCTTGCTAGCTGGAGCAGCCTCCTGTGTTTTTCCATCTGCCTGTGAGAGCCACCACTGTGGTCATACTGTCACGGCTGAGGATGGGGGAAACCCTCAGCCGTGAGATGCCAGGTGTTGGAGTGGCTACTCGGCCATGAGGCCACAGGTTAGGGATCCAGTCAGCAGGGCTGTGGCAGGTTGGTGAACTTCTGTTCGCCTGCCATTTCCGTATTGCTGTTTCTGTTCCCCTTTTCCCAACAGCTTGGCCATTGAGGCTCCTGCTCCTCCGTGTCAAGGAGGAGTAGGTCGTCTTACCCAGCTCCTAGCGCAGGGATCTGCGGAGGGTAAGATAGGGCTCCGAGGTTCCTGCGCATGGGCCCTCCTACCTTAAAGGTCGGCCCATGCAGGTTAGGAGTTAGGGTCAGGGTAGGGATGCTGTAGGAGGTGACCTGCTCCCTATCCTGTGGCCTCATGGCCGAGTAGCCACTCCAACACCTGGCATCTCACGGCTGAGGGTTTCCCCCATCCTCAGCCGTGACAGTATGTCACACACACTTAACAAAAAGGGAGTCAGGTGAGACCGCATGCTACTGCAGCACGCTGCCTAGCCACGCTCAGACTGCTGCTGCACATACACATGAGACAACGGGTTGCCCGCGGCAACCACAAGTTAGGCCACACGCCAGCGGCCCTCACCTGTGGTTTTAACCTACACGAAACCGCAGACAACCGCATGCGGATAGAGAGTCACGGTCATAGCCATGGCCGTGACACCGCCCTGCGGGTGCAGACGCGAGAAACTCCTGGAAAGTTCTTGGGCCTGAAAGATAGTTCCTGGTCGTATTGGGGGCGAGGGACTGCTGCGCCAGGTCTCTTGCTGGAATGACGAGCATGCCTAGTCCATTGTCAGGGAACTGAAAGCCGGGGTGGGATATCTGAGCGGCTCGGCCTCCGGCATGACCTGAAAAAAGAGTGTGAAATTAAACCGGGATAGTGCATCAGCTGCCACATTTTGCTGACCCAGAGTGTGGCTACAATGCACATTAAAGTTGTGTGACAAGGCCAGCCAAACCAGCTGGCGCAATAGTGCCATGATTTTGGGGGACTTGGCCCTGCCCTTGGCTAAGATGTCGAGGCCTGGTTGTCTGTCACGAACATCACTGGCAAGTTAGCCCAGAGGTGACCCCATGCCTGGGCTGCTGCAACAATGGGGTACAACTCCAACAGGGAGGAGGTGCGGATGGACTCGGCCTCCTCTAGGATAGAAGTGGGCCAACGGTCCGCTAGCCAACGGGGACCCCAAATAGCTGCGTAGCCGCAGGATGCAGCGGCGTCCGAAAAAATAGTCGAGCAGGAGGGAGACCAAGGAGACACAAAAAAGGGGACGCCGTGCCATCAGGACAGGAACAATTCCCACATGGCCAGGTCTGCCATGGCCTGGTCGTCCAACCGGATGACGCTGTCCTGCTCTGGCGCTGAGGGAAGAAGCTGGAGCAGCCTCGACACGAAAGTCCTCCCCTGGGGCATGATCCTAGAGGCAAAATTGAGCCGCCCCAGAAGAGATTGCAACTCGACTCTAGTGAGGCACCCCGTGGAAGCCGTCTGGGAAATGACCTCCCGACACTGAGCAAGTTTCTCTTCCGGGAGGCTGGCCTGCAATAGAACCGAATCCAGGATGATGCCCAGGAACGAGACCCTCGTGGCGGGACCCTCAGTCTTTGACTCCGCGACCGGAACAGCCAGACCTGCGGGTCCTCCACGACTAGAAAGTCATCGAGGTAGTGGATGACTGACCGGAGGCCCCCGTGATGGACCAAGATCCAATGTAGCGCCTTGGCCAGTTGGTCGAATAACCAGGGGCAACTCTTGGATCCAAACGTGAGTCTGTTGGCGAAAAAATACCGCCCGGACCACTCGATGCCGTAGAACTGCCACCACTGAGGTTGGATGGGAAGGAGCTTAAACGCATCGGCAATGTCCACCTTTGCCAACCAAGCGCCCCTACCATGCAACAGGATGGCCTGAATTGCGTCGTTCACTGAGGAGTAACGCATGGCAAATTCCTCCGAGGGAATCAGGGAATTAAGGCTAGGGATTCCGGAAACATGAGGGGTGAACAGGTCATAAATCAACCTTTTTTTTGGTATTTTTCTTTGATACTAAGCCTATGGGGTTGATGCGCCATGAAGCAAACGGGATGAGCGGGAAAGGGCCTATGAGAAACCCTTTAGCCACCTCCGACTGGAGCAACTCGCTAGTTGCTGGAGGGTCCAGGGTGGCTGACAGCAGATTCCTGCCTTCCCAGGGAACCTGTGGCAGCATGATGAGCCCTGTGTGGAACCCCTGGCGGAAGCCTGCCAACAGGAATGCCACAAAGTCCTGATCATGGTGATCCTGAAGTTGCGCCGTCAAGAGGTCCACGTTGATGTAGGCTAGTCAGGACCCTTTAGCAGACTTTTTGGGGCAGGTGGAACTTGGATGGGCCCTGAAGCACAGGGAGCAGACGTGGAGGGATCTGCAGCTGGCATAAGAGCACCCCCCTGAGTTGAAATTATTACAGACCTGGCTTCTTCCCAAGTAGACAATGGGTCTGCCCAGTTTGTCAGTGGAGGGGTTAGACGGAAAAGACCCGGAGGTTCCCGGGAGGGCCCTGTCCTGAGACGGGTGGGCTCTATTTGGGCACCATTCAGAAGAGTGGAAAATTGATTGACACGTCGCACAGTTGGGTGCCCTGAGGCCAGCGAAGTGACGACAGAAGAGCTCCGTGTCAATTAAAGACCAGCTGGTGACATACTGGAATTGCGCCAACGCTGCCACCGCCTTAGCCGAAAAGGAACGATGGTAGTCGTAGAAGGCTGGACCACCATACTTGTGCCCCAGGTCAGTGACCAGGTACAAGTAGCTGTCCAGCTCTTCTCTCCTCTCCGGCTGTGCGGTGCAGATGATCTATCTGAAGAGGCTGAAAGCCAAGACAAACTCAGGGATTATCAACTTGCGGTTAAGCCACGAGTCCTTGGCCCGGAGGACCACAGACACATCCCCACAGTTGATCACCCTGTTCTCGGGTACGTCTTGAGCGGCAATGAGGATTGACGCCAGGTTGACATCCTTCCCTGCCAGAATGTCTCTTTTGAGGTTGTCGAGAATGAAGTGTGAGGGGGACACCTGGGGAATGGGCCTTGGCGTACCTGGAGCCAGCCAACCCGATGTAGATGGTGCAATCAGCAGGACGGGTGCCGGGGGAGCCATGGGTGGCCGGGATTTTAGCTCCGATACCCTTGCCCGAACGTCTGCTACCGAGTCGACCAAGGAGTTTAGGGTCGATTGTAGCTGCACCAGTGACAACTGGATGGAGGACGCCTCCTGCTGCACTGCCGAAGTGCTGGGGCTGGTCATTAGAAGCTTGTACAGCTCTGCCTTTCTTGCGGTGGCCGGGTGCGGGATGCCTCTTCGGTTCAGCTCTGCCAATAGCTTTGATATGGTCCAGCTCCGAAGGGATGATGGACCCGCCTGGCCTGACATGACCGAGCCGGAGACGGACAGGCCGTCCTCCATATCCGAAGCTCGAGACATGGCAGCGCTGTTAGAAAACAAAAGGCGTGACAAATAAAGGAGAAAAAAAACAAACAAAAAAACGAGAGGGTGATGACAGAATGGTATTCGAAGTGGTGCATGACAGAGAAACACGTACCGGAATAAGAACCCGTAGGACGGCTTAGTCGAACTTGACCTAGCCGGACAGATGAAGGGACAATTAAAAGCGTGAACATGATCTGACAGGTACACTGACGGAGTCAGTGCGAACTTACCTGTATAGGACCGATAGGAATGGAAAATAGGAAAAAACCCTGCAAATAAAGTAACAGGCGAAAATTTGAAAGTGCAGAGGAAACGGGTGACCTCATACCTGTTAGAACCAGGTGAACTGGCCAGGATGGGGCGCACCCCTAGGCCAAGTAACCATCTGAGCGCATCGGACCGGATACTTGACCAGAGAGAGTCGCCTGAGCGTACCAGGCGGTTGACAGAAGAAAAGGCGCGTAGCCATGAGATAGAGGCTGCGCGTATCAGCGGCCCACGGAGGGAGGCAGACTGACATGGTAACCTTAGAGCCATGGAAAGCAAAGAACGACCAGGGGAGCAGCCGAAGGATGGCCCCGTAGAAAGACTCGGATAAGTCAAAGGACAGGTGCGTGAAACCCATGTGTTAGAGAAGAAAACATGAAGACCTGGGCGTACCAGGAATGTACCGTGCCCTGGGCGAACCAGGGGAGACAATGTGACAAGACCAGAACCGTGACAAGACCACCGACAGTGCCCTGGAGACAAACTAAGCGGCTATGACATGACGACAACAGTGGCCTGGGCGAACCAGGAAGACAAGACAATCCTGGGCGCGACCAGGTGTCAGAAGGTGCGACAGAAGCCGAGCGAATCCTGCGCAGGATATCCACCCTGCTTGTTTTTTTTTTGTTTTTTTTACAGTTTTTTTTTTATTTTTTTACCGTGACCACCATGACAGGGATGGCCGGACTGGGGGACTCATGCCCAGGGGGCCCACCCCTAGCGGGGGCCAGGGCCGCGCAGCAACCTAGAGATCCTATATCCCTCATGAATGGATGTTTGGCAGCAGTCTGGCTACCAGCTTGTGTGGTCTAATGAGTGAAGGACTGTAGAGGGACCCATGGGTGGTATGGAAACCTATGTGAAACAATGAATGCGAGGAGAAGCCCGACAAGTACTAGTTATTCCTCCCCCCCTTTACTCTCAGGCCTGGCTGCCTGTGTGCCTGCGCTCCACGTGGAATGCAAGCCGACACAGTAGCCAAGGAGCCCAGCCAGGGGGTGAGTGACAACATTACATGCGCCGTAAGGCATGTGCGTTCCACCCTGGAACGCACGTCTCCATGCGCCGTCCTCGTGGCAGAAGGAGCGAGCCGGCCAACTTATATGTACCTAGGCACAATGCCCAAAAAATAATAACATTTCTCCTGCATAAAGCAAGGCCTCAGATAGCTATGTATAAAATAAAAAAGTTATGACTACTGAAATACAGTGAGGCAAAAATGAAAAAATAAAAAATAAAAAATATCCAGGTCCTTAAGGCATTTTTGGGAGTGACCATTAAAGGGTCAATGGCATTCTTGCATGTATTTTTTATTTTATTTTTGCATACTGTTCTAAGATTATATTGGGATTTATACTTTCCTATAAAAATACAAGACATTCAAAAAACTCCATGAAAGAATGGATGTGCTCAAACACACTGTTTGGTCAAAAATGCCACACACATCTAAAAACGGTCAGACATTTTTGAATGCTTTTTTTTGGCAAAAAAAAAACCCATACAAAAATCTGTGTAGTAGTACCCTTAGGAAGAACACGCTAAGCAAGTTTACTTATGATCACAAATTATTTTGGTTTGCAGGCTTTTCTGAATAGTGTTGAGTAACCTGTGCTCTTACCTGAAAGTGACGTGTCAGAAGTGTTTTACGATCTTCCTCAATTTGCCTAAATTTGGACCGAAGGCCCTTCATCTGAGTCTCCATCTTCTGCACGTACTGGAAGTCCCTCTGTGTGCGCAAGTTTAACACTTCTATGGATTGTGACATGTTCTGCACCTAAACAATTGGGAAATCATATTTATTAATGTAATCTTAATGAAAGTGAACACTTCTATATTCTAACAGATCAATTTATGCTAAGTAAAGCTGACAATACAGATAGATAAGACTGACAATCTTGTAGAAAATCTGATTTTATATAGGAATAAAACTAGGTCCAAGAGGCACGTCGCCACTGTAGGCAATTATTAGCCGCAGCGAAACAGATGACAATGTCCATATCTGACTAGAAGAAAGCAAGCAAGGGACCGGAATGGATGGATGAGCGGGTGCCAGTTTGTAGTAAGGCAGTATCGGGGAGCAAGTACTGTAAGTCATAGGTGACATAGGCTCCCTGGAAAATAAGCTAAAAGTTCATTATTACTGGAAACACCTTGTATGGGCAAGATTAAAAAGTGGATTGAAAATCTGCTGCAGACAAAAGTGAGGTCCTGTTCACATTATTAATCTAACCCTAGGTTCACATTTCCATTTTACAGTAAATGTCTACGAAACGAAAAACAAAGAAAAAAAAAAACGTTAGGCCCCGATTCGTCATATAATGCACTACAACAACACCCAACAGACTCCATTGTCTATTATGTGAAGCACCGGGTTTCCATTGAGTAGGCCATCATTCAGCATTCTGGACCTTATTTGTCCTGGATTTTTCCTGGAATCTGAAATAGAGGTACCATGTGCTACTAGTCTTCATCCTAAACAGGTTATTAAAATGTATCTGTTGGTGAGTTCCTTCAGACAATGTCACGGCTGAGGATAGGGAAAACCCTCAGCCGTGCGATGCCAGAAGATGGTAGGTCGCTACTTGGCCAGGACCACAGAATTAGGGAGCAGGTCACCTCCTAACGCGTCCCTAATCTGACCCTGACTCCTAGCTACATGAGCCGACCTTGAAGGTAGGAGGGCTCATGCTCAGGAACCTCGCATCCCTACTCACCCTCCGCAGATCCCTGAGCTAGGAGCTGGGTAGACAGCCCGTTTCTCCTGGACGCAGATAAACAGGAGTCTAAAGTGGCCAAGCTGCAAGGAGATAGGAACATGAACAGCCTATGGATATGGCAGGAGGATGAAAAGTCCTTCCACACCTACCTGCCCCAAACACACAGACTGGATCCCGTGCAATACAAGCTAGTGTCCACACCCAAACATAAATGGACACAGCACACACACAAACACACAGGAACCCAGATCCATAGGTGCATAAAATATGAAAGAGAAAAGAACATCAACTATACATCATGTATAACATTTTATGACCACAAGGATGGCCCTCACTGGCAGATGGTATTAGAGACCAGGAGGGTGCCTCCAGCTTACTACAAGGCTGGAGTACCCCTCAGACTACTGATCTTAACTGAGGCTTTATAGCCCATGTAGCCACATCCACACACAGACACACCCAGTGCACACACACTAGCAAGGAAGTTAACCCTTCCAACACAAGGCAAGGGAAGAAGGCCACATAAAGGGGAAGTACGCACATATACACACACTTCACCTGTTGCCACAGGCAACGGCATGCGTGGCAACCATGTCCTGGGGATCAGCCAGGAGGCCGAGACACTGCCACCACATGCAAACAACACCAAACGTAGTCACGGCCAACCAAGTGAAGGAAAATGTCACTACGCAAACCATAGGCCGTGACACTCTCACCCCTCAAAGCCCCCTCACCAACACAAAAGGGAAAACAAGTGTGGGACCCCAAACAAGGAAGGGAGTAGGGGGGGGAAGAAGAAGAATCTGTGTCAGCGAGTCTCCCCAGAACTGCTGCCAGCCCCTGGAACAACACACAGGGACCAGGGTGCTGACTGCCAGCCTCTGGAACAACACACAGGGACCAGAGACCAGCAAAGAAACAGCCCGGAGAGACCGCACTGAACACTGCGTCCACTCTCAGCAAACGGTTCCCACAAAGTCGCTGCTAGCATGCATCCTCTCCCACCACACACTAAAGCCAGTCCAACAAGGACTGCAGCTAGCCACACCGACAAAGGTGAGAGTACCTCTGAGACGTGGACGAGGAGAGACCCAACCACTAGTGTCAGTTCACAGACACTGCAGCAACAGCCACAGAGAACTGCACAGTATCAGGGTTCCCCTTTCACCCTCCCTCCGGAGGATAAGCATGTGTGCCAGAAAGCAGCAGGCACCACATGCTGCACCCTCTTCTGAAGGCTATGCCACGTGAGGAGCCTTTGTGGTCATACTGTCACGGCTGAGGATGGGGAAAACCCTCAGCCGTGCGATGCCAGAAGATGGTAGGTCGCTACTTGGCCAGGACCACAGAATTAGGGAGCAGGTCACCTCCTAACGCGTCCCTAATCTGACCCTGACTCCTAGCTACATGAGCCGACCTTGAAGGTAGGTGGGCTCATGCTCAGGAACCTCGCATCCCTATTCACCCTCCGCAGATCCCTGAGCTAGGAGCTGGGTAGACAGCTCATTCCTCCTGGACATGGAGAAACAGGAGTCTAAAGTGGCCAAGCTGCAAGGGGATAGGAACATGAACAGCCTATTGATATGGCAGGAGGATGAAAAGTACTTCCACACCTACCTGCCACAGACACACAGACTGGATCCCGTGCAATACAAGCTAGTGTCCACACCCAAACATAAATGGACACAGCACACACAAACACACAGGAACCCAGATCCATAGGTGCATAAAATATGAAAGAGAAAAGAACATCAACTAAACATCATGTATAACCTTTTATGACCACAAGGGTGGCCCTCACTGGCAGATGGTATTAGAGACCAGGAAGGTGCCTCCAGCTTACTACAAGGCTGGAGTACCCCTCAGACTACTGATCTTAACTGAGGCTTTATAGCCCATGTAGCCACACCCACACACAGACACACCCAGTGCACACACACGAGGAAGGAAGTTAACCCTTCCAACACAAGGCAAGGGAAGACGGCCACATTAAGGGGAAGTACACACATATACACACACTTCACCTGTTGCTGCGGGCAACCATGTACTGGGGATCAGCCAGGAGGCCGAGACACTGCCACCACATGCAAACAACACCAAACGTAGTCACGGCCAACCAAGTGAAGGAAAATGTCACTACGCACACCATAGGCCGTGACAGACAAAGAGAACTTGCAACCAATATCGGGATTACATGCAGAAAAATGAGTTCAGACAGCACTCCAATTGAAATGAATCATGTCTTTATTACTCCAGTCGAGGATAGTGCATTACAATGGCAGTTTTCTTTATTTTCATGACTATGAAAATTGTAGATTCACACTGAAGGCATCAAAACTATGAATTAACACATATGGAATTATATACATAACAAAAAAAGTGTGAAACAACTGAAAATATGTCATATTCTAGGTTCTTCAAAGTAGCCACCTTTTACCTTGATTACTGCTTTGCACACTCTTGGCATTCTCTTGATGAGCTTCAAGAGGTAGTCACCTGAAATGGTTTTCACTTCACAGGTGTGCCCTGTCAGGTTTAATAAGTGGGATTTCTTGCCTTATAAATGGGGTTGGGACCATCAGTTGCGTTGTGGATAAGTCAGGTGGATACACAGCTGATAGTCCTACTGAATAGACTGTTAGAATTTGTATTATGGCAAGAAAAAAGTAAAGAAAAACGAGTGGCCATCATAACGTTAAGAAATGAAGGTCAGTCAGTCTGAAAAATTGGGAAAACTTTGAAAGTGTCCCCAATTGCAGTCACAAAAACCATCAAGCGCTACAAAGAAACTGGCTCACATGCGAATCGCCCCAGGAAAGGAAGACCAAGAGTTACCTTTGCTGCGGAGGATAAGTTCATCCGAGTCACCAGCCTCAGAAATCGCAGGTTAACAGCAGCTCAGATTAGAGACCAGGTCAATGCCACACAGAGTTCTAGCAGCAGACACATCTCTAGAACAACAGTTAAGAGGAGACGGTGTGAATCAGGCCTTCATGGTAGAATATCTGCTAGGAAACCACTGCTAAGGACAGGCAACAAGCAGAAGAGATTTGTTTGGGCTAAAGAACACAAGGAATGGACATTAGACCAGTGGAAATCTGTGCTTTGGTCTGATGAGTCCAAATTTGAGATCTTTGGTTCCAACCACCGTGTCTTTGTGCGACGCAGAAAAGGTGAACGGATGGACTCTACATGCCTGGTTCCCACCGTGAAGCATGGAGGAGGAGGTGTAATGGTGTGGGGGTGCCTTTCTGGTGACACTGTTGGGGATTTATTCAAAATTGAAGGCATACTGAACCAGCATGGCTACCACAGCATCTTGCAGCGGCATGCTATTCCATCCGGTTTGTGTTTAGTTGGACCATCATTTATTTTTCAACAGGACAATGACCCTAAACACACCTCCAGGCTGTGTAAGGGCTATTTGATTTGATCGGTTTGGGGTGAGCTGGACCGCAGAGTGAAGGCAAAAGGGCCAACAAGTGCTAAGCATCTCTGGGAACTCCTTCAAGACTGTTGGAAGACTATTTCAGGTGAATACCTCTTGAAGCTCAAGCTCATCAAGAGAATGTCAAGAGTGTGCAAAGCAGTAATCAAAGCAAAAGGTGGCTACTTTGAAGAACCTAGAATATGACATATTTTCAGTTGTTTCACACTTTTTTGTTATGTATATAATTCCACATGTGTTAATTCATAGTTTTGATGCCTTCAGTGTGAATCTACAATTTTCATAGTTATGAAAATAAAGAAAACTCTTTGAATGAGAAGGTGTGTCCAAACTTTTGGTCTGTACTGTATATATAGAGTCATCCTTGGGGGTATCCCCACTGTTAGCCTTCTGACAGTGTATGGGGATACCCCTGTACATTTAAAATGTTTTCTGTTTCTACATTTAAATTTGGAGAATTAAATGACTTGTACATGTACAGTCTATGGGAGCAGCAATCAAATGATTGCATGTTAGAATCCCCAAGGGTGACTTAAAATAGGTGAAAAAAAGTTTTCAAAACTATTAAAAAAAAAGTTAAATTGGCCCCTTTCCCCATATTAACAAAACTAAACAATAAAAAATAAAGATCATTGTCATTGTGGTGCACAAAATGCCTGTACTATTAAAACATAAATGTATTTATTCTGTTTGGTAAACTCCATAATGACAAAAAATCTAAACTACAGAAGAAAAAAAAATGATCAAAAAGGCATATTCCAAAATGGTATCAATAAAAAATACAGATTGCCCCACAAACCCCCACCTACTTAGCATGGCCACACCTTCTGCTAGTTTGGCTCCGCCTACAACATAGGGCAACTTCTATGATTTTTTCCAGGGCCACTTTGAGTTCCCAATCCACCCCTGGCGGCCGTGATACAGTTGGGTTGTGGCAGCGTTGTGCTCAAGAACCGTGCGGCCATTTAGCCACAGCTTTTCATTTAACTAATGAAGACAGCACGGTATAGTCGTTCTTCGTTGTTAAGCGCCCCGTGTTATTGAAGGTGCTGTGCGGCGATTAACAATGAAGACTGATTATACAGTGCAGTCTTCTAATTGGCAGTGCAGTTCTTGGCTGCAGCACGGACACAATTCGACTATATGACGGACACTCTGTGTTGCTGTACCGTAAGGCACTATCTTTGGCTGCAGTGAGAAAGAAATTATTAATTGCAATTGGAGTGCTGTCGAAAGTCATTTTTCTGCATCTGAGTTACAAGGTTTTTAGGTGGAGTATTGTAGGACCAGAACAGGACGAGCACCCTACAAAAGTCCTAAATTAGATGAGTGCTGTGGCAGATATATTTATATATAGGATACCAAGTTTATAATCAGGAAAAACATCATTACCTAACAGTTTTAATGCCAGCGGTTATCATAAAGGGTTATCAAAAAGGCTTAATAGATAGAGCCATTACTATCTCAGAAAGCAGACCTAGACAGAATCTCTTATCTAATTCACAGTGCAAGAAAATGCATCATGTGAACAGGCAGCTAACTTTCTTCAAGTGTTACAGTCAAGATTATTCTCAAACAGTGGAGATTATAAAAAAAAATATATACCTTCCAGTTCTATTTAGGGATCCCATAGTATATTCAATCTTATAACCGGGTGTAATTTAGTTTCCAAAAAATAACATACAGTAATTTGGGTAGTCTCATTTCACAGTTTTAAGTGGGGCAAACTTGGCTATAATTAAATGGTAGCTACAAATGTCGGAAACATCATTGCCACATGTGTAAACATACAGTATAACACCAACCAAAAACTTTCATCTCCTTCTTAAAGGGACACTGACAGGCCCAATAACCATAATTAGCTGTACATATGTATGTACAGGTCTTCTAATGTGCATTAAAAACATATAAGTATCCCCCCTGTCCACATTATGTATACAGTTAACTCACGTTTTATAACCTGAACTAATCGCTGTTCTTTCTGCCCAATGCGCAGAAGCGCGCCCGGCACCCATAGCTTTCTATTGGGCATGCGCCGGATCTCGGACGGTCGGGGACTGCAGAAGCCGCCCAGCTAAGTGAATATTGATGAGCTGGGCGGCGCTTCAAAAACGTCTGTTGGGCTGATGCTGGCTGGGTGCAAGAGAAGCTGAAACCCCGCCCCTTGGGCAGAAAGAACAGCGATTAGTTCAGGTTATAAAACGTGAGTTAACTGTATACATAATGTGGACAGGGGGGATACTTATATGTTTTTAATGCACATTAGAAGACCTGTACATACATATGTACAGCTAATTATGGTTATTGGGCCTGTCAGTGTCCCTTTAATGCACAAAGAATATGAGATTAAATCCTTCTTATCATGCGATGGACCTTTTTGCAGACGGCGCTGCTGCAGAGGAAATCAGGACTCAGTTGATGGTAGTAAAAGTTAATCTTTATTTCTCGTTTAGTCTACGCGTTTCAGGAGCGAACAGCCCCCTTTACCAGGACAATAGAGGTCAATATGTATATATATATATATATATATATATATATACCTCTATTGTCCTGATGAAGGGGGCTGTTCGCCCCTGAAACGCGTAGACTAAACTAGAAATAAAGATCAACTTTTACTTACATCAACCGAGTCCTGATTTCCTCTGCAGCAGCGCCGTCTCCAAAAAGGTAAATTTTCTTAAATTCATCTACTACCCGCTACATCCCTAAAACCATATCCTACGGCAACGGGGAAGGACTTTGGCAGCAGCAGACACCCCCGTAAACTGGACGGGCTTATACCAGCAAAAGCTATTTACAGGGATTGTGACTCATCACAACCCAAAACGGTAAGCACAATCAGTATATTTTAGTTTTTAACCTGCTAAACGGTTCTACACATGAGGCGCTGCCTCCCGTCTCTCTTCTCTCTTACCTATGTCTTATCATGCGATACCACACATACTGCTATTATGATCATTATCAGTTACAGTATGTGGGTAGTACCAGGAGAACTTTCAGGAAACATATAGGAGAACATTAATATGATATTAAAAATCCACCAAGTAGAAGTGTATCCGGTGCATAACTCTTGTGGATCCTCCGCCTTCCTAGCTGTCTTACATTTAGACCATTTTCGAAGCAGGTGTAGAAAATGGTAAATGAGATGGGCCTGCCGGCCTATGTCCTTCCCCGCCCACTCCAGGCCCAATTTTTTAGACCTGGAGTGAGCGGGAGAAGACCTGGAGTGAGCGGGAGAAGTCGCAGATTACGACGCAAAGGTCCTTTGCGCCGCAATCTGTGCTAGAAATATGCCTAATTTAGGCATATTTCTGTTTGATAAATAACCCCCACTGTTCATCAGACTTATCGCCAACAGGCAGTCCAATATATAGACGCATTTATCTAGTTAACTTGTGTCTTTATTTTTAATCTGTTCTGTTATGAATAGACTTACTGTGCATCAGACTCATTGTCAACAGGTGGTCTAATATATAGGTGTATTTAACAAGCACACTTGCTGTGCCATTAATACTTAAAGGGGTTCTTCACTTTCATTTAACTGATGATCTATCCTCTGGATAGATCATCAGCTTCTGATCGGCCGGGGTCCGACACACAGGACCCCCGCCGATCAGCTGTTTGAGAAGGCAGCGGCGCTCCAGCAGCGCCGCGGCCTTCTCACTGTTTACCGCCGGGCCGCCCGCCCACTGACGTCACGACTTGTATCAACTAGAGTGGGCGCGGCTAAGCTCCATTCAAGTGAACAGAGCTTAGCCGCGCCCACTCTAGTTGATACTAGTCGTGACGTCAGTGGGCGGGCGGCCCGGCGGTAAACAGTGAGAAGGCCGTGGCGCTGCTGGAGCGCCGCAGCCTTCTCAAACAGCTGATCGGCGGGGGTCCCGGGTGTCGGACCCCGGCCGATCAGAAGCTGATGATCTATCCAGAGGATAGATCATCAGTTAAATGAAAGTGAAGAACCCCTTTAATCTGTTCTGTCATACATAGACTTACTATGCATCAAACTCATTGTTAACAGAAGGTCTAATGAATAGGTACGTTTATCAAGTTCACGTGCTGTGCCATTTCTACTTAATCTGCTCCATTATACATAGACTTACTGTCCTTCCGACTTAGTCTTAACAGGAGGTCTAATGTATAGGCGTGTTTATCTAGTTCACCCGCTGCGCCTTTTTTTACTTGATCTACTCTGTTAGATATAGACTTCTGTGCATCAGACTCATTGTCAACAAGTGGTCTAATATATAGGCGCATTTATCTAGTTCATTTGCTGTGCCATTAAGACTTAATATGTTCTTACTGTGCATCAGACTAAGTCTCAATGGGCGGTCTAATATATAGGCGTGTTTATCTTGTTCACCTGCTGCGCCATTTTTACTTGATCTACTCTGTTAGATATAGACTTCCTGTGCATCAGACTCATTGTCAACAAGTGGTCTAACTATAGGCGCATTTATCTAGTTCATCTGCTGTGCCATTCAGACTTAATCTGTTTTTATTGTGCATCAGACTTAGTCTCAACAGGCAGTCTAATATATAGGCACATTTATTAGTTCCACTGCGCCATTTATACTTAGTTACATTATTGATTCAGTGACTGTACACTATGGCCAACAGACATTTGCCTGGGCCCTCAAAAGGAACAGGCAGTGGCAAAAATGTTGCTGTAGCTGGCACAACTAACAGAAGAAGAAGGGGTGGGGATAGTAGCAGCTGCAGCAACAGGCCAGAGCTGCCAATGATCATGTTTTGACCAACAATCAAGCTGCACTGGAATGGTTGACATGTTCTTCAACATCATCTCAAGTGACATCAGACACACACACAGCCTGAAATCGGTGGGTTTCTCTGACATCACTCTTAGAGTGGCCCAGGAACAACCTCTGTTCCCTCACCTGTCTTGCAACTGCCTCTTTCTTTTGCTGCTTCTTTTGCTTGGGAGGTAAATAATTCTGTCGACCCTGATCTGCTTTTTCAGAGAGGACAAGCTTACTGAGGATGCTCAGCAGCTACAGGCCAGCACAGACATGGAGGAGAGGTGCGTTGCATCCTCCTTTAAACGTGCAACTATCGATGATGACAGACGGGTGGGAGAACAGGTTGCAAGCGGTCAGAGACGTGGCCATGAGACTGGTGAGGGTCGTATAAGTGACGAGCAGACAGTAGTGGCTGATGACATAGATAATTGCATGTGGGAGCCGGGTGAAGAGAGAACATCATCATCTGGGGGTGAGGGTGATAGCAGGCCCATGAGACAGCAGCTTAGTGGTAGTGTGCCGATGAGCCAGAAGGGTGTAAGAAGTATGAGATCTGGAGCCAATCACACCCAGGGTAGACCATCTGCTATTCAGGAGCCTACCTATCAGGCAGCAATTAGTGGTGCACGGGTTCATAAAGGCAGCAGCAGGCAGTGGGGGTAAAATGCCATCTCTAAAAAAGCGGTACCAAACCTGCACATTTTGAGCAGAAGGTGGGCCAGTCCTTGAGCTTGTCAGCATACCAGCGCTGACATGTGAAGCTGTAACTATGGTCAAGGACAATATATACCCTTTACAGCCTACTGGGTGGGCCCAGGCACACCAGCAACTTGGCCAGGTAATAGCAATGCCCCCTCCATGTTGTAATTGTGGAATTTCTGTGCCAATGTCCTCCTCAGCCTGGGCGAACAGAGTCACACTAGGGAGGAAATGCTCCATGTCATCAACAAAGAAATCGAATCCTGGCTGTCTCCTCGCCAGCTGTTTCTACAGTCGTGGCCAAAAGTTTTGAGAATTACATAAATATAAAAAATGGGTAAAGTTGCTGCTTACATTTTTATAATAGCAATTTGCATATACTCCAGAATGTTATGAAGAGTGATCAGATGAATTGCATAGTCCTTTTTTGCCATGAAAATTAACTTAATCCCATTAAAGGACCTGCTGAGATCATTTCAGTAATCGTCTTGTTAACTCAGGTGAGAATATTGACGAGCACAAGGCTGGAGATCATTATGTCAGGCTGATTGGGTTAAAATGGCAGACTTGACCTGTTATAAGGAGGGTGATGCTTGAAATCATTGTTCTTCCATTGTTAACCATGGTGACCTGCAAAGAAACGCGTGCAGCCATCATTGCGTTGCATAAAAATGGCTTCACAGGCAAGGATATTGTGGCTACTAAGATTGCACCTCAATCAACAATTTATAGGATCATCAAGAACTTCAAGGAAAGAGGTTCAATTCATGTTAAGAAGGCTTCAGGGCGCCGAAGAAAGTCCAGCAAGCGCCAGGATCGTCTCCTAAAGATGATTCAGCTGCGGGATCGGAGTGCCACCAGTGCAGAGCTTGCTCAGGAATGGCAGCAGGCAGGTGTGAGCGCATCTGCACACACTTTTGGAAGATGGCCTTGTGTGAAGAAGGGCAGCAAAGAAGCCACTTCTCTCCAAAAAAAACCATCAGGGACAGATTGATCTTCTGCAGAAAATATGGTGAATGGACTGCTGAGGACTGGGGCAAAGTCATATTCTCCGATGAAGCCTCTTTCCGATTCTTTGGGGCATCAGGAAAAAGGCTTGTCCGGAGAAGAAAAGGTGAGCGCTACCATCAGTCCTGTGTCATGCCAACAGTAAAGAATCCTGAGACCATTCATGTGGGGGGTTGCTTCTCATCCAAGGGAGTGGGCTTGGATGAGAAGCATGTCCAAAAACATAGCCATGAATAAAGAATAGTACCAAAACACCCTCCAACAGCAACTTCTTCCAACAATCCAACAACATTTTGGTGAAGAACAATGCATTTTCCAGCACAATGGAGCACCATGCCATAAGGCAAAAGTGATAACTAAGTGGCTCGGGGACCAAAACGTTGACATTTTAGGTCCATGGCCTGGAAACTCCCCAGATCTTAATCCCATTGAGAACTTGTGGTCAATCCTCAAGAGGCGGGTGGACAAACAAAAACCCACTAATTCTGACAAACTCCAAGAAGTGATTATGAAAGAATGGGTTGCTATCAGTCAGGAATTGGCCCAGAAGTTGATTGAGAGCATGCCTAGTCGAATTGCAAAGGTCCTGAAAAAGAAGGGCCAACACTGCAAATACTGACTCTTTGCATAAATGTTATGTAATTGTCGATAAAAGCCTTTGAAACGTATGAAGTGCGTGTAATAATATTTCACTACATCACAGAAACAACTGAAACAAAGATCTAAAAGCAGTTTAGCAGCAAACTTTGTAAAAAATAATATTTGTGTAATTCTCAAAACTTTTGGCCACAACTGTACAAACCATGGTCACTGATAACGGCAAGAACATTTTGCCTGCACTACACCAGGGAGAGCTGACCCATGCACCTTGCACTGTGCACGTCTTCAATTTGGTTGTAATCCAATTCCTGAAGTCTTCCACCCAACTACTAGACATCTTGAAAATGTCAAGGAAACTGTGCATGCACTTTAGCCACTCTTACCATGCAAAACACGTCCTCCTTGACCTGCAAAGGCAGAATGGTGCCCTCCCTCCCTATCACCTCATATGCGATGTTTCCACATGTTGGACCTCAATGCTCCACATGTTGGACCGACTGTATGAGCAGAGGAAACAAATCACCAATTTCTAGATGATAAAGATGAACTACTCCCCAGTGAAACTTTGATGTTAGACTGCAGCAGCTCATGCGTGACACCTGCCATTTGCTCAGGCACTTTGAGGAGGCCACTTTATTTGTCAGTCACCAGGACTACTGGATAAATAATGTCATTCCACTCCTTCATGTCCTCGAACTGTTAAATCTGGCTTGACAGGGAACAGGAGATGTGGGGCCTACATCTCACGGCCACCTGAGCCCTGTGGAGACTGAACTGGCACAGGAGAAAGATGAGGAAGCGGACATAAACACCCAGAAATTGTATACATAACTAGTTTGTTTACCTGCCCAAGCGACAGGAGAGGAGCAGGATGAGCTAGAGGCCGATGACAAAGACAATGCAGATGATCCTCACAGACCATGGCAGTATGCAGAGGAGATGGAGGCAAGTAGTTCCTCCGAGTCCCTTGCACAAATGGCCAGATGCATGATGAGTTGATTGCATAGTGTCAGCCTCATTATCACCATTTGTAAAAATACAAACAGGAAGAATAGGGCGCCACATGTGCGGTATCAGTTATTTAATAGTGGTAAAAAAACAAACAAATTTGCTTACCCAAATGGTGTTGTGAGGAGTCACAACTGTAGAATGCTTGCCTGGTTATTTAAAATCCTGACTAGTAAGCGGTTGTCCTAGACTGCAGCCGTGGTCCTCTGTGCTGCTCTGGAGCAAACGACAGGCTTAGTAGATAACTGGACAAATAATTCAGGATCATGGAAGGTGCTGCCAGGACTAGGATGAATGGTACATCAGGAACGATGTTGATGATGAAGAATAATCTTTATTTAGAGGTATTCGAGGGCTTGATTGCCCTCTTCATCAGTACTACATTGAAAAGAATCACAACACATTTAAAAACAGATAATGATAAATTTCAGTGGCTCAACTGTCGCAGAAGCATGGAATAGGTGCACTCTCCTAAGGCAACACTCGGTGCCAAAGAATAATGAATCCAGAGATAAATTAAGTGGTATGGAGGGCACTCAAATATCTGGTTGTTTGCATAGAGACTACACTTCAAAATATTTATATGATTCTGGGAGGAAGTGACCCTACAGAGATGGTTGGAGCCTGAGACCCGGGGTGTAACTAGGGTTGGGCGATATACCGGTATCACGATATACCGCGGTATTAAAAAAACGGCGATATGGCGATATCGCCGTTTCCTAAATACCGCGGTATTTTGTGACGTCATCAAAGAGGTCAGCGCACATTGAGCGCTGACCTCTTCTAAACGTGCGTCCGCCCGCTTCTACCAACTCGCCTTCAGGAACTGACTGATCACTTACCGCCCGCCCCTGCACCTTGCTCTTCCTCTCGCTCCTGGCCTGCCTCCTTCTTGCTCCGCCTCCCTTAGTCAAGTCTCCACCCACCATCTGACATAATCACCGTCGTCACCCACCAGTGCCGGGCGCCGTGTGAGTACTGTGTGAGTACTGTCTCTGGAGAGACTTTTCCTGCGGCTGCTTCACTAGTGCCTTCTGTCTGATGACAAAGTTATAAACTTACTACTTCCCGCAGCGGCCGCCCTGGCTCTCCCTCCTCCTCGCTCCCATAAGACCTTATTATAACGCTCCTTGTGGTCCCCCCATACAGTGCAACGCCTCCTTGTGGCCCCCCATACAGTGCAACGCCTCCTTGTGGCACCCCATACAGTGCAACGCCTCCTTGTGGCCCCCCATACAGTGCAACGCCTCCTTGTGGCCCCCCATACAGTGCAACGCCTCCTTGTGGCACCCCATACAGTGCAACGCCTTCTTGTGGCCCCCCATACAGTGCAATGCCACCTTGTGGCCCCCCATACAGTGCAACTCCTCCTTGTGGCCCCCCATACAGTGCAACGCCTCCTTGTGGCCCCCCATACAGTGCAACGCCTCCTTGTGGCCCCCCATACAGTGTAACGCCTCCTTGTGGCCCCCCATACAGTGTAACGCCTCCTTGTGGCCCCCCATACAGTGTAACGCCTCCTTGTGGCCCCCCATACAGTGTAACGCCTCCTTGTGGCCCCCATACAATGCAACGCCTCCTTGTGGCCCCCTATACAGTGTAACGCCTCCTTGTGGCCCCCTATACAGTGCAACGCCTCCTTGTGGCCCCCTATACAGTGCAACGCCTCCTTGTGGCCCCCCATACAGTGCAACGCCTCCTTGTGGCCCCCCATACAGTGCAACGCCTCCTTGTGGCACCCCATACAGTGCAACGCCTTCTTGTGGCCCCCCATACAGTGCAATGCCACCTTGTGGCCCCCCATACAGTGCAACTCCTCCTTGTGGCCCCCCATACAGTGCAACGCCTCCTTGTGGCCCCCCATACAGTGCAACGCCTCCTTGTGGCCCCCCATACAGTGTAACGCCTCCTTGTGGCCCCCCATACAGTGTAACGCCTCCTTGTGGCCCCCCATACAGTGTAACGCCTCCTTGTGGCCCCCCATACAGTGTAACGCCTCCTTGTGGCCCCCATACAATGCAACGCCTCCTTGTGGCCCCCTATACAGTGTAACGCCTCCTTGTGGCCCCCTATACAGTGCAACGCCTCCTTGTGGCCCCCATACAGTGCAACGTCTCCTTGTGGCCCCCCATACAGTATAACGTCTCCTTGTGGCCCCCCATACAGTATAACGCCTCCTTGTGGCCCCCCATACAGTATAACGTCTCCTTGTGGCTGCCCCCATACAGTATAACGTCTCCTTGTGGCTGCCCCCATACAGTGCAACGTCTCCTTGTGGCCCCCCATACAGTATAACGTCTCCTTGTGGCCCCCCATACAGTATAACGTCTCCTTGTGGCCCCCCATACAGTATAACATCTCCTTGTGGCCCCCCATACAGTATAACGTCTCCTTGTGGCCCCCCATACAGTGTAACGCCTCCTTGTGGCCCCCATACAATGCAACGCCTCCTTGTGGCCCCCTATACAGTGTAACGCCTCCTTGTGGCCCCCTATACAGTGCAACGCCTCCTTGTGGCCCCCATACAGTGCAACGTCTCCTTGTGGCCCCCCATACAGTATAACATCTCCTTGTGGCCCCCCATACAGTATAACGCCTCCTTGTGGCCCCCCATACAGTATAACGTCTCCTTGTGGCTGCCCCCATACAGTATAACGTCTCCTTGTGGCTGCCCCCATACAGTGCAACGTCTCCTTGTGGCCCCCCATACAGTATAACGTCTCCTTGTGGCCCCCCATACAGTATAACGTCTCCTTGTGGCCCCCCATACAGTATAACGTCTCCTTGTGGCCCCCCATACAGTATAACGTCTCCTTGTGGCCCCCCATACAGTATAACGTCTCCTTGTGGCCCCCCATACAGTATAACGTCTCCTTGTGTTTTTTTTTTCTTTTAAACGGGTATTTATCGCGATATATATCGTTATCGCGATAAATTTTTTAATATCGTTATCGTCTGAATATTTTTGATATCGTCCAACCCTAGGTGTAACCTGTGCATAGAGAAAGAAATAGAAGCGCACCGGAACAGATAACGATCAGCTGATCTAACACATCCAGGAAGTGACAGCGTGGGACACAAGCGATCCAAACCGCGAGCATAGAGCCTGCAGAGTACGCCTCACAAGCATCCTCGGGCTTCAAAACTGGTAACGTAAAATGCTCATCTAAGTTATTGTTTTAAATCTACACCGGTGGCTCTTTGATATCACATGCCAGCATCCGGCAAACTATACAGTGGCGGGTGTGGAACCACTAAGCATCTTCATGTGGAATTGTTAAGTATTCTTATGATACCAACAAAGAAAATATTCTGTACCTCATAAGCAACAGAAATACGGATACAAATATAAAGTCAGCTTGCTGTGAAATACGAAATGCAAATATATGGACACTGGAAAGTATGACCTCATTCCCCATTGCTGAATATCAGCAAATGTAAATTTGATATTATCATACAGTGGGCATAATATACTCCAGTGTACGCATACACAATTATAAGAACTACAGTAATTGGGATTTGAATTTGAAGCCCATCTTATGACTATTTATTTTTATCTTTATCTTCATCGATTCTTATTTATTTATTTTTCTTATACACTGCCTGTCCAAAAAAAAGTTGCCATCTGGATTTAACTAAGTAAATAGGTATGAGCCTCCTATTGGATAATTACTGCATGGGCGATTATCTTTCAGCTGGCAACAAGTTAATTAACCCCAACTTGTGCAATGAGTTGCTTCTCATTTCTTAAAGGATAACTGTCACACTTAGACCCTAATTTCAATTTTCATATATGTAGTTACTAATAACATGATATTCCAGAATCAGTTACTATTAGACTGACTTACCCCATATTTAATAAGATTCAGCCCTTAGCAACCAGTCTGCATAAAACTGTAATTTCACTATTCAGTTAAGGTGGCCGCCACTGCCCTCACCCTGAGGCTAATCCCGCCTGCCCTTACTAGCCAGTATCAATAGCCCCCCAAAAGTGTCAGTAACCAGAGCCCTCCCCCCTAAAGGGTTTATCTCCTGCAGCACAAAGGGATCCTCTTACCACATGTTGCTTTCATTTATACACTGAGCAGATGGCAGATCTCCCTTCCCTGGTCTGCGCTGCTTCAACTCTGCATTCTCCAGCTCTGCTGAGTGAGGGAGCGTCTGCCAAGCGCAGGGACAGGGATAAGTGCACACAGCCCAGGCACTGTTATCAGCTGCCGGGGAGGACCTGGCTTTATTCATTTACTTACAGTCCCTGGCTGTCAGTAACGTGACCTTGCATGCTGCGTGCTCCGTCCTTCAACACATAGACGGACCATGCCTAGCAACCCTATTTTAAGCACAGGTAAAAGTAGGCAGTACATGGAACAAACATGTGGAATTAAGGGGTAATTGAATACACAGTGAAAAGTTGAAATAGGGCCACCAAGGTGATATTAATTACCACAATCCAATACTCCCTAAAAAAATAACAACCATGTCGAAAGACACATCTTGTGGTTGTGGAAAATATGTTAGTCTGTTTGAGAAGGGTCAAATCATTGGCATGCATCAAGCAGAGAAAACATCTAAGGAGATTGCAGAAAGCACTGAAATTGGGTTAAGATCTGTCCAACGCATTATTAAAAACTGGAAGGATAGTGTGGACCCATTATATTCGAGGAAGAAATGTGGGCGGAAAAAAAATCCTGAATGATCGTTATAGGCGATCACTTAAACATTTGGTGAAATCAAATCGAAGAAAAACAACAGTAGAACTCAGGGCTATGTTTAATAGTGAAAATAAGAGCATTTCCACACGCACAATGCGAAGGGAACTCAAGGGATTGGGACTGAACAGCTGTGTAGCCGTAAGAAAACCACTAATCAGTGAGGCAAACCAGAAAGGCTTGAATTTGCTAGGGAGCATAACGATTGGACTCTGTAGCAATGGAAGAAGGTCATGTGGTCTGATGAGTCCAGATTTACCCTGTTCCAGAGTGATGGGCGCATCAGGGTAAGAAGAGAGGCAGACAAAGTGATGCACCTATCATGCCTAGGGCCTACTGTAAAAGCCTGTGGTGACAGTGCTATAATCTGGCGTTGCTACAGTTGGTCAGGACTAGGTTCAGCAACAGTATGTGCTCCAAGAATGAGGTCAGCCAACTATCTGAACATACTGAATGACCAGGTTATTCCATCAATGGATTAGTTCTTCCCTGATGGCACGGGCATATTCCAAGATGACAATGCCAGGATTTATCGGGCTCAAATTGTGAAAGAGTGGTTCAGGGAGCATGAGACACCATTTTCACACATGGATTGGCCACCACAGAGTCAGACCTTAACCCCATTGAGAATCTTTTTTTTGGTGGCAACTTTTTCTGGGGACAGGCAGTGTATATGCATATATAATAATTTTTTTATTTGATTGTTCTGATATATGTGTTAGGTAGGATAAGTTGTTTGTAATATATGAATAAATTCCCAGAATTATATAACTATTTTGAGGAGTAGTTTCTTGCAAACAACCGTATTTTTGAGTGCCCTTAAAACAGAAATTTAAAACAGAAAGGGGAGGATCGCAGGTGTGTTTGGGTGTTGATTGACATTTCCCTCCCGAGGTTTCGTATAATGCTAGCGCATGCCTGATTCTAAAAATAAAATAAATAAATAAATGTATTCTATTTACCTATATATCCCTCTATGGTTCTTTGGTGGGAGAATAACAGCCTTCCAGAATGTTAAGGTAGGATGGTTATTGCATAGAGAGCGATGATGGGCTCTCTCTTTCTGTGTTAGCTTTAGTAGAATGCCGACATCGATGTACAGACTCAACTTGTGAAGACTTCTAAATTTCGATGTGGGAATGCGCAAATATATGGTGTGGGTTCCTATTTTTTATTATTTATTATTAGAACATAAGGATGAATAATTAGTCACATTGGCAAGGGTGCATGATGTTTAGTGGAGCAGAGATTGCTCCATGTCTCCTCAATAATAGCGAGTGTGCCGGTGGGGATGCTTCCTCCACAATAGTACCCAGGGTGTCGGCATCTGGGCTCAGCCTATATTGAGAAGTATTTTATCCAGTGCAACAATAACTCAAACTGGGCACTGGATACATTGATGTTGCAGTTAACAGCTGTGTTAACCTTTTTGGAATGTTCAATGTGTACAGCATCAATAAGGCAAGGGTATCTAATTGTATTTGGTGGGTATCCAATGCGTTCCATGTATTGTTTTCCAAATTACTCTCCCAACAACTACCAGGTGCTTCTAGGATTATATTTAGTATATATATATATATATATATATATATATATATATTAGGAAAAATAGGACTGCACTCCTGAATAAAAGTGAAATATGAAAACTTTTATTCACCCATTATGGGTGAATAAAAGTTTTTATATTTCACTTTTATTCAGGAGTGCAGTCCTATTTTTCCTATTTTATATTATTTGGGTATTGCCGTTGCCCTTTGTTGGACATTGCACCCGTTTTGTTTTTTTTTGGGGATGGTGCTCCCGCTGGACTTTTTCTTCAATATATATATATATATATATATATATATATATGTATATATATATATATATATATACTGTATATATATATACTGTATATTTATATATATATATATATATATATATATATAAGTGACTAGCAAACTCGGCTCATATACAGTAGTAGTGTGCTTGAATAGTTTATAAAAATAATAATAAAAAAAAAGATAAAAACAATATAAAGATAAAAATATATGTATATAAAAACGGTAAAAAGGTTACTAGTAATAGGGTTCTCTGTTATTCCCCTTCTGGAAATAGTTATCACGGGTGGAAAAGAATAATAATAATTTAGGTAAAATTGTGTCTAAGTTTGTACATATAAAGAGGAAATATTGTTCTTGGTCGGTTGGATTGCAGCAGATGATGCTTCCGGTTAAGCACCACCCTGTCTTACACAAAGTCCAGTCTCAGTAGCCAAGAGTCTGTTCAACAGAATCCTCACCCTGATTCTCCTTCCTCCCTTCATGTCTTGGCAATCAAGTGATCTCACACTTGGATAGTCCGAGGAGCTATTTTCATCGCCATTCCTTGATTTAAGCCTCTTGCCAAGCCCGCTTAAAGAGGGACATGAGGAGATCTTGTGCATTGATTCACAAACTCTTGAGAATCCACAGTCAGAAAAAGATGACTGTGGGGAATGGCAATTAGTGTTTCACGAGGTGGATGATGATGATGATACATAGTTGACAATAAGTGAGGTTCTTGTTAGGTCAACAAGTCAGAAGGATGACCAGAGTGAGGAAGTGGAAGAGGAGGTGGTGGACGATGAAATCACTGACCCAAACTGGGAAGGTGGCAAGCCGAGCGAAGACAGCAGGGGGAGGGATCCACGGCACCGCAACAGGCCTGAAGAGGCAGTGGGATGGCAAAAGGGAGAAGGCGGGCCACATCAAACAGGCCCGCAACTGTTCCCCGGAGCACCCCCTTGCGGCAATCTCCCTTGCCAAGGGGTAGGTGTTCTGCAGTCTGGTGTTTTTTTGAGGAAAGTGCGGACAATAAAATAATTGTCATTTGCAACCTGTGCCGTACCAAAATGAGCAGGGGCATGAACACTAGCAACCTCACCACCACCAGCATGATCCGCCACATGGCATCAAAGCACTCTAATAGGTGGGCTGAACACCTGGGTCCACAATCAGTGTCTGCGGGTCACACCACTGCCTCCTCTTCCCCTGTGTTACGTGCTGGCCAATCCCCTGTGCCTCCAGCCCTGCACCTTTGCAAGCACCATCTGCTAGCACATCCACCTCTGTGTCCCAGTGCAGCGTACAGATGTCCATATCCAAGTTTTAAACAAAAGCCCAAATAACCAGCCACCCACACACAGGCCATAGCACTAAATGTGCACCTTTCCAAATTGCTGGCAATGGAAATGTTGCCATTTAGGCTTTTCGCTACTCAATCCCCAGCCGCCACTATTTTTCCCGGTGTGCCGTCCCCGCCTTACACCAGCATGTGTCCCGTAACATCACCCGTGCCCTGACCAACGCAGTTACTGGGAAGATACAGTTAACTACTGATACATGGATAAGTGCTTTTGGCCAGGGATGCTACATTTCCATGACGGCACACTGGGAGAACATTGTGGAGGCCCGGAGTGAGTCGTACCCTGGTATGGCACAGGTGCTACCGACGCCAAGGATTGCGGGCCCTACTTCCATCAGGATTTCTGCAACCTACATTAGTGGCTGCAACCCCCCCCCCCCCTTCTCCTCCACCTCCTCCTTCACTTCCACCTCTGAATTCTCATCTTGCAGCACCAGTCAGCCATCAGTCAATAGCTGAAAGCAGTGTAACACTGCAGTGGGGAAGCGGCAACAGGCCCAGCTGAAACTAATTTTCTTAAGTGACAAACAGGACACCGCTGCAGAGCTGTGGCAGGGAATAAGGGACCAGACTGAGCTGTGGCTCTCGCCACTAAACCTACAACCAGGCATGGTTGTGTCTGTGTCTGATAATGACCAGCCCATGTGTTCAACTTAGTGGTTCAGTGGTTTCTAAAACCTACCCCAATTTGCCTGATCTACTGGTGACGGTGCGCCGCGTGTATGCCCATTTCCGAAAGTCATCTATAGCTGCCGAAGGTCTGGCAATGCTGCAGCAGCGCTTGCAATTGCCAGCTCACAGACTGTTGTGCGAAGTGAGCACGCGCTAGAACTCCACGTTCCACATGTTGGCCAGGCTTTGTGAGCAGCAGAGGGCAGTAGTGGAATAACAGCTGCAACATGGTCATCGCCTTTCCAGTCAGCTTCTGCTCTTCACAAGCAACGAGTGGACATGGATGTCTGACCTCTGTGAGGTTTGACGCAACTTTGAGGAATCAACACAGATGGTAAGCGGAGATGCCGCTATTATTACAGTAACCATCCCGCGTTGCTCACAATGAAGGAGGACGCTTTGCATGTAGAAGAGGTGGAAATGGGGGAAGACCGTACACAGGGCCAGACCACCCTCACAGTTCATCTTCTGAGCGCAAATTGGATGATGATGATGATTATGAGGAGGAGGAGGAGCTGGAAACAGTTGCCTCCGCTACAGAGGGTAGTACCCATAACAGGTTTATTCCATCTGTTCAATGTGCATGGGCCGAAGAGGAGGAAGAGGATGAGGAGATTGAGAGTCATCCTCCTGACGAGGACAGCAAAGTCTTGTCTGTTGGGACGCTAGCACACATGGCGCTCCTGAAGAAGCATTGTAGCGAAACCCGGGTCGGGAGTCTGTGCAGGCTGATCTGAATGCTTGTTATGTTTTTAGCTTTGGATCCATGAGAAGATCAAGGAATACCAAAGAAGGTGTTTGCTGAAGCCTATGGAGATGTGGGGACACAAGTGGTGATAAATACACACACTGTGAATGGAATCTTGCACTTGTAGATCTGAGGAGGATTTTACCACATCTTGTGATCCTGGTAAAAACCCAGTCTTTCCCTTTAAATCCGAGGAGAGAAGTCTGTAGAAAAAATAAATAAAAGTAATATTCTCTTGGCAGCGCGGTCTCTTTTTTTGATTGAACTTTGGTTAAGTAAAAAAAAACATGTCACTAGTTGCAGCTTGCAGCGCCGAGGATTTACTGTAAGATACCTAGAGACATTTTCCTTTGTATTAGGGCTGACTTTATGTTATGCTGCCTTTGCCGTGACCCTTGCGTTATACGCATTTTGGCCAACACCGATTACTGGTTGTTCCTCCTTCTCGACCCCCACTACAAAGAGAACTTCTCATCTCTCATTCCTGTGGTGGAGAGGACTAACAAATTGGTGCAATACCAGAAGGTTCTTGTGGAAAAGTTGCTCCAAAAATTTCCAGTTGACAACACTGGCAGCAGAGTACGTAGTTCCTTGGCAACCGAGGAGGGGAGATGAGGGGAACACACAGCAGTTCCAACAGAGGCTGGGCAACACTCTCCAAGGCCTGGGACAGTTTCATGACACCCCACCAGCACCCTCACCCTAATGCGTGGCCTACTGTCACAGAAAGGGAAAGGTTTTGGAAGATGATGAAGGAGTACGTAGCAGACCGTGTCAGCGTCCTCAGTGATCCCTTTGTGCCTTACAACTATTGGGTGTCCAAGCTGGACACATGGCACGAACTGGCGCTTTATGCCTTGGAGGTGCTGGCCTGCCCTGCTGCCAGCATTTTGTCAGAGCGGGTATTTAGTGCTGCTGGGGGCATAATAACTGATAAGTGCATCCACCTGTCAACTGAAAATGCTGACAGGTTGACTCTTATCAAAATGAACAAGGCCTGGATTGACCCTGACTTCTCTACTTCACCAGAGGAAAGCGGTTGAACATAAAAGCACTTTAAATGTGGCTTTTATGGTGTAATGAATACAATGTATTCCCATGCACCCCTTCCACCACAATAAAAGGGTATATGGTTCAATCTTCCTTTTCTCCTTCCCCTCCTCCATCATATCAACATGCTTATTAGGCTGCCCCCACCCCTAATGTTTTAGAGAGTCACCAGATGGTCAAATCAGCAGCAGGCCCTCTCCCCAAATGTTTTAGAGGGTCAGCTCAGCAGCAGACCCTTACCCCTAATTTTTTAGATGGTCAGCTCAGCAGCAGACCCTCACCCTCAGCCAACTCTTTTCCATATTTCAATGGTATCTCAATGTTGAAATACGTTTGTTTAGATACACAATATGTGATTTCAAATGTGCAATTTGCTCACATTTTGAACAAAGATATGCACTGTCAAATGGGTGTTCCAGGACTGCATACATTTGTCAAGATGTGCACGGAACAGCCTTGTCAATTATGGAGCACATACTTGCTAATGGGGATTACACAAGAGAGAAAAAAAATACAATAATTCAATGCAATGAAAAAAAAATGAATAACATAGTTACATAGTAACATAGTTTATAAGGCTGAAAAAAGACATCTGTCCATCTAGTTCGGCCTGTTATCCTGCAAGACTTACTGTATTCTTCTCCTAACGTCCCTGAATCTAATGTCCCTCAATCTTAAGTCACACAATTAATACAAACACGCTTGAAATCAAGCAAGCAAACGCTCACAAACTCACATTGTTAGTCGGCTTATATATGTGCTGCTCTCAGACAACTTCAAACCAGACAGCAGTTTTTTTTCCTCTCTCCTTCTGAACAGGGAGGTTCATTTTTCCCAGTATAAGTGTAGTGTCATAAGTAGGGATGAGCGAACTCGAACTGTATAGTTCGGGTTCGTACCGAATTTTGGGGTGTCCGTGACACGGACCCGAACCCGGACATTTTCGTAAAAGTCCGGGTTCGGGTTCGGTGTTCGTCGCTTTCTTGGCGCTTTTGTGACGCTTTCTTGGCGCTTTTTGAAAGGCTGCAAAGCAGCCAATCAACAAGCGTCATACTACTTGCCCCAAGAGGCCGTCACAGCCATGCCTACTATTGGCATGGCTGTGATTGGCCAGAGCACCATGTGACCCAGCCTCTATTTAAGCTGGAGTCACATAGCGCCGCCCGTCACTCTGCTCTGATTAGCGTAGGGAGAGGTTGCGGATGCGACAGTAGGGCGAGATTAGGCAGATTAACTCCTCCAAAGGACTTCACTTGATTAATCGATCGATCTGCAGCTGTGCATCATTGAGCTGCTGAAATTCAAATGCTCACTCACTGTTTTTAGGCTGCCCAGACCGTTTGTCAGTCACTTTTTTCTGGGGTGATCGGCGGCCATTTTGTGTCTTGTGCGGTGCTGCGACCAAGTGCATCCAAGCTGCGACCAAGTGCATTTAACCCTCAATGGTGTGGTTGTTTTTTGGCTAAAGCCTACATCAGGGTGAAGCTGTCACACCAAGTGCATTTAACCAGCAATAGTCTGTTCATTTTTTTGGCCATATACTAAATCAGGGGCAAGCTGCGCCTGTCACCAAGTGCATTTAACCCTCAATGGTGTGGTTGTTTTTTGGCTAAAGCCTACATCAGGGTGAAGCTGTCACACCAAGTGCATTTAACCAGCAATAGTCTGTTCATTTTTTTGGCCATATACTAAATCAGGGGCAAGCTGCGCCTGTCACCAAGTGCATTTAACCCTCAATGGTGTGGTTGTTTTTTGGCTAAAGCCTACATCAGGGTGAAGCTGTCACACCAAGTGCATTTAACCAGCAATAGTCTGTTCATTTTTTGGCCATATACTACATCAGGGGCAAGCTGCGCCCGTCACCAAGTGCATTTAACCCTCAGTAGTGTGGTGCGTCAAGCTGTGACACCAAGTGCATTTAACCAGCAATAGTCTGTTCATTTTTTGGCCATATACTAAATCAGGGGCAAGCTGCGCCCGTCACCAAGTGCATTTAACCAGCAATAGTGTGGTTATTTTTTGGCCATATCCCAGTCTAATTCTGTCACTAAATCCATACCGGTCACCCAGCGCCTAAATACTAGGCCTCAAATTTATATCCCGCTAAATCTCTCGTTACCGCTGTCCTGTTGTGGCTGGGAAAGTTATTTAGTGTCCGTCAAAGCACATTTTTTGTTCTGGGTTGAAGTACAATTCCCAATTTAGCAATTTCATAATTTAGTGGTTCCTGCTATATCAGAGCTATTTGAAATCTATCCCTAAAAGGGTATATAATATTCAAGGTGCACATTGGGTCATTCAGAATAACTTCACACACACCCGCTACTGTGTATTTCCAAGTCTAATTCTGTCACTAAACCCATACCTGTCACCCAGCGCCTAAATACTAGGCCTCAAATTTATATCCTGCTAAATCTCTCGTTACCGCTGTCCTGTTGTGGCTGGGAAAGTTATTTAGTGTCCGTCAAAGCACATTTTTTGTTCTGGGTTGAAATACAATTCCCAATTTAGCAATTTCATAATTTAGTGGTTTCTGCTATATCAGAGCTATTTGAAATCTATCCCTAAAAGGGTATATAATATTCAAGGTGCACATTGGGTCATTCAGAATAACTTCACACACACCCGCTACTGTGTATTTCTAAGTCTAATTCTGTCACTAAACCCATACCTGTCACCCAGCGCCTAAATACTAGGCCTCAAATTTATATCCTGCTAAATCTCTCGTTAACGCTGTCCTGTTGTGGCTGGGAAAGTTATTTAGTGTCCGTCAAAGCACATTTTTTGTTCTGGGTTTAAATACAATTCCCAATTTAACAATTTCATAATTTAGTGGTTTCTGCTATATCAGAGCTATTTGAAATCTATCCCTAAAAGGGTATATAATATTCAAGGTGCACATTGGGTCATTCAGAATAACTTCACACACACCCGCTACTGTGTATTTCCAAGTCTAATTCTGTCACTAAACCCATACCTGTCACCCAGCGCCTAAATACTAGGCCTCAAATTTATATCCTGCTAAATCTCTCGTTACCGCTGTCCTGTTGTGGCTGGGAAAGTTATTTAGTGTCCGTCAAAGCACATTTTTTGTTCTGGGTTGAAATACAATTCCCAATTTAGCAATTTCATAATTTAGTGGTTTCTGCTATATCAGAGCTATTTGAAATCTATCCCTAAAAGGGTATATAATATTCAAGGTGCACATTGGGTCATTCAGAATAACTTCACACACACCCGCTACTGTGTATTTCTAAGTCTAATTCTGTCACTAAACCCATACCTGTCACCCAGCGCCTAAATACTAGGCCTCAAATTTATATCCTGCTAAATCTCTCGTTAACGCTGTCCTGTTGTGGCTGGGAAAGTTATTTAGTGTCCGTCAAAGCACATTTTTTGTTCTGGGTTGAAATACAATTCCCAATTTAACAATTTCATAATTTAGTGGTTTCTGCTATATCAGAGCTATTTGAAATCTATCCCTAAAAGGGTATATAATATTCAAGGTGCACATTGGGTCATTCAGAATAACTTCACACACACCCGCTACTGTGTATTTCCAAGTCTAATTCTGTCACTAAACCCATACCTGTCACCCAGCGCCTAAATACTAGGCCTCAAATTTATATCCTGCTAAATCTCTCGTTACCGCTGTCCTGTTGTGGCTGGGAAAGTTATTTAGTGTCCGTCAAAGCACATTTCTTGTTCTGGGTTGAAATACAATTCCCAATTTAGCAATTTCATAATTTAGTGGTTTCTGCTATATCAGAGCTATTTGAAATCTATCCCTAAAAGGGTATATAATATTCAAGGTGCACATTGGGTCATTCAGAATAACTTCACACACACCCGCTACTGTGTATTTCCAAGTCTAATTCTGTCACTAAACCCATACCTGTCACCCAGCGCCTAAATACTAGGCCTCAAATTTATATCCTGCTAAATCTCTCGTTAACGCTGTCCTGTTGTGGCTGGGAAAGTTATTTAGTGTCCGTCAAAGCACATTTTTTGTTCTGGGTTTAAATACAATTCCCAATTTAACAATTTCATAATTTAGTGGTTTCTGCTATATCAGAGCTATTTGAAATCTATCCCTAAAAGGGTATATAATATTCAAGGTGCACATTGGGTCATTCAGAATAACTTCACACACACCCGCTACTGTGTATTTCCAAGTCTAATTCTGTCACTAAACCCATACCTGTCACCCAGCGCCTAAATACTAGGCCTCAAATTTATATCCTGCTAAATCTCTCGTTACCGCTGTCCTGTTGTGGCTGGGAAAGTTATTTAGTGTCCGTCAAAGCACATTTTTTGTTCTGGGTTGAAGTACAATTCCCAATTTAGCAATTTCATAATTTAGTGGTTCCTGCTATATCAGAGCTATTTGAAATCTATCCCAAAAAGGGTATATAATATTCAAGGTGCACATAGGGTCATTCAGAATAACTTCACACACACGCTTCTGTGCATTTCCAAGTCTAATTCTGTCACTAAATCCATACCGGTCACCCAGCGCCTAAATACTAGGCCTCAAATTTATATCCCGCTGAATTTGAATACAATACATTGGGCCAAATAATATATTTGTTGTTGTGGTGAACCATAACAATGAGAAAAACATCTAGTAAGGGACGCGGACGTGGACATGGTCGTGGTGGTGTTAGTGGACCCTCTGGTGCTGGGAGAGGACGTGGCCAGTTCTGCCACATCCACACGTCCTAGTGTACCAACTACCTCAGGTCCCAGTAGCCGCCAGAATTTACAGCGATATATGGTGGGGCCCAATGCCGTTCTAAGGATGGTAAGGCCTGAGCAGGTACAGGCATTAGTCAATTGGGTGGCCGACAGTGGATCCAGCACGTTCACATTATCTCCCACCCAGTCTTCTGCAGAAAACGCACAGATGGCGCCTGAAAACCAACCCCATCAGTCTGTCACATCACCCCCATGCATACCAGGGAAACTGTCTCAGCCTCAAGTTATGCAGCAGTCTCTTATGCTGTTTGAAGACTCCGCTGGCAGGGTTTCCCAAGGGCATCCACCTAGCCCTTCCCCAGCGGTGAAAGACATAGAATGCACTGACGCACAACCACTTATGTTTCCTGATGATGAGGACATGGGAATACCACCTCAGCATGTCTCTGATGATGACAAAACACAGGTGCCAACTGCTGCGTCTTTCTGCAGTGTGCAGACTGAACAGGAGGTCAGGGATCAAGACTGGGTGGAAGACGATGCAGGGGACGATGAGGTCCTAGACCCCACATGGAATGAAGGTCGTGCCACTGACTTTCACAGTTCGGAGGAAGAGGCAGTGGTGAGACCGAGCCAACAGCGTAGCAAAAGAGGGAGCAGTGGGCAAAAGCAGAACACCCGCCGCCAAGAGACTCCGCCTGCTACTGACCGCCGCCACCTGGGACCGAGCACCCCAAAGGCAGCTTCAAGGAGTTCCCTGGCATGGCACTTCTTCAAACAATGTGCTGACGACAAGACCCGAGTGGTTTGCACGCTGTGCCATCAGAGCCTGAAGCGAGGCATTAACGTTCTGAACCTGAGCACAACCTGCATGACCAGGCACCTGCATGCAAAGCATGAACTGCAGTGGAGTAAACACCTTAAAACCAAGGAAGTCACTCAGGCTCCCCCTGCTACCTCTTCTGCTGCTGCCGCCTCGGCCTATTCTGCTGCTGCCGCCTCGGCCTCTTCCTCCGCCTCTGGAGGAACGTTGGCACCTGCCGCCCAGCAAACAGGGGATGTACCACCAACACCACCACCACCACCTCCGTCACCAAGCGTCTCAACCATGTCACACGCCAGCGTTCAGCTCTCCATCTCACAAACATTTGATAGAAAGCGTAAATTCCCACCTAGCCACCCTCGATCCCTGGCCCTGAATGCCAGCATTTCTAAACTACTGGCCTATGAAATGCTGTCATTTAGGCTGGTGGACACAGACAGCTTCAAACAGCTCATGTCGCTTGCTGTCCCACAGTATGTTGTTCCCAGCCGGCACTACTTCTCCAAGAGAGCCGTGCCTTCCCTGCACAACCAAGTATCCGATAAAATCAAGTGTGCACTGCGCAACGCCATCTGTAGCAAGGTCCACCTAACCACAGATACGTGGACCAGTAAGCACGGCCAGGGACGCTATATCTCCCTAACTGCACACTGGGTAAATGTAGTGGCAGCTGGGCCCCAGGCGGAGAGCTGTTTGGCGCACGTCCTGCCGCCGCCAAGGATCGCAGGGCAACATTCTTTGCCTCCTGTTGCCACCTCCTCCTTCTCGGCTTCCTCCTCCTCTTCTTCCACCTGCTCATCCAGTCAGCCACACACCTTCACCACCAACTTCAGCACAGCCCGGGGTAAACGTCAGCAGGCCATTCTGAAACTCATATGTTTGGGGGACAGGCCCCACACCGCACAGGAGTTGTGGCGGGGTATTGAACAACAGACCGACGAGTGGTTGCTGCCGGTGAGCCTCAAGCCCGGCCTGGTGGTGTGTGATAATGGGCGAAATCTCGTTGCAGCTCTGGGACTAGCCAATTTGACGCACATCCCTTGCTTGGCGCATGTGCTGAATTTGGTGGTGCAGAAGTTCATTCACAACTACCCCGACATGTCAGAGCTGCTGCATAAAGTGCGGGCCGTCTGTTCGCGCTTCCGGCGTTCACATCCTGCTGCTGCTCGCCTGTCTGCGCTACAGCGTAACTTCGGCCTTCCCGCTCACCGCCTCATATGCGACGTGCCCACCAGGTGGAACTCCACCTTGCACATGCTGGACAGACTGTGCGAGCAGCAGCAGGCCATAGTGGAGTTTCAGCTGCAGCACGCACGGGTCAGTCGCACTACAGAACAGCACCACTTCACCACCAATGACTGGGCCTCCATGCGAGACCTGTGTGCCCTGTTGCGCTGTTTCGAGTACTCCACCAACATGGCCAGTGGCGATGACACCGTTATCAGCGTTACAATACCACTTCTATGTCTCCTTGAGAAAACACTTAGGGCGATGATGGAAGAGGAGGTGGCCCAGGAGGAGGAGGAGGAGGAGGAGGAAGAGGGGTCATTTTTAGCACTTTCAGGCCAGTCTCTTCGAAGTGACTCAGAGGGAGGTTTTTGGCAACAGCAGAGGCCAGGTACAAATGTGGCCAGACAGGGCCCACTACTGGAGGACGAGGAGGACGAGGATGAGGAGGAGGTGGAGGAGGATGAGGATGAAGCATGGTCACAGCGGGGTGGCACCCAACGCAGCTCGGGTCCATCACTGGTGCGTGGCTGGGGGGAAAGGCAGGACGATGACGATACGCCTCCCACAGAGGACAGCTTGTCCTTACCCCTGGGCAGCCTGGCACACATGAGCGACTACATGCTGCAGTGCCTGCGCAACGACAGCAGAGTTGCCCACATTTTAACCTGTGCGGACTACTGGGTTGCCACCCTGCTGGATCCACGCTACAAAGACAATGTGCCCACCTTACTTCCTGCACTGGAGCGTGATAGGAAGATGCGCGAGTACAAGCGCACGTTGGTAGACGCGCTACTGAGAGCATTCCCAAATGTCACAGGGGAACAAGTGGAAGCCCAAGGCCAAGGCAGAGGAGGAGCAAGAGGTCGCCAAGGCAGCTGTGTCACGGCCAGCTCCTCTGAGGGCAGGGTTAGCATGGCAGAGATGTGGAAAAGTTTTGTCAACACGCCACAGCTAACTGCACCACCACCTGATACGCAACGTGTTAGCAGGAGGCAACATTTCACTAACATGGTGGAACAGTACGTGTGCACACCCCTCCACGTACTGACTGATGGTTCGGCCCCATTCAACTTCTGGGTCTCTAAATTGTCCACGTGGCCAGAGCTAGCCTTTTATGCCTTGGAGGTGCTGGCCTGCCCGGCAGCCAGCGTTTTGTCTGAACGTGTATTCAGCACGGCAGGGGGCGTCATTACAGACAAACGCAGCCGCCTGTCTACAGCCAATGTGGACAAGCTGACGTTCATAAAAATGAACCAGGCATGGATCCCACAGGACCTGTCCGTCCCTTGTCCAGATTAGACATTAACTACCTCCCCATAACCATATATTATTGGACTCCAGGGCACTTCCTCATTCAATCCTATTTTTATTTTCATTTTACCATTATATTGCGAGGCTACCCAAAGTTGAATGAACCTCTCCTCTGCCTGTGTGCTAGGCCTAAATATATGCCAATGGACTGTTGCAGTGGTGGCTGACATGAAGCCTGATTCTCTGCTATGACATGCAGACTAATTCTCTGCTGACATGAAGCCAGATTGTCTGTTACGGGACCTCTCTCCTCTGCCTGGGTGCTGGGCCTAAATTTATGACAATGGACTGTTGCAGTGGTGGCTGACGTGAAGCCTGATTCTCTGCTATGACATGCAGACTAATTCTCTGCTGACATGAAGCCAGATTGTCTGTTACGGGACCTCTCTGCTCTGCCTGTGTGCTAGGCCTAAATATATGCCAATGGACTGTTGCAGTGGTGGCAGACATGAAGCCTGATTCTCTGCTATGACATGCAGACTGATTCTCTGCTGACATGAAGCCAGATTGTCTGTTACGGGACCTCTCTGCTCTGCCTGTGTGCTAGGCCTAAATATATGCCAATGGACTGTTGCAGTGGTGGGTGACGTGAAGCCTCATTCTCTGCTATGACATGCAGACTGATTCTCTGCTGACATGAAGCCAGATCGTCTGTTACGGGACCTCTCTGCTCTGCCTGTGTGCTAGGCCTAAATATATGCCAATGGACTGTTGCAGTGGTGGGTGACGTGAAGCCTCATTCTCTGCTATGACATGCAGACTGATTCTCTGCTGACATGAAGCCAGATTGTCTGTTACGGGACCTCTCTGCTCTGCCTGTGTGCTAGGCCTAAATATATGCCAATGGACTGTTGCAGTGGTGGGTGACGTGAAGCCTCATTCTCTGCTATGACATGCAGACTGATTCTCTGCTGACATGAAGCCAGATTCTCTGTTACGGGACCTCTCTGCTCTGCCTGTGTGCTAGGCCTAAATATATGCCAATGGACTGTTGCAGTGGTGGGTGACGTGAAGCCTCATTCTCTGCTATGACATGCAGACTGATTCTCTGCTGACATGAAGCCAGATCGTCTGTTACGGGACCTCTCTGCTCTGCCTGTGTGCTAGGCCTAAATATATGCCAATGGACTGTTGCAGTGGTGGGTGACGTGAAGCCTCATTCTCTGCTATGACATGCAGACTGATTCTCTGCTGACATGAAGCCAGATTGTCTGTTACGGGACCTCTCTGCTCTGCCTGTGTGCTAGGCCTAAATATATGCCAATGGACTGTTGCAGTGGTGGGTGACGTGAAGCCTCATTCTCTGCTATGACATGCAGACTGATTCTCTGCTGTCATGAAGCCAGATTGTCTGTTACGGGACCTCTCTGCTCTGCCTGTGTGCTAGGCCTAAATATATGCCAATGGACTGTTGCAGTGGTGGGTGACGTGAAGCCTCATTCTCTGCTATGACATGCAGACTGATTCTCTGCTGACATGAAGCCAGATCGTCTGTTACGGGACCTCTCTGCTCTGCCTGTGTGCTAGGCCTAAATATATGCCAATGGACTGTTGCAGTGGTGGGTGACGTGAAGCCTCATTCTCTGCTATGACATGCAGACTGATTCTCTGCTGTCATGAAGCCAGATTGTCTGTTACGGGACCTCTCTGCTCTGCCTGTGTGCTAGGCCTAAATATATGCCAATGGACTGTTGCAGTGGTGGGTGACGTGAAGCCTCATTCTCTGCTATGACATGCAGACTGATTCTCTGCTGTCATGAAGCCAGATTGTCTGTTACGGGACCTCTCTGCTCTGCCTGTGTGCTAGGCCTAAATATATGCCAATGGACTGTTGCAGTGGTGGGTGACGTGAAGCCTCATTCTCTGCTATGACATGCAGACTGATTCTCTGCTGACATGAAGCCAGATTGTCTGTTACGGGACCTCTCTCCTCTGCCTGTGTGCTAGGCCTAAATATATGCCAATGGACTGTTGCAGTGGTGGCTGACGTGAAGCCTCATTCTCTGCTATGACATGCAGACTAATTCTCTGCTGACATGAAGCCAGATTGTCTGTTACGGGACCTCTCTCCTCTGCCTGGGTGCTGGGCCTAAATTTATGACAATGGACTGTTGCAGTGGTGGCTGACGTGAAGCCTGATTCTCTGCTATGACATGCAGACTGATTCTCTGCTGACATGAAGCCAGATCCTCTGTTACGGGACCTCTCTCCTCTGCCTGGGTGCTGGGCCTAAATTTATGACAATGGACTGTTGCAGTGGTGGCTGACGTGAAGCCTGATTCTCTGCTATGACATGCAGACTGATTCTCTGCTGACATGAAGCCAGATCCTCTGTTACGGGACCTCTCTCCTCTGCCTGGGTGCTGGGCCTAAATTTATGAAAATGGACTCTTACAGTGGTGGGTGACGTGAAGCCTGATTCTCTGCTATGACATGAAGACTGATTCTCTGCTGACATGAAGCCAGATTGTCTGTTACGGGACCTCTCTCCTCTGCCTGGGTGCCGGGGCCTAAATATCTGAGAATGGACTGTTCCAGTGGTGGGTGACGGGAAGCCAGATTCTCTGCTATGGAACCTATCTCCAATTGATTTTGGTTAATTTTTATTTATTTAATTTTTATTTTAATTAATTTCCCTATCCACATTTGTTTGCAGGGGATTTACCTACATGTTGCTGCCTTTTGCAGCCCTCTAGCCCTTTCCTGGGCTGTTTTACAGCCGTTTTAGTGCCGAAAAGTTCGGGTCCCCATTGACTTCAATGGGGTTCGGGTTCGGGACGAAGTTCGGATCGGGTTCGGATCCCGAACCCGAACATTTCCGGGATGTTCGGCCGAACTTCTCGAACCCGAACATCCAGGTGTTCGCTCAACTCTAGTCATAAGCCTTATTCACATGTCAGTGTTCCACGGATGTGTGCTGTCCATGTTCTCCATGGACAGCACACGTCCCCATTCATTTTAATGTGTGTTTTCAGACATCAGTGTTTTAGCACAGTACGTGGGTTTATGTTTTTAGCACCAATGCATGCTCTATTTTGTCCGTGTTTAAGGATATATCACACCCGTTATAATCTATGGGTCAGTGAAAGCCACGGATGCAACACGGATGCTAACCATGTTACATTCGTGTTTCATGGATCATTAGGAAGAGATGCTTTGAAAATTATTTTTCAGCTGTGCAAGGTCAGTGAAACATGGATGGCACATGGACAGCAAAAAAACGGACACACGGACCACACAGACAGCTTTACAGACAGCTTCACGGATGCATCGCTGACCACCTTCTCACAGATTTGAGCACTGACACGGACATGTGAATGAGACTTTAATCGGTTATTTAGTGGATGTCTGCAAACTTCACAATATGCTATGAGTAAGAACTAGAGATGTGTGAAGTTCTTAATTAGATTTGGCTGTTTTGCCAAATTTTAAAAAAAAAATAGCTTTGTCACAAAGTGCATTTTTTTACAAATAGCCCCCCATCATTGAACCCCTCAGATGCAGCATTCATCACTGATCGCGGCATCTGAGATCAATATTAAAGCATTTTAATTGTTCATAAGAAAGAAATAAAATTAAGTTGTACTTACCTCATCCATTTGATTGTGAAGAAGCCGCCATGGCCATCTTGCTTAAAGACCCAGCGCTTAATCTTGCGCGTGATGTCGTGTGTTACCACTCACAGAATTTTACGTGGAATCTTCAATCAAGATGGCTGCGGCGGTCTCTTTGTGCTCAAATGGATGAGGTAAGGATGACTTTTTATTTTTACTGCCATTTCAGAGAAAATTCATCCGTTACCACGAATCACGAGGAAATTCGGCTTAGTGGTGAATCAAATTTTTTGTGACATTCAGATCGAAGTCCACTTTGGTGGGCTTAAAAAACAAAATCACTCAACTCATCCACTTGCTCGTGCAGGGGCAATTCACTCCTGTCTTGATTGAAAAGGACCTGCACTGAGTGTGATGATGTCACTGCGAGCTCCTAGCGTGATCACATAGTGATGTTATCATGACCACGTGATCATGCTGGAAGTCTTTTTTAATCAAGAGAAGAGTGGACCAACTCTATGCGAGCAAGTGGATGAGGTGAGTATTTTTTTCTTCTTCTTTCAAAGACAATTCAAGCTGCCATTTTAGGAAAAATGATTAGTTACCACGAAGTGCAAGGAAATTCGGCTTCATTTAGAATGGAATTTTTCATAAAATCCAGACCGAATTCCACTTTGGATACTTTGCTTTAGTCAACACTAAGGCCAAGTTCTCACTTCAGTTATTTGGTCAGTTATTTCCATCAGTTATTGTCAGCCAAAACCAGTAGTGAGTCAAAAGCACAGAACAGGTGCAGATTTTTCCATTACACCTGATCTCTGATGACTTCACTACTCATATTGGCTCACAATAACTGATGGAAATAACGGACCAAATAACTTGGCCTTACGTATGCAATTAATGTTCCTTCTGCCTCATCTGTGAATGGTAGCCCACTGAATTAGAGTTCATTCCATGTGTCCATACAGAGAGAATGATGTGCACAATGTGAATATTATTAGTACTCGATATAATCAACTCTGTTTAGTCTTTATGCATCTGCTGTACATAATGTGATATTTTCTCACCTGTTTCCCAATTTCTAAGGTCAGAGAAATTCCAAATTATTATCAGTCAACTGTCTGTACTGCAGCTGTGCCACAAAACAAAGAGACAGCTGAACGGCAAGAAAGTTTTAACCATGTTGTGACTGGGATGATGACAAAATGGGTATTGTCAATCTTTGGTAAAACAAAACTTTTCTTATTGTATAGTTATACTATAGGTCAATTCTAGATATGAAATAACAAAAAACAAAAAAACTTGTTTCCCAAATGAAAAAGACAGGAGGGGGGGGGGGGGGTTAAGAAAGAGAAAGACTAGTACAAAAATGGCAATATGCCAAGTATGTTTGGCCAGTATTGTAGGCCAGGCAATACGCCTGGTATGCGGAGTATTTGTGCGTAGTATTGTAGACCAGGCAATGGGCCTCAGGGTTTCTGGGCAAGATATTCAAATTACCTTTCCCAAACCTATCTGACACCAGCAAATATTACACATAATATCTTGAATATGTTTTCCTCAGAAATCAAGTGGAGTGTTGTCTAGCCTACAATAGCCTCTCTCTCTCTCAATCTATGCAATTGCTGATGGCTGATATGGTTTCTCCCTATGTGTTTTGTGTCTGGAGGGAGACTCCAGAATTTTTGGAAAAATTTGGTGAACTTGAAACTAACCAAATCTTGCTAGATTCACTCATCTCTACACAGAATATATGAAGGAGAAGTGTTTGACAGCTTGTTACTTGTTCATCTCACAGTCCAGATCTCCAAAGGTGCAAGAAACACATAGGGAGAAACCATATCAGCCATCGGCAATTGCACATTCAAAAATTAATATTCAGCACTTGTTTTAGTTAAAAAGCCTAAGCTTTACCGTGTGCGCTAGTGATGAGCAAAGTGAGCTTTGGATCCTAGATCCAAAATTACTTAGCTCAAAACTTTGTTTGAATACTGTACGGAGATTCGTCTCCATACAGTATTCAAATTTTTGGGCTCCGGCAAGTTGAACTGAGTTACCACCGAAGTTTGCAAGATTTAACTTCGGCATTCGATTTTTAAAATTGAAAACCATGTTTAAACTGGAATCCGAAGTTGGCTTTCGTACTCCAAGTTTTAAAATGTTTTTCAAGTTGAAAAATCAAATCCCGAAGTTATTCACTGAAGTCACACAATAATTTGGTGATAATGAATTTCCCTCACCAAAGCCCATACATTTTAATGCTGTATAGCATTAAAACAAAGTTTGGAGCGAATCAACTTCAGATCTTGGATTCAAAGTTTGATTCACTCATACCTAGTGTGCACATTAAAAACACCATAAATGCAAGAAGAAGTACAGGACACTTACGTGTTTCAGAGCAAGCACATGACTCTCATCCTAGCCAACTCCTTACATGCTAAAACCACAGTTAAAAGCAGTACAATTTCTGTCTGTGCAGGTGCAACAGAAACACATTATCCAGATTAACCAATCGAAGGTGGGAGCTGAAATGCGCATCGAGGTGGACACATGCAGCATATGGGTTAAGTATCACAGCTCCTCTTGTTATAGCAGCACTACTATACAGGGAAGTAGTACTTTGTCAGCACAGGAACACTTTAGCTTTTCAACACTTTGATACTCAGTACACTGGTGAATTTACTCAAGTGTGTTTTGTATTGCTCTGGATGAGGCACTTGACCTTTTACCATTTTACGTGTTCTACATTTTCTGCAGCTTGTGTCCATTTCACTCTGTGATGCATTTTTTATCAAGATTTTAGTATCTATTTCTAATACAGTATTATATTAATTATACTATGTCAGTTGTGCACTGTTTTTATAGGTGGTGATTGTTGATTCTTTATAGGTGCAGGCTGTTACTTATCTTTTATTATGTACATGCAGATTTTAAATATTTTGAGTTTGCACTTGCTTTGGTGCACATATAGTTACTAGTATTGGGGCATTGGTCTGTAACATGTAAGCACCCTGTACAATTCCCTGCATTTATGATGTATGTAATGTGAGCATAATGAAGAAAGAAAAGAGAGAAAAGAAGGGAACAAAAGAACAAGAGAAAGAATAGAAGAGATATCCATCTAATGCCAAAATAATTAAAATCAGTGATTTTGTATATACTTTTCCTAGAAGCCAAGAGTAGTGTTACCTGGCATACAATACTCATGCATATTTTTAGTCTCCCTAATGATAAAGAGCATGCCAAAAAAACACACGGCAAGTCAACCAAGTAAGACAAGTTTCTCATGAGGCATTCTGGTTTCTCCTGTTTGTCTAGAAAGAGAACTATCTTGCATGATTTATTGAGAGATGTGTAAGTTTTGTGGGATGTTATAATTCTCTTGTTTCACTTTCAGTTGAATGTTACTTTTGAGGTCTCTGTGGTTCATCTGATGTTGAATCAAATGATGAAATAAAATTGCTGAAGGTGTCTGTTTTTGCTATACACAATATGTATGCTCGGGTGAAGAGGAAACTATATTTGTACCTACTTGCTGCTGCAGAGCCAAGGTCCTAGAGGATGGACCACTGATCAAGTTGCAGCATATTTTAGTAGGAATTCTATCATATAAGTGTATTGTTCTTAAAGAGGACCTTTTATCAGTTTTTACATAGGCTAATTATGGTATTACATTGTAGGGCGGCCCCCACTGATGCCATGGGTGTTTTTTTTTTTCAAACCCCCCCTCCCGCGTTCATCCGCTGTGGTCAGGGTGAGATTCCTTCTCCCTGGCTGTGAGTGGTCTGCTCTGATTGGATTGTGCTCGCAGCCATGGAGAAGGAGACGCCCACAGCAGAAGACTGAGTCTCTGCCCCGTTGCGAAGTTACAGTTCATTACAATTCAGAGCGCCAAAATAACGGGGGACCACAGCGGCATCAGTGGGGGCTGCCCTACAAGGAAATACCATAATTAGCCTATGTCAAAACTGATGAAAGGTCTTCTTTAAATTCAGTATTTATAGAAAGTTTTTTTAAAATACTTTTTTGATTGTGTGTGTGTGTCTGTGTGAGAGTAAACGGTATGTATGTACTTTGTCTGTGAGACTGTGTGGTAGTTAGACTGTGGCTGTGACATCATCCATGGCAGTTAAAATTTGAATCTCTGAACATTCTGCCATTCATGTCTATGGAGATTTTTAAACTAAATTTTTTGAAAAAAAGGAAATACGTAGCATACCTTAGGACAACTTTACTATAATGGCTGCTTCCTATTGCTACAGTATATAGACAGGCAGACTGGACAATCAGTAAACATTGCAGGACAGGTTACTGACACTGCTCTAACAAAATAAAGATAAAAATCACACTGCTGGGCGGAGAGCACAGCAGAGAGCAACCATGCTCCACTACGTACACAGTGCAGAGGAAGGAGAGCAGAGCTCACTTCCAGCATAGAGAAATTCTAAATCTCTCAGAAGACATTCCTGACATTTGTGGAGCCCCATTTAACTCCTCCTGCACACCCCTGCCACCTAATATAAGGTAGAAGAAATGTCTCTTTCACAGTAACTTCAGACTAAAAGATGAACTAAACTTTTAGCCCCATTTTCTGGGGCTAAAAAATATGTCTTATGGTCAGATAAATATGGTACATTATAAAAATGTATTATAGGCTATTTCGAAAAGGGACAGGACTCAGATTAATTTGCATATGTATTACATTTTCAATTTTTTACACAATAAAAGCACACAGAGCTATGGGGACTGGATTGTCACGGATACGGTTATGGTCGTGACTCCTCAACCGCATGCGGTTGCCTGCGGTTTGGTTTTGGTGTTCAATCACAGGTGAGGGGCGCTGGTGTGTGGCCTCACTTGTGGTTGCCGCGGGCAACTAGTTCATGGCATGCGGTTGCACCTAACAACCTTCATGTTGGGTGTTGTGTAGGGAAGAGTCCTAGTGCACACACAACACAAAACGCAGTGCACACCAGACAAACAAACACAACACCCAACATGAAGGTTGTTAGGTGCAACCGCATGCCATGAACTAGTTGCCCGCGGCAACCACAAGTGAGGCCACACACCAGCGGCCCTCACCTGTGATTGAACACCAAAACCAAACCGCAGGCAACCGCATGCGGTTGAGGAATCACGACCATAACCGTGGCCGTGACATGGATATTGCGGATGTGCTAGCGGCCATCTAGCAACCCATGTCCTCAGCTCTATACACAAAATCCCGGTGACAGGTTCCCTTTAAACAAAAGGTTAGCTACCCTTTAAATAAGTAGATTTTGTTAGATGTATGAGTTCTGCATCTTATTATTATTTTTGTATAACCTGCTGGTATGTAAAGCTTATAATAATGAGTTTCTACCATTAGATTAGAATTGCAAAGGCCTGATATAGGTCTCTCTATTACTGCCTTAGGATTGCCCTCTTGTGGAAAAAGACTGTGAGACATCACAGAAGTAAAAATAATTTGTCAGGCTAGATTTTCACTTCATGTTTGATCCCCAATTCAAATTGTATAAAAAGGCAAAGAAAGACAATGACAGAGATTAAAACTAGGTCTACAAAGAAGGGGATTTATTGGAGGCAGTATGCAACTTCTTAATGAATTTGGCACTAGGGCTGGCTTATGTGATACCAAGATTAATAAATTAGAGATTTAAAGACTGATTTTAATTATCAAGCTACATCTGCAGTTCAACACAATTTGCCACCTTCCTTATGTCACCTTTTGGTTGCTGGTTTACACTTAGGCCCCGTTCACATTTCCGTGTCAGTGTCATATCTGTGGAAAAAAAGCATACATGTTTCATCCATGAAGATGTCCGTGAAGGGTCCGTGGTTGGTCCGCATGTCTGTTTTTACCATTCGTGTGTTAGTAATTCACTGACGTTGCTCAGCTGAAAATTAATTTTCTAAGAATCTCCTATTAGTCTTCAATGAAAAATGGACGCAACACTGATACAACATGGATGTGTGTCAGTGATTTTCAATAGGCGTGCTTGGTCCGCATCACGGATCAAAGTTGTGCATGCCCCCATGATTTTTTTACTGACCCATGGTCAGTAAAAAAATACTGAAATGTGAACAGACACATTTAAATCAATGAGCACAAGTGCTGTCCGCAGAAAATGCGGACAGCACACGTCAGTGAAAAACGGAAATGTGAACGAGGCCTCACATCCATACAAATGGATCAAGCCTTTAGTACATTTGGCACATATTTTGCCTTATTTAGAGTTTTTTCTTTTTAACTGTTAATGCATGAAAGTTTCTTAAAGGGGTTGTCCGGTTTCAGGAGAAAATCTGTCAACCCCCGAATCTGCCTGAAATACAGAACAGGTATGTACTTACCTGTTAGATTTGCATTGCTGCTCCGGTTCTTGTGGACGGGTTCTATTTACCCTGTTGCAGGGTGATGTCATGTCAAAAACACGTGACCACTGTAGCCGACTACTGTCTAATAACTGCACCCGACAAGGCGAATGATTGGCTGCATCGGCTGCAAAGGTCATGTGTTTTGCGCTGCAGCTGGGTAAATAGATTCCAGATGCGAGAACTGAGCCTTGGCGCAGAATCAGTTTTTTAGTTCAGTTGGATTGCTAAAATGCCATTCAGCATTTCATACACATAGATACCTCTGTGCCAATTACCATCAAAATGCTATTTTGCATAAAAATTTGATAATAGTTGATATTAGTGGTTAAAGATGAAGGTTATATACAAATATATTATATACAAAGTTACGTACAAATTAGACCTAAATTTACATGCATGCATTTTCATAAAATCACCAGAACAAAAACCTTACATTTAAAAAAAGTAACCAACTATAAAATATAGGGATTACAGTCCTTGAAAAGTAAGTGAACCCCTAAACTATATATTTCCTGAAAGCAGACAACCTGATGACTTCAGTTGCCTTAACAGACTGTTGACAACCATGTCACCTTCATGTATCTTAAACTGGAATTATTTTAAAAATGCATCAGTACAAACATTTGAGCCTAAAACTCACATCCAAGCACATCCAAAATAATATATTCAGGTGTGCAAAGCTTATACAGTATATACCACAAGTGCATGCATCAACAAGAGCTTTGTAAGGCTACTTTCACACTAGCGGAAGGACGGATCCGACTGGCTGTTCACCCTGTCGGATCCGTCCTGCCGCTATTTCGCCGTGCTGCCGCTCCGTCCCCATTGACTATAATGGGGACAAGGGCGGCGCTCCAGCGCAGCACGGCAGTTCGCGGTGAGAGGCCGCCAGACCAAAAAGTTGGACATGCAGGACTTTTAGTCCGGCTGCCTTTAACGTGCACTGCCGTGCTGCGTCGGAGCTCTGCCCCTGTCCCCATTATAGTCAATACAGCGAAATAGAGGCAGGACGGATCCGACAGGGTGAACAGCCTGTCGGATCCGTCCTGCCGCTAGTGTGAAAGTAGCCTTACAAAGAAATTTGCTTTGAGATGAATTACTTTGTCACGAAGCGCATTTCTTTGTATGAAGTGGGTGCAATGACAGGGAGTGGCGATTGCACTGCTCCCCGTCATTGTACCCACAGATGCTGCGTTCATACATGATCTCAGCATCTGATATAAATCACAGAGAATAATATATTTTTTTTAAATCATAAGTTTTTAAAAATCACACCGTGCACAGTGATTTATGACATCACCACGCCGGCCAGCACAAGATTTTGCGCCAGATCTTAAAGCAAGATGGTGGCGGCTGTCCCGTCGCAAGCAAATGGATCACCATTTGCTTGCAACGGGACAGCCGCCACCATCTTGCTTTAAGATCTGGCGCAAAATCTTGTGCTGGCCGGCGTGGTGATGTCATAAATCACCGTGCACGGGATTTCGTGTAAGATCCTAAATAGAGTTGAGCGAACACCTGGATGTTCGGGTTCGAGAAGTTCGGCCGAACATCCCGGAAATGTTCGGGTTCGGGATCCGAACCCGATCCGAACTTCGTCCCGAACCCGAACCCCATTGAAGTCAATGGGGACCCGAACTTTTCGGCACTAAAACGGCTGTAAAACAGCCCAGGAAAGGGCTAGAGGGCTGCAAAAGGCAGCAACATGTAGGTAAATCCCCTGCAAACAAATGTGGATAGGGAAATTAATTAAAATAAAAATTAAATAAATAAAAATTAACCAAAATCAATTGGAGAGAGGTTCCATAGCAGAGAATCTGGCTTCCCGTCACCCACCACTGGAACAGTCCATTCTCAGATATTTAGGCCCCGGCACCCAGGCAGAGGAGAGAGGTCCCGTAACAGAGAATCTGTCTTCATGTCAGCAGAGAATTAGTCTGCATGTCATAGCAGAGAATGAGGCTTCACGTCAGCCACCACTGCAACAGTCCATTGGCATATATTTAGGCCTAGCACACAGGCAGAGGAGAGAGGTCCCGTAACAGAGAATCTGGCTTCATGTCAGCAGAGAATCAGTCTGCATGTCATAGCAGAGAATGAGGCTTCACGTCAGCCACCACTGCAACAGTCCATTGGCATATATTTAGGCCCAGCACACACACAGGCAGAGGAGAGAGGTCCCGTAACAGAGAATCTGTCTTCATGTCAGCAGAGAATTAGTCTGCATGTCATAGCAGAGAATGAGGCTTCACGTCACCCACCACTGCAACAGTCCATTGGCATATATTTAGGCCTAGCACACAGGCAGAGCAGAGAGGTCCCGTAACAGACAATCTGGCTTCATGACAGCAGAGAATCAGTCTGCATGTCATAGCAGAGAATGAGGCTTCACGTCACCCACCACTGCAACAGTCCATTGGCATATATTTAGGCCTAGCACACAGGCAGAGGAGAGAGGTCCCGTAACAGAGAATCTGTCTTCATGTCAGCAGAGAATCAGTCTGCATGTCATAGCAGAGAATGAAGCTTCACGTCAGCCACCACTGCAACAGTCCATTGGCATATATTTAGGCCCAGCACCCAGGCAGAGGAGGGAGGTCCCGTAACAGAGAATCTGTCTTCATGTCAGCAGAGAATTAGTCTGCATGTCATAGCAGAGAATGAGGCTTCACGTCAGCCACCACTGCAACAGTCCATTGGCATATATTTAGGCCCAGCACACACACAGGCAGAGGAGAGAGGTCCCGTAACAGAGAATCTGGCTTCATGTCAGCAGAGAATCAGTCTGCATGTCATAGCAGAGAATGAGGCTTCACGTCAGCCACCACTGCAACAGTCCATTGGCATATATTTAGGCCCAGCACACACACAGGCAGAGGAGAGAGGTCCCGTAACAGAGAATCTGGCTTCATGTCAGCAGAGAATCAGTCTGCATGTCATAGCAGAGAATGAGGCTTCACGTCAGCCACCACTGCAACAGTCCATTGGCATATATTTAGGCCCAGCACCCAGGCAGAGGAGGGAGGTCCCGTAACAGAGAATCTGTCTTCATGTCAGCAGAGAATTAGTCTGCATGTCATAGCAGAGAATGAGGCTTCACGTCAGCCACCACTGCAACAGTCCATTGGCATATATTTAGGCCCAGCACACACACAGGCAGAGGAGAGAGGTCCCGTAACAGAGAATCTGGCTTCATGTCAGCAGAGAATCAGTCTGCATGTCATAGCAGAGAATGAGGCTTCACGTCAGCCACCACTGCAACAGTCCATTGGCATATATTTAGGCCCAGCACCCAGGCAGAGGAGGGAGGTCCCGTAACAGAGAATCTGTCTTCATGTCAGCAGAGAATTAGTCTGCATGTCATAGCAGAGAATGAGGCTTCACGTCAGCCACCACTGCAACAGTCCATTGGCATATATTTAGGCCCAGCACACACACAGGCAGAGGAGAGAGGTCCCGTAACAGAGAATCTGGCTTCATGTCAGCAGAGAATCAGTCTGCATGTCATAGCAGAGAATGAGGCTTCACGTCAGCCACCACTGCAACAGTCCATTGGCATATATTTAGGCCCAGCACACACACAGGCAGAGGAGAGAGGTCCCGTAACAGAGAATCTGGCTTCATGTCAGCAGAGAATCAGTCTGCATGTCATAGCAGAGAATGAGGCTTCACGTCAGCCACCACTGCAACAGTCCATTGGCATATATTTAGGCCCAGCACACACACAGGCAGAGGAGAGAGGTCCCGTAACAGAGAATCTGGCTTCATGTCAGCAGAGAATCAGTCTGCATGTCATAGCAGAGAATGAGGCTTCACGTCAGCCACCACTGCAACAGTCCATTGGCATATATTTAGGCCCAGCACACACACAGGCAGAGGAGAGAGGTCCCGTAACAGAGAATCTGTCTTCATGTCAGCAGAGAATTAGTCTGCATGTCATAGCAGAGAATGAGGCTTCACGTCACCCACCACTGCAACAGTCCATTGGCATATATTTAGGCCTAGCACACAGGCAGAGCAGAGAGGTCCCGTAACAGACAATCTGGCTTCATGACAGCAGAGAATCAGTCTGCATGTCATAGCAGAGAATGAGGCTTCACGTCACCCACCACTGCAACAGTCCATTGGCATATATTTAGGCCTAGCACACAGGCAGAGCAGAGAGGTCCCGTAACAGACAATCTGGCTTCATGTCAGCAGAGAATCAGTCTGCATGTCATAGCAGAGAATGAGGCTTCACGTCACCCACCACTGCAACAGTCCATTGGCATATATTTAGGCCTAGCACACAGGCAGAGCAGAGAGGTCCCGTAACAGACAATCTGGCTTCATGACAGCAGAGAATCAGTCTGCATGTCATAGCAGAGAATGAGGCTTCACGTCACCCACCACTGCAACAGTCCATTGGCATATATTTAGGCCTAGCACACAGGCAGAGCAGAGAGGTCCCGTAACAGACAATCTGGCTTCATGTCAGCAGAGAATCAGTCTGCATGTCATAGCAGAGAATGAGGCTTCACGTCACCCACCACTGCAACAGTCCATTGGCATATATTTAGGCCTAGCACACAGGCAGAGCAGAGAGGTCCCGTAACAGACGATCTGGCTTCATGTCAGCAGAGAATCAGTCTGCATGTCATAGCAGAGAATCAGGCTTCACGTCAGCCACCACTGCAACAGTCCATTGTCATAAATTTAGGCCCAGCACCCAGGCAGAGGAGAGAGGTCCCGTAACAGACAATCTGGCTTCATGTCAGCAGAGAATTAGTCTGCATGTCATAGCAGAGAATCAGGCTTCATGTCAGCCACCACTGCAACAGTCCATTGGCATATATTTAGGCCTAGCACACAGGCAGAGGAGAGGTTCATTCAACTTTGGGTAGCATCGCAATATAATGGTAAAATGAAAATAAAAATAGGATTGAATGAGGAAGTGCCCTGGAGTCCAATAATATATGGTTATGGGGAGGTAGTTAATGTCTAATCTGGACAAGGGACGGACAGGTCCTGTGGGATCCATGCCTGGTTCATTTTTATGAACGTCAGCTTGTCCACATTGGCTGTAGACAGGCGGCTGCGTTTGTCTGTAATGACGCCCCCTGCCGTGCTGAATACACGTTCAGACAAAACGCTGGCTGCCGGGCAGGCCAGCACCTCCAAGGCATAAAAGGCTAGCTCTGGCCACGTGGACAATTTAGAGACCCAGAAGTTGAATGGGGCCGAACCATCAGTCAGTACGTGGAGGGGTGTGCACACGTACTGTTCCACCATGTTAGTGAAATGTTGCCTCCTGCTAACACGTTGCGTATCAGGTGGTGGTGCAGTTAGCTGTGGCGTGTTGACAAAAGTTTTCCACATCTCTGCCATGCTAACCCTGCCCTCAGAGGAGCTGGCCGTGACACAGCTGCCTTGGCGACCTCTTGCTCCTCCTCTGCCTTGGCCTTGGGCTTCCACTTGTTCCCCTGTGACATTTGGGAATGCTCTCAGTAGCGCGTCTACCAACGTGCGCTTGTACTCGCGCATCTTCCTATCACGCTCCAGTGCAGGAAGTAAGGTGGGCACATTGTCTTTGTAGCGTGGATCCAGCAGGGTGGCAACCCAGTAGTCCGCACAGGTTAAAATGTGGGCAACTCTGCTGTCGTTGCGCAGGCACTGCAGCATGTAGTCGCTCATGTGTGCCAGGCTGCCCAGGGGTAAGGACAAGCTGTCCTCTGTGGGAGGCGTATCGTCATCGTCCTGCCTTTCCCCCCAGCCACGCACCAGTGATGGACCCGAGCTGCGTTGGGTGCCACCCCGCTGTGACCATGCTTCATCCTCATCCTCCTCCACCTCCTCCTCATCCTCGTCCTCCTCGTCCTCCAGTAGTGGGCCCTGGCTGGCCACATTTGTACCTGGCCTCTGCTGTTGCAAAAAACCTCCCTCTGAGTCACTTCGAAGAGACTGGCCTGAAAGTGCTAAAAATGACCCCTCTTCCTCATCCTCCTCCTCCTCCTCCTGGGCCACCTCCTGTTCCATCATCGCCCTAAGTGTTTTCTCAAGGAGACATAGAAGTGGTATTGTAACGCTGATAACGGTGTCATCGCCACTGGCCATGTTGGTGGAGTACTCGAAACAGCGCAACAGGGCACACAGGTCTCGCATGGAGGCCCAGTCATTGGTGGTGAAGTGGTGCTGTTCTGTAGTGCGACTGACCCGTGCGTGCTGCAGCTGAAACTCCACTATGGCCTGCTGCTGCTCGCACAGTCTGTCCAGCATGTGCAAGGTGGAGTTCCACCTGGTGGGCACGTCGCATATGAGGCGGTGAGCGGGAAGGCCGAAGTTACGCTGTAGCGCAGACAGGCGAGCAGCGGCAGGATGTGAACGCCGGAAGCGCGAACAGACGGCCCGCACTTTATGCAGCAGCTCTGACATGTCGGGGTAGTTGTGAATGAACTTCTGCACCACCAAATTCAGCACATGCGCCAAGCAAGGGATGTGCGTCAAATTGGCTAGTCCCAGAGCTGCAACGAGATTTCGCCCATTATCACACACCACCAGGCCGGGCTTGAGGCTCACCGGCAGCAACCACTCGTCGGTCTGTTGTTCAATACCCCGCCACAACTCCTGTGCGGTGTGGGGCCTGTCCCCCAAACATATGAGTTTCAGAATGGCCTGCTGACGTTTACCCCGGGCTGTGCTGAAGTTGGTGGTGAAGGTGTGTGGCTGACTGGATGAGCAGGTGGAAGAAGAGGAGGAGGAAGCCGAGAAGGAGGAGGTGGCAACAGGAGGCAAAGAATGTTGCCCTGCGATCCTTGGCGGCGGCAGGACGTGCGCCAAACAGCTCTCCGCCTGGGGCCCAGCTGCCACTACATTTACCCAGTGTGCAGTTAGGGAGATATAGCGTCCCTGGCCGTGCTTACTGGTCCACGTATCTGTGGTTAGGTGGACCTTGCTACAGATGGCGTTGCGCAGTGCACACTTGATTTTATCGGATACTTGGTTGTGCAGGGAAGGCACGGCTCTCTTGGAGAAGTAGTGCCGGCTGGGAACAACATACTGTGGGACAGCAAGCGACATGAGCTGTTTGAAGCTGTCTGTGTCCACCAGCCTAAATGACAGCATTTCATAGGCCAGTAGTTTAGAAATGCTGGCATTCAGGGCCAGGGATCGAGGGTGGCTAGGTGGGAATTTACGCTTTCTATCAAATGTTTGTGAGATGGAGAGCTGAACGCTGGCGTGTGACATGGTTGAGACGCTTGGTGACGGAGGTGGTGGTGGTGGTGTTGGTGGTACATCCCCTGTTTGCTGGGCGGCAGGTGCCAACGTTCCTCCAGAGGCGGAGGAAGAGGCCGAGGCGGCAGCAGCAGAATAGGCCGAGGCGGCAGCAGCAGAAGAGGTAGCAGGGGGAGCCTGAGTGACTTCCTTGGTTTTAAGGTGTTTACTCCACTGCAGTTCATGCTTTGCATGCAGGTGCCTGGTCATGCAGGTTGTGCTCAGGTTCAGAACGTTAATGCCTCGCTTCAGGCTCTGATGGCACAGCGTGCAAACCACTCGGGTCTTGTCGTCAGCACATTGTTTGAAGAAGTGCCATGCCAGGGAACTCCTTGAAGCTGCCTTTGGGGTGCTCGGTCCCAGATGGCGGCGGTCAGTAGCAGGCGGAGTCTCTTGGCGGCGGGTGTTCTGCTTTTGCCCACTGCTCCCTCTTTTGCTACGCTGTTGGCTCGGTCTCACCACTGCCTCTTCCTCCGAACTGTGAAAGTCAGTGGCACGACCTTCATTCCATGTGGGGTCTAGGACCTCATCGTCCCCTGCATCGTCTTCCACCCAGTCTTGATCCCTGACCTCCTGTTCAGTCTGCACACTGCAGAAAGACGCAGCAGTTGGCACCTGTGTTTCGTCATCATCAGAGACATGCTGAGGTGGTATTCCCATGTCCTCATCATCAGGAAACATAAGTGGTTGTGCGTCAGTGCATTCTATGTCTTTCACCGCTGGGGAAGGGCTAGGTGGATGCCCTTGGGAAACCCTGCCAGCGGAGTCTTCAAACAGCATAAGAGACTGCTGCATAACTTGAGGCTGAGACAGTTTCCCTGGTATGCATGGGGGTGATGTGACAGACTGATGGGGTTGGTTTTCAGGCGCCATCTGTGCGCTTTCTGCAGAAGACTGGGTGGGAGATAATGTGAACGTGCTGGATCCACTGTCGGCCACCCAATTGACTAATGCCTGTACCTGCTCAGGCCTTACCATCCTTAGAACGGCATTGGGCCCCACCATATATCGCTGTAAATTCTGGCGGCTACTGGGACCTGAGGTAGTTGGTACACTAGGACGTGTGGATGTGGCAGAACGGCCACGTCCTCTCCCAGCACCAGAGGGTCCACTAACACCACCACGACCATGTCCACGTCCGCGTCCCTTACTAGATGTTTTTCTCATTGTTATGGTTCACCACAACAACAAATATATTATTTGGCCCAATGTATTGTATTCAAATTCAGCGGGATATAAATTTGAGGCCTAGTATTTAGGCGCTGGGTGACCGGTATGGATTTAGTGACAGAATTAGACTTGGAAATGCACAGAAGCGTGTGTGTGAAGTTATTCTGAATGACCCTATGTGCACCTTCAATATTATATACCCTTTTAGGGATAGATTTCAAATAGCTCTGATATAGCAGAACCACTAAATTATGAAATTGCTAAATTGGGAATTGTACTTCAACCCAGAACAAAAAATGTGCTTTGACGGACACTAAATATCTTGCCCAGCAACAACAGTACAGCGGTGGGTAACGAGAGATTTAGAGGGATTTAAATTTGAGGCCTAGTATTTAGGCGCTGGGTCACCGGTATGGATTTAGTGACAGAATTAGACTTGGAAATGCACAGAAGCGTGTGTGTGAAGTTATTCTGAATGACCCTATGTGCACCTTCAATATTATATACCCTTTTAGGGATAGATTTCAAATAGCTCTGATATAGCAGAAACCACTAAATTATGAAATTGCTAAATTGGGAATTGTACTTCAACCCAGAACAAAAAATGTGCTTTGACGGACACTAAATATCTTGCCCAGCAACAACAGTACAGCGGTGGGTAACGAGAGATTTAGAGGGATTTAAATTTGAGGCCTAGTATTTAGGCGCTGGGTGACAGGTATGGGTTTAGTGACAGAATTAGACTTGGAAATACACAGTAGCGGGTGTGTGTGAAGTTATTCTGAATGACCCAATGTGCACCTTCAATATTATATACCCTTTTAGGGATAGATTTCAAATAGCTCTGATATAGCAGAAACCACTAAATTATGAAATTGCTAAATTGGGAATTGTACTTCAACCCAGAACAAAAAATGTGCTTTGACGGACACTAAATATCTTGCCCAGCAACAACAGTACAGCGGTGGGTAACGAGAGATTTAGAGGGATTTAAATTTGAGGCCTAGTATTTAGGCGCTGGGTCACCGGTATGGATTTAGTGACAGAATTAGACTTGGAAATGCACAGAAGCGTGTGTGTGAAGTTATTCTGAATGACCCTATGTGCACCTTCAATATTATATACCCTTTTAGGGATAGATTTCAAATAGCTCTGATATAGCAGAAACCACTAAATTATGAAATTGCTAAATTGGGAATTGTACTTCAACCCAGAACAAAAAATGTGCTTTGACGGACACTAAATATCTTGCCCAGCAACAACAGTACAGCGGTGGGTAACGAGAGATTTAGAGGGATTTAAATTTGAGGCCTAGTATTTAGGCGCTGGGTCACCGGTATGGATTTAGTGACAGAATTAGACTTGGAAATGCACAGAAGCGTGTGTGTGAAGTTATTCTGAATGACCCTATGTGCACCTTCAATATTATATACCCTTTTAGGGATAGATTTCAAATAGCTCTGATATAGCAGAAACCACTAAATTATGAAATTGCTAAATTGGGAATTGTACTTCAACCCAGAACAAAAAATGTGCTTTGACGGACACTAAATATCTTGCCCAGCAACAACAGTACAGCGGTGGGTAACGAGAGATTTAGAGGGATTTAAATTTGAGGCCTAGTATTTAGGCGCTGGGTCACCGGTATGGATTTAGTGACAGAATTAGACTTGGAAATGCACAGAAGCGTGTGTGTGAAGTTATTCTGAATGACCCTATGTGCACCTTCAATATTATATACCCTTTTAGGGATAGATTTCAAATAGCTCTGATATAGCAGAAACCACTAAATTATGAAATTGCTAAATTGGGAATTGTACTTCAACCCAGAACAAAAAATGTGCTTTGACGGACACTAAATATCTTGCCCAGCAACAACAGTACAGCGGTGGGTAACGAGAGATTTAGAGGGATTTAAATTTGAGGCCTAGTATTTAGGCGCTGGGTGACAGGTATGGGTTTAGTGACAGAATTAGACTTGGAAATACACAGTAGCGGGTGTGTGTGAAGTTATTCTGAATGACCCAATGTGCACCTTCAATATTATATACCCTTTTAGGGATAGATTTCAAATAGCTCTGATATAGCAGGAACCACTAAATTATGAAATTGCTAAATTGGGAATTGTACTTCAACCCAGAACAAAAAATGTGCTTTGACGGACACTAAATATCTTGCCCAGCAACAACAGTACAGCTGGTGGGTAACGAGAGATTTAGAGGGATTTAAATTTGAGGCCTAGTATTTAGGCGCTGGGTCACCGGTATGGATTTAGTGACAGAATTAGACTTGGAAATGCACAGAAGCGTGTGTGTGAAGTTATTCTGAATGACCCTATGTGCACCTTCAATATTATATACCCTTTTAGGGATAGATTTCAAATAGCTCTGATATAGCAGAAACCACTAAATTATGAAATTGCTAAATTGGGAATTGTACTTCAACCCAGAACAAAAAATGTGCTTTGACGGACACTAAATATCTTGCCCAGCAACAACAGTACAGCGGTGGGTAACGAGAGATTTAGAGGGATTTAAATTTGAGGCCTAGTATTTAGGCGCTGGGTCACCGGTATGGATTTAGTGACAGAATTAGACTTGGAAATGCACAGAAGCGTGTGTGTGAAGTTATTCTGAATGACCCTATGTGCACCTTCAATATTATATACCCTTTTAGGGATAGATTTCAAATAGCTCTGATATAGCAGAAACCACTAAATTATGAAATTGCTAAATTGGGAATTGTACTTCAACCCAGAACAAAAAATGTGCTTTGACGGACACTAAATATCTTGCCCAGCAACAACAGTACAGCGGTGGGTAACGAGAGATTTAGAGGGATTTAAATTTGAGGCCTAGTATTTAGGCGCTGGGTGACAGGTATGGGTTTAGTGACAGAATTAGACTTGGAAATACACAGTAGCGGTGTGTGTGAAGTTATTCTGAATGACCCAATGTGCACCTTCAATATTATATACCCTTTTAGGGATAGATTTCAAATAGCTCTGATATAGCAGGAACCACTAAATTATGAAATTGCTAAATTGGGAATTGTACTTCAACCCAGAACAAAAAATGTGCTTTGACGGACACTAAATATCTTGCCCAGCAACAACAGTACAGCGGTGGGTAACGAGAGATTTAGAGGGATTTAAATTTGAGGCCTAGTATTTAGGCGCTGGGTCACCGGTATGGATTTAGTGACAGAATTAGACTTGGAAATGCACAGAAGCGTGTGTGTGAAGTTATTCTGAATGACCCTATGTGCACCTTCAATATTATATACCCTTTTAGGGATAGATTTCAAATAGCTCTGATATAGCAGAAACCACTAAATTATGAAATTGCTAAATTGGGAATTGTACTTCAACCCAGAACAAAAAATGTGCTTTGACGGACACTAAATATCTTGCCCAGCAACAACAGTACAGCGGTGGGTAACGAGAGATTTAGAGGGATTTAAATTTGAGGCCTAGTATTTAGGCGCTGGGTCACCGGTATGGATTTAGTGACAGAATTAGACTTGGAAATGCACAGAAGCGTGTGTGTGAAGTTATTCTGAATGACCCTATGTGCACCTTCAATATTATATACCCTTTTAGGGATAGATTTCAAATAGCTCTGATATAGCAGAAACCACTAAATTATGAAATTGCTAAATTGGGAATTGTACTTCAACCCAGAACAAAAAATGTGCTTTGACGGACACTAAATATCTTGCCCAGCAACAACAGTACAGCGGTGGGTAACGAGAGATTTAGAGGGATTTAAATTTGAGGCCTAGTATTTAGGCGCTGGGTCACCGGTATGGATTTAGTGACAGAATTAGACTTGGAAATGCACAGAAGCGTGTGTGTGAAGTTATTCTGAATGACCCTATGTGCACCTTCAATATTATATACCCTTTTAGGGATAGATTTCAAATAGCTCTGATATAGCAGAAACCACTAAATTATGAAATTGCTAAATTGGGAATTGTACTTCAACCCAGAACAAAAAATGTGCTTTGACGGACACTAAATATCTTGCCCAGCAACAACAGTACAGCGGTGGGTAACGAGAGATTTAGAGGGATTTAAATTTGAGGCCTAGTATTTAGGCGCTGGGTCACCGGTATGGATTTAGTGACAGAATTAGACTTGGAAATGCACAGAAGCGTGTGTGTGAAGTTATTCTGAATGACCCTATGTGCACCTTCAATATTATATACCCTTTTAGGGATAGATTTCAAATAGCTCTGATATAGCAGAAACCACTAAATTATGAAATTGCTAAATTGGGAATTGTACTTCAACCCAGAACAAAAAATGTGCTTTGACGGACACTAAATATCTTGCCCAGCAACAACAGTACAGTGGTGGGTAACGAGAGATTTAGAGGGATTTAAATTTGAGGCCTAGTATTTAGGCGCTGGGTCACCGGTATGGATTTAGTGACAGAATTAGACTTGGAAATGCACAGAAGCGTGTGTGTGAAGTTATTCTGAATGACCCTATGTGCACCTTCAATATTATATACCCTTTTAGGGATAGATTTCAAATAGCTCTGATATAGCAGAAACCACTAAATTATGAAATTGCTAAATTGGGAATTGTACTTCAACCCAGAACAAAAAATGTGCTTTGACGGACACTAAATATCTTGCCCAGCAACAACAGTACAGCGGTGGGTAACGAGAGATTTAGAGGGATTTAAATTTGAGGCCTAGTATTTAGGCGCTGGGTGACAGGTATGGGTTTAGTGACAGAATTAGACTTGGAAATACACAGTAGCGGGTGTGTGTGAAGTTATTCTGAATGACCCAATGTGCACCTTCAATATTATATACCCTTTTTGGGATAGATTTCAAATAGCTCTGATATAGCAGGAACCACTAAATTATGAAATTGCTAAATTGGGAATTGTATTTCAACCCAGAACAAGAAATGTGCTTGAACGGACACTAAATAACTCGCCCAGCTACAGCACTAGGGACAGATTTAGCTGGATATAAATTTGAGGCCTAGTATTTAGGCGCTGGGTGACCGGTATGGATTTAGTGACAGAATTAGACTGGGATATGGCCAAAAAATGAACAGACTATTGCTGGTTAAATGCACTTGGTGTGACAGCTTCACCCTGATGTAGGCTTTAGCCAAAAAACAACCACACCATTGAGGGTTAAATGCACTTGGTGACAGGCGCAGCTTGCCCCTGATTTTGTATATGGCCAAAAAATGAACAGACTATTGCTGGTTAAATGCACTTGGTGTGACAGCTTCACCCTGATGTAGGCTTTAGCCAAAAAACAACCACACCATTGAGGGTTAAATGCACTTGGTGACAGGCGCAGCTTGCCCCTGATTTTGTATATGGCCAAAAAATGAACAGACTATTGCTGGTTAAATGCACTTGGTGTGACAGCTTCACCCTGATGTAGGCTTTAGCCAAAAAACAACCACACCATTGAGGGTTAAATGCACTTGGTGACAGGCGCAGCTTGCCCCTGATTTTGTATATGGCCAAAAAATGAACAGACTATTGCTGGTTAAATGCACTTGGTGTGACAGCTTCACCCTGATGTAGGCTTTAGCCAAAAAACAACCACACCATTGAGGGTTAAATGCACTTGGTCGCAGCTTGTGCTGGCGCACCACAAGACACAAAATGGCCGCCGATCACCCCAGAAAAATGAGACTGACAAACGGTCTGTGCAGCCTAAAAACAGTGAGCAATTGAGGATCAGCAGCTCAATGATCCACAGCTGCAGATCGATCAGTTAATCAAGTCCTTTGGAGGAGTTAATCTGCCTAATCTCGCCCTACTGTCGCAGCCGCAACCTCTCCCTACGCTAATCAGAGCAGAGTGACGGGCGGCGCTATGTGACTCCAGCTTAAATAGAGGCTGGGTCACATGGTGCTCTGGCCAATCACAGCCATGCCAATAGTAGGCATGGCTGTGATGGCCTCTTGGGGCAAGTAGTATGACGCTTGTTGATTGGCTGCTTTGCAGCCTTTCAAAAAGCGCCAAGAAAGCGTCACAAAAGCGCGAAGAAAGCGACGAACACCGAACCCGAACCCGGACTTTTACGAAAATGTCCGGGTTCGGGTCCGTGTCACGGACACCCCAAAATTCGGTACGAACCCGAACTATACAGTTCGAGTTCGCTCATCCCTAATCCTAAAGCAAGATGGCAGCAGCCAGCCTGTCGCAAGCAAATTGATCAGGTAAGTATGTTTTGTTTTTTTTTACACTATTTCAGGTTAAATTGATTCGATACCACAAAGTACAAGGAAATTCAGCTTTGCGGCAAATTGAATTTATCCTGTAAATCGCATCGAAGTCCACTTCATGGCCTTTGATTCGCTCAACACTAGTAATAATTAATGCACACAACCACCTTTATGCAGCAAACCATGGTTATATAAAAAATGGGATGAAATTTCAAATTTGCAACTAAAATTCATACTCTAGCAGAGTCCGTATGATAAATAAACATATGAGATACGTCTTTGGCTACTGAAGTTCCCTTCCCCCCATGCATGAGATAGGTCCTTCTCAGGGAAAGGGTTAAAGGTGTTACCCATGAATTTAATAAAAAATAAAAAAAAACATTATTTTAAGTATATATCATTGCAGAGAAAGATATAGCCACGGGTAGACAGGGAACTTAAAGTGGTCCTGGAAAAAAATAAAAGTGTTCCCCATGTTGTAGGCAGGTCCAAATTAACAGAAAGCAGATCCAACTAAAGTAGGTGGGACCAACACAGGTTGGTACCATTTTGCACTACAAAATGGTACCAAAGCTCATCCAAATACCACAGTGCAGCCCAATATACTGCCCCAGAATAAACATCAGGGGCAGTAGTGTAGGGGCCACCCTAGAAACTACTTTGCAAACCCCTCCTCCTGTGCATCGCCCACTTCTGTGGCTAGTCAAGTTCGCTCCCTCAGATGATAATACTGTGGAGGGGTCTTTAAGTACTCCTTCTGGGTGGGCCCTTTCTGAGATCGGGCCCCAAAGCAGCCGTCTTCCCCTGCTACCCCTATAGCTACACCCCTGGGCAGGGGGCGTTACCAGAGAGTAAAAAGTAACATACTTAAAGGCCATCTGACAGAAGATTTGTACCTATGACACTGGCTGACCTGTTGCATGTGCATTTGGCAGCTGAAGGCATCTGTGTTGCTCCCATGTTCATATGTATCCACATTGCTGATAAAAAATAACTTTTAATATATGCAAATGAGACTTTAGGAGCAATGGTGGCATTCCCGTTATACCTAGAGGCTCTGCTCTTTGTGCAACTGCCACTCCCTCTGCACTTTGATTAACAGAGTCAGGCAGTGTAAATGTGATCACACCTGCCCCTGTCATTCAAAGTGGAGAGGGTCATGCGGCTTCTTTCCGAGCTTTACCCTTGGTATAAAAGTAAATCAATTTTAAAATTTGGAGATTATAGCCATGCCACGCTTGTAATAAATTACCTACTGGTTGGTGCTGCAATGCACAGGAGGAAACAAACCTTTTTTCTAAAAACAGGTTGAGAAGACGTGTATCCATACTGTGCCAATTAACATTTTTCAATGTACACTTTCATAGGGTCAATGAGAATCCTTGTTACATATCTGGAAATAATTTAACAGTGAGACTGTATTTGTCATTCCCCTTTGATCTTTCAAATAATGAGAATATATTTTGTTTCATATGAAAAATTCATTTCATAGTGAGCAGGGCTGTTTTGATAAAAAGTACATTGTCTTTAAAACCATAGCAACCAGTTAAATTTCTGCTTTTATGAACTTCCAAAACATGGGTTTATTGTATTTCACTTTGATAAAGTTGCAGAACTGTCTACTTTATGTGTAGTAAATTGGATAGTTGTCACGGATCATTGAGTGTGGAGCCACTAACTGGTTTGGCTTTGCACTAAACCCTAATGGCGTTATTTCGGTGCTCCCCTGGTATTCACCCTTTAAACCCTGTACAGAGATTAGGACTTCCCTGCAGGGGAGCAATCAGACTACTACCTCTTGGGATAGTCCCGGTATAGTTGTCATCTGATCCACTGAGGTCAGGGACTATGTTGTAAGCACCAGAAGCTCTAGGTACAGAAAACAGACCAAAAAGGTACAATTTGAACAGTCGCTTATACTGATTATGTGGTTTTTGGCAGAACTTGACTGTAGGAAACTTGGCTGAAGAGCTGGAATACAAGGAAACTCCACCTCAATCACATAAGCAGTCCGGACAGTCTCTAATACTAGAACGGCAGATAATGGCAACATAGAAAAAGAGACACTTAGAGAGCTTGTGGGTGGGGTGGATGTAGGAACAAGGCAGGCCCGTGTTGGGGGTGCAACAGCATGTACCATATACAGTATTGAGTATTAATATCACTTGACCAGTAGATGGCACTGTATGTTAAGGTTACCAGTTGTGTGTATCTGTAAAAATTGTTGGTTTCTCTCTTTCTTTCTCTCTTTATACCAAGATGGCTGCTGTTACAGTTTGCTGAAATGTCTTGTATGTTTGGAACTTAATCCACACAAGTAAACCAAGTTCTGCCTCCTCACAAGCTACTAATGTCTTCTCTAATACATAACCAACAGGTTATGGGCCCAGCTCTAGACACTACAAAAAGGAAAACTACAAGCAAGTAAGTGCTACATCTACGATCCTACCAAATCCTGTGTGAGGAAACAAGAGCTGCATCCAATCCACTGAAAGATGGCAAGTGCTTCAGATATGAAGTTTACAATAGCAAAGCTCAACAATACCAACTACCAGCTATGGAAGTTTAAGCTTGAAATGTTGTTATCCAATGATGACTTGTGGCAGGTACTAGAGACACACAGACCCAATGACAACCCGGATATATGGGACAGAAAAAACAGGCAAACAGAAACAGTCATAAGCCTGTTAGTGGAGGATGATCAACGCATTCATATAAGGAAAGAAAACACAGTTAAAGGTATGTGGACTGCATTACAAAAACTGCATGAACGTGCAAGCCTAAACAGTAAACTATATCTACTGCGCAAACTGGATAAGATGAGGCTGGACAAAGGGCAGGAAATGGGTGAACATGTAAAGGCTATGCTAGAGATTGTGGACCAGCTGGGTGCAATAGGTGAAGAAATGAAAGACAATCATGTAGTAGCATTACTGCTATGCAGCCTTCCAGAATCATACAGTGCCCTTATAAATACTCTACAAACTAGACCGGAAACCGAACTGACGCTAGAATATGTTAAGGGAGAATTCATTGATGAATACAGCAGTAGAAAGGAAAATCTGCATAGCGAAGAGCACGAGAGACCAGAGACAGCTCTGAAGGTGCATGAAGGCATAAGACAAAGCAAAGAAACCAGGGTATGTTTCCGCTGTAAAAAGGCCGGACGCCTGAAAAAGAACTGTTCAATCTGGAAAGCTGAGCAGCGAAAGTGGGAGCTACCCACCAGAGAAAGAGCTAAAGCGGTCATGAAAGAAAATGAAAGTGCATCATGGAGTGGTACTTTTAAAGTACCTCACACGGATGGTACATTGATTCAAGGGCAACAAGTCACATGACAAGCGATGGGACATTCTTCACAGAAATTGATTTTAGTGTAAAAGACAAAGTCTTCCTAGAAAATGGGAAAAGTATTACAGCGGAAGGTAATGGTCAGGGGTTTCTTAACTGCAAAACGCCATCTGGGGGCAATCAGAGCATCCACGTAAAGAATGTTCTGTATGTTCCAGGTCTAGAAGGAAGCCTCCTATCAGTTAAAACCCTTGCAAGCAATGGACTCCCTGTCCAGTTCAGAGATTATGAATGCACAATTCAAAATGGAAAGCAAATTCTAGCAAGAGGAAGGTTAAATGAACATCTGAACAAACTCGTCACTGAAAGTGAGAAGGCAAAAGCGGCAACTCATAACCCACATGACAAGTGCATCCACCTGTGGCATAGAAGATTGGGGCATCGAAACCCAGAAGCTATAAAGGACTTTGCAAAGAGAGGTCTATCAGAAGACATGAAAATATAGCCTTGCCACACACTCAGCAAGTGCACGTGCTGCATCAAAGCAAAGGCCACCCGAACCTCTCTTCCACAGACCAGTCAGAGAAAAACCACTAAACCCATGGAACTGATACACAGTGATGTGTGCCGACCAATGAAAACCACCACACCCGGCGGGAACAGATATTTACTGACTTTTATTGATGATTATTCTAGGCACACAAACAACGTATCTAATGAAGCACAAAAGTGAGACATTAGAAAAACTTCAAGAGTTTATAGCTATGACAAGCAACAAGTTTCAAAGGAAACCTGGAATAATACGCACTGACAATGGAGGGGAATATATGAGTACAGAGATGGAATCATACCTAAAGAAACAAGGTATTATACACCAGACAACTGTACCATACACTGCTGAGCAAAACGGCATAGCAGAAAGAAAGAATCACACTCTTGTAGAAATGACCAGATGTATGATTTCAGACGCTGCATTACCTAACAAATACTGTTGAAAAGCGATAATGACTGCAACATACTACAAAACAGGCTACTATCAAAAGCTATTGAGAGTACACCATATGAAATGTGGAATGGATCAAAACCTAACGTAGGGCACATTAGAGTGTTTGGTTGTAAAGCATATGCCTACATTCCAGATGAGAAATGCTCCAAGGTTACAGTAAGCCGCAGTGTTTAATTGATGAAAAAAAAGCACCAGAATTCTTGAAAAATGTGGAGAGGATTTGCGCACTGAATCAGCAAGAAACGCTGACCCATGCAAAGCAGGAAAAAAGTCAGAACAAGAAGTGAAACTTACAATCAACGAGCCAGTAGAACCCACTGAACAACAAGAAATCAGAAGATCCTCTCAGATGACAAAAGTGATACCACCCCACAGGTTATCATACGCTACTAAAACACATCAAACACAGGAGCCAACATCCTGGGAAGAAACTTTGCCGAGAAGGGAAGCCGATCAGTCGAGAAAAGCAGCTGAAGGAGAAATAAAATCACTTCAAGAAAATAAAACTTGGTCACTAACAGAACTCCCCCCCCCCCCTTCCCCCCCCGGTCGCAAAACTATCGGAAGCAAATGGACTTTCAAAGTGAAATACGATGCAGAAGCATCTATAGATACAAAGCAAGGGATACTCCCAGAAATTTGGAGAAAATTACGATGAGACATTTGCTCCAGTTGTGGAAACATTCCACCATAAGAACACTCCTTAGCATTGCTGCCGGAAAGGGAATGCAAGTGAAGCACCTACATGTCAAAACTTTTTCTGTATTGAGACATCAAGGAGGATCTATACATGGAACAGCCACCAGATTTTGAGAAGGAAAATAACCTTGTATGCAAACTGCAAAAGAGCATCTATGGGCTCAAGCAAGCAGCTTCATACTCTAGCCCCTCGTATAATCTCAGGGGGGGGGGGAATTTACGATCTGTCATGGTGGACTCAAGGAAACAGAGTTACCGGTAAGTCTAATTATGTTTTTTCCATTTCGTCCACCATGATGGCTTAACCATGAGAACTATCAGATTACTTAGTAGAGAGGGAGACTGCTTGCAGGACCTTCTGTCCAATGGTCAAATCAGCATAAGCAGACACATCAATACAATAATGTCTTTTTATTTTAAATTAGACTAGGGAAACGCCTGCTCTTTCATTCCATGAAGAAGCCACTGCTCTTGTGGAATGGGCTTTTATATTTGTGGGACTAGTAAGGCCTGACATTTGGTGAAAGCAGGATATAGCTGACTTAATCCAACGACCAATAGAAGCCTTGGATGTTTTTCTACCTTTGTTTTGCCCAGCAAACTGAATAAGGAGATTGTCATCCTATTCGGAAAAAAATTGCTGTCGCCAGGTATTGTATAATAGTCTCCCTGACTTCCAGGAGTTGAAATTATTCCTTAGATTAATTCTTTACATCTTCCGGAAAAGAAGGGAGGACGATTTCTTGGTCTCTATGAAAATCTGTGACAACTTTCGGAAGAAAACCCGGATCCAGTTTCAAAACTATCCTGTCTGGAAAGATAGAGAGATAGGGCTCTTGGCAGGAGAGAGCCTGAATCTCTCCCTGGTATCTAGCTGATGTTATAGCTATTAAAGGGAGTCTTTCACCTAATCTGAGCGTTTTAGACCGCTCAGATCAGGTTATAGACTCTTTAACCCTCATTACGATCATACCTGTCTCTTATGTGTCCCTCGCCCAGATAATGAAAATAACACTTTTTAAACTTATGCAAATTACCTTCTGAAGGTGCCCAGGGGCGGCGTTACTGGGCGATGTGCCCAGAAAAACACACCTCCAGCCGGCGGACGTCACGAGCGGCACCAGAGGGCGGCGGGCTGGGAACTGGCCCGCACCTGCGCACTGCTCTGCCCATTATGGGCAGATGAACAGCTTTTCATATTGCGCATGCGCCGGCCAGTTTAGAATAAACTGGAGGAGGGCAGAGGAAAGGGAAAAGACCTTCACCAGGTATTTAAAATAAAAAAATCTTCATGAATGACGTCACTGCCTCCTGCAAAAGAAAGCTCCAGCCGGCCGTCTTCACTCACCGCGCATGAGCACTAGCATTCAGATAGTGCGCATGCGCGGGATTGCTGGCCGCTGTTGCAGTGTACAGGCTTCTATGTGAAGCCTGTACTGACTACTGGACAGTGCGATGTAAGAGCTGTGCAGGAGTGACAGCATAGCGATCAGCCACAGTGGCTGATTGCTATGCTGTGGAACTCACTGGGGGCACTGACTGGCACTGTGGAACTGTGGATGGCACATTGGGGCAATGAGGATGGCACATCGGGGCACTGGATTTCACTGGGGCACTGTGGATGGAACATTGGGCACTGTGGATGGCAATGGGAGCACCATTGATGGCACATGGTGGCACTGGATGTCACTGGGGAACAGTGGATGGCACATGGGGCACACTGGATCGCACATGAGGCACTGTGGATGGCACATGGGGCACTGGATGGCACATGATGGCACAGGGGGCACTGTGGATGGCACAAGGTGCACTGTGGATTGCACAGGGGAACTGGATGTCACTCGAGGCATTGTGGATGGCACCTGGGGCACGGTGGATTTCACTATTATAGGTTACTCTAGATGTCACTATTATGGGGGCGCTGTGGATGTCACTGTTATGGGGGCGCTGTGGATGTCATTGTTATGGGCGCTGTTATGGGCGCTCAGTAATAGGGCTCAGGCACACAACTATATTCATTTTGCGGTCTGCAGTTGCGGATCCACTAAAAGAGGATACTGTCCGTGTGCGATGCACTTTTTATTTTGCCGTCCCATTGATTTATATGGGTTTTCGATCTACATTTTGAGGACCAGAATAGGACATGTTCCATCTGTCACAGAACTGACACACAGATGTGGAAAGCACAGGGACTTCATCAGTGTACTTTTCATATCCATATGTCACTCCCAGAAAAGATAGAATATATCCTATCCTGGTCCTCAAATTCATAGAACTCAATGGGACTGCAATAAATGTGGATCGCAAAATGTATACGGTTGTGTGCATAAGGGTTTAGATACACAGCTCAGCAGGCAGGATCATACAAGATAGGATTAGATACACAGCTCAGCAGGCGGGCTCATGAAGATGGGATCAGATACACACTTCAGCAGGCAGTATCACACACAACAGGCTGTGTATCAGGCACATACCTAATAGGAGGCAGTTTGAGAAGTAGTTTCCTGTCTGGGTGTATGCTGAAGGTAGAGCAGGGGGTGGGGGCGTGTGCCGCCTGTGACTCATCTCTGTGCAGTGCAGCCAGAATTGTGTATCAATAAAGTTATGTATTCAACAAAACAAGAAGGGGAGAAAGTAAACAGATCTTCCAGTATATTCTAATGTTTTCCAGGGGGGAAAGAAAGCTCAGACATGAAAAACAGGTATTGGGGGCATATGTATGGAAGTGAGGGGTGTTAGGATCATAGAAAAAGAAATAAGATTTTGTGACCGGACTACCTCTTTAACCCCTTCCCGACACATGATGTACTACTACGTCATGGGAACCACTGCGTTCCCGCAATTTGACGTAATAGTACGTTGCGGTGATCGCGCGGGAATCGGAGCGGTGCGTGCACGATCACTGCAGTCCCTGGTAGCTGGGCCCCTGCTGTATCCGCCGACATTGCTGTAAAATCCAATGTCGGCGGATTAACCCCTTCCATACCGATCTCTGCGCTGACCGCGATATAGAAGGGGTTTTTGTTGGGTGAGTGAGCACATCAAGACCCCGCGCTGCTGTGGCGGGGACCTGATGCGTGACAAGACATCCCGATGCTGTGCACAGGCTGCCCAATGCCTTGCACGGCATCAGGACCTGCCTTCTATGGGTGCCGAGGAGATCCAGCCTCAGGCTGGGTCTCCTAGGCAACCTGTTAGTGTATGACTAGTGTAATCCACTAACAGGCAAAGCATTACAATACAGATGTATTGTAATGCATTGCAGAGGGGTTCATACCCCCAATAGTGAACATCAGAAATAAAGTAAAGAAAAAATGTTAAAATGTTATAATAAAAAACAGAAAAACAAAAACAAACCCACACATATTAGGTATCGCCGCGTCCGTAATGACCGGCTCTATAAATATATCACATGATCCACCCTGTCCGATAAACACAATAACAAATTTAAAAAACTGTGTAAATAAAAGCCATTTTTGTCACCTTACATCACAAAAAGTGCAACACCAAGCGATCAAAATGGCGTATGTCTCACAAAATGGTATAAATAAAACGTCACCTCATCCCTCAAAAAATGAGCCCCTACCTAAGACAATTGCCCCCCCAAAAAAATTTAAGCTCTCAGAACATTGAGACACTAAAACATCATTTTTTTGTTTCAAAACTGCTATTACTGTGCTAAAGTGAGACACATAAAACTAAAATATACATATTAGGTATCGCCACGTCCGTAACAACCAGCTCTATAAAAATATCACATGACCTAAGCCCTCAGATGAACACCGTAAAAATAAAAAACGGTGTAAAAAAAAGCTATTTTTGTCACATTGCATCACAAAAATTGCAACAGCAAGTGATAAAAAAGGCGTATACCCCCCAAAATAGTACCAATAAGACCGTCACCTCATCCCACAAAAAATGAGATGTTATCTAAGAGAGTCGGTCAAATTAAAAAGCTATGGCTATTAGACTATGGATACACAAAAAAATCATTATTTCGGTTTCAAAAATGCTTTATTATGTAAAACTGAAACAAATATAATAGAAATTAGACATATTATAAAAATAGCGCATGATCTAACCTGTCAGATGATTGTTAAAAATAAAAAATAAAATCGGTGTCAAAACATAAATTTTTTGGTTACCTTGCCTCGTAGCAATTAAAAATCATATGTACCCCAAAATAGTACCAATAAAACTGGCACCTTATTCCGTAGTTTCCAAAATGTGGTCACTTTTTTTAGTTTATACTGTAGGGGTGCATCAGGGGGGATTCAAATGGGACATGGCATCTAAAAACAAGTTCAGTTAAATCTGCCTTCCAAAAACCATATGGCATTCCTTTCCTACTGCGCCCTGCTGTGTGCCCGCACAGCAGTTTACAATCATATGTGGGGTGTTTCTGTAAACTGCAGAATCAGGGTAATAAATATTGAGTTTTATTTGTCTGTTACCCCTTGCTTTGCTACTGAAAAAAAAATAATTCAAATGTAAAATCTGCCAAAAAAGTGAAATTCTGAAATTTCATCTCCATTTTCCATTAATTCTTGTGGAACACCTAAAGGATTAACAAAGTTTGTAGAATCAGTTTTGTATACTTTGAGGGAGGTAGTGTCTAAAATGGGGTCATCTTTGGGTGGTTGCTATTATGTAAGCCTTTACAAAGTGACTTCAGACCTTAAAAAGTGGGTTTTGGAAATTTTCCGAAAAAGTTCAAGATTTGCTTCCAAACTTCTAAGCCTTCTAACGTGCCAAAAAAATAAAAATAAAAATTTCAAAATGATCCAAACATGAAGTAGACATATGTGTAAAGTAATAATTATTATATGAGGTATCACTATCTATTATAAAAGTAGAGAAATTGAAATTAGAATATTTGGGATTGTTTTTTTCACAAATAAAGGTGAAATATATTGACTGAAGTTTATGACTATCATGAAGTATAATGTGTCACGAGAAAACAATCTCTGAATGGCTTGGATAAGTAAGTGTTCACAGGGAACCCTAAGCATGCTCTGCTTGGAGAGAGTGCCTTATATCCCCGGAGACCCTTAGCGATTGGCTAGGGAAGGATTTGAAAATGCGCACAATGGCCCTTTAAAAGGCCACAGATGAGCAGACGCTCTAAGGGAACAGAAAAGGGAGCAATGGAGACAGCAGCTTGCAGAGGATGCCGGGCAGCATGGTGAGTAGCAGGGCAGTGGCCGGCACGCACCGCTGGACTAACAACAGGCCCATTCTGCATTTGAAACTTTCCTAGTAATTTGCTAAGATTGTGTGGATGTAAGGAACTGTGCAGGTGGAACATACCACCATGTATGAATGGATGTCTTGAATATACAGCGATCTATCCCTCCAACTTCTCCATATATATTGCCATGTCTATACAAAAGCAAAGAAATGCTGCACCTCTTCAAGGTACAGTCCCAAACATTAACATTTAGAATTGTTATATTTTTAAAACCATGCATAAAAGGCACATGTCAGCAAATTTGTACCTATGACACTGGCTGACCTGTTACATGTGCACTTGGCAGCTGAAGGCATCTGTGTTGGTCACAAAGTTTTAATATATGCAAATTGCCTTTACTCCTAGACTCGTTTGCATATATACAAATTTCATTTTCCTCAGTAATGCCGGCACATATGAGCATGGGACCAACACAGACGCCTCCAGCTGCCAAGTGCACATGTAACAGATCAGCCAGTGTTATAGCTACAGATCTGCTGACAGATGCCCTTTAACACAACGGTTCAGATATACTAATCCTATAGATGGAGTAAAGGTAGACTATGTGGACATGCACCAGATTTGTCACAGGGGCACGGATGGATAATACATTTAGTGCATGGGTAGCCACTTTTGTCTAACTTTATACTAACTACTATTGGTTGGTCTAGTTTGAGACTGAATTTTATGGCAGAGTTGAGGCCCAATTTTTGTATAAAATGTCGCATCTGATGCCACATCCATATCCTGCAAACCACACTGCTTTTCCAGTAAATAATATTTACTAAACCTAGATGCTCCAAAATGCACCACATATTGGCATAAATTATGGAAAAATCTAGATGCTATCACATCCATGAATGTAGGCTTATGTCTTAATCTTCCAAGATTCGGTTAGTTTCAGATTCTCCGAATTTTTCAAAAAGTTTGGTTTGGTCCGAATCTATTTATTCTCAACCAAAGTTGCTCCAAATGCCCAGGAAATTGGTATATAACCCCCTCAGGTCCTTTTTTTTTTTCCTCACCTGTCCCCTCTGATATAACCTCAGGTGTAACTGTATCTACTTTTATCGTTGCCGCCGCAAACTGTGGTTATTGCTTGGCCGCAACTGACTGCAATTACCTCCTGCCTGGTGGTGACCGAACACAATTGATTGCCTATGTGCTGGGTGCCGTTTTACTATATTCCGTATAGTCCGTATAGTCCGAATCGAACCAGAAAAAATTTGGCTTCGATTTGGTGTCTAAAAAAAAAACGGATATTCGGAATCCAAATCTGCGAATAGATCCGCTCATCTCTAGTCTTAATCTGCTGAATTAACTGCATCCTTACAGGGTTGTCATTACTGTATGTACTGTCTCTAATGGACACAGTTCACAGGAATGCAGAGGTGTCATTCTGCTTAACATCCTCGCACTTCAGACTGTCTGGCAGCTGAGAAGTTACATGCTAAGACGCTGCTCTATTACACCAGCGAAATGAGGCTGTCTGCAGTAAGCACAGACAGCGGACTGTTTTCTGAAGGGATGGAATATGAGAGGCCTGCCATACTGAGGGTTTAAAAGATTGATGGGTTTTCTCTGCAGCCCTTGCAGTAGTGCTTTATGGCAGTCTTATATTCATGTCTTGTAGAAACTGGATGCCTTACATAAGCCATGTAATAAAAAATCTATATCTGTCCCTATTCCACGGTGGCAGCTCATCATCAGCACTTCTGCTACTATGTGCATCGCCAGTAAGGATTCATTCACCAGTGTAATCCATGCAAAATCCTTGTTTCATCCAGTATTATCTTTCTCCTTTTTTCTCTCTACACACTGTATGTATTTTGTACTCTGTGCCCAGGGTGCTATATACAAATGCTTGTAGGCGGCATCCACACAGAACATATTCCAATGCGGTTTGCGGACCGCAAAAAAAACGGCACGGTCATGTACATGTAGGCTGAGGACTCCTGACAAAATCTGTTACGTATCTGCTGCAAATTATGCACTTTTTCACTTTCAAATTGCAGGTACGTTATGTAAGGATCCGAAGTGAATATTTTCGGCAGCATGTGGATGGGATTTTTTAAAATCAAATCCACTATGTTGTTACTGTATGATGCTGCAAATGTTAATCCGCTTTGGAAAATCCACAGCATTTTCGCTGTATGTGCGCATCCCCTTAAAGGGACAGTCTCTGCTGGCAGGTTTTATCCTCTGTTTTATTGGCTTTTTTTATACAGGGCATTGTGCATCAGCAGACTGCAGCAAAAACACAATATAACCACTCATGTTAATACTCCTTAGGCCTCTTGCACACAAACGTTATTTTTTTCCGTTTACATTCCGTTTTTTTAGGTTCCGTATTCGGGCCGTATACAAAAACATTCATTTCAATGGATCTGCCTTCCATTTCCATATTTCCGTTTTTCCTTTTCGTTCAAAGATAGAGCATGTCCTATTATTGTCCGCATAACGGACAAGGATAGTACTGTTCTATCAGTGGTCAGCTGTTCCGCAAAAAATGGAATGCACATGGACATCATCCATATTTTTTGCGGATCAGTTTTTTGTGGACCGCAAAATACTGAAAAAGCCATACAGTCGTGTGCAAGAGGCCTTACCCTGTTATATTTTTTTATTGCTGTGATCATGAGCCACACAACTTGTGAGGAATATGCTGCATGTTCTCTCCCTAAGGCCTCATGCACACGAACGTATTTTGTTTCCGTGTCCATTCCATTTTTTTTTGTGGATAGAATGCGGACCCATTCATTTCAATGGGTCCACAAAAAACGCGGACAGCACACTGTGTGCTGTCTGCATCAGTATGTCCGTTCTGTTGGTCCGCAAAAAAAATTGTGCATGTCCTATTTTTTTCTAGTTTGTGGACAAGAATAGGCGTTATTACAATGGATCCGCAAAAAAAATAGACCCGGACAGAATTGCATCGCTTGGTGTTGGGGTGAAATCGCTGGCCGTTGCGATCTACAAAAGGTTGGGGATCTCTTTCCCACAAAATGTATTACTGCTGTTTTTTTTCGGACCTGTTTTTGCTGTTTAGATATAAGGTGAATGTGGTAAAGGACCTCAGTGATTGCCCATTACATATACCTGCCATTTTCTATTTTATAACTATATACAATATATTTTGCAATATTTGACTTTAGGGTCCATGGAGCTTTAAAACAAAAGGTTGGATAAACCCAGTGTTTCTGAGGTTATAATGTTACATATATTTAAAAAAAAAACAAAAAAAAAACAGCAATATGACGTTATACTTATTCATTTCTTACCAGGGAATAATATACTGCACTTTCAGATGCACTCCAGCAAAACAAAAATGCCTTGCTGTGACATCCTATTGGTGTAACATAATACACCAGCTTATACCTGCCTCCTTGATTCCCACTTTGGCTGTTCTGACGGTGCAGGGGTCCCTGTTGCGCTCCAGTTCCTGCTGACTTCTCAATATGGCAGGATATGACTGGGGATGCTGCTCAGCCAATCACTGGCATTCGCAGCCATTTCCTGACAAATCAAGAAGTCAGATGGAAGTTGAGAGCATCAGGAGTCTGGACACCTTTGGAGCAGCAGAGTTAGGGGTTCAGAGAAGTGAGTATACGCTGGTTTATTTATTAAAGCAAAATAATTTCTGTTTACTTTGCTGGAATATTAATTTGATTATGATGTTTCACAATGAAATACAATGAACAGTCCTCCATGGAAGGGATTATGGTACTCACAGACCTTTTCTAAAAGTTGGCGTAGCTGTTTGCTTTTGGCATCTCTGGAACAAAGGTTCTGCTCTGGAGCCACCACTGTACAGATGCAGCGGCCATCGGGGTCCTGAGCTGAGCTGTAAACCTGCCATCCTTCCCGGGGGCTTATTTGTGTCTGCAATAGAAGATAGTAAATAAAATTATAATAAGGGTTCCAACAACCACGACATCATCATCACTTTATTCCAAAAACAGTGCCACACCTGTCAAGAGATTGTGTGTGGTATTGTGGCTCAGCCCCAGTCACTCCAGTGAAGCTGAGAAGCAATACCAGACACAATCCATGGATAGGTGCGGTGCTATGTTTGAAAGAAAGTAGTCTTTTTTTCCTGTGTTTTTTTTTACCTTAAGGATCATATAATTTTCAGAACAAGTGATAACCCCACAGTAGGCTTAAATCCCCACAACTGCCCCCAGAAGCCATTAGTGCAATATCTACACCATTCATAAAGCCTACAAACCTTCAGTGCATTGTTTATCTCCAGACGGCTATCATAACAGCATGAACTGCTTTTAAATGGAGGGACTCTAACCTAATACATTAGGGAATTGTAAGTTATTCAATTATCTGATCTATAAAGTCACTCCAATCCAATTTACATACAGCCAATATCTACAAGGGCATCTATATTGTATTAACATGACTTTTCAGAAAAAAGGCTCGTAAAGAGGAACCATGTAACACTATTTTAATATCTGACCCATCCAATCCAGTGATACAAGGAATGTCATAAACAAGTTTAATGAGCTTGACATTGAGAAAAGGAGATTGTTCTACAAGAGGTTAATGAAAATCAGCAGGTGATTAAAGCATCTGGTTATGAATTGTGTCATTTACAGCCAACACAAGATCAATAATGAGCGGAGCACTCGCTGTAGTTATTAAAAGCCTGAAGTAGAACTAGGGTTACAAGAAGTCAAGTGTATCTTCACCATGTTATGGACGAGGAATGAGGCTACCGAGCAAGCTGCGCCAAGAAAAAGTATATTGTAAAAGCAGCAGAAGAGTCTCTTTTCAAAGCAGACATTACCATTACTGTAGAAAAAGATAAGAAGCTTTTTCCTAATGTAGAGGAAGATAAATGATCTAGGTCTGGGATAAAGATCCTGCAGAGTGAATTAGTCTCCAGAAGCCATCTGTCATACTTTTGCTAGAGGCCCAACGATCAGGGCTATCATTGGGGGGGGGTGCATTTGTACAAAAGCTCATTCGTGATAATTGCCCTATATAAATGTAACACTGACAACCCAACAAATGTGGTACATAAAATCCTTGTTAGTTGGCATTCCACACAGTATGTATGGCCCTATAGTGCCCCCATACAGCAGTCCTGGCACCATAGTGCGCCCACACAGTAATCATGCCCCCATAGTGTCCCTGTACAGTATTTATGCCCCCTTATAGTAGTTATGTTCCCATGGTGCCCCCACCCCGGGTGCTTTTAATAAGAAAAATACTCACTGAACCCCATTCCCCCCAATGATCGAAGCACATTGGAGCTCTCCTCCTACACAGCCCAGCAGGCAAGTGTCACCACATTGTACCTGAAGCGGGGAGAGCACAGGCCGGGGAATGGTGAAGCAGGGATAAGATGGCTCCCTGCTTCGCTATTCCATTCAACTGTCTCTGTGTCCTAATGATGCAGAAACAGTTGAAATTGGGACATACCTCAGCCATCCCAGGACCATAGGACAGTCACCGAAATGCGGGTGTGTCCCACTTGGTTCCTGGATGGTTGGGAGGTCTGCTGTAGTAAAATGAATGCTGTGATGTGATTGGTTGCTATAGGCAGCACATGCAGGGAGATATAAGATCCAGCTCTACACAAAGGTGCACCTGGAGCAGTAGCAGGCTTTGAAAAGTTTGCAGGCCTGACCAAAGTGTAAGGGTGGCCTAACATATTCAATAGCTGTTGGCTGAATTATCAGCTATCTCGCCAGAATCCTTTACAACTCCCCCATACACATAGGGTCAGCTGAATGTGTATGTGTACTTAATGGGGGGTTGAGGAAAAAGCCACTGCCAGGCAGACTTCTTGTAGCGGCTTTTATCTCCCGGGTGAATAAAAGGATCAGGTGAAAATATTAATTTTGTCAGATCCTTCTCTCCCCCTAAATCATCTGTTGGGGGAGAGTTGGGAGCACCCTATATACATTAAACTGTTGGCTGCACCTGTCAAGAGCAGCAGGCTTGCTCAACAATGCCCTAAGGCATTGAGGCTCTAAGGCAAAACGAGGATGATAGACAAATTTATAAGATTAGGCAGAGAGAAAACTGTGTTGCAGAAAACTAGAAGACACAAATGAAGATCCGACTGACTTGATCCAAAACTAAGGAACAAGAGGGTAAGCCCTGTAACAGCCCTAGCACTCTCCCTTACTGCTCAGCCTATGCAAAAATCTCTATGGTAGATAATTGCATACCCTCGTTCCTCGACTGTATGACACCTGAACACCCTATAATAGTGAGGGGACACAACCACTGGCTCCCTACACTAAATACGGAGGGAATCAGGGTCACCTAAGATCAAGACCACAGGAAAACAGAAATATAGGAACAAACTTATCTTGTGGATGCAGCAGTAGCAGCTTCTAGCATCAGCACAGTCCAGGAAGTTGTATAAACCGCAAGGTGAGGCAGTATGGGGAGGAGATATATAGGGAGGCAGTCACTGCTAATATATGACAGCTGGGAGAGGGAGGAGAGATGTCAAAACAAAAGCAAAACAAAAGAAGATCATGCAGGAAGTACTGAAGAACGTCTATCAGAATTCAAAGATCTGGAGGTGACAGTACCCCTCCCTCTACGAGTGGACTCTGGACACTCAGAGCCCACCTTCTCAGGATGGGACCTATGGAATGCCCTGAGAAGACGAGTGGTCTTAATGTCCGCCACTGGAACCCACATCCTCTCCTCAGAACCATAACCCTCCCAATGAACGAGGTACTGAAGAGAACCGCTGACAATACGAGAGTCCACAATCCTAGAGACCTGAAATTCAAGATTACCATCAACCACAATCAGAGGAGGAGGCAAAGAGGAGGGTACAGTGGGTTGGACATAAGGTTTTAATAGGGACTTGTGAAAAACATTATGGATCTTCCAAGTCTGAGGAAGATCAAGACGGTAGGCAACGGGATTGATGACAGACAAGATTTTGTAAGGCCCAATAAACTTAGTACCCAACTTCCAGGAGGGAACCTTCAATTTGATATTCTTAGTAGACAACCATACCAGATCACCAACATTCAGGTCCGGACCAGGCACACGTCTCTTATCCGCCACACGCTTATATCTCTCACTCATGCTCTTTAGATTATCCTGAATCTTTTGCCAAATAGATGACAAAGACGAGGAGAATCTCTCCTCATCAGGTAAACCAGAAGCCCCCTCTCCAGAGAATGTCCCAAACTGCGGATGAAACCCATATGCCCCCAAAAATGGTGACTTATCAGGGGACTCCTGACGACGGTTATTTAAAGCAAACTCAGCAAGGGAGAGAAAAGAACACCAATCCTCCTGATTCTCCGCCACAAAACAACGCAGATATGTCTCCAGATTCTGATTGACTCGCTCTGTCTGGCCATTCAACTGTGGGTGGAAAGCAGAAGAGAATGACAACCGAACCCCCAAGCGAGAACAGAAGGCCTTCCAGAATCTGGAAACAAACTGCGTGCCCCTATCAGAGACTATGTCTGAAGGGATACCATGCAGTTTGACAATGTGATCAATAAATGCCTGCGCCAGCGTTTTAGCATTGGGCAAGCCAGGAAAAGGAACAAAATGCGCCATTTTGCTAAAACGGTCCGCCACCAACAAAATCACAGTCTTCCCCGAGGAACGAGGCAGGTCCGTGATGAAATCCATGGACAGATGTGTCCAAGGACGGAAGAAATGGGTAACGGAAGGAGAGGACCCGATGGCCGTGAATGAGGGACTTTGGCACGAGCGCAGGTCTCGCAGGCTGCCACAAAACCCTCAACCGACTTACGAAGAGCCGGCCACCAGAATCTCCGAGCAATGAGATCCACTGTGGCTCTAGCCCCCGGGTGCCCAGCAAGGACAGTATCGTGGTGCCCCTTAAAAACCTTGTGTCGCAAAGCGAGAGGCACAAACAACCTCCCAGGAGGACAAAGATCAGGAGCCTCTGCCTGGGCTGCCAGAACCTCTGCCTCCAATTCAGGATAAAGAGCAGATACAACCACCCCTTCAGCCAAAATGGGACCCGGGTCTTCAAAGTTCCCCCCTCCCGAAAACAACGTGACAAGGCATCCGCCTTCATATTCTTAACCCCAGGGCGGGACGTGACAACAAAATTATACCTTGAAAAGAACAAAGACCATCTGGCCTGTCTCGGGTTCAGACGCTTGGCTTACTCCAAGTAGGCCAGATTCTTATGGTCGTTAAACACGGTAATAGGGTGTCTGGCTCCCTCTAGCCAATGGTGCCATTCCTCAAAAGCTAACTTGATGGCCAACAACTCCCTATCTCCCACATCGTAATTTCTCTCTGCGGATGAGAGTTTCTTCGAGAAAAAGGCACAAGGTCGCCATTTGGCAGGAGATGGACCCTGAGACAAGACCGCACCCACACCCACCTCAGAAGCGTCAACCTCAACTATGAAGGGTAGATAGACATCAGGTTGTACCAAGATGGGAGCGGAAGCAAAACTCTCCTTGATCCCAGAAAAGGCCTTACGCGCCTCTACCGACCAGGAGGAAAAATCTACCCCCTTTCTAGTCATATCAGTGAATGGTTTAACAACAGAGGAATAATTCAAAATGAACTTCTTGTAATAATTTGCAAAACCCAATAAGCGCATCAGCGCCTTCTGATTCTCAGGAAGTTCCCACTCAAGCACAGCGTGACCTTCTCGGGGTCCATGCGAAAACCAGAAGCGGAGAGAAGAAAGCCCAGAAATTGAATTTCTGGAACCGCAAACACACATTTTTCCAGTTTAGCGTACAATTTATTCTCCCGCAGAATGAGCAAGACCTGACAGAAATAAAGGAACAAACTTATCTTGTGGATGCAGCAGTAGCAGCTTCTAGCATCAGCACAGTCCAGGAAGTTGTATAAACCGCAAGGTGAGGCAGTATGGGGAGGAGATATATACAGGGAGTGCAGAATTATTAGGCAAATGAGTATTTTGACCACATCATCCTCTTTATGCATGTTGTCTTACTCCAAGCTGTATAGGCTCGAAAGCCTACTACCAATTAAGCATATTAGGTGATGTGCATCTCTGTAATGAGAAGGGGTGTGGTCTAATGACATCAACACCCTATATCAGGTGTGCATAATTATTAGGCAACTTCCTTTCCTTTGGCAAAATGAGTCAAAAGAAGGACTTGACAGGCTCAGAAAAGTCAAAAATAGTGAGATATCTTGCAGAGGGATGCAGCACTCTTAAAATTGCAAAGCTTCTGAAGCGTGATCATCGAACAATCAAGCGTTTCATTCAAAATAGTCAACAGGGTCGCAAGAAGCGTGTGGAAAAACCAAGGCGCAAAATAACTGCCCATGAACTGAGAAAAGTCAAGCGTGCAGCTGCCAAGGTGCCACTTGCCACCAGTTTGGCCATATTTCAGAGCTGCAACATCACTGGAGTGTCCAAAAGCACAAGGTGTGCAATACTCAGAGACATGGCCAAGGTAAGAAAGGCTGAAAGACGACCACCACTGAACAAGACACACAAGCTGAAACGTCAAGACTGGGCCAAGAAATATCTCAAGACTGATTTTTCTAAGGTTTTATGGACTGATGAAATGAGAGTGAGTCTTGATGGGCCAGATGGATGGGCCCGTGGCTGGATTGGTAAAGGGCAGAGAGCTCCAGTCCGACTCAGACGCCAGCAAGGTGGAGGTGGAGTACTGGTTTGGGCTGGTATCATCAAAGATGAGCTTGTGGGGCCTTTTCGGGTTGAGGATGGAGTCAAGCTCAACTCCCAGTCCTACTGCCAGTTTCTGGAAGACATCTTCTTCAAGCAGTGCTACAGGAAGAAGTCTGCATCCTTCAAGAAAAACATGATTTTCATGCAGGACAATGCTCCATCACGCGCGTCCAAGTACTCCACAGCGTGGAGTATAAGAAGAAAGAAAGGGTATAAAAGAATAAAATCTAATGACATGGCCTCCTTGTTCACCTGATCTGAACCCCATTGAGAACCTGTGGTCCATCATTAAATGTGAGATTTACAAGGAGGGAAAACAGTACACCTCTCTGAACAGTGTCTGAGAGGCTGTGGTTGCTGCTGCACGCAATGTTGATGGTGAACAGATCAAAACACTGACAGAATCCATGGATGGCAGGCTTTTGAGTGTCCTTGCCAAGAAAGGTGGCTATATTGGTCACTGATTTGTTTTTGTTTTGTTTTTGAATGTCAGAAATGTATATTTGTGAATGTTGAGATGTTATATTGGTTTCACTGGTAAAAATAAATAATTGAAATGGGTATATATTTGTTTTTTGTTAAGTTGCCTAATAATTATGCACAGTAATAGTCACCTGCACACACAGATATCCCCCTAAAATAGCTAAAACTAAAAACAAACTAAAAACTACTTCCAAAAATATTCAGCTTTGATATTAATGAGTTTTTTGGGTTCATTGAGAACATGGTTGTTGTTCAATAATAAAATTAATCCTCAAATATACAACTTGCCTAATAATTCTGCACTCCCTGTAGGGAGGCAATCACTGCTAATAGATGACAGCTGGGAGAGGGAGGAGAGATGTCAAAACAAAAGCAAAACAAAAGAAGAACATGCAGGAAGTACTGAAGAATGTCTATCAGAACTTCTCAAAGATCTGGTGGTGACATTAGCTCAGTCAGGGAAAAAAGGCGATAAGGCATTCTTCAGATACATAAGTGAAAAAAGGAAACTAAAACAAGGAATTACAAAATATGGAAGAAGGTATATGGAAGAAGGTATATGGAAGATAAAGAACTAGCTGACTGCCTCAATGAATACTTCTGTTCAGTTTTTACAAAGGAAAATGAAGGAAAAGTACCTCAGTTAGGAAAGAAGACTAATGAATCTTTTGATGCATGTGTCTTTACAGAGGAAGAGGTTCTAAGTCAGCTGTCTAAAATTAATACAAATAAGTCACAGGGGCCTGATGGGATACACCCAAAGCTTCTAAAAGAGCTCAGCGGTGAACTAGCAAAACCATTAACAGATTTATTTAACCAATCACTCGCAACAGGAGTAGTCCCAGAAGATTGGAAATTAGCAAATGTTGTGCCTATTTACAAAAAAGGTAGTAGGGAGGAATCGGGCAACTATAGGCCAGTAAGCCTGACATCAATAGTGGGCAGATTAATGGAAACCATATTTAAGGAGAGGATTGGGGAACATCTAAAATCCTATGGATTGAAAGATAAAAAACAGCATGGGTTTATTTCAGGGAGATTATGTCAAACTAATCTTATTGATTTTTTTGATTGGGTGACTAAAATAATAGATGGCAGAGGTGCAGTAGACATCGCTTATCTAGACTTTAGTAAGGCTTTTAATACTGTCCCACATAGAAGGCTTATTAAAAAATTGCAGCCTTTGGGCTTGGACTCCCATATTGTTGAATGGATTAGGCAGTGGCTGAGGGACAGACAACAGAGGGTTGTAGTCAATGGAGCATATGCAGACCATGGTCTTGTTACCAGTGGGGTACCTCAGGGATCTGTTCTGGGACCCATATTGTTTAATATCTTTATCAGCGAAATTGCAGAAGGCCTCGATGGTAAGGTGTGTCTTTTTGCTGATGACACAAAGATTTGTAACAGGGTTGATGTTCCTGGAGGGATACACCAAATGGAAAAGGATTTAGGAAAACTAGAGGAATGGTCAAAAATCTGGCTACTAAAATGTAATGTTAATAAGTGCAAGATAATGTACCTGGGGCGTAAAAACCCAGGAGCAGAATATAAAATCAGTGATACAGTCCTAACCTCAGTATCTGAGGAAAGGGATTTAGGGGTCATTATTTCAGAAGACTTAAAGGTAGGCAGACAATGTCATAGAGCAGCAGGAAGTGAGAGGAATTACCAGTAGAAAGAGGGAGGTGCTCATGCCGCTCTACAGAGCACTAGTGAGACCTCATTTGGAGTATTGTGCTCAGTAATGGAGACCATATCTCCAGAAGGATATGGATACTTTGGAGAGAGTTCAGAGAAGACCTACTAAACTAGTACATGGATTGCAGGATAAAACTTACCAGGAAAGATTAAAGGACCTTAACATGTATAGCTTGGAAGAAAGACGAGACAGAGGGGATATGATAGAAAATTTTAAATACATAAAGGGAATCAACAAGGTAACAGAGGAGAGAATATTTAAAAGAAGAAAAACTGCTACAAGAGGACATAGTTTTAAATTAGAGGGGCAAAGGTTTAAAAGTAATATCAGGAAGTATTACTTTACTGAGAGAGTAGTGGATGCATGGAATAGCCTTCCTGCAGAAGCGGTAGCTGCAAATACAGTGAAGGAGTTTAAGCATGCATGGGATAGGCATAAGGCCATCCTTTATATAAGATAGGGCCAGGGGCTATCCATAGTATTCAGTATATTGGGCAGACTAGATGGGCCAAATGGTTCTTTATCTGCCGACACATTCTATATGTTTCTAGATGTTTCTATAAGGCCTCATGCACACGACCGTATGGCTTTTTCAGTATTTTGCAGTCTGCAAAAAACAGAGCCGCAAGAAATGCGGATGACGTCCGTGTGTATTCGTTTTTTTGTGGAACGGAACAGCTGGCCCCTGATAGAACAGTACATGTTCTATCTTTGAACGGAAAAACAGAAACAAAAGGCATACGGAGTACCTTCCTTTTTTTTTTTTTTGCGGATCCATTGAAATGAATGGTGCCGTATATGGAACACAAAGAATGGAACGTAATAGGAAAAAAAAAACGTTTGTGTGCATGAGGCCTAAGTTGTATGGGAGCCTATAAGGAAAAAAAAACATAAATAATTTAAAAAAATTATGTTTTCTTTATCTCTCAAATTGGGCCAAAGACAATAATGAGTTCTCTATTTTCTATTATTTCTAGGACAGAAATATCTTTAGAAAATATTTATATAGATACTGGGAAAAGCCAGGTATGTACTCTAGTAAAATGAGCAGTGGACTAATTTTAATTTGATCAATACATGTTCATTTTTGCTGTAAAATTTACTTTTGCTATGTAATGTTTTTACCTACATTATTGTTATGTTATTGTTATTATTGCAGCTATGTTATAGCTTCTTTATACATTTTATCATAAAAGAATTACAGGTGGTTTGTAACAAGTTTTATAGTTTAATCTAATCTTTAAAATGATCAAAGTAGAAGGGAAGCATTGATCTATGTTTGCTTACAGTTCTGGAAAGTATTGTATAATAGTGACAGCATTACAGTATGTCACTGTTATCCAATACATTCCAGACCTCTAAGGGTTACATAGCATTATAAATCAATATAATGCTATGTGACCACAGCTAGGAGTTCAGGACGGGAGCTGTGTTATACTCATGATTCAAGTCTGGAGTGTACAACTCGCTTGTGTGAAAGTCAGAGTTTGGTCAGTAATCTCTATCAGTGAACCAAAACCAGGTGCCGGTCTAAACACAGAATAGGTGCAGATCTTTCCCTTGGACCTTATCTCTGTGTAGACTCCACTTCTGGTTTTGCGCTTCATGCTAACGAATCAATTTTTCCTGAAATGGCGGTAAAAACAAAAAAAAATACATACATCCCTCATCCATTTGTGGGTGAAGAGCCCGTTGTTGCCATCTTGATTGAAGATACTGCTCAAAATCAAGATGGCAGAGACGGTGTCAATGCAATCAAATGGATGAGGAGAGTAATTTTTTTTAACCCTGATTAACCCCTGATAAGCTTAAGTGGTAGCCTCAGATGCCGCGATCAGTGATGAACGTGGTATCTGAGGGGTTCAATGATGGGGGGGCAGCATGATCGTCATTCCTCATCATTGCGCCCGCTACATGCAAAGAAATGTGCTTTGTGACTTAGTAATTTCTCATTAAGTGAATTTCTGTATTAAATTCAGAATTCTGTAATGAAATTCGGAAAAGCAGCCTAATCGAATTTTCCATAATTTCGCTAATCTCTACTCACAATCACTGATGGAAATCACTGACGTGTGAATAAGGCATAACCCACATCTTGTGTTCTTAGTGCAACCTCCTGCTCTAAAGCTGGGAACAGAGAACTCTGATGCTGGCTGTTTAACTCTTTAATCACCACGGTCTATGACTACAGCAAATGTATTTTTCCTTTTGACTGCTTCACCCCATTTATCTGTGATCCCTATGACAAACCTGTATGAATACTATCTCCTGTCCATCAAACGTGCTTCTACTGCCAGACTTGACACTAGCTACCCAGTTCAGCAAGAGCTAGCAAACATGCCCTACAGCATCCTTATCAATACAGGGGTCCTGCCTACAGAAAAATAGCTACCTACTAGCGGTGATCCTACTCAGGAACCTAAGGAATTAACCTTAAGTGATCCCTGTGGTTGGTATGGTTTCCTATCTTGCATTCACCAGGTAGCTACTTTTAATTTGAGTGAACAGGGTCAGAACCAGAGGGGGGAGAACATCAAAGCCAGATCAGTAACCAGAATCCACAAAAGAAGCAAGCTGGATCAAATCCAGAAGAGACAAACAGCACAATAACAAAAGGCAAGATAGTAGTCAGGATAATTGTCTCAGGCCAAAGATCAGTTGTGTAAACCAGATAGGTCAAAAAAGCAATAATGCTTACAAAGTGAACTGAGCAAACTAGCATACACAGGAACCAGGTTGACAGTTCAATAACCTCCCTATCCAACGGTTTGCATAGACACATAGCTGTGTTCACTGGATTAAAATGCTGTTATTCGCTTTTTGCTCTGGGTCTCCATTCTTGAGTTATGATACTTTTTCTTAATATAAAATTTAGGCATTACAAAAGTGTAACAAGGGTGGCACCATTGCTCTTCTTGTAACCAAGCTCCACTCCTTTCTGTGACCAGCACCTCCTTTGCTGCTTTGATTGACAGGGCTAGGCAGTGTTTAAGCAGGGAGGCAAGGGGTGGCCACAGGAAGGAATGGAGCTTGGGTGTAACAACAGCAACAGCTATGCACTTATTGCACCAAAGCCCTAATTTGTCCCATATGGAAAAAAAGAGAAAAAAATCTAAATTACCAATTTGCTATTTTTTGGTTGCGTCACGTCCCTCAAAAAATGTAATAAAAAGTGATCATAAAGTCCCCCAAAATGATATCAGTGAAATTACAAATCGCCACACAAAAATGAGCCCTCACCCAGCTCCATTCACATTGCCTACCAACAAGTTATAGGGTCAGAATATGCAACGAAAAGAAAAAAATAATTTTTAATAAGTATTTTTTTTTCAGTACAAAACACAAGAAAAACTATACATATGTAGCATCTTTGTAATTAAACTCACCCGGAGAATGAAAGTAACAGGTCAGTTTTACCATAAAAACAAAACCCATAAAACTGTTGCGAAAGTGTGTTTTTTCCCCCTAATTTCACCCCATTTGGGATGTTTTCCAGCTCCCCACTACATCATATGCAATATTAAATGGTGGTATTAGAAAATGCAACTTGTCCTGCAAGAAACAAGCCCTGATATAGCTATGTGAACTGAAAAATAAAAAGTTATGGCCCAAAAAAGGCCAGCAGTGAAAAATGAAAATTAAAAAATGAAAAAAAAGGGTTATAGGGAATTTGTAATCAGAAAATTACCTATTGTTTTGATGTTTAGCATGTTTTTAAAGAATTTTTGATGTTATTTTTAATTTTCCATGTGAATACCTATATTTAAAGAAAAGCCAAAAAATCCTGCAGTTTTCATATTGGCCACTAAGCCTAATAATAGGCAATCTTGCTCAGGCAAGATGGCCACCCCCATAATCATGTCCAGAAAATAGAATAAAGAAAACAGATGCGAATAAAAGGATATGTGTCGTTATCTCGTTTTAACTTGAATTAAATTTGTTGGTTACACATCTCCTTTAAATAGAGCACAGATCTCACTGATTGGCCCTAATGCTAAACCCCCTTTTTCCTCTCTGTTCAATGTCAGAAGTTAGAACAATGGAGTTCATCACAGCCCTCAGACAATGCCTTTTCCTACCTCTTTATCTGGTTTCTGCAGCAGAAAAAACGGGAAAGGGAAGGAGATGGATACAGTGAGGAGATATTTATGTTATTTTATTTTTGTGCATTATCTATGTTTAGCATCCTTTTAACTATTTAACCATGCAGTGCATTTAGAGTTCTGGAAACTGAGCTCTGACTTCTACACATACTGTTGTATATTAGGAAAATTGTTCAGCAGAAACTATTTCTACCTATTTAGATAAAAAAAAAAACAATGGTGTTCAAGAGGGAAGGTTGTTTAAAGGTGTTGTCCGAGTTATAAAAAAAAAAATATATAGCACTGTAAATCTGATGGGCAGCAATATATAACTGAGCTAAGCAAGTTTTAGGTAAAAAAATATATATATTTCCTCATTTCCTGGTTCTCTTCTGGCTCTTTGTTTACCTGCAATAACAACAATCTCTGCCCATCCCTCTGCTCTGCAAAGGGAATGAATACAAGTGCTGCCCTGAGTGACATGTCTCCCTGCTGGGAGACTCTGCAGCATGTTGTATGTGTAGGACTACAAGTTCTAGCTGTACAATGACACTGCTGATACACACAGGATCTTCCCCCTACCTGTTCTTGCGCAGAACTCCTCTAGTCTGTGAGCTCCTGTGCTCTAGTCTGTGAGCTCCTGTGCCCAGAATTTATCCCCTCACTGCCTGCAGCTACTCAGTAAAGCCTTCAGCCCTGAGTCTGTGCAGCTGGAGGGGTTAAGAATCCAGGGAGAGAGCAGCAGACAGAAGCTGATGGCAGTGAAGGGGGGCGTGGCCAGCACAGTGAAGTCTGGTGTACAGACACGCATATGCTCTTTCAGGCTTGTGCACTAATCTTCATCAGAGCAGGGAGAGAAGCTGACATCACAGGTCATGTGCTCATTCAGTGAAATATGAGAAACCAGAAACTGGAGATAAAGTAAGTGAATTGTAAAGTCCTTTCATTTGCCTACAAAGAACAAAAAAATAACAACCCCTTTAATATTGCTTTTGTGAAAATATTTTACAAACCCTGATGGTTTGACAAATATTAATAAGCAAAATCTTCGACATATTCCCATTGTTTACTAGTGGTAAATGCCTTTTACTGTTTTCTTTATATTTTAAGCATATAGCGACAGTGGTTGAATATGCATTATTTATGTATCACTTGAGGACATTTTCAGTCTTCACAGCCATCTACAATGCATTCTGAAAGTCTTCACACCCTTTCAGTTTATTTTCACATTTTCTTATGTCTTGGCCTTGTGCTAAAATTGAAAGTATTCAGACCCTTTACTCAGTACTTAGTTGAAGGAACTTTGGCAGTGATTACAGGGTCCAGTCTTTGTAGATATGATTCAACAAGGTTTGCACACCTGAATTTGGGGAGTTTCTGCCATTCTTCTCTACAGATCCTCTTAAGCTCTGTCAGGTTGGATGGAGACCCTCGATAGAAAGCCATTTTCAGGTTCAAGTGAGTGTTCTGGCTGGGCTACTCAGGGACATTCACAGAGTTGGCCATAAATCATTCCTGTGTTGTCTTGGCTGTGTGCTTAGGGTCATTGTCTTGTTGGAAGGTAACTTTTGGCCCAGTCCGAGGTCCGGAGCACTCTGAATCAGGTTTTCTTTAAGAATATCTATCTCTGTACTGTTCTCTTCAACATAAATATTGATGATTTTAGAAGGCTTGCACATTAAAATATAAATTTTTGCAGATGACACTAAATTGTGTAAAGTACTGTAATTAACCACGAAGAGGACAGTATACTGCTACAGATGGATCTAGATAGATTGGAGGCTTGAGCTTAAAAAGTGGCAGATGAGGTTTAACACTGACAAATGTAAGGTTATGCCCATAGGAAGAAATAATGCAAGTTTCCAGTACATAATGAATGGTAAAACACTGGGTAACACTGACATTCAAAAGGACTTAGGAATTTTTAAGGATAGCAAACTTAACTGCAGAAACCAGTGTCAGGCAATGGCTGCTAAGCCAATAAGATAATGGGCTGAAACAGAAGGGGCATTGATGCCTGTGATGAGATCATAGTTCTGCCACTTTACAAATCACTAGTCAGACCACACTTGGAGTACTGTGTACAGTTCTGGGCTCCTGTGAGCAAGACAGACATCCAACTGGAAAGGGTTTAGAGGAGGGCAGCTAAAGTAATAACTGGACTGAGGGACTACAGTACTGAGAAAAATTATAAAAATTAGGATTATCCAGTTTAGAAAAAAGAAGGCTGAGGGAAGATCTAATACTATGTATAAATATATCAGGGGTCAGTACAGAGATCTCTCCCATCATCTAGTTATACCCAGGACTGTGATGAGGGAACATCTGCTATGTCTAGATGAAAGAAGGTTTCTACATATAGAAGAGGATTCTTTACTGTAAGTATTGCGACTATGGAACTCTACCAAAAGAGGTGATGATGGTGAGCTCACTAAAAGAGTTCAAGACGGGCCTGGATGCAATTCTGGAGTGTAATAATATTACAGAACATAATTATTCGATTTCTGGAGAAGGGTCATTGATCCAGGGTCATTGACTGTCTGATTGGATTTGGGAAGGATTTCTTTCCTTTAAAATGAAAAAAATGGCTTCTACATCATGTTTTTTTTCTTTTCTTTCCTCTGTACCAACTTGCAGGATAACTGGCTGCACTGGATGGGCAGATGTCTTTTTTCAGCCTTACAAACTATATAGCTATGTAACTACAGTCGTGGACAAAAGTTTTGAGAATGACACAAATATTAGTTTTCACAAAGTTTGCCGCTAAACTGATTTTAGATCTTTGTTTCAGTTGTTTCTGTGATGTAGTGAAATATAATTACACGCACTTCATACGTTTCAAAGGCTTTTATCGCCAATTACATGCCATTTATGCAAAGAGTCAGTATTTGCACTGTTGGCCCTTCTTTTTCAGGACCTCTGCAATTCAACTAGGCATGCTCTCAATCAACCTCTGGGCCAATTCCTGACTGATAGCAACCTATTCTTTCATAATCACTTCTTGGAGTTTGTCAGAATTACTGAGTTTTTGTTTGTTCACCTGCCTCTTGAGGATTGACCACAAGTTCTCAATGGGATTAAGATCTGGGGAGTTTCCAGGCCATGGATCCAAAATGTCAATGTTTTGGTCCCCGAGCCACTTAGTTATCACTTTTGCCTTATGGCACGGCGCTCCATCGTGCTGGAAAATGCATTGTTCTTCACCAAACTGTTGTTGGATTGTTGGAAGAAGTTGCTGTTGGAGGGTGTTTTGGTACCATTCTTTATTCATTGCTGTGTTTTGGGGCAAAATTGTGAGTGAGCCCACTCCCTTGGATGAGAAGCAACCCCACACATTAATGTTCTCAGGATACTTTACTGTTGGCATGACACAGGACTGATGGTAGCGCTCACCTTTTCTTCTCCGGACAATTCTTTTTCCTGATGCCCCAAACAATCAGAAAGAGGCTTCATCGGAGAATATGACTTTGCCCCAGTCCTCAGCAGTCCATTCACCATATTTTCTGCAGAAGATCAATCTGTCCCTGATGGTTTTTTTTTTTAGAGAAGTGGCTTCTTTGCTGCCCTTCTTGACACCAGGCCATCTTCCAAAAGTCTTCGCCTCACTGTGCGTGCAGATGCTCTCACACCTGCCTGCTGCCATTCCTGAGCAAGCTCTGCACTGGTGGCACTCCGATCCCACAGCTAAATCCTCTTTAGGAGACGATCCTGGCGCTTGCTGGACTTTCTTGGACGCCCTGAAGCCTTCTTAACAAAAATTTAACCTCTTTCCTTGAAGTTCTTGATGATCCTATAAATTGTTGATTGAGGTGCAATCTTAGTAGCCACAATATCATTGCCTGTGAAGCAATTTTTATGCAACGCAATGATGGCTGCACGCGTTTCTTTGCAGGTCACCATGGTTAACAATGGAAGAACAATCATTTCAAGCATCACCCTCCTTTTAACAGGTCAAGTTTGCCATTTTAACCCAATCAGCCTGACATAATGATCTCCAGCCTTGTGCTCGTCAACATTCTCACCTGAGTTAACAAGACGATTACTGAAATGATCTCAGCAGGTCCTTTAATGACAGCAAGGAAAGGTTTTTTTGGGATTAAGTTAATTTTCATGGCAAAGAAGGACTATGCAATTCATCTAATCACTCTTCATAACATTCTGGAGTATATGCACATTGCTATTATAAAAACTTAAGCAGCAACTTTTCCAATTTCCAATATTTATGTAATTCTCAAAATTTTGGGCCACGACTGTATATGTACTTTACTCCATTCAGCTTTCCCTCAACCCTGACCAATCTGCCTGGTACAGCCACTAAAAAAAACATCCCATAAGCATAATGCTGCTGCCACCACTGTAGGGATGGTCTTGGGCAGGTGATGAGCAGTGCCTGGTTTCCTCAAAACATGATGCTTAGAATTGAGGCCAAAAACGTCAATCTTGGTTTCATCATGCTTTTTTTCTTTTGCAAACTCCAGATGGGCTTTCACGTGTCTTTTACTTAGAAGCATCTTCCTTCTGGTAACTCTGCCATAAAGCCCAGATTGGTGGAATGCTGCAGTGATGGTTGACTTTCTGTAAGTTTCTCCCATCTGACACAGGATCTTTGGAGATCAGCCAGAGGGACTATTGTGTTCTTGGTCACCTCTCTTACTAAGGCCTTTTTCCTGCGATTATTTAGTTTGGTGTGATTGCTAACTCTAGAAAGATTCCTGGTTGTTTGAAACATCTCCAATTTACAGTAACAATTATGGAGGCCACTCTACTCTTGGGTACATTTAGTGAGTCAAAAATATTGTACCCTTCTCCAGATCTGTGTCCACATAATCCTGTCTCTGAGCTCTACAGGCAGTTCTTTCTTCTCATGGTTTGATGTTTGCTCTGATTTACATTGTCACCTCTGAGACCGGGATATAGACAGGGGACTGTCTTTACAAATCAGGTCCAATCAACTGAATTTACCACAGGTCGTCTCCAAGCAAAGTGTAGAAATATCTTAAAGATGATCAGGAGAAATGGGAGGCCCGAGAGATAAATTTCAAGTGTCATAACAAATATTCTGAATACTTAAGGGTCTTAATAACCTCTATATCAGGCGGTGGATCCGCCTAAGTTATGAGGAGGTGCCGACCTCTACATAACTTCAACGCATCCAGTGCCAGTTCTAAATGTAAGACAGCTTCCTATCTGGCTTTTATTTAGACCATTTTCTACACCTAAAACAGGCGTAGAAAATGATGAATTAGACGGGCCTGCCGGCCTATCCCCTTCTCCGCCCATTATTTTAGACCTGGTTTGAGTGGGGAAAAGTCACACCTAATATAGGCGTATTTCTGGATAATAAATGACCCCCTTAGTTTTTACTTTTTTAAGAAATTTGGAAAAAGCTCTAAAATTCTGTTTTCACGTTCTCATTATTGGGTATTGAGTGCAGATTGATGGGAGAAAATTAGATTTTTTTTTTTTTATGTTAGCACAAGGCCACAACACAAGAAAATGTGAAAGAAGACAAAGGGTCTGAAAACTTTCTGCATGCATTGCATAGTTGCACCCAAGGTTCAAAAGGGCTTGCTGAATTCTGACAGGTAAAAGCTTGCTGTTTTGTCAATGTGCAAAGCTTTACTGCAATGTATTATATAGAAAAATAATAACATGAGTCTACAGTCAGCTAGAGAGTACTGATTATTCCAGCTATTTCTGTCTTCAGAAGAGAAATTTGTACACCAGTCATTGGCACATTACCTTGTAATTCATACCCTTTCCAATAGCAGAGCACGAAAAGGAACAAAATACACAGAGGTTTTATGTGTGACTTTATAATGATTTTTGCTCAGGTTTTATCTGTATATAAAACAGTTAATGAATACTGTATAAGCTTAATAGATACAGCTAGCCATTGTGTCTGTTTAACATAGGTCTTAGGAATTAAAAAGTAACAAAAGATGGTGAAGATAGAGCTGAAAAGGGTTAAAAAAAAATTGTAAACTGACTCAGCAGAGTACCAGATCCTCATGCACATTAATGGCCTCAAAAATCCAACAAAAGCAACCCCTTTAGGAGCTGACTTTGGAGCTAATCTTATGATATACTGCATGGTAAATACAAAATGAACAGTGGAAGTGTACATCTAAAATTGATAGAGGGCACTGATATAAAAATACTAAATCATATATATCTCAAGTTTACCAGGACGTGACTGTTGCTGAGCACAACTGGCATAATGTATTAATATAATAGACATTTGCTCAAACTAACACTCCTAATACACACTTGGACATGACTTGGATCTCTAAAACCCTGTAACCCTTAGTAGACATTACAGCTACCATTACAAGAGTATGATTGCCTGCCCTAGAACTTCCATTCTTGTGTAAATCCATACATCGCTATCTAGGAATAATTGCACTGTGTACAGTTGGAACTGTTTTGCTAGCCCCAGAACTAGGCTGTGCCCCGGGGGGAAAAAGTGTGCACTCTCCTTTCACTACATGGCCCTAAGGGGCAACGAGGTGAGCTAAGTCGCTGTGATTGCCAGTAACAGCCGGAGCCAATACCACTCACATCCTCCACTCCGGCTCCTCCTGGGCTTGCTGCACATGTTGCATTTGGATTTTCGAAGTGCATCTACTGGAGGTTCATTCCAAGCATCTACAAATTTCAGTAAATAATATTTTCTGACATTGCTTCTAATCTTCCTCCTACTAATTTCAAATTGTGCGCCCTTGTTCTTGTCTTTATTTTTTAAACTATCTGAAGGACCCGGCTTCACACGGGTATATTTAGTTTATTTAATTTCATGTTTGTGTGTATCGTTAAAAGATATCGACAGTATCCACTATAACGGTGAAATCCACAGACCCCCATCCCTTAACACTGACCCCCCCCCTCCACAGTGCCTCTTCTCCTAAAAATTGGACCTCCATAGCAGCTTACCCTCTTAACGTTAACTTTTACAGCAGCCTGCCCCTTTAACAGTGAGTTCAACAGCACCCCACCTCCTTGACAGTGACCTCCACAGGGGCCCGCCCCCTTAACAGTGACCTCTACAGCACCCACACCTTAACACTGACAATCGGTTACAGTCCCCTTGACTGACCTCCACCAATCCTGGCCCCCTTAACAGAGACCTCCACAGTGACTTCGCCTTTAACAGTGACCTCCACAGAGCTCCGTTCCCTTAAAATGTGACTTCCACAACACCCCACCCCCTTATCACTGACCTCCATAGCAGACCGTCCTTATTAACTGTGACCTCCACCATTCCCTGCCCACTTAACAGAGACCTCCACAATGCCAACCCTCTTAACCCATACAGTACCAGTGCCGTACATCGATGGCAATGGAGATTGTGTTCAAAATACCAGCGCCGTACCGCTACGGAGTGGTGTACACCCGGTCCCTGAGCGAAATCGCTCGGTGACCGGGGCATGATGGCTGCTCTGCATGGCAAGCAGCCATCTTTCCTAGGATCACAGGTAGTTTTTTTGCCATTGGCAAATCGTCCAATCGCAGCTCCGGATGTTTTTTTAACCATTCATGTAGCTGCATGGGGTTGCACAGGGGTGAATGGTGCTGAAATAGTCAGCACCTGTCTCACCCAAGGTCAGGCAGGGGACACCACTGTTTGGTGTCCCCTGCCAGTGCTGCGATTGGCTGGAACAACGCTCTAGCCAATGGCAGCGCTATAGAAGCACAGGAAAGGGATGAACCTGTCTGCAGGCAGTCATGCTGGTGACTGCATGCAGAGAGGTTATTTGCTTTTCTGTGCTGCTTGTTGGCTTGCTGGGACTTGTGGTGTACCACCACTGCGATTTGACCTTTTCCTGCTGAAAGAAGACAGAAGTAAAGAAAAAGAACATCTGGAATTGCTGCACTGAATTTTTTTTTTTAATTTGCAGCAGTTCCAGATCCCTAAACCACCCTCCAAAAAAAAAACATTGCAAAGTTATTACCACATAAAGTAACATATGTCAGATTTGCAAAAATCGGCTTGGGATTTAATGTGAAAAGTGGTTCGATAGTGAAGGGGTTAACAGTGACCTCCACAAGACCCTGCCCCCTTAACAGTCGCCTCTACAGCAATCTGCCCCTTATCACTGACCTCCATAGCGGACCGTCCCCTTAACTGTGACCTTCACAGCAGCTTGCCCCTAGGGTAGCCAGAGGTCTGGTTTTAGGCCGGACAGTCCAGCTTTCAGGCTCCCTGTTCTCCGTCCAGCACAGGGCCTGGACGAATGCAGGGATGTCCTTTTGAACAGCTTACTCTCAGACAGCAGTACAGTGCTGTCTGAGTGTGAGCTGCATGGAGAAAGTCACCGTCCCTCCCACCCCTGCAGTTGACAGTTAATTTTTACCTTAATTTTTTTGCAATACTCGTCGGCTGTGGAGTGAGGGTACGTGGCCTAACCGTATCAGGAGAATCTGGGGGCAGGATTTTTAAGTCACCCTACCTGCCCCCTTAACTGTGAACTCCACAGCACTCTGCTCCCTTAACAGTGTCATCCACAGCGCCCTGCCCCTTTAAAGCTGACCTACAGCAGTGAAGAAAAATGGCTGGGTTGGAAACCTGGTGTAAAACTGTGTATGTAGAGACTAAGGACCTGAGAACTTCTATTGGCTGATAAAGGACATGTGACCGTGTGTAGGGCAGTTGGCATATAAAGAGAGAGACCTGCATGCTTCTATTGGCTAATTTAGGTCATGTGATGTGCCATACAGTATTTGCATTTTTTGGGGAATATCTCAGGAACGGTACGTCCTAGAGAGCTGAGACCCGGTCACACCTGATGTACCTGTGTGCCAAATTTCGTGATTGTAAATGCGACGGTGCGGATTGCTTTAGCGGACATACACATACACTCAGCTTTATATATTAGATAAAAACACTTCCCTGTTTAAAAGAGTGTCCAGCCAATATTTCTCGGGGTTCTAAATATAAAAAAAATATATATTGGCCAGATATCCCCTCTAAACATTTAACATTTCATTTACATGCCTCTTCTCCCTCCTTTACTTGAGGCCATACAAATTAAGCCCTTAAAAAGGTTGGCCTACAAATTAACAACCAAAGTGTTTTTATTTATTTCATACTGCATACATAAAAAAGAAAGAAAAAAGCTTGGAAATCCCCTTAAAGGACTTATCCCACAAACAGCATGTATCACCTATACACAAGAAGCCATATCCCTTTTGGCCTGATGTAACAAGCGATTATCGTTAAATAGGCGGTCCTTCCTGAAAATCACTTGCTCGTCAGTGGAGGAGACTACAACACTTACAGTATATAGAGATATACTGTAATCGCTAATGCCATTGCTTGTCTCCACACAGAATCATTGTTTGCCAGCAGCAGAGGCTGTTCAGACAGCACGATCTTCTGCCAGCAAACAGTGATTTAGGTTTCCCCACCAATGATCCTATTACCTGATGAATAAGCATTTTGCTTGTTCATCAGGTAACCAGCAGCACTTTTACACCGGCAGATCACTAATAAGTGTCTGTACGAATGGTTGTTAGCAATAATCTGCCCCATCATCAGACACTGTAAAGGGCACTTAAGTCATGCCTCCTTTTTGGGTGTAAAAAGGGTAAAAAAAAAAGTGTCTAAAAGCATGCAGTGCAAAAGCTCAATTTGCACCCAAAAACTGTCACATTTTCAAAAGAAAACCTACAAAGTAGCTGCAATACTGTCCTCTAGGGTTATTGGTTTATGTTTTCTAGAGTCTATGGGCTATCGCGTTACCAGCAAGTGTATGCCATCGTCATGTGTTTTTGGCTTTTTTGCATTATGTGTAAAATAGAAATCAACTGTGAACGGTCACAGAGTTTAGATCTCATTTTGTTTTTAATTTTTTTTAAATTAATTTTACTTTGCTTTTAAAACACTAAATAGGGATATTAGGAAAATAAGGCCACAGAAGAAATGCAGATTATACTGCTTTATACAAATATTGATGAGAAATACTGACCAAATACTGACTGTGTGAAAATGGCCAAAGGTTAATAGATCCATCAACAGCAGTTTGATGATAGTTTGGAGCTTTGCACCACACTTATTAATGGTATCAGACACTTTTTTTTTGACTTGTCTGACATGAGGGAGTGGTTTAGTGGCATGGCTTATGATGTTACAATGAATACCGAAAAAAAAAAATTGTCCAAAATTTTGTGTAAAATAAGTAGGGTAAAATTAGACTACACAATTTACAGATGTGCCAGATTTATCTCCAACATCAACCACTTTAGTAAATCTGGCACATTTTGAGTTCTATTCTAAGGTGGTGATGTATTAATATACAACTTTTTGAATTTTTTGTATCTTCTTGCTTTGAAACCATTTTTGTGATATATTACAAAATGTCGCACATCATGTGTCAAATTTGTTGCACAAAATACCTGTGGCTTCTTCAGTCTAAAGTCTAATCATATTTATTACCTAGATTCCGTCAGTTTGCACACCACCAGAGGACTAAAGTACACTTTTTGGGGACTTAAAAAGCAGAAATGATAAATCTGGCTAAAAATGTAAATCGGCTGTAATGCAAGGCACCAACAAACAGACCAGTGATGAAAGCAAAAAGGTGTTTATTCACCAGAAACATAAACGTCCAGGACACTTGCTGGTAACAAGGAATAATAACAAAAAACAAGGCAAGGAGATTCCAGGAATAGTCCCAACCAGTGCTGAATGATGCTGTGCACTTGGCAGTCGAGTCACTCCAGATCTTGGGTCCGCTGTAAGGACAAAGTTCCTGGCAGTCTTCAGTCACTAGGAGTTGTGACCTATACCTGGTTGAGGGAAAATAACAGTGGGCACTGATCACCCTGAGAGACCTCCTTTTAAAAGCCTGCTGACCAATCCCAGGGTGCCAAGTGTCCACTACCATAGGTGAACAAATTGCCCTGCACCTGAGTACAAGGCCTAAGGCAATCACAAGTTGATTAACCCATGGCTGGCTCCCTAATCCACTTTGTTCTTGTGAGTCAGTATAATATGCGCCACTGGTCGATGAAGTGCATAAGAAGCGCGTACTCGCGACCGTGTATCCCTTTGCGAACCTGCCCTCGTGCGTACGCACGGACGCATGATTGACTCAGCGCGAGTATGCGAGCGCGTGGACCCAGATGCGGAAATGGAAGTCGCAGTAGACTCCGGAGACAACCCTGGCCGCGGCGTCTTGTCACTCGCCTGGCCACTCTGTCCCCGGGACTCCGACGGTCCTCCCCTCCGATGTCCACGCGAACGCATCTCCGCACTGGCTCGCAAAGGGGTCAGCGCTGGTGCATCAGAGACACGCATAACCTGTCCCGCAACTCCACGAGGACCCCTCTTGGTTCCCCTGGAGTGCAAAGCAGGTGAGGATCTTACATCGGCCCACAAAACACTTGTCCACCCTTTAGTATCTGTAAACTTATGCACATGGTGCAAACCACTCTAAAATTAAACAGAGATGTCATAAATTTGGTAAAAAATGCCTAGTCCACTGATAAAACAAGAATTACTCCACTTCTCTGGAGCAACACTCCCAAAGTTTACACTGTATGAAAATTAGACAGTACTAGTAAATCTGCCCTAATGTCTGAATAATAAGATTGTAAAGGGGAAGACTTGGCACTGATTTATTTTATTAATAGCTGATGGCCATAAATTGAATAAAATACTAATAAGGAGGGGCATAACAAACTGCTGTCTTTACTCTGCTGCTTGTGTACAGTGCAGTAATAACCATCTTTTTGTCTATCCCTTTATTTCCAGTTGCACTAAAACATGGAACAAAATCATAATTCCTTTTCCTCAAGCAACCGGGGAAGTACATTTTCAAGATTTCTCCAGCGAATCAGTAATCTCAGAAGGTGCACTATAGATATGTAAAAATAAAATTATATGACTTCTTTGACTACACTACACAATCTAATCCCAAATCAGTTTTTTTTTATTATTGTAAGAACTCAGGACCAAATATCAAGTTTCTGCACAAACATGCAACAAATGGGAACTGCACAGTATCAGCAGCTTAAATAGGTATTTCTGATACGTCATCCCATATCCACAAGATAGGGGATAACTATTAGATCGGTGGGAACCCTACAGCTGGGGCCCTAACTGATCACGAGTACAGTGGACCCTGTACTCCTCAGGACCCACCGAAATGAATAAAGCATCAGGTCGGGCATGTGCACTGCTGCTCCGTACTTCTCTACGGTGTTTCGGAAATAGCCAAGCACATACTCCCTGTTCTCGTGATAAGCGGGGGACCCAGCAGAAGGGCCCACACTAATCTAATAGTTAACCCCTGTCCTGTGCATAACTTGTCACTACTAAACTACTCCTTTAAAGAGGTATTTCCATATGATAATGTTATAGCAGATCGCTAGTTTATGTGGGGGAAGGTTGACCATTAAGACCTGGGACTGCTTCACAGCCTTAAGTGAAATGAGGCAATTCCTTGCATCGTTGGTGTCTGGGAGTTTTGCTGAGTAGGGTCCTAGAAGCTAGACCCCCACCAATCACCAAGTTGGGGAATGTCACAGTGACCACTCATAAAGTAACAGTGAAGATAGAGATAAATGCTGAAAGTAAACAGCAGATCATCTTCACCTTTTTGTAAATCTACAGGATTTTCTGCATAATCCTAACTCAGGGGTTAATCCCATGCTGCTCTTGTTCATCCTTTAGCTGTTGACTAGTTGAAGGGTAGCATTTAGCAAAGGTGCGGCGCTTATAGCAGGGATTCTCCTGCTACATCCAGTTGTCTTATAGCCAGACACCAAATAATAGGAGGTGGTAATGGCTGAAGTCCAGTGACACACACAATAGAGAAGAACTGCTGGGATATTTTTTGGTTTTTCAGAATTTTTTGTGTTTAGTGTTCTTTTAATGACATCTACCCGTGGTGTCTACTTGTGCTACATTGCCTTCCCCACACTTGTTGATCGAGGAAGTAGAAACATATCCCCAGATCCCTGCAAATTAATTTTCTCCTGTTTTCTCACTGCCGAGCAAACAACTGCATATCCATGGAATAAAAACACTCTAGACTTCACGATGGTCAAGAGCTGACTCGTTACACGATAAAGGAAACATCAAATACATCTATTCTGGCACACTGGCAGGAGAAATTTTTGTGAGCCTGGATTCTATGGTTAGATTATGTTTTCGCTTTCAACCCCCCCCTCCCCCCCCAGAAATCTACTCTCATTATAATAGAGTGCAGAAATGTTTTCTTTCTTGATCTTTAGAGTTATTACCCTGCAAGAGAACGATTTCCCCCATTCTTTTTCCTTCTTTTCCTCCACCCCTTGTAGCTTTGAGATGTCCATCATAGGAAAGAGCTGCATGGACACGGTCATGTGACCACAGCTCAGAATAGAAGATAGGAGCCACATAGGTAAAAAAAAAAATACATTACAAAATCACAGCTATCTTCATAAATAATTATTTTAAGGGATGTTGTTGTAAACTGGAAAACCCCATTAAGCTGCTACTTTTCAGGCCGCCATGTCTGACCGTTTATGGAATCTCAACACTCCAATTTGATGGCCTAATATTTTTCATATGTTAATATGTGTTCTATAATAACATATGATGACCTGATGGATAATATTCTGTTTCGGCTTGATGACAGTTCCATGCCTTCTTGTTTACACTGTAAAAATACAAATTTACAATAATTTACAATTGTAATTATGTATAAATATTTGCCTGCTCTGCTCTTTATTTATGCAGTACCTACATCCCGGAACAATTTGCACATTATAATGTATATTACAAAGAACTGTTGGCATTATTGCAGTCCACAGAATGTGTCTCATTTTCCAGCCTGGGCACGGCACAGTTGGATATCACATTCATTGACAGCAGGAGACTCCTGATACTTGTAGAGTGAGAATTTAGTACTAGGTAACAATAATAATGATATGACTGAGGATCACAGAACATCTCAGCTCAGGTAATTATTAATAACGGCTTATAATAATCACCAGGCTTACTCAAGAGACAGCTCAGGATCTCTCAGACCACTTACTGTCTGATTAAATGAAGGCTGCTGTATACTGTAGAACTGCTTCTAGCACAGACATGGCTAGGATAGATATCAGATCAATCATGTGGTGGTCCGGTCGCATGATCAAGGAGAACCTGCAGGCACTTGGTTATAGGAGCTAATTTTTACGTTTTTTTGTACAAAGATCACTACATAAACAAAACAATAGCTGGCCTTAGGGAGACCAGCTACAGAAAACACTGTGGAGCCTCATTAAAGATTGTCAACACAGCAATCCAAAATGCAAAGCTCCCTGGGAAACAGTGATAGGCAAAATAACCGTGGAGCCCCAGTGATGGGTCTTCAACACAGTGAAAGCCAGACATCCCTCAAAGGAAGGAAAACCGAGCAAAGGGATGTCCCCATTACAGAGATCACCAAATCCACCATATTAAGTGGCCCCTATGTCAAGATCCCGCTCTTTTACAAGCTTTAAGGATTTGACGGGGAAGACCTAAGCCAGTTATCCATCCACAGACAGCTGTTTCAGAGTGTTGCCCCTCATCAGTGTGAAGTAGGATTCTGGCTAACCAGGAGCAATGCCTTGGAGAGACTACTCAAACAAAACAATAGCTGGCCTTAAAGAGACTATTTACAGAAAACACTGTGGAGCCTCATTTAAGAGTCTCGACACAGCAATCCAAAGTACAAAGCTCCCTGGGAAACATTAATATGCAAAATAACCGTGGAGCCCCAGTTATGGGTCTTCAACGCATTGAAAGCCAGATATCCCTCAAAGGAAGGAAAACCGAGCAAAGGGATGTACCCATTACAGAGATCACCAAATCCACCATATTAAGTGGCCCCTATGTCAAGATCCTGCTCTTTTACAAGCTTTAAGGATGTGACGGGGAAGACCAAAGCCAGTTATCCATCTCCATTTCGGGATGTTGCCCGTCATCAGTGTGAAGTGGGATTCTGGCTAACTTGGAGCAATGCCTTGGAGACCACTCAAACAAAACAATAGCTGATCTTAAGGAGACCAGCTACAGAAAGATCACTACATAGTGATATTATACTGATAGTTCTTTGTGGTTCTCATGGGGATTCTCATGTTGATATGTCTCACTGAGCAGTATTGTGTCTTCTGAATGGCAGTAGAATATTTTGTTTTTGGACAGCATTTAAAGGTGTGTGCTATATGCTAACTATAGTGTCACACGGCCTGATTACATGAGGCCCACAGGTTTCTTGGCTGACACCTTGGCGAATCATTCTGGGAGATGCTTGAGTTATCATATGACACATGCTACTGAACAGCACCCTAAAAAGTTTACACTGCCATTAAATGGATCCAATAGCAACCGCTATAACCTCTCACCAGAAAATCTTAGATGTCTTTACAGCATAAAAGGAACTTGTCACCATGAAAATGCTGTCCAATCTGCAGGCACCATATTATAGGACAGGAGGAGCTGAGCAGATCGGGCCGGCCACATTTTGCTTGAAGAGCTTGCATGAAATCCTGTGCGTGGTGACGTATGATGTCAACACGCCGCCCCGGCATGATAACGTCATCTCAGGCTGCGCGAAATCGCGCCAGATCTTCAAGCAAGATGGTGGCAGCTGGCCCATTGTGAGCAAATGGATCAGGTAAGTATGTTTTTTATTTATTTATATCAGATGCCGCAATCATGTATGAACACAGCATCTGAGGGGTACAATGATGGGGAGCGATGCAATCAACACTCACAATTAACTTTGCACCCACAAAGTAATTCATCACAAAGTTAATTTTTTAGTAAAATTCGGTGAAGCAGCCGAATTGAATTTTCCAATACTTTGCTCATCTCTAAGTATGATTACGCATTATGTAGAAATATGTAATATAAATACATTGATTGAACACAGACCCTACTACTGGCAGCCAGTTCCCTCCACAGCACATCACTGGACACATCTACTGCTGTTGACAGATCCTCTATAATTAGAGAGGAGTAAATTGATTCTAACATTTGAAAATTTAACCCAAATTTTTGAAATATAGAAGAGAGAAAGAAACGAAGATAGTGGGAGAAAGAGAGAAAAAGAGATGAGAAAAAGCGTTTTCCAGCCAATCAGAGCACTTTCCATTCAGGTTACATTTATTTGGACCAGAACTGAACAGTAGATTCAACACAATTGGAACAAAGTGGAATTTTAGGAAACCCACTCATCGCTATCTATATATTTTTTTTTATTACAGAGTTAAGAGTTTCCACGACTTTAATACTGATGACCTCTGGATAGGTCATCAGTATCTAATCGGTGGAGGTCCGACACCTGGGACCCTTGCTGATCAGCTGTTTGAGAAGGCACATGAATGTGTCGTCACTGACCTAGGAAAAGTTGTGAGAAGGCCGCTGCGCTACTGCAAGTGCCGCTGCCTTCTCAAATAACTTATCAGTGAGGGTCCTGGATGTCGGACCCTCACCAATCAGTTTTTAAAATCTACCTTTAAGGGTAGACAACTATGCCTGTAATCCATTTTAATTACTAGTTTCTGAAATGAAAGTTACTTCTGTCTAATTTCAGAGATCATGTTGTAGCATAGAGGCTGTCCACTCTTCATTCTGCTCTTTGACAGTAAGTCGTTAGAGAATGGTTGGGGACAGATGCTCAGAGTTTATCCCTCTACAGAACACCAGTATAAACAAGCAGATATTTATTTGAAAAAAACTACAAGAAAAAGATCTAAAATGTGAAAACTGACAGACATGAACATCGGCAGGAACCAATGAATATGTATGGCACAATCTGAATAAGTGATAGTGATAGGCCTCGCTTGGTTATATTTCTTTCTAACTCTAATCATTTTGCTATTAAACGCTATGAACTTGTAATTCATTTTAGCATATGTTATGAGAGGACTCATCTGGGAATCGCCTTTTCATGCGGTTTTCTGCATATGTCAGAACACAAGCCTCCCTCAGGCTACAAACAGACTTATAATGCTTCAAAGGCAGGAGCTAGTATTCGGCATCCTCTCTAACCAACAGGCACTGAGAGACATGCTGTGATCCTCTTACAAAATTACAGGAACCATTTTAGTCTTCCCTTTGCTCTTTTTTGGTTTTGAACTTATCATATACAGTAGGTAGGAATTACTGGGTTGATAACTCTGACAGGGAAAACGTCTATCCATGTGTCAATAATTTTTCTTCGTTTCAAGTTTTATTGCTCTACAATATGTACTAAATTATGAAATGATATGCATAGCAATAAACAGTAATTATTAATGCAGATCTGTCTTCATGACAACAGCATATACCAATGCCAGGTCCAGTGGGCAATTATACCAAACAGCACAAAATAATTCAGCCATTGGTGCTCCCTATCTACATAGACCATGCCGCTTTCTGTGATGTGTCACACCTTCTAAATACGTGCTTGGGCACCAGGGCTGAATGATGCAACATCCTGGTGCCACATACAGTTACAGTTCATGCCAGCTCTTCTGGGAGTCTTGGTGGTCTCTCGTTTTTACAAGAGCCTCCAAGACGTTCCGCGTTAATTGGCAAGTAGGCTGTGTTCATGATTAGAACAGTTTCCCAACATCTCTTGCACCCTTAATTGACTGGATGCACCTCTGTATGCAGGAATATACACAGCAGAAAGAAGTGGGGAGAGGTGGTAAGGACCACTTCCCTCATGAAATCAGTGAGGTCCATTGTGACTTAGCTGCTATTACCAAAGTGGCAAAATATAATAGAACAGTGGAGCTGCTACTAGAATATGATGTCATTAAACAGACAAATGACGGATCCACTGTAAGTAGTCCTGATTAAAGGGATTTTCTGGGGAGATATAGTAAAAAGAAAAAGACAATAAAACTCAAGCATACCTTAACCATTCCCCACCACTGTTGTTCTGATGCTGCCCCAGTTCTTCACTTCCTGGTCTCAGCTTGACACACAGGAAATGGCTTGGCATGCCTGCTCAGCCAATCACTGGCTTAGCAAGGGAACCACTGCTGCGAATTATTAGCTAAGTGAAAAATCCAAGCCATTTCTTGCATATCAAGGTGGGACCAGGAAGGACAGAGCATCTGGAACTGGAGCAATGTTGCAAGAGCTGCACTGGGGGATCAGTGAGTAAAGACTTTTTTTATCACCTTTTCTGTCCCACTTTTTTGTTTAAAAACATATTTTACATGTAATTCTTTTACAAGTAATCAGAATTTTTTTTATAAACCTACAGGATATTTCATGAATTCCAAGTTATCCAGTTCTCTAGAGGTATATTCTATTCTGCTAGTTTTGTTGGAAAACTTTCAAAGGATGATCGTTCTATAACCACAGAAATCAGAATTTTCCCATCCTACTTTATTTTGCCAGAAGAACCACTTTACTACTTTGTATCATTGACTGATTGAGCATCAGACTTAGCCACTAGAATCCTAAAAGATCTTCTAGTGGCTCAGGCTCTGACACAATCATGGGCCTCAAAGGTCCACCAGAAGACCTCCCCATTTTGTGCTGCCAATCTATTCCCACTAGTTTAAATGTTTACCGCTTGGTTCACAAATACCCCATTAACCGTTTCCTGACGTGGCAATTTTCCATTTTCACATTTTTGTTTTTTGCTCCCTGCCTTCCCAGAGCCAAAACTTTTTTATTTTCCATTTAAATAGCCATAATAGGGCTTGTTTTTTGATGGACAAGTTGTACTTTCTAATTTATGTAATATGGCATACAATATAGTGGGAAGCGGCCTGAACTGAGATATACTAATAATGAGCCTGAAAGCCTAGTGCAGGCTGCGGCTCATTATTACAACAGGGAGCTTTCTCCGATCTCTGTTTTAGCCTCTTCAGACCACAGCATCTGAGGAGTTAAATGTCTGCATGTTGGCATTGCTGACGATCGAGAACATTAGTATGAAACAGCAGGCACCCCAAGGCTATGACGCTTGCTCAATCTTTAAAGACCCAACATATGCCATACATTCCTTCTAATGGGCCCAGAGAACACCAGTTTGACACTCGCCAACTCATCAACAAATAATAAATACGTTGACTATATTCTATATAATGAATTGATATAAAAAGTTCTCTAGGTCAACTTAATTGACAGCATATACTATAAACTATCAGCTCCAGGAAACCATATCAAGTGTTCTCCAGAATGTCCTGACTTCTGTTTGCAGGCTTCCCAATGGTGTGCCCATGCTTTCATCTGTGATATCCATCCATTTCGTTATGGGACATATATTTTATCTAGATATTTCTTTGAAATTGGACAAACTCCAAACATTAGTAACTTTGGAAGAGAAATGTGCAATAGTGATGATGAGGTGTCATAGGTACTGTCATTGTAACTGGTAAAACTGCCATTTTATCATCAAGCAATGACATTTCATTTTCAGGACCAAGGACAGTTCCATCTGAGTACCCTTTATGTGGTTTCATCACATTCAAATTAATCTCAGAATGGTTTTATCTTGTAAATATCGCTTACATTAGTGGTTGATCTGGGGTTTCCATGGTAGTGTCAATAGAACCCATCTCCTTATAGATATTGTCATGTGACTTTCACTCAGGTATCACCTTCACACATGGAGGTGACAAGATGGGATGTCCACACCAAGCACAGAAAAGTTTGTCTGCTTATAATACCAAGGCAACAAGCTGGAGGGCGGCAGAAAGCAAAGAGGGAGTTTTATCAAAGCTGATGAAAATGGAAAGTGACTTAGTTGCCCATAGCCACCGATCAGTTCCCCCCTTTCATTTTTCAGAGCTCCTTTGAAAAATGAAAGGTGACATCTGATTGGTTGCTAGTAGAGATGAGCGAAGTATTTAAAAATTCGATTCGGCTGCTTTAGCGAGTTCTACAAAAAATTTGCTTTGTGACGAATAACTTCATCGTGGAGCGAATTTCTTTGTCAGTAGTGGTTGCAATGACAGGAAGAAAGTAAAAAATAAATAAAAAATCATACTTACCTCATCCATTTGATTGTGAAGAGTCAGCTGCCGCCATCTTGATTGAAGATCTAGCACAAAATCACGTGCGGCTCGTGAAAACATCATCATGGTGACACTATACGTCACTATACGTCATCGCGCACAGGATTTTGAGCGGAATTTTCAATCAAAATGGCAGCTGCCAGCTCTATGCACTCAAATGGATGAGATAAGTATCTTTTTTTTTTTAACCGCCATTCAGGGAAAATGGATTTGTTACTACAAAGCATGAGGAAATTTGCCTTCGCATCAAAGCTGTTCATTGCTTGTCTCTAATATTGCAATTCAGACACATTGACTGAAATGGGGCTGAGCAACACTGATAAGGTAGGAAATCACCACAATCAGAATCATCCTCAGTGATTTTACTGCTGCTGCCATTCTGACACATACTGGGCCCCCACTGGTGTCTACTTTCACAAGCTGGAGATGCTGGCTCAGCCAATTACTGTGGCCTTTCCTTTATGTTAAGATGGGAGCCGAAAGCAGAGACTAGCATTGACCCGCTAAGTGCTGAAACGGGAAAGGCAGAGGATCAGTGAGGGTCCATATGGTCTCTTTTATTTTTTAACCTGATGCTAAATTTTTTATTTTTTTTTGCAATTACTATGGTATAAACAGATATGCTCATGTAGTTTTTACCTCATGTACATTTCCCCATCTTTTTTTTTTTTCAATTTCAACTCTCTTTACCTATTTTCACTATGTACTCCAAAAAACTCTGGTTGGTTACATCCTGTATGTAGCATTCCCTTTTGCTATATCCAACCAAACCCATGATGGACTTCTCCGTTCTCCGCCCAGCTAGTTTATAGCTCTTCTCACTTTATAGAGCCTCCCACCCAGCTAGTTACATAGACACTCCCCTGTTACTGCCCCTAACAATGCTTATCTCCTATATGGCTCCTCCCACCCAGCTAGTTTATAGCTCCTCCCCCATCACAGCCCCTGTTGCTGCTTTGACACATCCATGGACATAAAATTATAGGATATTAGAAAGAGCTGCATGGACATGGTCATGTGACCACAGCCCAGACTGGTAGATAGGAACAATAAAGGCAAATACACATGAAAAATTTACAGCTAGCTTTGTAAAGGATTATTTTAAAATATGTTAATGAAAACTAGGAAATCCCTTCAAGGCCCCCTGAAAAAAATAATTTTACTATAATGAATTTCACTTAGGAATATGCCCTAAATTATCTTGTGTATCTGGTAACACAAATATTGTTTATTTTTTATTTTTTACTCATATCCATTGTAAAAACGTTTTCAAATATTCCTATCATATAGGTGTTCCTATTCCAACCATAACAAACATCAGACTCCTCAAACTGTATGTCAGCTTGACTCGTAGAAGTCTACTTATGACATCACTAATCCCGATGTCACACATAAGAGCACAGTCTTACCTGAAATCACTGGCGGCACCTATTATTCCCTGCCTTTGTACAGATCACAGAATTACAATGTAGAGTGCTGTTGGAACCCGGCTTCTACAATCCCTCCTAGAATTCTCGACATCCTGAACATTCTTTTTTATGGCCTGTTGCCAGAAGCAAATTGCAGAAGTTGTCACTTGTGTCGCAACAAATCTTTCAGTCTGGTGCCACATTTATTTTATTTTTTTACAGGTTCTCGCTTTCAAGAAAGTAATAACGTAGAAGAAAAATATAAGCCTCGGGGAGCATTTGAAATTACATTTGAATAGTTGATAAAATCATATTTAAAAAGTGCAATGCTGAGAAACACGTTAACCCTTCATATGGCTCCCTGCTAATACATTTATAATTGCAATATCCGATATATACCCCAGCCAGGAATGATTACTTATAAAAGTAATTGGCATAAGCCTATGGCATGCTACCGTAACATGTAAACCTACGCAGAAAATGCCAGACCGCTTATATTGAATCTATACTTTATTACAAAAAATCACAAATATTAACAAACATGATTAAAAAGATTTTGGTGCAGGAGATAAAAAGCGACATCACTGGAGGAAACATACAGTGGATGTAAGTCCATATGATAGTCCATCAATGTATTACATAGACCAATCAAGTGCTAATGCAGACAATTCATCAATATCAAAGGACATCGGACATTACCCATACTGTGTCTCCTCCAGGGGGTTGGCGCCATCCTGGAGGAGATACAGTATGGATAATGTCCGATGTCCTTTGATATTGATGAATTGTCTGCATTAGCACTTGATTGGTCTATGTAATACATTAAAGGACTATCATATGGACTTACATCCACTGCATGTTTCCTCCAGTGATGTCGCTTTTTATCTCCTGCATCAAAATCTTTTTAATCATGTTTGTTAATATTTGTGATTTTTTGTAATAAAGTATAGATTCAATATAAGCGGTCTGGCATTTTCTGTGTAGGTTTACATATACATTTATAATTGGTATTTGTTGGTTATACTAACAAAGGCACGTTATTCTCGGAAACGGTCAACCGCAGTCCACAAATGAAAGATTTGCTGGTGTTCAATTGGTTTCTGCAACTATATACTGTTGAGGCTTGGGGTGTGCATAGAAATGAATGGGCCCCTAGCAAAACTTAGTATGGACCCCACTGCCTACTTAGAGGCTTTGAGTAATGGGTTATTGTTCCTTAAAACTGGCTGCCTGCAGCCACTACTAGGGGAAGCTCAGTATAAACTGAATCCAGCTACTGTTGAACCCAGTGGAAGCTGTTAAAATCTTTTTGCACTTTTGCCCCTATTGGTCACTGTAGAAAATTTACTACCATGAGTGTGTGCACTTGAAACAGGGATATTTTGATTCCACTGGTGAAAATGCTGGCGTTATATAGTTAAGTCAGATACTAAGTCTTAGCACAGTTTTTTGGAGGAGGTTTTTAGATAGCTTTTCCTACAGGTTTTTCAGTCAAAGACAGCTTTCAGCAGGAAGGAGACGCATCATTTCTTTTTTATATATTTCTTATTTGTTTAGAATCTTCTTCTGGCTTTGGCTAAAACCTACAGGAAAATCTGCCTCAAAACCTCCTCCAAAAAAAGGTATGTGAACCTAGCCTTAGTCGACCCTTGTGGGCACCTGTCCAGACGTTGTTAAAGTGTCTCTTTCCAGATCCACACTAACCCTTCAAGGACCCAGCTTAGTTTGGTACTTAACCCCTTAAGGACCGGGCTCATTTTCACCTTAAGGACCAAGCCATTTTTTGCAAATCTGACCAGTGTCACTTTATATGGTGATAACTTTAAAATGCTTTGACTTATCCAGGCCATTCTGAGATTGTTTTTTCGTCACATATTGTACTTCATGACACTGGTAAAATGGAGGGGAAAAAAAAATCATTTTTATTAATAAAAAAATACAAAATTTACCTAAAATGTTGAAAAATTAGCAAATTTTTAAGTTTCCATTTCTCTACTTCTATAATACATAGTAATACCTCCAAAAATAGTTATTACTTTACATTCCCCATATGTCTACTTCATGTTTGGATCATTTGGGGAATTATATTTTATTTTTTGCAGATGTTATAAGGCTTAGAAATTTAGAAGTAAATTTTGAAATTTTCAAAAAACAACTTTCTAAGGACCAGTTCAGGTCTTAAGTTACTTTGTGAAGCTTACATGATAGAAACTACCCAAAAATGACCCTATTCTAGAAACTACACCCCTCAAGGTATTCAAAACTGATTTTACAAACATCATTAATCCTTTAGGTGTTCCACAAGAATTAATGGAAAATAGAGATACAATTTCAAAATGTAACTTTTTTGGCAGATTTTCCATTTGTATATATTTTTTTACAGTTAAAAAGCAAGAGTTAACAGCCAAACAAAACTCATTATTTATGCCCCTGATTCTGTAGTTTACGGAAACACCCCATATGTGGTCATAAACTGCTGTACAGGCACACGGCAGGGTGCAGAAGGAAAGGAATGCCATACGGTTTTTGGAAGGCAGATTTTGCTGGACTTCTTTTTTGGACACCATGTCCCATTTGAAGCCCCCCTGGTGCACCCCTAGAGTAGAAACCATAAAAAAGTGACCCCATTTTAGAAACTACGGGATAGGGTGGAAGTTTTGTTGGTACTAGTTTAGGGTACATATGATTTTTGGTTGCTCTATATTACACTTTTTGTGAGGCAAGGTAACAAAAAATAGCTTTTTTGGCACCGGTTTTTAGTTTTTTGTTATTTACAATATTCATCTGACAGGTTAGATCATGTGGTATTTTTATAGAGCAGGTTGTCATGGACGCGGTGATACCTAATATGCATAATTTTTATTTATTTATGTAAGTTTTACACAATGATTTCATTTTTGAAACAAAAAAATCATGTTTTAGCGTCTCCATAGTCTGAGAGCCATAGTTTTTTCAGTTTTTGGGCGATTATCTTAGGTAGGGTCTCATTTTTTGTGGGATGAGATGACGGTTTGATTGGCACTATTTTGGGGTGCATATGACATTTTGATCACTTGCTATTACACCTTTTGTGACATGAGATGACAAAAAATTGCTTTTTTCACACCGTTTTTATTTTTATTTTTTTACGGTGTTCACCTGAGTTAGGTCATGTGATATTATTATAGCGCTGGGCAATACAGATGCGGCAATACCTAATATGTATACTTTTTTATTTTGCCGTATTTTTCGCCGTATAAGACGCACCGGCGTATAAGACGCACCTAGGTTTTTGGGGAGGAAAATAAGAAAAAAAAATATTTTTTACCAAAAGGTGTGCTGTGTGTTTGGTGGGTTTGGAACTAATGGTGGTCTGTGGATGGCACTATTACTGGGGATCTGTGGATGACGGACACTGTTATGGGGGGATCTGTGGATGACGGACACTGTTATGGGGGGATCTGTGGATGACGGACACTGTTATGGGGGGATCTGCGGATGACGGACACTGTTATGGGGGGATCTGTGGATGACAGACACTGTTATGGGGGGAACTGTGGATGACGGACACTGTTATAGGGGGATCTGTGGATGACAGACACTGTTATGGGGGATCTGTGGATGACGGACACTGTTATGGGGGGATCTGTGGCTTGCACTGTTACAGGGGGGATCTGTGGATGGCACTGTTATACATGTGTCATCCACAGACCCTCCCAGCCCATAACTGTGCCATCCACAGATCCCCCGCCGCTCCAGTATACTAATATAATATGTCTTATTCATTTAATAGTTATTAAATATGCCTCTTTATTCTTAATAGTACCTTAAATCCTAACCGCTTCAGTACAATGCCGGCAGGCAGGCCGGGCGGCCGGCGCGTCACTCACTGACGTCACTTGCCTGCGCCACCTGCTTCATTTATAAAGTAGGCGGCGCAGGCACGTGACATCAGGGAGTTACGCTGCCGCCCGCCCGGCCTGCATTGTACTGAAGAGCTTAGGATTTAAGGTACTATTAGGCATAAAGGGGCATATTTAATAACTATTAATTGAATATGACATATTATATTAGTATACCGGAGCGGCGGGGCTTTAGTACAGTGACTGCACCGCCCCGCCGCTATTGCTGGCCCCAGCTCCTCCTCCCAGTCCCTCCCCGAGTCCCCGCTCGCTTTATATTGCAGCTTGCGATGTAAAACTGACAGCATTCGCCGTATAAGACGCAGGGGCATTTCCCCCCCATTTTGGGGGGAGAAAAAGTGCGTCTTACACGGCGAAAAATACGGTATGATCAGGTAGATCAGGTCGTTACGGACGCGGAAATACCTAATATGTGTAGTGTATTCTTTTTTATTTATTTTTTATGATAAAATGATAATGATAATGATAAAGTGTTTTTTGATTTTTACTTTCTTTTCACTTTTTTTTCATTTTTTTTTTACCCAGACCCACTTGGTTCTTGAAGATCCAGTGGGTCTGATGTCTGTATAATACAGTACAGTACGCTATATAGGGGGGGGGGGGGAATTTTATTCTGGGGCCCTTTTGGCATTGACCCTGGGTGCCTGGCTGTGTGTAGCAGCCGGGGACTCAGCGCTGTCACCATGTCTGCAGACATGGTGACAGTTTAATGCTATGACGAGTATACTTGTCATGGAGCGCTAAGTAGCAGTGCTTCATGACGAGTTTACTCGTCATAGGTCCTTAACATGTTAAAGGGGTTCTCCGGGAATTAAGAAAATGAAAATACTTAAAAATTACTTTATTATAAATATATTCCCAAATACCTTTCAGGAGTTACAATGGCTTGTTTGTCTAGGGATCAATCATTAGGAGGAATAAAGTGGTCGCCATCCTATTACTACACACAAAACCTGTCCTAATTACACAGCAAGACAAGTTATTTTACACTGAACTAAAGAGCTGCCTCATACTCCTCTCTTACTTGTCAGGGATTATGATCCTGAATATAGATGATATGATGTTCAACTGAATCTCTGTAGGAATAGAGAATTCATGAAGTACAGAGAGGATGAACAGGACAGACTGTGGTAATGGAGACTGCATACAAGTGCTGCTGCTCATTAGCCACATCCCCATCCTCCTTTCTGTATTTCAAGTCTGTGCTTATCAGTGTCACGGAAGGTGTACAGAAGACTAGAAGACACAAAATGAAGATCCGACTGACTGGATCTGAAACTAAGGAACCAGAGGGTAAGCCCTGTAACAGACCTGGCTCTCTCCCTTACTGCTCAGCCTATGCAAAAATCTCTATGGTAGATGATTGCATACCCTCGTTCCTCGACTGTATTACACCTGAACACCCTATAATAGTGAGGGGACACGACCACCGGCTCCCTACACTTAATACGGTGGGAGTCAGGATCACCTAGGATCCAGCAACCAGGAAAGCACAAATGAATGAACAAACTTATCTGTAGAAGACTCAGTAGTAGCATTCAGCATGCACACACTCCAGGAAGTTGTATAAACCGCAAAGTGATGCAGTATGGGAAGGGATTTAAAAGGGGTGCAATCAGTGCAACTACATGACAGCTGAGAGAGGCTAACGAGATGAGAAAATGAAAGCAAAACAAAAGGAACCTCAAGCAGGAGGTTCTGAAGAATGTCTGTCAGAGCTTCTCAGATGTCTGGTGGTGACAATCAGCTGTATTCAGAATTATAATCCCTGACAAGTAGGAGAGGAGGATGAGGCAACTCTTTACTCAGTGTTGTGAAGTAACTTGTCCTGCTGTGTGATTAGGACAGGTTTTATGTGTACGAATAGGACAGCGGCCATTTTATTTCTCCTGATGATTGCTCTTCAGACAAAAATGAGCCATTATAACTAATGAAAGGTATTTAGGAATATATTTATAATTAAGTAATTAAGTATTTTCAATAATTTTATTTTCTTAATTCCCGGAGAACCCCTTTAAGGCTCCAGCATTTCCTTTTTGAATCTCCACATTTTAAAAGCTCTACTTTCTTTTTAATTTTTCCATCATTAGGACTTGATGTGGGATGAGTTGCATTTTTTAATGGCACCATTTTTTTTAGAGGTACCTCTACTGTATTTCATACCTTTTTAAAAAAAAAATATTGTGTGTAACTATGTAAAATAGCACACTTTCACCATTGGTGTATTATTGTAAAAATAACTTATTAATCTTATGTTGCCAGTCTGTACGATTAAGAAATACCATATTATTATGGTTTTGATATATTTAGTACTTTTAAAACAATAAAAAGCTCATTTTGTTCTAAAAAATTCTGCCATATTGTTATATTCATCACTTATTGAATTTTTTTTGGGGGTAATTGTGCTGAGGGCTCATTTATGGAGGGAGCTTTAGTTTTTTTTGGTACTATTTTGGGATACATTTTCGCTTTTTAAGATGCACTTTTTCCCTCCAAAAGTGGTATGAATTAGGTGACGGGAGCAAGGAGTGAAAAGCCACAAGCGCTTGTCGTACTTACCCGTGCCGGTCTTCCTTCCTTCCTGAGGCAGGCGCTTCACTGTCCTGACTGCGTACAACATCAGGATGCAGTGTGTACACTATGACCTGATGCTGCACGCAGTCAGGTGACAGAGCAGCGCAGGCCGGGAAGACAGGGGAGCTCAACTTCTTCCGGAGTTGGAGAGGAGCCGTGGCGCAGGACAGGTAAGAGGAGGATTTTATTTTAATCTGATCTGAGGTCTGATGGGTCTGACAATGTGGGCTGACCTAAAGTCTGATGGGGGTCTAACATTGAAGGCTGATCTGAGGTCTGATGGGAGTTTGACATTGTGGGCTGATTTGAGGTCTGATGGGGTTCTGACATGGAGGGCTGATGTGATGTCCTGTTAAGGGGGTCAGATGTCCTGATATGGGGGCCTCAACTGATATCCTGATATTTATGGGGGCCTGATCTGATGTCCTGATATGTATGAGGGTCTGATATGAGGTCTGATGAAAAATATTTTTTTCTTATATTCCTCCTCTTAAACCCAGGGTGCGTCTTATCATCGGGTGGTCTTATAAAGCAAAAAAAATATGATCATTTTTTTCATTACTTTTTTGGGAGGTGAGGAGACCAAAAATACACTGCAGGTTACATAATGGGGTAAATAAAGAGATCAGGTTGTTATGGACATGGCGATAGCAATTATATTCTGTGTAGTGAGTGATTTTCATAGGCATTCTACTACAAACCGGATTCCAAAAAAGTTGGGACACTATACAAATCGTGAATAAAAACTGAATGCAATGATGTGGAGGTGCCAACTTCTAATATTTTATTCAGAATAGAACATAAATCACGGAACAGAAGTTTAAACTGAGAAAATGTACCATTTTAAGGGAAAAATATGCTGAATCAGAATTTCATGGTGTCAACAAATCCCCAAAAAGTTGGGACAAGGCAATTTTCACCACTGTGTGGCATCTCCCCCTTCTTCTTACAACACTCAACAGACGTCTGGGGGCCGAGGAGACCAGTTTCTCAAGTTTAGAAATAGGAATGCTCTCCCATTCTTGTCTAATACAGGCCTCTAACTGTTCAATCGTCTTGGGCCTTCTTTGTTGCACCTTCCTCTTTATGATGCGCCAAATGTTCTCTATAGGTGAAAGATCTGGACTGCAGACTGGCCATTTCAGTACCCGGATCCTTCTCCTACGCAGCCATGATGTTGTGATTGATGCAGAATGTGGTCTGGCATTATCTTGTTAAAAAATGCAGGGTCTTCCCTGAAAGAGATGACGTCTGGATGGGAGCATATGTTGTTCTAGAACCTGAATATATTTTTCTGCATTGATGGTGCCTTTCCAGACATGCAAGCTGCCCATGCCACACACACTCATGCAACCCCATACCATCAGAGATGCAGGCTTCTGAACTGAGCGTTGATAACAACTTGGGTTGTCCTTGTCCTCTTTGGTCCGGATGACATGGCGTCCCAGATTTCCAAAAATAACTTCGAACCGTGACTCGTCTGACCACAGAACAGTCTTCCATTTTGCCACACTCCATTTTAAATGATCCCTGGCCCAGTGAAAACGCCTGAGCTTGTGGATCTTGCTTAGAAATGGCTTCTTCTTTGCACTGTAGAGTTTCAGCTGGCAACGGCGGATGGCACGGTGGATTGTGTTCACTGACAATGGTTTCTGGAAGTATTCCTGAGCCCATTCTGTGATTTCCTTTACAGTAGCATTCCTGTTTGTGGTGCAGTGTCGTTTAAGATCACGGGCATCCAGTATGGTTTTACGGCCTTGACCCTTATGCACAGAGATTGTTCCAGATTCTCTGAATCTTCGAATGATGTCATGCACAGTTGATGATGATAGATGCTAAGTCTTTGCAATTTTTCACTGGGTAACACCTTTCTGATATTTCTCCACTATCTTTCTGTGCAACATTGTGGGAATTGGTGATCCTCTACCCATCTTGGCTTCTGAGAGACACTGCCACTCTGAGAATCTCTTTTTATACCCAATCATGTTGCCAATTGACCTAATTAGTGTTAATTGGTCTTCCAGTTCTTCGTTATGCTCAAATTTACTTTTTCCAGCCTCTTATTGCTACTTGTCCCAACTTTTTGGGGATTTGTTGACAGCGTGAAAATTTGAATCAACGTATTTTTCCTTTAAAATGATACATTTACTCGGATTAAACGTTTGATCTGTCATCTACATTCTATTACAAATAAAATATTGACATTTGCCATCTCCACATCATTGCATTCAGTTTTAATTCACAATTTGTTTAGTGTACCAACTTTTTGGGAATCCAGTTTGTACATGTTCACTGTGTATTGAGGAGCTACTACATGCAGCTCACTCATCACCACGTACACACAAACATGGAAACACTAATGTGTTTATGTATATGGGGGGTGCTGTTTTCTAATTACAGAACCAAGCTGCTACTAGATAACTGTTGTGATATGGGAAATTCATTCAGTTTTGCTTATAGTTTAGCTGAAATAATCTATAGTGTTTCTCTCTCCAAAAAGGGTACGCCTAAGGGGCCTAGTAATCATAAAAATGTCTCTAAGGTCCTTCTCAGTCCAGCTGCATATCGATTTTTTTTCCAGGCAGTGATTGGATTGCATAAGTATAATATTATAAAATATATATATATATATACAGTCATGTGAAAAAATTAGGACACCCTTTGAAAGCATGTGGTTTTTTGTAACATTTTTAATAAAAGGTTATTTCATCTCCGTTTCAACAATACAGAGAGATTAAAGTAATCCAACTAAACAAAGAAAACTGAAGAAAAGTCTTTTCAAGATCTTCTGTAAATGTCATTCTACAAAAATGCCTATTCTAACTGAGGAAAAAGATAGGACACCCTCACATGTATTCCCTCTTAAATTGGCTCAGATCTCACACAGGTATATCACACCAGGTGCACATAATTAGTAGATCGTTACTCTGCATGTTGAATGAGGCTTGCCCTATTTAAACCTCAGACATTTAGTTTGGTGTGCTCCTGACTGTTGAAGTGAGAGTGAGCACCATGGTGAGAGCAAAAGAGCTGTCAGAGGACTTCAGAAAAAAGATTGTAGCAGCCTATGAGTCTGGGAAGGGATTTAAAAAGATCTCAAAAGATTTTGAAATCAGCCATTCCACTGTCCGGAAGATAGTCTACAAGTGGAGGGCTTTCAAAACAACTGCCAACATGCCCAGGACTGGTCGCCCCAGCAAGTTCACCCCAAGAGCAGACCGCAAGATGCTAAAAGAGGTCTCCAAAAACCCTAAAGTGTCATCTCGAGAACTACAGCAGGCTCTGGCTACTGTTGATGTAGAAGTACATGCCTCTACAATCAGAAAGAGACTGTACAAGTTTAACTTGCATGGGAGGTGTGCAAGGAGGAAACCTTTGCTTTCCAAGAGAAACATCGAGGCCAGACTGACATTTGCCAGAGATAAAGTTGACAAAGACCAGGACTTCTGGAATAATGTTCTTTGGACAGATGAGTCCAAAATTGAATTATTTGGACACAACAGCAGAGGACATGTTTGGCGTAAACCAAACACAGCATTCCAAGAAAAGAACCTCATACCAACTGTGAAGCATGGAGGTGGAAGTGTCATGGTTTGGGGCTGCTTTGCTGCAGCAGGACCTGGTCAGCTCACCATCATAGAATCCACGATGAATTCTACTGTGTATCAGAAGGTACTTGAAGAACATGTGAGACCATGAGTTAGAAAATTAAAGCTGAAGCGGAACTGGACCATGCAACATGACAATGACCCAAAACATACTAGTAAATCAACCAAAGATTGGCTGAAAAAGAAGAAATGGAGAGTCCTGGAATGGCCAAGTCAAAGTCCAGATTTGAATCCCATTGAGATGCTGTGGGGTGACTTGAAAAGGGCTGTACGTGCAAGAAACCCCTCAAACATCTCACAGCTGAAAAAGTTCTGCATTGAGGAGTGGGGTAAAATTTCCTCAGACCGATGTCGAAGACTGGTAGATGGCTACAAGAACCGTCTCACTGCAGTTATTTCAGCCAAAGGAGGTAACACTCGCTATTAGGGGCAAGGGTGTCCTATCTTTTTCCTCAGTTAGAATAGGCATTTTTGTAGAATGACATTTACAGAAGATCTTGAAAAGACTTTTCTTCAGTTTTCTTTGTTTAGTTGGATTACTTTAATCTCTCTGTATTGTTGAAACGGAGATGAAATAACCTTTTATTAAAAATGTTACAAAAAACCACATGCTTTCAAAGGGTGTCCTAATTTTTTTACATGACTGTATATATATATATATATATACTTTGGCACTTGGGCCTTACTACTTTAAAAGCAATTATTTCTCTGCAGTTTTTGGGTGTAGCATTTTTCTTTAATATTCTAGAATTTAGGATGGATTGTAAGGGTTCAATGGTCCTAATTAGAGATGAGCGAATTTATGAACTCGACGTTCGATTTGGCTGATTTGCCGAATAAAAAAAAAAAAATTGCTTTGTGAAAAAATTACTTTGTCACGAAACGCATGTTTTGTAAGTAGCGGGTGCAATGACGGGGAGCTGCGATAGTGCCGCCCCCTGTCATTGTACCCCTCAGATGCCTCATTCATACATGATCGTCGCATCTGAGTGTAAAGACAGTGTGAAATTAACATTAAAAAAAATTGAAATCAAACTTAATGCCTCCATTTGTTCGCGACAGGCCGGCTGCCGCCATCTTGCTTGAAGATCCGTAGCGAAATATTGCGTGTCGCGAGATTACATCACCACACTGACCAGCGTGGTGACGTCATACGTCACCATGCACGTTATTTCGTACGAGATCTTTAATCAAGATGAAGGCTGGCGGCCCGTCACTAGAGATGTCCCGAACTATTCGCCGGCGAACAGTTCCCGGCGAACATATGTGATGTTCCGCCCCCTATTTGTCATCATTGAGCAAACTTTGACCCTGTACCTCACAATCAGCAGACGCATTCCAGCCAATCAGCAGCATACCCCCAAAATTCTCTGTAATATAATTGCAGTTGCCTGCCAGCGTGTGTCAGGCCCACAGAGTGTACTGTGCCCACTACTGCCAGTGCCCACCACTCATATCTGGTGTCACAGTAGCTTGCATTTAAAACAGTAAAACATTTTTTTCTCTGTAATATAATTGCAGTTGCCTGCCAGCGTGTGTCAGGCCTTACAGAGTATACTGTGCCCACTACTGACAGTGCTCACCACTCATATCTGGTGTCACAGTAGCTTGCATTTAAAACAGTAAAACAATTTTGTCTCTGTAATATAATTGCAGCTGCCTGCCAGCGTGTGTCAGGCCCACACCTTCTACTGTGCCTACTACTGCCAGTGCCCACCACTCATATTTGGTGTCACAGTAGCTTGCATTTAAAATAGTAAAACAATTTTTTCTCTGTAATATAATTGCAGTTGCCTGCCAGCGTGTGTCAGGCCCACAGAGTTTACTGTGCCCACTGCCCGTGCCCGCCACTCATATCTGGTGTCACAGTAGCTTGCACGCATAGTACCACTAATCTAAAAAAAAATGACAGGCAGAGGCAGGCCATCCCGCAGGGGCCGTCGTGGTCGTGGTGCTGTGATCTCCTTTGGCCCGAGAATAATGCCCAGTGTTCAGAGGCCGCATACCCTGAACTCGAAAAGTTCTGAGGACATAGTTGACTGGCTAACACAGGACACCCAATCTTCTACAGCTTCCGCTCGGAACCTTGAAGCACCATCCTCCTCCAGCTCAGCTTCGGGCACCTCTCAAGTTACCACTCGCCCGCCTGCAACCACCACCAACACTAGCACCACAGCCGCTTCACTTGATCTGTCAGAGGAGTTATTTACACATCAGTTGGAAGAAATAAGTGATGCGCAACCATTATTGCCAGAGGATGTAGATAACAGGGATACGTCTCAGTCAGGCAGCATTACACACATGGACGTACGGTGTGATGATGATGATGTTGTACCCGCTGCTGCTTCCTTTTCTGAGTTGTCAGATACAAGTGAAGCGGTTGATAATGACGATGTGTCCATGGATGTCATGTGGGTGCCCGCTCGAAGAGAAGAAGAACAGGGGGAAGTTCAGATGGGAAGACAGAGAGAGGAGGAGGAGACGAGTTGGAAGCAGGGGGAAGTCGTCGCAAGGAGCTAGTGGCACAGTCAGACAGCATGTATCGGCACCCGGTGTCAGCCAGACAGCACGCCAATCAACGCCATTTTTTGTGTGTCTGCCTCTGATAACAGCGATGCCATTTGCAACCTGTGCCAAAAGAAACTGAGTCGTGGGAAGTCCAACACCCACCTAGGCACAACTGCTTTGCGAAGGCACATGGTCTTACATCACAAACGCCTTTGGGATCAACACATGATGAGTACAAACAGCACACAAACTCAAAGCCACCATGCTCCTCCTGGTCCAGCATCTTCAGCCACGTCAACCACTGCTGTCCTCCTTGCCCCCTTTCAACCACCCACCACTCCGCCTCTCACCTTCAGCAGTTCCTGCTCATCTGCCCACAGTCAGGTGTCTGTCAAGGAAATGAGGAAATGTTTGAGCGTAAGAAGCCAATGTCACAGAGTCACCCCCTTGCCCGGCGTCTGACAGCTGGCTTGTCGGAACTCTTAGCCCGCTAGCTTTTACCATACAAGCTGGTGGAGTCTGAGGCCTTCAAAAAAAATTTAGCTATTGGGACACCGCAGTGGAAGGTACTCGGCCGATTTTTTTTTTCACAAAAGGCAATCCCCAACCTGTACTATATTGTGGAAAAGGAAGTCATGGCATGTCTGGCACACAGTGTTGGGGCAAGGGTCCATCTGACCACTGATACCTGGTCTGAAAAGCACGGTCAGGGCAGGTATATCACGTACACTGCGCATTGGGTAAACCTGTTGACGGCTGCCAAGCATGGAATGCGTGGCTCTGCAGAGGAGTTGGTGACAACGCCACGACTTGCAGGCAGGCCTGCTGCCACCTCCTCTACTCCTCCTACTCCATCCTCTTCGCTAACCTCCTCGGCTGAGTCCTCTTCTGCTGCTGCATCTTGCTCCACATCAACTGCACCCCCCAGCTGCCCAGGGGCTATTCCACATCCCGGATACGACAGTGTCTTGCCGTCTTGGGGTTGACTTGCCTAAAAGCAGAGAGTCACACCGGACCAGCACTCCTGTTTGCCCTGAACGCACAGGTGGATCAGTGGCTGACTCGGCACAAACTGGAGATCGGAAAAGTCGTGTGTGACAATGGGAGAAATTTGTTGGCGGCATTGAATTTGAGCAAGTTGACACAGACTGTGACGAGGAAAAGGAAGAGTGCATGGCACATGTGTTGAATCTGATCGTACAACACTTTGTGCATAAGTACCCAGGCGTACAGGACGTCCTCAAGCAGGCCAGGAAGGTGTGTAGCCATTTCAGGCGTTCCTACACGGCCATGGCACACTTTTCAGACAACATGCCAGTGAGGAGCTTGATTTGCAACAGCCCGACACGTTGGAATTCAACACTCCTAATGCTCAACCACCTGCTCCAACAAGAAAAAGCCGTCAACGAGTATTTGTATGACCGGGGTGCTAGGACAGCCTCTGCAGAGCTGGATATTTTTTTTGCCACGTTACTGGACGCTCATGCGCAATGCCTGTAGGCTCATGCGTCCTTTTGAGGAGGTGACAAACCTAGTCAGTCGCACTGAAGGCACCATCAGCGACATCATCCCATTTGTTTTCTTCCTGGACCGTGCACTGCGAAGAGTGCTGGATCAGGCCGTAGAAGACTGTGACGAGGAAAAGGAAGAGTTGTGGTCACCATCATCACCACCAGAAACAGCCTTATCAGCATCGCTTGCTGGACCTGCGGCAACGCTGGAAGAGGAGTCTGAGGAAGAGGAGTCAGAGGAGGAATGTGGCTTTGAGGAGGAGGAAGACCAACCACAGCAGGCATCCCAGGGTGCTCATTGTCACCTATCTGGTACCCGTGGTTTTGTACGTGGCTGGGGAGAAGAACAGACCTTCAGTGAGATGAGATCAGTGAGGACGAGGAACGGGACATGAGGAGCTCGGCATCCAACCTTGTGCAAATGGGGTCTTTCATGCTGTCATGCCTGTTGAGGGATCCTCGTATAAAAAGGCTGAAGGAGAATGACCTGTACTGGGTGGCCACACTACTAGACCCCCAGTATAAGCAGAAAGTGGCGGAAATGCTGCCGAATTACCGGAAGTTGGAAAGGATGCAGCAGTTCCAAAACAAGTTAAAAAGTATGCTTTACACAGCGTATAAGGGTGATGTCACAGCACAACGGGAATCTAACAGGGGAAGAGGTGAAAGTAATCCTCCTCCTACCACGACAACGCCGGCAAGGACAGGACGCTTTACAGACGTGTTGTTGATAGAGGACATGCAGAGCTTTTTAAGTCCTACACATCGCCACAGCCCTTCGGGGTCCACCTTCAGAGAACGACTCGACCGACAGGTAGCAGACTACCTCGCCTTAACTACAGATATCGACACCCTGAGGAGCGATGAACCCCTTGACTACTGGGTGTGCAGGCTTGACCTGTGGCCTGAGCTATCCCAATTTGCGATAGAACTTCTGGCCTGCCCCGCTTCAAGTGTCCTGTCAGAAAGGACCTTCCACGCAGCAGGAGGTATTGTCACTGAGAAGAGAAGTCGCCTAGGTCAAAAAATCCTAGATTACCTCACCTTTATTAAGATGAATGAGGCATGGATCCCGAAGGGACTGACAGTGGGAGATACATTTGACTAAAAAAGGCCTGATGAGATGCCTTGGGCTAAAAATGGTCCACACGCTGCTGTATTTAATCTCTGCATGCCGGATGACTTGCGTGACTTCTCCGCCACCAACTAGGGTTCAAGCCGCAATGTTTTAGTGCACTTTCTGCCTGGAAAACATCAATTTTTCCAGCCACTGCTACAGCAGCGGCTGCAACAGTACCTGATTTTTCAGGCATGTGTACATGCAAAATTTTTCTGGCCTCTGGTGCTGCATTGTAGCTGCAAAAACAAAACAACAAAAAAAGCACATACATGTGTCAATTCCCCTTCGTGGTCGTTACCTTGTTGTGGTGAAGAAGCTTGCGTATCACAATTAAGCGATCATTGTGAACAGACCAAAAGCAATCGGCTGGATAATTTTGCAGAGAAAAAACATTAATTTTCTTTGTGATCATCTAAGGTGATCATTAAAGCCTAGTAGGCCAACAATGGGCCCACACTGCAGAATCATTGTATTCTGGGTCACTTAACTTTCACTGAACTACCTCAGCACGACCATAGGCTTTGAAAAAAAACCATCGCCTGCAATCTCCCAAACATGCGCACGAGCACAGTCATCACTACACCAAGATTGACGCATAGAGGAATAAAATTTATGTCATGAGTGAGTCACTATTGACAACTCTTTGTGGTTGTCTAAAATCTATTCAATACACGTCTCCTGATAGGGGACGTAACAGGTATTAAACTGATAAGAATAGTACTACTTAACACACCACTCATATAAGGTGGCACAGTACATTGCACGGCGCACGCGCAGTGCCCCAAATTGGAAGTAGGAGGACTAACCAAGCATATTTTTCCAAAAAATTATATAATATGCCTTTAAGATTCATTTTGTATAGTAAGGTAAGCTCAGTGACACAGCAGAAACAACAGAAAGCATAGTGTTAATCTGTTTTTGCTGGGCAGAAGTCTAGACCAATCACAGACAGCCTCACACACAGCCTGTCTGAGATATCCCCCAGCTCCTGCTGCTAGAATCATTATTCACCAGAGTGAGGAGCTGAAGAGACATTCACTCCACTGAGAGCTGAGTTTTATGGGAACAATAGGCCAATATAGGTATTTAAAACAGTTATATAATGTTTGTGATGGACTGAACCGTCACTGGGCCTGCTGGAGAAGCCTGAGGGCCAGACTCCTTCCTACAGACTATGTACTGAGAACTATGGACACCCCCTAAGACCTTTTGTGCTCGGGAAGCACTAGGAGCATCCATCGACGGAAGTACCCGGCCGGGGTGCAAGGAGATCCGTTACATTGGTGGCAAGCAGTGGGATGGCGTCCTAGTGTGAGGAGGAGCAGCTCGGAGACACCGTTGGGGGAGTATATTGAGGGCAACGCTAGAATCCGTACAGCGCCCCTGTTTACAGCAGGGTGGAATCGGCTAGTCTTCGGACAGCATTCCACTATGAGGAGGCGGATGACCCGGACTGGAGGGATGCAGTCCAGAAAGGCGTCTGGTACGAGGCCCTGGAAGATGTACAGCGTCAGCGGGGCGAGAGTCTCCCCAGTGAGGAGCAGCAGTTGCAGATGCGAGTGGCCCTGCGAATGCCCCTTCTGGGAAAGCAGCACTTGGATGAGTGGGTAACAGAACTCGAGAGCCTGGTATGGAAGGAGCTTTGGCTAGACAACGCCTACCAAGCACTCTGGTGGTATGTGATTCGGCACTCCCCCTGGATGGCTGAGCACGACAGACCCGAGGGTGAGGATTATAATGGCCCTGGCCTGTTGTTTGAGATCTTCACAGAACCGGAGTTCGGAGATGCTGGAGAGTCCCGGTTTTGGAAAATCTATGACTACAGGGACGCTATGCATGATTGGGCTATAGCAAGAGAGGTGAGACAAGACCTGGCATCTCTAGTGACAAAGGAGTGGGAGCTGGAGCAGGATTACCAATACTTCTTCAGCTCAATTCGGCCCCAATATACACTGCCGGAGAGCTGGGTGGCAGTCCCAGACCTACAACCCTACAGCTTTGAAGACCCAACTGAAGTATCCCCTGCTTTAGTATCAGCTACAAAGGTAGGGGACCTTATAGACTGGTCCTGGGGGGAACCCCATATGGCAGGTGGAGATGGGACCGAGATCTCTCCATCGGCCCTAAAAGGATGCTGGGCAGTCGGCCCAGATCCTTAACAGCAGCCAGATTTTCAGGGAGTAGGGTCAGTCGGTCCTGCTCCCCAGCGGCAGTATGTTTTGCAGCGAGAGGAGAGCATCGTCTCCATTCCCCAGCGGCAGTGTACCTTGAAGGGAGAGGAGACAATCGGTCTCTCTCCCCAACCACAGGGAGACAGCACCCCTAACTCCGATGGTGCAGATGGGACCGCAGTCTCTGCACCAGGCCTACTGGACAGCCGGTACGGATCCCCCACCAACCCCGCAGGAATGCCAGGAGGAGATAAACGATCCCTCCTCTCCACAGTTAATCCGCAACAAGGTCCTGGGGGCAGGATTCCCTGACCCCATCCCAGCGGAAGAGCTGGCATCTGGGCAGTTGGCCTCTGCCCACCAAGTACCCACAGCTCCAAGCTAGAGAACAACAATGAAGCAAGGAGTAGCGGATGCCCACTCAACAGCTGGGGACATACAGAACAGAGCCAGGCCCCAGAGTTCAACAGGACCAGTGGTTGTTTATGGGTGGGCTACTCGACTAACTCAGGCACCGACCGACAGGACGTCAGGTACCTGGTTAGTCTACTGTTGGGAGAGGAGAAATGTGACAGACTGAACTGTCACTGGGGCTTCTGGAGAAGCCTGAGGACTAGCCTCCTTCCCACAGACTATGGACCAAGAACTATGGAGACCCCCTAAGACCTTTTGGGGTTACAAGGAACTATGAACCCTGATTTATGTGTGTAATTTATATGCCACATATTTCCTATTGCCCATTAAAAAGGCATGGTGTGGATTCAGCAACACACAATGGGTGAACCCTGCACTGAGACTCCCACTGATTGTGTTAGTGATGGGATTAAAATAGTTGATTATAATAGCAGCCGACTCCTAGAAGAGTAGATCACCCTATGATACACTCAGGAGGTAATCCCATCACATGTGTCTCCTCTCTTCCTATTCATTCATTATGGAGGGGGGGGGGGAAGATGTCTGTTTGCATGTTGTTAAAGGTTGATTGCATTATGTTTTTAGACTTCTTGAACTGTATATATACTGAGTTGATCTTCAATAAAGAGAGTTCCTGTTTTACATTCAACATAGAGCCTCGTCTCATGTGTATGGGGATTGCAATACGCTGTATACTCCCCTGGCTATAACTCCTAGCTCTTGTAAGAGCTGTTCCTGCTCTCTGGATTTAGGAGAGGTTCACCCACTGGAGCCTGGAGCCTTGTCGTAGGTCCAGGGTGGGTAGGAGACAGTGAAACCTCAACCAAGCTTTGGTGGTTCGTGGGGTCTGCAGTGCTTACGGTGTCAAGTGGAGTGCTTGGAGTCCTCGGGAAGCACTAGGAGCATCCATCGACGGAGGTACCCGGTCGGGGTGCCAGGAGATCCGTTACAATGTTCATATTGTTAGTATTGTGTTTAGAACTGTATGCTGAACTAGATATATATGTGTTTACTTACAGTTCCACCAAACTACAATTTGAACCATACAAATTCAATAGCAAAGTACAAATACAAATTGCAAATTGCAAGCTACAGTTTGAAACTGTGAACTACTACAAATACCATACAAACATATTGCAATCCAAATTGCATACAACCATACCAGATCATACTCAACCAATCTGCAAATAGTCACTGCTAACTGCATACTTCAAGTGAACTATTAGTTAGACTTCAGATATACCTCTCAGAGAAATCATAAAGTGCTTAAATAACTTAAAGTGAGACTACAGATACTGAAGAGAGAAATATATCCACCATTTTATGTTGAATGACCAGATTGAACCGTTGAACCAACATCTTATGCATATCGCCATTTTGTAATATCTTTTCAACATGTGTTTTGTACATGGACTATCTGTTTAGTGTTATATATGAAGAAAAGTTGAAGTTAATAAAGAAGTTATTTAAAGCATTTGGTGTGCTCATTAAAACCTACTGTTTCCATAGAATGGTGCTAGAGGAATTACAGAGCAATAGACAGTCTGGTTAGACTAAAAGTCAGAGATATTAAAATTCTTGATAGTGCTGCGCCTGCCATAAGAACTGTCTGTCAGCGGCTTTCCAACTAACCGCATAGATGTACGTGTATGGGGAAGCTGGAAGGGAGTCTTGAGAGATAGCTGTTGGCTGTTGTATATGGCCAGCTTAAGATTTCCAATGTTAATTGATCATCTAACACAGTTCAGACATTTGTTTGAAGAAGAGTCTGCCAAGGGAATTGTATTCTAGTGACTGGTAAGGGGCCCAGCTCACGGCTCTCCATCTATATTTTGACATGTCCCTGTTCCAATGTGAAGAAGGAACATGATGCACAGACCAGCATCAGACAGGGAGCAGCAGGGGATCAGTGACAGTGAGTATTATTTCTTTTATTTTCTTTATCCCACTCTGAGCCTTTTCTCAATAATTTGTATACCCTGCACAAACATCTACCAGATTTCTATGCACTAGCATAATGAATGCTTGATGGGATTAGAACCACAGCTAGCACACATGTTAATTAAGATATGGAGCAGAATAGAAATGGTCTTATAGATACAGTAAATCAACGGTTGAATGCGGAATACTGAATCTCACAGTTCCTCTCCCTAACACTCATACAAGTCTAATGAATCTTGAGAAACTGAAACATGCTATGGGTTCTAGTTTGAAAGAAGACCTTCCTGTCATACTTATAGCACTTTCTTTTCTTTTTTTATAGATGTGAAACATGTCAAACCTGACAACTTTAGGACAAAAAAGAAAAAGAAAAGAGCCATCAGGTAATATAATAGAGGGAAATCAGTAAGGAGTTAAACAACAAGATCCATGGGAGAATGAAGCAGTTATATTGTGGAACTCAGGAACAATGGATATTGAGTCTCATGGAACATCAAGAATATATATGTAGAGTTTGAGCTGAATGTCATTAGATATAAAGGTTTATTGGTGAAGTAATGTGAGGACAACCTAGACCTCACCGTTAACGCTGATCTTTGTACCACACTAAATGATAAGGGTTATCAGTCTTTTCTAATTTAACATCTGCCCAAGTAGTAACACATTCATCAAGTTCTACTTAGTATTCTGCATTAGATGCTAAGAAGACGATAATAAATAATCAGTTCCTTGCCTGCTTACATAAGTTTGCTCACAGACATTTGTCTGCGCCTATCCCTCACAGAGAAATACCAGTCTGCAAGTTGTACCCACTGCGCAAACAGAAGTAGACTATTCATCAAAGAAATGTAAAAATTGTAAGACATCTTACTGGAAAGATTTGCTTTAGTTCTACTCACTAACAGTTTTTTATTACTTTCAACATAGTGCATCATGACTGAATTATAGGAAGGCAAAAGGTTTTTCTACCTCCCAGTTTTTTGCAGTGCTTCCCAGAAACTCCCTTAGTAAGACTTGAAATTTTAAAAAGATTTTACAGCTTGGTTTCAACAATATGAAAGTAATACTTAATAATGGTAATCATTTTCTATTACAGTAGATCACACTTAGGTATTTTGTGGTATTTTGGGCAATTTCTATGTACAGTAATGTATCTCTATGCATCAGGTATATATATGCAGAGATATGTCACACCTCCAATAGACGTATTTACCACATGTGGACTGAGTATATTTAAAATATAACTTTTACTCTAATTTCACTAAAAGCATTGGTGGTTGCAGTGGGACAAAAGACAAAATAACATACATACATACATACATATAAACACATATATTACCACCATCCAGAATCGTCTGTAAGGAAATAATGATAGTGGGTGGATCTTACCCCGTCCAGTAGACATGCGATTCACTAGATGGTGGGTGGCGTGGTGCTCCTGTGTGGTATAGGCAGTGGTGGCCAAAGTGCTTCAGATGATATGGCAGTCTGGCCAAAATGCTTCAGATAATATGGCAGTCTGGACACTCCTATAATGCCCTGGTCTAGAGCCCTCCCTATATGGATGATTAGGGGCTATCCTCATTGACCTGCCTGAACGACACAGAGCACCCGCCCCGACAGGGGCGACCCCATACAGAACCTGTCCCTAAATGGGGCCTATTCCCTGTGATTTCCCTCACTGTATTGCCCTACATGCCATGTTTCGTTCCAATAACGATGAAACTCATCAGGGGCTTACTGAAGTCAGAGGGTTTTGCTTCAGCAGAGAGTTTATTTCTTTGTAAATACAAAGCGGTGTGGACGGTCAGTGGTACGCGCCCTCCAGGGTATAAGGAAGTGTCCCCAATGATACCCTTGCCTTGCCTCAGTACAAGATCCCAGCAACCTAACACTAATTTCTACTTGTTATGTGCCATAATGACCACCATAACATTCAGGGAGTGCAGGTTTCACATGCATGGTGGGTCGACTCTCATTTTTATCATTTTTGGTGCCAAAATGGCCTCCATTAACCAGCTCAGCCCCCCTAGCTTAAACCCCCCTAATGACCAGACCACTTTTTACAATTCTGCACTACACTACTTTCACGGTTTATTGCTCGGTCATACAACTTACCACCCAAATGAATTTTACCTCCTTTTATTCTCACTAATAGAGCTTTCATTTGGTGGTATTTCATTGCTGCTGACATTTTTACTTTTCTTGATATTAATCAAAATTGACCGAAATTTTTGCAAAAAAACTAAATTTTTCACTTTCTGTTGTAAAATTTTTCAATTAAAACTACATTTCTATAGAAAATTTTCTCTAAATTTATTTTTCTACATGTCTTTGATAAAAAAAAATGCAATAAGTGTATATTTATTAGTTTGGGTAAAAGTTATAGCGTTTACAAACTATGGTGCAAAAATGTGAATTCACGCACTTTGACTTTCTGAGCACCTGTCATGTTTCCTGAGGTTCTACAATGCCCAGACAGTAGAAACACCCCACAAATTACCCCATTTTGGAAAGTAGACACCCTAAGATATTCGCTGATGGGCATAGTGAGTTCATGGAAGTTTTTATTTTTTGTCACAAGTTAGCGGAAAAAGATTTTCTTTTTTTTCTTCTTACAAAGTCTTATATTCCACTAACTTGTGACAAAAAATACATTTTACATGAACTCACCATACCCCTCACGGAATACCTTGGGGTGTCTTCTTTCCAAAATGGGGTCACTTGTGGGGTATTTATTCTGCCCTGGCATTTTTGGGGACCTAAAGCGTGAGAAGTAGTTTGAAATCCAAATGCGTAAAAATGCCCTCCTAAAAGATACTCATTGGAATTTGGCCCCTTCTTCTCACGCTTTAGGGCCCCTAAAATGCCAGGGCAGTATAAATACCCCACATGTGACCCCATTTTGGAAAGAAGACACCCAAGGTATTCTGTGAGGGGCATGGCGAGTTCCTAAAATATTTTTTTGGGCACAAGTTAGCGGAAAATGATTTTGTAAAAGAAAAAAAAAATATAACATTTTCTGCTAACTTGTGCCAAAAAAAAAATCTACTTAGCATTAGCATCAGAATACTTTTTTGTGCTTTATTTGCTTTGCAGAGTGCTGTTGCATTGTATTTTTTTTCTAGAGTTATATACCAACCATATGTTAACATTAGGTTCCCTATTTGTGCATATACCTTGTTGTATCATTTGGTAAATTTTAGATTACAAAATAAGTTAAATCTTTAAAATAAAGACAGGCTTTGGCCCTGTCTTTATTTTAACCCCAGAATGTGCCCCAAATACTCCCAGAATGCACCCCAAAATATAGACCTAAAGTGCACAGTAAATGCAGACCCAAAAATTCATATTCCAAACCCCTTAAATACGGTAAATACGGTAAATACATACTCAGACCATACCCCTAAATAAACATAGATTCAGATCCAATCCCGCAATAAATATACTTCCTAGATCAGAACCCTTAATAAAGACCACAGAAAAGACCCCCAAAATAAATACAGACCCAGAATAAATACATATCCCAGACCAGACCCCAGATGATTTACCACAAAAGCAATGAATATGTAGTGTGTATTAAATCTCTGTGCCCGCTGATCATCACTGCGAGGTGTACCCTACCCTAGTAGGTTGGCTACCCTGCCTACCTCTGCTGTTACCAGAGGGGGATAAACGATTGACACATGCCTCTGACTAATTTAAATTCTTCATAAACAGCTCCAGCTTCAAAAGTTAAAGGATTACAAAGAAGTTTGTTGCGAAGTCTTGTGTCTGTGTCCTACTAATTTTTTAGACGTCTTGAAGGGCGCTGATTTTATGGTAAAGCTTCTACTATATAATCATCATTGATGTACTTGAAACTTTTTAAAGCTCATAACACAGATAAATACAAATCTGTCTTCTGGAAGCTGTACTCTGTCATGATGAATGTCAGCTCTGTCTTTCAGCTGTGACTTATTTGAAGAGACAGCACATATTTTGGAAATCTTCCATGACTTCACTTTTTGGTCTGTGTCAATAAATCTCTGAAAAATATGCTAAAGGCATTATATTATTATGTCTCTTTTTGTGTTTCTCAATGGAATGCAGTCCTGTATATGATGTCTCTTAAAGGGGTATTCTAGTTATAAGTCATCCCCTTAGTAATTTATCCTCATAAAATCAAATCAAATCAAATAAGCTTTATTGGCAGGACTAAATAAAATTTTGGCATTGCCAAAGCAAGTGGGAAATAATTGGGTAGAGTCCATGGTATATCAGGCTCCTCTCAGTCTATGGCAGTCATATATTGTGCTGCTTTGGCTGCTGTGTTCACCTCTTCCCCCAGCAGTATGGAGAGTCTCTCTTCCTCCTCCATGGAGGTGAAGTCTAGGCAGAGATCAGACAGTCTCCTGAAGTGAGTCATTCACTGCTGAGTATTTAGGGCACCGCAGCAGGAAGTGAGCCTCATCCTCCATGGCCTCATACTATTTCACATTACAAGATATAGATTCTAATTAGGCAAAACACCCATCCAAGTAAAGAGGAATTGAAATTGCAGCTTGTTTAATTATATTTCAAAATTCAATATTCAAAAGTGCATTTACGTATAATTGTCTTAGACATCAATAATTTATATAGGATGCAAACTGCTGCATGTATCAATATAAAACTTTAAAGGGAACCTGTCACCTGGATTTTGGGTATAGAGCTGAGGACATGGGCTACAAGATCGCCGCTAGCACATCCACAATATTAATTCCCCATAGCTCTACTTTTATTGTACTTTTATTGTGTCATAAAAACGATTATATATATGTAAATGAGGCAAGTAAGAGACCCAAGGAACTGTTACTTACGTTTCCGGAGCCCAGCCACGCCCACTGTGAAGGAGCCCAGTACTGCCCTGCATCCTCCGAATCTCCTCCTTGCTCCCCAACGTCACAAAGCTAGAGCGCCGTAATCTCGCGATGTGTGAGCTGGCGCATCCGCAGTGTCGGCATAGTGTTCCTTTCCTGTGACGGCATCAGCCTCAGGGAATGAACAACGCATGCGCTAGCTCGCGCATCACGAGATTATGACACTCTAGCTTTGTGACGTCAGGGAGCAAGGAGGAGATTCGGAGGAAGCGGGGCGGTGCTGGGCTCCTTCACAGTGGGTGTGGCTGGGCTCTGCGTCAGATAATGCTGGACTCATCTCTGAAGCATGGAGCAGACAGGACTCATCTAAGGTTCTTTTACATATACAGTGGATATAAAATGTCTACACACCCCTGTTAAAATGTCAGGTTTCTGTGATGTCAAAAAATTAGGCAAAGATAAATCATTTCAGAACTTTTTCCACCTTTAATGTGACCTATAAACTGTACCACTCAATTGAAAAACAAACTAAAATCTTTTAGGTAGAGGGAAGAAAAAATATAAAAATAAAATAATATGGTTGCATAAGTGTACACACCCTTAAATTAATACTTTGTTGAAGCACCTTTTGATTTTATTACAGCACTCAGTCTTTTTTGGTATGAGCACATTTTGACTTGGCAAGATTTGCCAACTCTTCTTTGCAAAAACACTCCAAATCTGTCAGATTGCAAGGGCATCTCCTGTGCACAGCCCTCTTCAGATCACCCCGCAGATTTTCAATCGGATTAAGGTCTGGGCTCTGGCTGGGCCATTCCAAAACTTTAATCTTCTTCTGGTGAAGCCATTCCTTTGTTGATTTGGATGTATGCTTTGGGTCGTTGTCATGCTGAAATATGAAGTTCCTCTTCATGTTCAGCTTTCTAGCAGAAGCCTGAAGGTTTTGTGCCAATATTGACTGGTATTTGGAACTGTTCATAATACCCTCTAGCTTAACTAAACACAGCCCCAAAGCATGATGCTTCCAACACCATGCTTCACTGTGGGTATTGTGTTCTTTTGGTGATGTGCAGTGTTGTTTTTGCGCCAAATATATCTTTTGGAATTATGGCCAAAAAGTTCAACCTTGGTTTCATCAGATAATAACACTAGGGATGAGCGAACTCGAACTGTATAGTTCGGGTTCGTACCGAATTTTGGGGTGTCCGTGACACGGACCCGAACCCGGACATTTTCGTAAAAGTCCGGGTTCGGGTTCGGTGTTCGTCGCTTTCTTGGCGCTTTTGTGACGCTTTCTTGGCGCTTTTTGAAAGGCTGCAAAGCAGCCAATCAACAAGCGTCATACTACTTGCCCCAAGAGGCCATCACAGCCATGCCTACTATTGGCATGGCTGTGATTGGCCAGAGCACCATGTGACCCAGCCTCTATTTAAGCTGGAGTCACATAGCGCCGCCCGTCACTCTGCTCTGATTAGCGTAGGGAGAGGTTGCGGCTGCGACAGTAGGGCGAGATTAGGCAGATTAACTCCTCCAAAGGACTTGATTAACTGATCGATCTGCAGCTGTGGATCATTGAGCTGCTGATCCTCAATTGCTCACTGTTTTTAGGCTGCACAGACCGTTTGTCAGTCTCATTTTTCTGGGGTGATCGGCGGCCATTTTGTGTCTTGTGGTGCGCCAGCACAAGCTGCGACCAAGTGCATTTAACCCTCAATGGTGTGGTTGTTTTTTGGCTAAAGCCTACATCAGGGTGAAGCTGTCACACCAAGTGCATTTAACCAGCAATAGTCTGTTCATTTTTTGGCCATATACAAAATCAGGGGCAAGCTGCGCCTGTCACCAAGTGCATTTAACCCTCAATGGTGTGGTTGTTTTTTGGCTAAAGCCTACATCAGGGTGAAGCTGTGACACCAAGTGCATTTAACCAGCAATAGTCTGTTCATTTTTTGGCCATATACAAAATCAGGGGCAAGCTGCGCCTGTCACCAAGTGCATTTAACCCTCAATGGTGTGGTTGTTTTTTGGCTAAAGCCTACATCAGGGTGAAGCTGTCACACCAAGTGCATTTAACCAGCAATAGTCTGTTCATTTTTTGGCCATATACAAAATCAGGGGCAAGCTGCGCCTGTCACCAAGTGCATTTAACCCTCAATGGTGTGGTTGTTTTTTGGCTAAAGCCTACATCAGGGTGAAGCTGTCACACCAAGTGCATTTAACCAGCAATAGTCTGTTTATTTTTTGGCCATATCCCAGTCTAATTCTGTCACTAAATCCATACCGGTCACCCAGCGCCTAAATACTAGGCCTCAAATTTATATCCAGCTAAATCTGTCCCTAGTGCTGTAGCTGGGCGAGTTATTTAGTGTCCGTTCAAGCACATTTCTTGTTCTGGGTTGAAATACAATTCCCAATTTAGCAATTTCATAATTTAGTGGTTCCTGCTATATCAGAGCTATTTGGAATCTATCCCTAAAAGGGTATATAATATTGAAGGTGCACATTGGGTCATTCAGAATAACTTCACACACACCCGCTACTGTGTATTTCCAAGTCTAATTCTGTCACTAAACCCATACCTGTCACCCAGCGCCTAAATACTAGGCCTCAAATTTAAATCCCTCTAAATCTCTCGTTACCGCTGTACTGTTGTTGCTGGGCAAGATATTTAGTGTCCGTCAAAGCACATTTTTTGTTCTGGGTTGAAGTACAATTCCCAATTTAGCAATTTCATAATTTAGTGGTTTCTGCTATATCAGAGCTATTTGAAATCTATCCCTAAAAGGGTATATAATATTGAAGGTGCACATTGGGTCATTCAGAATAACTTCACACACACGCTTCTGTGCATTTCCAAGTCTAATTCTGTCACTAAATCCATACCGGTGACCCAGCGCCTAAATACTAGGCCTCAAATTTAAATCCCTCTAAATCTCTCGTTACCCACCGCTGTACTGTTGTTGCTGGGCAAGATATTTAGTGTCCGTCAAAGCACATTTTTTGTTCTGGGTTGAAGTACAATTCCCAATTTAGCAATTTCATAATTTAGTGGTTTCTGCTATATCAGAGCTATTTGAAATCTATCCCTAAAAGGGTATATAATATTGAAGGTGCACATAGGGTCATTCAGAATAACTTCACACACACGCTTCTGTGCATTTCCAAGTCTAATTCTGTCACTAAATCCATACCGGTGACCCAGCGCCTAAATACTAGGCCTCAAATTTAAATCCCTCTAAATCTCTCGTTACCCACCGCTGTACTGTTGTTGCTGGGCAAGATATTTAGTGTCCGTCAAAGCACATTTTTTGTTCTGGGTTGAAGTACAATTCCCAATTTAGCAATTTCATAATTTAGTGGTTTCTGCTATATCAGAGCTATTTGAAATCTATCCCTAAAAGGGTATATAATATTGAAGGTGCACATAGGGTCATTCAGAATAACTTCACACACACGCTTCTGTGCATTTCCAAGTCTAATTCTGTCACTAAATCCATACCGGTGACCCAGCGCCTAAATACTAGGCCTCAAATTTATATCCCGCTAAATCTCTCGTTACCGCTGTACTGTTGTTGCTGGGCAAGATATTTAGTGTCCGTCAAAGCACATTTTTTGTTCTGGGTTGAAGTACAATTCCCAATTTAGCAATTTCATAATTTAGTGGTTCCTGCTATATCAGAGCTATTTGAAATCTATCCCAAAAAGGGTATATAATATTGAAGGTGCACATTGGGTCATTCAGAATAACTTCACACACACCCGCTACTGTGTATTTCCAAGTCTAATTCTGTCACTAAACCCATACCTGTCACCCAGCGCCTAAATACTAGGCCTCAAATTTAAATCCCTCTAAATCTCTCGTTACCGCTGTACTGTTGTTGCTGGGCAAGATATTTAGTGTCCGTCAAAGCACATTTTTTGTTCTGGGTTGAAGTACAATTCCCAATTTAGCAATTTCATAATTTAGTGGTTTCTGCTATATCAGAGCTATTTGAAATCTATCCCTAAAAGGGTATATAATATTGAAGGTGCACATTGGGTCATTCAGAATAACTTCACACACACGCTTCTGTGCATTTCCAAGTCTAATTCTGTCACTAAATCCATACCGGTGACCCAGCGCCTAAATACTAGGCCTCAAATTTAAATCCCTCTAAATCTCTCGTTACCCACCGCTGTACTGTTGTTGCTGGGCAAGATATTTAGTGTCCGTCAAAGCACATTTTTTGTTCTGGGTTGAAGTACAATTCCCAATTTAGCAATTTCATAATTTAGTGGTTTCTGCTATATCAGAGCTATTTGAAATCTATCCCTAAAAGGGTATATAATATTGAAGGTGCACATAGGGTCATTCAGAATAACTTCACACACACGCTTCTGTGCATTTCCAAGTCTAATTCTGTCACTAAATCCATACCGGTGACCCAGCGCCTAAATACTAGGCCTCAAATTTAAATCCCTCTAAATCTCTCGTTACCCACCGCTGTACTGTTGTTGCTGGGCAAGATATTTAGTGTCCGTCAAAGCACATTTTTTGTTCTGGGTTGAAGTACAATTCCCAATTTAGCAATTTCATAATTTAGTGGTTTCTGCTATATCAGAGCTATTTGAAATCTATCCCTAAAAGGGTATATAATATTGAAGGTGCACATAGGGTCATTCAGAATAACTTCACACACACGCTTCTGTGCATTTCCAAGTCTAATTCTGTCACTAAATCCATACCGGTGACCCAGCGCCTAAATACTAGGCCTCAAATTTATATCCCGCTAAATCTCTCGTTACCGCTGTACTGTTGTTGCTGGGCAAGATATTTAGTGTCCGTCAAAGCACATTTTTTGTTCTGGGTTGAAGTACAATTCCCAATTTAGCAATTTCATAATTTAGTGGTTCCTGCTATATCAGAGCTATTTGAAATCTATCCCAAAAAGGGTATATAATATTGAAGGTGCACATTGGGTCATTCAGAATAACTTCACACACACCCGCTACTGTGTATTTCCAAGTCTAATTCTGTCACTAAACCCATACCTGTCACCCAGCGCCTAAATACTAGGCCTCAAATTTAAATCCCTCTAAATCTCTCGTTACCGCTGTACTGTTGTTGCTGGGCAAGATATTTAGTGTCCGTCAAAGCACATTTTTTGTTCTGGGTTGAAGTACAATTCCCAATTTAGCAATTTCATAATTTAGTGGTTTCTGCTATATCAGAGCTATTTGAAATCTATCCCTAAAAGGGTATATAATATTGAAGGTGCACATTGGGTCATTCAGAATAACTTCACACACACGCTTCTGTGCATTTCCAAGTCTAATTCTGTCACTAAATCCATACCGGTCACCCAGCGCCTAAATACTAGGCCTCAAATTTATATCCCGCTGAATTTGAATACAATACATTGGGCCAAATAATATATTTGTTGTTGTGGTGAACCATAACAATGAGAAAAACATCTAGTAAGGGACGCGGACGTGGACATGGTCGTGGTGGTGTTAGTGGACCCTCTGGTGCTGGGAGAGGACGTGGCCGTTCTGCCACATCCACACGTCCTAGTGTACCAACTACCTCAGGTCCCAGTAGCCGCCAGAATTTACAGCGATATATGGTGGGGCCCAATGCCGTTCTAAGGATGGTAAGGCCTGAGCAGGTACAGGCATTAGTCAATTGGGTGGCCGACAGTGGATCCAGCACGTTCACATTATCTCCCACCCAGTCTTCTGCAGAAAGCGCACAGATGGCGCCTGAAAACCAACCCCATCAGTCTGTCACATCACCCCCATGCATACCAGGGAAACTGTCTCAGCCTCAAGTTATGCAGCAGTCTCTTATGCTGTTTGAAGACTCCGCTGGCAGGGTTTCCCAAGGGCATCCACCTAGCCCTTCCCCAGCGGTGAAAGACATAGAATGCACTGACGCACAACCACTTATGTTTCCTGATGATGAGGACATGGGAATACCACCTCAGCATGTCTCTGATGATGACGAAACACAGGTGCCAACTGCTGCGTCTTTCTGCAGTGTGCAGACTGAACAGGAGGTCAGGGATCAAGACTGGGTGGAAGACGATGCAGGGGACGATGAGGTCCTAGACCCCACATGGAATGAAGGTCGTGCCACTGACTTTCACAGTTCGGAGGAAGAGGCAGTGGTGAGACCGAGCCAACAGCGTAGCAAAAGAGGGAGCAGTGGGCAAAAGCAGAACACCCGCCGCCAAGAGACTCCGCCTGCTACTGACCGCCGCCATCTGGGACCGAGCACCCCAAAGGCAGCTTCAAGGAGTTCCCTGGCATGGCACTTCTTCAAACAATGTGCTGACGACAAGACCCGAGTGGTTTGCACGCTGTGCCATCAGAGCCTGAAGCGAGGCATTAACGTTCTGAACCTGAGCACAACCTGCATGACCAGGCACCTGCATGCAAAGCATGAACTGCAGTGGAGTAAACACCTTAAAACCAAGGAAGTCACTCAGGCTCCCCCTGCTACCTCTTCTGCTGCTGCCGCCTCGGCCTATTCTGCTGCTGCCGCCTCGGCCTCTTCCTCCGCCTCTGGAGGAACGTTGGCACCTGCCGCCCAGCAAACAGGGGATGTACCACCAACACCACCACCACCACCTCCGTCACCAAGCGTCTCAACCATGTCACACGCCAGCGTTCAGCTCTCCATCTCACAAACATTTGATAGAAAGCGTAAATTCCCACCTAGCCACCCTCGATCCCTGGCCCTGAATGCCAGCATTTCTAAACTACTGGCCTATGAAATGCTGTCATTTAGGCTGGTGGACACAGACAGCTTCAAACAGCTCATGTCGCTTGCTGTCCCACAGTATGTTGTTCCCAGCCGGCACTACTTCTCCAAGAGAGCCGTGCCTTCCCTGCACAACCAAGTATCCGATAAAATCAAGTGTGCACTGCGCAACGCCATCTGTAGCAAGGTCCACCTAACCACAGATACGTGGACCAGTAAGCACGGCCAGGGACGCTATATCTCCCTAACTGCACACTGGGTAAATGTAGTGGCAGCTGGGCCCCAGGCGGAGAGCTGTTTGGCGCACGTCCTGCCGCCGCCAAGGATCGCAGGGCAACATTCTTTGCCTCCTGTTGCCACCTCCTCCTTCTCGGCTTCCTCCTCCTCTTCTTCCACCTGCTCATCCAGTCAGCCACACACCTTCACCACCAACTTCAGCACAGCCCGGGGTAAACGTCAGCAGGCCATTCTGAAACTCATATGTTTGGGGGACAGGCCCCACACCGCACAGGAGTTGTGGCGGGGTATTGAACAACAGACCGACGAGTGGTTGCTGCCGGTGAGCCTCAAGCCCGGCCTGGTGGTGTGTGATAATGGGCGAAATCTCGTTGCAGCTCTGGGACTAGCCAATTTGACGCACATCCCTTGCTTGGCGCATGTGCTGAATTTGGTGGTGCAGAAGTTCATTCACAACTACCCCGACATGTCAGAGCTGCTGCATAAAGTGCGGGCCGTCTGTTCGCGCTTCCGGCGTTCACATCCTGCCGCTGCTCGCCTGTCTGCGCTACAGCGTAACTTCGGCCTTCCCGCTCACCGCCTCATATGCGACGTGCCCACCAGGTGGAACTCCACCTTGCACATGCTGGACAGACTGTGCGAGCAGCAGCAGGCCATAGTGGAGTTTCAGCTGCAGCACGCACGGGTCAGTCGCACTACAGAACAGCACCACTTCACCACCAATGACTGGGCCTCCATGCGAGACCTGTGTGCCCTGTTGCGCTGTTTCGAGTACTCCACCAACATGGCCAGTGGCGATGACACCGTTATCAGCGTTACAATACCACTTCTATGTCTCCTTGAGAAAACACTTAGGGCGATGATGGAAGAGGAGGTGGCCCAGGAGGAGGAGGAGGAGGAGGAGGAAGAGGGGTCATTTTTAGCACTTTCAGGCCAGTCTCTTCGAAGTGACTCAGAGGGAGGTTTTTGGCAACAGCAGAGGCCAGGTACAAATGTGGCCAGCCAGGGCCCACTACTGGAGGACGAGGAGGACGAGGATGAGGAGGAGGTGGAGGAGGATGAGGATGAAGCATGGTCACAGCGGGGTGGCACCCAACGCAGCTCGGGTCCATCACTGGTGCGTGGCTGGGGGGAAAGGCAGGACGATGACGATACGCCTCCCACAGAGGACAGCTTGTCCTTACCCCTGGGCAGCCTGGCACACATGAGCGACTACATGCTGCAGTGCCTGCGCAACGACAGCAGAGTTGCCCACATTTTAACCTATGCGGACTACTGGGTTGCCACCCTGCTGGATCCACGCTACAAAGACAATGTGCCCACCTTACTTCCTGCACTGGAGCGTGATAGGAAGATGCGCGAGTACAAGCGCACGTTGGTAGACGCGCTACTGAGAGCATTCCCAAATGTCACAGGGGAACAAGTGGAAGCCCAAGGCCAAGGCAGAGGAGGAGCAAGAGGTCGCCAAGGCAGCTGTGTCACGGCCAGCTCCTCTGAGGGCAGGGTTAGCATGGCAGAGATGTGGAAAACTTTTGTCAACACGCCACAGCTAACTGCACCACCACCTGATACGCAACGTGTTAGCAGGAGGCAACATTTCACTAACATGGTGGAACAGTACGTGTGCACACCCCTCCACGTACTGACTGATGGTTCGGCCCCATTCAACTTCTGGGTCTCTAAATTGTCCACGTGGCCAGAGCTAGCCTTTTATGCCTTGGAGGTGCTGGCCTGCCCGGCAGCCAGCGTTTTGTCTGAACGTGTATTCAGCACGGCAGGGGGCGTCATTACAGACAAACGCAGCCGCCTGTCTACAGCCAATGTGGACAAGCTGACGTTCATAAAAATGAACCAGGCATGGATCCCACAGGACCTGTCCGTCCCTTGTCCAGATTAGACATTAACTACCTCCCCATAACCATATATTATTGGACTCCAGGGCACTTCCTCATTCAATCCTATTTTTATTTTCATTTTACCATTATATTGCAAGGCTACCCAAAGTTGAATGAACCTCTCCTCTGCCTGTGTGCTAGGCCTAAATATATGCCAATGGATTGTTGCAGTGGTGGCTGACGTGAAGCCTCATTCTCTGCTATGACATGCAGACTGATTCTCTGGTGACATGAAGCCAGATCCTCTGTTACGGGACCTCTCTCCTCTGCCTGGGTGCTGGGCCTAAATTTATGAAAATGGACTGTTGCAGTGGTGGGTGACGTGAAGCCTGATTCTCTGCTATGACATGCAGACTGATTCTCTGGTGACATGAAGCCAGATCCTCTGTTACGGGACCTCTCTCCTCTGCCTGGGTGCTGGGCCTAAATTTATGAAAATGGACTGTTGCAGTGGTGGGTGACGTGAAGCCTCATTCTCTGCTATGACATGCAGACTGATTCTCTGCTGACATGAAGCCAGATTGTCTGTTACGGGACCTCTCTCCTCTGCCTGGGTGCTGGGCCTGAATTTATGACAATGGACTGTTGCAGTGGTGGCTGACGTGAAGCCTGATTCTCTGCTATGATATGAAGACTGATTCTCTGCTGACATGAAGCCAGATTGTCTGTTACGGGACCTCTCTCCTCTGCCTGGGTGCCGGGGCCTAAATATCTGAGAATGGACTGTTCCAGTGGTGGGTAACGGGAAGCCAGATTCTCTGCTATGATATGAAGACTGATTCTCTGCTGACATGAAGCCAGATTGTCTGTTACGGGACCTCTCTCCTCTGCCTGGGTGCTGGGCCTAAATTTATGAAAATGGACTATTACAGTGGTGGGTGACGTGAAGCCTGATTCTCTGCTATGACATGAAGACTGATTCTCTGCTGACATGAAGCCAGATTGTCTGTTACGGGACCTCTCTCCTCTGCCTGGGTGCCGGGGCCTAAATATCTGAGAATGGACTGTTCCAGTGGTGGGTGACGGGAAGCCAGATTCTCTGCTATGGAACCTCTCTCCAATTGATTTTGGTTAATTTTTATTTATTTAATTTTTATTTTAATTAATTTCCCTATCCACATTTGTTTGCAGGGGATTTACCTACATGTTGCTGCCTTTTGCAGCCCTCTAGCCCTTTCCTGGGCTGTTTTACAGCCGTTTTAGTGCCGAAAAGTTCGGGTCCCCATTGACTTCAATGGGGTTCGGGTTCGGGACGAAGTTCGGATCGGGTTCGGATCCCGAACCCGAACATTTCCGGGATGTTCGGCCGAACTTCTCGAACCCGAACATCCAGGTGTTCGCTCAACTCTAAATAACACCTTTCCCCACATGCTTTTGATAGACTTCAGATTTTGCAAAATGCAGCCTGGCTTGGATGTTTTTCTTCATAAGAAAAGGCTTTTGTCTTGCCACTCTACCCCATAGCCCAGACATATGAAGAATACAGGAGATTGTTGTCATATGTACCACAGATAAGGGTGTCACATGTATCTTGCCAGATAGTCCTGCAGCTCCTTTAACCCTTTAGGGACCGGGCTCATTTTCACCTTAAGGACCAGGCCATTTTTTGCAAATCTGACCAGTGTCACTTTATGTGGTGACAACTTCAAAACGCTTTGACTTATCCAGGCCATTCTGAGATAATTTTTTCATCACATATTGTACGTAATGACACTGGTAAAATGAAGTAAAAAAATATATTTTTATTTATGGAAAAATATGTAAATTTCCAAGTTTCGATTTCTCTACTTCTTTAATACATAGTAATACCTCCAAAAATAGTTATTACTTTGCATTCCCCATATGTCTACTTCATGTTTGGATCATTTTGGAATTTACATTTTAGTTTTTGGGGATGTTACAAGGCTTAGAAGTTTAGAAGCAAATTTTCAAAAACCCAATTTTTAGGGACCAGTTCAAGTCTGAAGTCACTTTGTGAGGCTTACATAATAGAAACCACCCAAAAATGACCCCATTCTAGAAACTGATTTTACAAACGTCGTTAACCCTTTAGGTATTCCACAAGCGTTAATGGCAAATGGAGATCAAATTTCAGAATTTAGATTTTTTTGTCAAATTTTTCATTTTAATACATTTTTTACGGTAACAAAGCAAGGGTTAACAGCGAAACAAAATGCTATATTTATTGCCCCGATTCTGTAGTTTGCAGAAACACCCCATATGTGGCCGTAAACTACTGTACGGGCACACGGTAGGGCGTAGAGGGAAAGGTGTGCCTGATGGTTTTTGGAAGGCAGATTTTGCTGGACTGGTTTATTTACACCATGTCCCATTTGAAGCCCCCCTGATGCACCCCTAGAGTAAAAACTCCATAAAGTGACCCCATCTAAGAAACAACACCCCTCAAGGTATTTAAAACTGATTTTACAAACGTCGTTAACCCTTTAGGTGTTGCACAAGATTTATTGGCAAATGGAGATAAAATTTGAGAATTTCAATTTTTGGGCAAATTTTCCATTCTAATAAATTTTTTCCAGTAACAAAGCAAGGGTTAACAGCCAAACAAAATGCTATATTTATTGCCCTGATTCTGTAGTTTGCAGAAACACCCCATATGTGGCCGTAAACTACTGTACAGGCACACAGTAGGGCGTAGAGGGAAAGGTGCGCCGTGTGGTTTTTGGAAGGCAGATTTTGCTGGAATGGTTTATTACACCATGTCCCATTTGAAGCCCCCCTGATGCACCCCTAGAGTAGAAACTCCATAAAAGTGACCCCATCTAAGAAACTACGGGATAAGGTGGCAGTTTTGTTGGGACTATTTTTAGGGTACATATGATTTTTGGTTTATCTATATTATATTTTTGTGAGGCAAGGTTACCAAAAATAGAAATTCTGAAATTTCATCTCCATTTGCCATAAACTGTTGAGGAACACCTAAAGGGTTAATAAAGTTTGTAAAATCAGTTTTGAATACCTTGAGGGGTGTAGTTTCTTAGATGGGGGTCGCTTTTATGGAGTTTCTACTCTAGAGGTGCATCTTCAAATGGGACATGGTGCAAAAAAAAAAGGCCATAAAAATCTGCCTTACAGAAACCATACAGCGTTCCATTCCTTCTGCGCCCTGCCGTTTGGTCATACCGCAGTTTACGACCCCATATGGGGTGTTTCTGTAAACTTCAGAATCAGGGTAATAAATATTAAGTTTTGTTTGGCTGTTAACCCTTGCTTTGTTAACGTTTTTATTTTATTTTTTGACCGTGTTTATCTGAGGGGTTAGGTCATGGGGTATTTTTATAGAGCAGATTCTTACGGATGAGGCAATACCTAATATGTCTACTTTATATTTATTTATTTATGTTTTACACTATATTATCTTTTTATAAACAAAAAAAACCTTTTTTTTCTTTGTTTTTAGCCGATTATCTTAGGTAGGAACTCATTTGTTGCGGGATGAGCGGACAGTTTTATTGGCACTATTTTGGAGGGGCATATGACTTTTTGATCGCTTGCTATTCCAATTTTTTTTTTTATGTGTTCATCTGAAGGGTTAGGTCATGGGGTATTTTTATAGAGCAGACTCTTACGGACGAGGTGATACATAATATGTCAACTTTTTTTTATTTATTTTAGTTTTACTAAATAATTTTTTTTGTCTCAAGTCTGAGAACCATAGTTTTTTATCCGATTGTCAGTGGCTAAATTGGGGGAGGGGAATATAAATTTAGTAGTCCCTGAAGCAACCAATAATGCAGAGGCCCGGATGATCGTGGCACGTGTCACACTGAGTAGTGGTGTCGTATCCGTGGTCCGTATCCCCCTCCTGTGACACACTCTGCACCCTTTTTTGGGTCTGTCCCTTCTTTCCAGTATGAGGGACCACACCTGGAAAGTGTTGGCCAGGAATGATCCGGGCGTCTCCAGTTCCCGAGGTACTCCGGCCTGCTCTTTCCCGGTCAGAAAAGATCAGGGCCTTGAGGACTGCCTCATAGAACTCAAGGAATTTCCCTGTGTTGCCAGTGCTCCAGGACAGCACAAAAGAGTTGCACGAGGCAACCTGTACAAAGTAGACCGCAACTTTTTTGTACCATGCCCGGGGTTTTGCGCATGGCATTATATGGCTTGAGGACTTGACCAGAGAGATCAACTCCTCCCATATACCAATTGTAGTCGACGATACAATTGGGCTTGAGGACCGTTGCCGTGGTACCTCGCACAGAGATAGGTGTGATGCCGTTACCGTGAATTGTGGACAGTACAAGGACATTCCTCTTGTCCTTATATCTGACCAGTAACAGGTTTCCATTGGTAAGGGCACGGGTCTCACCCCTGGGGATAGGTACCTGGAGGGGGTGGGTAGGGAGGCCGTGTTGATTTTTCCGCACGGTCCCGGCGAGGGACTGGAACAAGGGGATACTAGTATAAAAGTTATCCAGGTACAGGTGGTAACCCTTATCTAGCAGTGGGTGCATAAGGTCCCACACAAGTTTCCCGCTAACACCTAGAGTGGGGGGACATTCTGGGGGTTGAATACGGGAATCTCGCCCCTCGTACACAAGAAACTTGTAAGTGTCCCCTGAGATACTCTCACAAAGTTTGTACAGCTTCACGCCATACCTCACCGGCTTAGAGGGAACATACTGGTGGAAAATGAGTCTCCCCTTGAAAGCAATGAGAGACTTATCAACCGCGACCTCCCTTCCAGGTACATAGGCCTGCACAAATTTGGCCCCAAAGTTATTGATGACCGCCCCCTTGGGGGGGACATGCTGCATTATCTGCATAATGCAGGCATTTCCGGATTGTCTCAAACTGGGAGCGTGTCATGGCCGTACTGTAAAGTGGGGTTTGGTAGAGGACATCCCCACTCCGGTATTGCCTGACACTAGGTTTTTTGATTAGGCCCATGTGCAGCATGAGGCCCCAAAATGTCCTCATCTCGGCTGCAGTGACTGGAGTCCAGCCACCAACCCTAGCCAAAAAGGACCCTGGGTGTTGAGCAATGTCCAAAGTTGATCAGCGGTGGGGTGTGCGATGCGCTAACAGTGGCCGGACGCAAAAAGTGCCAGCCACAGTCAGCATACGCAGAAAAAAACAAAAAAACTGCATGCGCCCCAAAAAAAGTTGTGGGGGGGGGGGCAGGGGGGTTTAGGGAGCCGATTTAGGGTGATGCAACAAAAACGTTTTTTTTTTTTTTTTTTCTTCACTAACTTTCCCTGAATATCCCTGCCTAATCTAACCTGTCCCTAACCTTTCCCTAAATATCTTGGTGGTGCTGGGCCACAGATGGGGGTGGCTTATGATCCTTGCAGCTGGCTCTGGAGATCGATGTGCCGCGCTCCTCTTTTCTCGGCTCTCGGACACAAAAGGAGGAAGAGAGGAGCGCTGCAGTAATTTTAATAGCCCGCCTGCCCCAGCTGACCAATGAGAGCCATTCCTGAGAGGTGATGTCACCATCACCTCTCAGGATCGCGGGATGGTGATTGGTGGTGTATTATCGCACCACCGATCACCATCCTGTTCCGGGTTATTGAGTCCCCAGAGACCCGAATAACCTGGAAACACAGCAAACCGCAGGTCTGCATTGACCTGCGAATTGCTGCGATCGCCGACACGGGGGGGGGGGGGGGGGGGTCAGTGTTGTCCCAGGGTCCCTGCTCAATGTTTTGAGCAGGCACCAAGTTCTAATCACCGCCCGTCGCGCGGCAGTGATCGGAACTACACATGATGTACCGGTACGTCATGTGTCCTTAAGTACCGGGACAACATGCCGTACCAGTACGTCATGTGTCCGGAACAGGTTCATGTTGCTGTAGGCCTCTTGGTGGCCTCCCAGACCAGTTTTCTTCTCGTCTTTTCATCAATATTGGAGGGACATCCAGTTCTTGGTAATGTCACTGTTGTGCCATATTTTCTCCACTTGATGATGACTGTCTTCACTGTGTTCCATAGTTTATCTAATGCCTTGGAAATTCTTTTGTACCCTTCTCCTGACTGATACCTTTTAACAATGAGATTCCTCTGATGCTTTGGAAGCTCTCTGTGGACCATGGCTTTTGCTGTGGGATGCGACTAAGAAAATTTCAGGAAAGACCAACTAGAGCAGCTGAACTTTGTTCGGGGTTAATCAGAGGCACTTTAAATGATGGCAGGTGTATGCTGACTCCTATTTAGCATGATTTTGATTGTGATTGCTTAATTCTAAGCACAGCTACATCCCTAGTTATAAGAGATTGTGCACACTTATGCAACCACATTATTATAGTTTTTTTCGTTTTCGGAGTGACACCTATTTTGCGTTTTTACTATATTTAGCTTTCTATTTCTGTGTATTGCATACAAAACTGCGGATGTATGTGAATACACAAGAATATTGTATTTACATGGAAAGGAGCTCTGTGGATATGTACTAATACTACAGGGTTTCCCCTTTCTTGGTGTGGTGCCATATACTGAGGATATTCTCATACATTGCTTGTAGTACGACATCAAGTGAAGCATGCCATGTGGAGGTTGTACAGAGATATAATATTCTCGTGTGCATGAGGCCGTACTTAGAACCAAAACCAAATGGAAGTATTAACATGTCATGACTATATAAAACTAACGATTGCATAGATGTTTTTCCAGCTTATTGGTCAAATATTTGTGAACGAGTCTATCTCTCGCATGTCTAGTCATTTACATATCTATCTATCTTCATATCTATTGATCTATCTGTGTATCTATTTATCCATTTGATATTTATTATCTATATATTTATCTTGAGAAAGGCTTTGTTGCAATGGGTAAATAATAGTCACCTTATCTCACTATACTTGGAGTGCTGCCTCGTTTTGTATCTATTGAAACAATGAAGCAGTACTTGGATATGTGGGAAATAAGATGGTTGGTACCCAAAATCCAGACCTAGATTATGGGGCACAACTAGGTATGAAACGTCCCACTGATTGTTTTGCGTATCTTCAAAAAAGCTAAATTTAGCCAACTAAGAGAGGCCATAGGCCTAACTAATTTGGATAAAGTTTTCAAAGATAAAAATACAGCCACAAAATATTTTTAAAACCATTCTAAAATCCAATTGTGAGAGGTACATATCTTATGGGAATAAAAGGTTAAAGGAACAAGAAAAAACTATGTGGATAAATAGAAATGTAAAGAAAGCAATAAATTACAGAAATAATGCATGTAAATCACTAAAACAGGAGGGTAGCGGGGAATAAAAATTGAATATGTAAAAGACAAATAAAAGCAGCCAAACTAGAGAGATTAATTGCCAAAGAGAGTAAAACTCACCCTAAAGTTATATAAATGGTAAAAAGTATAAATCTGAAGGTGTGGGCCATTTACAGAGTGATAAGGGGGGAGTTGCAGAGAGCAATGAGGAGAAAGCAAAGCTAATAAATTTTTTTTTTTCACTGTATTCACTGAGGAATATAAACCGTCAGATGATATGCAGAATGTAAAAGTAAATTCCCTATTAAAAGTGCCCTGTGTGACCCAGGAAGAAGTACAGCGGCGTCTTAAAAAGATTAAAATAGACAAATCGCCAGGACCAGAGAGTAATGTCATAGCCAGACCCTTATTTCTGATATTTAAGGACTGTATAATGACAGGGAGTGTTCCACAGGATTGGCACATAGTAAATGTGGTGCCAATATTCAAAAAGGGACCAAAAACAGAGCCCGGAAACTATAGACCGGTAAGTATAACATCTGTTGTGGGTAAACTGTTTGAAGGTTTTCTAAGAGATGCTATCTTGGAGTACCTCAAAGAAAATAAGCAAATAACGCCATATCAGCATGGCTTCATGAGGGATTGGTCATGTCAAACTAATTTAATCAGTTTCTATTAGGAGGTAAGTTCTAGACTTGAACATGGTGAATCAATGGATGTCGTATATCTGGACTTCTCCAAAGCATTTGACACTGTACAACATAAAAGGTAAGTATATAAAATGAGAATGCTCGGACTGGGTGAAAATGTCTGTATGTGGGTAAGTAACTGGCTCAGTGATAGAAAACAGAGGGTGTTTATTAACGGTACACACTCAGATTGGGTCACTGTCACTAGTGGGGTACCTCAGGGGTCAGTATTGGGCCCTATTCTCTTCAATATATTTATTAATGATCTTGTAGAAGGCTTGCACAGTAAAATATTAATTTTTGCAGACGACACTAAACTGTGTGAAGTATTTAACACAGAAGAGGACAGTATACTACTACAGAGGGATCTGGATAGATTAGAGGCTTGGGCGGAGAAGTGGCAGAAGAGGTTGAACACTGACAAATGTAAGGTTATGCACATGGGAAGGAATAATGCAAGTCATCCGTACATACTAAATGGTAAGACACTCGGTAACGCTGACATGGAAAAGGACTTAGGAATTTTAGTGAACAGCAAACTAAGCTGTAGAAACCAGTGTCAGGCAGCTGCTGCCAAGGCCAGTAAGATAATGGGTTGCATCAAAAGGGGCATAGATGCCCGTGATGAGAACATAGTCCTGTCACTTTATAAATCACTAGTCAGACCACACATGGAGTACTGTGTACAGTTCTGGGCTCCTGTGAACAAGGCAGACATAGCAGAGCTGGAGAGGGTCCAGAGGAGGGCAACTAAAGTAATAACTGGAATGGGTGGACTACAGTACCCTGAAAGATTATTCAGACGACTGAGGGGAGATCTAACAACTATGTATAAATATATCAGGGGTCAGTACAGAGATCTATTCCATCTTCTATTTATCCCCAGGACTGTGACTGTGACGAGGGGACATCCTCTGCGTCTGGAGGAAAGAAGGTTTGTACACAAACATAGAAGAGGATTCTTTAGGGTAAGAGCAGTGAGACTATGGAACTCTCTGCCTGAGGAGGTGGTGATGGTGAGTCCACTAAAAGAGTTTAAAAAGGGCCTGGATGTATTTCTGGAGTGTAATAATATTACAGGTTGTAGTTACTAGAGAGGGGTCGCTGATCCAGGGAGTTATTCTGATTTCCTGATTGGAGTTGGGAAGGAATTTTTTTTCTCCCTAAAGTGAGGAAAATTGGCTTCTACCTCACAGTTTGTTTGTTTTTTCCTTCCTCTGGATCAACTTGCATGAAGAGGGAATTGGCTAATTGTTCGGTCCCTTCAACTCTTACTTTACCTGCCTCTTTTCTCCCTTCCCATAAATAAACACACAACACTACTGCTTGGATTTAATCGGCCACAGCAACCGTTTATTAAATAAATACATAACATAATTAACATAAATTAACCAATGACGAGGGAAGTCCTAGAATCCCCAATAGCCTCATAAACACCGGGAAAACCCTGCGACTCCATCTTGCCCCCAGCCGTTGAACCCAGCTCGGAGGCAGCAACTGATGGACGCCTAGTTCGTTAATCCCAGCTCCTCCATGAGAGTCCAGCCTCTCCCGCGGGGCCCTCCCATCCTCAGATACCAGCATCTTTTTCCACTTCAAGGACCTCCCCTGCCTCCTCGACTGCCGCGACAACCACATAACATACAACCCTGCCCCCCCCCTCACATTTAACATCATTATTTATTCATTTAAAAAAAAATAAAATTATTGTACAACCCCCTTAACTAGGGTCGGGCGTTCGCTCCCCCTGGCCGAATGCTGCTAACACCGCCTTCCCCTCGCTCTGCCTCATAGCCCCTCCCCCGTTCGCATGGCGACACGCGCCATTACCTAAAACCCCTCCTCCGCTCCTTAACCCCTTACCTCCCTGTCCCCTCACACCCAACCCTCTTCATGAGCGGCCTCCCCCTAACGCTCCGCTCCATGTCCGGCCTAACTGCATAGCAGGCCGAACTGGATGGACACATGTCTTTTTCAGCCTTATAAACTATGTTACTATCTGCTGGTGTGCTTTGATACTTTCTGCATCTATCTATCTATCTATTGAAGCAGTAATTGGATATGTGAGAAGCAAGATGGTTGGTGCACACAATCCAGACCTTGGGGAATAAACACACTGATTGTTTTGCTGGGCATGTCGTGATCCTATCTATCTATCTATCTATCTATCTATCTACAGTATCTATTAATCTATCTGTTTATCTATCTATCTATTTTCCATTTATTTGGACCTAATCAAATCTAATGATAGATTCTACCCAATTGGACCTGAAATGAATTTTGAGATATTAACTCATCTCTATCAGAAACAAATTGTCTAAAATACATAAGAGTTATAATGCTCCTCTGTATTTTCATTGATTTTTAAAATCCATACTGTTAGATTGACTATCTTGACAGTAATTTGGCTACATGTTGTCTCATTGCTGAGCTCAAAGAAAACTCACCTGTAATCTATTGGGAAGCCTGAAAGTAAGTGTTCAGTTTCCCTGCAGCTCCATAACAGGGAAAATTAAGCATTGCAAAGTGCCTATTGAAGTCAATGGGTTGTCTGTGTAATGCGTGACAGAATAGTGAGAAGCACGTATTTCCACTCTGGTGAAGGCTCCTGGGACCTTCCCTCCCACTATTATCTCAGTTTATATGAAAAGAGTTTTCTAACCTTGATACCCCTTTTAATATCTCCACTTTGACTCTACCTTCCCATTCATAAAATGGACTATGTAAAATGATGCTTAAAGGGGATATCCAGTTTTTGAAAAATAAAGGTGTAAATGATATAAAATAAAGAAAGCCCACCTCTTCAGTCCCATTCTGATCTAATATACAGTATATACTCTTGTGGTCCTCTTACAGTCTTTGTTTATGATCTTTCAGCTATGACATGACCATTGTAGCCAATCACTGGTCTCAATAATTACATGCGGTACATGATGGCATCATGGCTCCCAAACCGTGTGGTGACGCCACTAGTAAAACATGTGACTGAAGATAATTAATAGACCAGTAGGGATAGTATATTTTCTGTATCAGTGGGAGACCGAAGAGGTGAGTAGTGTTTTTATATTACTTCACAACATTTGCACTCTTTTTTTAATCTATTTATTTTTTTCAGAAACCAGAAAACCACATTAATACATCCGCTTTTGTAACTCATGGCTGTTTACATAATTTATGTTAAACCATTATCTATAAAACGTGAGGCTCGGGCTAGTGGCTTAATGCTCGCTCGGGGTGTGCATTGCCTCAGCTAACTAATCCTCCTCCAAGAATCCATTAGTTTGACAGATCCAATCCCCGGTCAACAGTAATAAAATCAGAGAAGTCCTAGAGTGAATTTAGAAGTATTCCACAGCAGCATCTTGTCTGCATTACACCCGTAAACAGAGACCTTCAGACAAGAAGCCAAACCTTTTACTTCTGTGCTTTGATTTCATCGTGACACTGATGACTTACTTTATATCAAGGAGATCATACAGATCTTACCCCACTCCTTTTCAACAACCTAATGGAGTTTCCCAGATTCTTCTTTAAAATTTCTACCCCAGCCTGCTGTACCATACTCCTCTGACTCCCACCACTCCATTCCAACTCCCTGGCTGTAGTCGCTGGTCTTCCAGTCCTCTTCTGTAAACTTCTGGATGAACACCACTGCAGACAATGACTGGCCTCAGCAGTGACGTGTGCCCAAGTGGCACACCACTGCTCGGTTAAGAGAGCCGGGCAGAGGGGAGCAGGTGATTTATGGATTTGGGATAAATAAATAAATTTTAAAAAAACACACAAAAAATGGAAAGTCTCTTTAAATTAATTGAGCTTGTCAAAAACCTTCAAAGTGTTTACTTTACCATCCTTTCTAACCAGGAAAGTTAATTTGGGTTTGCAGAAGCTGATGAAGAGCCACATGAGATAAAAGCAAAGACTGAAGTTTTTTAAAGTGCAAGATTTACACAGCTAAGTGCAATAATTTCAAGATTACATTAACCCTGGACCTGATGAAGCCATTATCTTACTAATGGAGATAAGATGCCGGAAACTTTTAATGAAGACTCCTGGTAAGTACGTCACCAAGGAAGACTGGTGATTTGTAAAACATAAAAAAAAGTATTAATAAACAAATGTACCAAAGCTGAGTTAGTAAGTTCAACATTTCTTATGTAAATTATGATTACTTAGCTAGTTTCACATTAGTGCTTGAGAATCTTTCTGCATTGCAGTATTGCCGGAAGTTTGCACAGCGTTTTTTTTCAGGCCAATTTTCGGCATATTTGCCGAATATCCACCAGCCCTGATTATAGTTAATGGGTCGGATGAAGACTTTTATACTTCTGGCAATGCTGGAATGCAGAGAGCTCTGGCCTCCTGTTCCCTGCCCTAGCCTTAAGGTTTTTCCTGGATCAAAAAAATTGCTACTTTTGCCACATACAGTTGTTTTCAAAATAATAGCAGTGTGTTTCAAAAAGTGAAAAAAGCTCAACATCCTTCTAATAGCTTTTATATCCATACAAACTGCATTTTTGATGTCACCCCACAAGTTTTCCATTGGATTAAGATCCAGGGATTGGGCTGACCACTCCATAATGTCAATCTTATTGGTCTGGAACCAAGATGTTGCACATTTACTGGTGTGTTTGGGGTTGTTGTCTTGTTCGAACACCCATTCCAAGGGCATTTCCTCTTAAGCATAAGGCAGCATGACCTCTTCATGTATTCTGATGTATTAAAACTGATCCATGATCCCTGGTATGCTATAAATAGGCCCAACACCGTAGTATGAGAAACATCCCCATATCATGATGCTTGTGCCACCATGCTTCACTGTCTTCACAGTGTACTGTGGCTTATATTCAGTGTTTGGGGAAGGGGGGGTTATCTGACAAACTGTCTCCGGCCACTAGAACCAAAAAGAACAATCTTACTTTCATCAGTCCACAAAATGTCTCTTTAGGCCAGTCAATGTCCTCTTTGGCAAATTGTAACCTCTTTAGCGCATGTCTTTTTTTCAACAGTGGGACTTTGCGGGGGCTTCTTGCAGATAGCTTGGCTTTACATAGGCGTCTTCTAATTGTGACAGTACTCACAGGTAACTTTAGACCTTCTTTGATCTTCCTGGAGCTGATTGTTGGATGAGTCCCTGCCATTTTGGCTATTCTTCTATCCATTCGAATGGTAGTTTTTCGCTTTCTTCCATGTCTTTCAGGTTTTGGTTGCAATTTTAAAGCATTTGCAGTCGTTTTAGTAGAGCGGCCTATCATTTTCCGCACTTTATATTCTTTCCCTTCTCCAATTAACTTTTTAATCAAGCTACGCTGCTCTTCTGAACAATGTCTGGAACAACCCATTTTCCTCAGAATTTCAGAGAGAAATGCACTTTAACCAGCATGTACAACATTTGCTGCCTTCCTTCCTTAAAAAAGGGCAAAAATTGACACCTGTTTATCAAAGAATGAATTACCTCACTCAATGAACTCCACACTGCTATTATTTTGAACATGCCCCTTTCAATAAGTGATTGAATTACAGAGAATCAGCAGCATGCATGTCATGACTATTGGGTCTGTTGGGTTTCTATTACTCTACTACACCTGCTAGTAAATTATTTGCCATATAGAAATATATTTTCTACCAAAAACAGTGATGGATCAGGTTAGTGATGTCTGACTGCTATTATTTTGAACACAACTGTATGTCCACCAACTGTGACTGGTGCTGTTGCTTCTGTTTATTGAAGTGAATGGAGCTGAGCTACAATACCACACGCAACCAGTGGATACGTGTGGCACTGTTTTGTAAGAAAGTAGCCATGTTTCTCCACTCACTTACAAGCCCTTTAAGATACAGTAGCTTAATGATAACTGCAGTCGTATTGGAAACTAATTATGAAACATTGTGATAGCATAATGACTGTATGTAATATGTCTATTCACATTGCACATGTTCATTCTGGCTTGACTGAACTAGCTACTTCAAAGACACAATTAGTATTTTTGGTTTAGGTTTTTATATAGGTCTAAGGTCAGTGTCAGAGTGAGCTCCAGAATCCAGTAGGTGGTCCTACTTAGGACTGACATCCTTCCCTCCATACCTGTACAGAGCATCTTCACAACGCACTTTTGCGAGACTTCTTGGCCAGGCTTACAGTAATTTCCATATAACTTTACTAATTCATATATATAATACAACACACTAAAAAAAATTGTTTACAGGTATAAATAAAAAAATCCAAATTCATTCACCCTATCACGGTCCCTTTAAATGCAGAGCTCTTGCATATATAATGTTCCTATAAAAAATATATACATATAAAAAAATCTTTTAAAAACACGGTTTCCTTGTCTTATAGTTCATCACTTTGGCGTGCCGTTGGTAGTGTCAGTTAATATTTAGCGATTGTGTCTCTCTTCAGTGTCAACTAAATTGCAAGGTTCTCTTAATTGGTAACAAACTCATAGAACATCATAACAGTCTGCTCCAATGTTCCCTTGTGGTTGAGAGGCTTATTATATTGCTTGCCAGTCAGCTCGTAGGTGATGCGCATATATTATATAATATATCTATAAAGTTCTTTTTTTGATCCGTAGTTATTTTCAGCAATGCTTCATGTATTTGTTACTCACGGGCCCTAATAAAATGAGCACTCATGTCCCACAGACAGACCTCCGTTACATGCCGGCTTGAATATGCAGCGTCTCCTCTCGCCCTTCCCTGCGCATGCGTACTGGGATCGTCAAGACGCCAAGATGGTCTTTAAGACTGACTACTGGACTACTGAGGTCAGAAAGTGCAGGGATTTAAATATAGAATACTTACAATTTTTACAGAATAGTTTCCCACATAACTAACTATACATTGACCCATTGAGCTCCTCCTGCTCTATAACATGCTGTCCACAGATGGGGCAGGTTTCCTGTAAAGCTCCTCTGTCTTCTTAAGGGCTAGTTTGGCCAGTGAGGAACACACAGTCAGTGTTTGATCAGTGAATTCCTTCAGTGATTGTGAGACAAAACAGATGTGAAGGCTACACAGAGATGTAATGGAAAGATCTATCTTTTTGACCTGCACCTGGTTTTGGCTCAATCACTGATAGAAATAATTGAATGAACACTGATGGTGAAAGAGGCTATAAAAATGTTGTCCTGGACCACTTGTGTAGTTTTAACACACATTGGTCTTCAACTTAGTCTTCAACAAAGGAGACAAAAAGTTACTGTACAGATCAAAAAGAAGTTTGTGAGTAGATGAAAGCCGGGCTGGATAATCTCTACTATAAGTTTACATCCAGGTTCAGCTCTGCTATATCTTTACTTTCCTGTGTTACACTATACTGTAAACTAACCACCTGTCGTGGTAGTTTAAAACTTTTAACACTAATGAAAGGGATGGAGTCATATAAATTTTGCAATTCCAATAACTCTCAATTCACATGGAATGTAAGAGCAGCTGCGGAGCACGGACGTCCTTTGACACTCTAAATGTTGCTAGGCTACAAAACCCAGGATGCTCATTAGAACAATCATTTCCACCCGAAAACTCTGCTTTTGTAAGAATTTCATTACCTAAACTCTCTTATTAAGATTGAACATGTAGCATATTACTTTCTTCAGAAGGACCCGATGACCATTCAATTTTTATTTTCTGAAGGAGTCTACAAGGGAGGTTAGACTTTATGAAGTGTTCGTAGGCTAAGGCTTCATCCTTGATGCACTTCGATAACATGCAATTCAATCCAAAAGCCTTAAGAGCCTCAAGTACAGCAAAGTATTCAGTCTGAGCAGAAGGAGCCTGCAGGTCCAAGGCGGCATAGTCTTGGGGAAACTGTGACAAAAAGGACCCCTGTTCTGAGACCTCAGGTGTTAAGTCACCGACAGAAAGTTAAATGTCCTTTCAGTTCTTCATCTGCAAGTTGCAGTTTTAAGTCAAGATGTAACGGTAGGAGACATCGTGTTGAAATTGCTGGCTTGCTGTTCTGTTTTAGGGTGTACAGTAATGGTTCCCTGGACCAAACGATCTGATACCTGCTTCTAGTACGCCCGGCTGCATGCAGTAGCAATGTATAGATCTCTAGTGTGGATTCCACCATCTACTCTACAGAGATTTGAAAAAAATCTTGCTGCACTCCCAACAGCTGAAATATATCCGCCGCTGAAACATCCATCGTTAAATACTTAATGAAGCTACTTTAAAATCTCACATTGAGAAACTGGAGCCGCTGCTCCATCTTTAATTTGGCAATCATATGCATGAATTAACCCTCTCCCTGCTCAAGACGACAGCTCAATGCCAGGAAGCTGAAACGCTATGATATTGCTATGTCACAACATGTACAATAGAAAAGTGTAAACTACACAAGGTGTAGAGAAGGAGATGGGCCAGGGGGATTACCGCTAGAGGAAGGTCCCCGTGGTATTTGGTAATACTATTTTACCATTTTAATCAAAAAACTGTCTCCAGGACCCCTCCCTGTGCTTTCGCTGTTTTCTTTTAAGTTGAAAAAGACATTTATTGTACACATCACATACCAAAAAGTAGCATCTGAAATGTAATAACCGACAAGCGACCACTGGGGACTTGGAAGCAGATGTGCTCAAGTAGCTATAGGGTTAATGATTATACAGTTGAGGAGATTACAGTCGGAAAGCATTTCAGGTGTGGGATAGGACAGCCGTGCTGTGCGTCCACTTACCAGGGAGTTGCTGGTGGGAATACGTGTTGTATTTAGCCCAGCCAGGGAGGGGAGGGTCTGGGACATCCAGTTAGAGATCATTGCCATAGTGCTGAGGAGAGCACCAAGTGTTAGATGCGGAGAGTCCATCCTGGGGAAGCTAATGAGTTTTCATAGTGACTGATCAGCACCAGAGATGGAAAGAAGAGGGAGGAGTAACTGCGGAGAGCCACAAACAGCGTCCAACAGGAGAGTCTGCTCGGGATTCTGCACTCTCCTGGAGATGCTCGCACATTCCTGCTGCAATTTGTTAAAAATACGTACGCTCTGGAATACATCCTAGCAATGTTACCCTATAAGGAGAAAGCGTAATAACCACAAAATCTAGATCAACATAAGGGAACCCTCATCAAATTCAATCAATGCTCTCCTATTATGTGATACTACCTGTGCACATGTAATGCTTTAACAGCACTAGAAATGAGCCTAAATATTATTCAACTGGTTCAGAAATAAAGACCAAGCAAGATATAACTCTCATCCACACTATGAAACTTATTTAACCCTTTATGTACATAGTGCAGGTTGGCACTTAACCAAGCGGCAATTTTTTATTTATTTTTTTTCATCTCCACATTATGAAAGCTATCATAAAAAAAATATATGTTTCTGTTGATGTTGAACCAGAGTTTCTCTTTCCTGGACAACTGATTGGACAATGTATTTTGAGGGACATATATTGTACCTATTGATGAACAATCCTCAGGATGGGTTACCAATATCTGATCGGTGGGTCTCCGACTCCCAGCGTTTGTGAGTGTCACGTCATCTCATTAGACTCACAAGTACCTAGCACTTGTAATTACAGTACCGTGCGTTGCCGATACAAGCGAGACGATTAGCGGTGTAACATTGAAGTGGAAGTAGTGCTCACACCAACGCCACCTCCTCTTCAATCAGCCGATTGATGGGGGTGCCGAGAATCAGGCTTCCACAAATCAGATATTGATGATCTATTCTGAGGATAGATCAATATGTACTGACTGCACAACCCCTTTAACTTTAATTTTTTTTTAGAGAGGAGAAGGTGGTGGAAAACAGCAATGTTGCAATTAGTTTATGGCATTGTTTTTATGTCGTTCACCTTGCAGCATAAATTAGGGTACTTTCACACTAGCGTTAGTGTGATCCGGTAGGCAGTTCCGTCGTCGGAGCTGCCTGCCGGACACGCCGATCAGTGTGACAACTGACAGCATTTGTAGATGTATCCGGGTGCGGGTCCGTCTACAAATGCATTGCAAAAACGGATCCATCTCTCCGCTTGTCATGTGGATGGACGGATCTGTCTTGCAGTCTTTTTCACAGTTTTCCCGGTCTGCGGATCCGTCCTTCAGTTGTTTTGCAACGCCGGATCCAGCACTAATGCAAGTCAATGCGAATTAATGCCAAATCCGGCATGCTGCGGTATTATGTCCTGCCAAAACGTGACTGAACGGAAAGCATACTGATGTAAACTGAACGGATTTCTATCCATTCAGAATGCATTGGGATATGCCTGATCAGTTCTTTTCCGGCATAGAACCCTTTTGACGGAACTCTATGCCGGAAAAGAATAACGCTAGTGTGAAAGTACCCTTACACAATCACTTTATTCTGTAGAGCGTTACAAATATGACTGACTATATCAAATCAATAAAAAATAAATAAAAATAATCATATATTTTTTTTTACTTTTTCACAACAAAAAAACTTTTGTAAATAATTTGTTTCTGTGTTTTTGCATTCAAAGACACTTAGGCCTCTTTTACACTTGCGTTGTCCGGATCCGGCTTGTACTCCACTTGCCGGAATTACACGCCGGATCCGGAAAAACGCAAGCGTACTGAAAGCATTTAAAGACGGATACGTCTTCAAAATGCGTTCAGTGTTACTATGGCACCCAGGACGCTATTAAAGTCCTGATTACCATAGTAGGAGCGGGGGGCGGGGGAGCGGTATACTTACAGTCCGCGCGGCTCCCGGGGCGCTCCAGAGTGACGTCAGAGCACCCCATGCGCATGGATGACGTGATCCATGCGATCACGTCATCCATGCGCGTGGGGCACCCTGACATCACTCTGGAGCGCCCCGGGAGCCGCACGGACGGTAAGTATGCTGCTCCCCACTACACTTTACCTTGGCTGCCAGGACTTTAGCGTCCCGGCAGCCATGGTAACCATTCAGAAAAAGCTAAACGTCGGATCCGGCAATGCGCCGAAACGACGTTTAGCTTAAGGCCGGATCCGGATCAATGCCTTTCAATGGGCATTAATTCCGGATCCGGCCTTGCGGCAAGTCTTCAGGATTTTTGGCCGGAGCAGTATTTTCTCCGGCCAAAAAACGTTCCGTTCCGGAACTGAAGACATCCTGATGCATCCTGAATGGATTTCACTCCATTCAGAATGCATTAGGATAAAACTGATCAGGATTCTTCCGGCATAGAGCCCCGACGACGGAACTTTATGCCGGAAGAAAAGAACGCAAATCTGAAAGAGCCCTTAAACGTTTTATTTCGCCAATGACATGAGGGCTTGCTTTTTTGCTGGACGACTTGCGCTTTTCCATTCTGACGTATGTACAATTTATTGATACCACTTTAATCTGTCTTTTGGAAAGCCACAAAAACAAGCATTTGTGATATAGCTTTTTTTTTTTTTTTTTTTTTTAACCCATTTCTGACATCCATAGTACATGTATGGCGGAAGCTTCGACTTTAAAGGTAGCACCTGCTCAGGAGCTGAGGGTGCACAATAGATGCTGGGTGCCCCCTGTTTTACTGTTAACCCTTTGGATGTCGTGGTCAATTGTGACCAGGAAAATCTGAATGGTAAAATACTAGGAGTGCTGGGCTCCCAGTGTCCAAATGGCTCCTGCATGGTCTGTCACAGCAAAATTCCTATCAGGCCCTGCTAGTTAGGAAGAAAACGAAAAAAACAACGGTAAAGTGGTGTTTTTTTTTATTCCACAAAAAACTTTTTTTAAATTTCTTTCAATGCATTATATGATCCATTAAAAATTTGGCCCGCATAAAAACAAGCCCTCATGTGGCTATGTCAGTGAAAATTTTTTTTTAAAAGTTATAGCTCTGGGAAGTTAGTGATGAAAAAATGAATATGGAAAAAATGTATATGGATAGAAGGGGTTAAAAATATAACATTCTCTTTAGGATATGACTGGACTAAAAATGAAAAGCTCAAAAGCATATATCTACCTAAAGTCATTATTACATAAAATATAATCAAGAAAAACTATCAGTGAGTAATTCACTGAGGAGCTCATTATCGTACCTGTACTGAAGCCTGAAAGTGGCCGGGCGTCATGATATATGCCTTTTACACATAATGTATTCAGTCAATTTACTTTAAAGGGAATGTGTCATTAGAAAATGACCTATTGTTTAAATCAAGTTTGTTAAAGAAGTTGTCTAAGATTTTGATTAGCTCCTGGATTAAGCTATCGGAGTTACAATTGCACACTGTCCTAACATATATACAGACTGTTGGGGCATGTATGAATGACCAAGACGCACCTGGAACTGTATACTAGCACATTAGCAGCAGTCACACTATATTGATATCCTGATATAACAATAGGACCGCAAAAAACACAAAGTGCTGCAGAAAAATTGCAAGAGTTTGCAAGGCAACCAGAGGAAGGTACGCGGTCACCTTTGCCGCAGCCTAACGTTCATACAAGAGCATGCACTGCATCAGATGTAGTAGCCCCTATAATACCCTCTCAGTAAAATAAAGAAGAGCTCACTCTTAAACAAGTATCCACCCAAGTCCTAGAAGCCATCACTGCATGCATGACATCCCTCACAGGGAAATTAGATGAGGTCAAGATTGATCTGGGACTACTGCGCCAAGACCTGCATAATCTGCGAGAGAGCATTTTACACTCTGAAGAACGTATATCACTCATAGAGGACACCATGGCCACTGTCCCTAGATCTATTTCAGATCTTAATGCCGAAGCAGAGACCTGGAGGCAGAAAGCAGATGACCTAGAAAATAGACTCCGTAGGAACAACATCAGAATTATTGGCTTGCCTGAAAGAGCAGAGGGATGCTCACCGGACGAATTTATAGAAAAATGGATGAAAGAACTTTTCACGGATGCAAATTTCTCTCGGGCATATACTGTGGAAAAGGCTCACAGGGTCCCAGCAAAACGTCCCCCACCTGACGCTCCACCTTGGCCCATGCTGACAAGATTCCTCAACTGCAAAGACAGGGACACGATATTGACCACAGCTAGAAGACGGCAAGAAATCAAATTCGACAATACTAGAGTCTCCATCTTTCCAGATTTCTCCATGGAACTACAGAAACAACGTGTCACTTTTATGGAAGTTAAGAGACAACTGAGAGAGGCTAACATCCCTTACTCCATGGGCTACCCTGCAAGACTCAGAGTGGTGGACGACGACAGAGCGGTCTTCTTTATCTCATCTGGAGAGGTCTCTGGCTGGCCCTGCAACGCAGATCATTGACAACTTCCAGGGACTACTCATCTGACAGCATCATCAGTCTGGATTGGCTTAGTTGAAATATGTTAGAAACATTCAATAGCAGTTTCTTGATAATACATAGATTCAATTCAGATGTTGTTATAGGGCTTTAACAACGGCATGCATGTACTAAAATGTCTATATCACAACTGTAGTTGCGGCCTGCATGCTTGTGCCAATCATCACCAAAGGCAGAGGCATCCCGGTTCAACTGGCCTTCAGTCTGGATTAAGACACTGGTGCAGATTTACTTTTACATTTGCCAAAACGCAAAGTTAAGAAAGTTCTGTAAATTTTCAAGTATGAAAATACCTATGTTAACTCAGAATTTGATCATGGAATGTCAGGGGATTGAATACGCCACAAAAAAGATTCGTGGTACTAGCTTTTATTAGGCATCATAGTCAGCAAATTATGTGCCTCCAAGAGATGCATCTTATAGCCAACACGTGTAAGGTTCTAAAAAAGACCTGGGTTCAATGGGCTGCACATACCCATCACACCTTTTCTTCTAGAGGGGTTTCCCTATTGGTACACAAACCACTATGTTGGGAGGTAAAATACCTAGTCATTGATTCAGAAGGCAGATATGTCTTTGTTCACTCTCTTATTGACAACGTACAATACACATTATTAAGCATTTATAATCCTAACCCCTGGTTCTATGCAGGTTTTTCACCTGGCAGCCACCTTTGCAGCTACGTATCCACATAATAGGGTACTTTGCATGGGAGACTTAAATATGATGCTAGATCCTTTTTGGCACCAATTTTCAGATGCAGCTGACCGGAGGAGTTTTGGGGCCACTCACGACTTAGTAGATTCCTGACAAAATTTAGATGGGCGGACCTCTGGAGAATCAATCATCCCAGAGACAGGGAGTACTCCTGCCATAGTAGTAGCCACAATTCTCTAAGCTGGATTGACTACTTATTGGGCAATGGGTTAGTGACGTTAAACCTGCCATCCATAACATATCTTCCTAGGGGAATATCAGATCACCTGGGCACTGTGATTCGTAGCGCCTCCTCAGTAATGTATAGAATTAATATACACCCGTTCTGGCTGAATCTTCTGGACTTGGCGGATGGGACTCCCTATCAACTAACTGAGTTTCTGGAAATACATAGGGAGCCGCTGGTCTCTACATTCCAACATCTCCTATATTAAAAAAGATACCAAACGCTCGGAGCTGGCGCTTAAATTGCAGTGTACCACTCTGGAGCAGTGATATCCGACAGGCCATATCAGACCTTAATAATGGGAAGTCTCCTGGCCCTTATGGGCTCCCCCAAAGAAGTATATGCCAAATACGCAGAGGTGTTGGCTCCTCAACTGCTAGCCACCCTTCACTCGGCCTTAGAGAAGGGGCATCTGCCAGACTCATTTATGGAAGCCACTATAATACTTTTACTCAAACCTGATAAAGAACCCCTAGATTGTAGCTCCTATAGGCCTATTGCCCTGTTTAAATGTGGACTACAAAATCCTAACCAGAATCTTGGCTACTCATCTTAATCAGGTAATCCTATCTCTGATCCACCAGGACCAGACAGGTTTTATGCCCGGGAAGGTGGATGGTTCTATGTATGTCCTCGCCTGACACATCTTTTTGCAACGCAATGGCTTTGATGGATGAGTTTGGGGAGTTCTCAGGCCTAAAAATAAACTGGGAGAAATCAGTATACATGCCTCTGGGTAGGAAAGATTGGACGGGTCCTTCCCATATAGAACGGCTAAAAGTGGTAGACACATTTAAATACCTAGGAGTAAATATTACTAAAAGACATAATCAGGCCATGTTACTTAATATCTCACCCCTAACAATTTATATAAGGAACAAGTTTCAAAGCTGGAAGACTCTGCCTATTTTGGTGGCAGGGCTTATTAACTTCATTAAAATGATTATACTTCTCAAGGCCCTTTATGCTTTTTAACATTCAGTGGTACAAAGAGCCAAATCGGTGTTTAAAGAAATTTACTCCTGATCAAGGGCTTTTATTTGGGGTAGATCCCGAGCCAAACTTAGCTTAGACACTCTAAAGCGGCCTAAAACAGAGAGCGGTATGGCCCTGCCGGACTATTATTTATATTACCTGGCAGACCAGCTAAGACTCATAAAATCCTGGTATATAGCAGAGGAACTACCCACTTCAGAATACTTCTTAAAGTGCTACCTGGGATGCTACACTCATTGGTCAGTTCTGGAGTTACCCCCCAAGTTCCAGAAACCATTAATACTGCTGCACAAATTAGCTCAAAGGGTATGGAAAGAGGTGAAGACACAAACATTTTAAAGACGTTATCTGGGTCATCCTTCTATGGGCTAACCAAATCGCTACCGCAGGTACAAGGGGTTATGGGGGCGGACAGGTGGCAAGCGGAAGGGGTCAGAACCCTTGAAGATATGTATGATCGGGGGGGTTCTGATGTAATTCGAGGCAATGTCACAGAAATACCACATCCCCAGAACTAATTTCTTCTCATACTTCCATCTCAGATCGGCTATACAGAGTACATTCCCGAATCTTAACTCTACGATCTCTAAGTACCCCCTCATAGGAGTAGTCAAAACCCAGGGACCCAGAGGACTAGTATTGGTAATTTACTAATTTAGTAAAAGCAAAAGTCAGTGCCAATCCCCTCCCAGTATTAGGCTACATGCACACGACTGAATGTGTTTTGCGGTCCGCAAATTGCGGATCTGCAAAAAAAAATGATGACGCCCCATATGGCATCCATTTTTTTTTGCGCATCCATTTTTTTTGCGGATCCATTGTTATAATGCTGTCTGCAGTGTGCTGTCTGCGTTTTTTGTGGACCCATTGAAATGAATGGGTCCGCATCCTATCCGCAAAAAAAACGAATCGGACACGGAAACAAAATACGGTCGTGTGCATGAGGTCTTAGACAAATGGAAAAGTTTGATACCCACACTTACAGAAGAATCTGATACGATTTTATTGGAATCACACTTACAAGTATCACCAGCAATTAATAATAAAATAATTAAACTGTATATTATACATCAGACATATCTTACACCGACTAGACCAGGGGTCGGCAACCCCCGACACGCGTGCCCGGCATGGCACGCGAGTCTGTCTCTGCTGGCACGTGTGAGCGGCTGTCAATTACGTGATTCGCCCACCCACCTCTGACATTGCCGCATTTCATTGGCTTGCAAAGGCGCGCTGAGGAGGCTCTCAGCGGTCTGCCCGATCTCCCGCCTGCAGTGCCTGGCGGTTCCCTCGTACAGCAGCAGAAATTGTTCCCTGCCCAGTTTCATCAGGAGCCAGAGCGCAGTGGAGAGAGCTGAAGGATCACCCTGCAGGTTTACAGTATGTGCCCCATGCTTTCTGCATGCTGTCTGTATGCTGCCCAATTTTACTTTATGTGTTCCATGCTGTATGCAGGGCCGGCGCTTCCATAGAGGCAAGGGGGGCAATTGCCCCCGAGTCCTTAGGGGCCCCCAGCGCCGGCCCGCAATACTATTCTAGAATTCTTTCTGACCTGGCGGCGCTGCTGCTAAGTTTCCTAGCTGAGCATGGAGTCCCGGGCGGCGCGCGGTCCGGACTAATGGAGAGGAGGGGGCCCCCTGATGGCGGCCGCTCTGAGCCCCGCTCTGCCTGCCTCTTTAAATATATATGTATCACCCCCCTGCACCTCTGAATGATTTTAGCCCGGTGGGAGGTGCAGGGGGGGGTGTTGCGGGCGATGCGGGAGGCGGGCGGTGCGGCAGGCGGGATCGCGATCCCCCGCCCGCCTCCCGCCGAATAATCGTTGGCTTCTAGTGGGTATACCAGGGTGTCAGCACATTGCTGACACCCTGGTATAAACGGCTGACATCTGTGAATGGATGTCAGCCGTTTAACCCTTTCCATACAGCGGTCCGTACGGACCGCTGTATGGAAAGAGTTAACAGTAAGATGCGACTCCCTCCCTCGATGGGAGAGGGAGAGAGCTCCCAGACAGCCCCCCGACAGCCCCGTCCTTACCCTTCCCCGTCTGCGCAGTTCTGACCACTACTGAGCAGACGGGGAAGGTTCCCATGACAACAGGACGCCGTCTCATGCATCCTGCTGTCCATGGTGCTGAACAGATCTGTGCTGAAGGCAGAGATCTGTTCAGACAAAGTGGTAAGTAAAATACAGTACAGTACAAAATATATTGTACAGTACTGTATTATACAGACATCGGACCCACTGGATCTTCAAGAACCAAGTGGGTCTGGGTAAAAAAAAAAAGTCAAAAAAGTGAAAAAGAAGTAAAAATGAAAAAACACATTTATCACTGATTAAAAATGAAAAAACTAAAATTCCCTACACATGTTTGGTATCGCCACGTCCGTAACGACCTGATCTATAAAACGGTCATGTTACTTTCCCCGCACAGTGAACGCCATAAAAATAAAAAAATAAGAAAATTGAAATTTTGCCAACCTTACTTCCCAAAAAAGGTAATAAAAGTGATCAAAAAAGTCGCATGTACGCCAAAATAGTGCCAATCAAACCGTCATCTCATCCCACAAAAAGTGAGACCCTACCCAAGAAAACTGTAAGTCCTGTTTACTTTTCAGCACATGTAAAAATGAACATGTTTTGTGTGTGCACCAGTTATTAAATTTATAGCTGTGCTGCTAATGGCAAGGTAAACACCTTTAATTAATTAGTGAGTTTAACTTACTATTAGCAGTACAACTATGTACTTGTACTGTATAAAAAGTATAAAAATGAAAATCTAACTAACACTATGGAGCGCTGTTGTTCACTGGCTCCCGGTTGTCTGATGGTTTCAAAAATGGCACTCGGTGTGTAAAAGGTTGCTGACCCCTGGACTAGACTATATAAAATGGAAAGGGCATCATCCACAGCATGTCCAAGGTGCAGGGAACTGGAGGCGGACTTTTCGCACATGATGTGGAGATGCAGCCCAATAGCCACATTCTGGAAGGAGGTGACACATTTCTTATCTGATCTATTACCGGTTCAGGTGGCTTGCATTCCTGAGATTTGACTGTTGGGAATATTAAGCGAGGATAGTTGGGATCATTACATGTCAACATTCTTAAGGGAAGTGCTATTTATGGCACGTAAGTGTGTCGCTCTGAGATGGTACAGCACCATTACACCGAATCTATCCATGTGGAAAATGCAGATAAACCAGGTCCTACTATATACGGTGTTAGGATATAAACATCGTAATAAACCTCAAAAATGTTAAAAGGTCTGGGGTGTTTGGTGTAATTCACCTCATACTCTATACTCAGCTTCAAGACTACAGCAAACCTTATCCACGGCCCGTGGAACCATGGATCAATCGGTGTAGTGGGGTCACCTGATGTATTGTATAACACAACCTCAGCTAGCATAAAGGGAGATTTTCAGCAGTGCAGTGGGCAATTAACTGATTGATTGATTGATTGATTGAAGGAATTAATAGCGAGGAGATTTGTTTATTATTGATATCTTGAAATGTACCAGAAGTGTATGTATTTGTTGTTGATTTATATATGTCAATAAAAAAAGTAAAAAAAAAAAAACAACAACTTTGTTTGCAATACTGTTTCCATATGGCTGTCTCGCCCGAAGTTGTGTGAGACTTCGGTAAATAACTTCGGTATTCCTATCTGCTTATTTAAAAACATTTTAAAATAGGAATCTGAAGTCAGGTACTGGCTGGTACCTCTGTAACAAAGACAACTTCGGATTCCTATTTTAAAGTGTTTTTTAAATAAGCAGATAGGAATACCAAAGTCATTCACTGAAGTCTCGCACAACTTCGGTAAGGCAAAACTTTCCTCCATGGAGCCAATACATTTTAATGTTGTACATAAACATTTCAAATGAAGTTTTTGAACAAATTGACTTCGGATCTCTGATATGAAGCTGGATTCGCTCAAGCCTAGCCATCAATATCAGATCAGTGGGAATCTGACTCATGGCAGCTGTTTAAAGAGGCTGTTTCATTCTGCTGAGCGCGGCGGCCTCTTCACATGACCTGGATGCAGCTCAGTTCCAAGCACAGCCACTATGAAATGGAAGGTGGTGTGTTTGCTGTGGCATACTCAAATAGCTGAACAGCGGGGGGTCCCATGTGTTCGACCCCTGCCAATCTGACATTGATGACCCATCCTGAGGTGAAGTAATATTTAATCTTCCAATTTTTTAACTGGCCTTCCAGTTCTTTCACTCCTAATAATAGGCAGCACTTCTTTGTCTACTCAGATAACATTTCAGCAGTCATCTCATTATCATAAAAGGTAGGATTACAATGACAGATATCACCTCTGTACAGATAACACAGGCTCCACCATTCACAATAGGTGATGCCACAGCTTATCTTCTCCCTCCTAACCTCTGCCCAGCTCACAGATCATACCTAGAAAACTGCCCCATGGAAGTCAATGAGTTCCCTCCAGTCTATTGTGTTATGGCGCATAGTGGCTGCTAACAACTGATACGAATACCAATAGTTGAATGCGTGTGTCACTAAACAGATAACCAAAAATAATAATACACACACATATAGTATAAACTCAATCTTTTTTGTTTAAAAATAAAAAATTGATACATATTACAGCAAAAATGCATATAGTGGTAGCAGTGCAGGAAAATACTGCGACAAGTATAAGACCACCATCCCTCCAACACCAATAACTCCTATGGTTCATTTTGCACAGTCAAATGGGAGATTACACACCAAAAACTAATACAAATATTGTGTACCAAACACATATAAAAGTATAAATAGTGGTCATATCTCATACCTTGACCTCATGCCATAACATCTTACCATACCCATTTATATCATTGCATATTGACTAGACATGGAGTCTCCAAAGGCACACTCCAAGTGCACCATAAATGTGCAAACCTAGCTGCAACAGTGGAGAATGGATGATGACAGGCATGAAAGGCCCCATTGAGAGGGCTGAAACGTTGTCTGGGAATAAACCTTTTATCACATTTGGAGTGCTGCCTATTCTTTGGATATACTAAAGCTGTTAATAGAGATGAGCAAATCTAGGTTGACGAAGTGGAATTCGATCTGAATTTCAGGAAAAATTTGATTTCCACCGAATCCAAATTTTCTCGCGCTTCGTGGTAATGAATCAAATTTTTTCCTAAAATGGCTGCTACACGTGTTAGTACATGGCGCAAAGAACTCTGGGAACGAGGGATCACCCACAATGCCATGCATGCAGCCAATCAGCAGCCAGCCAGCCCTGTGATGTCACAGCCCTATAAATACCCTCAGCCATCTTGGATTTTGCCATTTTCCAGTGTACTTAGTGCAGGGAGAGATGTCAGCAGGCGCTAGGGGCAGTGCTAGGAAACACTTTATTGTGCTGAAAAATCGATTTACAAGTTCAGGGAAAGATTATTCAAGGTGTAGGGAAAGGATAGGGAGGCATCATCCATGCTATAAAAGGAGAACAGGGTGCAATAGGGGAGTGTACAGCCAGGGTAATAGGAGCGATTCTATTACATCTTGCTGCACTAATTGGGGATCCAAATTGCAGTTATACTGCTGCTTTTAGGTTGTTTGCACTTTATGATTCATCACTAATTCTAGCAAACCGTGCTTGGGATTGGGCTGCAAGTTCTGTGTGATACAGCCCTTTACGGGGTGTATTAATAGGATAGATACGTGCATCCTATTAGCCGTCCTGTGTTGATTTTACACTGTTTAACTTTTTTTTTTGGGGGGGGGGGGGGTCGTATTAATAGACAAAAAACTCACTGAAAAATGTGGCCTAAATGGGTATATTAATAGGGGGGGGAAAAAGAAAAAATATATGTCATAATTTCTGTTCAGCTGTAAAGTTACATTATACTACAGCCATTTACGGTGTGTATTAATAGGAAAGATGCGGTATGTCCTATTAGCCATTCTGTGTTGATTTAACTTTTATTTTATTTTTATTGGGGGGGTGTATTAATAGAAAAGAAAAAGGGAAAAATACGTCATAATTGCCGTTCATCTGTGAAGTTCATTGTACTACAGCCATTTACGAGGTGTATTAAAGTGGTTCTCTGGGATTAAAGGGGTTGTCCGGGTTCAGAGCTGAACCCGGACATACCCTTATTTTCACCACGGCAGCCCTCCTGTGCCTGGCATCGGAGCATCTCATGCTCCGATGCGCTCCCGTGCCCTGCGCTAGATCGCGCAGGGCACAGGCTCTTGTGTTTTCAATAACACACTGCCGGGCGGTAACTTCCGCCCAGCAGTGTGTTCGGTGACGTCACCGGCTCTGAGGGGCGGGCTTTAGCTCTGCCCTAGCCGTTTTACTGGCTAGGGCAGAGCCAAATCCCGCCCATCAGTGCCGGTGACGTCACCGGGCTGCCTGTCAGCCCCATAGAGAGCCCGGTATGTCACCGGAACTCAGAAAAATGCCTTTGCCCTGCGCGATTTAGCGCAGGGCAAAGGAGAGCATCGGAGCATGAACTGCTCCGATGCTCATGTCAGGGGGGCTGCCGGGGTGAAAATGGAGGGATGTCCAGGTCCAGTTCTGAACCTGGACAACCCCTTTAACCTTCTTTTGTATTAAAAAATCAAACCTGTGGAGGAAAGATTAGTTACCAGATACTTACCTTCCAAAGTGCAGCCATTCTTGAGATCTGCCTCCTGGTCACGTGGTCCCTCCATATGTCTTTTCTTTGCTTCCGGAATAGTCCGTCTTCTTGTCTTCCGCTCCTCTTTTCCTGGCTTCCTCTGTCTTCTTCCCCAGCTTACTTAGGAGAGCTGTTAAAGCCCCACCCCTGGGGCGTGGCTATGGAGATTGCTGCAGAAGCTCTGGCAGTAGTGCTGCAGTGAGGGCTGATGCCTACAGTCCTGTGTGAATATAAGCAGGAAGTGCCCATATACAAGCTTCCCCCCTCACCCCAATCCAGATTGGGCATACGGGAGTGCTAGGATGTAACTCATGCTGCTGACACATCACCACTCTGTGGTATCCTCCAACTGCTGCCAGTTCACCACTATGACACTGGGCCACTCTGTGGTCTCCACATGCTGCTGCCACATCACCACTATGTCACTGGGCCACTCTGTGGTCTCCTCATGCTGCTGCTACCTCACCACTCTGTTCACTGGGTCACTTTGTGGATGTCTCATGCTGTTCCCACTTTCCCCACTCCATGATTGGACCACTATTTTGCCTTTTTGGCCTGGTTGATATCATCATTTATATGAACCCTTCTTCTGATCTGTCAGAAGGAAGGAAAAATGAGACGCACAATGAGACGCACAATGGATCCTGTTTGTGTAGCAGCTGTAAGACCTGTATGACATTCACGTGTCATCTCTGTTTTGGATCCACTCCTGTTTTTCTTTTTGCTTTAGCAGTACTGATGGATTACTGACAAAATGCTGACCGAATGAAGGTGGATGCTAAACCTACAGGATTTTTTGGGGGGTTATTGTTCTGACGGATCAGAGGAAGAGCAAAATATTCAGTGACGTCAACACAACCTTACTGCTGACACTCACTCCACTCTGTCGGGGGGCTCTACTTATATATGCCTTTAATAGAACAGGTTCTGTAGACATCTATGTGGAATCAGCTGATGACGGTGTAAAAGGATTGCACTCTTTCACGCTATAGCAGGGTCCTGAGTTCACACTTGAATTATTTGGTCAGTTTTGGCCCAATTGACCAAATGAGTCATACTGACTCACAGTATTGTTTCACTACCACAGCAGACTACCTATGCATGTTACTGCAAAGCACAGTGTTCTACACCACATTACAGGCTCTCTGCAGCCAGGAAATAGCTGTTTTTAACACAATTCGCCATTAATAAATTCGGATCGAATCAAATCTTTTTTAAGAATTCGGCAAACCGACCAAATCAATTTTTTTAGTAAATCGTTCATCTCTAGCTGTTAAAAACAGCTCGGACTAGCCCTATAATCATATGAGGGAAAAATAATTTTAAAAGATGTACAATCAGAAAATAAAAACATACTAGAAAAAAGGATGTGTCACTATTGTTAGACAAATTATAGGTGACACATTCCCTTTAATAAGGTCATTTAGCTCACAGTGCAATGTATTTTTACCTCTTCAGCAGGCAGGAGGCTGTTACCTCAAATGATGCTCTTCCCAGACTACAGGGTACAGCATTTTGGAGGATAAGCTACTATTTGTGGATGTATTGTCCAGTAGAAGTGATCAGTAAATGAACATTTAATTGGACAGATATTTTTCTCCCGTGACGATTTTTACGGACAGAGATCAGCACAAAAAGAGTAAGTTACTGGAACAGTAGCTGAAAATCTGTTCCTATGTAACTGCCAGCCAGTTCATGGTGGAGTGAAGAGCAGTGTGGGAGAAGGTAGTTTATAAGGCTCTGTTCTTATTAAGCTTATGCTATAGATATGACGCATACTGTAGGAAATCTCCTGTAGCAGGCACCAAATGTAAAAATCTTCCTGCATAGTGGCGTAGGCCTCATAAAAAAAAGTGTTTTTTGGATGTTAAAAAGTGCAGTTGAATAGCCTTTTCACTACAGTTAAAAGCAAAAGAAAGAAAACATATGCAACAGAAACATATACCAAAAGATCATTCTTTTACCATACTGGTGCAGAGGATGGCAGTGGTAATGGACCTGATGTAGTGTTATTGGACCTGATTGTAGTGTCATTTATAAAGAGCTTTCTACAGATACATAAACTTTAACTTTTTCAGTGGCTTCCAACAGTGTATTTATTGCGTTAACAACTATCTATTAGCAGATTTGGATGAATGAATAAGGCTGGCCTGTTACATGTGCACTTGGCAGCTGAAGGCATCTGTACTTCCAACATCCAAAAGGAGCTATCAACCACATATCATGATGGGTGAGGCCAGACTAAATAGAGGAGTTGGAATGACCACATAAGCTACACTTGAGACCAGAGGTGTGGTCATACCCAGCAACAACACAGAAGCAAGTGAAACCAGAAAGGCTGTCAGATCACATCACGTGCAGCCAGTCTCTTAGATCTTCTGACCCCTCTCACAGAAGAGACCATAACAGTACCCCCCCCCCCCCCCCTTCTACGGGTGGCCTCCGGACACCCAGGACTGACTTTATCCAGATGAGCTCTGTGAAAGGCTTTCACCAGACGACTAGCAGTAACATGGGCCGCTGGAACCCACATCCTCTTCTCTGGCCTGTAACCCCTCTAGTGAACGGAGAATTTGGGAGTCAACTATCCTGGAGATCTGAAATTTCAGATTACCATCCACCATGACAGGAGCAGTAGGCAAGTAGAACGGTTCAACAGGTTTGACACATCTTTTCAACAACGACCTATGGAACACATTATGAATCTTCAAAGACTGAGGAAGTTCAAGAAGTAAGGCTACAGGGTAATAATGGCAGTGATCTTATATGGACCAATAAACCTTGGACCCAACTTCCAAGAAGATACTTTCAACTTAATGTTTCAGGACAGCCATACAGAATCACCCACTCTTAGGTCCGGACCATTCATACGTTTCTTGTCAGCAATACGTTTATACTTGTTGCCCATTTTTTTCAAATTATTTAGAATTTTCCGCCAAATAGATGACTAAGAAGAGGAAATTCATTCCTCTTCAGGTATACCAGAAGTGTCTGTACTAGAAAATGTGCCAAATTGTGGGTGGAACCCATATGCCCCAAAAACGGTGACTTATCACCGTGGACTCCTATCTACGGTTATTTATGGCAACATTGGCTAAAGACAAAAATGAGGACCACTCCTCCTGGTTCTCCGAGACAAAACATCTCAAATAAGTCTCCAGATTTTGGTTTGTGCGTTCCGTCTGTCCGTTCGACTGAGGACGAAAAGCCCAGGAGAAGGACAATTGTACCCCCAGACAAGTCCAGAACACCTTCCAGAATTTGGAAACAAATGGAGTCCCCCTATCAGACACCACATCAGAAGGAATACCATGTAATTTCATGATGTTATCGACAAACACTTGTGCCAGAGTTTCAGCATTAGTTAGACCTGGCAATGCTAGAAAGTGTGCCATATTAGTAAAAATATCAACAACCGCCAAAATCAGTTTTTCCTGAAGAATTAGGTAAATCCATGATAAAATTCATGGATAAATGAGTCCAAGGTCGGGACGGGATGGGCAACAAGTAAAGATCCGGAAGGCTGAGTATGTGTCACCTTAGCAAGTGCACAAGTACTGCAAGCAGACACATAGTCCTCAACACTCTTACGCAACCCTGGCCACCAGAATCTACGAGAGATGAGATCGTCAGTGGATCTGCTCCCAGGGTGTCCTGTGAGAACCGTACAGTGATGTTCCTCAAACACCTTGTGATGTAATTCAGAAGGAACAAACAACTTCCCCGGAGGACAAGAATCCAGTGCATCTCCCTGGGCCTCCAACACCTCTGCCTCAAGGTCGGGATATAGGGCAGATATAACTACCCCTTCAGAAAATATTGGTCCAGGATCTTCCGAATCAGCCCCACCCCTCACCCGGGGAAAGCATCAGCCTTGACGTTCTTAACCTGAGGGCGATAGGTGACGATGAAATTAAATCTATTAAAAAAACAACACTATCTTGCCTGCCTTGGGTTCAATCGTTTAGCCGACTCAGGTAAGCCAAATTTTTGTGATCAGTAAGCACAGTAATAGGATATTTGCTCCTTCCAACCAATGACGTCACTCCTCAAAAGCCAACTTGATGGCCAGCAACTTTTTATTACCTACGTCATAATTCCTTTCTGCAGCCGAGAGTTTCTTGGAGAAGAATGCACATGGGCGCCATTTACTAGTTGAAGGACCCTGCAACAAGACTGCTCCTACCCCTACCTCGGATGCGTCAACTTCCACAATGAATGGCTGTGTTAAATTCGGTTGCACCAGTATAGGAGCAGAAGCAAAACTCGATCCCAGTCCAACACAGCACGGACCTTCTCTGGATCCATACGAAAACCTGAAGATGAGAGTAGATAACCCAGGAATTGCACTTCCTGAACTGCAAATACACACTTCTCCCTCTTAGTATACAATTTATTCTCTTAGGATCTGTAATACCTGTCTCACTTGATCCTGTTGAGTCTCAATATCTGGAAAATAAATTAGCATGCCATCCAGATACCAAACAAACCTCCCCACCAGATGATGAAAGATATCATTAACAAGATTCTGGAAAACCGCAGGAGAATTAATTAACCCAAACGGCATGACCAGACGCTCAAAATTACCCTCTGGGGTATTAAACGCTGTCTTCCATTCATCCCCTTCCTTGATCCTGACCAGATTATATGCCCCCCTTAGGTCCAACTTGGAGAACAGCTTGGCATCAACAATCTTGTTAAACAAGTCAGGAATCAAAGGAAGGGGGTATGGATCACAGACCGTAATCCGATTGAGCTCATGGAAGTCCAGACATGGCCTAAGAGTTCCGTCTTTCTTCTTTACAAAGAAAAACCCTTCTGCCACTGGGGACTTGGAATGTCTAATATGTCCCTGAGCCAAACTTTTGGCAATAGTTATATAACCTAGTTTTGGGCAACTTCGCTCCGGGAATAAGATTGATAGGACAATCATACTACCAGTGTGGGGTAAACCTTGGCAACCACTCTCAGAAAATACATCTGAAAAATGGAAATGAAAGAGGGAACAGCTTTAGTGGTCAAGACAGAAAGAGATGTATTAAGATAGTTGTCCATGCAATAATCACTCCAATTGAGAATCTGTCTCACTTGCCAGTCAATTGTAGGATTATGTTTGCTCAGCCATGGTAAACACAGAACCAATGGAGCAGGCAGACCCACCAGCACAAGACACAAAATGGATTACTGATGAAAATCACCCACTCTTAAACGGATGTCTTGCACCATCTGTGACAAACAATTCTGAGTATGTGGTGCGGAGTCTATTGCAAACACCTAAATATTTTTCTCTAATGCACTTGTTGTCAACCCATGAAAACGGGCGAACTGACCATCAATTAGGTTAACTTCTGCCCCACTGTCAATAAACACCTCAATTCCCACAGTTTTGGACTCTAGCGCCACCTCGGCAGACAGGAGAAATCGGGTACTGCCAGTAAATTGTAAAAGTAATTTGTCTGACTCCCCACCCACACCACCAAGAGTAAGATGGGAATTAAACGTGTTTTTCTTGTTTTCACCTTGACGCTGAACGTAAGGACGAACATTAACAAAATGAACCCTTTTTCCACAGAAAAACATACTCCCTTCTTATGACTAAAACTCTTGCAAGCAGGCCCAGGGCAGGCCCAATTGTCCATTCACAACGAGACCTCAGAACACGTCTTATTGGTGGCTTTTGTGGGTGCACGTTCTCTCTGACTCCTTCCACCCAAGGTGTCTGTAAATAACTTGTTTCAATAATGTGGAGACACCACACCAAAGACGGCATATAGCTTCAATTCAATATTTATTTAACCAGTGGTACAATCTCAGAGTGCATTGATGTCTTATTGCGACGTTTCGGGCCCAGTTTGGTGCCCTTATCAAGCTGGAATGGCTGGGTGTCAGAATTCCACAGATCAGCCAGTTTCATAGGTATAAATCTGCTGATAAATGCCCTTTAAGTCTCAAGTTAAAGGGGTTGTCCGGCCTTGGAGATGACAACCCCTGAAGTCCTAACCTGTGCCACTTAACATGAAAAACATCACTCACCGGCCTTGCTCCATTCACGTTAATAGTATTTTTTATGTTATGGAGCACCGGCTATAGAACTCCAAAGAGTATTTGATATTCTAGCAGCTTTCCTGTCTCAATGATGTCTTGATGTCAGATTAAAGAAAGTTTACTGCACTTTGAATAACCCGGTCTGTAAAGCTACAGTCCTTATTTAGTAATAGTGCTAAAAAATGAACTTTATCAAATCATGAACTTATTGATGCTAAAATAATGAAGAATTTGCAACAAAGACTTCCATAAAGAACATCATATGTGTGTTCTTCAAAATCCCTCCCATAATAAAGCTTGCTATTTTAAGATGGATCTATTGGCATGGTGACACCAACAGCCTACCAATTGATTTGGGTTTTAAGTTCTTTGTACATTTTCACTGTTATTGCAGACGCCCAGCATATCCAGGCCTTTTAAGCCAGTTTTACTGTGTTCATTGGAGAAGCCCAGCATATCCTGGCCATTTAGACCTTTAGATGCCACAGTCAATAGTGACAGTGGAAAAGCATAGTAAAGTACACTTTTGCATTACTTGCTTTCCCAAAGTATATACTAAACGTGGGATAAAAATGTGATGTAAATATAGCCTTATACTACAGGTATAATGCACTGCAATACATAGGTACAGCAGTGTACTATACCAGCAATCAGTGCATCAGAGGTTCAAGTCTAGGACTATAAAATGAGAACAATTTATATCATATTTTAAACAAGAAAAAAGAAACAAAAAAAAAACTGTCTCCCGTCAAAGAAAAAAATAAAATAAAATGGCACATTATGCTAGGTTCACAGCTACACTTTGCAAATCCTGTAGTCTGTTCCGGCAGAGGAGTTACTGGTCATAGCTGGACACCACCAGATTACCATTCACTCTAATGGGATCCATTCACTCTAATGGGTATTTCTCCTGTAGAACAGATATTTTTTGCTGGAAACCAGCAGATCCTATTATAGTGAATGGGAATTCAGTGGTGCCAGTGATGTCTGGCTATGCCGGGCACGGTAACTCCGGTAGTTTGTTCCCGTGCAGGAACAGACTACTAGATTTACAAAATGTAGAGCTGAACCAACCCTAGGGAAACAGTGCAGCTCTATAAGGAGGAGCAATTGCAATAGCAATCTCTCATCCTCATACTGGGAATGATATCACTGCATGTAAATCCAGACGTCTCCTTCACTGAACGAGCAGCCAATCGGCTGTTGGATTGCAGCATCTAAACCTACCTTAACTGGTATTGCTGGATCCACGGCCTTTTAAAATATTAATTATCACATTATTTAACTCATACTGTGAACACTGTAAAAGATTAAAAAAAACAATGCCAGATAGCTATTTTCACCCCCTGCCTCTCAAACAAAACAAATAAAAGTTTTGCCAGAGGGCCTTAAGCAAAAAAGAATACATTTCACATTGTTTGTATATCCCACTCTGGGTGAATAATAAGATATTAAGGCAAGTGAAGGGTGAATATTTTCGCTCTAATGATCTTCATCGGACAACTGTCCTTAAGCCACACTATGTAAATGCCAGGGAATATACCAGACACTGTTTTATCCTATAGATATACAGTGGGGAAAATAAGTATTTGACACACTGCCGATTTTGCAAGTTTTCCCACTCCAACTGTGAAAGACAGAATCTAAAAAAAAATCCAGAAAAATACAATGTATGATTTTTAAATAATTAATTTGCATTTTATTGCATGAAATATGCATTTGATACATTAGAAAAACAGAACTTAATATTTGGTACAGAAACCTTTGCAATTACAGAGTTCAGACGTTTCCTGTAGTTCTTGACCCAGTTTGCACACACTGCAGCAGGTATTTTGGCCCACTCTTCCATACAAATCTTCTCCAGAACTTTCAGGTTTCGGGGCTGTCGCTGGGCTACATTGAGTCTTAGCTCCCTCCAAAGAATTTCAATTGAGTTCAGGTCTGGAGACTGGCTAGGCCACTCCAAGACCTTGAAATGTTCTTATGGAGCTACTCCGTAGTTGCCCTGGCTGTGTGTTTCGGGTCACTGTCATGCTGGAAGACCCAGCCATGAACCATCTTCAATGCTCTTACTGAGGGAAGGAGGTTGTTGGCCAAAATCTCACGATACATAACCCCATCCATCCTGCCTTCAATACGGTGCAGTTGTCCTGTCCCCTTTGCAGAAAAGCACCCCCAAAGTATAATGTTTCCATACCCATACTTCATGGTTTGGACGGTGTTCTTGGGGTTGTACTCATCCACGGCGGGTGGAGTTGATACCAAAAAGTTATATTTTGGTCTTATCTGACCACATGACCTTCTCCCATGCCTCGTCTGGATAATACAAATCATCACTGGTGAACTTCAAACGGCCTGGACATGAGCTGGCGTGAGCAGGGGGACCTTGTGCTCCCTGCAGGATTTAAATCCATGACGGTGTTACTAACGGTAATCTTAAACCCCTTAGTGACCACCCATACGCATTTTACGGCTGTCACTAAGGGGCCTTAGGCTGGGCCGCAGCATTTTCACGGCAGCCCAGTCTAAGCGCTGCACGGCTCCCCCGTGCAGCATAGAGCACGGACCCAGAGCCAGGGCCCTGCTCTAACAGCCCTGACCGGCAGAAGTCCTGATCCGGGCTGTTTAACCCTTTACATGCCGGGCGCAATGGCCCTCTGTCTCCCATCAGCACCCCAAAAATGCGATTGCGGGGTGCTCATGTGTTGGGAAGCTTACCTTGCTTCCGATCAGGGCCCCGAGCCTGTCTGCATTTATCTCCAGCAGGCTGTGCCTCTCTGGCGCAGCCTGCTGGTCAATCTTTGAATAGCATTGCTATTGAAATGTAATGCATTATAGAGATAATGCATTACATTTTAAAAGCAATCAAAATGCTATATATCATAGTCCCCTTGTGGGACTTTTAAGTAGTAAAAAAAATAGAAAAAAATACACATTTATTAAATAAAAAAAAATCCATAAAATAAAAATAAAAGTTTCCATTGAAAATATCTCCCATATGTTTGGTATTGCCGCGTACATAACGACCCGGACTACATAAATATTACATAAATTATCCCCTATGGTGAACGCCGTAAAAAAAAAAAAGGCAGAATTTCTAATTTATTCTTAGTTTCCACCGAAAAAAAGTAATAACAACCGATAAAAAAGCGGAATTTACTCCAAAATGATATCAATGAAAAAGTTGTCCCTCAAAAATCAAGCCTTCACACAACTCAATAGAAAAAAATAAAGTTATGAGTCTTGTGAAGTGGCAATGCAAAATTTTTTTTTCCCCATCTCCCTCCCAGAAAGAGTTAATAAAAGTTAATCAGAAAGTTATGTGTACCCCAAAATGGTGCCATTAAAAACTACAACTTGTCCCATAAAAAACAAGCCCTCATAAAGCTATATAGATGAAAAAAATAAAAAAATAAAGTTATAGCTCTTGGAACGAGACAATGAAAAAAGGAAGAAAAACGCTTGGTCATAAAGGTCCAAACAGGCTTGGTCACTAAGGGGTTAAGAGTGTGGTCCCAGCTCTATTCAGGTCATTGACAAGGTCTTCCTGTGTAGACCTGGGCTGATTCCTGATAATGTATCCTTACCCCATGATGCATTATCTTGCATGGGACCCCAGACCGAGGAAGATTGACAGTCATCTTGTGTTTCTTCCATTTTCTAATAATTTAAGTTGTTGCCCTCTCATCAAGCTGCTTGCCTATTGTCCTGTAGCCTATCCCAGCCATGCATGTCTACAATTTTGTCCCTGGTGTCCTTAAACGGCTCTTTATTCTTGTCTGGTGGAGAGTTTGGAGTGTGATTGAGAGAGTGTTTGGACAGGTGTCTTTTATACAGGTAATGAGTTCAAACAGGTGTGTCACGGAAGATGCACAGAAAACTAGAAGACACAAAATGAAGATCCGACTGACTGGATCTAAAACTAAGGAACCAAAGGGAAAGCCCTGCAACAGACCTGGCTCTCTCCCTAACTGCTCAGCCTATGCAAAAATCTCAATGGTAGATGATCGCATATCCTCGTTCCTCGACTGTTTAACACCTGAACACCCTATAATAGTGAAGGGACACGACCACCGGCTCCCTACACTTGATACGGAGGGAGTCAGGGTCACCTGGGATCCAGCAAACAGGAAAACACAAATGAATGAACAAAACTTATCTGTAGAAGACTCAGTAGTAGCATCCAGCATGCACACACTCCAGGAAGTTGTATAAACCGCAAAGTGATGCAATATGGGAAGGGATTTAAAGGGATGCAATCAGTGCAACTACATGACAGCTGAGAGAGGCTAACGAGATGAGAAAACGAAAGCAAAACAAAAGGAACCTCAAGCAGGAGGTTCTGAAGAACTTCGGACAGAGCTTCTCAGATGTCTGGTAGTGACAAGGTGCAATTAAAATAGATAATGAGTGCAGAGTAGGAGTGCTTCTTAACCCCTTCCAGACCAAAAAAATGTTTCACATGTAAAAAAAATTCCCCAAGTAAGGAATAAAAAAAAATTTTAAAAATAGAAAAATATAAATAAAATAGACATATTTGGCATTGCCACGTTCGTGACCGCCAGCTCTATAAATTTGTGTGAGGCGCTTACGGTAGTACAGTGAAGAACCTAGGAAATCAGGGAATAAGCGTAGTCGGTTGTGGTGTGCCGAAACCGAGGATGAGGTAGGCCTGAGAAAGAAGAGGGCCCACCCAAGGAAAGAGATGTGGAAGAAATGAGTTTGTTAAATGAGTGGAGTGGTGGGAGGGTCAAAGTTCAGACCTCGGACGGTGCAGGAGTCAGGTAGAGGGGTGCCCTAAATAGGCTGGAGGCGGACCTCAGCCCCTCCCACAAATCCAGGCCAAAGCCTTCACACTTGTGTGAGGCGCTTACGGTAGTACAGTGAAGAACCTAGGAAATCAGGGAATAAGCGTAGTCGGTTGTGGTGTGCCGAAACCGAGGATGAGGTAGGCCTGAGAAAGAAGAGGGCAAAAATGAGATAAACCGTTTATTGTATTCGATATACAGGAAAACTCAACCCGACATGTTTTGGAAAGCATTCCTTAACTCCCGTGTTGGATTGGGGATGTAACGTGCGAAAGCGGACGACTTCCAGCGCCCCAATCTCTTAATGACATGAGCCGGGATGTTGGCACTGGAGGCCGTGGACGCGGCCCCGATCCGAAAGGAGTGCCCAGAGTAGTTGGATGCGTTGAGGCCTAGTTGAGTGAGGGATGACCTGACATAGGTCATGAAGGTGGTGGTGGTGAGTACAGACCCACGCAGTTGAAGTAGTGGCTGACAGGGTAGGAACTTGTGATGCTGTTTGTATGCGTCCAGAACCCCGACTGGGCACCATCTGTTCTGCGTAGGGTAGCATGGAATGTTCACGGGTGAGAGCTGACTGCTTTTGGAGTGAGGTAAGGTTAGGATATAATGATCCCCGTGTTTCGTCAAGTGGGAGGCTAGCAGACAATGTGTAGTTTGGGTCGCCGAGGTCGTGGTGAATTCCCCGGGCCTCAGGAATCCGTAGAAGGCCAGGTACATCGCTGTTTTGATGATGGAGTTGGTATCAGCTTCAAAAGGACTGGAGTCTAATAAGTCGGATAGTGCTTTGAAAATGTGACTGTTAATGGGCAGTCTCTGTGTCGGCCGTGCGGGTTCTGTCTTCTGAATGCCCTTGAGTATGGTTTTGATCTGGTGTGAGGCCATGAAACTGATGTTGTTGGGGTGTATGATTAGCATGTGATGTTGGATACCGGTGAGATAGAGCTTGATGGTGTTGTATGACAGTTTGAGCTTGAGGTGGCAAAAAGAAGCAAATCCTAGCAGGGAAGTCATGACAAATGGGTGCGTGATGCTGTGTTCCAACAGGAATTTGTTAAACAGTGCGAATGCTCTGTTGTATGACCTGCGTGTGTTGTCTGATAGTGCAGAGTGGGATAATGACTGGCTATGGCGCATGATGACATCTAATCCAGAATGAGCTGGTGAAATGACGGGGTGATGGAGGCCGTGGGTGACGCTGACGGGAGAGCCTGATGAAACGCCTGAAATTGGAAACGAGACAGATTGTCAGCTGCCGTATTGCACCTTCCCGGGACGTGGAAGCAGTGTATGAAGAAATTGTTGCAAGCTGCCAACCAAGTAAGCTTGCGCAGGAACCTCATGATTGTGAGGGATTTGGACCGACCCTTGTTAATGATCTGGCAGGTCGCCTGGTTGTCTGAGTAGCATCGGACCGACCTGTTTGCCCATGAATGACCCCACGCCACGGCGGCCGCCACGATAGGGTAGATCTCGAACAGAGCCGAGGTAGTGGAGAATCCTTCCAAACCCTGGACCGCAGGAGGCCAGCTACCCCACAGCCAATCGTTCCCACAAATGGCCGCGAAGCCTGTGGTGGATGCCGCATCCGACCAGACAGATGGGGAAGAGTCCGATAGCTGAGGGAGGAACATGCTCCTGCCGTTCCAGGCGGACAGAAATCTCCTCCACATACCCAGATCTGCAGTGGCGTGGGCATCCAGGGGCAGCCTGTGAGAGTCGTGAAGAAAAAGGGGGAAAAGGTGCAGAAGCCGTGAAATGAACGAGCGACCCTGGGGAATGATGCGCATGGCAAAGTTCAGGGACCCCAATAGGGACTGTAACTCCTTGCGGTTGCAGTTGCCGAGTTGAAGGTAATTGTCTATGTGGTTGAGAATAACCTGGATCTTCCCGAGTGGCAAACTGGCTTGCATGGAGGCCGAATCCAACTGAATGCCCAAGAAGGTGATGAATGTGTCCGGCCCTTCTGTTTTCTTGGAGGAGATGGGTACCCCAAGTTCCCCGAACAGCTTGATGGTGGCCCTGAGGCTGGCGGGAGGGGAGCTGTTTTCCTCCACGAGTAGAAAGTCATCAAGGTAATGCAAGACCATCGGGCATCTTGCTACGTTCAAGAGCAACCAGCATAGTGCCTCCGCGAATGTGTCAAAAATGGCCGGGCTACTCTTGGATCCGAAGGTCAACCGGGAGAAAAAATAATAGTTTCCGGACCACTTGATGCCATGAAGGTGCCACAGTGACGGGTGGATTGGTAGCAATTTGAACGCATTGGCGATGTCGGTTTTGCTGAGCCATGCTCCGACCCCTGCTTGCTTGATGGCGGTGATGGCGTGATCTATGGTGGTGTATTGGAGTGAGAATTCTTCCGATGGAATGAGGGAGTTTAGACTGGGGTCGGCTGAACCGTGTGGTGCCGATAAATCGATGATTAGCCCCTGCTTCTGGGAAGACTTCCCGGTGACGATGCCAATGGGATTGGTGCGCCATGTGGTGAATGGGGGTGTCTTGAATGGTCCTAGCACGAAGCCCTCTGCGACTTCCAGGGCTATGAGGGCGTCAATTGCGGTGGGGTTGCCTTGGGCGGATAGGAGATTTGGACATTCCAGGGTACCTGTCGGCATGTGCAGGATGCCCGTGTGGAAGCCTTCGGTCAGACCTGACACCAGGAAATCCGTGAGATGTCTGGATGGGTGCTGAGACATGAATGCTGTAAAAACCGGCATATTTATGGTCGATAGATACTGTTTGGAAAACATTTTATTTGGACACATTGATTTAGCATGTGCCCGGAAACAATTGGTACAAATGTGCAACAACTTACACCCGCTGTAATTGCAGGATCCCATATTGAAATTGTTGCAGATCTGGGACTTGCCCAGAAACTTGATTGGCCGCCCCAGCTTGTCCCGGGTTGATTTCTCCGTGACCCCGGAGGGGCCGGCCGTTTGAGAGGGGGCTTGTCTGTCCGCCGCATTCGGACAGAAATTGGTGGTGTGGGCCGTGGAGGAGCAGTGCACGCAAGCTGGCGTCCTCAGGCCTGCGAAGTGTCGGCAAAAAATGACGGTGTCGATTCTGGCCCAGTTGGAGCGGACTCCGTACTGGGAGAAAGCCCCCGCCACTTTTGCCGAAAAAGATCTATGGTAGTCATAGAATGCCGACCCTCCATATTTGTTGCCCAGGTCCACCAGCTTGTGCATGTAGAGGTCGAGCTCCTCCCTTCTGTTGGGGTAGACCGTGCAGATGACCTCCCTGTAGATGCCGAAAGCCAACACAAATTCTGGAATAGACAATTTCCTATTGAGGCGGGCATCCCTAGCTTTGACCACAACCGAGACATCGTCGTAGGCATACGTTTTGTTCTCGACAATGTCTTGAGAGGCAATTAGGAGGGAGGCCAGGTTCACATCCTTACCTTCCAGAATGTCCCTTTTCAAGTGCTCCGGTATCATGTGCGCCGGGCTGACTTCTTGGTCATCTGGGTTGATGGATGGCACGGCCACTGGCAACCCGGCTGGTGCCGGTGGCGCCGCCGGTGGTGGCACTGCCAAGGAGAGGGATGTGGTGACCGACTCCAGCTTCTCTAACCTGTCGTTGACCCTGGACATGGACGTCATCAAAGAGGCCAGCATGGCGTGTATGTCCCCCGTGCTGGACTGGCTGGGTCCTTCCCCTGCCTCCGCGTTACTGGCTGACGTGCGCAGTAGACGGAAAAGCTCCGCTTTCCTTGCCGTGGCGGGGAAGGGAATCTGCCGTCTCCTCAATTCTGTCGTGATACGCGGAACTGTCCAGGATCTGATGGCTGCTGGGCTGGAAAGATCGTCTCCCTGGGCTAAGGTGATGGATCTGGCCGGAGTGCCAGGAAGGGAAAAGTTCTCACTTCCTTCCAGAGACATGCTAAAACAGAATAGTTTGTTAGTGTGGGGAAACACAGGATCGTGCTGGCAAGCTAGCTATGCCGGATGGCGAAATAATTAAGCCTAAGATGGTGACAGATGAGGCCCTGCTACTTGCCGAGCGGCTTGAGAGGCACTATCTATGAGTTGGCGCGAGGGGTTGATGAGGCCACTGACGTGGTGGCAGGAGTGTGAGGCCTCTCGGTGACTTGTAAGACAGGACTAGGGAAAGGGAGTGACAGGTGAGGCCCTCTCTATGCAACAGCGAGGCGGCTTACTAACGAGTGGCGCGATGGGTGGCTGCCTCCGAGCGTGTGAGGCGGGGTGTTGGCCTCGCGGACCACTGACTGATGGCGGAGCCAAGAGGGGGATACTCTAGTGGGATTCCGATACCCCTAATGCCAGCACGCTGACCCTAACGGGATGGAGTGAAATGTAGGAAAAATAGACGATTGAGCAGGTGTACGTACCTGGTAGCCAGAAAAAAATCACAGGATACGTGCAGCGTAAATAAGAATGAGCTTGACCGCCTAAAAGAGGGGTAGACAGAAGTGTTATGACGAGAGTTTGACAGCGGTCTGGACGTTAGCATGACCTGAGAGGATTGCGCCGCGAGTTGCCATGGTGACCCGGTATGGTGGATGTGGTGTGAAATGTAGAAAAGAAGCCGGGGGTAGTTTGACTGTGATGATTCCTTTTATTTATTTTCCATATGGCGGTTTTTTTTTTGTTTTTTTGGCGGGTTTAAAAATTGTGATGATTCCTTTTATTTGTTTTCCATATTGGGTTTTTTTTTTTTTTTCCCTGTGGCGGGGTTTTGTTTTCCCATATGGCGGTTTTTTTTTTTTTTTTTCAAGTGGCGGGTTTTTTTTTTTTTTTTCCATGTGGCGGGTTTTTTTTTTTTTTTTTAAGTGGCGGGTTTTCTGTTTTCCATATGGGGTTTTTTTTTTTTTTTTTGTTATGTGGCGGGTTTCTGTTTTCCCATATGGCGAGTTTATATATTGGTTTTGTTTTTGTTTTCCTCTATTTTCCCATGCGGGTGTTCTGGTGCTTTGTGTGAACGTTTGAGATTTGAGGATGTGGCGCCCCCCTCCTGAAGGTGCTGGCTGATGGAGGGGAGCGGTAGCCGAATCTTGAGGTGCCTGGTGCAGGGGTGTATGTGCGGCACCCCTCGGCTCCCCCTCCCCCCCGCACAGCGCACGTGCGCGGCATCCGGCCGGCCGCCGGTCACTGCGCATGCGCCGCGGCCGCGCACGCGCCGCGCCACCGCCGCGCATGCGCAAACCGGGCGTCGGGACGCGGCGGACGCCATTGGCAGCGCGGCAGGAGGACGGAGATGCGGGGAAGAGAGGAACCGCGGCGCTGGTGTGGTGTGTGGAGGGGGAGCATGGAGCGGTCGGGTTGCGGTGAGCCACTGGTGACTGTGGGAGGGCGGGCGTGCCGCTGAGCTGGGTGAGGGGAGCGACTTATCCAGCAAAAGTAACAGAATGGTCCCCGCAAGTGACAGCATGATACATGTACATGTTTGTGTGTGAGGGGAAGGAAAGTGTGGGATGATGGTGAGGAGGGGAACGGCGTTGGAGGCTGCCATGGGAGCCCGGTACAACGTGTTTTGGCAGCGCTGGGAGTGGGGATGTGGTGTGGTGACCGTGTGCATGCATGATCGGAAAACGTAGCAAACATGAAACCGTGACTGGAGTGAAACTGTGACATGGTTTGACAATGAAAAGGTGAAATGAACGAGCTGGTACAGGGGCAGCCGTGAGGCCCTGTGCTGTACCGTATGACAAGACTCACAGTTTAACGGGCAAAACGGGACCCGCAAGGAACCAGGTGAAGTCGGACGGATGGAACCGGAAAGCTCCAAATCCTGGACCCGCAAGCAATGAACCTCAGAAGAAAAACAGCAACTCGTAAGCAACTTCTCAGTTAACTCCACAAGTAACTCTCTCTCTCACTCTCTCAAAGTTCAGACCTCGGACGGTGCAGGAGTCAGGTAGAGGGGTGCCCTAAATAGGCTGGAGGCGGACCTCAGCCCCTCCCACAAATCCAGGCCAAAGCCTTCACACATATCACATGGTCCACCCAGTCCGATAAACACCATAAAAAATAAATAAAAAATGTGTCAAAAAGCTATTTTTGTCACCTTAAATCACAAAAAGTGCAACACCAAGTGATCTAAAAGGCGTATGTCCCACAAAATGGTACCAATACAACCGTCACTTCATTCCACAAAAAATGAGCCCCTACATAAAAAAATTGCAAAAAAAAAAAAAAAAAACTATAGCTCTCAGAACATGGACACATTAAAACATAATTTTTTGGTTTAAAAAATGCTATTATTGTGTTAAAGTGAAATAAATAAAAAGATGTATACATATCAGGTATCGCCGCATCCGTAACAACCAGCTCTATAAAAATATCACATTACCTAACCCCTCAGGTGAACACCATAAAATAAAAAAAATAAAAACTGTGTAAAAAAAGCTCAATTTTTGTCACCTTACATCACAAAAAGTGCAACAACAAGTGATCAAAAAGGCATATGTTCCACAAAATGGTATAAAACCATCACCTCATCCCGCAAAAAATTAGCCCCTACATAAGAAAATCATTTAATAAATAAAAAAATTATAGCTCTCAGAACATGGACACATAAAAATTGTTTTTTTCAAAAATGCTATTATTGTGTAAAACAGAAATAAATAAGAAAAAGTATACATATTAGGTATCACCACGTCCGCAACGATCTGCTCTATAAAAATGTCACATGACTTAACCCCTCAGGTGAATGCTGTAAAAATAAATTAATAAAAACTGCTAAAACAACCAATTTTTTGGTCACCTTGCCCCATAAAGTGTTTTAATGAATGATCAAAAAATCATATGTACCCAAAAATAGTACCAATAAAACTGTCACTTTATCCCCTAGTTTCCAAAATGAGGTCACTTTTTGGGAGTTTCTACTGTAAGGGTGCATCAGGGGGGCTTCAAATGGGACATGTCATCTAAAAACCAGTTCAGCAAAATCTGCCTTCCAAAAACCATGTGGCGCTCCTTTTCTTCTGCGCCCTGCCATGTGCCCATGCAGCAGTTTATGACCACATGTGGGGTGTTTCTGTAAACCGCAAAATCAGGGTAATAAATATTGAGGTTTTTTTGGCTGTTAACCCTCGATGTGTTAAAGAAAAAAATGGATTGAAATGGAAAATCTGCCAAAAAAGTGAAATTTTAAAATTTGATCTCCATTTTCCTTTAATTCTTGTGGAACGCCTAAAGGGTTAGCAAAGTTTGTAAAATCAGTTTTAAGTAACGCGAGGGGTGTAGTTTCTACAATGGGGGTATCCACTATGTAAGCCCCACAAAGTGACTTCAGACCTGGACTGGTCCTTAAAAAGTGGGTTTTGTCAATTTTTTTAGAATTGCTTCTAAAATTCTAAACCTTCTAACATCCAAAAAAAATAAATTGACATTTCCAAAATGATGCCAACATAAAGTAGACATATGGGGAATGTTAGGTAATAAATATTTTATGAGGTATCACTTTCTGTTTTAAAAGCAGAAAAATAGAAATTTTGAAAATTGCAATAAAAACAAATTGGGGTAAATTTGGGATTTTTTCATAAATAAAGGTGAAATATATTGACTCAAATTTATGACTCTCATGAAGTACAGTACAATGTGTCACGAGAAAACAATCCCTGAATGGCTTGGATAATTACAAGTGTTCCAAAGCTATTACCACATAAAGTGAGATATGTCAGATTCCCTTACGCCCTCAACAGCAGCACAGATGGGGGGGTTAACTGCCCCTGTGGACTGGTAGGACCGGCGGAATTTTAATGAGCCCAAGAACCAATAAACGATCTTCAGCTCCCTGAAAGGGAGGAGATCACCCCCCAGCCCACCGTGTTTTTTTCTGTCCTCTGGACAGGTGGACTGGCGTGTCGCTCCCTCTTTGGGAGCTGAAGATTGCTTAGGGGTTCTTTTTTCCCTCCTTAAAGCTTAGCTCGCTTTCTATGCATCTCAGTGCCTTTATTTTAGGCCTGATCATGGCGATTTCGGTCTGGGGTACCGTTGGGGAGGGGGGCGTCCCCTCCCCTCTTCTTTCATCATCTGTAGACGGTGCTCCGTTCCTCCGTTACCGCATGTGTGCGGCGCTATGGGCGCCGCCATTTCCCGGAAGTGACGCGCCTTAGGTGCGCTACGTCACTTCCGGTTTTCCGAAGCGATGCGGTGATGTATAAAACTCACCTTTTCTTAAACTGGCTCCCTAGAATGACATCCTGGACTTAGGATTAGTCTGGGGAGACAATTTTTCGTTTAGGTAGAGCCAGTATAGGCTCTGGTTTTTCTGAGTGCTTGCTTTGGCAGCACATATACAAAAAAAAAAAAAAAAAGGGAGTGGTGCTGATCTCGTTTCAGGAACCCGCCCATTGGGCGGGGTTTCCTCCTTTTAAGCGCCCAGAGCCCATCAGTCAGTGCTCTGGTTGCGTTGCTTTCACAAGTTAGCTCCAGAGCTCGCCTGTGCTTTGTGATATTCCTGCAGTATTGCTTTGCTTGGGTTTTGTACTTCCTCTTCTTTCAGCTCTATTTCTTCTAGTGCTGGTGGGCCCCCTTAAGGTCTGGTTTTCTCCACCTCCTGATGTTGTAGGTGTTATGACCTGTTTTGTTTCTTCCATTACAGACTATGGCTTCCCCTAAGGAGGATCAGCGGAAGGCTGGGGCCAAGAGGAAGCATTTGGCATGTTACGAATGTAACACACCCCTAGTTGACAGCTGTCCTTACTCCAGATGTGAGAGTTGTCGCACGGCATCCACGGAACCCACGATGCAGGAGATGTTCCAATGGACCAAGACATACGTGGATGATTCCATCAAGGGAGTAGTTCAGCTACTTAATGAGAGGCTACCAGGTCCCTCTCAGACTCCCATGGAGGTGGTCGCACCGGTCGAAAGACCTACCCCCTGTTCAGTGGGGTCTTCTTCTTCTGAGGAAGAAGAATCTACTTCTTGCTTTTTTCCTCCAGAAAAGACGCAGAAGTTACTCAAGTCCATCAGGTCGGGGGACCAGGATGTTGACATGGGGGAGTCCTCCGATCCCGCCGGTCGGACACAGCGTGTCTTTAGAGCGGATGAGACCCTCCTCTCTGTGATGCGCACAGAGTGGAAGAAGCCTGAGAAGGGTCCAGTGCTTACCAGAAAATTCAGACTCATGTACCCGATGGCTAAACCCTTGGTGGAATCGTGGGGTTCCGTTCCCAAGGTGGACATGGCTATAGCCAAGTTGTCCCGGCGCACTCTAGTCCCTGCAGACGATGGGTCTAGCCTGCAGGACCCCCTAGACCGGAGGGCAGAGTGCACCCTTAGGAGGGGTTACGCGGCGGCCGCCGCCTCCGCATCTACTTCCATTGCGGCCACTGAGGTAGCCACCTATCTACGCTCTAGGCTTAATCAAATCCAGACGGATGTGGACCAGAGCGTATCAAGAGACGACATCCTGGCAGCCTTCAAGTCAGCCAACCTGGCTATGGACTTTTTAGTTGATTCCTCCCAGATGCAGCTAAAGCTGGCCGCCAAAACTATGGCCCTAGTTTCAGCTGCCCGCAGACCACTCTGGCTGAAACCGTGGATTGCGGATAACGCATCCAAGTTTAACCTTTGTGGGCTCCCCTTCGAACCAGATAGGTTATTCGGGTCCGAATTGGACAAAATAATGGAGGGGCTCTCCGATAAAAAAGGGAAGAGCCTCCCCCAGCAGCCCTTTCGGGGACGCCCCAGACAGGAAAAGAAGGGCGGAGGTCGTTCTGGGCAGCAGTCTAGGCGCAGAGATTGGGGGGGGCCATCTCGTAAATATCCGAGACGCCCCCGCAAACCCACCAGGGAGGCAAAACCCTCCTGACTATGGGCCTCCTCGAGGCTCTTGGATAAGCCCTGCTGCCCCTGCAGTGTCTCCTCTAGATTTTCCCGTGCCCCTCCCCCAGATTCCCGTGGGGGGCCGTCTTACCCATTTCAAAGACTCTTGGAGCCGGTTGATTGCAGACCCCTGGGTCCAGGACATAGTTTCCGCCGGGTACCGGGTAGATCTTATCTCTCTCCCCCCAGAGAGATTCATCGCCACACGAAGCTTCGGGTCTGCCAAACAGGTGGTCCTAGAATCTTACATTCAGGACTATATTTCCAAGGGAGCCCTGGAGGAGGTACCGGCAGGGGAGAGGGGCCTAGGGATTTATTCACCAGTGTTCCTGGTTCCCAAGAAGACAGGAGATCTCCGGATGATCATCGATTTGAGATTCCTCAATCGATTTATAAGGAAAACAAGGTTTCGCATGGAAACCATAAGGTCAGTCAGCCATATCCTCAATTCTGGGGACGTCATGGCTACTCTGGACCTCAAGGATGCGTACCTTCACATTCCGATCCATTCCGCTTCCCGGAAACTCCTCAGGATCGCGGTCCAGATCTCAGGGGTTTGCAGGCACTTTCAGTTCGCCGTGCTTCCCTTCGGAATCTCTTCTGCCCCCCTCATCTTCACCAAGGTGGTGGTTTCGGTGGTGGCAGCTTTGAGACTCCAAGGACTGACTATTATTCCTTATCTGGACGATTGGCTTTTCATAGCCTCTTCAGTTCCGATCCTTACCCACCATCTTCAGGTCGCAGTCTCCTTTCTCTTCCGCCTAGGCTGGATTATCAACTGGCAGAAGTCGAATGTGAGCCCATCGACTTCAATCCATTACTTAGGATTCGTGGTCGACTCTGTGGAGATGTCCCTCCGGTTGACTCCAGAAAGGAGAGCGCGGATTCAGGACCTGGCAAAGGTCCTTTATGTCCCTCGTCGAGTCTCTATCCGGACTCTCATGAAGATGCTGGGGCTCATGTCAGCGGCTGCGGATGCGGTCCCTTGGGCGTTATGGCACCTCCGTCCTCTTCAGTCGGAGGTCTTACACCTATGGAACGGCAGCCCTGCGGGGCTAGATTCCCTGTGCTCCCTGTCCGGTCAAACCCGAAATTCCCTCAGATGGTGGTTTCAGCTACCAGCAGGGAAGTCTATGACCCAACCAGCTTGGGTCATATTGACTACAGACGCGTCCCTTGTAGGCTGGGGCGCTCACCTGGACGGATCCCCAATTCAGGGATCTTGGTCTCCTCTGGAGCGGCATCTTTCCTCCAATCTTCGCAAGATGCGAGCTATCCGGCTAGCCCTCCTTCACTTTGCGCCTCAGATCCGGGGCAAAGCAGTGAAAGTCCAGTCAGACAATATGACTGCTGTCCTCTATATAAACAAACAGGGAGGCACAAGATCATTGCCCCTTCTGTCAGAGATCGGGGTAATTCTTCGGTGGGCAGAGCTGAACCTTTCCCATCTATCTGCCGTTCATATTCGAGGCTCCCTCAATATGATAGCGGACCGCTTAAGTCGAGGATTACCGACCATGGAGTGGTCTCTGCATCCGGAGATCTTCAGGCAGCTAGTTCACAGATGGGGTATGCCAGAAGTGGATCTCATGGCAACCAGGTTCAACGCCAAGGTGATGAGGTTCTGTTCCCTCTACAGGGAAGACAACCCCCTGGCGATAGATGCTCTGTCAATACCGTGGAGGTTCAGGCTGGCTTACATCTTCCCTCCCTTTTCCATGATACCGAGGGTATTGATGAAAATCCGTCAGGATCAGGCCTCGGTAATAGCCATCATACCGTTTTGGCCCAGAAGATCCTGGTTTACCCAGCTCATTCAGATGAGTCGGGGACAATACTGGAGACTCCCCCCGGAGCAGACCCTGGTGTCGTGGGACACTCACCTCTGCCCAGATCTGCACAGGTTCAACCTGACAGCCTGGAGGTTGATCAGTCCCTTCCCAACATAGAAGGGCTTTCCGAGTCGGTCCTGAGAACTTTGTCGCATTCCCGAGCAGAGTCTACAAAGAAGGCCTACTCCAGGATCATGAGAATCTTCGAGGCATGGTGTGATTCCAGACAGGTGGCGTCTGCAGATCCGCCCCTTCCTGCGATACTTCAATTTCTTCAGGATGGATTAGATAGAGGCCTATCTCCAGCTACCTTGAAGGTACAGGTTTATGCCATCTCGGCCTGTCTCAACAGGCCACATTCTCGGGACCCACTCATCAAACGCTTCCTGAAGGGAGCTGAAAGACTAAAGCCTACTATACTGAAACCTATCCCCCAGTGGGATCTTTCAGTAGTGCTCAGGGGGCTAGCATCTCCCCCCTTCGAGCCCTTGGAGGAGGTAAATTTTAAATTTCTGACTTTAAAGATGGTCTTTCTTCTGGCTATAGCTTCAGCCAAAAGAGTTTCTGAATTGCAGGCTTTTTCCGCAAATCACCCGTACATTATTTTTCTACAGGATAGAGTACTCCTGAAGTTTTTACCTTACTTCAGGCCTAAGGTGCCTACTTTCCAGAACATCAATCAGGTAATATCTTTACCAGTTTTGTTTACAGCCTCCTCCTCTGATACTCCAGCTAGAGACCCGCTGGATATTTCAAGATGCCTCCAGATCTATGTGGATAGATCTAGTGAGTTCAGGAAAGATGAGAATCTTCTTATCCTGTTTGCCGGTAAGTCTAAAGGCCGTAAAGCGTCTAAAGCCACCATTAGTCGCTGGATCAAGGAGGCCATTTTGGAAGCTTTCGTCTCCCAATCCTTAGATCCTCCCGAGTTTGTGAGGGCCCATTCTACTAGGGCGGTCTCCACCTCGGTTGCGGAGAGAAGACTCCTCCCCTTAGAGTTGATCTGTAAGGCGGCCTCCTGGAGCTCTGAGTCAACCTTCATCTCCCATTATAGGATAGATGCTAGGATGGCAGAGTTTTCGGCTTTTGGGCAGACTGTTCTTAGTTCTGCCAGGCATGAGGACCCTCCCTAGGGGATTCTTCTTGCTATCTCCCCATCTGTGCTGCTGTTGAGGACGTAAGGGAATCGTTAATTTCTAACGATAATTTGTTTTCCCTTAGTCCTAACAGCAGCACACAAATATCCCACCCTAAATACATTATGCTTGTTAAAAACACGGTGGGCTGGGGGGTGATCTCCTCCCTTTCAGGGAGCTGAAGATCGTTTATTGGTTCTTGGGCTCATTAAAATTCCGCCGGTCCTACCAGTCCACAGGGGCAGTTAACCCCCCCATCTGTGCTGCTGTTAGGACTAAGGGAAAACAAATTATCGTTAGAAATTAACGATTTTCAAAATTAGGCCTGGTCAGGAAGGGGGCAAATGGCCTGGATGTGAAGTGGTTAACCACTTCATGACACAGCCATTTTTTACCATTTACCACTTTATGTGGTAATAACTTTAAAACGCTTTTACTTATCTAAGCCATTCTGAGATTTTTTTTTGTCACATATTGTACTTCATGATAGTGGTAAATTTGAGTCAAAATATTTAATTTTTATTTATACAAAAATACAAAATTTAAAAAAAAATTCACTGCTTTTAAAATAGATAATGATACCTCATATAATAGTTATTACTTTACATTTCCCATATGTCTACTTCATATTTGGATCTTTTTGTGAATGCCATTTTATTTTTTGGGGACATTAGAAGGCTTAGAAGTTTTTGAAGCAAATCTTAAAATTTTTCTGAAAATTTCCAAAACCCACTTTTTAAGGACCAGTTCTGGTCTGAAGTTACTTTGTGAGGCTTACATAATAGAAACCACCCATAAATGGCACCATTTTAGAAACTACACCCCTCAAGATATTTAAAACTGATTTTACATACTTTGTTAACCCTTTAGGTGTTCCAAAAGAATTAATGGAAATTGGAGATGAGATTTCAGAATTTCACTTTTTTGGCAGTTTTTCCATTTTAATAAAAAAAATTCTGCTAACAAAGCAAAGGTTAACAGCCAAACAAAACTCAATATTTATTACCCTAATTCTATAGTTTACAGAATTACCCCATATGTAGTCAGAAACTGCTGTACGGGCACACGGCAGGGCAGAAGGAAAGGAACGCCCAGACCCGCTGCCCTTCCTCGTCCTCACCCACAGTTAACTCGGCCACAGGAGCCTTGTTCTCCTTTTGCAGACTAGAGCCTCTTCCCTGTACCGATAGGTTTTTCAGGAAGTGAAAAAAGTAAAGATATGAATGTATAAATTACAGGTTTTACTGAATCTTTTCCTACAAAAATATATATCAAATTGCTTAACTTCTCCTGCTCTATAACATGGTGCCATCAGATTTCATTATGTGTTTTGGTGGGAGGTCCTGCAAAAACGCAAATATATAAATGTATAAAATGCAGTTTTTTACTAAAATGATATATCACAAAATGATATATCAATCTGCTTAGCTTCTCCTGCTCTATAACATGGTGCTATCAGATTGCATTGCATTTTTTGGTGACAGGTCCTCTTTAAGATGGTTATGATGGCCATGGAACTGCCCATGCCACATTATGACTGAATATAACTGGCAGGTGGTTACAGACATGGAAAATATTGAATCACCTTAGGGTATAAAAATACCATACAGCAGTTTCCATTTCTGAAACCCAAGAGATATAATTGTAGGAAGCGTAACTAGACACAGTAAAAATATATGGCTGTATAAATCTTATCTTTTATGGAAGTTCTATAAAAATCAAATACACTGGTTTTCTTTGGATCATATGAATGCTGAGCGTCCTGCTTCAGGTTAGGTGTGCTGATTTTTATAGACTTTAATAAAAGTTACATTTTAGAAATGGCTATTTTTTCAGTGTGACCGATTCCAGCTTTGAAGCACTATTAAAAGAGCAATAATATTTTATTGTTCCTAAAATTAACTTACTCCACATTAATTCATGGCTGTCTGCTGGTAATTGATTTTGGTTAAATGATCATTTCCAAGGGGTGGAAATTTTTAGTTACTAATTAAATTAGCAAGAGTTCTCAGTGACTCTTGTCCATCATGTCTTATCTACTTATCTATCATGTCTTATCTACTTATCTATCTCTTAGATAGACAGACGGACTAGATATCTATCTATCTATCTTCGTAGCTATCTATGTAGCTACTGTCTAACATTTAATCTGACACCACATTGTACAGATATTCTTATGTGACCATAGGATAGTGGTCTAAGCTAGTGATGAGCAAAGTTTAAAAAAATATTTTTCACCAAGAAATTGCAATTGTAACAAATTTGTCAAAAATTGCTTTTCATTGTATGAAACGGGTGCACTGATGGAGAACGGCGATCGTATTGCCCCGTCAGTTAACCCCTCAGATGCCTCGTTCAACATTGATCAAAGCATCTGAGACTCATATTCAGTTGCTCAGGGGGTTAAAAAAAAATTGAGGTCGTCCGCTCCCATCTTGATAGAAGAAAACCTGCCAAAAGTCCTGCGGTGATCGTGAAGACACCACCATGTGGTCATGCTGACTTTGAGTGGTGGGGTCGATCCCTGATGACGTCACCGCGTGTGGCCAGCGTGATCACGTGGTCGTGACGTCTTTACACTCGCTGCAGGTTCTTTTTGTGGATCAAATGGATGAGGTTAGTATAATTTTTTTTTCATTTTTTAGCCACCATTTTAGGAAAATTTTATTCATTACCATGAAGCACAAGGAAATTCAGCTTCAAAGTGAATAGAATCTTTCTAAACTTCAGATCGAATTTGGCTTCTATTCACTCAACACTAGTCTCAACAATGATAATGTTACAAGACAATACAAGAAGCGTGAAGCTACGGTTATACAATCATATTTACCATGCTACCTTCACCTATTATGCATTGGTACAACCCAACTCAGTGACACGAGAAGGTTGAGAAAGAACATACATTATTCCATTTTAACCTGTATTCCTACAACGTTCATTCAAAACAAGGCAAAATGCTCCCCGAGGTGTTTGACAATTGTTTTATTATAGGGGATATACTGTATTTTCTCCAGTATGAAAATCATAATACACCCATGGATTTCAGTGGAAATCTGACATTACTAGTTACTGTATGCAGGTATCCAGGATAACTGAATTATACCAAAGGACACAATCTGGGGTTAAAAAACATCCATACTGTAAATTCACAGAAATTGTGAGCAGTAGCAGTGTGCAGTAAAGAACTAAACGTTTAGCCAATATCTGATGTGTCTGAATCTGGGGTGGACTATGTCTGTCCTTTGGCACCAGGTCAATGTGCAGTCCTTCAGCAAATTATATTGAATACTAGGAGGGGGATACATGGTTTTGCCCTATTGACACTACATCCATTATGACTGTACTGGAACAAAGCTATACATTTATTGGAACTACAGCTGGGACTATTTCTTGTACTTTATGTGCACTGGGAAAGCAATATTTACAGATCACTAAAAACATTGAATTGTTGGCTTGACTCTACAATATTAATTGTAAAAAACTAACGATCAGTTCACATTTGCCCCATGAATTGTATCCATTATGGAGACCTTAGCAGCAGTGTGCCAGGTTTGTCTCCTCTGTTGACATATAATGAGGGTGTTCTCAAAATACTCGACAATCAAAAATTCAGGAAACCCAAAGACAGTTTTCAAATGCCAAATTTGCAAATGTGAACATAACGTCAAACTTGGTATGGCAGAACCAGTGAAATAATGTGTGAGTGATTCCTTTTGTAGGGGTGAGTATGTCTAATAAACGGCAATCTGATCATTTCTGAAAAAAGGTCTGACCTATAAATGACTGAATGGTTGTATCGTATTTCTTAGCTGTCATTGTAACAATTTGTTTCATTAGCGCCTGTTGTTTTCACTGACCTGAGAAGTTCCTAAAACTTTCTGCGTTCCCCCTAGGTGTTCATACTGATGATCGGGTAAACTAGTTAGTTAGCTATTTAGAGCAGTAATCAACTTTACAAGTATAAGCAGAACCGATGGCTGCCTCCGGCAGGCCTACAGCCGACAGAATTATCATCCACAGAGCCCCCACCGCATGGCGAGGATATGAGATTCTCAGCAAGTTACATAGCAGATTATTGATTTAGCAAAAGAAACACAGAAAGTTATAAATCCAGGAGTCTTATTGGCTCTGACTTTTGCCAGAGGGCCTGAAGCAAGACGAATAAATTTCACAGTGTTGTGTGTATCCCACTCAGGGTGAATAATAAGAGGAAGCGCTCCCACTTTTTATACTGATAGGCTGGGAAATTACAATTGACAGGAATTATCTTTTCATAATATACATTTATTTGTGATTTAAATAAAATAAAAAAATCATCTTATGAACTAGGAAAATTCCAGCTTCTTCTACAAGTCTTAGACTAGTTTCACACATGCGACAAAGAAATCCATCAGGCTGTTGTGGCAGAGGTCAGCCTGTTGGAATTCTCTGAATCCAGAATAGTCAGATAGTGCCGTGTCCCCCCGGACCACATTGATTAAAATAAGATGCGGCAGGGATATGGGTATGTCGGATCCAGAGAACTCCGACAGGCTGTTCTCTGCCGTAACAGCCCGCTAGATGTCTTCGAAACGTGTAAAAGTAGCCTTATTCAACAAATGGCCGTAATGATAATGGAACCACCAAGTGGATACTGTATGTTCCCACATACCATGTCCCATAGGACAAACCATTTTACTTAGTTAAAGGGGTGGTCCCATCTTGCCGTTTCCTTGTTGACATGAGACTATGAGCCGACCCCAGATGGCCGGGCTTACAGAAACTCTGCTGTTTGTGTAACTTCCATTGTGGTGAATAGGAACTGTGCAAAAAGCATAGCAAAACATTCACTACAATAGAAATTTACAGAAACGGTGGAGAGCTTGCCCACCCTGCTGTTTCCATAAGCCTTGCCACCTGGGCATGGCTTTTAGTCCCATCTCTCCGTGGAAACAGTGATATGGTCAAACCCTTTTAAATGATGTCTGCCGTATAGTATAGCAATGGTTATGAGCTCTGCTGTAATACTGTTTCTAATGTATTAATCAGGATCTGCCGTTCATCCAACCAATTCTGTCATTCAGGTAGCCTGAGGATCTAAGTACATTTCACATGTATATTCTTGGATGGACCCCTCTGGGTCCTTAGTCTTTTGTATCTTGCCTCTAGCCACCTTATTCCAAGGTTGTTTCTAGATCCATCCTGCCTTGTCCTTCGGTTACTGTGTTTGGTTCTGGAACTGCCCCCTGGTGATGACAGCTACATTTGCTACTATGCCCTGCTGACTATGCTCCAGCCTCCTGCATTTAGCCCCTGTGTCTCCACTCCAGGTTCTTGTTGCTGTGTCTCCACTCCAGGTTCTTGTTGCTGTGTCTCCACTCCAAGTTCTTGTTGCTGTGCCTCCACTCCAGGTTCTTGTTGCTGTGTCTCCACTCCGGGTTCTTGTTGCTGAGTCTCCACTCCAAGTTCTTGTTGCTGTGTCTCCACTCAGGGTTCTCATTGCTGTGTCTCCTCTCCAGGTTCTCGTTGCTGTGTCTCCACTCCAGGTTCTCGTTGCTGTGTCTCCACTCCAGGTTCTCGTTGCTGTGTCTCCACCCCAAGTTCTTGTTGCTGTGTCTCCACTCCAGGTTCTTGTTGCTGTGTCTCTACTCCGGGTTCTTGTTGCTGAGTCTCCACTCCAAGTTATTGTTGCTGTGTCTCCACTGACCTGGCCAATTCCTGGTGACTACTGGTACCACCTGAGGCTTGCACCTGGCTGTGTCTTCTGGGCTACAAGTATTTTTTCAAAGAGACATGTCTGGAGAGCTATCCTAACCATACAGTAGCTCTTTAAAGGGGTTTTATGGAGAATGATTTGATTTAAAAATGGGGTGTGAATGACTTCAGTACTCACCCTACAAATCCCCTGTGGCTGGTTTCCCCCACCACTTTGATCCCTGCTTCTTTCCACTTCCTGGTCTTGTTCTTAACATGGAGGAAATTGCTTGGTCTTCCTATTCAATCAATCATTGGCTGATCAAGCAGTCCAAGCCATTTGCTGCATGTCCACTTCAAGACCAGCAAGTGGAGAGAAGCAGAAGTGGGAATATAGAGGATTAGTGGGGTGAGTAATGGTGGGACTGTGGAGAGTTGTGGTTTTTTTTTTTTGTATATTGGTCACAGGTTACTGCTAATGGGACTATCAGAGACTAGGCGGCACAACTTTAACTTTAACTAAATGTGGACATACTCAATCTCAATGCTTAGAAAGCATGACATCTCATACCGTGATTAAACCACTGAAATGAAACCTGCCACCATGAATATGCAATGTAAGCTACAGACAGGAGAAGAGCAGGTTTATATAGTTTTATTGGAAATTAATCAATATAACTTGTATTTTATTATTTAGAATTTCTGTTCATTCTGAGTCAAGGAGGTGGTCCTATCAGTGATTGACAGCACTGTATACACAGTCATAGAGAGGAAGCTGTCAATCACTGATAGGACTGCCTTCTTGACTTCAAAGCCTAAAATGAGCACTGATATAAATGATTAAATTAATGGGCCAAGGGCCAAAACTGCATAAAAGTGCAAAAACTGTCTAGTGCAATAATAAAATAAAATATTTTCAAAGGGGTTATCCCATGAACAGCATTTAATACATACACAAAGGACAGATGGGACATGAGTGACTGCTGGGGGGATGACAGTTTAAATCCCAAGCTTTGCCAAGAATGGGGATTTCCAAGTTTCTTGTTTAAATTGGTCAATTACTCTATTCACTTTTATGGGACTGATGTAGCGCTGTCTATGTCTGTTCCTTAAAAGTGAATGGAGCGGTAGACCAACGCGCACACTACCGCTCCATTCAAATGGGGGGACTCAGGGATCCCTTTGCTTGGAATCACTGGTAGCCCCAGCAATCAGACCCCGGTAATCTTACATTCATCACCTTTAAAGGTAACCTGTCATATTAAACATGGTGTCTGAGCCACAGGCACCATGCTATAGAGCAGGAGGAGCTGAGCAGATTGATGTACAGGGGGTCATTTATTAAAGCCGTCATTTAAGACACCGGTCTTAATAACCCATATATCTGGCAGTGGATCCACAGAAGTTATGAAAAGGTGCGGGCCTCTACATAACTTTGGCGCATCCAGCACCGCTTCTAAATGTAAGCCACAGCTTCAAAGCTGCCTAACATTTGGACCATTTTCTACGCCTAAAACAGGAGTATAAAATGATCAATGAGATGAGCCTGCCGCCTTGTCCCCTTCCCCGTCCACTTTTTTAGACCTGGCTTAAGTGGGGAAAAGTCTCAGATTGTGGCGCCAGAATTTCTGTTTCATAAATGACCCCTATATTTTTGTGAAAAAAGGTTTAGAAAAACTTGTAATTTATTCATTTAAATTCATATAAATTCTGGGCTTTGAAGTCCTATCAGTGATTGACAGCTACCTCTGTATACACAGTCATAGAGGGAAGGCTGTCATCCTAGACAAACAAAACTCTATATCAATCTGCTCAGCTCCTCCTGCTCTATACTATGCTGCCTGTAGCTTATATTGCATTTTTATGATGACAGGTCCCCTTTAATAAAGCGTAGTCAGCCTCTCAGGTAAACAGATGCTCAGTCTATTGCTATATGCATTTCATGGCTTTTTAATAATGCATAGCTGATTCTGTTTCTTAAAGCAGCGTTTTCCCCTTCAGAAAACAAGTGATATATTCCAGCACATGACAGCACTCATTCTAGTTTAGAATGTTGCTTAATGGAAACCAGGAAAAAACAGGATGATTTTCTATGCTGAGAATTTCGGTGTACCCCTGGGGCTATGAATATACAGAGCGGTGCCTTATGTCATAGATGCTGTATGGCACACATGACGTGTGGAGCAAAGGGAATTCCCAGGGCAGCAGTTTAAACAGTTAAGATTTGCAGGTTAGCTAATGGGGTTTCACCTGCTTGTCACCCTTGCGGAAAAAAATTAGACATAGAGGAACTATTTACCAGTTCTATAGGAAATAAAGATCTGGATCGTTTCAGGTCATTAAGAAAAGTATAGTGTGCGTATTCTCACAAGAACCCTGGGTATGATTACTGCTTGTGGCTATATGCGAGAACACAAACCTCGAAACAGGCAACACACACCGCAAGAGGAAAGCTGTCCACACACATTACTGCTTTATGGTAGATGGCATTCTAATATGTATCTGAAAATGAATGGTATGGGGTTTTTATTGGTTGATACTATTTACTTCCATTCCTCCATAGCAGTAGCACATACAGGGGTCATACAGACAATAAAAAAAAAAAAAAAAAAAAACACAGAATGATGCAAAATAATAATGGAAGTGATAGTCACCTTAAAATAACCCCATCTCAACACCTCGCCAGTCTTTATATCTACTGGTACTTCTCAACACAAACATATATAACTGCCATCTTTTTTTGTTAAATGTGTAGGGTAATTGATAATCAAAAAAATTCAATATACTTATTATTTATTGATTATGCATTTTTAATGAAAAAACTGTGCAGCGCAGTACTGAATAGTGAAGACGTTCCTTACTGCACTGCCCTCACTGCCTTCCTCATATATTCCCTAAAGCTGGACACAAATACTTTATATATATATATATATATATATATATAGATATGTTTATACTGCCCTGTCTGATACCGGTACACTGTCAGCAGTAGGGTTGTCACGATACCAAAATTTTGATTCGATTTCGATACCATAAAAAAGTATTGCGATACTCGATACCACTCAAAAAAAATAAAACACCAAAAAAGCCATGTGTATTACGCATTTTATGGAACGTCAGGCCCATAATCGAACAGTCCTATTCTATTTTTTGGTGGGACAAGGTGACAAAAAAATGGCGAATCGTGCATAGGAGATATTTTTAAATATTTTAATAGTTTGCACTTTTCAGACATGGCGATTTGTAATGTTTATTTATTTATTGTTTATATATGTAAAATTGGGAAAGGGAATGATTTATACTTTATATTGGTAGGGTAGGGTGGGTACTGATTAATATTTTTGTGGTTTTTTTTTATCTTTTTTTATACTTTTTATTTAATAACTATTTCCCCCCTTAGGGGCTAGAACCTGGGATTTTTTAATTCCTTGTCCTATTCACTCTAAAAGAGCTCTATTGGGGTGAATAGGACTTCACACTCTCCCTGCTGTCCTGTGCTTTGTGCACACAGCAGCAGGGAGATTACCATGACAGCCAGGGCTTCAGTAGCGTCCTGGCTGCCATGGTAACCGATCAGAATCAGAGCCCCTCGATTACACTGCTGGGGCTCTGATCACAATTGCCACTTCACCACCAATGAAGAGGGGTGCAGGGGACCCTGTGGCCACTGCAACGCCAATGATTTAATACTGGGGGGGGGGTTGGGAGGGCGCACTGCGCCACCAATGTTTTTAAACCATTAATACAAATTCAGGAGGCGAGTGCCAGCGGCAGAAACACATAACCAGCACCCGACCTCTATGACAGGGAGCTGTGATCAGTAGCAGTTAACCCCTCCAATATCAGACAGAGGCGTATATTGATATATACGAAGTATGCATGGCCAGCTTTAGGAAATATATGAAGGAGGCAGTGAGGGCAGCACAGTGAGTGAGGAACGTCTTCACTATTCAGTACTGAATACAGGCTGAATACAGTGAAGACAGGCAGCTCACTGCCAAAAGATAACTTCAGGGTCAGTTTTTTTCATTAAAAAATGCTAAATCGATAATGAACATTTTTCATTATACTTTATTTATCACTTGCCCTACACATTCAACGAAGAAAAATGGCAGTTACACTTTAAAGTGTCTAGTGTCAATTATTACAGTTTTTTGGCACAATATATCACTTTGTCAAATAACCTGGGTTCTTTGCTCAATTACTGAGTTACACATGAACAGCATGCTGAAACAAAAAAGAATATATCAGGCATTTCATAAAAACACCTTGAGTGAGTCATATTTTCTTCCTTTTACATTTCAGTTGACTTTGCACCTATTTTTCATTTTTTTCCTTTTTTAGATAAAAGCTATAGAACTCATTAAATAGTGTCTAATAGACCTCACAAATGAAGCATCTTAATCAAGCTGTATTTAAGATTAAAGGGTTTATCTGAGACTAAAAAAATGTCTCCCATATGCCCGGGCCCCTCACACTGAATATACTTACCCCGCACCCTGCGCTGCTCCTGGACCTGCACCCGGCTGCTGCTTCTCCCTTGGCGCAGAGGAAAACATCCAGTGTGATTGGGGAGCAGCTTATGGCAGGCAGGGACAGGGACGAGCCTCCCTAGTGTCACCCGCGATGCCAAGGAGGCTCATCCCTGTCCCTGCCTGCCCTGAAAATTGTTGTACACAGACATTCTCCATCAAATCTGACTGAGCTTGAGCTATTCTTTTGCAAATAAAAATCTGCAAAGATTTCAGCCTCTAGATGTGCAAATCTGGCAGAGGCATACACCAAAAGACTTGCAGCTGTAATTGCAGTGAAAGGTGGTCCTACAAAATATTGCCTATGGGGTGCTGAATACAAATGCATGCCACACTTTTTTTTTTTTATTTATTAAAAATGTTGAAAACCACGAAGGGATCTTGGCCCTTTTGCCATTGCTTCTGCATAATAGTCCTTCCACAGTACAGTGCACAGTGAAGTACAACATGAGTGAATGGGGCTGTGTTGCTTTTCTTTTCCTAGTGGGTGGCTGGAGCACCGATGCTCCATGAAATGCTATGAAGCAGCTACAGTCATTACCTACAACCCCTTCAATCTGAGAAATGTGCGGAACTAGCTGTAGGACCCCTCCACCACCAGAAAACAATGACCTATCCTTGAGATATTCCATCACCGGGAAAAACCTCTTTAGATGCTGTTTTGGAATCTGAATAGGCTCCAGCACAGCCTGTTACTGCCCCGTATAGTATACAGTTTTAATGTAATTGCTTACAGTGCTTTTTTAACTCTATTTCTATAGCAATATTTCCTTAGATTTGTTCAATGAAAACAGTTTTAGCTCAAATTTATCCAAATTACCTTCCAATTAAATTTTTTTCTTTATTGTTTTTTCTCCCCGCACTTTTTTATGTTCCTAACTTCTTTTTTTACTTTACTGTTCACATAGGCCAATGAGTGCTTGTGTTTTGCAGGACAGATTGGATTATTTAATGGCACATTATGGGGTCAAGTTGAAATAATCTTTGCAATTCTACAAAGTTAAAACAAGAAAACATTTTCATATAGCATATTAGGGAGTTCTGAATTAATAGAAGTGGCCTTTTTTTAGGATCCTCATCTCTTGGCCAGAGCGGGAGAAGCCCTTGCTGGTATTCAGGTATGTTTTTATGTGATGGTATTGTTGGGAAAATGAACTCTCATTTCCATTTTCCCCCACAGATTACCACTGATAATTGGGAAGTCCAAGCAGGACAACATTTAATAATCAGCTTATTATTAAAGGATCCTTCTAAAAGATAGATTTGATCCAAAGTAGAGAACCCCTTTAAATGTGTATTATCAATTAAACTTTATGTATGGATTATTAGTTGTTACAGTTTTAGTTAGGGGTCTGGTGTATGTACCACATTTATTAAAAGGGTTGTTCCATCTTGTCTATTCCATGGTGAGATAGGACTATGTGCCAGCCCCAAGTGGCTGTTTAATAAAACAGCCAAACAGGCAGGAGCTCCCTTATTTCCATAACTTCCATGGTAGTGAATAGGAGCTACGTAAACAGCTTCTGTAACTTTTGCAGCACCGGGTGGAGCACCTGCCTGCTTGGCCGTTTCGGTAGACCCGGACATCTTGGGCCCAGAGTTTAGTTCCATCTCACCTTTGAAATGGCGAGATGGGACAACCCCTTTAAATACTTTCATAATTTTCTGAAAGAAATTGTGAATTTAGATGAGCTTACATGGACTTTTTAATTATTAAAAAAAAAGAATTAGGAAGCTCTCTTTTGATAATGTGATAAAAACCTTGTCCATAACTTTCTTTTAAGACTCAATTTCATGAAACGTTCCTAGTTTCCATAGGAACCGCATGGCCATTTTTCCAAAGAGAAATCACACCTGATTTCAAGTGGCATTATTCCCTAATGAAACCAACAAGAAAAAAATAATAATCAAGAAAGTTTCAGCTAACGCATACTGTAGTTTTTTTTTTTTAAGTACAACATAGTCACCTAAATTGCAAAAGCAACTTTCTGCAATGTGATGGACCATAGCAGAACCCAAGCGCTTGTAGTAACAGATGTTCCAGCGTACATATATAATCACATTGCCAGGAGAGCGCTGCTCTGACTGCCTGATGAAGGACTCACAGGAAGGACCTTTAGGTCAAAATGTCGATTCATTTCCCAGCTGCCAGGAATTTACCTCCTTCTAAACAGCTTTCCTTATTCTGACGTTCATCACTCCTAAGTGTGTAATAATCCATTATCGCTGCACATTGTGCCTGATCAACATCAGGTGGCCCTGGGTGACAATTCACAATGCCCAGCCACCCCTGGATGCAGCAGTGGCAGCTGCGGAATCAGAATGACTCCCAGAACATCATAATAACAGGCTGATTGTACCTTGTGTCAGTGATGCTGGGCCAATTTAACTTCTCAACTGCCAAACCCAGCAGCAAGGGTATGATTTTCATAGCAAAATGACTGATTTACTTAACAAGATGATGCTGAGGAGATTCATATTTCACATTTTATATATTCTAGCAAAAAGAACACAGCATAGCAATGACATCATATCTAGACTGTTCTTGATTTAGGAGGCCAAATAATCTATGGACTTATGGAGGACAATCTCATGCAAAAAGTAAACAAGTTGTCTGCACTTGTAAGCACCTTCATATCACATCCCTGTTGGAGAACACTTGTTCTCAAGCTGAGGTTTCTGCAAAATGATCCCACAGTTACTCTCACCTCAAAATTCTAATATGGTGTTGTTGGTTGCAATCTGCTGTCCTTGCTGCCACAGGATCTTCAGTAATAGCAAGCAAAGAGAGAAGGAACTGCGCTTCAGGCTTAAAGGGATATTCCCATCTTAGGTATAAGTCCCATCTCTGAGACCCATACGTATCTCCAAAACACGCCTCCTGAAGTGATGGAGAGTGCACCACACAAGCGCAGCCAACCTCCACTCACCACTATGGGAGTTCTGAAAATAGCCAAGAGCTGGCTCGGCAATTTGTAATAGCCTTATAGAGGGTCTCAGAAGAAAACTAATACCTATGCTTCTTCAATTGAAATCAAATCACTGCCTACGGTAAACGTTAAAATATAAAATAAATTATAAACTTTTTTGGAAAACCTACTAAGAACTAGAGAAAACACCTATGATACTTAGGCAAATCCCAGCAGGCGGGATCCCGCTGTCAGGGGTGTGGATGTTTCCCCAACCCTGGGGTCAATTCAGGGGCGTAGCTAAAAGCTCATGGGCCCCCGTCCCTCAGTGCTTGTTGGCAAGGGGCAGGGGAGCACATATCCTTCCTGCTACCTGAGGCAAACATTGAAAGGGCACCCCTCAATCTAAATTCTTAACCTAACCCCTTCCCTTGACCAGTATGCACTTTCTATAATGCCAGTGTCTTATGTGGCACAAAGGTCTTTGGGCCCCCTCAGGCTCCTGGGCCCGGTAGCGACTGCTACCTCTGCACCCCCTATAGCTACGCCCCTGGGTCAATTACCATCCAATAGGTGAACCACAATCTATACCTGTTAGACAGATCCCCAAAGTATCCTGAGAGATGTATGTATGACTATGATTTTGCATATATGGAAACCTATTTTACATTATAGAACAGATCATAAAGCAAAACAACCTGTACCAGAAATGTACAGAACAGTGTAGGCAAACATAATGTCAATGTGTAGAAGATATCTACCATCTCACCATTAGCATACAAAAACACAATAAAGGAAGACTAAATCCCTTGCTCTGTTGGGGTTCGCAGTGTTTTGCATTGGACAGAAAGGTCTTAAAGGGGTAGCCCTTTAAAATATTTTACATTTTTCAAACCCGCACCTAGATCTAAATATTTTTTTAATTGAATGTAATTAAACATTTAGCATAGCCACTGAGTTATTCAATAAAATGTGTCTGTATAGCGCCACCTGCTGTTTGATCTTTTCCTTAGTTCTCCATTCACTTCAGTAACATTGCTGGAGTGGACACACATGATCAGTTCCATCCTTCAGCTGCCACTGACTGTATTAGAATCTGTGACAGTTACAAGGAGACCACTGCAGCAGAAAGGACATGCCCTCTGAGCTGTGATAGAGGAAGAACTGCTGTAGAAAGGATACATCCCCTGAGAAAGGACATGCCCCTATGCTGCCAGCCTAATATAAATCTATCAGAGCACTGATCGGATAGTGTTAGACTGTGCAGAGACACCCCCCAACTGGTAACACCCATCTGGACATTCATTGTAAACTGCTAGTTCATAACCATTCATAACTTCTCCCATGAATACTAACAAAATGGCATATCATAGAGTCATAAGAACAGATGCTCCAGAATTGCCATGCCATGGCGAATGCAATTAGTTACAAAAACAATCATGGCAACATTGGACCCTTTTATTTCTGACCACAGTTAGTTTCACATCTGCGTCATGGATTCCGACAGGCTGTTCAAACAGAGAACAGCCTGCCAGAATACTCTAGATCCGGTAATACAACCAGAATGCCTGTCGGCAATGTTAACTATGGTGGGGTCCGGCAGAGAGCCATCCGCAATTCAGCAAATACGCTGAGAAGCAGCTGGACACAAACCACTGCTTGCTGTGGTTTGTTTGTGGCCGATTACCAGAATTCTCTGCCTGATCACATTGCCGTGGATGTGAAAGTAGCCTCAGGCTACACGCACACGACCGTGCCGTTTTTTGAGGTCCGCAAACCGCGGATCCGCAAAAAACGTAAGAAGCCCGTGTGCCTTCCGCAATTTGCGGAACGGAACGGGTGGCCATTGATATAACTGCCTATTCTTGTCCGTTTTGCGGATGCGCACAGCACACGGAGTGCTGTCCGCATCTTTTGCGGCCCCATTGAAGTGAATGGGTCCTCATCCAAGCCGCCAAAACAGCGGACCCAAACAACGGCCATGTGCATGAGGCCTTAGAGAGCGAAAAACAGCCTTCCTGTAACGAGAAGTATGGAGCATGGAAGATGCTACACTTAGTGGTAGAGCCATTGTACAGGATAGACAGATAACTGTGCCCAAGCAGCAAGGTTGTGGAGAGCTGTTGCCATGTTGGCATGGTGCTCTAAGCTGTGCAATCTGGAAAAGAAAGAGTTAGGCTACTTTCACACTTGCGTTCGGAGCGGATCCGTCTGGTGTCTGCACAGACGGATCCGCACCTATAATGCAAACGCTTAGATCCGTTCAAAACGGATCCGTTTTGACTTTACATTGAAAGTCAATGGGGGACGGATCCGTTTGAAAATTGAGCCATACTGTGTCAACTTCAAACGGATCCGTCCCCATTGACTTACATTGTAAGTCTGGACGGATCCGTTTGCCTTCGCAAGCATCGTTCAGGTGTCCGTCTGCTGAGCGGAGCGGAGGCCAAACGCTGCCAGACTGATGCATTCTGAGCGGATCCGCATCCACTCAGAATGCATTAGGGCTGGACGTTCGGGGCCGCTTGTGAGAGCCTTCAAACGGAACTCACAAGCGGAGCCCCGAACGCAAGTGTGAAAGTAGCCTTAAAACAACATATTAATGATATCAGTAAACCTAATAAAAGCTTTGCCTCTCTAAAGGGTACACAGCTTAGAGCAAACAGTGGCAGGAACCACTCACGTAAACCGGCCAGACCCTCCTAGGGTGGAGCAGCTGTGTGCAGTGGTGCTGCCAGGCCACAGTTCAGGGACAGGTCCTGCTCAGCATCAGTTGGTTGGGTCGGCTGGGTCAGGGCCTGTCCCTGGAGTAATTCTAAAGGAGGTCTCAATGCAGCTGCAGCCATCACTAGGGTAGCAGGCCCAGCTGTGATACGTCAAGTTATAGGCCTTAAAGAGCTATTGTCTTCAAAGAGTCCCAAAAAGGCATCCAGTGAAGTTGAATACCTAAAAAGAGGTACATTGAGATTCCTTGTGTTCGTATAATGCTTGTCCTTAAAGGGCTTCTGTCACCCCCCAAAAGTCATTTTTCATTTTTGGGCTAATTAAAATCCTTATAGTGCGATTTTTCAATATATAGTGCTCTTACCCTTTTCTGTTGTCTAGTTTCTTTAAAAACCGCACTTTTATAATATGTTAATTACCTCTCTACCAGCAAGTAGGGCGGTTACTTGCTGGTAGCCGCCGCATCCTCCTTTAAAAAAAAGCCCCCTCCTCCTGTTGATTGAAAGGGCCAGCGAGCGCTCTCATCCTCTGGCTGGCCCTGTCTGCGTTATAAATCTCGCGCCTGCACCGTACCGGCCTTCAGTTGGCGCAGGCGCACTGAGAGGAGGACTCGCTCGGCCGCTCCTTCCTCAGTGCGCCTGCGCTGATGACGTCACATCTACACCCGGCGCAGGTGCACTGAGGAAGGAACTTGCCATAATACAAATTCTAACAGTCTATTCATTAGGACTATCAGCTGTGTATCCACCTGACTTCTCCACAACGCAACTGATGGTCCCAACTCCATTTATAAGGCAAGAAATCCCACTTATTAAACTTGACAGGGCACACCTGTGAAGTGAAGACCATTTCAGGTGACTACCTCTTGAAGCTCATCAAGAGAATGCCAAGAGTGTGCAAAGCAGTAATCAAAGCAAAAGGTGGCTACTTTGAAGAACCTAGAATATGACACTTTTTTGTTATGTATATAATTCCACATGTGTTAATTCATAGTTTTGATGCCTTTAGTGTGAATCTACAATTTTCATAGTCATGAAAATAAAGAAAACTCTTTGAATGAGAAGGTGTGTCCAAACTTTTGGTCTGTACTGTATATTGAAAAGTCACACTATAAGGATTTTAATTAGCCCAAAAATAAAAGGCAATTTAGCCTTGTTAATTGATGGCTATTTGCATACACTAAATATTGGAGAAGAATATGATTGTCTAGAAATCTTAAAGGCCAAAATATAAACTATGAAACATTTATATTCAAATCCAATTGATAACCCAGACGTTGAGCTTTTTAGATGGCTCCAGGTAAAAGTTATCTTGGTCGGCCACATACCAGGCCACAACCGACTAGAAACTTCTTTGAAAAGCAAGAACTGCTACTTTGTGTGAATGAGAACTTTTTGGTTAGGTGAACGGTGCTAGATAGAAGACAGTTCTGTGTTTTTGGCATCTAAATCCATTTTGCTATTACTCCTACCGTGTATCAATGCTTGGATAAGAAGATATTGTGCTAATTCCCACACTTTCAAACATTACAAAAACCAACTCAGATTGAGAAACGTCCTACTGATATGTGGTCAAAAGTAAGAGCTTTTAAACTGCAATTGTCTTTCAGGTAATTTTTGGGAGTAACTTGCTATGTGTATAAATGAGGAATAACACTATTTCTAACCATTATATGGCTTGTATCTATCTAGAAGTTTTGTGGTTTTTCCCCATGTGTAAAATAGGTTTGTAATTGTCAATTTTTTTGAGCTAGTGGCTGGAGACTAGCTGGTTTTATGTCTACTCATACATAGGAGATGGACAAACAGGAGATACTGCAGTACCAATAATATAGCAGTAATGATGGAGGACATAACACAGCAGTATTGAGCAGTTTAGATGTGAATTGAGCATTATATCCTTTACAAACTAGCAGCAGTCTCTCTGCACCAGTGTGCCAGAGCCTGTCTCCTACAGCCGCTCATCTCCTCCTTCCCTCTCTATAGACTTCTATGTTATTTGATACTTCAGTCAGCAGGCACTCCATCCTTACTGAAGATGGATCTGAGCAGTAATTAAGACTTAGAGAGGAAGGGGCAGCAGGAGAGGAGCCTGATACCAGGAGAAGGAAGCATCTGTCTCTGATATACAAAGTTTCTTACATTCCACTGAACCATTTATTTATAGAAAAATTGAACGACAGTTACTCTTTAATATAGGCAAAGTTGTGTGCTTGGGACAATTTTTTCCAGATCTCCCCGAATCTAGAAATTTGAGCCAACCCATCTTGTAATCAAAGCTGAGAATGATGTACGATATAGTGTATATAGTGTGACAATGTGCGTGATAACGTTTTAGAGGGGGTGTATATCTCACCCAGAGTCGTCACCTGGGTGAAGTAAAAAGGAATCCAGAATGATATGTTGTGTCAGCAAAGACTAGGTATGTTTAGTAGTGGGACCTACCAATCCGCACCATTGTTCCAGGGCAGCTGCTCCCCCTAGCATGAGGAGATCCCAGGTGTAAGCTACTGGCACAATTTCTGGGGAATAAATAGAGGCCAGGTTCATCAACCTCTGGCTATTTAACTATGTGGCTGAGAAAAGTCTGTTCCTCTTGTCTTGACATGCAGAAGACTTAGGTGAGAGAAAGAAGTTCTCTGTATAGTTAGCGCCCAGATGGGCAGGTGTTTATTTGATGTTTTTGTATTATGTTTTATGTGCTGTAGCTTCACCCAAGTGATGGGTAACTTGGATGTCCTGTATTGTGCTTTGGATAAAAAAATAATAATCAGCACTTGGACTTTAACCCCTCGAAGTCTGAGAGTCAATCATTGCCAACCCTACAGCAAGTACATAGATCCCTACAAGTACAAAACAGAGGAGACATACATTTGATCATATAAATCAGTTTATGTATCTAATAGGCAATGAATTTACAAGATGTCTAACTATATTTAATAGAATAGTAACATTCCTTGACTAAGTAGGCAAACCCTTATAATCTTGCTCGTTTTGTCCTTGAAAACAGCGAGAATTTAACTTCAAACAAGTGTCTCCAATAAAGTGAATCTGTAAATGAAAATCTGTCACCCACAGAGCACCAAGCAATAGAGAGATTCTAATCTCCCCATGTGGAAAGAGATTAGCGGCTTTAGGTCCCAAAATGAAGATTCTGATTCAATCGATAAACCAGCGTCGGTCTTTACCCTCAAGGAATCAAGGACCTTGATCTAGTTTACATGTAACACATTGAAATGCAAGTACAGTATGTGAACTACAAATGAAGGTCACAAACTATGAACAGTATAATGTACTGTGCTAGTCATACACTACTATGCTATAATATAGCTTACGCTTCGTAAGACACATGTTACAGAAGCTAGACTCAAGCAAGGATTGTTTCATTGTGTCAGGTTTTACATGCATGTTCAATGATTTCTTTCTGCAAGTGCATTCAGTGTGTGAATTTTTTCCATTCGGATTGTGTCTCGGTTGCAAGCGTGACGAAAAACAAAAAAAATAGGGCTACTTTCACACCATTGTAAATGGGGACAAAACTGAACTGAAGGGGACAGAGTGCACCAGAATGCATTCCGTCCCATTTCATTGCGTTCCCATGATGCACACAAAAGCACTGCAAACAGCGTTTTTGACTGCATCCTGGGATACGGAGCAAGATGGATCTGTTTTCACCGACACAAAAGAAAACGGATCCGTCACCTATTGACTTACAATGATTTTAGAGACGGATCTGTCTTGGCTATTTTAGAGATAATACAACCAGATCCGTTCATTAGGGATGCAGACGGTTGTATTATTGTGACGGAAGCGTTTTTTCTGACCCATGACGGATCCAGTAGAAACGCACATGCAAAAGTAGCCTTAGGCCTCTTTCACACAGGCGTTGCGGGAAAATGTGCGGGTGCGTTGTGGGAACACGCGCAATTTTTTTGCGCAAGTGCAAAACATTGTAATGCATTTTGCACTCGCGTGAGAAAAATCGCGCATGTTTGGCACCCAAACCAGAACTTCTTCACAGAAGTTCGGGCTTGGGATCGGTGTTCTGTAGATTGTATTATTTTCACTTATAACATGGTTATAAGGGAAAATAATAGCATTCTGAATACAGAATGCATAGTAAAATAGCGCTGGAGGGGTTAAAAAAAATAATATATTATTTAACTCACCTTAATCCACTTGATCGCAAAGCCGGCATCTTCTTCTGTCTTCATCTTAGCTGTGTGGAGGAACAGGACCTGTGGTGACGTCACTCTGGTCATCACATGATCCTTTACCATACGTTCAACTCACGCATTGCACCCGCGCGGAATACTCGCCCGTGTGAAAGGGGTCTTACAATCTACATCCCCTAGCAACCGTCAGTGAAAAACGCATTGCATCTGGATGCCTTCTGTTTGTCACGCAAGCCCTATTCATTTCTATGGAGCTATGGTTGTGTGAAAAACGCACAATATAGAACATGTAGCGATTTTTCTTGAAAGCAGAGATGATGCATGAAAAACATTGCCCATGTACACAGATCCATTTAAATGAATGGGTCAGGATTCAGTCCAGATTCTATGCGTTCACAACACACATCGCATTCGGACAGAGAACTCACTCCTGTGAAAGAGCCCTTCGGAGGACAATACCACTTTAATGCGACATGCGATGAAGCATGGGATCTTTTTTTTTCTTACGGTAAAGAAGATACACATAGAAGTCTTTTTGTGCCCTAATACTGTGCAATACAATTTGGAATCATAATATGCCCTTGTGCATGGGGGCCTTAGAACTGTCTAATAATACAGGATTTTATTTTACTTTAAAGTGGTATTCCTATGTCTGACATTGATGGCATATTGGTAGGATATGCCATCAATATAAGATACATCTCTCTGGGGACCGGTTCCTAATGCTAGAACAGGGCCCCTGACATGAAGGAGAGCACACTATGCATGTACATCCACCCTCTGTTCCCAAAATATCCAAGTACTGGATTTCTTGAAGAGGTGGCCATGCATGCGTGGTGTGCTGTCCACCCACTGCTATGAGAGTTTTGAAAACAGCCAAGCGAGCATGCACCTATCTGATATTAAGGGGGTTGTCTTATTTCAGCAAAATGTATTTCTCACGTAGAGAAAGTTAATACAAGGCACTTACTAATGTATTGTGATTGTCCATATTGCTTCCTTTAGTGGCTGGATTTATTTTTCCATCACATTATACATTGCTCATTTCCATGGTTTCGACCACCCTGCAATTCATCAGTGGTGACCGTACTTGCACACTCTAGGAAAAAGCACTAGCTTATGTGAGCTCCCATGGTCCCGGCCACCAGAGAGGTCAGCGCCTTTTCCTATAGTGTGTAGGCATGACCTCCTCTGCTGGATTGCAGCATAGTCATAACCATAGAAACGAGCAGTGTATAATGTGATGGAAAAATGAATGAAGTCAACAGAGAAGGCAATATGGACAATCACAATACATTATTAAGTGCCTTGTATAAAATGTATCTACATGATAAATACCATTCGCCGAAGTAAGACAACCCCTTTAATGGCATATCCTGGCGACGTGCTATAAATGTGTGAGATGGGGATACCTCTGTAATGGTATTGTAGGGAATTACCAGTTTAGCAATTGCACTTCCACAGTCTTTGTGCAGGCCACTCTAGTTAGCACAATCTTGCTGGTCTTCACCCTTTTACACTATACAGGGAGCTGCTCCCCTTTGCTGGGAATTCCATGGCTGCATCTGCAGAGTTAGCCACTGGCTGGTGGAGAAAACTGGTGAAAAGAGAGCAATCATACAAGCTGGTGGCAATGGCGGATAACCATAGAGAAAATCCAGAACAGAATGAAGAGACAAAACTGGCACAGGCTAAACGGAAGAGCAGATCTCAGGCAAGCTCTCAGATTGGCTGCACTAGCTTCCACCTGATAGGCCTCTTGACTGAACCATAATGCAGACCTAGAAAGACATAGTACTACTGGAACCTACAGGATTAGTGATAAAACAAAATCATCACCGTATAACCTGCTTTTGGGAGTCATTATCTGAAACATAATTGGGGCTGGTGTTGAGCGAATCGTATCCAAAGTGGAATTTGATCAGAATTTCAGGAAAAATTTGATTCATTCCGAATCCAAATTTCCTCGCGCTTCAAGCTAATGAATCAATTTTTTCTAAAATGGTGGCTGAAAAAAAATTATACTTACCGCATCCACCTGCTCGCAGAGAGGCTCAGTGATGACGTCATCGCGTACGCCCAACGTGATCATGTGGTGACGTCATCACACTTGCCACAGTACCTTTGGCGGGTTTTCTTCACTCAAGATGGGAGTGGACGGCCTCTCCGTGAGCAAGTGGATGAGGTGAGTATATATATATATATATATAAAAAAAAATTTTACTCCTGATTAACCCCTGAACAGTTTAATATGAGTCACAGAGGCCATGATCGGTGTTGAACGTGGCATCTGAGGGTTTAAATTACAGGGTGCAGCACGAACGCTGTTCCCCATTATCCATACAATGGAGAGCGATTTGTGACAAAGTACCGATATTCATAATGAATTGAATTTCTTGTTAAAGTTCGGTGAAGCAGCCGAATTTCACTCATCTCTAGTTGGGGCCATAGGTTTACAAAATAGCATCTGGGAGTTAATGAGTCACTATAAGGGTCCAGACAACCTAGAAAGTGCTGAGGACTCCTTACTGTGTTAGGTTTAGCTATCAGGTCAGGTTTACAAGCTCATGGACCGCCACTAAATCTTTTGAAATGTCTATCAGGATGTATTTACATGCACCATTTTGTACTGTTCTTGCCACAATTTTGTGTGCAAATGCCATACAAATTGCCCCAGTAAATATACCTTCAGACGAGAATGCCCTTTTTTCTTCCAAAAACACACCTACAAGAATTATTTTATTAAACTATCCTAAAAAATCCCTACCTCTCAGATAACTTATCCTCCCTGTATTACAGTTTCTGTGTAAGGCTGAGGTTATTTAGTGATTTGTTACCTACTGTACTATATGAGCATACTGTACTGTGTGTCAGATTATCTCCCTGTAACATTACATAATATCTCCTCTACTGAAGAACCGGTGATAACACATTTGATAATTGAAATGCATGAACAATTTTTTATTAAATGTTAATTATCACATTTTAAAGTTTGGGAAGAAACAAACATTATGATTATGACTTTTTGACGCTGTAAAAAAATTACTACTTCTACTGCAGTCTGAGCACAAAGATCATATTTGCTCTCTGCTTGTATGATAACTAAGATGATTGTAAATGGTCCGCATTAGTGATACAATCAAAGACATCAATCACCTCTTTTCACATTAAGGGAGTAGATTTGCATTGGTTCATCATAGGCAACCTGTTCCTCATCCCTACCATTCAAGAAAACAACATTAGCTTTGTATAACAGATTTTTGTAAATCTTCAGATAGGATAAGATATGACAGTACACAAGTTCTATAACCTTCTTGTGCATGTTACAGCTGTCTCTTCCATGTTGTACACTCTATGAGAAATGTCTGAGCTTGTGGAAGAATGGAAACACCACAACTGTTCCAGAGGCCACGTAAAATGTGTAGCAGGGCCCACCATCTACCATGTTCCATATTATACTATTGTCTTCTTATGTCGAGGAGCTTTTAGTCCTCCCTTCAGGCACCAGGGCCTAGTTGTAACTGCACCTCCTACAGCTATGCCCAGTGTAGGACTGGGATTTCCAGGACCTACCAGAGGAAATTACTTTAGAGATCGAACCCTTATATTTTCTATAAAGTTTAATAGGCTTGGACTCAAAGAAATAGACCCTAATGACAAGTGATTGACTCCAAGGGCAGCCAAATGAGATTTTCTCCTGGATCTTTTGGTCTCATTATGGTATCAGAGCCTCTGATACTCTGGCAGGCCAGTTTGACCAGGCTATGCCCATGGTGACTACCTATTACTTGTACAAAATGACCATGTTTCACTCAGCAAAATCTGCCAAGCTTCCCTACCCGCTCCCAGAAGGTAGGTACAGACAAGAAATCCTACCTAAAATATTGAGAGCTGCATGTGGCTGTGCTGTTAAAGATTCTGTCTAGTCTATGTTCCTCAGAATGACACTTGTCTGGCAACGCTGATCTCTGAGCAATTCTCGCTCCCTCTGCTGCATTTAGCAGTGAAGGCAGAGCAGCTCCACATTTGTGCTGTACATTAGCGGCAATGGACCATTTGTGTTTATTGTCTGAGAGATGTTCCTCGGATAATGTGTCTGTAGACTGGACCTTAATGAGCGTTTTACTGCACTGCTCTGAGTACTCCAGACGTAATGAGGTAGCTTCCCAATAAAAATCCCATTACCACAAGGCCTGAAATATTGTGCACAATGACCCATATTAACCCAATCCATGCCAGTAATGAAAGAAGGATTTCTATAACTATTTAATAGCAGAATATTAAGTGCTTAAAACATCACGATTTACAATTATACAGGGATTCAAAAGCTTATGGAACATATATTATTGGTTCAGAGAGCATTTCCCACATCCATTAATTAATGGTAGACTGAGGGAATGATCACAATGCAGATTTTTATTGCTCATACTTATGTGGCCAATTAACCATGCTTCTTGAACTCTGAAATAAGCATTCAGATCATCATCATAACCCATTACATACATCTGTACTGTCATCATATGGCACATCCACCCACATGCACTGATCAATACTTCTCCTGCAGATCAAAGGCAGTTTTTTAATCCTGTGAAGGTATAACATATTATAAAACAGTCCTAACAATGTAGACTAGCTTCTAATTTTGCATTCCATGAGATTATATAAACATGATATTGCACCTAATGAGCCCATACAAAAAATAAAGTTGACTATGTCATATCAGATCATGGGGCTCCTGGAGAGATGATGCCAAGGCCTGGTGAGCCCTATTTTATCTGTGATGAGAGCCTGTACACGATTCTCCATAGGAGCTTCATTATTAGCCAGTCGGAAATTGGCCCAAGGGTCACGGAAAAAGCATGGAGGGGAAAATATATATAAGGACATCCTGTCTTGTGTAGCAAAGTTTGAAATACAGTGAATGTTATTACAGGTAAATTAAGGCAATATTCATAGATATGTGGCATATAGTGTAAGCAGAGCCACAGAATCCATGCTGACTGTCTTGGCCCCTCAGGATCTTTTTCAATGAAGACTTTATGGCTGAGAATAAGAGCACAGCCACGCATTAAGATCTTCTGAAGCAGCTCTTGAGGCCAAAACCAAGACTGGGTTAAAAAAACTGAAATAGTACTTTGAAACTCACTTTGAAGTTATTAATGAGATTATCCAAGCTTTTAAAATTGATTCTCTGTATCCTTACAATAGGCCATCGGTATTATTCAGTGGGGATCAAATTCTCAGCACCTTCACTGTTCAGCTGTTTGAAGTGGGCACAGTGCTTGGGCGAGCACCGTGGCCTCTTTGTATTGCTCCATGCTGCACAATGCTATACTTTTATGATTGACTGTGATAAGAATTACAGCTTTGTTCCATTCAAATTAATGTGAAAAACTAAAACAATCAGCATAGCCACTAATAAAACTATGACATGCAGACATATGCAATGTAGTGTCAAACAACTTAGTGTGAATAAGTAAAATGCAAGCACAGCATTTGTGTTAGTATTTAGGATTGGCCATGCTCTGTTCTGTCTGAGGCCCTCATAAAAGAGAAGCAGAGCTACAAGTGGACATTGAGAAGACACATCATTATAGACACAATAGATAGTCCTACTTTATTTTATAAATTAATATTTCATTATTAAACGCCTAACAGTTTTGCTGAAGCCCTATTCAGGCTTTGTGGAAAGGGCCTCATAGTTCAGCCTGAGTAAAGGGGCAGCAGGGTGAGGGCTGTTTTAAAGGGGTTATCCAATCCCTATAATGCCTCCTCTAATGCCTGGGCCCCTTATATCGGCTGTACTTACCTTGCTTTCTGGCACCAGCATCGCTTCTGATGCCCGCACGGCGACCGCTGCATCTCCCGTCGTGTGGATCAAAACATCTGGCGATGTGGGACGGTTTGGGGTAGTCAATAGCAGGCTGTGATGCAGACGAGCCTCTCTAGAGTCACCTGCTATGCTTCATAATTTTGGCGGATCCACCTCCAGATATGAGGGTTATTAAGTTCGGGGTCCTAAAAGCCGGTCTTAATAAGTGACCCCCTATATTTTCTGTCAAAATGACGAATACCTCAGCAAAACCCCATGGAGCCCAATGAATGAAGAGAAGCTGCAGACCATCAAGTACTGGTAATAAATGCATCATCAGGAACAGAATAATCCAAGCAGCAGCCTGCATCATTGACCACTATTCCATTGATTCTGGGAACTTGGGACTCCGAATGAGTGTTCAAGCAGTGGGATTATCCTGTTCCTGATTATGCATTTATTACCAGTTTTTGATGGCTTGTAGCCTCTCCTCAATCAGTGCCCCATATCTGGTGATCCAGTGACACAAAATAGCCAGTGATGACCTATTATGAGTATAGACCATCTCTTAATAAAAGGTGGACAACCCCTTTAAAAGGGTAATCCAAAGATTCAAACAGGGTCCCGGCAGTTGGTCAAGAAAGATCAGATACTTATCTAGCCATTTTATTGCTGACGGGATGTGGATTTCGGGGCTGTAGCTAGCTTTCTTAATTTTGATTTTGTAATTGCCTTGGGTCTCAAATTACTTAGGTTACCTAAACTGATTCCATTATCTGGGGTGAATACTACTCCTTTGGCCAGAGGAATTATTGAGTAGAGGGCTCCAGATTTGGTAATGAATGTCGGTTCTATTCATTCTGAGAGGTGTGCCTTATATGTCATGAAAATATGTCTGCTGACGTCATCCTGGGGTTATCCTGGTTGAGGGTACATAGTCCTGTCTTTATTGAAGTAGTGGAGAATCAGTAAAATGGGGTCCCCAGTGCTCTAATCATTGCATTTCTATCCAGCTTGGTGATCTGGAATTAGAGGAAGGTCTACTACCTGAATATATTAAGGATTTTCAGGATGTTTTTTCCTGGGGGGAAGGGGGGGGGGGGCACTGCGCTGCTATTAGCGCTTCCATCAATACAGATGGAAGTGCTCATTGCTGGAGAGCAGGGAAGCTGCGGTCATTTCATTCACTAACCGCAGCTCCAGGGGTGTAGCTATCGGGGAAGCCACTGATTTGGGCCCTTAGGGCAGAAGAGGCCCAGGAGCAGTAGCAGGGCCGCAGCACCAGACTGGAGCAAGGGAGCATCAACAACATGCAGAGGCCCCTGCTGCTGTCCCCCTCACAAGCTCTTGTGGTCTGGAGCTTCAGACCCGCCCCCTCTTCACTCCAGCTGTGCAGCACATTACCTTACAAGCTTCAGACATGCCTCCTCTACACAGGTGCCGCATGAGGAGGAGAGAGACCCCAGCGGAGCTGACGTGTGAAGAGATGCAGACAAGTCCGTGAGCGAGTCTGTACTGTGACTGTCTCTTCCCTATGGCACAGGAGGGGGTGGGGGTGTCAGGGAACTCTTCAAGCTGCTGCTGGATGCCGTAGTAGACCAGCAGCTTAATGTTATTTAGTTGTTTTACTGCCTCATTTAGCGGTTTGCCTCCATGACACCTGCCCCCCATATTCTGTCCTTTCTCATCCTCATGGATCCCCTGCTGTGTCCTTTCCTTCCTCATGTATTCAGAGCTCCTGATCCACCCTCCTATCTCCTATTGCTGCCCTGCACAGACCTCCTGCCACTACTTCCTGTATGAATCCCCCTCAGAGCCCCTTCCACCTACTTGCTGTGTCCACCCCTTCTGTCCATCCAGAGACCCGGGTACCTGTCTCACTTCTCTGCCTCGCAAACTGTATGCTCCATAAGGACCTTCTGCTGTCACAGGGTCACGTGACTGTGCCCCCCACCCTGTACTATGCCCCCTTATACCCTGCATTGTGCCATCTTACTATATCCTGTACAGTGCCCCTAGTCATTCCATGTACTGGGCCCTCTTATACTCTTCTATCCAGTCACTGTATGGTAGTGTTATCCAGTCACTGTATGGTGGTGTTTTTCAGTTACTGTATGGTGGTGTTATCTGGTCACTGTATGGTGGTGTTATCTGGTCACTGTATGGTGGTGTTTTACAGTCACTTTATGGTGGTGTTATCTGGTCACTGTATGGTGGTGTTATCCAGTCACTGTGTGGTGGTGTTATCCAGTCACCGTATGGTGGTGTTATCTGGTCACTGTATGGAAGTATCCAGATACTGTATGGCCGTGTTATCCGGTCGCTGTATAGAAGTATCCAGTCACTGTATGGAGGCGTTATACAATAACTGTATGGCAATAACCATATCCCCTTCCCTGCCCATGCCCCCTTTTTTAGACCTGGCATAATCAGGGAAAATTTGCAGATTGCAGCGCAAAGGACCTTTACGCCACAATCTGTGTCAGGAATACTTCTAATATAGGCATATTTCTGTTTAATAAATTGTATTATTATTTTGGGGTAGGGCTACTATCTCATTCTACTTTGTGTGGGGGGCCACTGGGGTCATTATACTGTGTGAAGGGCCACTATTGGTCATTATACGGTGTGGGAGCCACAGGGGTACATGTAAATCTAATAAAATGTCACAAGGGTGCCTACTGAAATTTATTGCCCAAGGGCCTACATAAACCTGGAGCCAGCACTAATGTGACCAGTCACCAAATGTATACGTGTGTGTTGCTTAATGAAGAATTTGGTGCTTCATGGTATCTAACTTCACACCACCTATTGGTTGGCTTACTTTGTGCTAAACCTTTGCATACATCAGGAAAAACCATGCCACTTCCTGCTAAACAATGCCCGCTTGTCTAGCGTGGTGCAAAAAGTGCCTAAAGCACATAGGGGGGCATTCATCATTTGAGATAATTTTTATGTCACTTTTGAGTCTGGTTTTGCACTGTGTGGTTGCACCAAATTAATAAAATGGTGCAGAGTTTTCATGTACAGTATTTGGTATAACTTCATTGTGTCGTATGACTTGGTCTTAAAGAATACACCAGGCTGCCTGGTGCAGGATGTGACTTTTTTTACTTGAAAAGTGGTGGGTCTCCTAAATGTCACAGAAATGTAAATAAAAAATGGGCATTTCATGGACATTTCTTCATTAGAAACCTAACGTATCTGGTTTGAGAAATGTCCCTCATAATGCAGCATGTACACCCCTTTGTTGCCACTAATTAAGCCTGGATTCGGGCTCATTTAGCTTAGTAAATCTCCACTGTGTTATTCACTTGCATACCAGCGCATAATAGTATGTAGTAAGTTCCTAAGCTCCTTCTAGTTATGTACAGTATGTTACAGCTGACACTCGCTTCTGATGGCGGCGGCTCTGTTTCTGAGCCGGTGCCATCTCAATGCGGTAAGGCTGGTTTGGGAGTGGGCAGCACAGCACAGTGCAGGGGCAAGATGGAGCATCGGGGGCACAGGGGACACCAGGGGCGCAAAGTGGTCCATACCTGATTTCAGGTTCTAATCTCCAGAAAACGACGCTTCAATTGGTTAGGTTGTACATCTGAATGCTGCAAGTTATATGCAATCTGGTTGTATCACTACATCCATTTGTAGAAGGGGGTTAAAGTTATGTTTCTAGACCATGACATGTTAAGAGTAAGCCAGCAAGAGGAGGCAAAATATATCAGATTAGGAGATTCTTCTGAGAAAAACAATGCATACTGTACTGGAATTTGTTGTACGATGTTATACTGGGGATTTATTTTATGCAATGAACACATGTGGGATGTGGCTTTCTATTGCTTATTGCAAAACAAAGTCAACTATTCATTGCAACTAAACCATTTATCAAAGAAACTAATGTCATCTGTGACAAATGGAAATAGATTCCTGGTGGCAACAAAGGTACAGCACGCTTCTAAACAATTTATTCTGCAGAACAAAAACTAGAAGTGATACTCAGAATAGATGTTCTGTATTGTGCTGCTGAAAAATTACATTTTTTCAGACAGGAAATTACAGCTACTGAACAGTCCATGAACTTCTAATAATTAATAATGCAGATTATTCCAAGTACTATAAAAATTCAAAAACAAAACAAACAAAAAGTTTTTACTGCGATTAGGTGACTTTGAAGGTAGTGTTCTTTGGCAATAAATTGTGGTATTGACAGGAGCCTGAATCAGATTCATCACTGTTACAGCTCTAAAACCTGCTTAAAGAGGACCTGTTATCTCTCTTGACAGGTTTGTTTTAGTAACTACGTGCATTCCCCATGTAATGACAATTCTGGAGCATCTATTCCTAAGACTCTATGTTATGCTATTACTTTATTCTTTCTGCCCGAAGTCATGAATTACTAGAAATCTGCAAAAAAGGTTCATATGAGTGTTACCAGTTGGGGATGTGTCCCTGCACAGGCTGACACGATCCAATCAGTGCCGCCAATGTTAGTCTGTGCAGGGACCAACTCCAAACTGGTAACACCTATTGGACCTTCATTGCCTAGCAATTCATTCATAAATTCTAGAAGGAATAATAATAGCAACTTTGGAAAAACAAGAAAAGGCGCTCATAGAGTAAAAATTTCAGGTGAACCAAAAACCAACCTGATGGGTTGTGCTCGCTATAGGCACAAAACTATCGCAAGACATAGAATGGTCAGTGTTGCTGATGTTAAACATGTCCTCACCAAATGGGGGTCACCAGGAGGACAGTACGTAAAGTAGATAGGTGAACTCAACTGCAACTGGTAAGAGCTAGCTGAGATTGTGAGCCTGATAAAATGACTGCTTCTAAGCATCACAGGTGCATTTTTCTAAGTGTGAGTTATCCCTCCTTATAAGCTTTTTGATCTCCCTAGAAGAAAACAAACATAGTATGAAGTAAGGGAAGTGAGGTCACTGCATACTGGCAGAAAATAAACACACACTGCTTAGGAGAGAAATGCATCTAGCTGTGCAACTGAAACGGAATTATTTGGTTGACAGAAACTTTAGGGAAGTCTAAACATAACTGTTCCTTCAAACTTATTGTACAAATAAGAACAGCCATTTTACTTTTACATGTGATGCTGTCATGGAACCATGAACCAGACGTACAACAAGAGATAAGTGGAAATAAGAAGGCTTTATTGAAAATCAAGCTGTAAGGCAAAAGTCCAAACGGATGGCTAAACCGAAGCAGGGTCTTGCGAAGCCAGAAGTCCGGAACCAGAAGGGTAGTCAGACGAAGCCTGGATCAGGAACCAGCAGGGTAGTCAGACGAAGCCAGGATCAGGAACCAGAAGCAGCAGCAGTCTTAGAAGCATGTGAACACAGGAGGACCAAGCAAGGAACTGAAGCCACAGACCTCCTATATATATGAGCTAGGCATCCAGCTCCTCCCAGTGGGAAGGAGAAGCCGCAGGGTGGGAGGCTACAAGAAACCCAGAAACCAAGATGGCCGCCAGCACATGTCAAACGAAGGAGAACAGCAAGAAGGTAAGACCATGACAGATGCTTCACATGTATATACATTTGGAATTTGAATTGACTAGATATTGAGTTGCTGATATAATAGAACTAAGCAATATTGGACTTGGGACAGTGGTTATCATAAGACAAGGCAGAACCAGACTTCTTGCACAAAAAATATACTTTTATGTAAAGGTCTATATAGCCAATACATTATTGCTTGTTATTTAAAGAGTAACAAACTTTAATTCAAGTTTTTTTTAAATGTCCCATTTTAAAGTAATGATTCGGCTTTTATATAAGTCTCCTGTGGCAAGATTACATATTAACAGGAATTTTACCCCTACCTTTGGGCTGTCGAGGGGGTACTAGGCAGGGTTGCCCACTCTCTCCATTATTATTTGACATATATTTTAAACCTCTAGCTGTCAGGGTGAGACAGGACCCCTAATTAAAGGGTTCAGGGTATTAGGGGGGAGGAACGTATATCTTTATACGCAGGTGATGTCCTATTTTTTATAGCTCATACTAATGAGACTTTGCCAAGAATAATTCAAGCAGTTAGCTCATTTGGGGAAGCTTCTGGCTTTGACACCAATTGGTCCAAAACTAATCTGATGTTATTGAATAATTTTGAATTATCCAATGAGGGATCTCAGAATATGCCCAATGTTTTAGAACTATTTCAGTATTTGGGTGTAAGAATCTCCCCTAGAGTTGAAGAATATACACAGCTTAATATCTTTCCAGTGATCTCCAAGATAAGATCGAAGATTCCAATCTGGAATAGGCTTCCTCTATCTAGAGCGGACAGAATCTCTTTGGTTAAAATGGTAATCTTGCCTCAACTGCTATATGTAATAAGAAATTCACCTATTTGGATTGCTGACAAGTTCTTCAAATTCAAGGAGAAAATTGTCAATGATTTATTTTTGGGAAAGAAAAGAGTGAGGTTAAAACTGGAGTATATGTATAAGCCACTGGAGCGTGGAGGTATAAATCTTCCATACTTAAAGGGGTATTTCATTGCTGCAGTTATGTTTGTGGAGTGAGTGGGAAAAAAACTCTCTTTGTAGGTCACTGGTGGAGGGTTCCCCATATGACAACATATTTACCCTGCTATAATCTGGTCGACTAACCATTGGGAAACAGGGGTATAGGATGACTAGAATGCTTTTTTCTAAATCCTTGACTTCTGTTAGAACTTGGTTGGGGATTAAGGGATCAGTTTCCTGTACCCCTCTTTGGCATAATGTTTATTTAAAGAATCTCTCGGAAATATCGGGTGATCACTTCTGGAAAAATAATAATATCTTATTTGTTACACAGGTGGTGGCGGGGGGGGGGGGGGGGTGTATTCTTCCCCTACTCCACCTTGTACAAGGTCTTATTACAAATTTAAGTACTTTAAGTGGGTTCAGATATTTTCTATTAGGATCAGTATTAGGTAGGGTTAGGGAAAAAGCACGACTGATAATTGAACCTTGCACAATGAGTGAAGATATGATAGACAATCCGATTTGTAAGGTTGAGATTGCACAGTTATATAAGACATTAGTTAAGTCACGGTTTAATAAGACAGTCTCCCCTGGGCAAAAAGCATGGGGGATGGAATGTCTTAATATAGGCACGTTAGATTGGGAGGATATATTTAAAAACCTAAGATTTGCTTCACATAATTTTAACCACATTGTAGTTCAGTTTAATATTATGCACAGACTATATATTACTCCGATGTGGCTAAATAAATGTGGGTATAGGGAAACGTCTAATTGTCCCAGATGTGACGCTCTTGACGTGGACTTCTTACACATTTTGGTTTTGTTATGGGATAAGTAATTATTGGAGATTCATTTCTGAATTTATAGAGCACAATTTGGGAGTATTGATCCCATTGATCCCACAATGCTGTTTGCTGAATGACTTTTCTGAGGTCAACTGTACTCAAGATATCAAAATACTTCTTATTAGAGTGATCTTTCTTGCTCGTTAAATGATTACAAGATTGTGGTTCTCTAGGAACTCCCCCAATGTAAATATGTGGGTTAATGTAGTGAATAAAGTCAAAAGATATGAAAGCATTTATATCTTATATTTATATAAGAAAAGAAAAAATGAGGATAAGTGGAAGAGGATTTGTTTACCCTGGAGGTTTTAGGGAATAGAGGGAGCTTGTAATTTGAAGAAATTTTCCAGTCGCTTCCTTTTTTCCTCCTCTCCCTCCTTTTTTTTCCCCCCAAAGATGCATCGCAAACAGGGGTTGACAGGGTGGTTTGGGTGGGATGGGGTACCAAGGGGTTATGATACAGATGAAAAGAAAAAAAGAAATGTCCAAAATGCCCTAAAAATATTTTAAGGAATTTGGGATTTGTTTTTAAACTTGAATAAAAATGTAGTTACTCCTTAAGTACTAGTTAATGATCTAAAACTTTTCTACTGGACCTCAAAAACATAGATCCAGAATGGTCACTAGAGTATTGCATCACATGTTCTGCCTGGCTGCACAATTCCTAAGCAGAACCCTGGCAGGATCCATACTGCTCTGGAGCGGTGCCAGCCCAATCTCACATCTCCAGTCCTGTAGGGCTCTTTGTCAGGAGCTCTGGCTGTCCCATTGCTCTGAGTGTCTATTGTGTATGCATGAAAAGCTCCATAAAATGAGCATCAAGCCACCTGTTCAACGCTGCCGAGCACACGTCTGAGAGCTTGTCAATTTAATTGAATTATTACAAAGAAGTAGCAAATTAACCCATGCTTTACGTAAGGCCGGCAATTCTATACTGAGCACAATAGATCAGCTTCATATTAGAATTAAAATACTGGCCGCTATTTCTCTTTTTCTTGCCTTATCGTATGTTCAGCATTGCTTTATTGTAGACACATAAGTTACAGGTCTCTTTAACTCAAGCTGTGAAGAAAAATCCTGATGCTCGGTTTAACTGTAATCCAATGGATCTTCCATGAAAAGTTTCCTAAATCCATCTGAAATACTCTAACTAATTATTATCCTGTTTTAAAGGGCTTCTGTCACCAGCGACCTCCCTATCAAACTGTTTGCCCAGACACATAGCTGTGTTCATTAATAATAATGTTAACTTGCATATTAACAAACTATCATGAATAAAAACAGCATTTTATTCAAGTGAACACAGCTATGTGTCTGTGCAAACAGTTGAACAAGGGACGTCGCTAGTGACAGATTCCCTTTAAGCCGCCATCTCCATATGTAGCCTTGCACCGGTAATTGTGAGCCAAGACCACAAACAGATCCACAAACAGAGAAAAAGTATAATGGAAAGATTTACACGTCTTCCATGCTTTGAACGCACGCCTAGTGTTAGCTAAGGCTAGTTTCACACTAGTGCAGCGGTTTTCTTCCGGTCGATGCTTGGCATATTTGCCGGAATGCAGCCGGATCGCCACCAGTCCCCAGTATAATTAACAGACTGCTGGATCTCTAGCGCTAGTGTAGAACTAGCCTTACAGATACTGATGCAAAATATTGTCCAAAATATACAAGTGTGAATGACAACAATGACTACAAGATAGTGATAAGGTTTAGTTATTTAAGGGCTCTTTCACACCTGCGTTCTTGTCTTCCGGCATAGAGTTCCGTAGTCGGGGCTCTATGCCAGAAGAATCCTGATCAGGATTATCCTAATGCATTCTGAATGGAGAGAAATCCGTTCAGGATGCATCAGGATGTCTTCAGTTCCGGAACGGAACGTTTTTTGGCCGGAGAAAATACCGCAGCATGCTGCGCTTTTTGCTCCGGCCAAAAAAACTGAAGACCTGCCGCAAGGCCGGATCCGGAATAAATGCCCATTGAAAGGCATTGATCCGGATCCGGCCTTAAGCTAAACGTCGTTTCGGCGCATTGCCGGATCCGACGTTTAGCTTTTTAGAGTGGTTACCATGGCTGCCGGGACGCTAAAGTCCAGGCAGCCATGGTAAAGTGTAGTGGGGAGCGGGGGAGCAGCATACTTACCGTCCGTGCGGCTCCCGGGGCGCTCCAGAGTGACGTCAGGGTGCCCCAGGCGCATGGATGACGTGATCACATGGCACGTCATCCATGCGCCTGGGGCGCTCTGACGTCATTCTGGAGCGCCTCGGGAGCCGCACGGATGGTAAGTATACCGCTCCCCCGCTCCTACTATGGCAACCTGGACTTTAATAGCGTCCTGGCTGCCATAGTAACACTGAAAGCATTTTGAAGACGGATCCGTCTTCAAATGCTTTCAGTACACTTGCGTTTTTCCGGATCCAGCGTGTAATTCCGCCAAGTTGAGTACACGCCGAATCCGGACAACGCAAGTGTGAAAGAGGCCTTAGAAAGGCAGTGCCATGGCACCCTGTGGGAACTGGCCCTAAAAAGGGGATGTTCTGCTCCTTCCACACATTTGGTTGCAATGGGCTTCAGAAGAGGTTATGGACATATCAGCAGGATAATGGGAAGCACTGTAGGCGATTGCTTTGTACACAGCAGTGCTGGCTGAATATTGGAAACTGCTACTTTGCATATGTTTCTTCTAGTTTCGTCCCCAGTGAAAAGTTGTCAGTAGAATCGATTACTGTCTGCGTTAGTCACAGCTGTTCATGTTCATCCAATAAAGCGGTTGTCTCACAAAGACAACCTTAGTCCATATATCCTAGTAGAGCAAATTGATGCATTGCAAGGGGACCTCTGGTCAGCAGGCCCTCTACTGGCTAAAATGTAGATCTGCTCTATGAGAGTGGCTCCATCTCTGCAAACCATGTATCACATGAAGAGCCATTCTCCAAAGGTCTGGCTGGTTGCAGCTTCACCCCCCAAAAAATCACTTGTTTGCCAGAGGTATGGGGAGTCAAATATGTAGATATGACTGGGTTGTTTGTATCGAGACAACCCATTTAAGGCTACTTTCACACTCTCATTTGGTGCGGATCCATCAAGAATCTGCACAGACGGACCCATTTAGCTAATACAACCGTCTGCATCCTTTCAGAATGGATCCGTTTGTATTATCTGGAACATAGCCAAAACGGATCCGTCTTGAACACCATTGAAAGTAAATCCAAAACGGATCCATTTTCTATTGTGTCAGTGAAAACTGATTCGTCCCCATTGACTTAGGCTGGGTTCACACGGGCGTGTCCGGATTAGGTCCGGATGCGTCCCGGTGTATTGCGGCAAACCTGCGCGAGTAGGTACGCAATTGCAGTCAGTTTTGACTGCGATTGCGTTCCGATGTTCAGTGTGTTTTGGACCATGTGATTGGACCATGTGATCTGACGTTACCACAGGTCCTTTAGCCGGTAGTTCATCATTAAAGAAGTAAACAAGAGACCGGGAACTACGCAATCAAGAGGAGAAGGTGAGTTAATTTCATTTATTTTTTCAACCCTCAATTGATCACCTACTAAGCATTCTGTATTCAGAATGCTATTATTTTCCTTTATAACCATGTTATAAGGGAAAATAATACAGTGAATAGACTGTCACCTAGCAACCATGCGTGAAAATCGCACCGCATCCGCACTTGCTTGCAGATGCTTGCGATTTTCACTCAGCCCCATTCACTTCTATGCGTGATAAACAAACAATATAGAGCATGCTGCGATTTTCACGCAACGCATAACTAATGCGTGAAAATCACAGCTCATGTGCACAGCCCCATAGAAATGAATGGGTCCAGATTCAGTGCGGGTGCAATGCGTTCACCTCCCGCATTGCACCCGCGCGGAAATCTCGCCCGTGTGAACTCAGCCTTACTGTGTCAGAATCCGATTGCCTCTGCATCGTCAGTCTGACACCAAAACACTGCAAGCAGCGTTTTGGTTTCCTCCTCCACAGCGGAATGGAGGAGGAATGGAGGCAAACTAATGCATTCTGAGCAGATCCTTATCCATTCAGAATGCATTAGGGGAAAACTGATCCATTTTGGACCGCTTGTGAGAGCCCTGAACGGATCTCACAAATGGAAAGCCAAAACGCCAGTGTGAAAGTAGCCTAAGACTCATCAGGTGCTTGTGACAGAGCATGTCATACCACTATATTAATGAAACAGTAGTTTCAGTTAGCCAACTGTGCAGTGAAGCGGGGGATCAACTTAGGTCTATTTGCACACTGTCACTTTCTGTTTTCTCTGAATCCCGTCATCTGACAGCTCGTTTATCTCTTATCGCTGATCTCCTGACCTCATAAATACTCATTACAACTAAACTCTTATCAAACTGACATCCATATAATAGGTGATATGTGTCTGATAAGTGGGGGATTGACTGATAACGTGGGTCCTGCGCCAGTCCATATGAACAGAGCAGGGGTGGAGTATGCACGTGGATGCTCACTTAAAGGGAACCTGTCACCGGGATTTTGTGTATAGAGCTGAGGACATGGGTTGCTAGATGGCTGCTAGCACATATGCAATACCCAGTCCCCATAGCTCTGTGTGCTTTTATTGTAAACAATTTGATACATATGCAAATTGACCTTAGATGCGTCCTGTCCCTGAGATGATTCCAGTGTGAAGGAGCCCAGCACTGCCGCGCATCCTCAGAATCTCCTCCTTGCTCCCCGACGTCAGAAAACTAGAGCGCGTGCTGGGCTCCTTCACGCTGCACTCATCTCAAGGACAGGACTCATCTAAGGTTAATTTGCATATGTGTCAATTTTTATTATTTTTACACAATAAAAGCACACAGAACTATGGGGACTGGGTATTGCGGATGTGCTAGCGGTCATCTAGCAACCCATGTCCTCAGCTCTATACACAAAATCCCGGTGACAGGTTCCCTTTAATCTCTATGGGACTGACAGAGAGCCGAGTGCTGGACTTGGCTTCTTTTTAGCAATTCTATAAAGATGACTGGAGGGGCAGCACACAGGCTTGACTGTCAATAAGATGGACCCACACTGATCTCAGACGATCATCACCTATCTTGTGGATAGGTGATGTTTTTAAATCTGGGGACAACCCCTTTAATTATAAGAAGAGATGAGAGAAGTTATGAAAAATTATATTCGGCTGCCTTGCCGAATTTCACAAAGAAATTAGATTTGTGACAAATTACTTAGTCATGAAGCACATTCCCTTGTATATAGCGAACACAATGACCGGGAAAGGTGATCGCGCCGCCCCCCCCCCCGACCCTCTCAGATGCCACGTTCATTACTAATCATGGCACCTTAGGCTACAATTTTGGCCTTTCAGGAGTTAATCAGGTCAAAAAAAAACTCACCTTATCTATTTGCTTGCATAGAGGCCTTCCCGCGGCTATCTTGATTGAAGACAAAGTTAAAAATCTGATATCTCCCCCTACGCGAGATTTTGCTCAGTTTCTGCAATCAAGTTGGCCGCAACAGCCCGTTCACGTGCAAATAGATGAGGTGAGTATGTTTTTTTTAACACCATATCAGGAAAAATTGATTCGTTACCACAAAGCGCAAGGAAATTCAGCTTTACAGCAAATTGAATTTTTCCTGAAATTCGGATCGAAGTCAATTCCTTTGGCTTTGATTCGCACAACACCAATTATTAGAATACCAGAGACTGCTTGGGCACTGGATCTTCAGATATGAGGGACTGAATAAGGAAAAGCTACTGGCCTTTAGGAACTGATAATTAGTGATGAGCGACAGAGGCAATATTCCAATTCGCGATATTTCGCGAATATTTTGTAAAATATTTGTCATATATTCGCGAATTCGAGATTATGTTCTTGATTGCGAAAATCGGCAATGTAATATTCACATAATGCGCGCAAAATACATATACGAATATATAGCGCAATATTGTAAATATTCGCAAATTCTCAAAGTACTGATATTCGCAATTAAAATTCGCTATTCGAATATTCGCACTCAACACTACTGATAATAAATGCATCATCAGAAACAAGATAATAACCAAGAAATTATTCTTCAGTGTACCCTCCGGTTGTCTCATTGGCACAGTTCTACACTTTGAGACTGAGAAATACAAGCATTTAATGTGTAACATAGTCACTGCATGTAGACCCCTTCCCTCAGTACATATTAAAGGTGCTTTCTTTGTATTCATCTAGAGGGATGCTAGAAATATGCATATTTAATGCACCATAAATTGTATATCTTCTTTAATGTGACTGTATGCCAGAATTAAACAGAAGCGGTATGGTCTCACCATGAATGCAAATGACAGAATGCTGAAATGATTGGAATGTGAATGTTCTCGTTTGCATGGCTGTGCTCATAAGTGCTCCTTATTTTTACACAATTCAGAGGAAATTGTTGTTTCCTTTTCAATAACATTTGATCAACATCCTCATTTGTTTGAAAGACGGCAATATTCTTTTGAAGCTGAGCCTCTTATACCTTCAAAGCATCTCGCAGAGCCTTATTTAGTTCTCCCAGTATATCAGTCTGAGAACTACAGATATACAAAGAATCTGCCTATGAGATGATCTCTCTTCCAGATGTTAATGGAAATAGTAAATGACTGAAATGTTTAGTTAGTTTCTGTGGAGTCAGGGCTTGCATTCAGATGTAGGATTATACAGTCGGCCTTATGTCTAGGATATATTGTAGGAAACACAATTTTATTAGCTTTACTATAACTAAACTCATCAATGCACCTTCAAAATATGTTGTCTTGTTTAGCTGGTATTTTTCCCACCTCCCTTATAAACATGCATGCTCAGCTTGGGCGGAAAGCTTCCATCGGACACCTCTATTAGCTGCTTACCCTCTGGAGAACAAAAGGATCAGGCATTGAACTTTAAAAGGCCCAATCGTTCTTATGCCCCACCCCACCCCACATCACCTGTTGAGGGAGAGTTGGCCCATCCCCATGCAAATAATATAGTCAGCTGGTCCCACCAAAATCGCCAGGTTTGCCTGACTTTACTCTCATAAGTACCTTAAAGAGATTGTGCACTTTGAAGGGTGGTTTTGGTGACTCCCCCCTTTCTCCTCTCTTGAGCCGACCTGTGATGGGAATCATACTTACCTGCTTCTGGCTCGCTACTGCTTTTCTCTCCTGCCTTGGCTTTTGTGCTGCGCTCCCAGGATGTCAACTTCTGTTTTGAAGCTCCTGCAGCCAATTGCTGGCTTCAGCAATTAGCTGTTCTCCTTGCATCATGTCAAATAGTCACGTAACGCAAGAGGTACAGGTCACCGCTGAGGCCAGTGATTGGCTGCAGCAGTGTCAAAAGGGAAGTTGACATCTTGGGAACTTCTCGTGCACAGACACATATCTGCTCCTCAGGCTTGTGCATGAAATATCATAAGAGCAGGGGGAGAAGCTGACATCACAGGTCATGTGACCCTCAATGAAATCTGAGATAGCAGCCACTGCACATGCAGACAACCCCTTTAAACACACACAATTAATTGATAAAATGATGTTACTGAACAATTACTCATGGCAAAAAAGACTTTGTGTCCCCAGTGTTTTACTAGCCATTGGCTTCCTGTTAAAGGGTTGTCTGGCTCAAACTATTCTTTGTCTTTAATAAGCCTGACATACTGTAATCTCAACTCCCTTGTATCAGCTACAGTTTTCACAGGTGTACACAAAAATCAATGGGCTGCTATAGTTATGTAGAGTACATTTTCCAAATAATTAGCGATGAGCGAATCGAAGTCCATTTTCCGAATTTCAGGACAAATTCGATTTGTAGCAAAGACGAATTTCCTCGTACTTCGCAATAGCAAATCGACTTAACCTGAAATAGTGTAAAAAAAATAAAAAAAATAATGCTTATCTGATCCATTTGCTCACAACGGGCCAGCTGCCGCTATCTTGCTTGAAGATCTCGGCCGAAATCCCATGCGCAGTGATGTATAATGTCACCATGCCGGCAGGTGTGATAACGTCATCTCAGGCTGTGCAAGATTTCGCATAATGCCTTCAAGCAAGATAGAGGCGGCTGGCCCATCGTGAGCAAATGGATCAGGTATTATTATTATTTTTAATTGTACACTCTGTTATTAATATTAGTGTTGGACAAACATCGGCTGGGACGGTTCGCTAACGCAATCGCGCGAACACGATCAAATGTTCGCGAACCACAAGTTTGCGGTGGGCCCCATTCACTTTAATAGCAGGCGAACCTGAAAAACCTTCAGCTTATATTAGCAGCCATCAAATACTTAGTAGAAGTGCACAAATAGTCCCACAAAATGGACAGTGACATACTAGAGGGGGGAATCAATGACAAAAATTCCAACAAAAAATATGTCTTAATCAGGGGACATTTTTATGTGTCTTAAAGGGAAATTCTCTGAAATGTGCCCTGTCAGAGTCTAGAAAAAAATTATTTTAGGCCATGGGGGTACAGGCCTTAAAAATTAGGCATTCACCTGACATAAAAGAAAGTCTGAATATGTGGCTCGAGGTACATTATGCGGTCAATGGATACAAATTTTACTGTAGGCCACTGGACTGCAGGCCCCAAACATTAGGCATTTACCGGACAGAAAAGATCAAGTGATTATGTGGCCGGAGGTATATTACACGGTCAATGGATATCAATTTTACTGCAGGCCAGTACAAATACAGGTCAAATTTATATGTTTAAAAGAACTAAAAATATAAAATTGGATTAAAAACATGGCTAACGAAATCCCCCCTCTTCAAAAAACCTCTAATGATAATAGTTGAAATTCGATAACAAGTGGTCGTCACTGGTGTTAAATTCCTCCGAGGCCGCAACAATTTTTCATTGACCGCACAGAAAAGAACAAATAAGTATGTGGCTGGAGGTAGACAACACGGTCATTGGATATCAATTTTACAGCAGGCCAGTGGACTACAGGCCCCAAAAATTGTGCATTCAGCGTACAGAAAAGAACAAGGAAGTATGTGACTGGGGGTAGATTACACGGTCATTGTATATCAAGTTTATTGCAGGCCATTGTATTACAGGCCCCAAAAATTATGCATTCACCGTAGAGAAAAGATCAAGTGATTATGTGGCTGGAGGTCTATTAAATGGTCAATGGATATCAATTTTACTGAAGGCCAGTACAAATACAGGTCAAATACATATGTTTAAAAGAACAAAAAAAAAATTGGATTAAAAATCCCCCCTCTTGAAAAAAAACTCTAATGATAATAGTTGAAATACGTGGTTGTCACAGGTTCCTCCTACTATTATTTGTTCTGGGTGGTGGCGGATATTTGTGGGCTGTCATGAGGAAATTCAATTAAACGTGGTCGACTGGTCACATATCTTGAATTCCTCCGAGATCCATGCCTCATTCATTTTTTTAAATCGTGAGCTAGGTGAGTGTGCTTATCGGTCATGATCCCCCTGCTGCGCTGAATGTCCTTTCTGACAGGACACTGGACGAGGGGCAAGCCAAGAGTTCCATGGCAAATTGTGCCAGCTCTGGCCACAGGTCAAGCCTGCACACCCAGTAGTCAAGGGGTTCCTCACTTCTCAGAGTGTCCACATCGGCCGTTAACCCGATGTAGTTGGACACCTGTCGGTCTAGGTGTTCCCTGAGGCTGGATCCGCACTCGGAGGGCGACTGTCGATGGGTTGGCTGCAAGAATGATCTCATATCCGAAGTGACCAACATATCTTCAAACCACCCTCTTCTTGCATGTGCTGTTGGATTGGTACCTGCAAATGTTTCGTTGTGAGTGGAAATTCCTCTGCCAGCGCCCGCAAAAGCAGAATGCAGTATTCCTTGAAGCAAGGGCGAGAAGTGCTGCATTCTGACAGCCCTCTGTGATGCTGGTAACATGTCCGCCATTTTGTGTTTGTACCGGGGGTCTAAGTACGTTGCCACCCAGTACTGAACCTTGCCCTTTATGCTTTTTATACGGGGGTCCCTCTTCAAACACTGGAGCATGAAGGCCCCTATTTACACTAAACTGGAAAATCTTCTAAAATAGCCAGAGATTTTCCTGGCCTGCCGCAAGACGTCCTGGACCCCGGGGTATTTGGCAACAAATCGCTGCCAGACTAAGTTCAGGACGTGTGCCATGCATGGCAAGTGTTTCATTTTGCCCTGTTTCAGCGCGCTCAGCAGATTGGCACCATTGTCGCACACCACTTTACCAACTGTTAAATTGAGCGGGGTTAGCCACTGATCGGCCTGTGACCGCAAAGCTGAAAGGAGTGCAGGAGCGGTGTGGCTCTTGGCTTCCAGGCACAACAGCTGCAGCACAGCATGACAACTTCTCACCTGGCACATCAAATAGGTTCTGGGGAGCTTGGGGGCGCAGCGGAAGAGGCGGTAGCAGTGGAAAAGGAGGAGTCAGCCAAGGAGGAGACAGAGGATGGAGTAGAAGGAGGAGAAAAAGAGGCAGGCGTGCATGCAATCCGTGGCGGTAACACCAAATTTACATGGGTGTCACGGGTTGCATCCTTGACCGTCGTCAGAAGGTTCACCCAGTTTGCTAGACCACGTGTCTGTGGTCAGATGTATCTTGGCCTCGACACTGAGTGTCAGAGATACATTCACTTATCGCTAAACGTGGCCACATAGCTCCAGGATGCCCTTCTATTTCCTTCCAGGGACCTTCCATTGTGGTGTGCCAATGGCCACAAATTTTCTAAAGGCCTCCGAGTCCACCAGTTTATATAGCAGTAGTTGGCGGGCTAGCAGTTCCGACAAGTCATCGGTCAGCCGTTGGTCAAGAGGGTTATCTGGCGTCATCAACTTTTTACGCTTGAACATTTGGGCTAGGGAAGCCTGCCTTGTGCCAGATGAATGCGATGATGCAGTGGAGTACAAATGGGAGAAGGAGAAGAGGCAGGACGTGGAGCGCTGGGAGTGTGGATTTGTGAGTTCTGATGGGGTTGCTCCCACTGGGCTCAGTGATGGGAGGCCATGTGAGTTTTGGAGTTACTGCAACTTATGCATTGACAGCTAGAGATAGCCTTGTGGTTTGCCCGGCGGTCGTTTCACGGCTAACTTTGCTCATTCGCGATTCGCCGAACATGCAAACATATGGCGATATTCGCACGCGCCATATTTTTTTGCATTGCGCTGAACTTTGACCTATGACACATCCATCAGGTAGGACAAGACAGCCAATTGAGACATTTCAGCACATAGACACTCCCCCAACCTTATAACAGAACCCGATCTGGCAGCCACTTTACATTATGTGTTTTGCCAGTGTAGGTAAAGGAGAGGTTGCATTTTGGAGCAGGACCAAACGCTAGCTAATAGTGCCACAAAAGTCCTTTTAAGGACTGGTATAGGTGTGCTATCGATAGGTGTGATATAGAGGGGTGTGATATACTTATAATATACTTTCTAACATAGAAATTATATTATATTGTATTTGTATTGTGCAGCAGTTGTGTGCGGTTCTGCTGTGATACCGCAGCTAGATAGAGGAACAAATGCAATTGGAGTAACTAATTGCAACGGGTGGGATATACCTGTTGCCCCCCAAAAAATGCTTGAGTGCTGCGATATACCTTCTTCCACAAAATCCTTATTGAGGGGTGCTATTGCTATATACCTTCATCCACCAAATACTGATTGAGGGCTGCGATACACCTACTTCCACAAAATACTGATTGAGGGGTGCTATATACCCTTTTCCACCAAATGCTGATTAAGAGGTGCCATATACCTTCTTCCGTCAAATAGTGATTGAGGGGTGCTATTGCTATATATCTTCTTCCACCAAATACTGATTGAGGGCTGCGATACACCTGCTTCCACAAAATACTCACTGAGGGGTGCTATATACCTGTTTCCACCAAACAGTGATTGAGGGGTGCTATTTACTTGTTTCCACCAAATACTGATTGAGGGGTGCTATTGCTATATACCTTCTTTTACCAAATACTGATTGAGGGCTGCGATACACCTGCTGCCACAAAATACTGATTGAGTTATGCCATAAACCTGTTTCCGCCAAATACTGATTGAGGGGTGCTATATACCTGCTTCCACAAAATCCTGATTGAGGGGTGCTATATACCTGTTTCCGCCAAATACTGATTGAGGGGTGCTATATACCTTCTTCCACAAAATACTGATTGAGGGTGCTATTGCTATATGCATTCTTCTACTAAATACTGATTGAGGGTTGTGATACACCTGCTTCCACAAAATACTGATTGAGGGGTGTCATATACCTGTTTCCCGCTCAATTTGACAGTTAGTAAAGTGGTGTGCAACAATGGTGCCAATCTGCTGATCGCGCTGAAACGGCAAAATGACACACGTGCCATGCACACGTCCTGTGCAGAAATTCGTCTTGAAACTTAGTCGTGCAGCGATTCGTTGCCAAATACCCCAGGGTCCAGGAAGTCTTGCAGCAGGCCAGGAAAATCTCTGGCCATTTTAGAAGATCTTACACAGCCATGGCTCGCCTGGCTGACGTTCAGCGGTGACACCACTTGCCCGCCAGACGTCTGATTTGTGACTGCCCGACGTGCTGAAACTCCACCATGTATATGCTTGATAGACTGCTCCAGCATAAATGTGCCATTAACGACTAACTGTAGGAACTGTGCGGCAGCACAGGTTCTGGGGAGCTTGTTTTTTTTTCACCGCGCCAGTGGCTGCTTATGCGCGACGCTCATGCAGACTTCTGTAGCCATTTGATATGATCACCAAACTGGTCAGTCGCAGCCAGGGCGCCATCAGTGACATCGTACCTTATGCCTTCTTTCTGGAGCATGCATTGCGTTGTTTCAAGGATCAAGCTGTCGAGGAGCAGGAGCTGGAAGATGAGTAAGTCGCAATGCTGGATGAATTCCCATCTGAGACAAGTCAGCAGGAGTCTGAAGAGGAGTCAGAAGAGGATGGTGGCTGGGGGGAGGAGGAGGAGGAGGAGCAAGAAGAGCAAGCTTTAAACTTTTCGGGAATCCCTGGTGTTGTCCGTGGCTGGTGGGAGGAGACCGAGAACGACATTATCCTGGGCAATGAGCAGGAGCTAATTTAGTGCAACTGGGGCCTTCATACTCCAGTTTTTGAAGAGGGACCCCCATATAAAAAGCATAAAGGTCAAGGACCTCTACTGGGTGTCAATGTACTTAGACCCCCGTTACAAACACAAAATGGCAAACATGTTTCCAGCGCCACAGAGGGCTGTCAGAATGCAGCATTTCCAGGCCTTGCCGCGAGAGATGCTGCATTCTGCTGTTGCAGGCAATGGCAGAGTAATTTCCACCCACAGTGAAACAGGTGCGGGTACCAAGACCGCCTAGACCGACAGGTGTCTGACTACATCAGGTTAACGGCAGATGTGGATGCTCTGAGATGCAAGGAACCCCTTGACTACTGGATGTGCAGGCTTTACTTGTGGCCAGAGATGGCACAATTTGCCATGGAACTCTTGGCTTGCCCCTCATCGAGTTTCCTGTCCGAAAAGACGTTCAGCGCGTCAGGGGGGATCGTGACCAATAAGCGCACTCGCCTAGCTCACAACAGTGTGGACTACCTCACATTTTTTAAAATGAATGAAGCATGGATCTCGGAGGAATTCAACACCTGTGATGACCACGTGTAATTGAATTTCCTCATGCCAGCCCACACATATCCGCCACCACCCAGAACAAAGAATGGTCCTTGCCTTATGCATATACAGCAGCATTAAAGGCCTTTTATGACAGGTGAATGCCTAATTTTGGGGGCTTGTACTGGCCGACAGTTACATTTTAATCCTGTGACCGCCTAGTATACCTCCAGCCACAGAATCCTGAGGCTGGAGAACGGCGAAACGTACGTCGGGGAGATCCAGAGCCTTAACCTGACCCCTCTAGACTGATTCCACATTTCATCAAACAGTTAGTAGCTTCAGACATTAGCTCCACAAATCAGCATTATGCTCACTGCTTAGGTGATAGTCTCTTTAATATAGTAACATGGGTGTTTGCTCCTAGTATAATGTTCCTAGTGCACCCCAGATACATATCTTCACTGAGTCCACCATTGTGCAGTGTTTAGACCTAGATGATCCCTTTCCATGAGAATAGTCATATTTCATAAAAAGGCTCTTTAGCTATTAGTTAGCTTCACTTTAAAGGCTTGATACTACTTTTACAATAAATTGTTATAAGTGATGTAATCATGTTCATATTTTGATTTTCTAATAAAGATAATATATATTTTAAAACCATATGGGATCCTTTGTACTCATTAAATTAAGGTGTTCATTGATATTTCTGAGTACCCCAGTAACAGCAGAGTTACTAATTTTTGACCGACTAGGTATTATATCCAAAGTTCTTTGCTGTCAGGTGAATGCCTATTGCCTAATTTTTGGGGCCTGTACTCGCCGACAGGTCAGAGGGCAGAGTCGGTGTTTCCCCGTTTTGTGGTTCAATAAGGTATGTTGTATCAGGTAAACCAGCTGCGAGGTAAATTAATTGAATAGTTGGTAGTGCCCCAGGCTTATCACAAACTTGTGTTAGAGTTAGCCCACCAGCATGTTCTCAGGGGTCATATGAGCATGGAGAAAACACAGGGCCGGATACTACAACGGTTTTACTGGCCCAGTGTGTTCAGAGAGGTAGAAGAATATTGTAAGTCTTGCCCAACCTGCCAGATAACGAGCCCCCAGCCACATTTTCACAGTCCCCTGCCGATTATCGAGGTCCCGTTTGAGCGAATCGCTATAGATCTCGTAGGCCCGGTACCGAAGTCCACTAGAGGGCACCAACACATCTTCGTCATCCTCGACTACGCCACTCGGTACCCGGAGGCAGTGCCACTGCGTCATACATCAGCCAAACTCATAGCTAAGGAGTTAATGGAGATGTTTTCTCGAGTGGGTCTGCCTAAGGAGGTTCTGACTGACCAAGGGACCCCATTTATGTCCAATGTCATGAGGGAACTTTGTAAGTTTCTCCACATAAAACAGCTACGGACATCCGTGTATCATCCGCAAAGGCATGGCCTGGGAGAGCGGTTTAATCAAACTTAAAAAATATGCTAAAAAGAGTGGTGTCTAAGGATGGGAGGGACTGGGACCTTCTTCTGCCCTATCTCATGTTCGCAGTGCGAGAGGTGCCCCAGGCCTCTATTGGGTTCTCGCCCTTCGAACTGCTATTCTGCAGACATCCTCACAGTCTGTTGGACGTTGCCAAAGAGGCGTGGGAACAACAACCCACACCGCACAAAAGTGTTGTTGAGTACGTCACCCAGATGCAGGGACAGATGGAAACAGTGTTACGTGTTGTTAAGGAGCATATGGAGGCACCGCAGCGAGCCCAAAGTAGGGTTTATAATTGGCAGGCTCGTGTGCGGAGCTTTAACCCGGGTGATCGTGTATTGGTTCTTGAACCAACCGTAGACAGTAAGTTCCTAGCTAGGTGGCAGGGCCCTACGAGGTACTTGAAAAAATTGTAGAGGTAGATTACAAGGTACACCAGCCAGGGAGCTGAAAGCTGGAGCAGGTGTACCATGTGAATCTGCTCAGACCATGGAAAGACAGGGAAACCTGTACTGAAGACAACCCGCGACCAGGGTCGGTATTTTGTGGAAGCAGGTATATCGCAGACCTCAATCAGTATTTTGTTGAAGCAGGTATATCAAACCCCTTAATCAGTATTTTGTGGAAGCAGGTATATTTCAGGCCTAAATCAATATTTGGTGGAAACAGGTATATTGCAGCCCTCAATCAGTATTTTGTGGAAGCAGGTATATCAAACCCCTTTATCAGTATTTTGTGGAAGAAGGTATATCGCAGGCCTCAATCAATATTTGGTGGAAACAAGTATATCGAACCCCTTAATCTGTATTTTGTGGAAGCAGATATATCGCAGCCCTCAATCAGTATTTTGTGGAAGCAGGTGTATAAAACCCCTTAATCAGTTTTTTGTGGAAGCAGGTTTATCGCACCCCTCAATCAATATTTGGTGGAAACAGGTATATCAAACCCCCTAATCAGTATTTTGTGGAAGCAGGTATAGCGCATCCCTCAATCAATATTTGGTGTAAACAGGTATATCGAACCCCTTAATCTGTATTTTGTGAAAGCAGGTATATCGCAGGCCTCAATCAGTATTTTGTGGAAGCAGGTATATCAAACCCCTTAAAATCAGTATTTTGTGGAAGCAGGTATATCACAGCCCTCAGTCAGTATTTTGTGGAAGCAGGTATATCAAACCCCCTAATCATTATTTTGTGGAAGCAGGTATATCGCAGCCCTCAATCAGTATTTTGTGGAAGAAGGTATATCACACCCCTCAATCAGTTTTTTTGGGGGCAACAGGTTTTCACATCCATTGCAATTAGTTGTTCCTGCTGCGCAATACAAATGCACTATAATATACTTTCTACGTTACAAAGTATATAATAAGTATATCATTCCCCTCAGTATATCACACCTATCAATAGCACACCTATACCAGTCCTTGAAAGGACTTTTGTGGCCCTATTAGCTAGCATTTGGTGTCCCTAACAGCCTGTCCCTGCTCCACAAAGCAACCTCTCCCTACACAGGAAAAACACAGAATGTAAAATGGCTGCCAGATCGGGTTCTTTTATAGGGTGGGGGTGTGTCCATGTGCTGAAACATCTCAATTGGCTGTCCTTTCCCACCTGTTGGATGTGTCATGGGTAGAGTTGAGCGGACACTTGGATGTTCGTGTTCAACGGGTTCCGAAATTGACCCAAACTTGACCCCGAACCCAAACACCATTGAAGTCAATGGGGACCCAAACTTTTGAGCACTAAAATGGCTGCAAAAAAGTCATTGTGAAGGACTTTGATGCAATTGCCTATATGCTTCAGTTTAATTCTCTCCCTGCTATTTTAAGGTCTATATTGTTCGGTTCCAAATGTCAAGAATGAATGTATTTGTGTACCGAACAGGGAGGATGAAATTATGTTTGTATGTGGGATGGAAAGTACTTTTCTGAAAAGTGTTAAAAGTTGTAAATGTTCTGGCCAGCAGACAATTGAGCTGTGTGTATTCTGAAAGTGTTAAAAGTTGTAAATGTTCTGGCCAGCAGACAATTGAGCTGTGTGTATTGTTAAAACTCAATTATCTAGCCGGGCCCAGAGGAGGAGTTTTATGCTGCATAAATTGTGAGTTCTGTGTGCCAGTAAAGTTAGTCTCGTGTTTCCAGCAATAAGTTTTGACTCATGTGTGGATTACTCGGCGATTCCAGGGATATTCCTACTCGTGGAATATTGGGTGATTTTCTTTCATGGGAAGAAGGGAATGCTTGACGGGATATTTTCTACTACCGTCACAGTCATGTAGGGCTAGAGGGCTGCAAATGGCATCAAAATGTGGTTAAGAGCATGGCAAGTGCTCTTCAAACAAATGTTAATAGGGAAATGACTTAAAATAACATAAAATGCGTAAAAATAAAAAAATATAATCTTGATCTTGGAGGACGAGGTCCATATGGAGTGAGGAGGCGGTGGATGTGGCGGTGTAGGTGGAAGTAGTGGTGGAGGATGAGGAGGTAGCCTACACTGCTTTTTGGTTTTATTATTTTTTTTGTTTAAATTAGGGTACACCCCAAAACATTGAGAAATATAACCTGTTATAACCCCCTCCAGCCGTGCTAAACAGACGTTTAGACAATACACTGGCTGCAGGGCAGGCCAGCACCTCCAATGCGTAAAGGGCAAGCTCAGGCCATATGCCCAATTTGTAGACCCAGAAGTTGAGGGGGGCAGACCCATCAGTCAGTACCTGTAGGCGTGTGCACACATACTGCTCCACAATGTCGCACGTCCCGTGATGTCCACAATACAATTGAATATCTGCTCTATCAACTTTCGATGTTCTTTTCTGCGCCTACTATGTTGATCACGGTTAGCGGTGAATCAGGGTTCCATGCCGGAGAAGGAGAGTGAGAAAGGGAGACCACATCCAAGGGAGGTCAATGGCTGCAATGTGATCAAGCTAAAATGTGGGACAAATTATTGAAGCCGAAGTAAAGGAGGGGGCGCGTGACAATTACCCACTCCCGACTCGGGGAGGTAGTGATGATAAATAACAATATAGGACTCTTAAGATGCCCTGTTATTGGAATGATTATTAAAAAATTATAGGGAATGTCACTGGGATATTTTGGATTTGGAAACGTTAGACAGGAGAGGCCCTGCTGCCGCTTTGTTAACTCTAGATAACTTCTGCCTGATCGCACGTCCCTGTGACGTCCAGGATCCCATTGGATATCAACTTTCGATGTTCTTTTCTGCGCCTACCATGTTAATCACGGTTAGCGGTGAATCAGGGTTCCACGCCGGAGAAGGAGCGTGAGAAAGGGAGACCACATCCAAGGAAGGTCAATGGCTGCAATGTGATCGAGCGGAAATGTGGGACAAGTTATTAAAGCAGAAGGATTGAATTAAAGGGCCAATTAAAGATGAATTTTAGAAATTTAAGTCCCTGTCACCTATGCAGAGCCGTTTTTTTTTTTTCATCGCTAGAAATGGGTTAATGTCACCCACCAATGGAACAGATGATTTTTAGAAATTTCGGTCCTTGTCACCTATGCAGAGTAGAGGTTTATTCACTGCAAAAATTGTAAAATGTCACCCAAGAATGTAAGAGAAAAATGTGTGAAATGTATTAATCTGTCTACTAGGTAGAGCAGGGTTATATTACAGCCAAAAATCGGTGAATGTCACCCAGCTATGTAACAGAAAAATTTGTGAAATTTATTAACCTGTCCACTAGGTAGAGCAGGGGTATATCACAGCCGAAAATTGGTGAATGTCACCCAACTATGTAACAGAAAAATTTGTGAAATGTATTAACCTGTCAACTAGGTAGAGCAGGGGTATATCACAGCTAAAAATTGGTGAATTTCAACCGAAAATGTAACAGACAAACTAGTGAAATTTATTTACCTGTCTATTAGATAACGCAGGGGTATATTACAGCCAAAAATTAAAGAATGTCACCCAAAATGTAACAGACAAATTAGTGAAATTTGTTTACCTGACTACTAGGTAGAGCAGGGGTATATCACAGCCAAAAATTGGTGAATGTCACCCGAAAATGCAACAGACAAATTAGTGAAATTTGTTTATCTGTCTATTAGGTAGAGCAGAGATATATCACAGCCCAAAATTTGTGAATTTCACCCGAAAATGTAACAGACAAAATAGTGAAATGACATAATTTTTTTTTTTTTAAAACGTACAAATTAAAAAAAATAATCTGGATGTATGAGGTGGAGGTTCATATGGAGTAGGAGGTTGAGGAGGCGGTAGACGTAGCGGTGTAGGTGGAAGCGGCGGTGGAGGAGTACGAGGTAGTGAACACAGTTTTTTTTAAATTAGGGTACACCTCAAAACAGTGGGAAATATAAAAAATACAACAATGAGCAATTGCGCTGTAGTATAACAATGGCTGGGTAAGGCTGGTATACATGTCTATTCTGCACAAGGTACAGGCAAGTCCTGTGGGATCTATGACTGGTTCATTTTAATGAACGTGAGCTTGTCCACTTTGGCTGTGGATAGGCGGCTGCGCTTGTCTGTGATAACGCCCCCTGCCGTGCTGAACACACATTGAGATATTACACGCACCTCCAAGGCGTAAAGGGCAAGCTCAGGCCATGTGCCCAATTTGAAGACCCAAAAGTTAAAGGGGGCAGACCCGCCATTCAGTATGTGTAGGGGTGTGCAAACATACTGCTCCACCATGTTGTTTAAAGGCTGCCTCCTGCTAAGACGTTCCATATCAGCTGGTGGTGCTGGTTGTTGTGGCGTGCTGACAAAGCTTTTCCACATTTCGGCCATGCTAACCCTGCCTTTTGAAGTGCTGGTGGTGCCCCAGCTGCGTTGTCAACCTCTTCCTCCTCCTCTGCCTTGGTCTTGTGCTTCCACTGTACCTCTGCTGTCAAGTGGGAATGCCACCAGCAGCGCGACTACCAGCGTGCACTTGTACTCGCGCATCTTACGATCACGCTCCAGTGACGGAATTAAGGACGGTACGTTGTCCCTTGTAACTGGGATCCAGCAGCGTGGCCACCCGGTAATCAGCACAAGTTAGAATGTGGGCAACTCGGCTGTCGCTGCGGAGATACTGCAGCATGTAATCGCTCATGTGTGTCAGGCTGCCCAGAGGCAACGACAAGCTGTCCTCTGTGGGAGGTGTATCGTCTGTCTACTCTGTATCCCCCCAGCCAAGCACCAGTGATGGCCAAGAGCTGGTTTGGGTGCCACCCTGCTGTGAACACGGTTCCTCCTCTTCCATCTCCTCCTCCTCATCCTCCACCTCCTCATCCTCCAGAACTGTGCCCTGGCTGGACAATTGTGTACCTGGAGTTTGTGGGTGCAGGAACCCACTCTCGGAGCCACTTATGAATGACTGGCTGGAAACCCTATGAAATTATCCCTCTTCCTCCTCCTCCTCCTCCTGTGCCACAAGCGTTTTTTCAATGAGGCATAGAAGAGGGATAGTAACGCTGAGAACGGCGTTATCGGCACTGGCCATGTTGGCGGAGTACTCGAAACAGTGCAACAAGGAATATAGGTCTCGCATGGAGGCCCAGTCAGTTGGTGGTGAAGTGGTGCTGTTCTGCAGAGCGACTCACCCGTGCGTGCTGCCGAAGTTACGTTGCAGCGCTGACAGTCGAGCAGCAGCAGGGTGAAAACGCCAAAAGCGCGCACAGGCGGCCCGCTCTTTCTGCAGCAGCTCTGACATATCGGGGTCATTTTTAAGGAATCTTTGCACCATCAAATTCAGCACATGCGCCAGGCAAGGGATGTGCATCAAATTAGCTAGTCCCAGAGCTGCTACGACATTTTTCATATTATCGCGCTACACCAGGCAGGACTTGAGGCTCACTGGCACCAACCCCTCATCAGTCTGTTGTTCCATGCCCGTCCACAGCTCCTGTGCGGTGTGGGGTTTGTCCCCCAAACAGATACATTTTAAAACTGCCTGCTGTCGTTTACCCCTGGCTGTGATGAAGTTGGTGGTGAAGGTGTTACGCTGACCGGATGAGTAGGCGGTAGAGGATGAGGAAGCGGAGTAGGAGGAGGAAGCAACAGGAGGCAAACTGAAGCGCCCTGCATACCTTGGTGGTGGAAGGACATGCGCCAAACTGCTATCCGCCTCAGGCCCAGCCACCACTGCATTTACCCAGTGTGCTGTTAGGGAGATATATCAACCCTGACCGTGCTTACTGGTCCACGTATCCGTAGTTAGGTCGACCTTGCCACCGATGGCGTTGCACAGTGCACACCTGATTTTGTCCCCCACTTGGCTGTGCAGGGAAGGGATGGCTCGCCTGGAAAAGTAGTGGTGGCTGGGCACGACGTACTGTGGGACAGCCACCGCCATAAGGCTTTTAAAACTCTCCGTCTCCACCAGACAGAATGACAGCATTTTAAAGGCCAGGAATTTGGAAGTGCTGGCATTCAGTAATTCCGTTCCAGTGTTTGGGAGATGGAGAGCTGAACGCTTCCGTGGGACATTGTGGAGATGCTTGGTGACCCAGGTGGTGGTGTTGCTGGCAGATACTCTGTTTGCGGGGTGGCAGGTGCCACTGTCATTCCAGAGGGGGATGAAGATGCCGAGACTGCAGCAGAAGAGGAAGCAGGAGGAGCCAGAGACCTTTCTTTGTTTTTGAGGTGTCTACTCCACTGCAGCTTGTGCTTTGCAGGTTGAGAATGTATATGCCTCGCTTCAGGCTCTGATTGCACAGCATGCAAACCACTCTTGTCTTGTCGTCAGCACATTGTCTGAAGAACTGCCACGTCAGGGAACTCCTTGGAGCTGGCTTTGGTGTGCTCGGTTCCATCATCTGAGACGTGCTGCGGTGGTCCTCCCATGTACTCATCTTGAAACATAGGTGGTTTGGGATCGGTGCACTCAATCTCTTCCACTTCAGTGGCAGGGCTATGTGGATGGTCCTGGGAAACCCTGCTAGCAGAGTCATCAAAAAGCAGAAGAGACTGCAGAATGACTTAGGGTTTAGACTGCAGATTTGCAAGAGGGTGAGGTGAAAGACTGATGGACATCGGCTGCAGGTGCTAACTGTGATCTTTCAGCAGTAGACTGGGTGGGAGACAATGTGAAGGAACTGGAGGCACTGTCAGCAACCCAATCTATCACCTGTAAGCCTCACCAGTCGTAGAGCCGGATTATCCCGACCAAATAACGCTGAAGGTTCTGTTGCCTACTCGCACCTGAAGAAGGTGTTTCACTTGTGTGCATAGCTGGCACAGATCGACCATGTTCTATCCCTGCAACAGGAGCTCCACCAGCAGCACCACGACCGGGGGCCATGTCCCTTATTAGACGCTCTCCTTATTCTCCGCATATTTAGGATTTTGCCCAAAATGGGTGTTTTTTTAATAACAGAGGAAAACAGCAGTATCTAACGCGTGTATTTCAAACTGACAGATGCAGCAAAGGCCGCAAATTTAGTATTTTGCCCAAAAAGGGTGTTTTTGTAATAACAGAAGATAACAGCAGTATCTAACTCGTGTATTTCACACTGACAGATTCAACAAAGGCCGCAAATTTAGTATTTTGCCCAAAAAGGGTGTTATTTTTTTATAACAGACAATAACAGCAGTATCTAACTCATGTATTTTACACTGACAGATGCAGCAAAGGTCGCAAATTTAGTATTTTGCCCAAAAAGGGTGTTTTTTTAAATAACAGAAGATAACAGCATTATCTAACGCGTGTATTTCACACTAACAGATTCCGCTAAGGCCGCAAATGTAGTATTTTGCCCAAAAAGGGTGTTTTTTTTTTTTTTATAACAGAAGATAACAGCATTATCTAATGCGTGTATTTCACACTGACAGATGCAGCAAAGGCTGTAAAATTTAGTATTTTGCCCAAAAAGGGTGTTTTTAAAAACCCAGAAAATTATTGCAGTATTTTAGGCTTAAATTTCACACTGTGGTCACAGAAATAAATTACCCTTAAAATATAACCTTTATTAAATACGATAATAAAATAGATATTCCCTCAAAAATGTGATATATATATATATAGAGAAAAATCCGCCTAAATGGGCGTGATTTAATTATCAATCCAAAGTACCTCTAACATTGATAAACAGTTACATAGAGGTAAATGTGGATAAATAGGAGGATGCAGGGCACCAATTACATAACATAAAAACCAGATACCTTATCATAGGGGTTAATACCCTTTAGTTACAGAACGGCTAAAAATACATAACAGAATTTATAGAACTGTTAGCAGCCATGTGCTAGTTACTCACGGTACCCAGGTATGATATATTGGTGATCACAGATGAAAGGATGCTAGTAGTCAACGATTGGAAATTCCTTTTCACCTTGATGCCGGCGACAACTGAATTGATGCGAAGGTGTCATAGTCGAAGCCAGCTGAGAGGAGGTCAGGGAAGGTGTAACCCTAAATATCTCTAGGGGGTCTCCCTACCTAACTGTGGAGCACCCGCCCTAATGTGCCCTGGATGCCCCTAAAAACCACATTAATAATACTAAAAGTCGTCCCGACACGTTTCCTCAACAGGTAGCGAAGGTTCCTCAGGGGACAAATAATAATCTGGTGGTGATGTCACAGATGCTGGCCGCCTAGATGATAAGAGGTGCAAAGAATGTCTAAACAAACCATATCTTTATACAGACGCCACTCTCCAGGTGCCGCCGCTCAAGAATCAAAAAACTTAAGTGACGATACATCACTTCCGGTATTTGTAAAGCAGAATGCGTTCCACCGCTGATGTACTTCCGGTATATGGAACGCAAGCAGCGTTCCAAACTCACAGGACATTGGCACAGAGGGATTATTACCCAGGATAAATGTGCAACATTGCATAGAGCATAAACAACATCATGAGAGGCTGAGAGGCATGTGGTATGGGATCAATATCCATATAACGTATATTAGTTAGATTATTACAAATATGAATGGACAAACTGGGATAAGAGCCAGTAGGGCATAAGACGGAGGGTATGTATGTAGAAAGAGGATAATAAACGGGGGTCAAGGATATAATAACCATAAACCCACGAATCCTCGTAGATAACACAAAACGCACAGGACCTATTTTGGTCTGATGAATAAGGCAGATAAAAATGCATAGATAAATATAAGAAGCAGGATAAATTAAACACTTAAGTAGTTACGCAAGGGTGTGTTCTCAGAGAAAGCAGGCAAAAGATATCTGTTTATTTAGGCCAGAGGGAGACACCGTCTTGAGACGGTGGATCCATTGAGCCTCTTTACGTAGAATTTGTTTGTCCCAGTCACCGCCACGGGCGGATTTACGAACAACCTCAATGACCTGAAAAACAATCGTCTACTTTTTGCAGTGTCTCTACTAATAAAATCTACCAAATTAGGGACTTTGCAAGACACAGGGTGTGGTCTATCTCTGCACATGTACCTGTCCCCTCAACTATGTTGGGAAGACCAAAAGGGAACTACAACAAAGGCTGGGTGACCATTTGAGTCATATCAATCATACACGGGATAAACATGTTACTGAATTCCATCAGGGAGACCCTAGAGCTATTGTTTTTCAAGTCATTGAGGTTGTTAGTAAATCCGCCTGTGGCGGTGACTGGGACAAACAAATTCTACGTAAAGAGGCTCAATGGATCAACTGTCTCAAGTGTCTCCCTCTGGCCTAAATAAACTTATATATTTTGCCTGCTTTCTCTGAGAACACACCGTTGCGTAACTACTTAAGTGTTTAATTTATCCTGCTTCTTATATTTATCTACGCATTTTTATCTGCCTTATTCATCAGATCAAAATAGGTCCTGTGTGTTTTGTGTTATCTACGAGGATTCGTGGGTTTATGGTTATTATATCCTTGACCCCTGTTTATATTATCCTCTTTCTACATACATACCCTCCGTATTATGCCTTACTGTCTCCTATCCCAGTTTGTCCATTCATATTTTTAATAATCTAACTAATATACATTATATGGATATTGGTTCCATACCACACGCCTCTCAGCCTCTCATGATGTTTTTATGCTCTATGCAATGTTGCACATTGATCCTGGGTATTAATCCCTCTGTGCCGATGTCATTCTGCGTTCCAAATACCGGAAGTGATGTATCGTCACTTCCGGTTTTTGATTCTTGAGCGGCGGCACCTGGAGAGTGGCATCTGTATAAAGGTATGGTCTGTTTGGACATTCTTTGCACCTCTTATCATCTAGGCGGCCAGCATCTGGGACATCACCACCAGATTATTATTTGTCCCCTGAGGAACCTTCGCTACCTGTTGGGGAAACACGTCGGGACTACTTTTAGAATTATTAATGTGTTTTTTAGGGGCATCCAGGACTCATTAGGGTGAGCCGTCGATTGAGTGGGGTTGCCCTTTTCGGGGGCGGGTGCTCCACAGTTAGGTAGGGAGACCCCTAGGGATATTTAGGGTTACACCTTCCCTGACCTACTCTCAGCTGGCTTCGACTATACCACCTTCGCATCAATTCAGTTGTCGTCGGCATCAAGGTGAAAAGGAATTTCCAATCGTTCACTACTAACATCCTTATATCTGCGATCACCACTATATCATACCTGGGTACCGTGAGTAACTAGCACATGGCTGCTAACAGTTATATCAATTCTGTTATGTATTTTTAGCCGTTCTGTTACTAGAGGGTATTAACCCCTATGATACGATATCTGGTTATTATGTTATGTAATTGGTGCCCTGAATCCTCCTACTTATCCACATTTACCTATATGTAGCTGTTTATCAATGTTAGAGGTACTTTGGATTGATCACGCCTATTTAGGCGGATTTTTCTCTATATCTGTATATATATACATCACATTTTTGAGGGAATATCTATTTTATTATCGTATTTAATAAAGGTTATATTTTAAGGGTAATTTACTTCTGTGACCACTTTACATTTCACACTGACAAATGCTGCATAGGCCCCAGATGGAGGGTATTGCCAAAAATGGGTGCCTTTTTAAACCCAGAAAATTATTGCAGTATAACAAGCTTGTATTTAACAATGACAGATGCAGCAAACGCCGCTAAATTAGGATTTTGCCTAAAATGGGTGTTTTTTAATAACAGAATATGACAGTTGTATCTAACGCTTGTATTTCACACTGACAGGTGCAGTAAGGGCTGTAAAATGTAGTATTTTGCCCAAAAAGGGTGTATTTTAAAACCCAGAAAATTATTGCAGTATTTCAAGCTTAAATTTCCCACTGACAAATGCTGCATAGGCCCCAGATGGAGGGTATTGCCAAAAATGGGTGCTTTTTTAAACCCAGAAAATTAGTGCAGTATTTCAAGCTTGTATTTAAAGGGCTTCTGTCACTCCACTAAACTCATATTTTTTTTTTTGGTCTCCCTAAAATCCTTATGCTGCGATTTCTCAATACATATAGCTATTACTCTGTTTGGTTCAGTAGTTCTATAAAAAAACGGACTTTTATATTATGCAAATTACCTCTCTAGCAGCAGGTAGGGCGGCTACCTGCTGCTAGCAGCCGCATCCTCCATTCATAATGACGCCCCCTCCTCATGTTGATTGACAGGGCCAGCGGACGCGCTCGTCCTCTGACTGGCCCTGACTGCGTTTTAAATCTCGCGCCGGTCTTCAGTTGGCGCAGGCGCACTGAGTGGAGGACACTCGCTCGGCCGCTCCATCCTCAGTGCGCCTGCGCCGGGTGTACATGTGACGTCATCAGCACAGGCGCACTGAGGATGGAGCGGCCGAGCGAGCGTCCTCCACTCAGTGCGCCTGCGCCAACTGAAGACCGGCGCGAGATTTAAAACGCAGACAGGGCCAGTCAGAGGACGAGCACGTCCGCTGGCCCTGTCAATCAACATGAGGAGGGGGCGTCATTATGAATGGAGGATGCGGCTGCTAGCAGCAGGTAGCCGCCCTACCTGCTGCTAGAGAGGTAATTTGCATAATATAAAAGTCCGTTTTTTTATAGAACTACTGAACCAAACAGAGTAATAGCTATATGTATTGAGAAATCGCAGCATAAGGATTTTAGGGAGACCAAAAAAAAAAAATTAGTTTAGTGGAGTGACAGAAGCCCTTTAACAATGACAAATGCTGCAAAGGCCACAGATGTAGGGTCTTGCAAAATATGGGTGATTTTTTTAAACCCAGAATATAATTGCAGTATTTCAAGCTTCTCTTTGACAAATGCACATATGCTGTGCTGGTGCACTGAACTTGCATAAAATGGCCACCGCCACCCACCTAACTAACAGATGGATAAAAGTTATTTTTCTGTGTCACTGGGCTCAGGGCAGGGTAAATAGCTTGTGCACTGCACCCGCAAAACAAAATCTAGGTAGATCGCTGAGTTAACAAGCACTTCAGATTAAAGATTCTTTCTTATTCTCTCCCTCACAGCAGCAGCATTCTATCCCTACACTAATCAGAGCAGAGTGACGTGCAGCGCTACGTGACTCCAGCTTATATAGAGGCTGGGTCACATGCTGCACTGGCCAATCACAGACATGCCATTAGTAGGCATGGCTGTGATGGCTTCTAAGGGCACACAAGTTAAACGCTTGTTGATTGGCTGCTCTGCAGCCTTTCAAAATGTGCCATTAAAATCGCCGAACACCGAAACCAAACCCAAACTTTTACTGAAAAGTTCGGGTTCGGGTCTGGAGTCCAAAAATCCTAAAGTTACAGTTCAAGTTCGCTCAACCCTAGCCATGGTTCTAAGTTTGGCGCAATGCAAAATAATATGGCACCGGCGGACATCACCATATGGTCGCATTTTTGTCGAATTGCGACCGTCCAAAGTTTGCAGTAAAACGACCACCGGGGCGAACCACAAGGCCATCTCTAATTGTGAACATTTCATAAGAAAAATGTAAGTATAGCCAATCTCAAGTGAACCTTCTAAAGCAGTGATAGACTTAGCAGTGACAAATTAGACCCCTAAAATGTTATTGCCCTTATTTTCACTAAGAAGCTCTAGGTGCACCAGAAGATCAGTCAAGAAATATCAAATCAAAACAGCTTATTAAAAAATGTGGAGATTGTAGGGTTTATACTCACTTAAAGCAGATAAAATAAGTGTTTACAACATTGCATTCATCTGAATGGAAGGGCAATATGATCAGCCATTTTTCAGGCTATGAAGAGTTGTATGTGGTCTCCTGATCACCTATCTCTATACAAACACAATATGTTCCCTTCTGCCCTTATCCATCGTAATGTATGGCTTTCTCTGAATCCCATAGTAATGCCCTTGTACTTTCTGTATCTACATGGACCAGCACATAAAAGAATGGTGCTCCAAAGTGAAGGAAAAAAACGATCACATCTTTCCTTATACCAGCAGCAAAATCCTTCACTTAAGGTTTACAGTCATTGTACTTCAGGCACAGCCTCAGCAGAATCACCTCTAAAAACATGAAGGCAAATTTTAAATAAAATATATATCATTCTAATAGTGTTTCCTGAGGCACATCATTATAATTTTACTCTTTAATAACTTGAATATATAAAAAACCAGCACAGATCATAAATAGGTAGCGTTTTATGCTTTTTATTGTTTTTATAAAGCTCCAAATACATACAATTTACACCAAGCTATAATGGTGGAAATGTCAATTGTACATAAGAAAATGATGCACTGTTTTTGTTGTTTCTGTCAAACACACAATTAAACTGTCTCCCACATTTTTTTTAACATGTTTTTATGTTATTAACAAAATTTATAATAAAATGTATTTCTTTATCTCTTTTATGTCTAAAGACATGATTAATGTGATTATAAAAAACTAGACAGGCAACAATATATGGTGTTTACCTAATATAATAGATACAAAGTACCAGGTGCATTGAGGAGTGCCATTAACATCCTGTCAGCCAAGCTTAATACAAACCTGCAAAGGCATTAAAGAGACAATTCATTCTGCAATTTTATTTAGCTACTGATGGATTATCATTATTTTTTGGATGAGTTTGGAAGAGAATTTGGATGAGATGAATACTAAACTTTATGGAAAGTCACCTCATAATGGAACTTTCACAGAAGCAATTCATATGAGTTGTCTTACTAAGACACCCCTTGTCCATTTGCTGTATTGGGAGTAAGGGGAACCCAATCTAGACCCAATGAGAGACACTAGCTCTCATAGACATGGCCTGCATAAAACAAATTTACTTATGTATTTAGTTATGTACATGTGCAGCAGAAGTTTACAAATGGCACCCACTAGTGAGCGCAGCAGATGCCATAGCCACTGGGTTACTGCTCTTTTAAACATAGCTCTGCAGACGTAGATATAAAAAAGTTAAGGGTGTCAGAATATGGCCATGAAAAGAAATACATTTTTTTTCCAAAGTTTATTTTTTTAAGCATTAAAACACAAGAAAAGCTATGCAAATGTGATATCACTGTAATCTCATTGACCCAGAGAATGAAGCCCAGAGGTCAGTTTTACCAAATAGGGAACAAACTATGGTGGAATAGTTTTTTTTCCAATTCCACCCAATTTGGAATTTTTTTCAAGCTTCCCACTACATTGTATGTAATATTAGAAAGTACAACCTGTCCGGCAAAAGAACAAGCCCTCATACAGTTATGTGAACAGAAAAATAAAAAAAAAGTTATGGCTCCAGAAAGCCGGGAGTAAAAAACAGAAATGCCAAAACTGAAAATCTTCAGATCCTGAAAGGGCCAATTAATACTGGGCAGATTTTCTTTTGCCGTTTTTACCAGAATTCCAGTGTTAGTTAATTTTGGCACAAATCAATTTAGACAACTTCATTGTTGACTTGCTTTAAAAAGAACAGATGTTTGCTCCTAGACACTTTTCAAAAGCGGAGGTGTAACATTTGCCAGATTTATAATTGGCATCATGCATCACTGTGATAAATCTGGCGCATTTTCTGCCTGTCTGTTTGATGTTTATTTTTTCTAAATGTTAGGCGGCATTAGCAAATCTGTCCCAATGCGGTAAACATTTCTACCCAATATGCATTGCATTATTATAAAATGAACTTATATAAAAAAAAAATTATTTAATTATTAAATTATATCATTTGCAATCCTCTGACTTTTGTTAGTTCCCCAAACCTTTTAAAGTGTGCCAGGTGTCAGGCAGGCACCTGTACAAATGTTTTCACATAAATGCCCTGTGTTTTTTCTATTATTAAAGGGGTTGTACCAAGAAAAATATTCTACAGTTTTCATACCAGCACCTGGATTGGAATACTTTTGTAATTGCATGTAATTAAAAATTGAGCATAGGTAAACAGTTATTTAATAAAATGTATTTGTTAAGCGCCACGTGCAATTTGTTTGCTTCTTATTTTTTTGACCTGCTCAGTGAGATGGCTGCACATGCTCTGTTTCATCCTTCAACTGCCTCCTGAGCTGTGATAGGGAGAGAGCCGCAGTGGAATGGACACGCCCCCTTAACTGCAGCAGAAAAGACACTCCCCTTGAGGTGCCAGCTTGATATAAATCTAGCAGAGCAATTGGAGCAATGAATGGGGAGATCTCTGGATCCATGTGATGTACATGGCTGGTTCTACTTTTGTTAGAAAGAGATTGGCATATGTTATATGTCATCTGATTTTCATTTTTCACATTAGTCATGGGATAAGCCCTTTAATGCCCATGCTATATAATGTGCATACTCTCAGCTCTTTCTTTACAGGGCTTCTCACTCTGTCCCAGAGCAATACAATAATTACTGTGAATGAATCACTGCTTTTCCTTGCACTTAAACAAATCCATTAACCTAATTTATCAACAGCCAGGATTACATTTTTATTTTGCCATCCTAATGGAAATGGAAGTTATCTGGAGGCTGGGGAGATACACCATCACCTCATGAATGAAACAATTAGATGAATCATACAAACTGGAATGCTCAAAATGCCCATGTTGGGAATTTATGCACTGATTCATATACAAATAGCTGTCTGCGTACTCAGAGATCTCGATGTCTTCCCTACTGCAATGAACTTTCTTTGATTTCATCTACATATATTTATATATTTTTCTTTCTGTATAGGTAAATTGGCTTAAGAAGATGAATTCTGATAATGTCCCCAAAACCAGTGGCAGGTTGTCATCATAACCAGTGTCAGCCTGAAAGTTCCCCCATAAATAAAGCCAACCCAATGACTTCGATAATGCAAGAGAGAAGCAAAAGAAAATCTCACCTGGTTACTTCTTCTTATACCACTTATAAGTATATGAACATATTTTTCTTCTGTGAGTAAATACAGAAGATTTATCTGGCAGCCAAAAGCAGAGTACAGACCACACTATGGATCTTATAGGCAGATAGATGACAGACTGCCACAAATGCAGTCTACAGCTTATTGGTGTAAAAATGTAGGCAATTGAAATATAAAAAATCCCAAGCTGCTTGGCTCATTTTTTAATGATTGGTCCCTCCTCTAATGGAATCCATACAGTAAAAGTTCTCTAAAAGACCATCTCTTTGATAAGACCATCCATGATCTAGATCAGATCACCTCCAGACCTCACAGATTTTTCAGTGACAGATTTTCAATTTTCCTGTGTATCTTTTTTTTAATGTAATTTTACCATGTGTACTATCACTTTTACCACCGCATGTGTATAGTCTTGTAGACAGTTTTACTAAATGTGACATCTCTAAATCTCAATGCCGTATACACAACCTCAAACATTTCTCATTAAAAAAAGCAAACTAGTGCTGCTTCAATATATTTAAAGGGAGTCTGCCACCTACTCTGAATGTTTTAGACCGCCCAGATCGTGTTATAGAACATTTGTCCCCCATTAAAATAGTACCAATCTTGTGTCTGTCCTAATTAGAGATCCTGAAAAAGGGACTTTATGAAGGTATGCAAATTAGCTGTTATAAGTGCCATGGGGCAGAGTTACAGCTGCAAGTGCCCAGTCCCCTCAGCTATGTGCCCAGAAAACCTCTCCCCTTGCACTTCTCTGGCCTGCCCACCTCTCCTAATTCATCCTCCTACTTTCCCTACTGTCCTTGGAGTATCTGGGTATTGGGAAACATCATTAGCATCAAGAAAAGTTGACTGCTATAGCTGAAGTCCATTTCTGATGACTAGTGTCCAGTTGGCGTTGTTACATTGACATTGTTACTGGCACACTGATTGGACAATGCATGTAAGGACAATGTTCCAACTAGTAACACCCAGATGTTAATGTATTCATCGCGTTCTAGCAGGAACAACAGAGGAACAGCACAACATAGAGTTTTAAGAACTAAAATTCTTATTTACTAAAATTCACATGCCAAGAGTAGTAACAGATCCTCTTTAATCATAACTGAACATGCAACTTTTTTGTATTTTATATGAACCCCAATGTCATTATGTAACTTTACTTGTATCTCTTGAACTTAGAGCATGATGATCAGCTTGTACATTGACCAACACTCTATTTCTACCTTGCCAACCCATTGTTCCTGTGCCAAGATACCAGTATTATTAAAAGGAAAGTGCAAGTGAGGTGCAGACAATGAGAATGACTTTCATGTCCTTTCACCGTAATTAATTTATGACATAATGAAGGTTCATTGAGCAACAGGTCAAAACTAACTGCCTGGAAAGCAATTGCAATTTATAAGGTAAGATGAGTATGTGTAATGGTCTTAATACTGTAGTTCCCTCAGGTATGGCTCCTGCTGCCATCTCCTGCAAAATAATGAACCAGTGGTCACCAGTGCTGTCTACCAGAAGGTGCCACGATCCCTCTATAACATGAATGTCCCTTTCCTCTTGATGTCGGAAGTAGGGTTGTGGTGTTTTATATTAAGCAGTGTGGGTAACACCAAGCTTTACCATTTTGCACTAATCTCAATGGTGTTCTTAAAGGCATAGTAGGCCAATAGTGGTATTACAAAAAATGAATTGGCCCTAGGCCAATAAAACGCGTTGGACAGTGTGTTTTTTTGGATATAGCTGTATTTTGCTTGCCATCGTGGGCTCATTTATAGTATATCCCTTAGTGTGCCAACATAGTTCCCTCGCTTGCTCCCTTCTCCGACGAAACTGGGCAGTCACATGGCGCGGAGGTGTTTAAATATAGGGAGGGATCAATAGGAGAAAGAGACCCGGTCTCCCTTCCCCTCCCACTCCTTTGCTCCCGTTTAGGTTGTTGGCACCAAATATAACAATTTTGTACTTTTTCCATTGAGTGATTTGTAATAAGTGTCCTGTACTGTGACGAGCGACCTTTTCGCCTCCTTTTGGGTATTTTTAATGATGTATTAAAAGTTAAGTCTTATTTGAGGTTACCCACCAGTTCTGTTCATTTTTTGCATTTATAGTTGGGTACCCATCTCTTTTTGGTTATCATTAGTGACCATTATACTTCCGTAGTTAATTCAATATTTACAATAGTGGTATTACTCTGAATTTTTATTACCATGTGCTTATTGTTCTGAGCCCATAATACCACAAAGTTGACAAATCATTTTAATGCTATATTCGTAGAGGTTTTTCCACAAATGTGTTTTGTGATGTATCATACTTTCTTTCTGTATTTTCTGAAACTTTACAGGCTTTAGTGGCAGGCAACCACACACACAGCCTGCTCTTTGTTGACATATTCTCAAGACCAGTTAGGATCCCAAAATCTCTGTACTTTTCAATCTGTGTTTTATGGCATATTATATTACCTCCTAACTGGTGAAGGTATAACTTCCAGAATTCTAACTAATTCTCAGACTTATGGGACCATTCTACTAGTTATGTGCCCCTTCATAGTCTTTCTCATTGCAGTGGTCATCTGATAACCTTGGGGTGGACAGCAGTGCAGTCAGATAATAATGTTACAGTATATCTTAGCAATATGGGATGTGAAGTTGGGGGGTTGGGGGAACCCTATTAAATCTTCAGCATTAGATTCTATTCAAGTGTGTTGCCTTGTTCTGTTACGGTCTGGTGACCTTGTTGGCAAGACAATTCTGCAGCAGTAGTTCTTGTAATCGACTACAGACAGCAGACATACCCCATAAATACAATTCATCAGGAATAGTTGGTATATGTTTGATAACCAATATTCATAATGGCCATGGCTCCATTGGAAAGAGAAGCCATGAAGGTAGTGTAAATTTGATTACATTTTTCCATAGGTTAAAAGGGTCTTCCTACAAACATCACTTATTCTCTATCCACAGAAGAGGGGGCAGGTGTCTGATTGGTAAGGGCCCTCTTCTCATCACGAGAATGGGGTCATGTGTTTTTCTGTTTTATTGAAACATTGGATGTGACATTCAACTCTACAAGTCTACCAGACATAACCAAGTACAGCGCTCAACTACATCTTACAGTTCCACAGAGTCAAATGAAATGGCAGCAGACATATGCAACAGCTGCTTCCTTTGAGTAGGTAATGTGGGACTACTGATCTTTTGGTTTGGTTGGGGTCCCATTAGTTGCTGTAAGAATGCTTTAAAAATAGAACTGTTAATAGTTTTTTTTTATCAATTAACAAAATGCAAAGCAAATGAACAAAAGGAAAATCAAATCAAATCAGTATTTAGTGTGACCACCCTCTGTCTTCAAAACAGAATCAATTCTTGAAGAAACTTGGCAGGGAAGTTGTTCCAAACATGTTGGAAAACTAACCACAGATCTTATATATAGATGTGGGCTTGTTCAATTCCTTCAGTCTCTTCATGTAACCCCAGACCAACAATGAAGTTGAGATCAGGGCTCTGTGGGCGGCCATATCATCACGTCCAGGACTCCTTGTTTTTCTTTACACTGAAGATAGTTCTTAAAGACATTGGCTGTGTGTTTGGGCTTGTTGTTCTACTGTAGAATACATTTAGAGACAATCAGATGCCTCCTTGATGGTAGTACATGATGGATAACTATCTGCCTGTATTTCTCAGGATTGAGGTCACCATTGAACAATGGCCCCAAACATACAGCCAATTTAATTAAGAACTATCTTCAGTGTAAAGAAAAACAAGTAGTCCTGGAAGTGATAAGGCCCCCACAGAGCCCTGATCTCCACTTAATGGAGTTTGTCTGGGATACCCTGAAGAAACATAGAAGATCAACAGCAGAAAAAGATCACTTGGTCCATCTAGTCTGCCCTTTTATTATTATTATTATTATAATTTTTTTTTTTATCTTAGGATATGCATGTGCTTATCCTAGGCATGTTTAAATTCACTTACTGTAGATTTCCCAAACACATCTGCTGAAAGTTTGTTCAAAGCTTCAACCACTCTTTCAGTAAATTCATATTTCTTGACATTGCTCCTTTCAGATTGTGTCCCCTTGTTTTTGTGTTTAGTTTCTTATAGAGAACACTTCCCTTCAGAACCTTATTTAAAACTTTAACATATTTAAAGGTTTTGATCATTACCCCCTTTCCCTTCCATCCTCAAGGCTATCCAGATGAAGTTCTTTAAATCTATCCTGGTATGTTTTATGCTTAAACCCCCCCCCCCCCCCCCACCATTTTTCGTAGCCCATCTCGGAACCCGTTCCATTTTATCTGTCTTTTTTGTAGGTGGCGTCTCCAGAACTGGACACAGTATTTCAGATGTGGTCTCACTGGCGCTATATACAGCAGGATCACAATCTCTCTCTTCCTACTGGTTATACCTCTAGCTATACAGCCAAGCATCCTACTTGCTGTCCCTGCTGCCTGTTCACACTGTGCATTTATTTGAAGCTTTATGATATTAGGACACCTAAATCCTTCTCTTCTGAAGTCCTCGCTAACACGATAATATGATATTCAGACTGAAGGTTTCTTCTCCTTAAGTGCATTATTTCACATTTGGAAACACTGAATTGCAGTTTCCTTTGTTACAAGAAATAATAATATCAACCCTATTACACACTTTTGTGTCATTGGCAAACAGATATACCTTACCTACCATACCTTCTCCTATGTCAACTTCAAATATATTAAAGAGAATAGGATCCTGGACTGATTCTTGAGGTACACCAGTTGAGATTGGTCTCTCCCAGTATGTACCCCATTAACAGCAACACTCTGATATCTGTCCAACAGCCAACTGTGGGTCCACTGAACTATCCAGGGATTAAGTCCAATCTTCAGTGATTTATCTACCAGCTCATTATGTGGCACTGTATCAAAGGCTTTGCTAAACTCAAGATAGGCACCTTCTTCATCAAGAGACAAAAGGATATGAACAATCCCCCATCCATAGATCTATTGTTAGTTCTCCAACATGTTTGGAACAACCTTCCTGTCCAGGTCCTTCAAAAACGGTGTGCAAGTGTACCTAGAAGTACTGATGCTGTCTGGAAGGCCAAGGGTGTTTAAACCAAATACTGATTTTGATTTAGATGCCTCTTCTGTTCATTAACTCAACATTTTGTTAATTAATAAAAATAAACTATTAACACTTTCCAGTATTTTTGCCACGCCTGCTAAATACTCTTGCACAGTACTGATCCACCCATGATTTGTTTGGTTTTTCTGGAATACTTTTTTAGCCCTATGTACAGTAACTATGTAATGTTATATTTTACCTCTCATGACAATATTAGTAGCCATAAACCTACTGTTTATTTGAAGCTTATTTTTCTGAATATGAGCAAACATGAGAGATCATTTATTACTGAACAATTCAGATATACAAAAGATTAACAACTCCTGAGGAGGGGATTGCTGCATGTAATAGCTGCGGTCTCCTCCTCTAGCAAGCAGGCGATTGACGGGAGAGAGCGCTTCCCTCCCTACAATCATCTGCACTATCTGCCCATGTAATAGGGCCCTTAGAACGTATAATCTTTTATTGCGTGATAAAGGTCTATTGTACATTTCCATTAATACACCTAGAGTTAGTAGTGACTATTAGATTCAAATGAATGAGATTTTTTTTGTAAAAAAAAAAGCACACCAAGGTATGTTTTTAGGTTTTACAGCAAAGATAAAATAGTTCCTTGAATTAGACAGACACTATTTGCACAATAAATTAGTACCTGTGCCGACTTCTTTTCCATAGGGTTAATGTGATACTATTAGCTGTATGAAGAGTCCCACAGCACTTAATTACAAAATGATATCTGAAAACCTAATTAAGTTTTGTTACAAAATGTAATTGAATCAGATAAACCTACTGGCTGAATACTAAGTCGTGGATTGGGCTGTAGAAGACTTATTACTAAGACCTTAGAATTACAAAATGACATAATTTAACATTGGGGTTTATCGTACAGAATATTTCATTATTTGAATTCAGATCTATATCGCTTGATCAATTAATATGAGTCATATAATGCAAGCAGGAATGTTATCAATATCATCTTATTAAATATAGGAATATTCAATATAAATGGCTATTAATACTATAGATATAGTTAATTACAGAGCTTTATTCTTATAAGAGTTAAAAGATTGAACACTGATAAATCCTAATCTCACATATCAATCATATAGATTATTCCCTCAATGTCCAAATTCAATCTGCTACTGTTTTGCTGTACTCTGGGTATAAACATGGTACTGATGATCAGCTGCTATCTTAGTCCTGAAATATCACAGTATAACACCTGCAAAAAAAAGCATTTGTACGTTTTACATTGAAGGCGAGGTTGTAGGACAGACCACTAATGTATGATTGGTTGGGTTCCACTCTGGAACCCCTATCCATCACCAAAATGAAGAGGCAGTGACACTCCCTGGAGCTTGGTGTCTCTTTTCTGTATTACCCAACACAGCAATGTCCACACATAAGTGCATTTTCCTGATAAGTGCAGCCCTATTTACCTGAAAGGGTTAAACTGCAGGAAAAGAATGGAGACATTTTATTGTTTTAGAAAAACAGCATAAAAAAAATTAGTAAGGTTTTCCAAATGTTCAGTAGGTATGGGCCCCACCTCTGGAACCTGCACCTATCTTTAGAAGAGGGCTCATAAAATGAACCAGGGTGAAAAACACAATCGCTGCCACCCTCCATTCACTTCTATGGGAGTTTCAAATATAGCCTAGCACCAGCATAGCCAAACCTGCATAGCGCGCTCTCTAAACGCGTGTATGGAATTTCTGGAAATCTTTTTAGAACTCCCATGGAAGTGAATGGAGAGCACACCACACATGTGCAGTGCACTCTTATTCGCTTTTGGGGCTCTGTTCTAGGGATAGGTATGGGTCCTGGGGTGGGACCTGCACCTATCAGACATTGGTGGCATATCCTAACGATATTCTACCAATATGTGATATAGACCAAACCCTTTATAATCACCAATCCTAACCACTTTACATAGAACATGGATGTGATTGAGGTGGTCTCCTTAGTTGGAACCACGTTTATTAACTGAAATAAAAGCTGCTGTAATAAGTGGCTGACACAAGGACAGGGTTACCGAGCCCTCCAGACAACAGCAAGAAACTACGCAATGTTACTCTCTGAAGGGTTAATGGGGTTGTCCAATGGCAAAAAATGCATTTTAATTGGATATAAATAATAAAAGAGATAACTTATTAATCAATGCATTATGTCAATTACTGTATTAACTGACAAAAAAGCAAGGCTGAATAGACATCTATACATGTAGGCCTAGGGTCCATTCTTAGGCTTCTGCAATTTCTTGGCTACCTGAGATTGCATTGTGGGGAGAGGGTGACGGGATGAGAGAAGAAGCCACCTGTTTTTCTCCAAACACTTAGATGCGGTGGTCAGCATTGACAGTGGTACCTATGGGGTTTAACTGCTGGGGTTGGAGTTAACTCTGATCTCAGAAGTTAGAGCCAGGTTCCAGTTGTATAATACAGCTGGCAAATGCAACTGATGACAAAGGAACAGCTCCTGAGCCTGCACCATCACGGCACCAAACATATACACTGGGTTGTGCTAGCGATCTTGTTGTAGTGCTGTACAGGTATGGTATTTCGAAGGGAGAGCTGAACAATTATGGACATCGTTGTCCCTACTTTTTTAATGTTTATTTGCCTACTAAAGGCAAATGAGTACTGTACATCTAAATCTAATATGAATCTGTGAGTAGTGATGGACGAACATCTGCCGGGACGGTTCGCGAACACGATCAAATGTTCGTGAACCGCAAGTTCGCGGCGGGTCCCATTCATTTTAATGGCAGGCGAACCTGAAAAACCGTCAGCTAATATTTGCAGCCAAGAAATAATTACTAGAAGTGCACAGATAGTCCCACAACATGGACAATGACATACCAGATGTATTATTCGAATTTGCGATCTCCATTTATTATTTTTTTCAATGCGAAATATCAGCAATATATTTTTTGCGTACGCGCATGCGCAAATGCACTATACAGTACCCAAATTCACTATAAAGAAAGTACATTGGTATATAACACCCCGCTTCAATCAGTTTTTTTGGGGGCGACTGGTATATCACAACAGTAGAAATTATTTGTTCCAATAACTCTTGACCCTCTATATACCTGCAGAATCGCAGCAGAACCGCACACAACTGCCACACAATACAAATGAACTATAATATACTTTCTAACATAGGAAGGCAATCCATTAGAATATACAGTACAGACCAAAAGTTTGGACACACCTTCTCATTCAAAGAGTTTTCTTTTTTTTCATGACTATGAAAATTGTAGATTCACACTGAAGGCATCAAAACTATGAATTAACACATGTGGAATTATATACATAACAAAAAAGTGTGAAACAACTGAAAATATGTCATATTCTAGGTTCTTCAAAGTAGCCACCTTTTGCTTTGATTACTGCTTTGCACACTCTTGTCATTCTCTTGTCATTCTCTCATAATAATTTTACTATGAGGGTCCATTCACACGTCCGTTAGTGTTTTGCGGATCCGCAAAACACAGACACCGGCAATGTGCATCCCGCAATTTGTGGACTGCACATCGCCGGCACTATAATAGAAAATGCCTAATCTTGTCTACAATTGCGGACAAGAATAGGACATGTTCTATATTTTTGCAGAAACGGAAGCACAGATGCGGAAGTGCGGATCCGCAAATGCGGATGCAGACAATACATTCCGGCCCCATTGAACATGAATGGGTCTGCACTAGAGTTGAGCGAACACCTGGATGTTCGGGTTCGAGAAGTTCGGCCGAACATCCCGGAAATGTTCGGGTTCGGGATCCGAACCCGATCCGAACTTCGTCCCGAACCCGAACCCCATTGAAGTCAATGGGGACCCGAACTTTTCGGCACTAAAACGGCTGTAAAACAGCCCAGGAAAGGGCTAGAGGGCTGCAAAAGGCAGCAACATGTAGGTAAATCCCCTGCAAACAAATGTGGATAGGGAAATTAATTAAAATAAAAATTAAATAAATAAAAATTAACCAAAATAAATTGGAGAGAGGTTCCATAGCAGAGAATCTGGCTTCCCGTCACCCACCACTGGAACAGTCCATTCTCAGATATTTAGGCCCCGGCACCCAGGCAGAGGAGAGAGGTCCCGTAACAGAGAATCTGTCTTCATGTCAGCAGAGAATTAGTCTGCATGTCATAGCAGAGAATGAGGCTTCACGTCAGCCACCACTGCAACAGTCCATTGGCATATATTTAGGCCTAGCACACAGGCAGAGGAGAGAGGTCCCGTAACAGAGAATCTGGCTTCATGTCAGCAGAGAATCAGTCTGCATGTCATAGCAGAGAATGAGGCTTCACGTCAGCCACCACTGCAACAGTCCATTGGCATATATTTAGGCCCAGCACACACACAGGCAGAGGAGAGAGGTCCCGTAACAGAGAATCTGGCTTCATGTCAGCAGAGAATCAGTCTGCATGTCATAGCAGAGAATGAGGCTTCACGTCAGCCACCACTGCAACAGTCCATTGGCATATATTTAGGCCCAGCACACACACAGGCAGAGGAGAGAGGTCCCGTAACAGAGAATCTGGCTTCATGTCAGCAGAGAATCAGTCTGCATGTCATAGCAGAGAATGAGGCTTCACGTCAGCCACCACTGCAACAGTCCATTGGCATATATTTAGGCCCAGCACACACACAGGCAGAGGAGAGAGGTCCCGTAACAGAGAATCTGGCTTCATGTCAGCAGAGAATCAGTCTGCATGTCATAGCAGAGAATGAGGCTTCACGTCAGCCACCACTGCAACAGTCCATTGGCATATATTTAGGCCCAGCACACACACAGGCAGAGGAGAGAGGTCCCGTAACAGAGAATCTGTCTTCATGTCAGCAGAGAATTAGTCTGCATGTCATAGCAGAGAATGAGGCTTCACGTCACCCACCACTGCAACAGTCCATTGGCATATATTTAGGCCTAGCACACAGGCAGAGCAGAGAGGTCCCGTAACAGACAATCTGGCTTCATGACAGCAGAGAATCAGTCTGCATGTCATAGCAGAGAATGAGGCTTCACGTCACCCACCACTGCAACAGTCCATTGGCATATATTTAGGCCTAGCACACAGGCAGAGCAGAGAGGTCCCGTAACAGACAATCTGGCTTCATGTCAGCAGAGAATCAGTCTGCATGTCATAGCAGAGAATGAGGCTTCACGTCACCCACCACTGCAACAGTCCATTGGCATATATTTAGGCCTAGCACACAGGCAGAGCAGAGAGGTCCCGTAACAGACAATCTGGCTTCATGACAGCAGAGAATCAGTCTGCATGTCATAGCAGAGAATGAGGCTTCACGTCACCCACCACTGCAACAGTCCATTGGCATATATTTAGGCCTAGCACACAGGCAGAGCAGAGAGGTCCCGTAACAGACAATCTGGCTTCATGTCAGCAGAGAATCAGTCTGCATGTCATAGCAGAGAATGAGGCTTCACGTCACCCACCACTGCAACAGTCCATTGGCATATATTTAGGCCTAGCACACAGGCAGAGCAGAGAGGTCCCGTAACAGACGATCTGGCTTCATGTCAGCAGAGAATCAGTCTGCATGTCATAGCAGAGAATCAGGCTTCACGTCAGCCACCACTGCAACAGTCCATTGTCATAAATTTAGGCCCAGCACCCAGGCAGAGGAGAGAGGTCCCGTAACAGACAATCTGGCTTCATGTCAGCAGAGAATTAGTCTGCATGTCATAGCAGAGAATCAGGCTTCATGTCAGCCACCACTGCAACAGTCCATTGGCATATATTTAGGCCTAGCACACAGGCAGAGGAGAGGTTCATTCAACTTTGGGTAGCATCGCAATATAATGGTAAAATGAAAATAAAAATAGGATTGAATGAGGAAGTGCCCTGGAGTCCAATAATATATGGTTATGGGGAGGTAGTTAATGTCTAATCTGGACAAGGGACGGACAGGTCCTGTGGGATCCATGCCTGGTTCATTTTTATGAACGTCAGCTTGTCCACATTGGCTGTAGACAGGCGGCTGCGTTTGTCTGTAATGACGCCCCCTGCCGTGCTGAATACACGTTCAGACAAAACGCTGGCTGCCGGGCAGGCCAGCACCTCCAAGGCATAAAAGGCTAGCTCTGGCCACGTGGACAATTTAGAGACCCAGAAGTTGAATGGGGCCGAACCATCAGTCAGTACGTGGAGGGGTGTGCACACGTACTGTTCCACCATGTTAGTGAAATGTTGCCTCCTGCTAACACGTTGCGTATCAGGTGGTGGTGCAGTTAGCTGTGGCGTGTTGACAAAAGTTTTCCACATCTCTGCCATGCTAACCCTGCCCTCAGAGGAGCTGGCCGTGACACAGCTGCCTTGGCGACCTCTTGCTCCTCCTCTGCCTTGGCCTTGGGCTTCCACTTGTTCCCCTGTGACATTTGGGAATGCTCTCAGTAGCGCGTCTACCAACGTGCGCTTGTACTCGCGCATCTTCCTATCACGCTCCAGTGCAGGAAGTAAGGTGGGCACATTGTCTTTGTAGCGTGGATCCAGCAGGGTGGCAACCCAGTAGTCCGCACAGGTTAAAATGTGGGCAACTCTGCTGTCGTTGCGCAGGCACTGCAGCATGTAGTCGCTCATGTGTGCCAGGCTGCCCAGGGGTAAGGACAAGCTGTCCTCTGTGGGAGGCGTATCGTCATCGTCCTGCCTTTCCCCCCAGCCACGCACCAGTGATGGACCCGAGCTGCGTTGGGTGCCACCCCGCTGTGACCATGCTTCATCCTCATCCTCCTCCACCTCCTCCTCATCCTCGTCCTCCTCGTCCTCCAGTAGTGGGCCCTGGCTGGCCACATTTGTACCTGGCCTCTGCTGTTGCAAAAAACCTCCCTCTGAGTCACTTCGAAGAGACTGGCCTGAAAGTGCTAAAAATGACCCCTCTTCCTCATCCTCCTCCTCCTCCTCCTGGGCCACCTCCTGTTCCATCATCGCCCTAAGTGTTTTCTCAAGGAGACATAGAAGTGGTATTGTAACGCTGATAACGGTGTCATCGCCACTGGCCATGTTGGTGGAGTACTCGAAACAGCGCAACAGGGCACACAGGTCTCGCATGGAGGCCCAGTCATTGGTGGTGAAGTGGTGCTGTTCTGTAGTGCGACTGACCCGTGCGTGCTGCAGCTGAAACTCCACTATGGCCTGCTGCTGCTCGCACAGTCTGTCCAGCATGTGCAAGGTGGAGTTCCACCTGGTGGGCACGTCGCATATGAGGCGGTGAGCGGGAAGGCCGAAGTTACGCTGTAGCGCAGACAGGCGAGCAGCGGCAGGATGTGAACGCCGGAAGCGCGAACAGACGGCCCGCACTTTATGCAGCAGCTCTGACATGTCGGGGTAGTTGTGAATGAACTTCTGCACCACCAAATTCAGCACATGCGCCAAGCAAGGGATGTGCGTCAAATTGGCTAGTCCCAGAGCTGCAACGAGATTTCGCCCATTATCACACACCACCAGGCCGGGCTTGAGGCTCACCGGCAGCAACCACTCGTCGGTCTGTTGTTCAATACCCCGCCACAACTCCTGTGCGGTGTGGGGCCTGTCCCCCAAACATATGAGTTTCAGAATGGCCTGCTGACGTTTACCCCGGGCTGTGCTGAAGTTGGTGGTGAAGGTGTGTGGCTGACTGGATGAGCAGGTGGAAGAAGAGGAGGAGGAAGCCGAGAAGGAGGAGGTGGCAACAGGAGGCAAAGAATGTTGCCCTGCGATCCTTGGCGGCGGCAGGACGTGCGCCAAACAGCTCTCCGCCTGGGGCCCAGCTGCCACTACATTTACCCAGTGTGCAGTTAGGGAGATATAGCGTCCCTGGCCGTGCTTACTGGTCCACGTATCTGTGGTTAGGTGGACCTTGCTACAGATGGCGTTGCGCAGTGCACACTTGATTTTATCGGATACTTGGTTGTGCAGGGAAGGCACGGCTCTCTTGGAGAAGTAGTGCCGGCTGGGAACAACATACTGTGGGACAGCAAGCGACATGAGCTGTTTGAAGCTGTCTGTGTCCACCAGCCTAAATGACAGCATTTCATAGGCCAGTAGTTTAGAAATGCTGGCATTCAGGGCCAGGGATCGAGGGTGGCTAGGTGGGAATTTACGCTTTCTATCAAATGTTTGTGAGATGGAGAGCTGAACGCTGGCGTGTGACATGGTTGAGACGCTTGGTGACGGAGGTGGTGGTGGTGGTGTTGGTGGTACATCCCCTGTTTGCTGGGCGGCAGGTGCCAACGTTCCTCCAGAGGCGGAGGAAGAGGCCGAGGCGGCAGCAGCAGAATAGGCCGAGGCGGCAGCAGCAGAAGAGGTAGCAGGGGGAGCCTGAGTGACTTCCTTGGTTTTAAGGTGTTTACTCCACTGCAGTTCATGCTTTGCATGCAGGTGCCTGGTCATGCAGGTTGTGCTCAGGTTCAGAACGTTAATGCCTCGCTTCAGGCTCTGATGGCACAGCGTGCAAACCACTCGGGTCTTGTCGTCAGCACATTGTTTGAAGAAGTGCCATGCCAGGGAACTCCTTGAAGCTGCCTTTGGGGTGCTCGGTCCCAGATGGCGGCGGTCAGTAGCAGGCGGAGTCTCTTGGCGGCGGGTGTTCTGCTTTTGCCCACTGCTCCCTCTTTTGCTACGCTGTTGGCTCGGTCTCACCACTGCCTCTTCCTCCGAACTGTGAAAGTCAGTGGCACGACCTTCATTCCATGTGGGGTCTAGGACCTCATCGTCCCCTGCATCGTCTTCCACCCAGTCTTGATCCCTGACCTCCTGTTCAGTCTGCACACTGCAGAAAGACGCAGCAGTTGGCACCTGTGTTTCGTCATCATCAGAGACATGCTGAGGTGGTATTCCCATGTCCTCATCATCAGGAAACATAAGTGGTTGTGCGTCAGTGCATTCTATGTCTTTCACCGCTGGGGAAGGGCTAGGTGGATGCCCTTGGGAAACCCTGCCAGCGGAGTCTTCAAACAGCATAAGAGACTGCTGCATAACTTGAGGCTGAGACAGTTTCCCTGGTATGCATGGGGGTGATGTGACAGACTGATGGGGTTGGTTTTCAGGCGCCATCTGTGCGCTTTCTGCAGAAGACTGGGTGGGAGATAATGTGAACGTGCTGGATCCACTGTCGGCCACCCAATTGACTAATGCCTGTACCTGCTCAGGCCTTACCATCCTTAGAACGGCATTGGGCCCCACCATATATCGCTGTAAATTCTGGCGGCTACTGGGACCTGAGGTAGTTGGTACACTAGGACGTGTGGATGTGGCAGAACGGCCACGTCCTCTCCCAGCACCAGAGGGTCCACTAACACCACCACGACCATGTCCACGTCCGCGTCCCTTACTAGATGTTTTTCTCATTGTTATGGTTCACCACAACAACAAATATATTATTTGGCCCAATGTATTGTATTCAAATTCAGCGGGATATAAATTTGAGGCCTAGTATTTAGGCGCTGGGTGACCGGTATGGATTTAGTGACAGAATTAGACTTGGAAAGGCACAGAAGCGTGTGTGTGAAGTTATTCTGAATGACCCAATGTGCACCTTGAATATTATATACCCTTTTTGGGATAGATTTCAAATAGCTCTGATATAGCAGGAACCACTAAATTATGAAATTGCTAAATTGGGAATTGTACTTCAACCCAGAACAAAAAATGTGCTTTGACGGGCACTAAATAACTTTCCCAGCTACAACAGTACAGCGGTAACGAGAGATTTAGAGGGATTTAAATTTGAGGCCTAGTATTTAGGCGCTGGGTGACAGGTATGGGTTTAGTGACAGAATTAGACTTGGAAATACACAGTAGCGGGTGTGTGTGAAGTTATTCTGAATGACCCAATGTGCACCTTCAATATTATATACCCTTTTTGGGATAGATTTCAAATAGCTCTGATATAGCAGGAACCACTAAATTATGAAATTGCTAAATTGGGAATTGTACTTCAACCCAGAACAAAAAATGTGCTTTGACGGACACTAAATATCTTGCCCAGCAACAACAGTACAGCGGTGGGTAACGAGAGATTTAGAGGGATTTAAATTTGAGGCCTAGTATTTAGGCGCTGGGTCACCGGTATGGATTTAGTGACAGAATTAGACTTGGAAATGCACAGAAGCGTGTGTGTGAAGTTATTCTGAATGACCCTATGTGCACCTTCAATATTATATACCCTTTTAGGGATAGATTTCAAATAGCTCTGATATAGCAGAAACCACTAAATTATGAAATTGCTAAATTGGGAATTGTACTTCAACCCAGAACAAAAAATGTGCTTTGACGGACACTAAATATCTTGCCCAGCAACAACAGTACAGCGGTGGGTAACGAGAGATTTAGAGGGATTTAAATTTGAGGCCTAGTATTTAGGCGCTGGGTCACCGGTATGGATTTAGTGACAGAATTAGACTTGGAAATGCACAGAAGCGTGTGTGTGAAGTTATTCTGAATGACCCTATGTGCACCTTCAATATTATATACCCTTTTAGGGATAGATTTCAAATAGCTCTGATATAGCAGAAACCACTAAATTATGAAATTGCTAAATTGGGAATTGTACTTCAACCCAGAACAAAAAATGTGCTTTGACGGACACTAAATATCTTGCCCAGCAACAACAGTACAGTGGTGGGTAACGAGAGATTTAGAGGGATTTAAATTTGAGGCCTAGTATTTAGGCGCTGGGTCACCGGTATGGATTTAGTGACAGAATTAGACTTGGAAATGCACAGAAGCGTGTGTGTGAAGTTATTCTGAATGACCCTATGTGCACCTTCAATATTATATACCCTTTTAGGGATAGATTTCAAATAGCTCTGATATAGCAGAAACCACTAAATTATGAAATTGCTAAATTGGGAATTGTACTTCAACCCAGAACAAAAAATGTGCTTTGACGGACACTAAATATCTTGCCCAGCAACAACAGTACAGCGGTGGGTAACGAGAGATTTAGAGGGATTTAAATTTGAGGCCTAGTATTTAGGCGCTGGGTGACAGGTATGGGTTTAGTGACAGAATTAGACTTGGAAATACACAGTAGCGGGTGTGTGTGAAGTTATTCTGAATGACCCAATGTGCACCTTCAATATTATATACCCTTTTTGGGATAGATTTCAAATAGCTCTGATATAGCAGGAACCACTAAATTATGAAATTGCTAAATTGGGAATTGTATTTCAACCCAGAACAAGAAATGTGCTTGAACGGACACTAAATAACTCGCCCAGCTACAGCACTAGGGACAGATTTAGCTGGATATAAATTTGAGGCCTAGTATTTAGGCGCTGGGTGACCGGTATGGATTTAGTGACAGAATTAGACTGGGATATGGCCAAAAAATGAACAGACTATTGCTGGTTAAATGCACTTGGTGTGACAGCTTCACCCTGATGTAGGCTTTAGCCAAAAAACAACCACACCATTGAGGGTTAAATGCACTTGGTGACAGGCGCAGCTTGCCCCTGATTTTGTATATGGCCAAAAAATGAACAGACTATTGCTGGTTAAATGCACTTGGTGTGACAGCTTCACCCTGATGTAGGCTTTAGCCAAAAAACAACCACACCATTGAGGGTTAAATGCACTTGGTGACAGGCGCAGCTTGCCCCTGATTTTGTATATGGCCAAAAAATGAACAGACTATTGCTGGTTAAATGCACTTGGTGTGACAGCTTCACCCTGATGTAGGCTTTAGCCAAAAAACAACCACACCATTGAGGGTTAAATGCACTTGGTGACAGGCGCAGCTTGCCCCTGATTTTGTATATGGCCAAAAAATGAACAGACTATTGCTGGTTAAATGCACTTGGTGTGACAGCTTCACCCTGATGTAGGCTTTAGCCAAAAAACAACCACACCATTGAGGGTTAAATGCACTTGGTCGCAGCTTGTGCTGGCGCACCACAAGACACAAAATGGCCGCCGATCACCCCAGAAAAATGAGACTGACAAACGGTCTGTGCAGCCTAAAAACAGTGAGCAATTGAGGATCAGCAGCTCAATGATCCACAGCTGCAGATCGATCAGTTAATCAAGTCCTTTGGAGGAGTTAATCTGCCTAATCTCGCCCTACTGTCGCAGCCGCAACCTCTCCCTACGCTAATCAGAGCAGAGTGACGGGCGGCGCTATGTGACTCCAGCTTAAATAGAGGCTGGGTCACATGGTGCTCTGGCCAATCACAGCCATGCCAATAGTAGGCATGGCTGTGATGGCCTCTTGGGGCAAGTAGTATGACGCTTGTTGATTGGCTGCTTTGCAGCCTTTCAAAAAGCGCCAAGAAAGCGTCACAAAAGCGCGAAGAAAGCGACGAACACCGAACCCGAACCCGGACTTTTACGAAAATGTCCGGGTTCGGGTCCGTGTCACGGACACCCCAAAATTCGGTACGAACCCGAACTATACAGTTCGAGTTCGCTCATCCCTAGTCTGCACCCATACAGCAAAATTGCAGACCCATTTTGCGGACGTGTGAATGGAAAAGATATCCCTCAAAATGAAAATAAATTAAATTATTAAAGTTAAAGGAGTTCTGCACTTTGTTTTAACTGATGATCTATCCTCTGGATAGATCATCAGCATCTGATCAGCTGGAGTCCGACACCCAGGACCCCCGCCAATCAGCTGTTTTAGAAGGTAGCAGCGCTCCAGCAGCTGCGCTCCAGCAGCGGTGCGGCCTTCTCACTGTTTACCGCTGGCCTAGTAACGTTACGACTAGTATCAACTAGCGTGGGTGGGGCTAAGCTCCATTTAAGTGAGAAGAGCTTAGCCCTGCCCACGCTAGTTGATACTAGTCGTGACGTCACTGGGCCAGCGGTAAACAGCAAGAAGGCCGCGGTGCTGCTGAAGCCAAACACTGAGTGTAAAATGGCGGCTAGATCAGGTTTATTTATATGGTAGAGGGTATGTTCATGTGCTGAAACGACCGCCGGGCGAACCGCAAGGCCATCTCTATCTGTGAGAGCATTGCTCCTATTTCTGATGTCTTGCTCTGCTCTATCCCTCCTTTCTCTCAGCATTAATGATAGCAGGAGGAGGTGTACACAGTAAAAAGGGGGGTGAGGGTCTAATGAGGAGGTTAGACAGCCTGCAGATGGGAAGGAAAGCACATCCATGGCTGTTTGCAGGGGGGAAGACAGCAGCATCCTGGACACACAAATCCAACATGTTTTACTGGGAGGAACATGCTAAAACTAGTAGCATGCTGACAACTGGGGGTCTGAAAGTTACTAGGCAAATCAATATTGCAGACTGAAGATTAGTGCAACTTTTTTTTTCTAAAGATAACCATTAAACTATCTTTCTATGTCAAAAGTGTAAGCAGTCTTTAAAGGGAACCTGTCACCGGGATTTTGTGTATAGAACTGAGGACATGGGTTGCTAGATGGCCGCTAGCACATCCGCGATACCCAGTCCCCATAGCTCTGTGTGCTTTTATTGCGTAAAAAAAAAGATTTGATACATATGCAAATTAACCTGAGATGAGTCAGAGCTTGAAAAATATGACTCTTCTCTGGTCACACAAGTAATATATGACTCTTTTATGTTAATTTGCATATGTATCAAATCGTTTTTTTTACACAATAAAAGCACACAGAGCTATGGGGACTGGGTATTGCAGATGTGCTAGCAGCCATCTAGCAACCCATGTCCTCAGCTCTATACACAAAATCCCGGTGACAGGTTCCCTTCAAGGTCTTGGATTGTTTATGTGACTTTCCCATGTCAAAATGGAGAACTGTTATACATCCTGGTACTAGTAAGACAAAGAATGATATAGTTGTTACAAAAAACTAGATGTTAGAAATGATAAAATGATTGATTAAACTGTGCTGCTCTTTCACTCCTGTGTCACTTTGCTGCAACCCCCCTCCCCATTGTGTCAAATATCAAGGCTTTGATGGATGAGAATCCTAAATTTATCTCAGCTGCTAGTACTAAATGATGCACTTTGTCAATGAATGGATCTCTTTAGAGGTGAGGTCCATGTTCTCTTGCCTGGGAAATAGAAGCTGTCATTATTGTCTATGGTAAGTCATGCGATAATTGAAAGGAAGCAATATTAGTCATCCACAGGTGGGAATTGGCAGCATCTGTTTAGTATTCACACAGGGAGAATATGAGTGATGGATGTAACACAGCCAAAGCTTCCACTGCAAGTGTTTTCTCCCAGTTCGGAAACAATTATGCCGTTTCTCTCCCCCCACAACGCTCTCTCACACACGTTTGCTGTCACTCATGTGACAGCTTGTACAAATGTTTAGTGTCAAGAATCGATGCAGAAGGAAGACAGCAGGATCAGACCATGGGGGCTGTAAACTCATTTGGTGAAGGTGATAAGAAAAGTGGTAAAATGATATAAACCTCGAAGGGGCAAGTAAAGGTGCATTTATACTTCTCCGATGAGCAGATGACTGTCAGGAAGAAAGCGTTCCTTTCCTACAATTGCCTGCTCTTTAGTGGAGGTGACCAGCTCCACCGTATGGGGATGAGCAATGGCTACTGCGATCGCTCATCCTCGTACAGCTGCATTGCTTCTGGGCAGCAGGGTGCTGTTTAGACACCACAATTTGCTGTCTAGAATGATGATTTAGGTGTCTGCATGAACAACTGTTTTGTGTTTCGCTTGTTTATCAGGTCATCTGCGATACCTTTAGATGGGCAGATTAGGAAGATCTATAGCTAATTGATTTTAAAAAAAATGACTACAAATTCAAGAAGTAAAGATATTTTTTGTTCATACAGAGCTCTCGGGGAGGTGGGGTGGGGTGGGGGGGGGGGGGGGCAGTACTGTTCCTCTCCAACCCAAGCTATGTCAAAAGCTCTCTACCCTGCTCGCTACTGAAGAGGGACAAGCGCCCCAAGATAACTGTGTATAGATGCATGTTTGGCCCTTTTAGGCAAGACTGTGGTTTGACTGATATCTTTAGTCATGTTGAAGGCTTATTAAGGGCACAGGGACACATATGCTGCAGATTTGCTGCAGTGGATATCCATATGGCAAATCTGTAGAATTTAATATTACCAGTAAAGTGGATAAAATGTTAGGTAAAATCTACGCACTGTGTAAAAAGAATGCGCCGTGTCAATTGTCCTGTGGTACAGATTGTAAGTTCACTGAATGTCAATTTATGTTCTGGATTTCCACAGCCATTTAGACCCTTTGCAGTGCACAGAGTGAAATCTGTGGCAAATTCACAGCAAAACCCATGGAAAATGGGGAAAAATCCACAGTGGAATTTCCAGTCAGAAAATTCTGTGAATGTGGTCCCACCCTGAAGGGTTGGGCACTTATTTATTGTGTAGCTACCTCTAATAGGTGGAACTATAGAGTTGGTTTTCTTCCTCTAGGAGGAGAACTAATCTGCATAACTATTGTTCATACAGAGGTATAATATACTGTAGAATATACTGCCAACAACTGTAAAACATTGAGTACCTGACCATAACCTACCATAAGATGAAGATGGCGATATTCACTTCTCTAGCTTGGTTTGTGGCCATGCTTGGAGAGTCAGCATATTGGTAACATGACACATCTGAGGACCAGAAGGGAGTGGATAACTCATAACTACAGTCACCTGTGAGAAGATTACATTCACCACAATTTTCTAATGGGTCAGAGAATAAAAATGTTTGTGGGAGTGCTTCTTAAACCTTAGAAATGCAGTTAAAGGGTAAGACCAACAGAGCAACATCGGGGGATGGGGATGGGGGTGAGAACCTCACTGAGATACATTTGTTAATGACCATGTGGCTTTGTGGATGAAACTGCTGATGTCTGGTAAAACTGCTTAACCACCCTACAATCAATTTTGATTTTGACTGTGGTTCTCAGTTGTTCATACTAGAAGCTTCTGTGCACATAGTTCTTAATTTTGTATAATGGCATTCCGTAGTAGAAGAATAATTTTGCCCTGGATACTTATATTTTGCTCACATTGTTAACAGTGATGGGCAACAGAAATGTGGATGGGACTGCAATGTGATTGACATCTATAATGACCTATACTATACACAGTTATGAGTACTCTAAAACATGCTCTCTCACACACACACACACGCACTCATAAACAGCAAACGTAAAGAGGACCTGTCACAGATCCTGACATGTCCAGTTAAGAAAACACTTATATTCCCTATATATTCTTTATGAAATAACAAATCTGGAGCACTCTATGTTGTGACTACTAGGCGTTACCAGTTGGGAGGTTTGTCCATACAAACTCTGACACAGTCCAATCAGAGCTGAAGGACACCCCTCTTTGACAAGGGGAATGGAAACACCCATTTGTGTATTCATAAAGCTGTAGAAGGAATATTGGAAATGGCACAATGTAGATTTAATTTGGTAAATACTTGTATTTACTAAGACATGTCAGGAGAACTGACAGGTCCTCTTTAACTAGCTACATATGCTATTGACTGCTCCAGATGTTATCTCATCAATTCATTTCAGTTGCACACCCTATAGTAATAGAACATCTACTGTTTGTATAATCCTAGTGATGTAGTCATCTCAGAGTTTAGTCACGTTCAATGTCATGTTTAAAACCTTTGTTTTAAAAATGTAGCAAAAACAAACAATTAATTTAAATAATTTAGGTCTGTTCTGACATTCAAATAATTAAGTAAACCAAGATAACTATAATGTGCATAAGTCTTTACTGCCTGGTCTTCAAGTCATGCCGCATATTCTCCACTAGATTGAGGTTGGGACTTGCCATTCTAAAACATTTACTTTCTCTAGTGTAGGTTTTGCAGTATGTTTAGGCTCATGGTCATGCTGGAGGGTGAACCTAGCTCTCAGTCTCAAATTTGTGCCAGGCTAAAACATGGTTTCCTCAAGCATTTCTCAGTATTTACTGCCATTCATTTTCCTTAAATTTCAACCAGTTTTCCAGTCCCTTCCGATGAAAAGAAACCCCACAGCAGAATACTGCCACCTTCATGCTTCACTGTGGAAATGGTTTTCTTGGGTTGATGGGCAGTATTGGGTTTGTGCCACGCATAATATTTCCCATTGTGGTCTAAAAGGTAAATGTCACAGATTACTGAGTGTGGACTCACTGTGCCAACTGACTGGTTTGGCTTGGGGTAAACTCTAAGGGCGTTATTCCTACATTCTCCTGGTATTCATTTTTAATGAGTCTGCTACCTCTTGAGATAGTCCTGTATAGTTGGGAGCAGGGACTCTGGTGCATGCACTAGAAGCTCAGACACAGAAAGCACACCAACATTGCAGGTACATTCTGAACAGTCACTTATACTAATTATGAGGTTTCTGAAAGGACTTGACTAGGAAACATGGCTGGATGGCTGAGACACAGAAAAACACAAAACAATCGCAGAAGCAGTCTGGAAAGTCTATAATACTGGTACTGCAGATAATGGCAACACAGAACTGGAGACACTAGGAGAGCTTATCGGCGTGGCAGTGGTGGATGTAGGAACAAGTTAGGCAGGAACCAAGACTGTAGCCCAGGCAGGAAGACAGACTAGTAGAACCAAAACACGACTTATCTCCTGGGTAATGTCAATTAATTATTCAGATGTTTTATCTAATTGCCCAAGCTTTTGTTAAAGTGCATTGTTGGTCAAACCCGCCAAGAGTTGAGACCTCCTCCCACACATTAGAATGACGGCCAACCCTCGCCATTGTCAGCAGACTCTGCCTACAATACACTAATAGACCTTTAGGCACTTCTTCAAATATATCTTTAACAAAGGTTTGGGCAAATACCTAACTGCATAATTATTTGACAAATTAATAGATAGATATAAAAAGTTGCTTACAGGGGATTAAAGAGCTAATAAAATTTATACAAAAACACCTATATGTGTGTTGAATACCACCATACTGTTGATAACAAGTTCAATGCTGTCAAAATACAATATCACAGCCCTCTAAAATCCTCCTTCCACACTGTCTCTGCCATTTCACTGTGAGCTGAGCATTGGGAGACACATGACAAGCACTCATGCGCTAGCAAAAATGTTGCAAAAAGCTATTAATAGAAGAAAATTGGATATGAAGAGTACAAGGACAGTGCAAGGAGATCGTAGGGAGAGTTTTTAGAGACTGTAGGAAGAGCATAGGGAGACTGCAGGGACAGTCCAGTTTGAGCGTAATCACCATTTGCATCTTGTTGAACTGCTGGCACATTCTCAGTTAATTTGTTAGTTTATATGTAAAATTACTGTGCCTCGGTGTTAAAGGGCGGTGTAATATATCGCCATGTGCATCTTGTTAAACTGCTGCCACATTCCCAGTTAACCCCTTAAGGACATAGGGCGTACAGGTACGCCCTTGTGTCCTGGTACTTAAGTACTTAAGTACTACGCCCTGTGTATTTTCGATCACTGCCGTGCGGCTGGCAGTGATCGGTACCCGTGACCCCCCCCCTTGTCGGCGATCGCGGCAAGCCGCAGGTCAATTCGGACCTGCGGTTTGCTGCGAATTCTGCAGTTTCTCATCCCCGCGGTCCCTGACCGCAGGGGATCAGAAACTTTAGCATTCGTAAAATATAAATGCATCCCCCCCCCCCCTGCACCCCTGAATGATTTTATCCAGGTGGGAGGTGCAGGGGGAGGGTTTCGGGCGGTGCGGGAGGCGGGCGGTGCGGCAGGCGGGATCGTGATCCCCCGCCCGCCTCCCATTTAATAATCTTTGGCGTCTAGTGGGTATACCAGGGTGCCAGCACATTGCTGGCACCCTGGTATAAACGGCTGACATCGGTGATGCGATGTCAGCCGTTTAACCCTTTCCATACAGCGGTCCGTACGGACCGCTGTATGGAAAAGGTTAACAGCTCAGGGAGCTCCCTCCCTCTCCCATCAGGGGGCTGCTGTGCCTTTGCAGCTCCCCGATGGGAGAGGGAGAGAGCCCCCAGACAGCTCCGAAGCCCCGTCCTTACCCTTCCCCGTCTGCGCAGTTCTGACCACTACTGAGCAGATGGGGAAGGTTCCCATGGCAACAGGACGCCTTCTCAGGCATCCTGCTGTCCATGGTGCTGAACAGATATATGCTAAAGGAATAGATCTGTTCAGACAAAGTGTAAGTAAAATACAGTGCAGTACCCTATATGGTGTACTGTACTGTATTATACAGACATCAGACCCACTGGATCTTCAAGAACCAAGTGGGTCTGGGTCAAAAAAAAGTAAAAAAAAAAGTGACAAAAGTTAAGATAAAAAAAAACATTTATCACTGAATAATAAAAAAAAATAATTAAATACACTACACATATTAGGTATCGCCGCGTCCGTAACGACCTGATCTATAAAACTGTCATGTTACTTTTGCCCACCTTACTTCCCAAAAAATGTAATAAAAGTGATCAAAAAAGTTGCATGTACGCCAAAATTGTAACAATCAAACTGTAATCTCATCCCGCAAAAATCATACCCTACCCAAGATAATCGCCCAAAAACTGAAAAAACTATCTTAGCTGGCACAAGTAGCAGCAAAAGAAGGGGTGGTGATTTTGACCAACAGTCAAGCTGTACTGGAATGGTTGACTCGCTCTTTAACATCATCTCAAGTTACAACAGATACACACAGCTAGAAATCGGTGCGTTCCTTTGACACCACGCATAGTTGGCAATGCTCAAGAACTGCCTTTGTGCCCTCACCTGTCCTGTACCTGCCTTATGCTTTTACTGCTCCTTCTGATAGCCGAGCAAAGAATGCCGCTGGCTCTGCTCCACTTTTCAGTAACGGTAAGCTTTATGAGGAAAGTCAGCAGTTACAGGCCAGCCCAGACTTGGAGGAGTGGTCTTCTGAGAACTCCTCTATGTGTGCAACTACCGAAGATGACAGTTGGGTGGGAGCACATGTCGCGAGAGGTCATGGATGTGCGCAAGAAACAGGTGAGGACAAAAGTGACGACCAAATAGATGTAGATAATGATGTAGCTGATCGGACAAGGAAGCCAGGTGAAGAGGGGGCGAGGATGGCATGGCAGCATGCCCATGAGACAACAGGGTGGAAGCGCGCCTTTGAGACAGCAGGCTGGAAGCAGTGGGATATCTGCAGCGAAACGCAGGAGGGGTACATCATCTGCTAGTCGGGAGACGTGAGGAACACACAAGCAGTGCATGGGTTCATAAAAGCAGTGGCAGGCAGGCATCATGCAGTGATGGAGGGAAAATGCCATACTCGCCAGTGTGGGAATTTTTCACCAAGTCGCTGGGGGGTGTTGGTGTGGCGGTATGCAGGATGTGTGGGCAAAAGGTGAGGTACGGCTAGGGTGCTAATTTTGGCATGATAGTCCTGTGTCAACACATGGAGCGTCACCATAAAGTGGCATGGTAAAAATCTTGCCACTCATTTATTGTTACAGCTTGATGCAGCAACTGCTGCATCTCCTACTGGGCCGCACACCGTCTCCAGCAGTCAGGGCTCGTCAAAGCCAGCAGAAAGAAGCTGTTGTTCCTTCCCATTGAATTCAATCAAATCTATTGCTCCTGATGCTTCTCCTCCTGCTTCTCCTCGACAGCAATCACTGAGGTGATTGCAAAAAGACAACAGTATGCGTTTACAAATTCAAAGGCGCAAAATCTCAAAGTACACGTGGCCAAGTTGCTGGTACTACAGCCACTCCCTTTCCATGTAGTTGACTATGGAAGTGGAATGTAGTAGAATATGAAAATCATTCATTTTTTTTGGCGCCCCTTTTGCTGGCTTTACTGTTTCCAAATCATCCTTCAAAATATCCATTTCCATGAAAAGTCAGCAAGATACAGAGAGAGTAAGAGCTGGATATTCCTGATGACATATCATCAGTATTAAATGATGTGGAAAAGCAGGAAAAGCAAATGTCAGAAGAAGGGTCTTCCACTTGTTAGGCAGAAGAGAAGTAGGGGTTGGAGAAGTAAGTTTGCAACTAGGTGGTGGTGTTGGGGGGCAGGTGGGCTTTCTTCTTGTATCACTCCGAGAATGCCCCATGACTGTTTTTCTCTCCTCATATCAATTAATTGGATCCAACTGCCGGTCACCTGCTGAGCCACGAGATACTCTTCATATGTAGTTTCAGGATGCAAGGGTTAAAGGTAAGTATAAGTCCAATTTTGAACGTTTTTCATTGTTTGCATTGTTTTCAGAGCATATAGTACGTGGCCCATTTTTGGTTTTGCATTTTTGCATTTTTTTCCTCCCAACATTCCAATAATCATAACTTAAATTTTCCATTGATATAGCCATTTGTCTTGGTCGAGCACCAAAGTGCTCGGGTGCTCGAGTAGAACACGAGCACAATGGAAGTCAATGGGAGAACCCGAGCATTAAACCGTGCACCCCCTGCTCTGAAGAGAGGAGGGTGTCTGGTTCATAGGAAAAGGTCAGAAATTGATGGAAATACCATTGAAATGGTTCTGGAACAGCATGGGGAGGATGTCTGGATGCATCTTGAACTCCCAGGTTGCTGCTGGGAATGATGTTGTCCGAGTAGTACGCCACTTTTACAGACTAACAATAATACGCACCACACCGAAGATAAAATCGATTTTAGAGGAAAAATTGTTAGGAAACATTCTTTCCAGTATATTTACTTGTATATAAAGTGCAAGTGCTGCAAAAATTGCAAGGAAGAGGCACTCCGATACAACCTAAATATCGCATAATAGAGGGCCTGCTGCCGAGCTGACCATCTAAAAAAAATTTGGGTGAGGGCCTGCTGCCGAGCTGACCATCTAAAAATGTAGGGGTGAGGATCTGCTGCTGAGCTGACCCTCTAAAACATTATGGTTGAGGGCCTGCTGCTGACCCTCTAAAACATTATGGATTAGGGCTCGCTGCTGAGCTGACCCTCTAAAACTTTAGGAGCGAGGGCAGCCTAATAAGCATGTTGATATGATGGAGGAGGAGGACGAGAAAAGGTAGATTAAACCATATACCCTTTTTAGTGCTGGAAGGGGTGCATGGGAATACAGTGTATTCAATACACCATAAAAGACACATTTAGATTGCCTTTACGTTCAGCCACTTTCCTCTGGTGGAGTAGGAAAAGGCCTTGTTCATTTTTATAAGAGTCAACCGGTCAGCATTTTCAGTTGACCCGCTCTGACAAAACCCTGGCTGCAGGGCAGGTCAGCACCTCCAAGGCGTAGAGCGCCAGTTCGTGCCACGTGTCCAGCTTGGACACCCTGTAGTTGTAAGGCACAGACGAATCATTGAGGACGCTGACACCGTCTGCTACATACTCCTTCACCATCTTCCAAAAATTTTCCCTCCTTGTGACAATAGGCCAGGCATCAGGTTGAGGGTGCTGGCGGCGTGTCATAAAACTGTCCCAGGCCTTGGAGAGTGTTGCCCTGCCTCTGTTGGAACTGCTGTGTGTTCCCCTCGTCTCCCCTACTTGGTTGGCCAAGGAACTACGTACTCTGCAGCCAGCATTGTCAGCTGGACATTTTTGGAGCAATTTTTCCACAAGGACCTTCTGGTATTGCACCATTTTGCTCGTCCTCTCCACCACAGGAATGAGAGATGAGAAGTTCTCTTTGTAGCGGGGGTCAAGAAGGGTGAACAACCAGTAATCAGTGTTGGCCAAAATCCGTACAACGAGAGGGTCACGGGAAAGGCAGCCTAACATAAAGTCAGCCATGTGTGCCAGAGTCCCAACAGACAAGACTTCGCTGTCCTCATCAGAATGATGACTATCAATCTCCTCATCCTCTTCCTTCTCTTCTACCCATCCACGGTGAACAGATGGAATAAAACTTTCATGGGTACTACCCTGTGTAGCTGAGGAAACCATCTCCTGCTCTTCCTCCTCTTCATCATCCAATTTGCGATGAGAAGACGAACTGAGGGTGGTCTGGCTATCACCCTGTGTACTTTCTTCCCCCATTTCCACCTCTTCCATATGCAAAGTGCACCTTAATTGTGAGCAGCGAGCGTTTGAGTAGACACAGAAGTAAGATGGTTACGCTGATGATAGCGTTATCGCCAGTAACCATCTGTGTCTATTCCTCAAAGTTGCGTCAAACCTCACAGAGGTCAGACATCAATGCCCACTCATCGCTTCTGAATAGTGGAAGCTAACTGGAAAGGCAACGACCATGTTGTAGCTGGTATTCCACTACTGCCCTCTGCTGCTCACAAAGCCTGGCTAACATGTGGAACGTCGAGTTCCAGCGCGTGCCCGCGTCGCACAGCAGTCAGTGAACTGGCAATTGCAAGCGCTGCTGCAGCATTTCCAGACCGGCGTAAGCTGTCGATGACTTGCGGAAATGGGCACACATGCGACGCACCGTCACCAGTAGGTCAGGCAAATTGGGGTATGTTTTGAGAAGCCACTGAACCACTAGGTTGAACACGTGGGCTAGGCATGGTATGTGTGTGAGCTTGCCGAGCTCCAAAGCAGCCACCAAGTTACGGCCATTATCAGACATAACCATGCCTGTTTTTTTTTTTTGTTTTTTTTAAATAACCATGCCTGGTTGTAGGTTGAGTGGCAAGAGCCACATCTGAGTCTGGTCCCTTATCGCCTGCCACAGCTCTGCGGCAGTGTGCTGTTTGTCACCTAAGCAGATCAGTTTAAGCACGGCCTGTTGCAGCTTCCCCACTGCAGTGCTACACTGCTTCCAGCTACTGACTGATGGCTGGTGCTGCAAGATGATAATTCAGAGGTGGAAGTGGAGGAGGAGGAGAAGGGGAGGTTGCAGCCACTAACGTAGGTGGCGGCGGAAACCCTGATGGAAGTAGGGCTCACAATCCTTGGCGTCAGTAGCACCTGTGCCTTCCCAGGGTACGACTGGCTCTCGGCCTCCACAACATTCACCCAGTGTGCTGTCAGGGAAATGTAGCATTCCTGGCCAAAAGCACTTGTCCATATGTCAGTTAATAAGTGGACCTTCCCAATAACTGTGATTTTCAGGGCAAGGGTGATGATACGGGACACATGCTGGTGTAAGGCTGGGACTGCACACCGTGAAAAATATTGGCAGCAGAAGACAGCCGCCACCATCAGGATGTGGAAAGCCTTGGTGTCCACAAGTCTAAATGGCAACATTTCCAGGGCCAGCAATTTGGAAAGGTTTGAATTTAGTGCTATGGTCTGTGGGTGGGTCGCTTTCGTTCAAAGGCCTGGGGTATAGACATCTGTACGCTGTGCTGGGACACAGAAGTGGATGTGATAGCTGATGGTGCTTGCGATGGTCCAGGTGCATGGCGGGAGTCATCCGGGCCTGCGTCTTAGACAGGGGATTGGCCAGCACATAACATAGGGGAAGACGAGGCAGTGGCGTGACCCGCATACACTGGTTGTGGACCCAGGCGTTCGGCCACCTATTAGGGTGCTTTGATGCCATGTGGCGGATCATGCTGGTGGTGGTGAGGTGGCTAGTGTTCACGCCACTGCTCCTTTTGGTATGGCACAGGTTGCAAATGACAATTCTTTTACCGTCCGCACTTTTCTCAAAAAAGCGCCAGACTGCGGAACACCTACCCCTTGGCAATGGAGATTGCTACAAGAAGTTGCTCCAGGGAACAGTTGCGGGCCTGTTTGGTGTGGCCCTCCTTCTCCCTTTTGCCATCCCACTGCCTCTTCCAGCCTGTTGCGGTGCTGCGGATCCCTCCCCTTCTGTACTGCTGTTCTCGCTCGGCTTGCCACCTTCCCAGGTTGGGTCGGTGACTTCATCTTCCAGCACCTCCTCTTCCACTTCCTCACTCTGGTCAACCTCCTGACTTGTTGACCTAACAACAACCTCATTATTGACAACTGTGTCTCATCCTCATCATCAACCTCTTGAGACAGTAATTGCAGTTGACTTATTGACAACTGTGTCTCATCATCATCATCCACCTCGTGAAACAATAATTGCCGTTCCCCACCATCATCTTCTACTGACTGTGGATGCTCCATAGTTTTGGAATCAGGGCACAAGATCTCCTCATGTCCCTCTTCAAGCGGGCTTGGGGAGAGGCTCAAATTAATGAATGGCGATGAAAACAGCTCCTTGGAATATACAAGTGTGGGATCACTTGTTTGCCTAGACTCACCATGATGGGTGGAAGGAGTATCATAGTAAGGATTCTGTTGACCAGACTCTTGGCTACTGAAACTGGACTTTGTGGAAGACAGGGTGGTGCTTAACCCCTTCACGACTGCAATACGTTTATATACGTGATATTTGCACATGCCCCGTGCAGCTATCTATCGCTGCAAAGCGCTTGGATTAAAGCTTCTGCCCCAGGAACTGCTGCTGTCAATGACAGCATACAGTGCAGTATTGCCAGCAAGGGACCAATCAGAGTGGCCCCTTGCCGGCAATCGATCCGATTGGTTAGTCTGTGCAGACTAACCAATCGGATCGCGGCAGTGAAAAAATGCCTGTTCCAGGCTCTGATCTACGCTCTGCAGATCAGAGCCTGAAATCAGGTAGTGTCTCTGTGTCCCCCGGTCTGTGCCCCCCGATCTCTGCGCCTCCAACCCCCCCTGTCCGCGCCTGCCCCTGATGCAGTTCCCTCGCCCCATCCATATTCATGTAGCCTGCCCCTGATGCGGTCCGCCCCCTCCCCGCCCCATACATTCATCTTGCCCCATTTGTGCCGGTGTTCTGTGAAAGGTACCTTCCCCCTCCCCCTTTCCAGCGCTGCCCCCTTTGCCCCCTTGTGGTGTGGTCCCCCTGCTGTGTTTGATAGTGGCGGCTCCATCCCTGAGCCGCTGCCATCAGCAGCGAGTGTCAGCTCTATGCTGACACTCTGCTGTAACCCCTTAGATGCCACGGTTGCGGAATCCATGGGGTTAATAGAGGGAGGAGGCTCCCTCTGTCAACCATCGGGGCTTCCGCGCTGTGATGGCAGCGCCCGATGGTTGCCATGGCAACCGGACGCTTTGCAAAAGCGTCCGCTGTTGTCACCTACAGGACATCTGATAGTATTATACTTTGCAATGAAAGAGCATTGCAAAGTATAGTACAGCCATCAGCCCCACTGGATCTTCATGATCCAAGAGGGACTTAATAAAAAAAGAAAGTGAAAATAATAAGTAAAAAAATAAAAATAAAATAAAAATGTAAATTAAAAAAATTAATTGCCTTTTCTTATAAAAAAATGAAAAAATAAAATAAAATACACATATTAGGTGTCACTGCATCCGTAACGACAGTCTAAATATATCACATGATAGACCCCGTCCGATAAACACCATTAAAAAAAGCAATTTTTGTCACCTTACATCACAAAAAGTGCAACACCAAGCGATCAAAAAGGTGTAAATCAAACAAAATGGTACCAATAAAATCATCACCTCACCCCGCAAAAAATTAGACCCTACATAAGAAAATCTCTCAGAACATTGAGACACTAAAACATATTTTTTTTATTTCAAATATCCTATTATTTCCAAAGGGAAATAAAAAAAAGTATACCTATTAGGTATCGCCGCATCCGTAATAACCTGCTCGATAAATATGACCTAACACCTCAGATGAACACCGTAAAAAAAAAAAAAAACTGTACCAAAAAAGCCATTTTTGTTACCTTGCATCACAAAAAGTGCAACAGCAAGCAATCAAAAAGGCTTATGACCCCCAAAATAGTACCAATCAAACCGTCACCTCATCCCGCAAAAAATGATACCCTATTTAAGACAATCGCCAAAAAAATAAAAAAGCTATGGCTCTCAGACTATGGAGACACTAAAACATCATTTTTTGGGTTTCAGAAATGCTATTATTGTGTAAAACTTAAATAACTTAAATAAACTTAAATAAATAATAAAAAGTAAACATATTAGGTATTTACACTTCCGTAACAATCTGCTCTATAAAACTATCACATGACCTAACTCTTTAGATGAACGCTGTAAAAATAAATAAATGAAAACTGTTCCAAAACAGCCAATTTTTTGGTCACCTTGCCCCATAAAGTGTAATAATGAATCATCAAAAAATCCTATGTACCCAAAAATGGTACCAATAAAAACCTCAACACTTTCTGCAAAAAACGAGCCCCTGCACAAGACGATCGGCAGAAAAATAAAAAACATATGGCGTTCAGAAAATGGACACACAAAAACATAATTTCTTTTTCAAAAATGCTTTATTAAGTAAAACTGAAACAAACAAAGAAAGTAGACATATTTGATATCATTGCGTCCGGAACAACCTGCTCTATAAAAATAGCACATGATCTACCCTGTCAGATGAATGTTGTAAAAAAAACAAAAACGGTGCCTCACAAAAAATGTAATATAGAGCAATTAAAAATCATATGTACCCCAAGATAGTACCAATAAAACTGCCTTCCAAAAACCGTATGGCATTCCTTTTCTTCTGCGCCCTGCCGTGTGCCGTTACAGCAGTTTATGACCACATGTGGGGTGTTTCTGTAAACAGCGGAATCAGGGTAATAAATATTGAGTTTTGTTTAGCTGTTAACCCTCAATGTGCTAAAGATTTTTTTTTTTTTTAAATGGAAAATCTGCCAAAAAAGTGAAATTTAGAAATTTCATCTCCATTTTCCTTTAATTTTTGTGGAACACCTAATGGGTTAAAGTTTGTAAAATCAGTTTTGAGTAACTTGAGGAGTGTAGTTTCTACAATGGGGTCATTTATGGGGGTATCAACTATGTAGGCCCCACAAAGTGACTTCTGACGTGAACTGGTCCTTACAAAGTGAGTTTTGGAAATTTTCTTAAATATTTAAAGAATTGCTTCAAACTTCTAAGCCTTCTAACATCCTAAAAAAATGTAATGACATTTCCAAAATGATGCCAACATAAAGTAGACATATGGGGAATGTTAAGTAATACATATTTTATTAGGTATCACTTTCTGTTTTAGAGGCAGAGAAATTAAAATGTGGAAAATTGTGAATTTTTCAAAATTTTGGGTACATTTGGGATTTTTTCATAAATAAAGGTGAAATATATTGACTCAAATATATGACTATCGTGAATTACAATGTGTCACGAGAAAACAATCTCAGAATGGCTTGGATAAGTAAAAGTGTTCCAAAGTTATTACCACATAAAGTGACGCATGTCAGATTTGACCTGGACACTGGGGCATCAATGACCCTTGGTCATGAAAGGGTTAACTGACTGGAAGCATTATCTCCTGCAATCCAACCGACCGCCTGGTCTCACTGGTCTGACTTCGAGAATAGTGTCCTGCGCCACCCTGCAAACTGGGACATGAAGCTAGGTATCGAGGATGAGTGTGTTTCTTGTGCTCTGCCAGCAGGCACAGTTTCACCGCGCCCAGGGCCATGGCCTCTGTGTGCACCATCAGCAGCACGGCCACTTCGCCATCCCCTACTGCTGGCGCCTTGCACATATTAAATGATATATGTGCTTGCAAGTATGTCACACGTACAGTAGCGCTGGTTTTGTAAGTGTACGCGCAAATAAAGTACACAGAATGTCACAGATATTTTTAGGATGCGAACACGTTAAACAGGAGGTATAGCGCAAGTAATGTCGCTATCACCACCGCCTAATAAAAAATTACACTGAATGAATGTCACTGATATTTAGGTTGCACAAACGTTATAAAGGAGGTATAGCACAAGTAATGTCGCCGTCACCACCGCCTAATAAAAAATTACACTGAATGAATGTCACTGATACCTAAAACCTAATATGTTTGTTTGAATAGTTTTACATGTAAAATAGAGAAAGGGGGGTGATTTAAACTTTTTTTTTTTTTTTTACTTTTACAGTGACAACTTTTAAACCCCTTAGGTGGCTAGAACATGGGATCTTTTGATCCTTGTCCTATTCACCCTAAAAGAGATCTATTAGGGTAAATAGGATTATGACGTTTTCCTTAGCTGTGCCTCATGCACAGCGCAGCAGGGAGGTTGCCATGGGAAGCTTCAAAAGTGTCCAGGCTACCATGGTAACTTATCGGAGTCCCACACTCGGCCCATCATGGCGATCAGCTGTCTTCTGTATGATACAGTCGGCACCTGCGGCAGCAGCCCACTCCATACATACTCTCAGCCATCGTGACATACAAGAGTACCTGATTTATCTTGATTCGTGACAAATTAATTCATACCAAATCTAATTTCTTGTTGAAGTTCGGCGAATAAGCAGAATCAAATTTTTCCAAACTTCGCTCATCTCCCTTTTGCCACCCCACTGGCTGAAGGACCCGGCTTCGCTCGGGTATATTTATTCTATTTCATTTAATGTTTGTGTGTGTGGTTAAAATATATCAACACTATCCCCTATAACAGTGACATCTACAGCACCCCACCCCCTTAACAGTGACCTCCACATCCCCCCACCCCTTAACACTGCCCCCCCACAGTGCCCCGTTCATTAAAATTGGACCTCCACAGCAGCCCACCCAATAAACTTTGACCTTTACAACAGCCTTCCCCTTTAACAGTGAGTTTTACAGCACACCACACCCTTAACACTGACCTCCACAGGGGCCCGTCCCCTCAACAGTGGCCTTTACAGCAATCTGCCCCTTAACACTGACCTCCATAGCGGACCAACCCCTTAACTGTGACCTCCCCAGCCTGCCCCTAGGGTGGCCAGAGGTCCAGTTTTAGTCCAGACAATTCGGCTTTCAGACTCCCTGTCCTCCGTCTGACGCAGGGCCTGGACAGACACAAGGATGTCCTTTTGAACAGCTCACTCTTAGAAAGCAGCAGTGTGCTGAGTGTGAGCTGCAGGAAGAAAGTCGACCTCCCTCCCACCCCTGCAGCTGACAGAAGTTGATTTTTAACTTAATTTTTTCAATCCCTGTCGGCTGAGTTGGAGGGGATGTAGCCTAACCTGATTGGGGCTCGGCTTAGTGGGGCCTAGAAGTTGATTTTTAACTTCATTTTTTCAATACCTGTCATCTGAGGAGTGGGAGGGGGTGAGGCCTAACTGGATCGAGGGTGTGTCCTTTTGAACAGCTCACTCTAAGACAGCACCACTGTGCTGTCTGAGTGTGAGCTGCAGTGAGATCACCTCTGCAGCTGACAGAAGTTGATCATTTTTTCAATCCCTGTTGGCTGAGGAGTGAGAGGGGGCATGGCCTAACCGAATCACTGGAGTGGCTTAGCGGGACCTAGATGTTGATTTTTAACTTCATTTTTTTAATCCCTGTCGACTGAGGAATGGGAGTGGGCGTGGCCTAACCCGATCGGGGGCATGTCCTTTTGAAAAGCTCACTCTAAGACAGCAGCAGGGAGAAAGTTACTGTCCCTCCCACCCATGCAGTTGACAGAAGTTTTACCTTCATTTTTTCAATCCATGTCAGCTGAGGAGTGGGAGGGTGTGTGGCCTAACCGGATTAGCGGTACCCGGGGGCGGGGTTTTAAGTTCATCTTTTGAGGTTGGACACATTGGGGCAGGGGCGTGTCTGGGCTCCTTCCCTGGGCACCTTACTGGCTCATTTGCATACCAAATAAACTGGATTTTCGGAGGATAAAAACATCTATTGCTGGAACAAAGGCACATCTTGAAATAAGGTACTAAGTGCTATTAGGCCATGGCTTTACTGCAATATTGATTATCCTGGTGACAGATTTCCTAAAGCTCTCCTACAGCAGTGAAGATAAATGGCTGGGTTGTTATGGAAACCTGGAGTAAAACTGTGTATGTGAAGGCTGGAGGACCTGCAAGCTTCTATTGGCTGATTAGGGTCATGTGACCAAGCTTCTATTGGATAATGCATTTTTGGGGGAATATCTCAGGAACGGTACGTCCTAGAGAGCTGAGACCTGATCTAAAACCTTCCCGGACACCTGATATACCTGTCTGCCAAATTTCATGATTGTAAATGCGATGGTGCAGATTCCTTTAGCGGAAACACACACAAACACTCAGCTTTATATATTAGATTATACACACACACAGTCACAATATTATGATTACCAGCTAATATCTAGAGTATGCAGCTGCACAGACCGCAGCTAGACGGGCTTGGAGTGACTCAATAAGCTCCTGGTAGATTGTTCCAGTATCTGGAGCTATGCTGACTACAGTGCATCCCACAGCTGCTGGAGGGTGTGTAGGACGATCCAAAGAGTGAACACAATGATTTAGGTGGTTCCACAGTTAGGTTCATGTCTGGGGAATTAAGGGGCAAGGGTAGTACTTGGAAGTGTTGGTCATGCTTTTCCAATCAATGTTGGACATTTATAGCTATGTAACATGTCTGATTGTCTTGCTGGAAGATCCCATTCGCCCCAGAGAATATCAGCATGTATGGTTGTACTTGATCCGCAAGGATATATTCATACTCAGATCAGTTGAGAATGCCTTCCACAAGGAAGAGTGGACCCAGAGGATGCCATAAAAACATTCCCCAGACCATAACGCTGCCTCCACCAGCTTGTGTTCCAGAGTGTCTGTTCTCTGATGTTTCTTGCCTGAAATTATAACATCAATCTGTCCGATGAAGCAGAAGACGTGACTCATCAGAGAAGGCAACTCTTACCCAATCAGCGGAGGTACAATTCCGATATTGCCATGGAAATTCAAGCCTTTTCAGTCAAAGCAACCTAGCAGAGGTGCATTAACCATCCGTCTGCTTTGGAGCCTCATACCCAGTAGGGTATTATACACACGTCTAGTAGCTCCCTGGTTCATTTTGTCGGTGAGCTGCTCTGCTGTAATGTGTCTGTCCGCCGCCGCGTACCTTCGCAGCCGATGTTAACCTCTCACCTCAATGACACGTGCAGCTCCACAGTTTCCATGTCACTTATTCACAATGGTGCCATTTAACCACTCACAAAACACTTTCACCACAGCAGTATGCGAACAGTTCACAAACTGCACAGTTTCAGAAGTACTGCCATCCATGGCCTGAGAGCCAATAATCAACCTTTTTTGATACTATAATAAATCACTCCTTTTACCCATGATAGCAATAAGGGATATGTGTGCAGACAGCCTATCACACACCTTATATACCCACCAAGCCAGATCACGACACATGATGAGGGATATTTATCAAACTGGTGTAAAGGAAAACTGGTTTAGTTGCCCATAGCAACCAATCAGATTCCACCTTTCATTTTTCAGAACTCTTTTGGAAAATGAAAGGTGGAATCTGATTGGTTGCCATGGGCAACTAAACCAGTTCTACTTTACATCAGTTTTGATAAACCTCCACCGATATCTTCATGAGCTACACACTGCCAGCATGGGAAGTGGCCATAATAATGTGACTCGACTGTGTGTGTTTATCTCTCTCTCTCTCTCTCTCTCTCTCTCTCTCTATATATATTCCTAAATCCTGACAGATATCTTAAACATGTGAACATGACCTAACTGTACCAAGCCTCGGCATCTCCCCCTCTATTCTGTGCCTCCAGTGAAGTTGGACATCATAGGACTCCTGACATATGGCTTCATGGTACTTCACCCACAGCAGATGTGCTGCAGAAGTTTCTTTATCTGGATCCAGTTGTTATAGAGACAAGGATGCGGATTTCTACAAGCCACATTCAGATGGATGGGAGAGTCTGCGCGTGAATATACCCTTAAAGTTCTTTACCATATTTAGACTGCATATAATGAAAATTATAATTAACTGCAATTGTTGTTTTATGATATAAACACTCGTAAGCAAGATGCTCTCTCTGCAATGTGCGCACATCCAGATATGCACATGATAATTACATATATTACTCCCTAGTTGTACAGCATTGCGGAAAACATCTGTCAGCAAAAGTCAGAGTTATGTGAGGAACTGCATAGTTATACAAAATCACCTAGATCTGGTACAAAGTCAGACGCTAGCCGGAATGGAAACTTTCACAGCTCAGCACTGCCACCTGCCTGCAGAGAGTGGCATTGTCTCTCATGTATAAAAAAGAGAGACCTTGCCCATCACAAAAAACAAAAGAGTAGACAATGATTTTAAATAGGAAAAAAGATATCTCATATATTTCCACTCATTCAGTGAGTTAATATAGTCCTCAATCAATGCCATCCAAGTTAAGATTAAAGAGGATCAGCACCTCTCCTGACATATGTGCATTCCTCAAGTAATAACAATATCTATTCGCATGACTCTATGATGTGCCATTCCTTTATTATTCCTGCTAGAAGTTTATAAATCAATTACTAGAAGTTGGAAATGAGGATCCAAACGGATGTTATCAGTTGGGGGGGTGTTACTTCACAGTTTGACACTGGCAGCAGTGATTGGATAGTGTCAGACTGTGCGGGGACACACTCCCAACGGGTAACATCCTTTTGGACCTTCACTACAAACTGCTAGTAATTCATTTATAAACTTCTGGCAGGAATAATGCAGGAATGGCACATGAATGCATCCTCCAGAATTGTAAGTAGTTACTCAATCAGAGATGTCAGGCGAGGTGACGTTCTTAAGGGCTTTATTTCCAGGAAATAACACTGATGAGCTAACCATAGGCTAGGCTATAAATCAGTGATTGTGGGGGTCTGACTCGCACAACTCCCATCATCATCAAAAAGATGCCCTTTCATTGTAGTACCCAAAAGAAGGGGTAGTGTCTGTATGTCCAATCTGAACGTGTATGCTTATGGGGTAATCATGGGGGGAGATAGCTGATGGTAGAATGAGACCGGGTCTTCCACTATTTAAACTGCATGGACAACCCCAGAACAGCTACAAGCTGTAGCAGACAAAATGCAAAAAATATTACTTTTTGAATTGACCCTTTAAAGTCCTGCACCTGTGGGATATGTGTGATATAAGGCTGGCGTGTAATCGCTTGGTAAATAATGCAGACATTCAAAACTAATTTGAAGAGTCAGAGCAGGTAATGTGTGTTCTGCATATGTAATGTGACCAGCTAATGGCTGAGCAGGCAGCACTCAATCAGAAAGACTGGAGTATGTATGCTTGTGAGTCCGCTTGTGTGCGTATGTTCATGTGTGCTCTTGTGTCTGTGCTTGTGTGCTAGTGTGTATATGCTTGTGTGTGTATGCATGTGTGTGCTAGTGTGTGTATTCTAGTGTGTGTATGCCTGTGTGTGTGCTAGTGTGTGTATTCTAGTGTGTGTATGCCTGTGTGTGTGCTAGTGTGTGTATTCTAGTGTGTGTATTCTAGTGTGTTATCTAGTGTGTGTATTCTAGTGTGTGTATTCTAGTGTGTGATAGTGTGTATGCTTGTGTGTGCTTGTGTGTGTGCTAGTGTGTGTATTCTAGTGTGTGAATTCTAGTGTGTGAATTCTAGTGTGTTATCTAGTGTGTGTATTCTAGTGTGTGAGTGTGTGTGTGCTAGTGTGTGTGCTAGTGTGTGTATGCTTGTGTGTATGCTTGTGTGTGCCTGTGTGTGTGCTAGTGTGTGTATTCTAGTGTGTTATCTAGTGTGTGTATTCTAGTGTGTTATCTAGTGTGTGTATTCTAGTGTGTGATAGTGTGTGTATGCTTGTGTGTGTGCTAGTGTGTGTATTCTAGTGTGTGTATTCTAGTGTGTGATAGTGTGTGTATGCTTGTGTGTGTGCTAGTGTGTGTATTCTAGTGTGTATTCTAATGTGTGTATTCTAGTGTGTTATCTAGTGTGTGTATGCTTGTGTGTGATAGTTTGTGTATGCTTGTGTGTGCTTGCATGTGTATGCTTGTGTGTGTGCTAGTGTGTGTATTCTAGTGTGTGTATTCTAGTGTGTTATCTAGTGTGTTTATGCTTGTGTGTGATAGTGTGTGTATGCTTGTGTATGCTTGTGTGTGTGTGTATTCTAGTGTGTATTCTAGTGTGTGTATGCGTGTGTGTATTCTTGTGTGTGATAGTGGTTGTATACTTGTGTGTGCTTGTGTGTGTATTCTAGTGTGTGTATGCTAGTGTGTGTATTATAGTGTGTATGTTTGTGTGTGTGCTAGTGTGTATTCTAGTGTGCATATGCTTGTGTGTGTGCTAGTGTGTGTATTCTAGTGTGTGTATGCTTGTATGCTAGTGTGTGTGCTAGTGTGTGTATTCTAGTGTGTGTATGCTTGTGTGTATGCTAGTGTGTGTATTCTAGTGTGTATGCTTGTGTGTGTGCTAGTGTGTATTCTAGTGTGTGTATGCTTGTGTGTGTATTCTAGTGTGATTATGCTTGTGTGTTTATGCTTGTGTGCTAGTGTGTGTATTCTAGTGTGTGTATGCTTGTGTGTTTATTCTAGTGTGTGTATGCTTGTGTGTGTTTTCTAGTGTCTGTATTCTAGTGTGCGTATGCTTGTGTGTTTATGCTTGTGTGCTAGTATGTGTATTCTAGTGTGTATTCTAGTGTGTGTGTGCTTGTGTGTGTATTCTAGTGTGTGTGTGCTTGTGTGTGTATTCTTGTGTGTGTATTCTAGTGTGTGTATGCTTGTGTGTGTATTCTAGTGTGTGTGTGCTTGTGTGTGTATTCTAGTGTGTGTGTGCTTGTGTGTGTATTCTAGTGTGTGTATTCTTGTGTGTGTATTCTAGTGTGTGTATGCTTGTGTGTGCATTCTAGTGTGTGTGTGCTTGTGTGTGTATTCTAGTGTGTGTGTGCTTGTGTGTGTATTCTAGTGTGTGTATTCTTGTGTGTGTATTCTAGTGTGTGTGTGCTTGTGTGTGTATTCTAGTGTGTGTGTGCTTGTGTGTGTATTCTAGTGTGTGTGTGCTTGTGTGTGTATTCTAGTGTGTGTATTCTAGTGTGTGTGTGTGCTTGTGTGTGTATTCTAGTGTGTGTGTGCTTGTGTGTGTATTCTAGTGTGTGTGTGCTTGTGTGTGTATTCTAGTGTGTGTATTCTAGTGTGTGTGTGTGCTTGTGTGTGTATTCTAGTGTGTGTATGCTTGTGTGTGTATTCTAGTGTGTATGCTAGTGTATGTATTCTAGTGTGTGTATTCTAGTGTGTATGCTTGTGTGTGTGCTACTGTGTGTATTCTAGTGTGTGTATTGTAGTGTGTTTATGCTTGTGAGTGTGCGCTACTGCATGTGTGCTTGTGTGTGTATGCTCAGACGTGTATGCTTGTGTGCGCCTGTGTGTGTGCGCTAACCTTTACATTGTCTAGAGATTCTGCATCAATATCTGTCAGGTATAATTACTACACCATTCTGTTTCGTAGCTTCGCGCTCGGCTCCCAGAGGCATAAATCTCCAGCTCTACCCATCACCTTGTCCAGATTTGGCGAAAAACCAACTGTTTTAATTTCAGCAAAATATCTAAATAAAAAGTTAGTCATCAATGCAGAACTTTAAAGTAGATTGTAATTATTAAAGTCTGTGCCTCAGAAATAGGGAAAAGGCTCATCAATATTCTAGACCTGCGCACGAACAGGAAAAACCAGGGATTTTATTGTGATCATATTTTGGATTTATTACTGCTGCCGAATGCAAAGAAGACAAGTAATCAGGAGGCGTGAGACTAATATTGCTGTGATACTGACAGACAGCGCTCTGAACGCAGCCTGAATGAGCAGTTATATGAAGTGAAGACACTTAAAACTTCACAAGCTGATGCATAAATATCCATAAGATCAGCATGGTGTACCTTGGAAGCTGCATTATTACCAGATCTGGGTTTTTTGGAGCCTCCATTCTCTCCACAGAGCTGGGATTTTGCGTTGTTTCTGATGCAGTTGCACAAAACAATAAGAATAAACTTACAGAAGCTTTTTAAATAGAGCAAGAACAAAACTGGATTTCGGGGGAAATATCAGACTTAACTATGTGCCAGCGTGTTTTAAAGGGGACCTATCAAATGGATAGCTTCCTGTGACGCCCTTTCAAAGCCAAACTAATGAGAGCATTTGTAATCTCCGAAATACCTTCCAAAGTGGAAATCAGGAGCAAGAAGCAGCAGTGTTGTCCTTAAGATTAGGGCTATACAGTGATTTTGGGAGTGGTGCAAGTTGTGCACCTGTGTCCCGCCCAAGCATTGCAGTGCAGCAAGGCTGCCATAGAAGTGTATGAGGTCGCAGCACAACAAGCACATTTGCTGCGACCACAATATGCAAATCTCAAAAAATCCAGCAGCACTGGATATTTTGTGATTTGTCTGTTGCAATTGCATCAAATGTATGAGTTGTGCTGTAACCCCATTCATTCCCATGGCAGCCCGACACACTGTGATCTTTAGCTGTCATAGTCAAAATCGCTGTGTAGCCGAACCCTAAGGGAGTTATCTCCTCTATACAATACTTATGGCCCATGAGGACATATGGATGTCATAATAGGGGGGATCCTGTAATGAGCACTTTGGTGGCTCTTGTAGTTCAATGTAGTAGATTAAATTAAAAGACCACGTCTACTACCCACTTTGCTCTGAAGAAGAAGCGTGCAGCTAATTTCAGCTTCCACCAGACAAAATCAAGTTTACTAAGGGTCTTGGGAGCTATATGGTCATTATAAAGGGGCTATCTTTGACGAGATATCCTTATATCAACGGTCAAATGCCCTGTGATGGATATGCTGTATTAGTCTACTGAAAGTGTTGGTGGGCAGAATGTGGTTGTGTTATACAAAGTCTTGCACAACAGATCAGAGTTGACTCCAATCTGAGAAGTTTGATCCCTTAGATGCCTCAATGATTAGTAACTATGGTATCTAAAGAGCTTAACAAAGGGTAGGAGCTCCCTCTGCCAGGCCTTCAACTCCCCGCAACACAATCTCACTATGCCAGTGGGTTACTATGATCTTGGAATCTAACAAAGGCCTCCAGGTTTTCCTACAAGCATCAGCCTAAAAGGCGGCTAGTCAGTGTAACGATGACAGGCAGCAATGCTTTAAAATACTGCTGTACCTACTCTTAAGCATTATGTAACCAATCAAATGATCAGCGCTTCTAGTCCCCTAGTGGGAGAAAAAGATAATTCTGCATAAAAGCTCTAGCGTAGAGATGAGCACATTCCCTGGAATTTGTTTCAGATCTGATTCAATGAATAAAAAATAATAATTGATTGTGGTCAAAAGCAATTCTTCATGAATGAGAGAGAGAGAGAGAGAGAGAGATAGAGACCAATGCGCAAGGGTCCTCTAGAAATGAGAGGTACAAATCAGTCCGCCTTCCAAACGGAAATGCTCTCTCTCTCTCTCTCTCTGATTCACCAAAAACAAATTTCTAATTTGTGTTTTTTAGAATCAGAATTTTTGTAAAAATTCTGGATGAATTCTGAATCCATAGAATCAATTTGATCATCTCTACTCTACATATTTGTTATTGCCATATTCATGCTGGTCCATAGAATGGGTTAACGTTATATTTTTTGCATTTCACAAAAAATGTATAAACGCTAATCAATACATTATATATATCCTAAAATTATGACATTGGAAAATTGTATTAATCATGAAAGAATTAAGTCCTCATGTAGCTACATCAACTGAAAATATATATATATGGTTCTTGGAATGCCACAATGAGAAAATGAAAAAAAATATATAAATTGCTTGGTCCTTAAGGCCCAAAATGGGAGTTAGACACAGGTTCTATTAAAGGAAAATGTAACATGAAATTTCCTCAATGATTTGGGCAAACCCTATTTGTTAGACAGTGAACTTATCACAAAGCATCCACTCCCTGAGGCTCCAAATGGTCAGTCATGATCTGTGAGGACAGGTTCTCCAGAGTGAGATGATCTTTGTGACTGCTTCTCCATGCTGTCCTAGAGATGAGGCTCCTGAAGACAGATACCCACCACTGTCCTTTAGAAGATAGTTTGCCACAATAGCTGGTTCCTCCATCAGAATATATATGATTTATTTACTGTATATACTGTACAAAAGACATTAAAGGGGGTTTCCAGGAATTAAATATTGATGGCCTATCCTCAGTATAGGTCATTAATATCTTATCAATGGAGGCTTCACAGATTATCTTTGGCCAAACCGATTTTGAAGGAACCAGCATCTAATGCGTACAGGGGACTCCGGACTGTCCCTAGATGGTAGACTTCATGGGAGAGAAGGAATGAGAAGCTGAATATCAACATATGTGTCTGGTAGCAGCTTACTCCTCTCACCTCATTCAGAGCACATGCTACATATATGTTTGGCTGAGAGGGTCAGGAGAGAGAGCTACTGTATTTGAACAATATGACGGAACTTTAGGGATGAGGAATTTAATATTGAGGACCTATGCATAGGATTAGGAGGGATCCAACTGCTGGCACTTCTGCTGATCACTGTTTGCAGGAGTGGTGGTGCACTGGAGCCAGGCACAGCTCTGTACACTGTATAGTGTACATGCCTAGTACCTGTGAGATCAACCCAGTGGATGGTAGAGCGCTGCATTATCCAGGTGGGGTCACTTGCGGCCCCTGGTTCTTCAGCATTGCGGCTCCTACAAACATTTGATCGTTAGGGGTGTTGGGGGTCAGATCCTTCCAATCTGATATTGATGACCTATATAGCGGCACCTCCGCTGATCAGCTGTTTGCAGGAGTGGCGGTGTGCTGGAACCAGGCACAGCTCTGTACACCCTATAGTTTACATGCCTGGTACCTGTGAGATCAACCTAGTTAAAGTGGATGGGAGAGCGCTGCATTAGCTAGGGGAGGTCACTTGCGGCCCCTGGTTCTTCAGCATTGCGGCTCCTACAAACATTTGATCGTTAGGGGTGTTGGGGGTCAGATCCTTCCAATCTGATATTGATGACCTATATAGCGGCACCTCCGCTGATCAGCTGTTTGCAGGAGTGGCGGTGTGCTGGAACCAGGCACAGCTCTGTACACCCTAAAGTTTACATGCCTGGTACCTGTGAGATCAACCTAGTTAAAGTGGATGGGAGAGCGCTGCATTAGCCAGGGGAGGTCACTTGCTTGGTGTGCAGAGGGGCCCCTGGTTCTTTTGCATTGCGGCTCCTACATACATTTGATCAGTAGGGGTGTTGGGGGTCAGATCCTACCAATATGATATTGATGACCTATATGAAAGATATGTCATCTCCAAAATGTACAGAAAAAAAATAATAAAAAAAATAGCTACCGATCAGGTTTATGTTTTCATTGCCCATCAGAATGAAAACTGGTTGCAATTGGCAATGTCACCACATTTCCGTTTCATTAGTTTTAGCGGGATCCATTTTTTAAATGCGATAGAAAGACAATAAACAATCAAGATTAGCATCACACAGGCTACATGACGGCGCCGATTTCTTGTCAGGCAGCCTTTGGAATAGACCATGTAATTGGCGCTCGGCAGGTAATCTGACCTCCTATCAACCATTTAGGGCTGAATCAATAAAATCATGTCTTGTACCCATTCATTTTATATTCTCTCCCAGCGCAATTGGGAATCCGCTCCATGATCTCTCAAGGTTGTGCAGTCTTGCATTTCCACAGCCAAAACAAGCACTTGCTTGTAATATAAGGGAGCTGCTAGTAAATGTTGAAGGGTATGTGGTAAAATGTCACATTAGACCTTATTTACCGAAAGTGCTGTAAATTCACAGCAGACATAATACAGGATAATGGAATAAGTGGATTAAAAATGTTTGGCTTATAATGAATATAAGTAGATCAAATAGACTGTGGATGAAAAGAGCCCAGACTTGCTCAGACAGGCACCGTCATGACGGAAACTCATGGGGGCCCCCAAGCTCCGACAGCGTCCTACACTGCACGTCCTGAAGGAGATGGATAGGCTCCACAAGCACGGATCACAGTCTTCTGCATTCTGGATTCTATCAACTCTACATTTTATATTTCATCCTTTGTATCCAGATTCATCACACGTCTTCGGCTTCATTACACCTAATTACTAGTATTTCCTTCCGCAGGGGGTGTGGTGCAAATGCAAAAGGAACACAATTCATAATGTGTTATATGCTAGGTGCAACCAAGGGAGAGCCCCATGCTGATGCCTCACTGCGCGGCTTGGAGGAATGTGGGAATGCTGATTTTCAACCCTTGTGCTGGCCATATTCATTTTCACCGTCAGCTCAGAGAAATGGATGGAAATAATGAATTCATTGTTTGTTTGTTTTTTTAACAGCAAAGGAATAATTTAATGGGGGAGATTTACTAATAGAATTTCACTAGAATTCTGGCTCAATGAGAATGGTGTATATTCCTTACACTACCTGTATTAGGGTCTATTCACATGACTGCAAGTGTTTTGCGGTCTGCAAATTGCGGATCCGCAAAAGGCGGGTATCGGCCGTGTGCGTTCATCATTTTGAGGAACACAGCCCTATGATAGAAATGCCTAATCTGAGGACAAGAATAAGACAAGATCTATCTTTTTTGCTGGGCTGTGGAATGGAACTATTGAAATTATTGGGTCTACACCCGTTCCGCAAAATTGTGGAATGGATGCGGACCCAGAAATACGGTCATGTGAATGGACCCTCAAAGGAAACCTGTCATCTTTAAAATGCAATGTAATCTGAAGGCAGCATGTTATAGAGCAGGAGACACTGAGCAGAGTGATATATAGTTTTATGAGAAAAGATCCCATATTACTTGTAATTTATTTATTTAAATTTCTACTCATTCTTGGCTTTGAAGTCCAGGAGGCGGTCCTATAAGTGATTGACAGGCTTCCCTCTATGACTGTGTATACAGAGAGAGCTGTCAATCACTGATAGGACCGCCTCCTGGACTTCAAAGCCAAGAATGAGCAGGAATTTAAATGAATAAATTACAAGTAATATGGGATCTTTTTCTATAAAACTAAATATCAGCGCCTCCTGCTTTATAACATGCTGCCTGTAGTTCATTTTCATGGCGACAGGCTTATTTTTAATCCATACTTCACCTGAGTTTATGAGTCTGGGGTCTCCAAATGAAGTGCTAATGCCATCCAAACTGTAATCATTTCCCGCAAAACTATGTATTCAGGTTAAATGCCATATACTATTGTGCATCCATGTTCTCTCATACTTGCCAACTTTTGAAGAGAGGTCTTCGGGAGGCTTGAGGGTGCAGTGCACATTTTTTCAGGCATCGACATACCCCTTTTGTCAGCCCAAACACCATGTTCAACCCGACAGGTTCCCTTTAAAGGGGTTATCCGGTTACAGAGCTGAACCCCAGACATTTCCCTATTTTCACCAAGGCAGCCCCTCTGATATGAGCATCCAATGCTCTCCTGAATCTCGCAAGGCAAAGGAATTTTTAGGAGATACGGTGACGTACCAGGCTCTCCATGGGGAAAGCTAGGCAGAGGCTTCTGTCCAGTAGTGTCACCGGCACTAATGGGTGGGCTTTAGCTCTGCCCTAGCCATTAAAACAGCTACGGTAGCACTAAAGCCCACCCATCAGTGCCGGTAATACTGCAAGGTGGAAGCCTCCACCTAGTAGTGCAAAAAATATAAACAAACAGCCCTTGTCCTGCGCAATACAGCATGAAATGCTCCAATGCTCATGTCAGAGGGGCTGAGTGAGGAAAGAAGGGGATATGTCCGGGTCCAACTCTGAACCTGCACAACCCCTTTAAGTGTTTTAGATACATTTTTTCCTTGTCCAACGAGGGGACATAGATTACTTGCAAAGAGCATGGCTTCAAATGCAACAATGTGCACAAAAGTTTGGTGTAAAATTCTGGCATAAAGTAAACCAAGTAACAAGTGGTATAAACATACAACGATGCACCTAGTAACAAGAATCAGACACTGAGATAAATCTGCCACATTTGTAGACCGTCTAGGTTAATGCTGTCTAAATGTTTTACAGGATTAGTAAATTTACCCCAATGACTTAAGAGAGGAGAAAAGCGCGGGCAAGCATAGGACATGTTATAATTTTTTTTGCGGGGTCACGGAACGGAGCAAAGGATGCGGACAGCGCACGGAGTGCTGTCCGCATCTTTTGCGGCCCCATTGAAGTGAATGGGTCTGCATCCGAGCCACCAAAACTGCGGCTTGGATGCGGACCAAAACAACGACCATGTGCATGAGGCCTAATAAAGGCAAATAAATACAAAAGATGTGTGAAATACCCATCATCTTAAACATATACTGTACATGATGCACTATGCAAAACATAGAGAAGTAGAAAGGAGCATTATAAAAACGAATACCAGTTTCCACAATATTAGGTGCCCAGCTCCCGCTGTGCACATGTTCTATGTCTAGGTAACAATGTACGGAAAAGTCCCCATAGCCAGGAAAGTATGGCGCTGCATAGCAAAAAGTCCATACAGCATGCTCAATGGAAGAACGCATCTCCCATAGCCAGGAGGCTAGCCTGAGAGTCATCTTCTGCAGGTCATCTAGGCTCATCCTTCTTGAGATAATTATACTGGGCACATGGCCCACATTCCATTTCTCCAAATTTATTTGACCCTTTGTGCACCTCACTAGACACTTTTGCACCTAGAAAACGTGGTGTGGCTTAAGCTGGCCAAACACTTGGGAAAGTCGTTCATGGGAATGATCTCACCAGCAACATGCCTGACTAAACTTGCCAGTCAGGGAGTCATTTAAAAAAAAAATGACTCCCTGGTCCTTGAGCACAATGGCAAATAATCCTCTGAATTTGGCCTATGGTGCCATAAGCATGCCATCAACAGACAATATTTTGTAGCGTGGCTGATGACATTTTTGGCAGACAAGAGGTGTTACCGTAGAGGAAAGTGTAGAAAGCTTCTGCAGCCCTCTTTGTTTCACCAGTGCCCGCTTTTTTCAATACTTAGAATCACCACTAAATAAGATAAAAAATGTAAAGCAGCTATGTAATATGTAGGTTTCTTTTATGTGCTGAAGGTCCCTAGAACATGGTGGGTGGTCCATGGGATGTCTACTGACGGCTTGATAGACTAATATAGGCAAGCAGGGCACAATTATTCTATCAAAGCAAAACTAGATGGCTCAGGCCTGAAGATAAATTGGGGGCTCCATAATTTATGAATTTTGAAATAATGAAATTATTTGTCAACTGATAAATTCACAATTAGAGCGAACACTTCCTAGAAAGTATGGGACACTATATCACAGCTTAGGATATTCATAATTACTATAGGCTTCCTACCGGTCTAGGTTTCCCATTACTACTTTAGGCATGCCTTGAGAACATCTCTAATTACCAGTGCTTTGGGAAATCATTGGGTATTGGGGAACTTTACCTTCAGCTCATGGAGAACACCCACCAAAAATTATCTTATACACAATTATCCAATGTTTAAGGTGATCTGAAGGTGAAGATATTGGACCTATATTTCACGGATCACCAGGTGATATAGGTGATGGCTATCAAATAGCAATAGCACAATAAAAGGGCACGGTCCTCCTGAACCAGCAGACACCACAATGCAAGCACAATGCAAAGGGCATGCTCCTCCTGAACCTTCAGACAACATGATAAAAGCACAATGCAAAGGGCACGCTCTCTTTGAACCCTCAGACAACATGATACAGATAGTTCCATAAACAGATTTCTTAAGAAAAATCCACCTGTATTTTTTACTTTGATGAAAATAATATTTTTTGCTTTCTTGTTAGATCATTGTTTTATGTTTCACTGCCAAAACCAACACTGATTATGTCCCTGCAATGCTGTGGAGTATTCTTTCCCAACACAATGGGAGCCAAGTTGTACAACATGCTAGCACTATGCCAGACTTGTTCTGAATAGGAACAGTTGCATAAGGTATTGGATATAAAATGAACTCACACAATGGTATAATCTCCTACTGATCAAAGAACAGTTATATTTTAATAGGAAGCACAGGACTGAATTTCTCACTTACCTCTCTGGGGCTGCACTATATCAGTCAGCAGCCAAACTTGCAGTCCTATGTAGAATATATATATATATATATATATATATATATATATATATATATACTGTATATACTACAATGCAATATGTATATATATATTATAATTTATATATATAATCTATATATAAAATGTGTGTATAAATATATATATATATATATATTTAATATTTATACAGCTGCTGTTTGCTGGATTATGGCTTGCATATTTTTAAAGATACAGTATGACCCTGTTTACTGTATTTGACAGTAGATTACAAAAAACACTGAGATAAAAGTGATCTCTGTTAATTGTTCATTAAGCACATAGCGGTATTTCAAGCGGAAATCCTCTTACTGGTGGGCTCGTTAACCCTCATCCCTCTACCTGTCAAACACCAGAATACAGAATGGCAGCAGCACACTAAACCATGCTGCTCCATGGAGGTTTTTCTACCACTTGCTCACCCCCTACCCCAGTCCTCAGAATATTTATCTTATTCATATGCAAAATGTACTTAAAGAATTAAGACATCAATGCAAAATCATCAAGAAAATCTTATTTGTGTTCCAAAAAAACAAACAAACAAAAACAAAAAACTGTCCCACTTGCCATCCAAGTATATGATTAATTTCATTATATTTTGTTCCTCTATGGTATAAATATGTATGTATCATAAATATGGAGATCTAGATGCTCGGACGTTCACAAGTAATCATGAAAATCTAGACACACAGCCACATTAAACGTCCACATCCATTCATCACGCTGTCTGTAAGACAGTACACCAGGGACTATATGTGCTAGGACAGGCTATGCATGAATTTAGGTTAAAAAAAATGGGGCTGGAGGAGTCTAATTGGATTTTACAGGCACCAGGGGCAGGAATTAGATGTTTACCCAAATGCTGCATCACTTTGGTTCCCAGCTCATTTCCATCTTATAAACCTCTGCACATTGCTGATCCCATGACCACTATGGGTTTACTTAGACATTAAGGAGAGAAACCTTGACTTTCAGTGCCAAGCCCATTGCACTTCATTAAGATGCAATTAGACTTGCACATCAGAAGAAGAAACTGGGCAGGTTTCTACCTTTCAGCATGTCCTCTTTGGTTTTCCTTTGTGAACCTAACACCTTACGAGCTCTAGCTACAAACACACCAATCTATGGGGTTTGTCTACAGAGGATGAGAGCAAGGATTAGTTGGCATTCAGCTTTGGTGTGAAATTTAGCAAGGTCTGGCCAGCCTCCAGCCTGGAGCAGTAAACAGATTAGAGCATGGTAATGCTGCTGTCAGGAGCAGTTTTCCTCAGCTATCTATTGCTTTCAGTGGGAAGTTATTTGGGTTGTGCAGGCTGGCTCTCCTACAATGCAAAGCCTCATAAATAAAGTTCTTCTAGCCTCCTTCCCTGACTCCCTCCCTGGCTTTCTCTGCAATGTGCACTGACCAGATAAAACCATGACTGATCACAGACCCTTCTCCTGATCACACCTCTGCCCCAAAACCGAAGCCAGATCCAGGCTGTGCCTTCTGCCTCTCACATGCAATGATCTGTGGAACATGGACATCTTCCCAGAAGCAGAGATGGATGGAGCACAGGGTTCCTCGCACAGCATGCACACATCTGGGGGGATCAGCCAGTGGTACTGTACCTGAGTGGTCTCCAGCAGAGCCAGGAGGGTGACGATGAGGAGGCTTGGAGGAGTCTGCATGGTGCTGCTCCCCTGTCTGGCCAGCACATCAGCACTGCTCGCTGCTCAGCATCCTGCGCTGTCCCTGGTGCTGATCCAGCAGCCAAAGTTTGGAGCCCAGCAGAAGGCGAGAAGCGGCAAGGCTCTGGAGAAGGAGGAGGAGGAGAGCTGCTACAAGAGGTGCTCAGACCTGGGCAACGGATGTGACATCACAAAAACTCTGGGGGGGCCCGCTTACATTGATTTTTGGGTGTATCTTCAAGTAGGCACCCCAGGATCAGAGTGGGGTAACGGCACAAAGCTGCATCCTACAAGAGCCACCCTAATGTCCCACCCTGAGCAGAAGTCCACAGAGCGATGGCCACCTCGATCCAGGGCTGTGATAGTCTGCAGGGACGAGGCTGGCTCTCTGCCTTCTGCTGGGGATTGTCTCAGCCACTAGATTACACCAGAGGTATTTAGGGGAGGGGGCGTCCCGGGGGTGTCACACAACTACTGCAGATCACTGCCAGGTCAGTCCAGCAGTGCCAGGGTTAACAGAAGGACGTCTGGAAGGGTCCATGGAAGAAGCAGCTGTCATTCAGAAGGGTGGGTGCTTGAGCAATCCAAGGGAGGTGGACGGAGAAAGAACCCAGGGGGAGACCTGCCCCAGAGAAGACACCACAGCCACCCAGACCTCCACCTGGTACCTGCACATCTGCTCCACTCCCCCTGTGCAGGACAGACTGTATGGCCGAAAGAAAAAGAGAATATCTATCTATCTATCTATTATCCTATCTATTATCTATCTATTATCTATCTAAACTATCTATCTATTATCTATTTGTAAATAATCTATATATATATCAATCTAATATCTATCTATCTATTATTTATATATCTATTTGTAAATTATCTATATCTATCAATATAATATCTATCTATCTAATATATCTATTACCTATCTATGAATTATCTATTATGTAATATTTATATCTGTCTCAGGAATGTTCAACCTGTGGCCCTCCAGCTGTAGCAAAACCACAACTCTCAGCATGCATGGACAGCGTACAGCTACTATGGCATGCTGGGAGTTGTAGTTTTGCCAAAGCTGGAGGGCTGCAGGTTGAGTATCCCTGATCTATCTATTATTTATCTAGTGATCTATTATCTATCTATCTATCTATCTATCTATAATATCTAATACTATCTATGTATATATTTATTTATCCATCTATCTATTGATCTTATCTATGTATCTCTCTGCCTAACATCTTATATCTATCTATCTATCTAATTAATACTATCTCTCTCTCTTCCTCTCTATGTATCTATCATCTATCTAGGAGCCAGATGATGCTAGATGATACATCCACTTGCCTCCATGCTGATGAGTTGGAAGATGAGACCTCCTGGGCACAATCTGGTAAAGGAGGTGACTTTGGCACTTTACCTATCTGTAGATATTGTTTGAGGGAGTCCTTCCAGCAATCGTTGCCCCTAACCTAAAGAAGTTAAGGGCATAACGTTGGATGTGAAACAGGTATGCCACAGAGTGGTAGTGGTAAAGGAAATGTAAGCAGCCATGTTACTTCATAGTGAGGACCTGCAAAGTCAATTTTTTGTCCACCAGACATACTGTAGTTTACCTCAATAGAGGAACAGTAAATTCAAAGCTGGTGAAAGAACATTGGCCTGACAGGGAGGAGTGATTATCTGTCAGTTGGGCTGTATGTCTGATACTATCTATCTATCTATCTATCTATCTATCTATTTATCTATATATTATCTATCTATCTAGCTATCTATTTATCTATTATATGTCTATCCATCTATTATCTATCTATCTATCTATCTAACGTCTATCTATCATCTATTATCTATCTATCTACTTCTAAATTATCTATATTTATCAAACTAATATCTATCTATCTATCTATCTATCTATCTATCTAATATATCTACTATCTATGAATTAAATATCTATTATCTAATATTTATAATCTATCTCAGGAATACTCAACCTGTGGCCCTCCAGCTGTAGCAAAATTACAACTCCCAGCATGCATGGACAGCCTACAGGCTGCAGCTTCTATGGCATGCTGGGAGTTAGGGTTTTTCAACAGCTGGAGGGCTGAAGGTTGAAGGTTGAGCACCCCTGATCTATCTATTATTTAACTATTTATCTAGCAATCTATTATCTATCGATCTGTCTATAATATCTAATACTATCTATGTATCTATCTATTTATCTATCGATTTTATCTATTTATCTCTCTGTCTAACATCTATCTATCTATCTATCTATCTATCTATCTATCTATCAATCCTCTATCCATTATTTATCTATCTATCTAGACAAAAAAGGAAGGTTGGGCAGCACAGCTGTGTAACAGGTACAGGCGGAGTGCCCGCTGCTGTGGAGGCGATCCCCCTCCAAATACTAGCCTGAAGAAATTCCACGGCACATCCAAAGTGTAAAATAGTAGAAAAACTTTATTCACCAGACCTGCAACGTTTCGATCCGCTTCCTGGGATCTTTCTCAAGCAGTGACTATCTATCTATCTCTCTATCTAGTATCTATACCATGATCCCTCAACATACAATATTAATTGGTTCTGCGACGACCATTGTATGTTGAAACCATAAGTCTATGGAAAATGGGTAATTGGTTCCAAACCTCAAAAATGTCAACCCGGAATAAGAAAAAAGGGAGGACTGATACACATTAAGCACAAAATTAATAGAAATAAAGCAGGTTGTTACCTTTAGCAGTCAGATAACTCTCTACATGTATGGGAGCATCTTCAAGGTCTTTAATTGGCCTTTTGGTATTGCTGAAAAAAAACATCCAACGTAACTTGTTTCTGGCGTTTTTTCTGAAGATTCTTGAAGTAGCTCAGCACCTTGTCCTCATAATCACAGGTTTTAAGCTCAGCAATAGTGATGTCTGGGTGTTTTCGGACAACACTCTTCACAACTTCCCAGGAAGAAAACAGATTCTTCATCTCTTGAGCTGTGATAACATGGTCTTCTTCACAACATTCATCTTCTCCACTGTAATGCTCTGTTGACTTGTCAGTAACTCTTCTGTAGTCAGTTCACTCTCCTGTTCTTGAATGAGCTCTTCTACATCATCTTTATCAACTTCCAGACCCATAGACAGGGCTAAATTGATAATCTCCTGCTCAATCTCATTTTCTGTATCAACCACAGAAACAGTGGCTTCATGCACGACAGAGGGCCACAAAAGTCTCCAAGCAGAATTAGGGACACAAATAGAAACGTCATTCCATGCACTAACAATTAGCCTCACACAGTCCAAGATGTTAAACCTTGTTTTCCAAAACTCTTTCAATGTCAAGTTTTTGTCTGCCTCAGTCGCTTCAAAGCATTTCTCAAACATCTTCTTGGTGTGTAATTTCTTGAAGTTTGAGATGACCTGTTGATCCATAGGTTGAAAAAAAGGAGTGGTGTTTGGAGGTAGAAATTTAATTGTGATGAAATTAAATTGGGCCTCCAATGATTCAGCCAGTGCTGGGTCATTACCAGGAGCGTTGTCTAACAGCAGCAGTGCTTTTAGCGGAAGTCTGTTTTTCTCCAGGTATAATTTCACTGAAGGACAAAAGACTTCTGTTGCCTATTCATTAAACACATGTCTGGTCACCCAGGCCTTCTTATTGCAGTGCCAGAACACTCCTAAATTGGCTTTAATGACTTTCTTTTGTTTGAAAACTCTAGGGGTATCTGAATGATAAACCAACATTGGTTTAAGCTTAAAATCTCCTGATGTCTTAGCACCCAGCAGGAGGGTTAGTCGGTCTTTCATAGGCTTATGTCCAGGAAGACTAGCTTCTTCTCTGGTGATGTATGTTCGCTTGGGCATTTTCTTCCAGAATAAGGCAGTTTCATCAGAATTGAAAACTTGTTGGGGAAGGTAGCCTTCATCATCCATAAGATGCTGAAATTCCAGCTGAAAAGAATCAGCTGCTTCGCGGTTTGAGCTAGCTGCCTCTCCATGTCGTATCACACTCTTCACCTCACATATTTGCTTGCAACGTTCAAACCAACCTTTGCTGGCTCTAAACTCTTCATAATGACTTGTACCATCGGTATCACCACTTGACTCTGCCTTTACTTTCAGTTCTTCAAAAATGCTTTTTGCACGTTCACAGATAAAGTTTCCTGGAACAGTGTCCCCTCTCATTTGCTTTTTCTTAATCCATAAATACAACAACCTCTCCATCTCAACAATAAGATCTCTGCCTTTGTGCACTGTGGTTGATTTGTCAGTCACTTTAATGCTGTTAAGTGTGTCTCTCTTCTTCACAATTGTAGAAATGGTTGATTGTGAGAAACCATACTGTTGCACTAAGTTACTTATATTCATGCCATTGTCGTGTTTTTTTAAAAATAATTTCCTGTTTTGTTTTTATAGGATCAATGGCTGCACACTATCCCCGGTCAACCAAGTACGCTGCCTTGGAGTGACCTTGCATTCTGCCCTTTTCTTCCAACCACACATCCAAGCCCTTTCCACTACCTGCCTCCTCCAACTCAAAAACATCTCCCGCATCCGCGCTTTCCTTAACTTTGAATCTGCGAAAATGCTTATACACGCCCTCATCATTTCCCGCCAAGACTACTGCAACACTCTCCTCTGTGGCCTTCCATCTAGCACTCTCGCACCCCTCCAATCTATCCTCAACTCTGCTGCCAAAATAATTCACCTCTCACCCTACTACTCCTCTGCCTCTCCCCTCTGCCAATCCCTTCACTGGCTCCCCATTGCCCAGCAAATTCAGTTCAAAATACTAACAAATACATACAAGGCCATCCCATAACCTGTCCCCTCCCTACATCTCTGAGCTACTTTCCCGATACATTCCCACACGCACTCTCCGATCCTCACAAGACCTCCTCCTCTCCTCTCCTCTTATCGCCTCTTCCCACAATCGACTCCAAGATTTCTCCTGCGCATCCCCCATACTCTGGAACTCGCTACCCCAACATATAAGACTCTAACCTACAGTGGAATCCTTCAAAAGAAACCTGAAAACCCACCTCTTCAGACAAGAACCAGTGACCCTGCTGCCTCTATACCGCCATGACCAACTTCACCCGCACCTACTGTGTCCTTCTCCCATACCATGTAGATTGTAAGCCCTCTCTCCTTCTGTACCAGTTTGTAACTCGTTTTGTTTATGATTAGTGCAATTGTCTGTATTATGTATGTATACCTCTTCTCATATGTACAGCGCTATGGAATGAATGGCGCTTTAATAATAAATAATAATAATAGGAATTTTATTTTATGCATGTTTGGGAGGCATAATGTCCCTGTGGCGTGTGCCTCTGATGGCCACAGACTGCACGTGATGCCTGGAGTCACGCAATTGGTAACCTTAAGCTGAAACACCGATTGGTTGACTATTACAGCCAATCAACATGTACAAGTGTATTCTATTGTTGTGCGCGGTTTTCCGGAGGCGTTCAAACGCTGCTGCTCAGTCACACTACTGCCCTAAGGTATCGTATGTTGAGTCTGTATTCAACTTACGATGGCCTAGTAGAGGCCATCGTAAGTTGAAACCATTGCATGTCGAGTACATCGTAAGTCAAGGGATCATTGTATATCGATGTCTGTCTGTCTAATTCTATCTAATTAATACTGTCTCTCTCTCTTCATCTCTATGTATCTATCATCTATCTAGGAGCCAGATGATGCTAGATGATACATCCACTTGCCTCCATGCTGATGAGTTGGAAGATAAGACCTCCTGTGCACAATCTGGTAAAGGAGGTGACTTTGGCACTTTACCTATCTTTAGATATTTTTTTTAAGGAAGTCCTTCCAGCAATCGTTGACCCCTAACCTAAAGAAGTTAAGGACATAAAGTTGGATGTGAAACAGGTATGCCACAGAGTGGTAGTGGTAAAGGAAATGCAAGCAGCCATGTTACTTCATAGTGAGGACCTGCAAATTCCAATTTCCTGTCCACCAGACATACTGTAGTTTACCTCAATAGAGGAACAGTACATTTTCTGCTGGTGAAAGAACATTGGCCTGACAGGGAAGAGTGATTATCTGTCAGTTGGGCTGTATGTCTGATACTATCTATCTATCTACAGTTGCAAGAAAAAGTATGTGAACCCTTTAGAATGATATGGATTTCTGCACAAATTGGTCATAAAATGTGATCTGATCTTCATCTAAGTCACAATAATAAACAATCACAGTCTACTTAAACTAATAACACACAAAGAATTAAATGTTATCATGTTTTTATTGAACACACTATGCAAACATTCACAGTGCAGGTGGAAAAAAAAAGTATGTGAACCCCTGGACTAATGAGATCTCCAAGAGCTAATTGGAGTGAGGTGTGAGCCAACTGGAGTCCAATCAATGAGATGAGATTGGAGGTGTTGGTTACAGCTGCTCTGCCCTATAAAAAACATACACCAGTTCTGGGTTTGCTTTTCACAAGAAGCATTGCCTGATGTGAATGATGCCTCGCACAAAAGAGCTCTCAGAAGACCTACGATTAAGAATTGTTGACTTGCATAAAGCTGGAAAGGGTTATAAAAGTATCTCCAATAGCCTTGCTGTTCATCAATCCATGGTAAGACAAATTGTCTATAAAAGGAGAAAGTTCAGCACTACTGCTATTCTCCCTAGGAGTGACTGTCCGGTAAATATGACTGCAAGAGCACAGTGCAGACTGCTCAATGAAGTGAAGAAGAATCCTAGAGTGTCAGCTAAAGACTTACAAAAGTCTCTGGCATATGCTAACATCCCTGTTAGCGAGTCTACGATACGTAAAACACTAAACAAGAATGGATTTAATGGGAAGATACCACAGAGAAAGCCACTGCTGTCCAAAAAAACATTGCTGCACGTTTACAGTTTGCACAAGAGCACCTGGATGCTCCACAGCAGTACTGGCAAAATATTCTGTGGACAGATGAAACCAAAGTTGAGTTGTTTGGAAGAAACACACACCACTATGTGTGGAGAAAAAGAGGCACAGCACACCAACATCAAAACCTCATCCCAACTGTAAAGTATGGTGGTGGGGGCATCATGGTTTGGGGCTGCTTTGCCTCGTCAGGGCCTGGACGGATTGCTATCATCGAAGGAAAAATGAATTCCCAAGTTTATCAAGAAATTTTGCAGAAGAACTTAGGGCCATCTGTCCACCAGCTGACGCTCAACAGAAGATGGGTATTGCAACAGGACAACGACCCAAAGCATAGAAGTAAATCAACAACAGAATGGCTTAAACAAGAAAATACGCCTTCTGGAGTGGACCAGTCAGAGTCCTGACCTCAACCCGATTGAGATGCTGTGGCATGACCTCAAGAAAACGATTCACACCAGACATCCCAAGAATATTGCTGAACTGAAACAGTTCTGTAAAGAGGAATGGTCAAGAATTACTCCTGACCGTTGTTCATGTCTGATCTGCAACTACAGGAAACGTTTGGTTGAAGTTATTGCTGCCAAAGGAGGTTCAACCAGTTATTAAATCCAAGGGTTCACATACTTTTTACACCTGCACTGTGAATGTTTACATAGTGTGTTCAATTAAAACATGGTAACATTTAATTCTTTGTGTGTTATTAATTTAAGCAGACTGTCATTGTATATTGTTGTGACTTAGGTGAAGATCAGATCACATTTTATGACCAATTTGTGCAGAAATCCATATCATTCCAAAAGGTTCACATACTTTTTCTTGCAACTGTATTTCTCTGCCTGTCTGGCTATGCTTTTCTCATTAGTGGAACTTCTTCACCTGTGATGGGCTGTCCCCCTAGATCGATATGGCTGGACATTTAGCCTAGCCCTGACAATTTCCCACCTGCTTCTCTGCTCTTATTAGCAGAGCAAGAGCACAGGGCTAAACTTCAGAGCTGTGACTGTGCAGGCGCTGCTGGATAGGGATAAGTAAACCCAACGTTTTCAGGTTCCAGTTTGGCATTCGGGAGGTGGAGGAATTCTGTTATGGATTCCATTAGAATATAATGGAATTCTATGACAGAATGCAAAACGGAAGCTTTTAAGATAATAGAAGTCTACGGCCAAGCATAAGAGATCTGTCTGATTTCCATTATGCAGGACAGGACTTTGTCTACCGTCCTGCATAATGGAAACCAGACGGATCCATTATGCTTCCCATAGACTTCTATTATGATTGAAGGAAAAACGGAATGCCTCTTCCTTTTTGCATTCCATCATAGAATTTTGTTATATTTAGTGCTAAAAGAATCCATAACAGAACTCCTCCACTGCCTGAACTCCGAACCTGAAAACGTCAGGTTCGCTCATCCCTACTGCTGGATTCATTGGAATCACTCATCTCTAGTCTATATTTATATTTGTCTATCTATCTATCTATCTATCTATCTATCTATCTATCTATCTATCTAATCTATCTATCTAATATCTATCTAGCTATCTATCAGAGGTTCTATGAATATTAATACATAACTAACTGGGCACATGTGCCCAACTGAATTAAAATGTTCACCCCAAAACTGATCTTGTGGCTGCCCCTTTATTAGAGATGTAAAATAGGACCATAGCGATCTATGTATGTAAGGAGACAATTCCTTGATGCAGCTATTCCTCCTGAAAACTGGAGTACTGATTTATTTATTAAAACACAGAAAAAATGAACTTTATATCATAGCTATTGAAAGAGTTATTCTAAGAGGCCTGTACAGACTGTAGCATCCATTCAGCACTGCTGTCAATAATCACAGCATCTACAGTATACAAATCATGGTATCTTCTTAGGCTGAGTTCACACTTCAGTTATCTGGTCAGTTATTTCCATCAGTTATTGTAAGCTAAAACCCGGTGCAGGGAAAAAACACAGGAGGAAAGTCTTATATTATACCTTATCTCTGAGTAGGCTTCACTACTGGATTTGGCTCACAATAACTGATGGAAATAATTGAAGTTTGAATTTGGTCTTAGTGTAATTACTTTTATATGTTTAAATACAATTCTGTACATTGCAGCACTTCCCCATTCAGAGTGATCTGTTGCACTGTTCATCCTGAGCACCTAGTTTATGATAAAAATTTAAATGCTTGGAAAGAGGTAGCAAGGAGTATGAAATTCTCCCTCCTGTGGGCCTTCTGAGTCTTGCTGCCTGCAAGTAATGTGTTATGGTGTCAGAGATCACCATATGGTTAGTGTTGGAACCAACTCAAAAGAGGCCACGATGATGCATTTAATGAAAGCATATACGGTGTGCCTCATGTACGTGTTTATTAATCCTGCTTAGCAGTGGATGTGCGATCCATGTGCAGTTGTTTCATTAGTATATTCTGTCCCCTCTTTTTCATGGTATTTGCACTGTATAACAGTGAAAGGAAGGATCCAGCGTGCTTGATAAAATGCTTTATTCCAATATTTTCATTAAAAACACATTTTTGATGTTTTTAATTGAGAGGGTCAAAACGTCCCCCAGAGGTGGTGATGTTAACACCATCTCTTGGATTGGGAGGCTTTTTGGATACTAACATTAAAGTGTCATATTTTGCTTTATTTGCTAGTTTATTATTGATAGGCATGTATAACTGAGTCAATGATCTACAATTACCTTATAATAGCAGCTTTCATTAATTGCTATGGCTCATCTGTCTTCCCTTTAGTGTAAACAGAAGACAGAGGAGCATTGCGTGCCTGCATTAGGCTTCAGAGTGAGGAGGCGTGTCTCTCAGTAATCCAATCTGATTGGCTGGCAGGAAGCTGCTGGCTACAATCTGAAGTGAGGGAAGGCAGTTTTAGCCTCAGAGAACGGGCGGAGGAGCCATCTTGAGAAGATCCTCATACTGTAGGGGTTAAAACAGCTGTAACTAAGGGGAAAACTCAAGAAAAACTGTGGTATGTGAAGAAACTAAACATTGCTATATGCACAATGCTGCAGCAGCAGTAACATATACTAAAATAGATTTTTTTGATGAAGGCATGACAGTTACACTTGCATGCATGCCCCTGGGTCTGAATAATCGAGAGGATTTAATGTTTTATTATTAAAGTTTTTTTGTCTTATTATCTTTTGCTGCCAATAATTTTTGATTGAGTTGTATATGTACAATGTTTTGGTGGTACAAAGTTTCGGTGGAATCCTACCAAGGAAAACATCTGTATTGAGTTTGTATGTTCTCCCCGTGTTTGCATAGGTTTCCTCCGGGTCCTCCGGTTTCCTCCCACACTCCAAAGACATACTGATAGGGATACTTAGATTGTGGGTCCCATTGGGGACAGCTTGTTGCTAATGTCTGTAAAGGGCTGCGGAATATAGTAGCGCTACATAAGTGCATAAAATAAATAAATAAAAATAATATCATTCCAGCTAACCCCGACCTGCTTCATTATGTTCCTATGTCCTCTGTTCACTTTCCCTTTTATCAACTGTCGGTAAATGATGAAAAGGAAAGGGATCTGACTAGGGATGAGCGAACTCGAACTGTATAGTTCGGGTTCGTACCGAATTTTGGGGTGTCCGTGACACGGACCCGAACCCGGACATTTTCGTAAAAGTCCGGGTTCGGGTTCGGTGTTCGTCGCTTTCTTCGCGCTTTTGTGACGCTTTCTTGGCGCTTTTTGAAAGGCTGCTAAGCAGCCAATCAACAAGCGTCATACTACTTGCCCCAAGAGGCCATCACAGCCATGCCTACTATTGGCATGGCTGTGATTGGCCAGAGCACCATGTGACCCAGCCTCTATTTAAGCTGGAGTCACATAGCGCCGCCCGTCACTCTGCTCTGATTAGCGTAGGGAGAGGTTGCGGCTGCGACAGTAGGGCGAGATTAGGCAGATTAACTCCTCCAAAGGACTTGATTAACTGATCGATCTGCAGCTGTGGATCATTGAGCTGCTGATCCTCAATTGCTCACTGTTTTTAGGCTGCCCAGACCGTTTGTCAGTCACATTTTTCTGGGGTGATCGGCGGCCATTTTGTGTCTTGTGGTGCGCCAGCACAAGCTGCGACCAAGTGCATTTAACCCTCAATGGTGTGGTTGTTTTTTGGCTAAAGCCTACATCAGGGTGAAGCTGTCACACCAAGTGCATTTAACCCTCAGTAGTGTGGTTGGTCAAGCTATCACACCAAGTGCATTTAACCAGCAATAGTCTGTTCATTTTTTGGCCATATACTAAATCAGGGGCAAGCTGCGCCCGTCACCAAGTGCATTTAACCCTCAGTAGTGTGGTTGGTCAAGCTGTGACACCAAGTGCATTTAACCAGCAATAGTCTGTTCATTTTTTGGCCATATACTACATCAGGGGCAAGCTGCGCCCATCACCAAGTGCATTTAACCAGCAATAGTGTGGTTATTTTTTGGCCATATCCCAGTCTAATTCTGTCACTAAATCCATACCGGTCACCCAGCGCCTAAATACTAGGCCTCAAATTTATATCCCGCTAAATCTCTCGTTACCGCTGTCCTGTTGTGGCTGGGAAAGTTATTTAGTGTCCGTCAAAGCACATTTTTTGTTCTGGGTTGAAATACAATTCCCAATTTAGCAATTTAAAAATTTAGTGGTTTCTGCTGTATCAGAGCTATTTGAAATCTATCCCTAAAAGGGTATATAATATTCAAGGTGCACATAGGGTCATTCAGAATAACTTCACACACCCGCTACTGTGCATTTCCAAGTCTAATTCTGTCACTAAACCCATACCTGTCACCCAGCGCCTAAATACTAGGCCTCAAATTTATATCCAGCTAAATCTGTCCTTAGTGCTGTAGCTGGGCGAGTTATTTAGTGTCCGTTCAAGCACATTTCTTGTTCTGGGTTGAAATACAATTCCCAATTTAGCAATTTCATAATTTAGTGGTTTCTGCTATATCAGAGCTATTTGAAATCTATCCCTAAAAGGGTATATAATATTCAAGGTGCACATTGGGTCATTCAGAATAACTTCACACACACCCGCTACTGTGTATTTCCAAGTCTAATTCTGTCACTAAACCCATACCTGTCACCCAGCGCCTAAATACTAGGCCTCAAATTTATATCCTGCTAAATCTCTCGTTAACGCTGTCCTGTTGTGGCTGGGAAAGTTATTTAGTGTCCGTCAAAGCACATTTTTTGTTCTGGGTTGAAATACAATTCCCAATTTAGCAATTTCATAATTTAGTGGTTTCTGCTATATCAGAGCTATTTGAAATCTATCCCTAAAAGGGTATATAATATTCAAGGTGCACATTGGGTCATTCAGAATAACTTCACACACACCCGCTACTGTGTATTTCTAAGTCTAATTCTGTCACTAAACCCATACCTGTCACCCAGCGCCTAAATACTAGGCCTCAAATTTATATCCTGCTAAATCTCTCGTTAGTGCTGTAGCTGGGCGAGTTATTTAGTGTCCGTTCAAGCACATTTCTTGTTCTGGGTTGAAATACAATTCCCAATTTAGCAATTTCATAATTTAGTGGTTTCTGCTATATCAGAGCTATTTGAAATCTATCCCTAAAAGGGTATATAATATTCAAGGTGCACATTGGGTCATTCAGAATAACTTCACACACACCCGCTACTGTGTATTTCCAAGTCTAATTCTGTCACTAAACCCATACCTGTCACCCAGCGCCTAAATACTAGGCCTCAAATTTATATCCTGCTAAATCTCTCGTGAACGCTGTCCTGTTGTGGCTGGGAAAGTTATTTAGTGTCCGTCAAAGCACATTTTTTGTTCTGGGTTGAAATACAATTCCCAATTTAGCAATTTCATAATTTAGTGGTTTCTGCTATATCAGAGCTATTTGAAATCTATCCCTAAAAGGGTATATAATATTCAAGGTGCACATTGGGTCATTCAGAATAACTTCACACACACCCGCTACTGTGTATTTCCAAGTCTAATTCTGTCACTAAACCCATACCTGTCACCCAGCGCCTAAATACTAGGCCTCAAATTTATATCCTGCTAAATCTCTCGTTAGTGCTGTAGCTGGGCGAGTTATTTAGTGTCCGTTCAAGCACATTTCTTGTTCTGGGTTGAAATACAATTCCCAATTTAGCAATTTCATAATTTAGTGGTTTCTGCTATATCAGAGCTATTTGAAATCTATCCCTAAAAGGGTATATAATATTCAAGGTGCACATTGGGTCATTCAGAATAACTTCACACACACCCGCTACTGTGTATTTCCAAGTCTAATTCTGTCACTAAACCCATACCTGTCACCCAGCGCCTAAATACTAGGCCTCAAATTTATATCCTGCTAAATCTCTCGTTAGTGCTGTAGCTGGGCGAGTTATTTCGTGTCCGTTCAAGCACATTTCTTGTTCTGGGTTGAAATACAATTCCCAATTTAGCAATTTCATAATTTAGTGGTTTCTGCTATATCAGAGCTATTTGAAATCTATCCCTAAAAGGGTAGATCATATTGAAGGTGCACATAGGGACATTCAGAATAACTTCACACACCCGCTACTGTGCATTTCCAAGTCTAATTCTGTCACTAAACCCATACCTGTCACCCAGCGCCTAAATACTAGGCCTCAAATTTATATCCAGCTAAATCTGTCCTTAGTGCTGTAGCTGGGCGAGTTATTTAGTGTCCGTTCAAGCACATTTCTTGTTCTGGGTTGAAATACAATTCCCAATTTAGCAATTTCATAATTTAGTGGTTTCTGCTATATCAGAGCTATTTGAAATCTATCCCTAAAAGGGTATATAATATTCAAGGTGCACATTGGGTCATTCAGAATAACTTCACACACACACGCTTCTGTGCATTTCCAAGTCTAATTCTGTCACTAAATCCATACCGGTCACCCAGCGCCTAAATACTAGGCCTCAAATTTATATCCCGCTGAATTTGAATACAATACATTGGGCCAAATAATATATTTGTTGTTGTGGTGAACCATAACAATGAGAAAAACATCTAGTAAGGGACGCGGACGTGGACATGGTCGTGGTGGTGTTAGTGGACCCTCTGGTGCTGGGAGAGGACGTGGCCGTTCTGCCACATCCACACGTCCTAGTGTACCAACTACCTCAGGTCCCAGTAGCCGCCAGAATTTACAGCGATATATAGTGGGGCCCAATGCCGTTCTAAGGATGGTAAGGCCTGAGCAGGTACAGGCATTAGTCAATTGGGTGGCCGACAGTGGATCCAGCACGTTCACATTATCTCCCACCCAGTCTTCTGCAGAAAGCGCACAGATGGCGCCTGAAAACCAACCCCATCAGTCTGTCACATCACCCCCATGCATACCAGGGAAACTGTCTCAGCCTCAAGTTATGCAGCAGTCTCTTATGCTGTTTGAAGACTCCGCTGGCAGGGTTTCCCAAGGGCATCCACCTAGCCCTTCCCCAGCGGTGAAAGACATAGAATGCACTGACGCACAACCACTTATGTTTCCTGATGATGAGGACATGGGAATACCACCTCAGCATGTCTCTGATGATGACGAAACACAGGTGCCAACTGCTGCGTCTTTCTGCAGTGTGCAGACTGAACAGGAGGTCAGGGATCAAGACTGGGTGGAAGACGATGCAGGGGACGATGAGGTCCTAGACCCCACATGGAATGAAGGTCGTGCCACTGACTTTCACAGTTCGGAGGAAGAGGCAGTGGTGAGACCGAGCCAACAGCGTAGCAAAAGAGGGAGCAGTGGGCAAAAGCAGAACACCCGCCGCCAAGAGACTCCGCCTGCTACTGACCGCCGCCATCTGGGACCGAGCACCCCAAAGGCAGCTTCAAGGAGTTCCCTGGCATGGCACTTCTTCAAACAATGTGCTGACGACAAGACCCGAGTGGTTTGCACGCTGTGCCATCAGAGCCTGAAGCGAGGCATTAACGTTCTGAACCTGAGCACAACCTGCATGACCAGGCACCTGCATGCAAAGCATGAACTGCAGTGGAGTAAACACCTTAAAACCAAGGAAGTCACTCAGGCTCCCCCTGCTACCTCTTCTGCTGCTGCCGCCTCGGCCTATTCTGCTGCTGCCGCCTCGGCCTCTTCCTCCGCCTCTGGAGGAACGTTGGCACCTGCCGCCCAGCAAACAGGGGATGTACCACCAACACCACCACCACCACCTCCGTCACCAAGCGTCTCAACCATGTCACACGCCAGCGTTCAGCTCTCCATCTCACAAACATTTGATAGAAAGCGTAAATTCCCACCTAGCCACCCTCGATCCCTGGCCCTGAATGCCAGCATTTCTAAACTACTGGCCTATGAAATGCTGTCATTTAGGCTGGTGGACACAGACAGCTTCAAACAGCTCATGTCGCTTGCTGTCCCACAGTATGTTGTTCCCAGCCGGCACTACTTCTCCAAGAGAGCCGTGCCTTCCCTGCACAACCAAGTATCCCATAAAATCAAGTGTGCACTGCGCAACGCCATCTGTAGCAAGGTCCACCTAACCACAGATACGTGGACCAGTAAGCACGGCCAGGGACACTATATCTCCCTAACTGCACACTGGGTAAATGTAGTGGCAGCTGGGCCCCAGGCGGAGAGCTGTTTGGCGCACGTCCTTCCGCCGCCAAGGATCGCAGGGCAACATTCTTTGCCTCCTGTTGCCACCTCCTCCTTCTCGGCTTCCTCCTCCTCTTCTTCCACCTGCTCATCCAGTCAGCCACACACCTTCACCACCAACTTCAGCACAGCCCGGGGTAAACGTCAGCAGGCCATTCTGAAACTCATATGTTTGGGGGACAGGCCCCACACCGCACAGGAGTTGTGGCGGGGTATTGAACAACAGACCGACGAGTGGTTGCTGCCGGTGAGCCTCAAGCCCGGCCTGGTGGTGTGTGATAATGGGCGAAATCTCGTTGCAGCTCTGGGACTAGCCAATTTGACGCACATCCCTTGCTTGGCGCATGTGCTGAATTTGGTGGTGCAGAAGTTCATTCACAACTACCCCGACATGTCAGAGCTGCTGCATAAAGTGCGGGCCGTCTGTTCGCGCTTCCGGCGTTCACATCCTGCTGCTGCTCGCCTGTCTGCGCTACAGCGTAACTTCGGCCTTCCCGCTCACCGCCTCATATGCGACGTGCCCACCAGGTGGAACTCCACCTTGCACATGCTGGACAGACTGTGCGAGCAGCAGCAGGCCATAGTGGAGTTTCAGCTGCAGCACGCACGGGTCAGTCGCACTACAGAACAGCACCACTTCACCACCAATGACTGGGCCTCCATGCGAGACCTGTGTGCCCTGTTGCGCTGTTTCGAGTACTCCACCAACATGGCCAGTGGCGATGACACCGTTATCAGCGTTACAATACCACTTCTATGTCTCCTTGAGAAAACACTTAGGGCGATGATGGAAGAGGAGGTGGCCCAGGAGGAGGAGGAGGAGGAGGAGGAAGAGGGGTCATTTTTAGCACTTTCAGGCCAGTCTCTTCGAAGTGACTCAGAGGGAGGTTTTTGGCAACAGCAGAGGCCAGGTACAAATGTGGCCAGCCAGGGCCCACTACTGGAGGACGAGGAGGACGAGGATGAGGAGGAGGTGGAGGAGGATGAGGATGAAGCATGGTCACAGCGGGGTGGCACCCAACGCAGCTCGGGTCCATCACTGGTGCGTGGCTGGGGGGAAAGGCAGGACGATGACGATACGCCTCCCACAGAGGACAGCTTGTCCTTACCCCTGGGCAGCCTGGCACACATGAGCGACTACATGCTGCAGTGCCTGCGCAACGACAGCAGAGTTGCCCACATTTTAACCTGTGCGGACTACTGGGTTGCCACCCTGCTGGATCCACGCTACAAAGACAATGTGCCCACCTTACTTCCTGCACTGGAGCGTGATAGGAAGATGGGCGAGTACAAGCGCACGTTGGTAGACGCGCTACTGAGAGCATTCCCAAATGTCACAGGGGAACAAGTGGAAGCCCAAGGCCAAGGCAGAGGAGGAGCAAGAGGTCGCCAAGGCAGCTGTGTCACGGCCAGCTCCTCTGAGGGCAGGGTTAGCATGGCAGAGATGTGGAAAACTTTTGTCAACACGCCACAGCTAACTGCACCACCACCTGATACGCAACGTGTTAGCAGGAGGCAACATTTCACTAACATGGTGGAACAGTACGTGTGCACACCCCTCCACGTACTGACTGATGGTTCGGCCCCATTCAACTTCTGGGTCTCTAAATTGTCCACGTGGCCAGAGCTAGCCTTTTATGCCTTGGAGGTGCTGGCCTGCCCGGCAGCCAGCGTTTTGTCTGAACGTGTATTCAGCACGGCAGGGGGCGTCATTACAGACAAACGCAGCCGCCTGTCTACAGCCAATGTGGACAAACTGACGTTCATAAAAATGAACCAGGCATGGATCCCACAGGACCTGTCCGTCCCTTGTCCAGATTAGACATTAACTACCTCCCCATAACCATATATTATTGGACTCCAGGGCACTTCCTCATTCAATCCTATTTTTATTTTCATTTTACCATTATATTGCGAGGCTACCCAAAGTTGAATGAACCTCTCCTCTGCCTGTGTGCTAGGCCTAAATATATGCCAATGGACTGTTGCAGTGGTGGGTGACGTGAAGCCTCATTCTCTGCTATGACATGCAGACTGATTCTCTGCTGTCATGAAGCCAGATTGTCTGTTACGGGACCTCTCTGCTCTGCCTGTGTGCTAGGTCTAAATATATGCCAATGGACTGTTGCAGTGGTGGGTGACGTGAAGCCTCATTCTCTGCTATGACATGCAGACTGATTCTCTGCTGACATGAAGCCAGATTGTCTGTTACGGGACCTCTCTCCTCTGCCTGTGTGCTAGGCCTAAATATATGCCAATGGACTGTTGCAGTGGTGGCTGACGTGAAGCCTCATTCTCTGCTATGACATGCAGACTAATTCTCTGCTGACATGAAGCCAGATTGTCTGTTACGGGACCTCTCTCCTCTGCCTAGGTGCTGGGCCTAAATTTATGACAATGGACTGTTGCAGTGGTGGCTGACGTGAAGCCTGATTCTCTGCTATGACATGCAGACTGATTCTCTGCTGACATGAAGCCAGATCCTCTGTTACGGGACCTCTCTCCTCTGCCTGTGTGTGTGCTGGGCCTAAATATATGCCAATGGACTGTTGCAGTGGTGGCTGACGTGAAGCCTCATTCTCTGCTATGACATGCAGACTGATTCTCTGCTGACATGAAGCCAGATTCTCTGTTACGGGACCTCTCTCCTCTGCCTGTGTGTGTGCTGGGCCTAAATATATGCCAATGGACTGTTGCAGTGGTGGCTGACGTGAAGCCTCATTCTCTGCTATGACATGCAGACTAATTCTCTGCTGACATGAAGACAGATTCTCTGTTACGGGACCTCCCTCCTCTGCCTGGGTGCTGGGCCTAAATATATGCCAATGGACTGTTGCAGTGGTGGGTGACGTGAAGCCTCATTCTCTGCTATGACATGCAGACTAATTCTCTGCTGACATGAAGCCAGATTGTCTGTTACGGGACCTCTCTCCTCTGCCTGTGTGCTAGGCCTAAATATATGCCAATGGACTGTTGCAGTGGTGGCTGACGTGAAGCCTCATTCTCTGCTATGACATGCAGACTGATTCTCTGCTGACATGAAGCCAGATCGTCTGTTACGGGACCTCTCTGCTCTGCCTGTGTGCTAGGCCTAAATATATGCCAATGGACTGTTGCAGTGGTGGGTGACGTGAAGCCTCATTCTCTGCTATGACATGCAGACTGATTCTCTGCTGTCATGAAGCCAGATTGTCTGTTACGGGACCTCTCTGCTCTGCCTGTGTGCTAGGCCTAAATATATGCCAATGGACTGTTGCAGTGGTGGGTGACGTGAAGCCTCATTCTCTGCTATGACATGCAGACTGATTCTCTGCTGACATGAAGCCAGATTGTCTGTTACGGGACCTCTCTCCTCTGCCTGTGTGTGTGCTGGGCCTAAATATATGCCAATGGACTGTTGCAGTGGTGGCTGACGTGAAGCCTCATTCTCTGCTATGACATGCAGACTGATTCTCTGCTGACATGAAGCCAGATTCTCTGTTACGGGACCTCTCTCCTCTGCCTGTGTGTGTGCTGGGCCTAAATATATGCCAATGGACTGTTGCAGTGGTGGCTGACGTGAAGCCTCATTCTCTGCTATGACATGCAGACTGATTCTCTGCTGACATGAAGCCAGATTGTCTGTTACGGGACCTCTCTCCTCTGCCTGGGTGCTGGGCCTAAATTTATGACAATGGACTGTTGCAGTGGTGGCTGACGTGAAGCCTGATTCTCTGCTATGACATGCAGACTGATTCTCTGCTGACATGAAGCCAGATCCTCTGTTACGGGACCTCTCTCCTCTGCCTGTGTGTGTGCTGGGCCTAAATATATGCCAATGGACTGTTGCAGTGGTGGCTGACGTGAAGCCTCATTCTCTGCTATGACATGCAGACTGATTCTCTGCTGACATGAAGCCAGATTCTCTGTTACGGGACCTCTCTCCTCTGCCTGTGTGTGTGCTGGGCCTAAATATATGCCAATGGACTGTTGCAGTGGTGGCTGACGTGAAGCCTCATTCTCTGCTATGACATGCAGACTAATTCTCTGCTGACATGAAGACAGATTCTCTGTTACGGGACCTCCCTCCTCTGCCTGGGTGCTGGGCCTAAATATATGCCAATGGACTGTTGCAGTGGTGGCTGACGTGAAGCCTCATTCTCTGCTATGACATGCAGACTAATTCTCTGCTGACATGAAGACAGATTCTCTGTTACGGGACCTCTCTCCTCTGCCTGGGTGCCGGGGCCTAAATATCTGAGAATGGACTGTTCCAGTGGTGGTTTCAAAGGAAAGGACCGGCACTTCGCTGATGTAGATCACAATGTAGATTTATTCAGTCACATATTCAAAATGGCATAGTGACGCGTTTCAGCACAGATGTGCTTTCATCAGACTGCATAAAACATCTTACACTCCAGCTATTTATACATAAATGAAACACAAAGGAACTGACATCATCAAAGAAGCTCCGCCTCCCTCATTAAATAAAATTCGCATATCAAATAATCGCAATGAAAAATTCGCATTGAAAAATTCGCAATTGAAAATTCGCAACTGAAAATTCGCAATTGAAAATTGAAAATTCGCAATTGAAAATTCGCAACTAAAAATTCGCAACTGAAAATTCGCAATTGAAAATTCGCAAAAAACATATCCACTCTATACTGGCGAAGATTTTCAGTCACATAGTCCATTCTTGCAGTGATTAATCACGCTGAAGAAAAAAAGAAATATATTTATCAGATTGCATAAGGCCGAATGCCTTATAGGAAGCAGGACACATTGTACTCACGATTGAGGCCCCTGGGCTCCATTGTCTGAAGACGATGGATCCAGTAAGCCTCCCTTTTCAATAACAATTTATTTCTGTCACCCCCTCGACGGGGTAATGATACACCTTCAATAATCTGATACCTCAACTGCGAGATGTTGTGTTTTTTATCATAAAAATGAAGGGGTATTGGGAGTAATAAATTCTGTTTACGGATAGTAGATTTGTGTTTACTTAGTCTGTCCTTCATTCTCATTGAGGTTTCCCCCACATATAGTAATCCACATGGACATTTAAGAATGTAAACCACAAATCTACTATCACAAGTGAACGTGCCCCTTATTGGAATATTTTCACCTGAGTGAGGGTGGGAGAAACATGAACCCTTTATAACGCTGGAACAATTGACACAGTTTAAACAAGGAAAAGTGCCCCGTCTAGGTGTAGATAAAGTACTCTGTCCTCTTTCTATTTTATTACTTCCCACATCCGCCCGGACTATTTTATCCCTAATATTTTCTGCCCGTTTATAGCATATCATGGGTGGCCTCTGGAACTCTCCTATCCGTGGATAGGACTTAGATAATATGTGCCAATGTTGAATAACAATAGTCCTAAGGCGCTGGGACCAGGGATGGTATTTAATCACTAAGGGGATCCTTGTTTCTTTCTTAGTTCTATCTGGTGGTGTAATCTCAGCTTTATTACGCTGTATTTTCAATAGATCAGGGGGGTAGCCTCGCTCTCTAAATTTATTGGTCATATCGTCTAATCTTGTTTGACACATATCCCTATCACTAACGATCCGTCTAACCCTCTGGTATTGCCGCCCTGCTTCTTACTAGAATTGTTCCAGTGGTGGGTGACGGGAAGCCAGATTCTCTGCTATGGAACCTCTCTCCAATTGATTTTGGTTAATTTTTATTTATTTAATTTTTATTTTAATTCATTTCCCTATCCACATTTGTTTGCAGGGGATTTACCTACATGTTGCTGCCTTTTGCAGCCCTCTAGCTCTTTCCTGGGCTGTTTTACAGCCTTTTTAGTGCCGAAAAGTTCGGGTCCCCATTGACTTCAATGGGGTTCGGGTTCGGGACGAAGTTCGGATCGGGTTCGGATCCCGAACCCGAACATTTCCGGGATGTTCGGCCGAACTTCTCGAACCCGAACATCCAGGTGTTCGCTCAACTCTAGATCTGACCCATATTCGCCTGTGGATCGGGTGTAGTATCGTCTCCCTTTCTTACTTTTCAGCCTTCAGTTTCACCAGCTGTCCACAACTGATGAAAGTGGAAGTGATCCAACTGAAAAGAGTAGAAATTCTGTATCATATGAAAAATATCTAAAAAATAATCTAATCAAAGCAGCCTGTGGAATAGGTAGGATAATAGAAAGGGCACTGAAGACAGCCACTCCTTAGGTGGGATAATAGAAGTGCATTCAGCCTTGTAGGCGGCTACACCTTCAAGTATATACTACAGACAAAGAAATCACTGAAAAGAATAAAAACCTCCTGCATAATATTATAAATAAATACGCGGATGTACATGTGCTATGTTACATGGCCACATTTAAAGAAAATAAAATCACTGAAATGAATTGTACCCACATAACAATAGATAAAAAATATAGGTCAAAATCTCATTCTAATATGATAAAATATGAGATTCTTGGCCGATATATTTTGATCAAAACACATCTGTGCCCAGCTACCAGCACCAAGGTGGTCTCAGTCAGGCAGAAACCTACTCTATTTGATACTCGTCTCTATGCCATTGGGCATCTACATTCAGGAGAGCAGACCCTGCACACACAATGTACTGCCACTTGTTACCTCTGTGTGCATTTAAGCATCTACTGAGAGGAAGAGCACGCACAGCTATATGTGCCAACTAATCATAGCAGAATAGGATACGGAAAGCACATGATCATTTGTGTGCTTTCCATTTCCGTATGTTGGTTCTGCAAAAAGATAGACTATGTCCACAAAATGCAGACTCACTGAAAACAATAGGTCTCCAAATAAAATACAGATGGAAATTGGCAGACCCCAAAACAAATACGGTCATGTATATTGGCCTTGAAGCCTAAAACTTTCATGGAGTACTGAAAAATATAGAAATGCAATGATATTAGTTTTTTTTTTAGAAATATGGCATATTTTGCTTGTTCTCATTAGATTTGAGCAAAGCATTCAAAGTGGAATCAGTCCGAATTTGAGGGAAACTTTGATTTATATCAATATGAGGTCCCAGAAAGGGAATGAAGAGGGAGCTAAAACTTAGCTTTTACTTCTACCTAATAAAATATAATAGGAGCACCAATTTAGGAAATAATACTCACAGACATAAAAACTCCCCAATGAAAGGAATTTGCTCAAAAATTAAATAAAACGGAACATCCTTACCAGTTCAGATGTACCCCAGGCACAACAGGCCAAACTAGATTTGGGTTCAGCGAGGTCTGTCAGATATCACGATGGTGTGACTGGGTGACTAGTTGCATAGATAAGACAGGGAATGCTAACCCTAAGTAGCCCTGGTTATTGGGAAGGGGGAGCTTCTCTTACCCTGCCTATCTATACAGAGCAACTCACCCCGAAAGGTCACACCATCGTGATATCTGACAGACCTCGCTGAACCCAAATCTAGTGCTCCTATTATATTTTATTAAGTAGAAGAAAAAGCTAAGTTTTAGCTCCCTCTTCATTCCCCTTCTGGGACCTCATATTGATCGTTTTCACTCCGGGAGCATTATCTCTATTGTTTTTCATTTCTTGTTAAACTTTGATTCGTAACAAATCAGAATTTCCTCACTCTTCAGTTTTCTTAAACTTACAAAGTGAAAGTAAGAAGCCCGGGAATGTGAGATCGCTCATAATGCCATGCAGCCAGCCAATCTGCAGATTGCAGATTGCATTTGCATAAGTATACCCCTTTGGTGTTACAAGTAGCAAATGAACGAGTGTAATATATTTTGTGTCTGCCAGAATCAGAGAAATCTAGACCACTGACGTTTGACACCTGACAGTTATATAGTGAGTCTCTATAGGTGGTGGTATCCCTTGTCAGGGCCATAAAGGGTGACTAGGAGGTTCCTGACACGGGATCGCCCCTATCGGGGCGGATATTCAGTTTTTTGTTGGCAGGGTTAATAGATTTTAGGGCAAGCTGGAGGGTCAGATAATTTTCCTTTCCCCAGCCTAAGTGGATAGAGATTTTAGGCACAAATTGGGGTATTTTTTTTTTTAACAAATACCATTAAAGGATAAGTTTGATACTGGTCAAGGTGCTCTGTGACTTTTCGAATAATAACAACACTAGTGACGAACTTGGACTTCTGATGTCCGTATTGATCAGAACTGCGATTTATTTTAGCTTTAGCACGGTGAAAGGTGTAATGTGTCCATTCCAAGTCTCTGCACCTCTTACCATGTCAAATACATAGACAAGGGTCTGCTAAAGAAGACAAGTTTTTCAGCCCTGCAATAAGAGACGCGCATGGAGACCTGATGAAGAAGTTCTAAACTCCAAAACACATTGTCATAGGAGTATATTAATAAAGAAAAACTTATATCATCCAATCTTGGTTGTGTTTGCTCAAGGAGGTGATGGAACCCTGCTGAGTGATGACTATTTGCACCCCTATGCCTATGCTGTTTACTTTCCTCCAGAGGGTTGGCTACCCCTTGAGCTGAGGATCTCACGTGGCACCGACATTTGCATTTATATGCCTTCTACTAGTGTGGTGCCTATGTCTACACAACACCTAAAGGTGAACGTAATCCTCAGGTTTTAAATTCCAACTAATTATACTTACTACCCTAGGAGCGCCTGTCCCTTTCTGCTGTTATGTTCTCAGTAGGCCGATATGTTTTAGTTAATTGCAGTGACTAAGCAGGATCAGGGACCACTGACAGGTATTGGCTTGGGAAATTACCTCATTTTTCTCATCTCTATACAAATATTATCTTTTTGAAGTTTATCCACCTGTAAGCAGCAAACGATTTAGAAGGGGACAAAAAAAGCGACCAAATCAAAATGCAGGATTTATCGCAGGATTCGGACTTCATTAACTTCTCCTTCCCTAAGGTACCATTTGCCATGCTAGGAAACAGTGCATACATTGTGCTGATGGTATAAGCTGCCATTGACATTTGGCAGTCCTGTGCTCTACACAAAAGCTGTCATAAGTAACGCTAGAGCTCAGGATTATGGGGAGAGAAAGATACAGAAGCATGGGAGTGCAGGGAGTGACGGCATTGCTTAGTAAACCTGTCTTCTACTTAGAGAGGATTGGTCAGTATAATATGCTGCTTTAGTTAAAGGGTTTCTCCTGGCTATCCTTGAGATAGGTCATCAATATTAGATTTTTAAAGACTGGATTGCCTATGTATGGCGGAGGTCCAGAAAGGGTTAAAATACCTCTAGGGGACAATGCCACTTTCTTTTTTAATTTAACATTTTTTCCATTTAATTTTTTTCTTTTAATTATATTTTGTAATAGTTTTTATTTCGTTATTTTTTTAATCATTTTTTAAAATCCTCTGGGGACACTGACACTTGTTTTTATGTTTTTCACTATATGTTTTTCACTGTAACTGGGGCATCTGAAGAAGCCTGAGTTACAGGGGAAAACAGCCTACTATGGGGGCTTTGTACAAGGTAATGCTGATAAGGGTCTGCTAAGACCCTTCAGCTCTGACTTTGAGACACCCGGTGATCAAAAGCCAGATCAAAAAGACGAAGTGGCATAGTACATAGTACCCAAATTGCCACCAGGAGAGTTAGCATTTTCATGATCTGTGTGTTGGGCACTAATCCTTGCTGGGGGGTGAGTGCAGAACAAAAGCTGTCTGTAGTAAGTGAGGGTTGACCAGTATGCACCAGGGGAGAAGACATCTAACTTCTGCGAAGGTGACCTCCCTGTAAATTTTTCCCTTTAAAAGCCATTTACAAATAAGATGGCTCCAGAAGGGGATGTTCTGCAGATGAGATGGTTGCAGGTGACAGCTGCAGATACAATGCTTGCAACAACCAATGTTCAACGATGACAAACATGCCAGGTGATAGCAGGTTCCTTAAGAAGAGAAAGCAGTAGGGTTAGTGCTGTCAGGCCTAAAAAGGTGCCAACAGCCTGGTCTGAGTGATATCACTTAAGAGAATTGAAGCAAAAGGAGGTGCAATGGCCTGGGCAAGTTTGATAGTTGCAAAAGGATCTGGGACCTCAAAATGAGGCACTAAAAGCTCAATTGAATTCAAGTGAATGGGCCTGGGCTGAAATACCAAGTACAGCTGCTATACAATGTACAGAGCGGTGCTTAGTAACCTGCAAAGAGGCTGCAGCGCTCCTCAGAGCATTGGAGCCTATTCAAACAGCTGACCACTCAAACAGATGACCTCTCCTTTAGGCCATCAATATCAAAAGGTCTGACAACCACTTTAAAGTGATATGTATGAGAAACAATGCACTTAATGTGCCTCTTACAGGACTTCAACCAGCATGAGTACAATACCCTCACATTGAATGTAAGCAGTTATCCAATGTTTGAAAGAACCATGCTCTCCTGGGGTGAACATATGTAATAGTACAGTAAAGTTTATGGCTGCTGCAAAAATATCTGTTCCTCCACATGCCATGTTTATGCATCATCCAAAGAACCTGTAGAGTGCTCCTCTACACACTCTTTTGGGTGCTCTTTGTACCCCTCCCTGAGGCCCTTCACTAGGCATAAAATAAGTGCCAGCAGTTGTCATTTAGATAAATAGATGAATATTAAGTCCCACTTTGTGGGCATAGTTGATGCTCTAACAAGTTACAGGTTAACATTTTGCAGTTGACAACAGGTTTGGTGAGCGGGAGGAGGAGAGGTGGGGAAAGAAGCAGATGAGGAGACATCTGTGCTTGCAGATTTAACTGCAAAGCTGATTACACTGATTTCTATTAAAACAACCCCATGCTTGAGTCTGTGCTTCATCTGCCATCTCATCTCCAGTTCTCTCTATGGGCAGTGCGTAGCAAAATTAACAAATGTATATCTAAAGGATACACAGACATTCACAATCTATTCTAAAAAAATAAAGGAACTTTGCAACAGGTCTTGATTAAAATGTCTTATTGTTTTCTCTTTATAGCTCTTTTGCAGTCCCATGCATCTCAATGGTAACAGATAACAACAATAACTCTATTTAGTCTGATCCTGAAATCCTAATTTCTTATATATGTCCCTAAAAAATAGGCCACCTTCCGAGAAGGAAGTTTGACAGCAGGGACAGACTGCAGAACATTTGTTTGTTGTCTGTTACCATGGAGATGCATAGCCATGCAAAGGAGCTGTAGAGACATTTCACAACATGCCACTGTAAAGGCTAGCATCAGAGATACCTTTGATTCTCTGTCACCCTATTGATGTTCCTATGCAGTGATCATGGGGTCACTGCAGCTGTGCCTGTGTATACAGTATGTGTATGTGCCAGCATTTAGTAGCATTATTTTTGCATTGTTTGATGGTATAACTATGACTGTGTATGGTTGGTTATTTATGTACATTATGTTAACACTCGATAGATGTACCATATTGCAGCATTTATTTGCTTTTACAGTATGTGCGTGCATGAGTAGCATTGTTTAGATGTTCAATATAGTGGCATTGCTTTAATGTGCAGTATTGCGCCACTATTTAGGTGTACAGCAGAGTGGTACTGTTTTGTTGTGCATTATAGCGGCATTGTTTATGTGTACAGTCAGTGGTGTAACTAGAAATGACTGGGCCCCACAGCAAATTTTTGAATGGGCCCCCCCAGCAACTTTTTTGCTATCCCCTTCTCCCATGCGACCCCCACTCCTATGACTAGTCAAGATCGCTGTCTCAGATCAGGCAGCCGCTCTGTCTGTTTCCTACACGTACAGTATATACTGTATGAAATGTCACTGTATTATATTATATTATTGAGTGGCACTGACAATAAAATCTATTAGTGCTTCCTTTGGTTGGGCCCCAAAGCAGCCTCTTCCCCTGCTTCCCCTATAGCTACGCTCCCTGTGTATAGTAGAGTGGTACTGTGTTGTTGTGCATTATAGCGGCATTGTTTAGGTGTACAGCAGAGTGGTACTGTTTTGTTGTGCATTATAGCGGCATTGTTTAGGTGTACAGTAGAGTGATACTGTGTTGTTGTGCTTTATTGTTTGGGTGTACAGTATGAGTGCATTGTTTTGTTATGAAAAATGAAGAAATGAAAAGGAGAAAAACAATAGCGCCCCTTTAAAGAATATAGTAATAGCACTGAGGAGACAGTCAGACTTGCATAGTTGCTATGGTATTTATCAAAACTCAGTAATAGGCATATTAAGTCAACTGAACTGTGAGATGATAATGGCTGCCAGCCCCAAATGTTGAAAACGTCCACACTCCTTTTTCTCCACACCCTTTCTTCACACAGCCAGTGTATCAACAAAATATGACCATCAATGGACCATTGCCTTCATCAGACCATAGTTAATTAGCCTTGACAAAGGTATTGGTCCAGTGCCAAAATGTGTAGCCTTCGTATGTTATGCTTTTAAGTGGTTTTCATTAAAGCTGGCAAATTGATTTAGAAATTTGGAAATTCGGAGAGAAAGTTGGGGAGAATTTATTTGGACCTCAATCAAATTGAATCTAACACAAATCAAATTTTAAGAAGTTTGCTCATCTCTAGTTTTCATTCTAATAAGCCAGTTGGCATGATAATCACAAATTTAAGTCCGGTTCAGCCATTGTTAATGGAAGATGCATATGGCAGTGCTCCAAATGCGATTTTTTTTCCCATTGATAGCCGCATTTAGTGTGTACTATGGCAGTATTGTTTAGGTGTGCAGTAATGACATTATTCTTCAGGTCGGCAGTGTGATAGCCTTATTTAGATGTATGCTAAGGAAGTATGGTTTTGGTATACTGTAAGGCAGCACCATTTACATGTCTATCACAGCTTTATTATTTTCACGTGTCTGCTTGCTTGCATAGATCAATGGCCATGACCTTCTGCCCCTAGACGAAATACTGTATATGTCCTTGTGTCTTTAAGTTTGCAGTTTACACTAGGGGTTTCTGAACATATAATGAGGGATAGAGAGGAAGAGGAGGAAGACGTCCCTTCCCCCAATAATATAAGTTAAGATGTTTAATTTACTCATTTGCATTCCAATGCTGTGCTCCAACAAACCAGCAGTACAATGCATTGAGAGGACTCCTCTGTGAGTCCTCTCCAATATGTGTATGAGCTCAGGAGTCCTCTTAATGCACTTTACTGCTGGTTTGTTGGAGCACAGCGTCAGAACACAAGTGAGTAGGAAGATTAAAATTACATAACCAGACCCTGCATCACTTATACTGTACACCGCTTACTCTAGTTTGGGGTTGTTTTGGAGCTGACAGATTCCCTTTAATAAATGGCAAAGATATGGTTAAAGCCTTGTTGCAGTTTATTTCAGTCTGTCAGCAAAATGGATTCTGCTGTGGAAGGGCATATTTTAAATGACCCGAGTATATAGATCTTATATGCACAAACATGCTGTTTCCTTTACTAGTCTTGCAGACAGACAAAAATAATAGACTTGATATCATATTTTATTGCACTTTGCAGTGCGGAGCCATGTATCATACCCATGTACTAAAGTAAAAAAAAATTCCATCGCACCAAAGTTTTAGCAGGGAAGATATTGGTATTCAGGTCAAGTGCTTTGGTGCACGGCATATGACTGCAAACTATGGAATGTTTTATATTTGTATTAATGTGTATCCAGCTAAGCGAAGAACACTTTAGGCAATAAATGATCCGGATGTTTGAGGTAAGAGGTAGTGAATATCTCATTAATGCAATTATATGAGGCTATGTATGCATTAGTGCATTTGTTCAAATGTGAGCTAGAACCTCAGTTTTCCTACGGTAAGTGGGGCATCACAAATTACAAGGACACTTTCAAGAGACGTTTTCTGTTATGTTGATTTGGGATAAGACTTAAAACACAGAGTATTCAGGGCTAGCTTTAAATTAGTAAACTAATGTATATAGCAACTCTGCACCCAGTTTATGATGTGACAGCAGTACAATTAAAGCCCTTTTTCATGAGCGTATACAGCAGGCAATTATCAGGAACAATCTTTTATATTCCTGATAATAGTGTGCTCGTCAGAGGAGGTGAAAGCTGCATTTACATACAGCAATCACCTCCACTGTACGAGGGACTATGATTTGCTGCCCAGAAATGATGATTTAAGGGACCACATCAGTGATGCTTTCGCCCGATGAATGAGCAATCTATTCATTAGATGACTGGCAGCACAGAGCAATTATCGGGAACAAGAGATAATCCAGAATTGTTATAATATTCAGAGTATAATTATTTACTGAAACGGACATGTCAGGACTGGTGACAGAAATCACCTTGGAGGAAAATTGCCCTTATTAGCAAAAGATATCCACATGCAGTTTGATAAATAACTAATTGTGTTTCCTCTTGATACTCTTTTATCAACAACTGAATTTTATGGACACTAAGAATGTAGGTAGTAATATGTTGGGTGCACATTGCTAAAATTGAATGTGAATAAATTATTAAAACTATTGAAAGAATTCAGTGATTGCCCGCAATTACCATTAAAATTTCATTTTTTAAGCTTTTATGGAATTTCAGAGGTGGAATCAGATTGGTTGTTATAGGCAACACATTTTGCCTTTGCACTATTTTTGATAAATTCTCCCGAGCAGGTGACCTCATCCATCTCCTGCATAGGCTGAGGAAAGTATTTGGAGCTGTTGTAACACATGTTATTAATCTAATCAGAATTTTGAGCAGTATCAAAGAGAAATAATGACACATTCACGTTATCTTAGTGAAATCTTAGCTAGGGTGCAGTTAGGGAACCCGTCACCATAAAAAGGCAGTGTAATCTGCAGGCAGTATGTTATAGAGCAGCAGCTGAGCAGATTGATATAATGATTTGTAGAAAGAAAAAAATCTGTATAAACTGAACCTAGTACAAAGACCCAGATGATCAATGCAAGGGTTAAATTAATGCTACAGAGTTAACCTTGTGTTACAGAGCTAAATGTTGAGATTTTTTGTTAAATTACTTATTTTCTCATCATCCCAAATGGTTGTTTATGGACAACAGTTAGTTAACACTGACAATTTTACCACAGTTTTCCAGGGTGATAGACTGGTTCTGCCCCCTGGTCAGAAAGTGTCTAGTCATTAGACCTAGAGGCAACAGGTGCATGTGTGAGCTCCTGAGAAGTAGAGAGAATTCTTAGGCCTCATTCACACTTTAGTGTTTGGTCAGTGATTTTCATCAGTGATTTGTGAGCCAAAACCAGAAGTGGAGCCTCCACAGACATGAGATAAAAGGGAAAGATCTGCTCCTGTTCTGTGTTTAGAGTTGCACCTGGTTTTGGCTCACAAATCACTGATGGAAATCACTGACCAAACACTGAAGTGTGAACGAGGCCTTATCCAGAGAACCTTGAGTGGAGGGGGATAGCCACCATGAACTACTACTCTGTACTCCTACTGTGAGATTGTGGAACAGCTCTTCCTGTATAATGTTTGTGCATAATTGTATTGGAACTGTCATTTGGCATTTTAGGCACTAGAGGCCGCTCAGTCCCCACACAGCTAAAGTGACTGCTGGATTTGAATATGCAAAGGAGCTGATGACTCATGTTTAGGACTCCTGTACAACACTCAGTGTTGCTGAGAATAACAGAAAGGAGAGGGTCAGACATCTTGGGAGGATGGTGTGTGTGAGACACAAGCCGGTCTCATCACAACGTTGAAGTGTTCTGCAGTGATCGGGGTAATAGTAGAGAGAGACTGTCACCCGTTCCATACCCAGATCCTATCCTCAGGAGAAGAGATTGTCTCCAGCAGAGCTGATTGGAACTTTGAAAGAAAAGAACATCTACTCGGCAAGGCCGCAGGTGTGCTTACAGGCCTGGAACTATCCTGATGAGAGACATCCTCTGTTACCAGATGGGATCAGGTCAGTGAACCCGGGTATTGTGTTCATCGCAATTTTAGTGGTACCTGAAAAATCTGAGACTGAGCTTGTACCTGCCATTAGTTAGATAGGTAGGATTTGTAATCGGCAGGCTGCCTGGGATTGTTTGTGGCACAGTATCACTTTTCAGGCTCTACTGTGGGTGCCATTAGTCAAGGTTGTTCTATTCCATGGCACAGGCTAAGCTGTGCACACCACAGAGTTAGGGTTGGCTAGCCAGACTAGGACAGGACTCAAGGTAGGGAAATATTACCTTGTGTATTCCTATATCGTTATGTTGGTTGTCAATGTTTAGTAAAGTTATATTGGTTACTAATAGCTGGAGTTTGTGTCACTTTTCTTGTCTGCGACTTCGCTGTATCCTGGGGAGCCCAACCCGGTACACGGCTTACACTACTACTATTAGTGCCACACCCACAACACCCCTCCTTCCTCCTCTTACTGTACTTGTATTTTCTTAATTTAAATCCCAGCTTATTCTATGCTTAGGCGTCATGTGGGAGGCCTGATCAGTGATTAGCAGCTAATTCTGTAATCATATTCATATACAGATAGCTGTCAATTAGGGATGAGCGAACTCGAACTGTATAGTTCGGGTTCGTACCGAATTTTGGGGTGTCCGTGACACGGACCCGAACCCGGACATTTTCGTAAAAGTCCGGGTTCGGTGTTCGTCGCTTTCTTGGCGCTTTTGTGACGCTTTCTTGGTGCTTTTTGAAAGGCTGCAAAGCAGCCAATCAACAAGCGTCATACTACTTGCCCCAAGAGACCATCACAGCCATGCCTACTATTGGCATGGCTGTGATTGGCCAGAGCACCATGTGACCCAGCCTCTATTTAAGCTGGAGTCACATAGCGCCGCCCGTCACTCTGCTCTGATTAGCGTAGGGAGAGGTTGCGGCTGCGACAGTAGGGCGAGATTAGGCAGATTAACTCCTCCAAAGGACTTGATTATTGATCGATCTGCAGCTGTGGGTCATTGAGCTGCTGATACTCAATTGCTCACTGTTTTTAGGCTGCCCAGACCGTTTGTCAGTCACTTTTTTCTGGGGTGATCGGCGGCCATTTTGTGTCTTGTGGTGCGCCAGCACAAGCTGCGACCAAGTGCATTTAACCCTCAATGGTGTGGTTGTTTTTTGGCTAAAGCCTACATCAGGGTGAAGCTGTCACACCAAGTGCATTTAACCAGCAATAGTCTGTTTATTTTTTGGCCATATACTACATCAGGGGCAAGCTGCGCCTGTCACCAAGTGCATTTAACCCTCAATGGTGTGGTTGTTTTTTGGCTAAAGCCTACATCAGGGTGAAGCTGTCACACCAAGTGCATTTAACCAGCAATAGTCTGTTTATTTTTTGGCCATATACTACATCAGGGGCAAGCTCCGCCTGTCACCAAGTGCATTTAACCCTCAATGGTGTGGTTGTTTTTTGGCTAAAGCCTACATCAGGGTGAAGCTGTCACACCAAGTGCATTTAACCAGCAATAGTCTGTTTATTTTTTGGCCATATACTACATCAGGGGCAAGCTGCGCCTGTCACCAAGTGCATTTAACCCTCAATGGTGTGGTTGTTTTTTGGCTAAAGCCTACATCAGGGTGAAGCTGTCACACCAAGTGCATTTAACCAGCAATAGTCTTTTTTTTTTTTTTTGGCCATATACTACATCAGGGGCAAGCTGCGCCCGTCACCAAGTGCATTTAACCCTCAATGGTGTGGTTGTTTTTTGGCTAAAGCCTACATCAGGGTGAAGCTGTCACACCAAGTGCATTTAACCAGCAATAGTCTGTTTATTTTTTGGCCATATACTACATCAGGGGCAAGCTGCGCCTGTCACCAAGTGCATTTAACCCTCAGTAGTGTGGTTGGTCAAGCTGTCACACCAAGTGCATTTAACCAGTAATAGTCTGTTCATTTTTTGGCCATATACTACATCAGGGGCAAGCTGCGCCTGTCACCAAGTGCATTTAACCCTCAGTAGTGTGGTTGGTCAAGCTGTCACACCAAGTGCATTTAACCAGCAATAGTGTGGTTATTTTTTGGCCATATCCCAGTCTAATTCTGTCAGTAAATCTATACCTGTCACCCAGCGCCTAAATACTAGACCTCATATTTATATCCCGCTAAATCTGTCGTTACTGCTGTACTGTTCTGGCTGGGCAAGTTATTTAGTGTCCATCAAAGCACATTTTTTGTTCTGGGTTGAAATACAATTCCCAATTTAGCAATTTCCTAATTTAGTGGTTTCTGCTGTATCAGAGCTATTTGAAATCTATCCCTAAAAGGGTATATAATATTCAAGGTGCACATAGGGTCATTCAGAATAACTTCACACACACGCTACTGTGCATTTCCAAGTCTAATTCCGTCAGTAAATCTATACCTGTCACCCAGCGCCTAAATACTAAGCCTCAAATTTATATCCCGCTAAATCTGTCGTTACTGCTGTACTGTTCTGGCTGGGCAAGTTATTTAGTGTCCGTCAAAGCACATTTTTTGTTCTGGGTTGAAATACAATTCCCAATTTAGCAATTTCCTAATTTAGTGGTTTCTGCTGTATCAGAGCTATTTGAAATCTATCCATAAAAGGGCATATAATATTCAAGGTGCACATAGGGTCATTCAGAATAACTTCACACACACGCTACTGTGCATTTCCAAGTCTAATTCCGTCAGTAAATCTATACCTGTCACCCAGCGCCTAAATACTAGGCCTCAAATTTATATCCCGCTAAATCTGTCGTTACTGCTGTACTGTTCTGGCTGGGCAAGTTATTTAGTGTCCGTCAAAGCACATTTTTTGTTCTGGGTTGAAATACAATTCCCAATTTAGCAATTTCCTAATTTAGTGGTTTCTGCTGTATCAGAGCTATTTGAAATCTATCCCTAAAAGGGTATATAATATTCAAGGTGCACATAGGGTCATTCAGAATAACTTCACTCACACGCTACTGTGCATTTCCAAGTCTAATTCCGTCAGTAAATCTATACCTGTCACCCAGCGCCTAAATACTAGGCCTCAAATTTATATCCCGCTAAATCTGTCGTTACTGCTGTACTGTTCTGGCTGGGCAAGTTATTTAGTGTCCGTCAAAGCACATTTTTTGTTCTGGGTTGAAATACAATTCCCAATTTAGCAATTTCCTAATTTAGTGGTTTCTGCTGTATCAGAGCTATTTGAAATCTATCCCTAAAAGGGTATATAATATTCAAGGTGCACATAGGGTCATTCAGAATACCTTCAAACACACGCTACTGTGCATTTCCAAGTCTAATTCCGTCAGTAAATCTATACCTGTCACCCAGCGCCTAAATACTAGGCCTCAAATTTATATTCAGCTGAATTTGAATACAATACATTGGGCCAAATAATATTTTTGTTGTTGTGGTGAACGATAACAATGAGGAAAACATCTAGTAAGGGACGCGGACGTGGACATGGTCGTGGTGGTGTTAGTGGACCCTCTGGTGCTGGGAGAGGACGTGGCTGTTCTGCCACATCCACACGTCCTAGTGTACCAACTACCTCAGGTCCCAGTAGCCGCCAGAATTTACAGCAATATATGGTGGGGCCCAATGCCGTTCTAAGGATGGTAAGGCCTGAGCAGGTACAGGCATTAGTCAATTGGGTGGCCGACAGTGGATCCAGCACGTTCACATTATCTCCCACCCAGTCTTCTGCAGAAAGCGCACAGATGGCGCTTGAAAACCAACCCCATCAGTCTGTCACATCACCCCCATGCATATCAGGGAAACTGTCTGAGCCTCAAGTTATGCAGCAGTCTCTTATGCTGTTTGAAGACTCTGCTGGCAGGGTTTCCCAAGGGCATCCACCTAGCCCTTCCCCAGCGGTGGAAGACATAGACTGCCCTGACGCACAACCACTTATGTTTCCTGATGATGAGGACATGGGAATACCACCTCAGCATGTCTCTGATGATGATGAAACACAGGTGCCAACTGCTGCGTCTTTCTGCAGTGTGCAGACTGAACAGGAGGTCAGGGATCAAGACTGGGTGGAAGACGATGCAGGGGACGATGAGGTCCTAGACCCCACATGGAATGAAGGTCGTGCCACTGACTTTCACAGTTCGGAGGAAGAGGCAGTGGTGAGACCGAGCCAACAGCGTAGCAAAACAGGGAGCAGTGGGCAAAAGCAGAACACCCGCCGCCAAGAGACTCCGCCTGCTACTGACCGCCGCCATCTTGGACCGAGCACCCCAAAGGCAGCTTCAAGGAGTTCCCTGGCATGGCACTTCTTCAAACAATGTGCTGACGACAAGACCCGAGTGGTTTGCACGCTGTGCCATCAGAGCCTGAAGCGAGGCATTAACGTTCTGAACCTTAGCACAACCTGCATGACCAGGCACCTGCATGCAAAGCATGAACTGCAGTGCAGTAAACACCTTAAAAACAAGGAAGTCGCTCAGGCTCCCCCTGCTACCTCTTCTGCTGCTGCCGCCTCGGCCTCTTCTGCTGCTGCCGCCTCGGCCTCTTCCTCCGCCTCTGGAGGAACGTTGGCACCTGCCGCCCAGCAAACAGGGGATGTACCACCAACACCACCACCACCTCCGTCACCAAGCGTCTCAACCATGTCACACGGCAGCGTTCAGCTCTCCATCTCACAAACATTTGAGAGAAAGCGTAAATTCCCACCTAGCCACCCTCGATCCCTGGCCCTGAATGCCAGCATTTCTAAACTACTGGCCTATGAAATGCTGTCATTTAGGCTGGTGGACACAGACAGCTTCAAACAGCTCATGTCGCTTGCTGTCCCACAGTATGTTGTTCCCAGCCGCCACTACTTCTCCAAGAGAGCCGTGCCTTCCCTGCACAACCAAGTATCCGATAAAATCAAGTGTGCACTGCGCAACGCCATCTGTAGCAAGGTCCACCTAACCACAGATACGTGGACCAGTAAGCACGGCCAGGGACGCTATATCTCCCTAACTGCACACTGGGTAAATGTAGTGGCAGCTGGGCCCCAGGCGGAGAGCTGTTTGGCGCACGTCCTTCCGCCGCCAAGGATCGCAGGGCAACATTCTTTGCCTCCTGTTGCCACCTCCTCCTTCTCGGCTTCCTCCTCCTCTTCTTCCACCTGCTCATCCAGTCAGCCACACACCTTCACCACCAACTTCAGCACAGCCCGGGGTAAACGTCAGCAGGCCATTCTGAAACTCATATGTTTGGGGGACAGGCCCCACACCGCACAGGAGTTGTGGCGGGGTATAGAACAACAGACCGACGAGTGGTTGCTGCCGGTGAGCCTCAAGCCCGGCCTGGTGGTGTGCAATAATGGGCGAAATCTCGTTGCAGCTCTGGGACTAGCCGGTTTGACGCACATCCCTTGCCTGGCGCATGTGCTGAATTTGGTGGTGCAGAAGTTCATTCACAACTACCCCGACATGTCAGAGCTGCTGCATAAAGTGCGGGCCGTCTGTTCGCGCTTCCGGCGTTCACATCCTGCCGCTGCTCGCCTGTCTGTGCTACAGCGTAACTTCGGCCTTCCCGCTCACCGCCTCATATGCGACGTGCCCACCAGGTGGAACTCCACCTTGCACATGCTGGACAGACTGTGCGAGCAGCAGCAGGCCATAGTGGAGTTTCAGCTGCAGCACGCACGGGTCAGTCGCACTGCGGACCAGCACCACTTCACCACCAATGACTGGGCCTCCATGCGAGACCTGTGTGCCCTGTTGCGCTGTTTCGAGTACTCCACCAACATGGCCAGTGGCGATGACGCCGTTATCAGCGTTACAATAACACTTCTATGTCTCCTTGAGAAAACACTTAGGGCGATGATGGAAGAGGAGGTGGCCCAGGAGGAGGAGGAGGAGGAGGAGGAGGAGGAAGAGGGGTCATTTTTAGCACTTTCAGGCCAGTCTCTTCGAAGTGACTCAGAGGGAGGTTTTTTGCAACAGCAGAGGCCAGGTACAAATGTGGCCAGCCAGGGCCCACTACTGGAGGACGAGAAGGACGAGGATGAGGAGGAGGTGGAGGAGGATGAGGATGAAGCATGGTCACAGCAGGGTGGCACCCAACGCAGCTCGGGCCCATCACTGGTGCGTGGCTGGTGGGAAAGGCAGGACGATGACGATACGCCTCCCACAGAGGACAGCTTGTCCTTACCCCTGGGCAGCCTGGCACACATAAGCGACTACATGCTGCAGTGCCTGCGCAACGACAGCAGAGTTGCCCACATTTTAACGTGTGCGGACTACTGGGTTGCCACCCTGCTGGATCCACGCTACAAAGACAATGTGCCCACTTTACTTCCTGCACTGGACGATGCGCGAGTACAAGCGCACGTTGGTAGACGCGCTACTTAGAGCATTCCCAAATGTCACAGGGGAACAAGTTAAAGCCCAAGGCCAAGGCAGAGGAGGAGCAAGAGGTCGCTAAGGCAGCTGTGTCACGGCCAGCTCCTCTGAGGGCAGGGTTAGCATGGCAGAGATGTGGAAAACTTTTGTCAACACGCCACAGCTAACTGCACCACCACCTGATACGCAACATGTTAGCAGGAGGCAACATTTCACTAACATGGTGGAACAGTACGTGTGCACACCCCTCCACGTACTGACTGATGGTTCGGCCCCATTCAACTTCTGGGTCTCTAAATTGTCCACGTGGCCAGAGCTAGCCTTTTATGCCTTGGAGGTGCTGGCCTGCCCGGCGGCCAGCGTTTTGTCTGAACGTGTATTCAGCACGGCAGGGGGCGTCATTACAGACAAACGCAGCCGCCTGTCTACAGCCAATGTGGACAAGCTGACGTTCATAAAAATGAACCAGGCATGGGTCCCACAGGAACTGTCCGTCCCTTGTCCAGATTAGACATTAACTACCTCCCCTTAACCATATATTATTGTACTCCAGGGCACTTCCTCATTCAATCCTATTTTTATTTTCATTTTACCATTATATTGCGAGGCTACCCAAAGTTGAATGAACCTCTCCTCTGTCTGGGTGCCGGGGCCTAAATATATGCCAATGGACTGTTCCAATGTTGGGTGACGTGAAGCCTGATTCTCTGCTATGACATGCAGACTAATTTTCTGCTGACATGAAGCCAGATCCTCTGTTACGGGACCTCTCTCCTCTGCCTGGGTGCTGGGCCTAAATATCTGACAATGGACTGTTGCAGTGGTGGCTGACGTGAAGCCTGATTTTCTGCTATGACATGCAGACTAATTCTCTGCTGACATGAAGCCAGATCCTCTGTTACGGGACCTCTCTCCTCTGCCTGGGTGCTGGGCCTAAATTTATGAAAATGGACTGTTGCATTGGTGGCTGACGTGAAGCCTGATTCTCTGCTATGATATGAAGACTGATTCTCTGCTGACATGAAGCCAGATTGTCTGTTACGGGACCTCTCTCCTCTGCCTGGGTGCTGGGCCTAAATATCTGACAATGGACTGTTGCATTGGTGGCTGACGTGAAGCCTGATTCTCTGCTATGATATGAAGACTGATTCTCTGCTGACATGAAGCCAGATTGTCTGTTACGGGACCTCTCTCCTCTGCCTGGGTGCTGGGCCTAAATATCTGACAATGGACTGTTGCATTGGTATCTGACGTGAAGCCTGATTCTCTGCTATGATATGCAGACTGATTCTCTGCTGACATGAAGCCAGATTGTCTGTTACGGGACCTCTCTCCTCTGCCTGGGTGCTGGGCCTAAATTTATGAAAATGGACTGTTGCAGTGGTGGGTGACGTGAAGCCTGATTCTCTGCTATGACATGAAGACTGATTCTCTGCTGACATGAAGCCAGATTGTCTGTTACGGGACCTCTCTCCTCTGCCTGGGTGCTGGGCCTAAATTTATGAAAATGGACTGTTACAGTGGTGGGTGACGTGAAGCCTGATTCTCTGCTATGACATGAAGACTGATTCTCTGCTGACATGAAGCCATATTGTCTGTTACGGGACCTCTCTCCTCTGCCTGGGTGCTGGGCCTAAATTTATGAAAATGGACTGTTACAGTGGTGGGTGACGTGAAGCCTGATTCTCTGCTATGACATGAAGACTGATTCTCTGCTGACATGAAGCCAGATTGTCTGTTACGGGACCTCTCTCCTCTGCCTGGGTGCTGGGCCTAAATATCTGACAATGGACTGTTGCATTGGTGGCTGACGTGAAGCCTGATTCTCTGCTATGATATGAAGACTGATTCTCTGCTGACATGAAGCCAGATTGTCTGTTACGGGACCTCTCTCCTCTGCCTGGGTGCTGGGCCTAAATTTATGAAAATGGACTGTTGCAGTGGTGGGTGACGTGAAGCCTGATTCTCTGCTATGACATGAAGACTGATTCTCTGCTGAAATGAAGCCAGATTGTCTGTTACGGGACCTCTCTCCGCTGCCTGGGTGCTGGGCCTAAATATCTGACAATGGATTGTTGCATTGGTGGCTGACGTGAAGCCTGATTCTCTGCTATGACATGAAGACTGATACTCTGCTGACATGAAGCCAGATTCTCTGTTACGGGACCTCTCTCCTCTGCCTGGGTGCCGGGGCCTAAATATCTGAGAATGGACTGTTCCAGTGGTGGGTGACGTGAAGCCAGATTCTCTGCTATGGGACCTCTCTCCAATTGATTTTGGTTAATTTTTATTTATTTAATTTTTATTTTTATTCATTTCCCTCTAGCCCTTTCCTGGGCTCTTTCACAGCCTTTTTAGTGCCGAAAAGTTCGGGTCCCCATTGACTTCAATTGGGTTCGGGTACGGGACGAAGTTCGGATTGGGTTCGGATCCCGAACCCGAACATTTTTGGGAAGTTCGGCCGAACTTCTCGAACCCGAACATCCAGGTGTCCGCTCAACTCTACTGTCAATCACTTAGTAGGACTGAACACATGACTCCTAAGTATAGACTTATCAGGAATTTTAATACATAAAGTGTAACTCTGAGATTTTTTTTTTTTAATTAGTATAATGGATCTACCTGGGTCATATTCAGGCAGTACTTTCACTCTAGTCCTTTGGTTGTTAGTTAAAAGTTGCTTTGCATGTTATTGCTTCAGGAAATAACAAAATTGCAGAATATTACTGGGCTGCACAAGAGATGTTGTCACAGCAGTGTCCCTTTCTCTTACATCATTTCCTGCTCTGGATCAAATGAATAGTCCTAGGCTGCAAAATCAAGCACAGCCACTATACAATGTATGGCTCTGTGCTTGGTATGCTGTGAGGAGGCCGCAGTGCTCACTGGAGTGCCATGCCCTCTTCAAACAACGGATCGTGGGGGTGGGGGTGCAGGCAGTCAGAGTATGTTCTATATTGTACCCATGAAAACCTATTTAACATTCCTGATATGTTACAGTATATGTTCTTCCATGTTCAGTTTTTACTAATTGCGAAAATGTGTCCAGAGTTTCACTTTAAATACAGTAAATCCAGTCCAAGCTGTTTTCTGGAATCTAACCCAGTGCTTTACTGTGGACCTAGTCTCAACTGGAAAAATACAAATGCATCATATGCATAACTGAACTCAATTTCTATAAGAGAACCTATAAAGAAATTCCATAGATATAAATATAAAAAACTAGATTTAGAAATTGCTTGATTCTCTTCATCAGACTCTTCTGAGTGAATCAAAACAAAGCAATGTTGGCAGATGACCAACAACTGAAATATCTTCCACAGATAATTCAACGCTGAGAAGGATTATCTGATCCTTCCTGTTTTCTGAAGCTTTATTTAACAATGCAGATTAATGTATAAAGTCTTTCATAGAAGAATGGAAACAATATTCTCTAAGTGACTTGAGAAAAGAAAAGGAAATGAAAAATAGAAGATGGGATGCTGAAATCACAAACCGATTTGTTCTATAAAAATCAATAAGTGGTACTTGTAATAAGCTCCGTCAATTAGCTATATTTGTAGAGCACATTCCAATTTGCTCCATGAATTTAGATTAACCCACTGAGCGTATATTTTCCATTTGAACAAATATAGGATATCCCTAAAGTTTTGCTCCTTAACCCCTTAATGACCAGGTCTCGAAAGGCCTTAATGACCAGAAACTTCATTGTGATTTACCGCATGTGGTGGCTTAAAGGGGTTGTCTGGCTTCAGAGCTGAACCCGGACATACCTCCATTTTCACCCAGGCAGCCCCCCTGACTTGAGCATCGGAGCAGTTCATGCTCCTATGCTCTCCTATGCCCTGCGCTAGATCTCGCAGGGCAAGGGCTCTTTTGTTTACAATAACACACTGCCAGGCGGAGGCTTCAGTGACATCACTGGCTCTGTTGGGCGTGCTTTAGCGCTGCCCTAGCCGTTTTACTGGCTAAGGCAGCGCTAAAGCCCGCCCATTAGTGCCGGTGACATCACTGGGCTTCCTGGCAGCCCCATGGAGAGCCCGATTCATCACATGACATATTTTTTGCTGATTTCACCTTAAATTAGTTCTAGTAGCCGAGGCCAGGCTGAAACACCATGTGGCATTTCTTTCACCCTCACAATGGCTCTGGAACTTGAGGTAGACCTCTTTGGCCTGAAATAAGACTCCACATGCTGAGCTGCCTTTTGTCCATGCTGAGTAGAGGGCGCAGCTGACATGATGCCACTACAAGAGATGGGAGTCAAACATGACTCCTTCCGAGCAGCTGAAGCCTGCTGTACCTGCGGATTCCTCATGGACAGACAACTGTGAGGGGAATGTATTGACCTTCCATCTGGCATTGGAGGGTCCACACTGAGGCTCCAAGCATTCTGGGAGCGGCGGTGTGCCTCTGGACTAAGTTGTTTAGATTCCCTCGCTTCCATCTCCCAACCCTATGCGCAGCTACTCCTGCAGCCAAACAGCCTCATGGCAAACCACAAACTCTCTGATAGAGGAGACAGACTTGGAGAGATCCATCGGAGGACACAGTCCAAATGAGGTGGGTTGCTCCAGGCCCTGGTTCCCAGTGAAACTAACGGTTTCTAAGCCGGAAATCAGAAAACCCTCCTCCCCCACTGACTTCACCTTACCTAAAGTACACACACCCCGGCCAATCCCTACCCTGCTAATTTAATAATGCTTAACCAACTCCCCTGGCTCATCTAATTAACTCCTTACTAGCCCAACTTCCCTACAAACCCTGTCATGTCAGTCCTGCTCTAAGCTGTGCTCACTTGTCCCTGCACAAACATAATAATATTTTAATATGAGGCAGGTTTCAAATATACTTTTTTCTCACTGGTGATTTTGTAATCTGTGCTTTATAATCATTATGCTCTTGTAACAGAAATCAGAAACTGTGCACTGACATGCTGGAATGCCCATTGTAGGTTTTTTATTTTATACATCAAACATCAGAGAAGGAGGGGATGCAGAGGGGAAGTAGAGCAGCAGACTGAACCAATCATGAGACAAGAGGTGTGTCTCAGACTACCTCAGACTACCTGTAGACACAGTAGTTAAGCTGTAGTCACAGATCACAGCAATGCCTTAATTTATCTGAACTAAAAACAAATAAGAAACAGGTACTGAGGAAAATAACAGATGGTAAGTATCCCATACAGGTACTGATTTACATTACATGACTGGACATTTGCTGCCAGCTATCAAATGAATAGTAATTTATCAGTGGCTAAACAGGAATGAATGTGAGAAAATGAGAAAGAAACAGAGAGGAAGAATATTAAACTAGTACCTAATTGTAATTTTAGGGGATAAACTAGCCATATTTTAGAAGGAGGCATAAATGTTTCAAGATTATATGTCTTAGATGTTGTCTTTAGGAAAATAGTATGGAAGCACTTACTAATGGAACAGATAACATATAATCAACTTAACAGTGTTGACCAGGACTAGTAAAGAAGGTCAGTCTTTTATTTTTCCAGAAATTGTGTCACTCTTGTCCATGGGTTTTGAAAAGTATTGCCTCCAAGTCCCATTCTATGCATTGGCTGACAAATATGGTGTTCTATGTTCTCTCAAAGTGTTATAGACCCGAATAATGCCATGTTGGAGATCAACAGCTTCCGTGCCATAGGCTTAGCCTGAGGTTGTGTTGGTTATGGCAACATGATAAGTGAATGATTTTGTTTTGAGTCGCCTAGGGGCCTTTTTAGTAAATGCTACACCCGCATTTACCAAAATATTTGTGGTGTGGTACTGCTACAGAAAGTAATTGACGGCTGCGAAGTAGAAGACATCAGAACATAGAGAAGGGAGGGTATGAGGAGTAAAAGCTAAGTAGCAAAAGACAAGATAATTAATTGTTTTTAGTAGAGATGGTAGAATTATTATGCCAGGATAATATCCTTTGGTCTTGTTTTATGCTAATCTAACCACGAGTGGCGGGAAAATCCATGAGAATATCTTATTACAAAGAACTATAAAGGAAAAACTAAATGAGCTTGCCCACATAAACAAAAGACAAATGAGTGCAGCAAACAATATATCAGATCTCTTCAATTGTCCAAATATAATAATACAATTGTTCCACTCTACAATTGCACAAATGCAAAGAAAGAAAATGCAGCCTTCTAAACCAGTTTCAGAAATAGTTGCCAACTCTGACCAGTGGCCACTTAGTCTAAGATATGTCTTCCAGCTGCTGTTAACAAACTATGCTTTCAAAAGGGGAAAAAAATACATGTGGTCTGATTACAGGGCATTATACCTGCATTTACTTATACTCGCAAATGGTGTTGAGCGAAGCATTCTAAGCGGAATTTAGTCCGAAGTTTAGAAAAAAGCTAATTTGCAATGAATCCAAATTTCCTCGAGCTTCGTGGCATCAAATAAATTATCCTAAAATGGCGGCTGCACGGGTTACAAAGTAAAAGTAAGAAGCCCGGGAATGCAAGATCACCCATAATGCTGTGCTGCCAGCCATTCCACAGATAGCCATCCCCTGTAATGTCACAGTCTTATAAAACCCTCATCCCGCCATTGTCCTGGGAGCTAAGCATAGGGAGAGACGTGGCAAGTGCTCATTCGCTTGGGACAGTATTGCTGAAAATGATTAATAGAAGAATATTGGAGAGGGAGACAGCAGGGACAGTGCAGGGAGACTTAGGCTGCATCAGTTTTATTTATTTATTCGTACATTTACTCATTCCTACATCAGCCATAAATGTAATTAAATACCAATACCAATATTATTCCACTGTCAGCATGCCAACCGATACCATACAGTCTGTTCCCCTTATGAGGGCCAGGTCTTAATGATGACCATCCTCATCTTTTGCTGGGTTAACTTCATACAAATCATCCTTCAAAGTCTCCATGTCCTAGAAAAGTCAGCAATATGCAGAGAATGGAGGAGCTGGATGTTCCTGATGACATATTTTCATCAATATTAGATCATGTGTAAGCCGTATACCGGGGTGGGCTCCCCAGGATACAGCGAAGTCACGAACGAGGAAAGCAACTCCAACACCAGCTTTTGCCAAAACAGAATTTTACACATGATAATAAACACAACCACAAATGCGGAGGACATAAAATAAATTTAAATACACCCAGCCCAAAGGCTGAGACCCCTGTGCTACACAGCATGGCGTCCTCTGATGGATGCCAGCAGAAATGTCACGGTAATTTACCTACTTGCCAGTACTAGTGATGAGCGGCAGGGGCAATATTCGAATTCGCGATATTTCAAAAATATTTAGGCGAATATTCGCCATATATTCGAGAATTCGCGAATTCATGATCTCCAGGCATTATTTTCTTGATTGCAAAAATTCGCATAAAATTTGCATACAAATTTTCGCATAAAAATTTGCATGAACTGTTATTTTCACAAAAAAAAGAATATTCGCAATTACGAATATATTTTGCGAAATTCAAAATATTCGCGAATTCTCGAAGTGCCGATATTCGCAATTAAAATTCGCAATTCGAATATTCGTGATCAACACTAGCCAGCACAACAAAAACTGCCTCGTCGTACCTATTATTACCCTAAAAGAACAATAATCACTGTATGGTTGTGTGGTATGGACTGGTCTGCGGTGCAGCACAACAGCTTACAATCTTACACAGATCTACAGTAGTCCCCCTCCCATAACTGGCCCTGTAGCACGTGCCTGAGTATTCCTCCTGAGCAAAACACCAGCCTGGCTTGAGTTTATGGGGACATAACAGCTCTCCAAGGTGAAATGTCACTTTAAGTTATGGAGTCCTTTTCAATGAAAAGTATTAACACTTGGGGCCTGACACAAACAGAAACCCTAACTACAGGCCTGGTCTCAGTCTCTAGCAGCCAACACTGTGATGAGGTGTGTGCACGATCTTACTGACCCGGGTCTGCTCTGCATCCGCTGGTGACTCTAAACAGAACAGACGTCTCTCCAACAAGCATGCGGTACCGCAGTGTTTGTTTCTTTGTTCCTCTGCTCTCATCAGCGTTCCTGGCAGCAATCTTCCTTCCTCAGGATCAGGGTCTTGGGCATAATCAGCTTCACTTAGATGCAGCTCTGGTCACTCTCACACCTGGATGCCATCGGATTCACTGCTTCTCACAGCCTCCTTCTAAGATGGCTGCTGACTTCCTCTCCAGACTTGTAACTCCAGCCTCTCATAAATATGGAGATATATGTACAGTCTGTAGCTGTGGTAGGAAACAGCTGCATCTTGTGGTCAAACAGCAGAATGTCAGTCCATAATATTTAATTTAATCACACAAACAGTGTTCAGACAAGGAGGGCTGTTTTCCCATCTCACATGCCACCCCACTAGAGGTTATGGTGCTTGGCAACCCTCCTCATACAAATTTATCCTGGGCATAGCGTTGTGGGGGCACACCAGCATTGGGCCTTGTTGACCTATGTAGAGTGATAGCCTCAGAAGCACTAGGGATGTCAGGCACATTTATTGGGAGAGGAGCTGCTGACTGCTCAACACTTTTCCTGGGTTGAAAACTTGCCACGGTCGGCGCCTCGGCAGGTACTGGGGCAGGGACAACCCACCACTCCTCCTCTAAGGGAATGTCCTCAGTATTCTGAGCAGGAGGAGGTATCTCCTCCACACACACTGGCTCATCAAAATGACAACGCCTCAACATGTTACGGTGCAAGTTTCGTGACTGCCCCCCAATCCCTATTGGCTCTACCTCATAGACCAGGATGGCAGTGTCTACGCTCCTCTTCACCATGCATGGGACCGCCTTCCACTGCCCATCCAACTTCCCAGATGGGTGCTTGGCTTTGACCATCACTTGATAACCTGGGGCATACTTATCCCTCTGCACTGGTCTTGGATTAGGGTGTACCACTTGTCCCAGGAGCTCCCCCACAACCTTGTGGATCGCTCTCAGCCGGTGGCAGTGCTATTGCACCCATGCGGTGGTATTTCTTGGTGGTGGCTGACATCAGTTCAGGTAGGTATTCGGGCCACCAAGCCTTTTGGCTGCCCTCCAGAGTCCGCAGCATCTGAGCAAGGTGCAGTTTAAGCGCTTGTATGCCCCGTTTCAATGGGGTGATACAGGGTGGTGCAGGAACGTTTGATCCCATAGAGTTGGTGCAACTAATTTATTAGAGTACACTGAAAACATGCCCCCTGGTCTGAATGTATCCTCTGTGGACACCTGTATAAAGTGTTTGGAGACCGCTTCAGCAGCCCACTCTGTTGTCTGGTCTCTGGTGGGTACAGACATGCATGCTTTGTGAAATAATCTGTCATGACTAAACAGTATGATTGTCCCAAGGTAGCTCATAAGGAGCTCTAGGGGTGCTGAGGTCCGGATGGCCTAGACAGGAGCCCGCTGTTCAGCACTCTAATTCAGCCCGCAGGGCCGACACTTAAGACATCCTTCGGCCCCCATGTCTGCCAGATCTAAACAGTATACCAGTCGTTTTTTTCACTCCCAAAATGGGCGCCCCTCTCGTGGGCTTCCTGTGCAGCCTTCGGTCCCAATGACAGGGATGATCTGTCGCCGGTACTGCAACTCGGATTGCAAGAATATGGTCCAACACAGGAGGCCCTTGGCAACAGTCAGCTTATCTCACTGCCTCAACAACTTTTGGCCCTCTGAAGTTAGACTGACCTGCTCTTCTGGCTGAGGCCAGATCTTTGGTCCAGTCCCATTCTTTCACTTTCCACAAGTCTGGACAGCTATTATGGACTCTCTTCTAATCAGTCAACGTTTTTCCAAACACATGGACATTTCGGACGACACCCCACTTGAATGTGCCACATCCTGGAACATGGGAAATCAACCAAGGTCAGGAGTTTCAGTGTCCTCTAGCTCTTCATTGGCACTCTGAGTCGACAACCCTACAGAGACTCGGGAGAGTGCATCAGAGTTGCCGTTCTCCCTACCTAACTGGAACTTTATGCGGTGATGGTATTCAGAAAGACAAGCCACCTTTGCACCTGCATCTGTCAAGTACTCCGTGAACCTTTTGGTCATTGCCCACACCAGTGCCAGTAGTTCCAGTTTAAAGGAGCTATAGTTGTCAGGGTTGCGCTCTGACTCCCTCAGAGACCGGCTCCCATAGGCAATGACTCTCTCATGTCCATCCTGGACTTGGGATAACATGGCCCCCAGATCATGTAGACTTCCATCTGTGTACAGCAGGAATGGGGTGTTGAACCACACATAAGCCAGAATCCGGGCACTGGTCAGCGCCTTTGTCACTGCTTCAAAGGCAGCTTGTTGCCAGGTTCCCCATTTGATGGGACAATTCCCAATGCCCCTTAATAACTAATTTAACGGGCCCACCAAATGAGTGAATTTGGGTATAAACCTCATGTAGTAAGCAGCCAGTCCCACGAACGCCCACACATATCGTAGTGTACTCAGCTGGGGCCACTTCTGGATGGCCTCCACCTTGCTGGGGGTCGGTTTTACTCCCTCCTGGGTGACCACATGTCCCAAATACTCTATCTGCTGTCAAAACAGTTGGCACTTCTTAGGCTTGATCTTGAGCCCATGGTCTCGCAGCCGCCATAGGACCTGTAGCAACTTTTCAAGGTGATCCTCAAAGGAGGCCCCAAACACTACTATGTCGTCCAGGTATATTAATACAGACTCGAAGATAAGATCTCCCAGACAGTGCTCCATGAACAGCTGGAATGTTCCCAGGGCATTGGAAAGGCCAAATGTCATCCGGTTGAACTCGTAGAATCCCATAGGTAGGATAAAGGCCGTCTTCGCTTTGTCCCTCTTGGCCACCAGTACCTGCCAATACCCACTGGTCAGGTCAAGAGTCAATAAGAACTTTGCATGACTCAGGGCGGATAATAACTCCTCAATTCGCGGAAGGGGGTAGGCATCCCGAACGGTCTGGGCATTCAGCTTCCGATAATCCAGGCAAAACCGGAGACTCCCATCTTCCACTCCAAGGCTACTAGAGCAGCCCAAGGGCATTGACTCTCCTGGATCACCTGGTTTTCCAACATGCTGGCCACCATGTCCTTCACCTCCTGGTACATATTAGGTGGGATTTTCCAGTAACGTTCCCTGATTGGTGCAGCATCACAGGTGGGGATTTCTTGCTCGATGGTGGAAGCACACCCAAAGTCCTCATCATGTCTTGAGAACGCCTCCTGAAATTCCCAAAGGGTGTCTTCCAGCAACTTCTGTTCACTTGACCATTCCACTCCGCTGTTGGGGTCTCCCTTTGAAGGACCTCTACAGCGTAGGTCCAGGCTGATCTCCTATTTGGCTGTAGCGTGAAGCCCCTTCGTCGAAGGATGTCCCCTTGGGACACATAAACTTTGGCCAGAAAGGTATTCCCAGGAACGGTTAACTTGCAGTCTTTAACATTGAGACAGCGTATGGGCACACATCAATCCTTCACAATAGAGAGGGCCCGGGCTACCAGTGGGCGAGTCTGCATTTCCTCTTGGTAAGCGGGATCGATCAGGACCTCCAGTTCATTCAGTTGTCGTCCAGCCCCCACCGGCAGCGTCAATATTTGTTCTTGTTGAGGTGGGATTTTCACCGGGGTCCTCCATGGCACCTTCACATGTCCAATGGGCTCACCATCTGCTGTAAAACCTTCTGGCTTGCCTGCCTTCTTTGGCATAGAGGTTATGGTCTGGGTCTCTCAGCACATTCATACCAAGTGTCACGTCCGTTGCTTTCTGGGATGAATGGTCCGCCAGCATGACCCCCGTCAGCCTGATGACGCTCCTGTCTTCTGGCTCCATCATATGTCCAAAGTGACTTTCGAAGAACTCAAAAGGCATAAGGGTGCACTCCGACCCTGTATCAACTAGGCAGCATACCTTTTGACATTCCAAATCGGCTTCCATAATGGGCTGCTGGCATACAAGTTGTGTTCTCACGCATAGGGCTTAGCCTCTGGTGTACTGCTGCAGGACGCAGCATCAGGAGGCCACAAAGTGGCCCAATGACAGAGTCTGTAGGTGTCTACAGCATCAGGAGGCCACAGAGTGTGTAAGTGGCGGCAGCATGAGACGACCACACAGTGGCAAGGTAGCATAGTGTGGAAGTGGCAGCACCATGAAGAGACCACAAAGTGGCCCAAGAACAGAATATGGAGGTGGTGGAAGCATCAGGAGGCCACAGAGTGGCCCAATGGCAGAGTCTGTAGGTGGCGGCAACATCACAAGGCCGCAGAGTGGCACGATGACTGAGTGTGGAGGTGGCAGCAGCATGAGGAGGCCACAGAATGGCAAGGTGACATAGTGTGGAGGTGGTAGCAGTATGAGTAGACCACAGAGTGGCAAAGTGACATAGTGTGGAGGTGGCAGCAGCATAAGGAGACCACAGTGTGGCCCAATGACAGAGGGTATAGGTGTCAGCAGCATCTGGAAGCCACAGAGTCGCTAGATGACATAATGTGGAGGGGGCAGCAGCATCAGCAGGCTGCAGAGTGGACAATGACAGAGTGTGTAAGTGGCGGCAGCATGAGACGACCACAGAGTGGCAAGGTAACATAGTGTGGAAGTGGCAGCAGCATGAAGAGACCACAAAGTGGCCCAATGACAGAGTATGGAGGTGGCGACAGCATCAGGAGGCCACAGAGTGGCCCAATGACAGAGTCTGTAGGTGGCGGCAGCATCACAAGGCTGCAGAGTGGTACAATGACTGAGTGTGGAGGTGGCAGCAGCATGAGGAGGCCACAGAATGGCAAGGTGACATAGTGTGGAGGTGGTGGCAGCATGAAGAGACCACAGAGTGGCAAAGTGACATAATGTGGAGGTGGCAGCAGCATGAGGAGACCACAGAGTGGCCCAATGAAAGAGCGTATAGGTGTCAGCAGCATCAGGAGGCCACAGAGTGGCTAGGTGACATAATGTGGAGGTGGCAGCAGCATCAGGAGGCTGCTGAGTGGTACAATGACAAAGTGTAGAGGTGGTGGCAGCATCTGGAGGCCACAGAGTAGCAAGGTGACATAGAGTGGAGGTAGGAGCACCATGAGGAGGCCACAGAGGGCAAGGTGACATAGTTTTGAGGTGGCGGCAGCATCAGAAGGCCACAGAGTGGCACAATGATATAGTGTGGAAGTGGCAGAAGCATGAAGAGGCCACAAAGTGAGCCAAGGACAGTCTGGAGGTGTCGGCAGCGTCAGGAGACCACAGAGTGGACCAATGACAGAGTCTGTAGGCGACGGCAGCATCAGGAGGCCGTAGAGTGGCACAACAACAGAGTGTGGAGGTAGAGGCAGTATCAGGAGGCCACAGATTGGCACAATGACATAGTGTGGAGGTGAGGGCAGCATCAGCAGACCAAAGAGTGGAAAGGTTACATAGTGTGGAGGTGGCAGCAGCCTCAGGAGGCCACAGAATGCCACAATAATAGAGTGCGGAGGTGGCAGAATCATGAGGAGGCCGCAGAGTGTTCCAATGACAGTCTAGAGGTGGCGGTAGCATCAGCAGACCACAGAGTGGCAAGGTTACATAGTGTGGAGGTGGCAGAAGCATGAGGAGACCACAGAGTGGCCCAATGACAGAGTCTGGAGGTAGCGGGAGTCCATAGATGGCGGCAGCATCAGGAGGCCACAGAGTGGCTAGGTGACATAGTGTGGAGGTGGTGGCAGCATCAGAAAGGCCACAGAGTGGCACAATGACAGAGTGTTTAGTTAGTGTCAGCATAATATGACCACAGAGTGGCAAGGTGACATAGTGTGGAGGTGACGGCAGCATCAGGAGACCACAGAGTGGCAAGGTAGCACAGTGTGAAGGTTACGGCAGCATCAGAAAAGCTTCAGAGTGGCACAATGGCAGAAGCATGAGGAGGCCACAGAGTGTTCCAATGACAGTCTGGAGGTGGCGGCAGCATCAGGAGGCCACAGAATGGCAAGGTGACATAGAGAAGAGGAAGAAGCAGCATCAGGAGGCCCCAGAGTTGCACAATGACATAGTGTGGTGTTGGTGGTAGCATCAGCAGACCACAGAGTGGCAAGGTTACATAGTGTGGAGGTGGCAGAAGCATGAGGAGACCACAGAGTGGCCCAATGACAGAGTCTGGAGGTAGCGGGAGTCCATAGATGGCGGCAGCATCAGGAGGCCACAGAGTGGCTAGGTGACATAGTGTGGAGATTGCGTCAGCATCAGGGGGCCACAGAGTGGCACAATGACAGAGTGTGTAGTTAGCGTTAGTGGCAAGGTGACATAGTGTGAAGGTGATGGCAGCATTAGGAGGCCGCAGAGTGGAACAAGGACAGAGTGTGGAGGTGGCAGCAGCATGAGGAGGCCACAGAGTGGCACAATGACATAGTGTGGAGGTGACAGCAGCATCAGGAGACCACAGAGTGGCAAGGTAACGTAGTGTGAAGGTGGCAGAAGCATGTGGAGACCACAGAGTGGCCCAAAGACAGAGTCTGGAGGTGGCGGCAGCATCAGGAGGCCACAGAGTGGCCCAATGATACAGTCTGTAGGTGTTGGCAGCATCAGGAGGCCACAGAGTGGCACAATGACAGAGTCTATAGGTGTCTGCAGCATCAGGAGGCCACAGAGTGGCTAGGTGACATAATGTGGAGGTGGCGGCAGCATCAGAAGGCTGCAGAGTGGCACAATGACAGAGTGTGGAGGTGGTGGCAGCATTAGCAGGCCACAGAGTGGCAATGTGACATAAAGTGGAGGTAGGAGCACCATGAGGAGGCCACAAAGTGGCAAGGTGACATAGTTTAGAGGTGGCAGCAGCATCAGGAGGCCACAGAATGGCACAATGATAGAGTGTGGAGGTGGCAGAAGCATGAGGAGGCTGCAGAGTAGAACAATGAGTGTGGAGGTAGCGGCAGCATCAGGAGTCCACAGATTGGCACAATGACATAATGTGGAGGTGGCGGCAGCATCAGCAGACCAAAGAGTGAAAAGGTTACATAGTGTTGAGGTGGCAGCAGCATCAGGAGTCTACAGAATGGCACTATTATAGAGGGAGGTGGCAGAAGCATGAGGAGGCCACAGAGTGGCCCAATGACAGTCTGGAGGTGGCGGCAGCTTCAGACGGCTATAGAGTGGCCCAATGACAGAGTCTGTAGGTGGTGGCAGCATCACAAGGCCGCAGAGTGGCACAACGACAGAGTGTGGGGGTGGTGGCAGCATCAGGAGGCCACAGAAATGCACAATGACATAGTGTGGAGGTGGTGGCAGCATCAGCAGACCAAAGAGTGGCAAGGTGACATAGTGTGAAGGCGGCAATGTCATGAGGAGTCTGTAGGTGGTCACAGCATCAGGAGGCCGCAAAGTGGCAAGGTGACATAGAATGGAGGTAGGAGCAGCATGAGGAGTCCACAGAGTTGCATAATGACAGAGTGTGGAGGTGGCGGCAGCATCAGCAGACCAGAGTTGCAAGGTTACATAGTGTGGAGGTGGCAAAAGCATAAGGAGACCACAGAATGGCACAATGATAGAGTCTGGAGGTGGAAGCAGCGTGAGGAGGCCACAGAGTGGCCCAATGACCGTCTGGAGGTGGCGACAGCTTCAGGAGGCCATAGAGTGGCCCAATGACAGAGTCTGTAGGTGGTGGCAGCATCACGAGGCCGCAGAGTGGCACAACGACAGAGTGTGGGGGTGGCGGCAGCATCAGAAAGGCCACAGAGTGGCACAATGACAGAGTGTTTAGTTAGTGTCAGCATAAGATGACCACAGAGTGGCTAGTTGACATAGTGTGGAGGTGACGGCAGCATCAGGAGACCACAGAGTGGCAAGGTAACACAGTGTCAAGGTTGCAGCAGCATCAGAAAGGCTTCAGAGTGGCACAATGACAGAGTATGGAGATTGCGGCAGCATCAGGGGGCCACAGAGTAGCACAAAGACAGAGTGTGTAGGCAGCGTCAGCATGAGACAACCACAGAGTGGCAAGGTGACATAGTGTGAAGGTGACGGCAGCATTAGGAGGCCACAGAGTGGAACAAAGACAGAGTGTGGAGGTGGCAGCAGCATGAGGAGGCCACAGAGTGGCGCAATGACATAGTGTGGAGGTGACAGCAGCATCAGGAGACCACAGAGTGGCAAGGTAACGTAGTGTGGAGGTTGCAGAAACATGTGGAGACCACAGAGTGGCCCAAAGACAGAGTCTGGAGGTGGCAGCAGCATCAGGAGGCCACAGAGTGGCCCAATGATACAGTCTGTAGGTGTCGGCAGCATTAGGAGGCCACAGAGTGGCACAATGACAAAGTCTGGAGGTGGTGGCAGCATCAGGAGGCCACAGAGTGGCCCAATGACAGAGTCTATAGGTGTCTGAAGCATCAGGAGGCCACAGAGTGGCTAGGTGAAATAATGTGGAGGTGGCGGCAGCATCAGAAGGCCGCAGAGTGGCACAATGACAGAGTGTGGAGGTGGTGGCAGCATCAGGAGGCCACAGAGTGGCAATGTGACATAGAGTGGAGGTAGGAGCACCATGAGGAGGCCACAAAGTGGCAAGGTGACATAGTTTAGAGGTGGCAACAGTATAAGGAGGCCACAGAGTGGCTAGGTGAAATAATGTGGAGGTGGTGGCAGCATCAGAAGGCTGCAGAGTGGCACAATGACAGAGTGTGGAGGTGGTGGCAGCATCAGGAGGCCACAGAGTGTCAATGTGACATAGAGTGGAGGTAGGAGCACCATGAGGAGGCCACAAAGTGGCAAGGTGACATAGTTTAGAGGTGGCAACAGTATCAGGAGGCCAAAGAGTGGAAAGGTTACATAGTGTTGAGGTGGCAGCAGCATTAGGAGTCCACAGAATGTCACAATGATAGAGTGTGGAGGTGGCAGAAGCATCACAAGGCCGCAGAGTGGCACAACGACAGAGTGTGGGGGTGGCGGCAGCATCAGGAGGCCACAGAAATGGACAATGACAGAGTGTAGAGGTGGTGGCAGCATCAGCAGACCAAAGAGTGGCAAGGTGACATAGAGTGGAGGTAGGAGCAGCATGAGGAGGCCACAGAGTTGCATAATGACAAAGTGTGGAGGTGGCGGCAGCATCAGCAGACCAGAGTTGCAAGGTTACATAGTGTGGAGGTGGCAGCAGCATGAGGAGACCACAGAATGGCACAATGATAGAGTCTGGAGGTGGAAGCAGCATGAGGAGGCCACAGAGTGGCCCAATGACAGTCTGGAAGTGGTGACAGCTTCAGGAGGCCATAGAGTGGCCCAGTGACAGAGTCTGTAGGTGGTGGCAGCATCACAAGGCCGCAGAGTGGCACAACGACAGAGTGTGGGGGTGGCGGCAGCATAAGAAAGGCCACAGAGTGGCACAATGACAGATTGTTTAGTTAGTGTCAGCATAAGATGACCACAGAGTGGCTAGTTGACATAGTGTGGAGGTGACGGCAGCATCAGGAGACCACAGAGTGGCAAGGTAACACAGTGTCAAGGTTGCAGCAGCATCAGAAAGGCTTCAGAGTGGCACAATGACAGAGTATGGAAATTGCGGCAGCATCAGGGGGCCACAGAGTAGCACAAAGACAGAGTGTTTAGGTAGCGTCAGCATGAGACAACCACAGAGTGGCAAGGTGACATAGTGTGAAGGTGACGGCAGCATTAGGAGGCCACAGAGTGGAACAATGACAGAGTGTGGAGGTGGCGGCAGCATCAGGAGGCCACAGAGTGGCACAATGACATAGTGTGGAGGTGACAGCAGCATCAGGAGACCACAGAGTGGCAGCATCAGGAGGCCGCAAAGTGGCAAGGTGACATAGAGTGGAGGTAGGAGCAGCATGAGGAGGCCACAGAGTTGCATAATGACAAAGTGTAGAGGTGGCGGCAGCATCAGCAGACCAGAGCTGCAAGGTTACATAGTGTGGAGGTGGCAGCAGCATGAGGAGACCACAGAGTGGCCCAATGACAGAGTCTAGAGGTGGAAGAAGCATCAGGAGACCACAGAGTGGAGGTTGCGGCAGACGAGGCCGCAGAGTGGCACAACGACAGAGTGTGGGGGTGGCGGCAGCATCAGGAGGCCACAGAAATGCACAATGACATAGTGTGGAGGTGGTGGCAGCATCAGCAGACCAAAGAGCGGCAATGTTACATAGTGTGAAGGTGGCAATATCATGAGGAGTCTGTAGGTGGTGGTAGCATCAGGAGGCCGCAAAGTGGCAAGGTGACATAGAATGGAGGTAGGAGCAGCATGAGGAGGCCACAGAGTTGCATCAGCAGACCAGAATTGCAAGGTTACATAGTGTGAAGGTGGCAGCAGCATGAGGAGACCACAGAGTGGCCCAATGACAGAGTCTGGTTACATAGTGTGGAGATCAGCAGCATCAGGAGGCCACAGAGTGGCAAGGTAACAAAGTGTGGAGGTGGCATCAGCATCAGGAGGCCACAGAGTGGCAATGTGACATAGTGTGAAGGTGGCTGCAGCATCAGGAGGCCACAGAGTGGCCCAATTACAGAGTCTATAGGTGTCTGCAGCATTAGCATTAGGAGGCCACAGAGTGGAGCAATGACATAGTATGGAGGTCATAGCAGCATGTGGACACCACAGAGTGGCTCAAAGACAAAGTCTGGAGGTGGCGGCAGCATCACGAGGCCGCAGAGTGGCACAATGACTGAGTGTGAAGGGGGTGGCAGCATGAGGAGGCCACAGAGTGGCACAATGACATAGTGTGGAGGTCGTAGCAGCATGCGGAGACCACATTGTGTCCCAAAGACAGAGTCTGGAGGTGGCGGCAGCATCAGGAGGCCACAGAGTGGCCCAATGATAGAGTCTGTAGGTGTCGGCAGCATCACAAGGCCGCAGACTGGCACAATGACAGAGTCTGGAGGTGGCGGCAGCATGGGGAGACCAAAGAGTGACCCAATGACAGAGTATATAGGTGTCTGCAGCCTCAGGAGGCCACAGAGTGTCTAGGTGACATAATGTGGAGGTAGCAGCAGCAGCATCAGGAGGCTGCAGAGTGGCATAATGACAAAGTGTGGAGGTAATAGCAGCATCAGAAAGGCTTCAGAGTGGCACAAAGACAGAGTGTGGAGATTGCGGCAGCATCAGGGGGCCACAGAGTGGCACAACGACAGAGTGTGGGGGTGGCGGCAGCATCAGGAGGCCACAGAAATACGCAATGACATAGTGTTGAGGTGGTGGCAGCATCAGCAGACCAAAGAGTGGCAAGGTTGCATAGTGTGAAGGTGGCAATATCATGAGAAGTCTGTAGGTGGTGGCAGCATCAGGAGGCCGCAAAGTGACAAGGTGACATAGAATGGAGGTAGGAGCAGCATGAGGAGGCCACAGAGTTGCATCAGCAGACCAGAATTGCAAGGTTACAAAGTGTGGAGGTGGCAGCAGCATGAGGAGACCACAGAGTGGCCCAATGACAGAGTCTGGAGGTGGAAGGAGCATCAGGAGACCACAGAGTGGCTAGGTGACATAGTGTGGAGGTGGCGGCAGCATCAGGAGGCTTCAGAGTGGCAAAATGACAGAGTGTGGAGGTTGCGGCAGCATCAGGGGGCCACAGAGTGGCAAGGTAACATAGTGTGGAGGTGGCATCAGCATCAGGAGGCCACAGAGTGGCAAGGTAACATAGTTTGAAGGTGGCTGCAGCATCAGGAGGCCACAGAGTGGCCCAATTACAGAGTCTATAGGTGGCTGCAGCATTAGGAGGCCATAGAGTGGAGCAATGACATAGTGTGGAGGTCGTAGCAGCATGTGGAGACCACAGAGTGGCCCAAAGACAGAGTCTGGAGGTGTCGGAAGCATCAGGAGGCCACAGAGTGGCCCAATGATAGAGTCTGTAGGTGTCGGCAGCATCACAAGGCTGCATAGTGGCACAATGACATAGTGTGGAGGTTGTAGCAGCATGTGGAGACCACAGAGTGGCCCAAAAACAGAGTCTGGAGGTGGAGGCAGCATCAGGAGGCCACAGAGTGGCCCAATGAGAGAGTCTGTAGGTGTCAGCAGCATTACGAGGCAGCAGAGTGGCACAATGACTGAGTGTGGAGGGGGCGGCAGCATGAGGAGACCAAAGAGTGACCCAATGACAGAGTCTGGAGGTGGCGGCAGCATCAGGAGGCCACAGAGTGGCCCAATGACAGAGTCTATAGGTGTCTGCAGCATCAGGAGGCCACATTGGCTAGGTGACATAATGTGGAGGTGGCAGCAGCATCAGGAGGCTGCAGAGTGGCATAATGACAGAGTGTGAAGGTAATGGCAGCGTCTGGAGGCCACAGAGTGGCAAGGTGACATAGAGTGGAGGTAGGAGCAGCATGAGGAGTCCACAGAGTGACAAGGTGACATAGTTTAGAGGTGGCAGCATCAGGAGGCCACAGAATGGCAGAATAATAGAGTGTGGAGGTGGCAGAAACATGAGGAGGCCACAGAGTGGCCCAATGACAGTCTGAAGGTGGCGGCAGCATCAGGAGGACACAGCGTGGCACAATGACAGAGTCTGCAGGTGGTGGCAGCATCACGAGGCCGCAGAGTGGCACAACGACAGAGTGTGGAGGTGGCGGCAGCAACAGGAGGCCACAGAAATGCACAATGACATAGTGTGGAGGTGGTGGCAGCATCAGCAGACCAAAGAGTGGAAAGGTTGCATAGTGTGAAGGTGGCAATATCATGAGGAGTCTGCAAAAGAAAGGGGTTTAGTCAGCACCTCCCCGTGCGCAGGTGCACGCTACCATGGCTGAAAACAGAAAAAAAGGGGGAATGCAGCAGCACCCTGCAAATCAGATAAAGTACAATGATGCCATAGTCACAAAAAATATTATAATGCTAATGCTACGCTTATTTATAAAGTGAGATGCTTGGCATATGCATTTTGTACAAAATCATCTGAGCCCGTCTGCCGGATCTCTGTAAGACGGGTCCTAACATTAAATACTACCTGTTATGCGCCATAAAGTTCAGGAAGTGTTGGATCCACATGCATGCCGGGTCCACTCTGCCTTTTACCATTTCTCGTGCCAAAATGGCCTCCATTACTTACCAAAAATGTCCTCCTCCTCCTCCAGTTCAGCTCCCATAGGGCTCATGTGGCTGTGAGATCTAATGCGCCACATCTCCAGTCCCCTGACCAGCCATATGTAGCAGCATTTGTTCCACGACATGAAGCAGTGGAATGACGTTGTTCATCCCGTAGTTCTGGCGACTGAGAAATAACGTAGCATCCTCAGAGGGCCTGAGCAAATGGCAGGTGTCACGCATGAGCTGCCACTGGCTGACATCGAAGTTACACATTGGAGTACTCCTGTCCACTTGGATCTTTAGGAAATCGTTGATGGCCTTTCTCTGTTTGTACAGTCGATCTAACATATAGAGTGTGGAATTCCAATGGGTGGAAACGTCGCATATCAGCCTAAGTTAGGGAATGCAGTTCTGCCGCTGCAGCTCAAGGAGGGTGTGCTTTGCGGTGGTACGAGTGTCACGAGGAAGTCAAGAACCACGTCTGACTATGTTACACCCGGGGTCAGGAAGTCGCAGCGGGTGGCTGTGCGCTCAATGTAGAAAGATAGGGCTGTTTATTTATGGTAGCTTTCTGGGTTTGCTTTGCAACCCTTTTTGGCTCACTCAGGGATCCGTAGCTCCTTCTCTTCAGCTGTTCCTTGTCCAGCACTCCCAACCTCCTTATATTCCCCTCTCCCACTTCTCTGGTTGCCAGATATAGAGATTCCTGCCTGGACTTCTATACTGACCCACTGGAGCTGTGTTGCTGCGTTCCCTGGTTGTTGTTCCAGAACGTTACCCTCCGGATCCCTGTTGGGCCTTTGTGGTCTGCTGTTGTCGCCCACCTGGGATTATATATTTGTCAGTCCTCTCCTTGGTGTTTTCCTCTTAGTGTCAGTGGTGCGGACTAGTGATCCCACCACCCCGTTCACTACATAGGGCTCATCTTAGGGAAAGTCAGAGTTTAGGCACGTGATCGGCGTACGGGTGAGGAACCCGTCTAGGGACGTCAGGGCAGTCAGGTGCCAGCCGCAAGGTGAGTCAGGGGTCACCACCTTTCCCTCTCCCTTGGGCAGGGCCTTCCCTTTTCCCTCCCTTTGCGTGACGGCGGTCATTACATTATATCTGGCCCTTATTTTGTGTAGGTAAAAAAAAAAATATATATTTTTTTTTACCTACTTAGAATCCAGTATGGATCCAATTGCTGCTTTGTCAAAGCAATTTCATGGCCTGTCTTTGGAGGTGGCAGGATTGAAGGTGTCGGTCCACCAGCAACAGCAGCAATTGCTACAGACCGCAAGCCCAGCGGTTGCTACAGGTAACCAGGTTGTTGCGGAACCCAAGGTTGCTCTTCCTGACAGATTTTCTGGGGGAAGGGACAAGTTTGTGACATTCCGTGAGCCCTGTAAATTATATTTTAAGCTGCGCCCTTACTCCTCTGGTAATGAAGAACAGCAGGTGGGGGTTGTTATTTCCCTGCTGCAGGGGGACCCACAATCCTGGGCGTTCTCTTTACCCACTGATTCCCAGGCTCTCCGGTCAGTGGATGAATTTTTTGGGGCCTTGGGTCTCATATATGACGACCCTGACCGAGTCGCACTGGCTGAATCAAAATTACGGAGACTCCTACAGGGAGAGCGGCCAGTAGAGGAGTATTTCTCTGAGTTCCGTAGGTAGGCTACGGATACCCAGTGGAACGACCCAGCTCTCAGGAGTCAGTTCTGCTCTGGGTTATCCGAAAGGGTTAAGGATGCGCTTGAGCTGTATGAGACCCCCTTTTCCCTTGATGCGGTTATGTCCCTTTCTATATATTAGGGACAGATTGAAAGACCCGGAGCAATTGGTAATCCTTCCCAAGCAGCAGTTAGTCTGTACGGACTTAGACGAGCCTATGCAGCTAGGAGGAACTACTCGTCAGGTCCATCCACCGGAGGTTCCCCGTAGGCGTGGGGTTTGTTTTTTCTGTGGGGAGAGGGGTCATTTCATTAATGTCTGTCCTTCTTTCCTCAAAAAACAAAAGACCGTCGGAAAAACTACTAACCCCAGGCTGTGTGGAGGATGTCAGCCGGGGGGTATATGTTTCCTCCATAAGAACATCGCAATTTGTGTTGCCAGCGGTTGTTGTTTTTGGCGTTAAGACGGAGACTATTTCTTTTTTTCTAGACAGTGGAGCAGGAGTAAATTTGATAGATGCCCATTTTGCCCACACTATGGGTTTGTCTCTCTGTATGCTACAGAGACCTATTCCCATTTTCGCTATTGATTCTGCTCCTCTGTCTCAGAGAAACCTCACCCACATTGTCCATAAATTACACTTTCGGGTAGGAAACCACCATAACGAGATGCTTTCATGTTATGTTCTGGAGGGGCTTCCCACTCCGGTGGTGCTGGGCCTTCCCTGGTTGGTAGCGCACAATCCAGTGGTGGATTGGCAGGCCAGGGAGATATTGGAGTGGAGTGAGCATTGCAGAGAAAATTGCTTAAATAGCAATTGCTTAGTCGCCTCCATAGCTACCCTAGCTACATTTGTTTCGGACTTTGAGGACGTTTTTTCTGAAAAGGGTTGTCAGAAGTTACCACCTCACCGTCCTTATGATTGCCCGGTTAACCTTCTTCCCGGCGCAAAATTACCCAAGACCAGGTTATATAATCTTTCGGGTCCGGACAGACAAGCCATGAAAGATTATATCTCCGAGAGCTTGGCTAAGGGACACATCAGACCCTCTTCTTCACCCGTGGCTGCAGGGTTTTTCTTCGTTAAAAAGAAAGATGGGGGCCTGCGTCCTTGCCTAGATTTTCGCGAATTAAACCGGATAACCATCCGAGACCCATACCCTCTTCCTCTCATTCCTGACCTGTTTAATCAGATTGCGGGTGCTAGGTGGTTCTCCAAACTTGATCTTAGGGGGGCCTACAATCTGATTCGTATCAAGGAGTGGGATGAGTGGAAGACAGCTTTTAACACCCCTGAGGGGCATTATGAAAATCTAGTCATGCCTTTCGGTCTGACCAATGCTCCTGCTGTCTTCCAACATTTCATTAATGACATTTTTAGTCATCTTATCGGCAGGTTTGTGGTAATATACCTAGATGATATTTTAATTTATTTGTCTGATCTGAAAACACATGAGGTGCATGTCAGACAAGTACTGCAGGTCCTACGGACGAATAAATTATATGCTAAAATTGAAAAGTGTGTCTTCGCCGTTCAGGAAATACAATTCCTAGGTTATTTATTATCTGCTTCAGGTTTCCGTATGGATCCTAGGAAGGTCCAGGCAATTTTAGATTGGGATCTTCCTGAGAACCTCAAAGCACTGCAACGATTCTTGGGCTTCGCAAATTTCTTTAGAAAATTCATTAAAAATGATTCAGTTATTGTAAAACCCCTTACTGACATGACTAGGAAGGGGGCTGATTTTTCTAAATGGTCTGACACCGCTAAAATTGCTTTTTCCTCTCTAAAAGAGAGGTTTACCTCGGCACCTGTACTAGTCCAACCTGATGTCTCCCAGCCTTTTATTGTTGAAGTCGATGCGTCAGAGGTGGGAGTGGGGGCTGTGCTGTCTCAGGGTCCGTCTCCTGGCAAATGGCGTCCTTGTGCTTTCTTTTCTAAAAAACTATCTGCAGCAGAAAAGAACTATGATATTGGCAATAGGGAACTATTAGCTATTAAACTAGCGTTTGAAGAATGGCGTCACTTTTTAGAGGGGGCAATCCACCCCGTCACTGTGATTACAGACCACAAAAACCTTCTGTACCTCGAATCAGCTAAGCGTCTCACCCCTAGACAAGCTAGGTGGTCACTATTTTTTACCAGGTTTAACTTTGTTATTACCTATCGTCCTGGGGCAAAAAATACCAAGGCTGATGCATTATCTCGTTGTTTCCCTGGAGGGGGTAATGTGAGTGATCCGGTACCCATTCTACAAAGAGGAGTGGTTGTCTCTGCGGTACACTCTGCTCTGGAGGGGAAGGTGTTAGAGGCCCAGGGGGACGCCCCAGTCTCTTGCCCCTCAGAGAAATTGTTTGTACCGTTGAACCTGCGTTTCGAATTATTAAAGGAACATCATAATTCGGCACTTGCTGGGCACCCGGGTAGTAAAGCAACCTTGGAGCTATTGTCTCGTCGTTTTTGCGTCAGGATGTAATGGATTTTGTGTCTTCTTGTTCTACTTGTGCGCGCGCGAAAGTCTCTCATACACGTCCTGCAGGGTCTTTATTGCCACTTGTCATTCCCAATAGGCCATGGACACATCTGTCAATGGATTTTATCACTGACTTACCTTTGTCTGCGGGTAAAACAGTTATTTTGGTAGTAGTGGACAGGTTTAGCAAAATGGTACACTTCATTGCGTTACCCGCACTACCTAATGCTAAGACTCTTGCTCAGGTATTCATCAGTGAAATCGTGAAGCTTCACGGGGTTCCTTCCGATGTTGTTTCGGATCGTGGTACCCAGTTTAATTCTAAATTTTGTAAAGCTTTTTGTTCCCGTTTGGGGGTACACTTGTCATTTTCCTCAGCTTTCCATCCTCAGTCGAATGGACAGACTGAGCGTACCAACCAAAATCTTGAGACATATCTAAGATGTTTTGTGTCTGAAAACCAAGAGTTGTGGTCATCATATTTACCGTTAGCTGAGTTTGCCATAAATAATCGTCATCAGAAATCCACTGGCAAGTCACCATTTCTTGGTGCATATGGTTTTCACCCCTAATTCTGTACTTCCAAAGAGGGGGGGTCTTCTGGGGTTCCCGAAGAGGAACGGTTTTCGTCATCTCTTTCATCGGTATGGCAGAAGGTGCAAGCTAACTTGAAAAATATGGGAGGTAAATACAAATGCATGGCTGATAAGAGACGGTCGCCAGGTCCGGACCTAGGAGTGAATGACTATGTGTGGTTGTCTACTAGGAATATTAAATTAAAGGCTCCCTCTTGGAAACTGGGTCCTAGGTTCATTGGCCCTTACAAAATTGTAGCCATCATTAACCCCGTGGCTTTTCGCCAGGAGCTACCTCAGACTTTCAAAATCCATAACGTCTTTCATAAGTCGTTACTCAAGAAATATGTCCCACCTCTAGAACCGTCACCGCTGCCACCCCCTCCTGTTGTTGTGGATGGTAATCTAGAGTTTCAGATATCCAAAATTGTTAATTCTTTTCGGGTCTGCCGCTCTCTTCAATATCTGGTGCATTGGAGAGGTTACGGTCCCGAGGAAAGAATGTGGGTTCCTGCTTCTGAGGTAAACGCCGATAGGCTAGTTCGGGCTTTTCATGCCACTCATCCTGAGAGACCTGGTCCTGAGTGTCTGGAGGCCCCTCGTAGAGAGGGTACTGTCACGAGGGTGTCAAGAACCACGTCTGACTACGTTACACCCGGGGTCAGAAAGTCGCAGCGGGTGGCTGTGCGCTCTATGTAGAAAGATAGGGCTGTTTCTTTATGGTAGCTTTATGGGTTTGCTTTGCAACCCTTTTTGGCTCACTCAGGGATCCGTAGCTCCTTCTCCTCAGCTGTTCCTTGTCCAGCACTCCCAACCTCCTTATATTCCCCTCTCCCACTTCTCTGGTTGCCAGATATAGAGATTCCTGCCTGGACTTCTATACTGACCCACTGGAGCTGTGTTGCTACGTTCCCTGGTTGTTGTTCCAGAACGTTACCCTCCGGATCCCTGTTGGGCCTTTGTGGTCTGCTGTTGTCGCCCACCTGGGATTATATGTTTGTCTGTATTGTCTGTCCTCTCCTTGGTGTTTTCCTCTTAGTGTCAGTGGTGCGGACTAGTGATCCCACCACCCCGTTCACTACATAGGGCTCATCTTAGGGAAAGCCAGGGTTTAGGCACGTGATCGGCGTACGGGTGAGGAACCCGTCCAGGGACGTCAGGGCAGTCAGGTGCCAGCCGCAAGGTGAGTCAGGGGTCACCACCTTTCCCTCTCCCTTGGGCAGAGCCTTCCCTTTTCCCTCCCTTTGCATGACGCCGGTCATTACAACGAGTGGCTGAAGTGCATGCAAAGTTTCCTGGCCATTTTTAGGAAGTATTCCAGATCGGTGGAAAACTTCAGGAACCTCTTAACAACCAGCTTGAACACGTGTGCCATGCAGGGTGCATCGATCAGCCCTCCTTGACACAGCGCCGCCACAATACTCTTCCAGTTGTCGGTCACAATGGTTCCGATTTTCAGTTGTCGTGGAGAAAGCCAGGATTCGATTTCTTGCTGAAGGACATGGAGCAGTTCCTCCCCTGTGTGACTCAGTTCATCCAGGCAAACGAGGTGCAGAACAGCGTGACACCACTGTATCCTGCACATGTGGTATGCTGGAGGGGCACTGTGCATTGTCTCTGCAGTGGAGGCTGAGGACAGGGTGGAGGATGAGGAGGCAGAGGCAGACATTTTCGCTGGACCAATGATGTGGCAATGTGGAGGCGGAAGCGGCGTCACCTGGCCAAGTTGCTGGTGTGTATTTGTGCAGGAACCACATTCAACCAGTGGGCCATAAAGGACATGTATTGTCCCTGACCGTAGTTACAGCTCCACACGTCGGCGCTGCCATGCACTTTGGCAGACAATGACAGGCTCAAGGACTGGCCCACCTTCTGTTCTACATGTGTGTGCAGGGCTGGTACTGCCTTTTTGGCAAATAAATAATGGATTGGGACTCTACACCTCTGCTTGGCAAAAGCCATCAGTTCTCTGAAAGGTGCAGAGTCCAACACTTGGAAAGGGAGGGACTGCAGCACCAGCAACTTGGACAGGAGCACATTCAGCTTCTGCACCGTTGGATGAGTGCACACATACTGTTGTCTCTTCGCAATCGCTTTGGTGATCGATCGCTGACAGAATGCGTAACGAGGAGAAGGAGGAGCAGGAGCATCAGGACTGGCAGATGATGGGAAAGACATACAGCTCCCTTCGGCTTGGGTGGAGGAGCCTTGACTGCTAGAAACCGGGTGATGCATCAGTTGCTGCGGCAGGCTGGACCGCCACATCGGAGCCACGGTTGTTTCAGGCCACTTTATGGCGACGCTGCATATGTTGACACAGGGCTGTAGTGCCAACATTGGCACCCTGGCCACGCTTCACCCTCTGGCCATGTTCACCTCCACCGGCGGCTTAAAAGAAAACTGCCACACCGCCGAGTAGGTGTTTTTACCCCCAACACTACACACTGACTAACTGCTACTACCGCTGCCTCCTTGAGCCCCTGCACTGTTACTTCCTGGTCAGGTAGGAGAAGCGGGTGGTCACACAGGGCCTGCTCCCAGGCCATGCCAACTAAGGGTTGTATCTGACAACCCACTGCCTCTTGGCTGGGGGTGTCTGATGTAAGATGCGACAAAGTCGAAGAATGAGTCAACCATTCAAGAACCACTGGGTTGCTGGTCACGACAAGACCGCTAGCTGGGAGCTCAGGCCTCTCAAAGTGACCCCTGCTACCACGGCCCCTGCTGTGACCTCTGCCTGCGCCAGAAACATTTAGGCCTCTGCCACTCCCCTGTGCAGGGCCTGGCACTTCTCTGCCTGACTGTTAGATCAAGTAACCAAATGTTAGATCGAATATTTTTTATTTCACCACTAATACACAGCAAACAGGGCTTTAGAATATATCACTGCACCGCTGAACAGCAATTAGGCCCTAATTTTTTTCAATTTTTACAGAAAAGGCTCTTCAACAGATAAGTACAACCTTAAGTGGTAAAAATGTATTTGTATTTCGCCAGTAATACACATCAAACTTTGCTGTAAAATATCTCACTGCACCGCTGAATGAAAAACAGGCCCAAATTTATTTATATTTTTACAGAAAAGTCTTCTCAACAGAAAAGTACAACCTAAACGGCAAATATATTTGCATTTCGCCAGTAATACACATCAAACTGAACTGTAAAATATCTCAATGCACCGCTGAACGGCAATTAGGACCAAGTTTTTTTTCTATTTATACACAAAAGGTTTTTCTACAGATAAATGCAACAATGAAAGGCATGTGTACGGTATTTGTATTTCGCCAGTAATACACGACAAACTGGGCTGTAAGATATCTCACTGCACTGCTGAATGGCAATTACCGTATTTTTCGCCCCATAAGACGCACTTTTTCCCCCCAAAAAATTGGGGGGAAATGCCCCTGCGTCTTATGGGGCGAATGCGGACAATTTAACATCGCTGGATGCGATGTAGCGTGAGCGGGGGCCGGGGGAGGGACTGGAGGAGGAGCTGGGGGCCGGGAATAGCTGCGGGGCGGTACAATCAATGTACTGTAGCCCCGCCCCGCCGCTCCGATATACTAATATTAAATGTCTTATTCGATTAAAATATATTAGATATGCCCCCTCACTCCTAAATTGCTAATCGTACCTTAAATCCTATTCCTAGGTGCTGTAATGCAGGCCGGGCGGGCGGCAGTGTAACTCCCTGATGTCACGTGCCTGCGCCGCCTACTTTATGAATGAAGCAGGCGGCGCAGGCAAGTGACGTCAGCGAGTGACGCGCCGGCCGCCCTGCCTGCATTACAGAAGCTAGGAATAGGATGTAAGGTACGATTAGCAATATAGGAGTGAGGGGGCATATCTAATACATTTTAATCGAATAAGACATGTAATATTAGTATACTGGGGGCGGCAGAGGCGGGGGCGGCGGCGGGCGGGCGAGCTGATCCGTGGATGGCACAGTTAAGGGGGGGGGGGGTCTGTGGATGCCACTGTTATGGGCTGGGGGGCTGTGGATGCCACTGTTTTGGGCTGGGGGGCTGTGGATGGCACTGTTATGGGGTGGGGGGGGGGTCTGTGGATTGCACATATATAACAGTGCCATCCACAGATCCCCCCTGTAACAGTGCCATCCACAGATCCCCCCCTGTAACAGTGCCATCCACAGATCCCCCCCTGTAACAGTGCCATCCACAGATCCCCCCCCCCTGTAACAGTGCCATCCACAGATCCCCCCCCCTGTAACAGTGCCATCCACAGACCCCCCCTGTAACAGTGCCATCCACAGATCCCCCCCCTGTAACAGTGCCATCCACAGATCCCCCCCTGTAACAGTGCCATCCACAGATCCCCCCCCTGTAACAGTGCCATCCACAGATCCCCCCTGTAACAGTGTGTCAGTCATCCACAGATCCCCCCCTGTAACAGTGTGTCAGTCATCCACAGATCCCCCCCCATAACAGTGTCCGTCATCCACAGATCCCCCCCATAACAGTGTCCGTCATCCACAGATCCCCCCCATAACAGTGTCCGTCATGCACAGATCCCCCTATAACAGTGTCCGTCATGCACAGATCCCCCCATAACAGTGTCCGTCATGCACAGATCCCCCCCATAACAGTGTCCGTCATCCACAGATCCCCCCCATAACGGTGTCCTTCACAGATCCTCAGTAATAGTGCCACCCACAGACCACCATTAGTTCCAAACCCACCAAAAGCACACCTTTTGGTTAAAAATATTTTTTTTCTTATTTTCCTCCCCAAAAACCTAGGTGCGTCTTATGGGCCGGTGCGTCTTATAGGGCGAAAAATACGGTAGGCCCAAGTTTTTTTCTATTTTTACACAAAAGGATTTTCTACAGATAAGTAGTGATGAGCGGCAGGGGCTATATTTGAATTCGCAATATTTCACAAATATTTTGTGGAATATTCATCATATGTTCGCAAATTTCGAGAACTCAAGATTATTTTATTGAATGCGAAAAATCATCAATGTAAAAAATCGCATAATACAAATTTGTAACGTGAAATACAGGCGTGGGTCACTTTGGCTATATTTTTCAAGCTGCTAGAAGTTTCATGAGTTTCTCTTGAGACTGCAGAAAATGGTTGGCATGGCAGAACATTGCAATAGCTTTATATGCAGATAGAGTCAAGTGCTCCAATATATTTGTGATTGCACTAATTGGCAGTGATTATAATATTTTTCCGCACTATCTACAACTTCACATTTTAGCAGGTCTGACTTCAGATTACTGATTGGTGCACCAAGTATTGTAGTGAACTTGACATTGCTTCCTTATCTTTGGCCCACAAGCAAGAAGCAGAGAGGAATCATGTGTTCATATCTAAAAAAAAAAATTGATATCTAACGAATATATAGAACTATATTCTAAATATTAGCAAAATCTCAAAATGGTGATATTCATGATAAAAATTAGCTTTTCGAATATTCATGCTCAACACTACAGATAAGTACAACTATGAAAGGTGAATATATTTGTATTTTGCCACTAATACACATCAAACTGAGCTGTAAAATATCTCACTGCACCGCTGAATGGCAATTAGGCCCAAGTTTTTTTCTATTTTTACACAAAAGACTTTTCTACAGATGAGCACAATTGTGAACGGCAAATATATTTGTATTTCACCACTAATACACAGCAAAGTGGGCTGTAAAATATCTCACTGCGCCACTGAGTGGCAAAGATATTTTTCCTTTTTCCACTAATACACACAAAAAAGGTCTTTAAAACAGATAACTGCACCTCTAGGCGGTAAAGATATTTTTCCTTTTTCCACTAATCCATGCAAAAAAGGGTTTTAAAACAGATAGGTGCACCGCTGAGAGGCAAATATATTTTACTCTTGCCACTAATACACAACAAAAAGGGCTGTAATTTTTGCACTTCACCTCACAACGGCTAATCCGCCCTTTTTTCCCACTAATAAAAGCCAAAAAATGCTTAGAACATATAACGGCACCGCACTAGGGCAGATAAAACATATTTCCTTGTAATGAACCCTGTTAATGCCTGTATCAAACAGCACTTTCATCCTAATACGGTTTACTGGAATTACAGAGCTGTATAATGGCAATTTGTATCGCCAGTCAGTGCAGCAAAGTGTAATCTGATTGTTCCTATAAACCAGGCTGTCACCTCCCCGACTGAACACTGTTCAACAAAATGCAGTGGAATGATTCCTCCCTATCCTTTCCATACACATTGAATAATCTTTCCCTGCACTTGTAAATAGTTTTTTTTAGCACAATGATGATTTTTCTATCACTGTCCTTAGCACCTGCAGACACGTCTCTCCCTGCACTAAGTACGCTGGTGAATGGCAGAATCTAAGATGGCTGACGCATTTATATAGCTGTGACATCACAGGGCTGTGTGGCTGCTGATTGGCTGCATGCATGTCAGTATGGGTGATCCCGCCTTCCTAGACTTCTTTTCTCCATGTCCTCACACATACAGCCGTCATTTTAGGAAAAATGCAATTCGTTACTACGATGCGTGAGGAAATTCGCATTCGGTACGAATCTAACTGCACTTCGCACCCTTTCAGTCCAGTCCTGCAACGTCATATTTGTGCTGTCAAATTGGCAGATGATCAACAGCGCCACCACAGGGATTTACCCTACTGGTACAAGCATGGCGGGGGCAAGCTGTATCAGCGGTGTTGGGGAAAGTTGGTCTTGCACTGGGGCACCCTGAGCTTGGTCCTGGACCGGCGTTGGTGCTGGGGGAAGATCTCCCGCCACGTTCCCGTCCATAACGGTCGCTGTTTCCTGCTGACTATGGCAAGTTGTAAGCCGTGTACAAGAGTGGGCCCCCCCAAGGATGCAGCAAAGTTATGAACAAAGAAAGCAACTCCAACACCAGCTTTTGCCAAAACAGAATTTTACTAACACGTAAAAATAAACACAACCACAAATGCTGAGAACATAAAAATACATTTACATACTCCCTGTGCACAGCACGGCACCCTCTGATGGATGCCAGTGGAAATTTTGCAGTAATTTACCGACTGGTCGTCACAACTAAAACTGCCTCGCAGTACCTAAAAGAACAAGAATCACTGTATGGGTGTGTGGTACGGTCTAGCCTGCGGTGCAGCACAACAGCTTACAATCTTAAACAGATCTACAGTAGTTCCCCTCCCATAATTGATCCTGCAGCACGTGCCTGAGTATTCCTCCTGAGCAAAACGCCAGCCTGGGGATTTAACAGCTATCTGAGGTGAAATGTTCCTTTAAGTTATGGAGTCCTTGCAATGAAAAGTATTAACACTTGTGGCCTGTGTAAGACAGTGACATGTCTCACGCAGGTTGGAGGCAAGGAAGGGGTGGATAGTGTGGTCCACACCCCTGTTCCACCACATGTGAGACAAGCGGGATGTAATCCGGCTGGCACAAAGCACCTCCCAGGGTGTCAGAAGGGGGGAACTGTGTTACCTGTAGACAGAGGCTTGGAGGCTCTGTCTGTGTGGTCTCAGCTGGGCAAGGCTAAAGGGAACCACAAGGCTGGGAGATAGCCTGGAGGTGGGGGACAAAGCGATGCCTGGGAGGGTCGCAGGGCTATAGTCAGGCGGACTACTATGCCCCAATCCCCCACAAGAGACATTGGTCTGGTGGACAGAGGCCTGGAGGCTCTGCCTGTGTGGTCTCAGCTGGGCAAGGCTGAGGGACCACGAGGCTGGGAGATACCCTGGAGTTGGGGGACGCAGCGACACCTGGTAGGGTCGCTGGGCCATAGTCAGGCAGACTACTGAGCCCCAATCCCCCACAAGAAATAGTGAACTTGAGACAGTGGGCGTATTGTGCTCTGTACAGACAGGAGGCTGTGGGACATTGGCTGACAAAGCCGCACGAGTTCACTGGGTGTGAACTGTGACCTAGGTGAGTCAGGAAACTCTGTGTTAGTTAGAGCCTAGCCGGGCAAGTGTTTATTATTTTATGTGGATGTCACATGTGTTTAGGTGAAGCTGCGACTTCCTGATGACCTGTATTGTCTGGAGTGTGTAAAATAAAGCACGAGTTTGGACATAATATCCGTGTCTGGTGAAGTAACCTGTGAAAATGACCCCCGGGAGAAGAGCTAACTCCCCACACCTGACACAAACAGAAACCCTTAACTAACTAACTACAGGCCTGGTCTCATTCTCTAGGCGCCAACACTGTGATGAAGTATGTGCGCGATCTTACCTACCCGGGTCTGCTTTGCATCCGCTGGTGACTCTGAACAGAACAAACGTCTCTCCAACAAGCATGCGGTACTGTAGTGTATGTTGCTTTGTTCCATAGCTCTCATCAGCGTTCCTGGCAGCAATCTTCCTTCCTCTAGACAGGATCAAGGTCTTGGGCATGATCAGCTTCACTTAGTTGCAGCTGTGCTCACCCTCACACCTGGATTCAGTCATATTCACTGCTCACACAGTCTCTCAGTGTCTCTCACAGCTTCCTTCTATGATGTCTGCTGGCTTCCTCTCCAGACTTGCAACTCCACCCATCTCATGAATATGGAGTTATATACAGTCTGTAGCTGTGTTAGGAAACAGTGGCATTTTGTGACTGAACAGCAGAATGTCAGTCCAGAACATTTAATTTATTCACACAAACAGTGTTAAGACAAGGAGAGCTGTTTCCCCATCTCTCAGACGTTGAAAAGGAGGAAAAGCAGATGTCAGAATAAGGGTTCCCTCCTGTAGGGCAGGAGAACGCTGGGGTTGGAGAAGTGGCTGTGTCACAGCTGATTAATATTCAGTATTTACCATCAAATAGCCTGCAGGAGATTGCAAGTAGTGTTGAGCGCGAATATTCGAATAGCGAATTTTTATTGCTAAATATCGGTACTTTGAGAATTTGTGAATATTTAGAATATACATAAATATTGGGACATCGACATAATTCAAAAATGTGTGGCTCTATACACCACCACAATGGATTTGAAATGCAACTAACAAGATGTGCTATAACTGCAGACTGTCAGCATTAATTTGAAGGTATTTACATCCAAATCAGGTGAACGGTGTAGGAATTACAACAGTTTGCATATGTGCATCCCACTTGTTAAGGAACCAAAAGTAATGGGACAGATTAATAATCATAAATCAAACTTTCACTTTTTAATACTTGGTTGCAAATTCTTTGCAGTCAATTACAGCCTGAAGTCTGGAACGCATAGACATTACCAGACGTTGGGTTTCATCCCTGGTGATGCTCTGCCAGGCCTCTACTGCAACTGTCTTCAGTTCCTGCTTCTTCTTGGGGCATTTTCCCTTCAGTTTTGTCTTCAGCAAGTGAAATGCATGCTCAATCGGATTCAGGTCAGGTGATTGACTTGGCCATTGCATAACATTCCACTTCTTTCCCTTAAAAAACTATTTGCAGTTGCTTTTGCAGTATGCTCTGAGTCATTGTCCATCTGCACTGTGCAGCGCCGTCCAATGAGTTCTGAAGCATTTGGCTGAATATGAGCAGATAATATTGCCGAAACACTTCAGAATTCATCCTGCTGCTCTTGTCAGCAGTTGCATCATCAATAAATACAAGTAAACCTGTTCCATTGGCAGCCATACATAACAACGCCATGACACTACCACCACCATGCTTCACTGATAAGGTGGTATGCGTAGGATCATGAGCAGTTTCTTTCCTTCTCCATACTCTTCTCTTCCCATTACTTTGGTGCAAGTTGATCTTGGTCTCATCTGTCCATAGGATGTTGTTCCAGAACTGTTAAGGCTTTTTTAGATGTCGTTTGGCAAACTCTAATCTGGCCTTCCTGTTTTTGAGGCTCACCAATGGTTTACATCTTGTGGTGAACCCTCTGTATTCACTCTGGTGAAGTCTTCTCTTGATTGTTGACTTTGACACACATACACCTACCTCCTGGAGAGCGTTCTTTATCTGGCCAACTGTTGTGAAGGGTGTTTTCTTCACCAGGGAAAGAAGTCTTCGGTCATCCACCACAGTTGTTTTCTGTGGTCTTCCAGGTCTTTTGGTGTTGCTGAGCTCACCGGTGCTCGCCTTCTTTTTAAGAATGTTCCAAACTGTTGTTTTGGCCACACCTGTTTTGTTTTTTTAGCCTAATGATGGCTTGCTTCACTGATAGTGACAGCTCTTTGGATCTCATCTTGAGAGTTGACAGCAACAGATTCCAAATGCAAATAGCACACTTGAAATTAAATCTGGACCTTTTATCTGCTCATTGTAGTTGGGATAATGAGGCAATAACACACCCCTGGCCATGGAACAGCTGAGAAGCCAATTGTCCTATTACTTTTGGTTCCTTAACAAGTGGTAGGCACATATGCAAACAGTTGTAATTCCTATACCGTTCACCTGATTTGTATGTAAATACGCTCAAATTTAAGATGACAGTCTGCAGTTAAAGCACATCTTGTTCGTTTTATTTCAAATCCATTGTGATGGTGTATAGAGCCAAAAATGTTAGAATTGTGTCGCTGTCCCAATATTTATGGACCTGACTGTAGTGCTATATATTTGTTATATCGAATATTCTGCATTTTTTTCCATCTGAACACGTGATTAGAGTTGAGCGGACACCTGGATGCTCGGGTTCGACGGGTTCGGCCTAACTTTCACAAAAAAGTCAGAGTTCGGGACCCGAACTTGACCCTGAACCCGAACCCAATTGAAGTCAATAGGGACCCGAACTTTTGAGCACTAAAATGGCTAAAAAAAGGTCATGGAAAGGGCTAGAGGGCTGCAAATGGCAGCAAAATGTGGTTAAGAGCATGGCAAGTGCGCTGCAAACAAATGTGGATAGGGAAATGACTTTAAATAACATAAAATACGTAAAAATAAAAAATAAAAATCTTGATCTAGGAGGACGAAGTCCATAGGGAGTAGGAGGTTGAAGAGGCGGTGGATGTGGCGGTGTAGGTGGAAGCGGAGGTGGAGGAGGTAGCCAACACTGGTTCTTGGTTATAATTTTTTTTACATTTTATTTTATTTGGGTACACCCCAAAACATTGGGAAATATAACCCGTGCTAAACACACATTCAGACTATACACTGGCTGCAGGGCAGGCCAGCACCTCCAAGGGGTAAAGGGCAAGCTCAGGCCATGTGCCCAATTTGGAGACCCAGAAGTTGCTAGGGATGACCCCTGTCAGTCAGTTCATCTAGGCGTGTGCACACATACTGCCCCACCATGTTGCACATCCCCGTGATGTTCACGATCCAATTTGATATCTGCTCTATCAACTTTCAATGTTCTTTTCTGCGCCTACCATGGTGATCACGGGTGGCGGGGAATCAGGTTTCCAGGCCGGAGAGGGAGCCTGAGAAAAGGATACCACATGCAAGGGAGGTTAATGGATGAAATTAAATGTAATTGAGCGGAAATGTGGGACAAAGTATTGAAGCATAAGCTTCCATGTTAAGGAGGTGGCGCACGGCAATTACCCACTCCCAACTCGGGGAGGTAGTGATGATAAATAATACAGGACTCTTAAGATGCCCTGTTATTGGAATGATTAATAAAAAATTTGTGGGAATGTCACTGTGGTATTTTGGATTTGGAAACGTTAGCCAGGAGGGGCCCTGCTGCCGCTTTGTTGACTCTAGATAACTTCTGCCTGATCGCACGTCCCTGTGACGTCCACCATCCATTTGAATATCTTCTCTACCAACTTTCGATGCTCTTTTCTGATCCTACCATGTTGATCATGGTTATCGGCGAATCAGGGTTCCACGCCGGAGAGGGAGCGTGAGAAACAGAGACCACATCCAAGGAAGATAAACAGATAAAATTTTATTTTGATCGAGCAGAAATATGGGAAAAGTTATTCAAGCGCAAATGTGGGACAAATTATTGAAGCGCAAATGTGGGACAAGTTATTGAAGCGCAAATGTGGGACAAATTATTAAAGCGCAAATGTGGGACAAATTATTGAAGCGCAAATGTGGGACAACTTGTTAAAGTTTAAGCATTGAATGAAAGGAGGTGGCGCGCATCAATTAAAGAATTTCAGAAATTTTATTCCCTATCACCCATGCAGAGCAGAAGTTTATTCACATCCAAAATTGTAAAATGTCAACCCAAGAATGTAACAGAAAAAATAGTTAAATTTATTAACCTGTCTACTTGGTAGATCAGGGGTCTATGACAGAAAAAAATTGTTTAATGTCATCCGAAAATGTAAAAGAAAAATTAGTGAAATTTATTAAGCTTTCAAGTAGGTTGAGGAGGGGTATATTACACCCAAAAATTGGTGAATTTAAACTGAAAATGTAACAGACAAATTAGTGTTTTTTTTTACCTGTCTACTAAGTATAGCAGTGGTACATCTCACCCAAAAATTGGTGAATCTCACCTGAAAATGTAACACACAAATTTGTGAATTTTTTTAACCTGTCTACTAGGTATAGCAGTGGCACATCACACCCAAAAATTGGTGAATCTCACCCGAAAATGTAACAGACACATTTGTGAATTTTTTTAACCTCTCTACTAGGTATAGCAGTGGTACATCACACCCAAAAATTGGTGAATCTCACCCGAAAATGTAACAGACAAAGTAGTGAAATGACATAAAATAAAATCCGTACAAAAAATAAAAAATAAAATTTGATTTATGAGGTGGAGGTCCATATGAAGTAGGAGTTTGAGGAGGCGGTGGACGTAGTGGGGGAGGTGGAAGCAGCGTTGGAGGAGGGCGAGGTAGCCAACACTGGTTTTTGTTTTTAATAAAAAATAATAATAATTTGGGTACACTCCAAAAGAGTGTGAAAGAATGAGCAATTGCATTGTAGTACAACAATGGCTGATTAAGGCCACTATAAATGTCTATTCTGCACAACGTACAGACAAGTCCTGTAGGATCCATGCCAGGTTCATTTTAATGAACGTGAGCTTGTCCACATTGGCTGTGGACAGGCGACTGCGCTTGTCTGTGATAATGCCCCCTGCTGTGCAAACACAAGTTCAGATAATGCACTGGTGCACTGGCTGCAGGGCAGGCCAGCACCTCCGAGGCGTAAAGGGCAAGCTCAGGCCATGTGCCCAATTTGGAGACCCAGAAGTTGAAGGGGGCAGACCCGTCATTCAGTACGTGTAGGCGTGTGCACACATACTGCTCCACTATGTTGGTGAAATGCTGCCTCCTGCTAAGACGTTCCATATCAGCTGGTGGTGCTGGTTGTTGTGGCGTGCTGACAAGGCTTTTCCACATTTCGCCCATGCTAACCCTGCCTTCTGAGGTGCTGGTGGTGCCCCAGCTGCGTTGGCGACCTCTTCCTCGTCCGCTGCCTTCGCCTTGTGCTTCCACTGTGCCCCCGCTGTCAGGTGGGAATGCCACCAGCAGCACGTCTACCAGCGTGCGCTTGTACTAGCGCATCTTACGATAACGCTCCAGTGAAGGAATTAAGGACGGTACGCTGTCCTGATAACGGGGATCCAGCAGCATGGCCACCCAGTAATCAGCACAAGTTAGAATGTGGGCAACTCGGCGGTCGTTGCGGAGACACTGCAGCATATAATCGCTCATATTTGCCAGGCAGCCCAGAGGCAATGAAAAGCTTTCCTCTGTGGGAGGTGTATCGTCTGTGTCCTCTGTATCCCTCCAGCCACGCACCAGTGATGGTCATGAGCTGGTCTGGGTTCCACCCTGCTGTGAACAAGGTTCCACCTCCTCCATCTCCTCCTCCTCACCCTCCACCTTATCATCCTCCAGAACTGTGCCCTGGCTGGACAATTGTGTACCTGGAGTTTGTGGGTGCATGAACCCAATCTCAGAGCCATATGTGAATGACTGGCCGGAAACCCTACTAAATGATCCCTCTTCCCCCTCCTCCTCCTGTACCACATCCTCTTCTATCATCGCCAGCAGCGTCTTTTCAAGGAGGCATAGAAGTGGGATAGTAACGCTGATAATGGCGTTATCGGCACTGGCCATGTTAGTGGAGTACTCGAAACAGCGCAACAAGGAACACAGGTCTCGCATAGAGGCCCAGTCATTGGTGGTGAAGTGCTGCTGTTCTGCAGAGCGACTCACCCGTGTGTGCTGCAGCTGAAACTCCACTATCACCTGCTGCTGCTCGCACAGTCTGGCCAGCATGGACAAGGTGGAGTTCCACCTTGTGGGCACGTCGCATATGAAGCGGAGAGCGGGAAGGCCGAAGTTACGCTGCAGCGCTGACAGGCGAGCAGCAGCAGGGTTAGAACGCCGAAAGCGTGCACAGACGGCCTACACTTTAGGCAGCGCCTCTGACATATTGGGGAAATTTTTAAAGAACCTCTGCACCACCAAATTCAGCACATGCGATAGGCAAGGGATGTGCGTCAAACAGGCTAGTCCCAGAGCTGCTACGAGATTTCGCCCATTATCACACACTAGCAGGCTGGGCTTGAGGCTTACTGGCACCAACCACTCATCGGTCTGTTGTTCAAGGCCCATCCACAGCTCCTATGCGGTGTGGGGTCTGTCCCCCAAATAGATACGTTTTAAAACAGCCTGCTGTCGTTTACACCAGGCTGTGCTAAAGTTGGTGGTGAAGGTGTTACGCTGACCGGATTAGGAGCCAATAGAGGATGAGGAAGCGGAGTAGGAGGAGGAAGCAACAGGAGGCAAACTGAAGCGCCCTGCAATTCTCGGTGGTGGAAGGACATGAGACAAACTGCTATCTGCCTCAGGCCCAGCCGCCACTGCATTTATCCAGTGTGCTGTTAGAGAGATATAACGTCCCTGACCGTGCTTACTGGTCCACGTATCCGTAGTGAGATGTACCTTGCCACAGATGGCGTTGAGCAGTGCACACCTGATTTTGTCCTCCACTTGGTTGTGCAGGGAAGGGATGGCTTGCCTGGAAAAGTAGTGGTGGCTGGGCACGATGTACCGTGGGACAGCCACCGCCATAAGGCCTTTAAAACTCTCTGTCTCCACCTAAAGGAATGACAGCATTTCAAAGGCCAGTAATTTAGAAATGATGGCATTCAAGGACAGGGATCTCAGATGGGTAGGGGGGTATTTCCTCTTCCGCTCCAGTCTTTGGGAGATGGAGAGATGAACGCTTCCTTGGGACATTGTGGAAATGCTTGGTGACCCAGGTAGTGGAGTTGCTGGCAGATCCTCTATTTGCGGTGTGGCAGGTGGCCCTGTTACTCCAGAGGTGGATAAAGAGGCCGAGACTGCAGCAGTAGAGGAAGCAGGAGGAGCCAGAGACATTCTTGGTTTTTGAGGTGTCTACTCCACTGCAGCTCGTGCTTTGCACTTAAATGCCTGGTCATGCAGGTTGTACTCAGGTTGAGAACGTTTATGCCTCACTTTAGGCTCTGATTGAACAGCATGCAAACCACTCGTGTCATGTCGTCAGCACATTGTCTGAAGAACTGCCACGCCAGGGAACTCCTTGGAGCTGGCTTTGGTGTGCTCGGTCCCTTGCTGCGGTGGGCAGGCGTACTGTCTAGAGGACGGCCGCTCTGCTTTTGCACCCTGCTCCCTCTTCTGCTGTGCTGGTGGCTCTGTGCGACCAGCGCCTCTTCCTCCGAACTACATAGGTCGCATGACCTTGATTCCATGTGGGGTAAAGGACCTCATTGTCCTCCACATCATCTTCCACCCAGTCTTCACCCCTGCCCTTCTTGTCAGTCTGAACACTATTGAAAGCCCCAGCAGTTGGCACCTGTGTTTCTTCATCATCCGAGACGTGCTGCGATGGTCCTCCCATGTAATCATCTTGAAACATAAGTCAGGGATAGGTGGATAGCCCTGGGAAACCCTGCTAACAGAGTCATCAAAAAAACAGAAGAGACTGCTGCATGACTTGGGGCTCAGACTGCTTAGCTGATTTGCAAGGGGGTGAGGTGAAAGACTGATAAACATCGGCTGCAGGTGCCAACTCTGATCTTTCAGCAGGGGACTGGGTGGGAGACAATGTGAAGTAACTGGAGGCACTGTCAGCAACCCAATCTACTATCGCCTGTACTTGTTCTGGCCTCACCATTCATAGAGTTGCATTAGGTCCGACCAAATACCGTTGCAGGTTTTGTCGCCTACTTGCACCTGAGGAAGGGCGTTCACTTGTGCGTGTAGCTGGCACAGATCGACCACGTCCTTTCTCAGCAACAAGAGCTCCACCAGCAGCACCACGACCTGGGCCACGTCCCTTTATTTGACGCTCTCCTCATATTTCTCAAATTTAGGATCTTGCCCTAAATGGGTATTTAATTAATATCAGAATATAACGACAGTATGTAAAATTTGTATCTCACACGTACAGATGCAGGCTAGTCCGCAATTAAAGTTTTTTCCCCCCAAAATGGGTGTTTTATTAATAGAAGAATATAAACACAGTATGTAATGGGTGTATATCACACGTACAGATCCAGACAAGGCCGCAATTAAAGTTTTTTTTGCCCAAAATGGTTGTTTTTCAAATAACTGAGTAGAACTACAGTATCTAAAGTGTGTATCTCACACGTACAGATCCAGACTTGGCCGCAATTAAAGTTTTTTGCCCAAAATGGGTGTTTGTTTAATAGCAGAATATGACAGTAGTATATAACCTTTGAATTTAACACGTGCTGATGCAGCAAGGGCAGTAAAATTGTTTATTTTGCTCAAAAAGGGTGTTTTATTAATAGTAGAATATAATCACAGCATCTAAAGTGTGTATCTCACACATACAGATCCAGACTAGGCTGCAATTAAAGTTTTTTGCCCAAAATGGCTGTTTTTCAAATAACAGAATAGAACCACAGTATGTAAAGGGTGTATCTCACACGTACAGATCCAGACTAGGCCGCAGTTTAAGTTTTTCCCCCAAAATGGGTGTTTGTTTAATAACAGAATATTAAATCAGTATATAACCCTTGAATTTCACACGTGCTGATGCAGCAAGGGCTGTAAAATTGTGTATTTTGCCCAAAAAAGGGTGTTTTATTAATAGAAGAATATAACCACAGTATCTAAAGTGTGTATCTCACATGTACAGATCCAGACTAGGCCGCAATTAAAGTTTTTTGCCCAAAATGGTTGTTTTTCAAATAAAAGAATAGAACCACAGTATGTAAAGGGTGTATCTCACACGTACAGATCCAGGCTAGGCCGCAATTAAAGTTTTTTTTCCCAAAATGGTTGTTTTTCAAGTAACTGAGTAGAACTACAGTATCTTAAGTGTGTATCTCACACGTACAGATGCAGACTAGGCCGCAAATAAAGTTTTTTGCCCAAAATGGGTGTTTTATTAATAGAAGAATATAAACACAGTATGTAAAGGGTGTATCTCACATGTACAGATCCAGACTAGGCCGCAATTAAAGTTTTTTTTGCCCAAAATGGTTGTTTTTCAAATATCTGAGTAGAACTACAGTATCTAAAGTGTGTATCTCACACGTAAAGATCCAGACTAGGCCGCAATTAAAGTTTTTTGCCCAAAATGGGTGTTTGTTTAATAACAGAATATGACAGCAGTATATAACCTTTGAATTTCACACGTGCTGATGCAGCAAGGGCTGTAAAATTGTGTATTTTGCTCAAAAAGGGTGTTTTATTAATAGAAGAATATAATTACAGTATCTAAAGTGTGTATCTCACACGTACAGATCCAGACTAGGCCACAATTAAATTTTTTTGCCCCAAATGGTTGTTTTTCAAATAACTGAATAGAACCACAGTAAGTAAAAGGTGTATCTCACACGTACAGATCCAGACTAGGCCGCAATTTAAGTTTTTCCCCCAAAATGGGTGTTTGTTTAATAACAGATAATGAAATCAGTATATAACCCTTGAATTTCACACGTGCTGATGCAGCAAGGGCTGTAAAATGGTGTATTTTGCCCAAAAAGGGTGTTTTATTAATAGAAGAATATAACCACAGTATCTAAAGTGTGTATCTCACACGTACAGATCCAGACTAGGCCGCAATTAAAGTTTTTTGCCCAAAATGATTGTTTTTCAAATAACTGAATAGAACCACAGTATGTAAAGGGTGTATCTCACACGTACAGATCCAGGCTAGGCCACAATTAAAGTTTTTTTTCCCAAAATGGTTGTTTTTCAAGTAACTGAGTAGAACTACAGTATCTTAAGTGTGTATCTCACACGTACAGATGCAGACTAGGCCGCAAATAAAGTTTTTTGCCCAAAATGGGTGTTTGTTTAATAACAGAATATGACAGCAGTATATAACCTTTGAATTTCACACGTGCTGATGCAGCAAGGGCTGTACATTTGTGTATTTTGCCCAAAAAGGGTGTTTTATAAATAGAAGAATATAACAACAGTATCTAAAGTGTGTATCTCACACGTACAGATCCAGACTAGGCCGCAATTTAATTTTTTTGCCCAAAATTGCTGTTTTTCAATTAACAGAATAGAACCACAGTATGTAAAGGGTGTATCTCACACATTCAGATCCAGGCTAGGCCGCAATTAAAGTTTTTTGCCCAAAATGGTTGTTTTTCAAATAACTGAGTAGAACTACAGTATCTAAAGTGTGTATCTCACACGTACAGATCCAGACTTGGCCGCAATTAAAGTTTTTTGCCCAAAATGGGTGTTTGTTTAATAGCAGAATATGACAGTAGTATATAACCTTTGAATTTAACACGTGCTGATGCAGCAAGGGCAGTAAAATTGTTTATTTTGCTCAAAAAGGGTGTTTTATTAATAGTAGAATATAATCACAGCATCTAAAGTGTGTATCTCACACATACAGATCCAGACTAGGCTGCAATTAAAGTTTTTTGCCCAAAATGGCTGTTTTTCAAATAACAGAATAGAACCACAGTATGTAAAGGGTGTATCTCACACGTACAGATCCAGACTAGGCCGCAGTTTAAGTTTTTCCCCCAAAATGGGTGTTTGTTTAATAACAGAATATTAAATCAGTATATAACCCTTGAATTTCACACGTGCTGATGCAGCAAGGGCTGTAAAATTGTGTATTTTGCCCAAAAAAGGGTGTTTTATTAATAGAAGAATATAACCACAGTATCTAAAGTGTGTATCTCACATGTACAGATCCAGACTAGGCCGCAATTAAAGTTTTTTGCCCAAAATGGTTGTTTTTCAAATAAAAGAATAGAACCACAGTATGTAAAGGGTGTATCTCACACGTACAGATCCAGGCTAGGCCGCAATTAAAGTTTTTTTTCCCAAAATGGTTGTTTTTCAAGTAACTGAGTAGAACTACAGTATCTTAAGTGTGTATCTCACACGTACAGATGCAGACTAGGCCGCAAATAAAGTTTTTTGCCCAAAATGGGTGTTTTATTAATAGAAGAATATAAACACAGTATGTAAAGGGTGTATCTCACATGTACAGATCCAGACTAGGCCGCAATTAAAGTTTTTTTTGCCCAAAATGGTTGTTTTTCAAATATCTGAGTAGAACTACAGTATCTAAAGTGTGTATCTCACACGTAAAGATCCAGACTGGGCCGCAATTAAAGTTTTTTGCCCAAAATGGGTGTTTGTTTAATAACAGAATATGACAGCAGTATATAACCTTTGAATTTCACACGTGCTGATGCAGCAAGGGCTGTAAAATTGTGTATTTTGCTCAAAAAGGGTGTTTTATTAATAGAAGAATATAATTACAGTATCTAAAGTGTGTATCTCACACGTACAGATCCAGACTAGGCCACAATTAAAGTTTTTTGCCCCAAATGGTTGTTTTTCAAATAACTGAATAGAACCACAGTAAGTAAAAGGTGTATCTCACACGTACAGATCCAGACTAGGCCGCAATTTAAGTTTTTCCCCCAAAATGGGTGTTTGTTTAATAACAGATAATGAAATCAGTATATAACCCTTGAATTTCACACGTGCTGATGCAGCAAGGGCTGTAAAATGGTGTATTTTGCCCAAAAAGGGTGTTTTATTAATAGAAGAATATAACCACAGTATCTAAAGTGTGTATCTCACACGTACAGATCCAGACTAGGCCGCAATTAAAGTTTTTTGCCCAAAATGATTGTTTTTCAAATAACTGAATAGAACCACAGTATGTAAAGGGTGTATCTCACACGTACAGATCCAGGCTAGGCCACAATTAAAGTTTTTTTTCCCAAAATGGTTGTTTTTCAAGTAACTGAGTAGAACTACAGTATCTTAAGTGTGTATCTCACACGTACAGATGCAGACTAGGCCGCAAATAAAGTTTTTTGCCCAAAATGGGTGTTTGTTTAATAACAGAATATGACAGCAGTATATAACCTTTGAATTTCACACGTGCTGATGCAGCAAGGGCTGTACATTTGTGTATTTTGCCCAAAAAGGGTGTTTTATAAATAGAAGAATATAACAACAGTATCTAAAGTGTGTATCTCACACGTACAGATCCAGACTAGGCCGCAATTTAATTTTTTTGCCCAAAATTGCTGTTTTTCAATTAACAGAATAGAACCACAGTATGTAAAGGGTGTATCTCACACATTCAGATCCAGGCTAGGCCGCAATTAAAGTTTTTTGCCCAAAATGGTTGTTTTTCAAATAACTGAATAGAACCACAGTATCTAAAGTGTGTATCTCACACGAACAGATCCAGACTAGGCCACAATTAAAGTTTTTTGCCCAAAATGGGTGTTTGTTTAATAATAGAATATGACACAAGTAAATAACCTTTGAATTTCACACGTGCTGATGCAGCAAGGGCTGTACAATTGTGTATTTTGCCCAAAAAGGGTGTTTTATTAATAGAAGAATATAACCACAGTATCTAAAGTGTGCATTTCACACGTACAGATCCAGACTAGGCCGCAATTAAAGTTTTTTGCCCAAAATGGCTGTTTTTCAAATAACTGAATAGAACCATATTATGTAAAGGGTGTATCTCACACGCACAGATCAAGACTAGGCTGCAATTAAAGATTTTTGCACAAAATGGTTGTTTTTAAAATAACTGAATAGAACGGGGGGCGGAGCTAGCGCCAGACCTGAATGGACGTGTGCGCTTGGGCTCTACTGCTCGGACCCGGTCTTTCAGGAGCCAAAGATAGCTGCCAGGCATATATCATGGGCAAAATCGGCCAGCAAAGAACAGGGGACTCATCCCTCTCCCACAAACAACCATCAAACTGTGGGGACATGGACAAGTTCATTAAAAAAGCCGCGGCAATATGTGCAGCCCGGGAAGCTAAGATAGAGCCGGAGCCTAACAAGGAGACTGAGGACAGCGATCCGGATCTCCAGGCAGAAAACAGCGATGTTGAAGACCTTAAACACCGCAAGCACCTCCTGATTTCCAGAAAATACCTGGACTCTGCATTACAGAGAGCTATGGAGCCACTCGTGTGTGAAAAGTCGTCCCACAGACAAAACATCAGACATGTGGGAAGTAGGGTTGAAAACAACCAGGCTGTGATCCTGGACTTCCAAGAAGCAACGGCCATCAGCCTGCAAAAATGCCAAGTGCGCCTGAATGAAGCATTTAATGCTTTGGAAGACCAAGAAAATAGGGGACGAAGAAATAACTTACGATTTAGAGGAGTTCCCGAGCTCGATTCTCCCCTAGACCCTTCAGATGTGGTTAAGGAAATTTGTGAGGGGCTACTGGGCCCAAGACAAAAAGGCAATGAACCCTCTAGAGACATTATCTGTCGCTTTCTTCACTTTCAGGATAAGGAGGACATTATAGCTAAAGCGCGCTTGCCAAGTGGAGCATTGTACAAAGGAGTCCAGATAAACATCAAGATTTGGCTCCTATGACGCTCCAGAAAAAAAGAACCCTCAAGCCTCTCACAGATTGGCTCAGAAGCCATAAGATCCTCTATCGCTGGCAATTCCCGTTCAGAATATTTTTCTCCTACAAGGGCAAAAGGATTACCATCAAGTCTTACTTGGACTTAGGCCCCGCATTCGAACTTATGGACATTTCCCCCTTGGCGATAGAAGACTGGGATACAGTCCAAGACATATCATCGCTGCCGAGTCTTCCCAGAATAGTGCCATTTGAACTAAAAGGCACCCCTAAGGCACAGAGACAAAGAGATAAGAAGAAGGTCCAACCTCTCACCCCAAGACGCATCGCCTCGGACGTCTTCTGAGGAGTATATTAACTCTTTCTCTTTACCTAATGTCATCTACGTTGAGTATAATTCTCTCAATCTCTCCTTTCCATACTCCTCTCCCGTTCCCCCTATGTATGTCTAAAATCGCACTCTGTTTCTCTTTCCCCCGCCAACATTTTCCTAATAACTAGATGTTAAAGACGAGACTATTACTAAAGTATACCTGTAAACTAGTAATGTCATACTATCTTTCCTATGTCACAATTACGGTTATTAATGGAAATGTATAGTTCGTCATACCTTTCGTGTCATGTAGATGTGGGATGAGAGAGTCTTATTGAGACCTGAGTTGAGCCGTTACCAGTTAAAAATATATCCGACGTAATGTGTTAACTCTTCCTGCTCGTTAATGTTTAACCTAGAGGGATTCGTGAGACCGTTTGTTTGCATTAGACACCGTTTACTCCTAGTCGCTGCGATGCGAAAATGACTTGTGAGATCTGGCCTCACGGCTCCTTTCGTAAGTGTATTTTCGCAGGGTATCGCAAATGATGCAACGCACCTGACACTATGCTGCAAAGGGAATTCAGTTATACCCTGAGGCTAGACCCCACTAGTTACCCAGCTTTACGCGATTAAGGAGGTCGGTCATTCCCAGCACTAGTCTAAATGCGGCTTTTCTTGTCCATAGGACATTTGACAGAGAAGAGCCCCATGGGTTCCTTGTTTGCCCAATCATCAAAAATACCCAGTAACCCACGGGTTTAAAGCCCTTGTAACAAAAGGGGTCTTCCTTTCCCAAATCTTTCTCATTATACATGTTTTTTTAGTTGCACCCAACAGTCCCTGGCGGTGACCCCGGCTGTACATTGGCTCAATACTCATATTCTGGCGAGCTGGGCCACTGTGTAGCCGGCATCTTGCAAGCCATATTATGTACTCAGCGCCCTTGGACTATAATATGTTCTCAGCGTCTTTAGGCCCTATTTAATGCTAAGTGCCTTTGGGCTATTTTGTATATTTAGCACCTTTAGGCTCTATACTGTATTCAGCGCCTTCGGGCTATCTTATGTATTCAGCGCCTTTGGGCTGTGTAATGTCAGGGTTTAAATTGCCCAATCTCACTAACCCTTATTATTTCATATATAAGCCTAGCGGCGTCTATGACTTTTATAATAGACGGCCGGGTCCATAATTGGCGTATGCCTATACCCCCTTCTGATCAGGTCCCACAGGACCCCTTTGTTAAGATTGCTCTTGTTTTTCACTTGTTCACTTTTTGTTTATTTTATTGTTTTATTTCCAGGTCTCTACATATTCAAGATGATGTCCTTCCGAGACGGGTCATTTCATCACCAGGACTATATCGGATATTTATAACATTCCGTATAGAAGTTAAGTCCAAGATTCAACTCATTAAAGTAACACACGCCTTTTTTAATTCCATTCAGCGCTTTGTCTCTCCTCGATATTCCTATGATGGCTATTAGTATCGCCTCTTATAATGTTAAGGGATGTAATTCACCTTCCAAGCGGAGCCAGATTTTTGGACTGTTGAGGAGAGATAAAGCAAACGTAATTTTCCTACAGGAAACACATTTCAAGATACAGCATTTTCCCAATCTGTCCTTCTCATATTATCCCACTTGGTATCACTGTGGCTCCCCTACTGCAAATTCTAGAGGAGTTAGTATAGGCTTTCAGAATAAAGTTCCATTTATCCTAGATGATCAACTTTGTGATCCTGAGGGCCGCTACTTAATGATTAAAGGCAAAATAGGACAACACCTTTATACCTTTGTGAATGTGTATGCCCCAAATGATCACCAAATTAAGTGGCTGAATTCAACTCTACTAAAAATTGAAGCTTTTAGATGTGGCGTCACGGTGGTGGGAGGAGACTTTAACTTGGTCCTAAACCCCCTTATTGACTTCTCCTCCCAAAAATCTGCTCAATCCCAAAAAGGCATTCGCTCTTTGCTACGTTCTCTGGCCAAGGCCCACCTGATTGATGTCTGGCGTACCATGCACCCAGATTCCAGGGATTACACCTTTTATTCTTCAATGCACAAGTCATAACAGAGGCTAGATTATTTATTTGTTTCAAAAGAACATCTCCAGTTATGTTCCAGGGCTGAAATAGGATCTATAATTTTATCTGATCATGCCCCTATCTATCTCCATATGAAGCCTCCCCCGAATCATATAAATAATTGCCATTGGAGGTTTAATGAACAACTTATCAACTCATCGGAGAGCATTTCCAAACTAAAACTCCTGTTAGGAGAATATTTTAGTAATAACTGCACCCCTGAGGTCTCCCACATACGGTTTGGGATGCTCACAAAGCATACATAAGGGGCCATTGCATTAGCCTAGGAGCTCATCTTAAGAAAGAAAAAGGCAATTAGATTCCCTTTACGAAAAAATTTGCTTAGTAGAAAAGGCCCATAAGATCTCCTTATTGGAGTCACATTTACAGGAGTTATCCTCATGTAGGGCATCTATCAAAAACATCTTGAATTTAAATTCCGCCAAGTTTTACCTGCACTCCCAATTTAAAATATTTGCTCACGGTAACAAGGCCTCCCGCTTTATGATGTCTAGGCTCAAAAGCAGGAAAATGTATAATTATGTTCATAAATTAAAAACCCCAAATGGTGACTTAACCTTTGAATCCAATGCAATAGCCTCTCTATTCAGAGATTATTATGAATCTCTCTATAATCTTAACTCACAAAAATCCCCCTCAAGCGACAATAACTCATTATCACCCATGTCTCGGTATTTAGATAATCTGGCCCTTCCCTCGTTACCAGAACAAGGCAAATTGCTCTTATCATCCCCATTCTGCTCAGAGGAATTACTTGAGGCTATCAAAAACTCCCCCAGGGGGAAATGCCCAGGCCCTGATGGACTTCCGATCCCTTACTACGCGGCTTTTCATGAGATATTGAGCCCACACCTCCTACCAGTGTACAATGCCACTCTGTTAGGTACTCCTCTATCAGCTGATATGACTAGAGCCCACATCACCCTAATCCCCAAAGAAGGTAAAGACCATGCATTGTGCCCCAATTATAGACCCATCTCCCTTCTTAATATTGATTTAAAACTTTTAGCCAAGTTACTCGCAAATAGACTGGCGGGACTCCTTCCGTCATTAATCCACAGAGATCAAGTGGGTTTTGTAAAACAAAGGGAAGGAATGGATAATAAGGCCTGGATCCTCAATATCATCCATTATGTCAAAAAAAATAAACTCCCCCTAGTCCTTCTCAGCACAGATGCTGAGAAGGCTTTCGATAGGGTCAACTGGTCCTTTATGTATTCAGTATTGCAGTCTCCCAATTTCCCTTCCCCTTTTATACATGCAATAAAAGCTATGTATCATCATGCCTCAGCATCAGTCCGGGTAAATGACACCCTTTCTGCCCATTTAATATTCGCAATGGCACACGCCAAGGCTGTCCCTTATCCCCGCTCCTATTTGTCCTCGCCTTAGAACCTCTACTACAGACCATTAGATTAGATGGGGATAGCCAGGGAATAACCTTAGGTGACCAGCAGCATAAAATTGCCGCCTTTGCGGATGATTTGCTTCTAATTGTTAGCAATCCTGAAACTGTTCTCCCTAAGATCTATGGCCATTTAGAAACATATGGATCATTTTCCAATTTCAAAATGAACCACAATAAATCTTTAATAATCTTCACTGGCCTTAAATTTTTTTTAAAAAGCCATCTTGAAGCATGTTCTCCTATTAATTGGTCATCCCCCTTTGTAACATTCCTAGGGGTAAAAATGAGTACAGATCTGAACCAGCTTTTCAATTTAAACTATATCCCTCTCCAAAACAAATTGTCTGAAGAGTTAAATTCTCTGGATGTCCCTATACTCTCATGGTTTGGGAGGAAAAATATCCTGCTTTCCCTCATCATTCCTAAACTTACCTACCTCCAACAGTCCCTACCTATCCCAGTTCCCACCTCATACTATTCTAAACTTAGGACCATGTTTCGAGCTTTCATCTGGAGCAACAAAAAAGCCAGATTATCTTATAAATGTCTGTCTTATCCAAGAGAGAGAGGAGGTATATCGTTACCAGATCCAGAATTATATGGCAAAGCGGTATTACTCACTAGAGTGGTGGATTGGATGATTGCCCCCAAACAGAAATCGTGGGTCCCGATGGAGGAGTCCTTACTTGGGATTCCTTTTAGAGCTGCGCTTATAGGACGAATGTCACCTCTTCCTCTCCATCCGGAAGTTACCCCAATAATGAAGGCTACCCTACACGCATGGAATGACCTACAGTCCTCGCCTCTAAGCTCTCCACTCCCTTCTCCCATTCTAAGAATAAGTGACATATTTAACTTTGCCCCCCAGGCCTTACAAAACAGCCTACCTACAGAGGTTAGACAGGCTAAGGCGAGATTGATCGATTTCTACAAAGATGGCCAACTGATTTCTATAAAAGCAATGAACGATCTTTTGAAAATACCTTATTCTAGCTTCAATGGATTCAATTTTTTGAGGGCCTATCTATCTCAAAACATCCAAATACAAAACTTGTTACGCCCGTTAACATGGTTTGAGCACTTGATTTCTCAAGAGTATTCCCCACGTAAACTGATTTCACAGTAGTACAACAGGTTGAGGACCCCTCCTACTGCCCTGACGCCAGCTTTCATTAGACTGTGGGAAAAAGACTTAGGGGAATGTTTCTCCCCTGAAGAAACCATCAACATTTATAACTCCCCTCTTAAAGCCTCAAAATGCGTTAAGATCCAGGAGAATAACTATAAAATTATTACACGATGGTATAAAACCCCTGAAAAGACCTGTTTATACTCAACCTCAGCGTCTGACATATGTTGGAGATGTTCAAAGCATAGAGGTACATTTCTCCACATTTGGTGGTCGTGCCCAATTCTGTTGAGATGGTGGTATACGATTTTTCAAACTTGCAATAAAATCTGTGGTTCTAACATGGCTCCAACACCAGAGGTTACTCTCCTGAATCTTTTTCTCCACAATTCCCCCCCACCCAATCTGGCACTTCTTAAACAATTATTGAACGCCGCCAAATTACTATTCCCCCTATTATGGTTATCAACAGAAGTTCCCAATACGGAACAATGGTTACAAAAAATTGACCAAATATACCGCCTAGAGGAGTTAGCCTCATGGGAAATGAGATCACATCACGAATTCCTGAAGATATGGAATCGATGGATATCCTTTAGGGGTTATTAGGCGTAAACCTGACGAAGTGAGATCTCAAGGTTTACTGTTATACGGCGGTATCGTCTAAATTTACACCCCCATTACTAACACTCCTTTTAGCTCCACATACACTAAAACACAGAAAGAACTGCTCCTGTTTTCGAGACCCGTCTCGGATATGTCTTCCGACTTTGCCTTTCAGGTGTGTTAATTAGATCTACCGTATCTATCGGATGCGCTCCTCAAAGGAGATTTTCAGACATGCTCCTCAGTTATATCAATCGAATGTTTTAATTATCTATTAATCTCAAATATGTACTTTAAAGTAGATTTGAGTCCAAAAGTGATGTGTAATGTTGACGTCCTGGTGAATAACCACCCAGATATCAGTTTGCTCCATGACTTATATCTGACAAACCTGACTTATATCTGACAACTCCATGATTAATATCTGACAAACCTGGAATTTGTTTTGATTTGCTTAAGAGTAGTGGAGACTTGCAGTTTTCCACTATTCTTTTTTCTTTTGTATGTTATTGAATGGCTCAATAAAGATTATAAAAAAATAAAAAAAAATAACTGAATACAACCACAGTATCTAAAGTGTGTATCTCATAATGACATATGCAGCAAAAGCTGCAAAATTTAGTTTTTTGCCCAAAATGGGTGTTGGTTTAATAACAGAATATGAAAGCTGTATATAACCCTTGAATTTCTCACATGCAGATGCTGCAAGGGCTGTAAAATAGTGCATTTTGCCCAAAAAGGGTGTTTTTAACCTGTTCCGGACACATGACGTACCGGTACGGCATGATGTCCCGATACTTAAGGACCGGTACGTCATGAGTAGTTCCGATCACTGTCTACTGGATCACATAGGCCGGAAGCTGTATGAGTAATACACACTGCATTACTCATACAGCTAATGCATTCCAATACAGAAGTATTGGAATGCATTGTAAGGGGGATTAGACCTCCAAAAGTTGAAGTCCCAAAGTGGGACAAAAAATAAATCCCCCCCCCCAAAAAAAAATTAAAAGTTTCAAGTAAAAATAAACAAAAACGTAATTTTCCCCAAATAAAGTAAAAAAGAAATTGCTAAAAATTAGTTGACATATTAGGTATCGCCGCATCTGTATCAACCAGCTCTATAAACATATCACATGTCCTAAACCCTCAGATGAACACCGTAAAAAAAACTAAAAAAACCTGTGCTAAATAAACACATTTTTTTGTCACCTTACATAACAAAAAGTACAACAGCAAGCGATCAAAAAGGCATATGCCCACCAAATAGTAATAAATAGTATAGATATTAGGTATTGCCGCATCTGTGACAACCTGGTCTATAAAAATACCACATGATCTAACCTGTCAGATGCATGTTGTAAATAACAAAGAATAAAAACAGCGGTTTACGACCACATGTGGGGTGTTTCTGTAAACTACAGAATCATAGCCATAAATATTGAGTTTTGTTTGGCTGTTTACCCTTGCTTTGTAACTGGAAGCAAAATATTAAAATGGAAAATCTGCCCAAAAAGTGAAATTTTGAAATTGTATCTCTATTTTCCATTAATTCTTGTGGAACACCTAAAGGGTTAAAAAAGTTAGTAAAATCAGTTTTGAATACCTTGAGGCGTGTAGTTTCTAAAATGGGGTCACTTTTTTGGAGTTTCTACTCTAGGGGTGCATCAGGTGGGCTTCAAATGGGACATGGTGTCAAAAAACCAGTCCAGCAAAATCTGCCTTCCAAAAACCCTATGGCAATCCTTTCCTTCTGTGCCCTGCCGTGTGTTCGTACAGCAGTTTACAACCACATATGGGGTGTTTCTGTAAACTACAGAATCAGGGCCATAAATATTGAGTTTTGTTTGGCTTTTAACCCTTGCTTTGTAACTGGAAAAAAATATTAAAATGGAAAATCTGCCAAAAAGTGAAATATTGAAATTGTATCTCTATTTTCCATGAATTCTTGCAAAACACCTAAAGGGTTAACAAAGTTTGTAAAATCAATTTTGAATATCTTGAGGCATGTAGTTTCTAAAATGGGGTAACTTTTTTGGAGTTTCTACTGTAGGGGTGCATCAGGGGGGCTTCAAATGGAACATGGTGTCAAAAAACAGTCCAGCAAAATCTGCCTTCCAAAACCCGTATGGCATTCCTTTCCTTCTGTGCCCTGCCGTGTGCCTGTACAGAATCGGAGCCATAAATATTGAGTTTTGTTTGGCTGTTAACCCTTGCTTTGTAACTGGAAAAAAAATTATTAAAATGGAAAATCTGCCAAAAAATTGTAATTTTTACATTGTATCTCTATTTTCCATTAATTCTTGCGAAACACCTAAAGGGTTACAAAAGTTTGTAAAATCAGTTTTGAATACCATGAGGGGTATAGTTTCTAAAATGGGGTCACTTTTGGGAGTTTCTACTCTAGGGGTACATCAGGTGGGCTTCAAATTGGACATGGTGTCAAAAAACCAGTCCAGGAAAATCTGCCTTACAAAAACCGTATGGCAATCCTTTCCTTCTGTGCCCTGCCGTGTGCCTGTACAGCAGTTTACAACCACATATGGGGTATTTCTGTAAGCTACAGAATCAGGGCCATAAATATTGAGTTTTGTTTGGCTGTAAACCCTTGATTTGTAACTGGAAAAAAATATTAAAATGGAAAATCTGACAAAAAGTTAAATATTGAAATTGTATCTCTATTTTCCATGAATTCTTGTGGAACACCTAAAGGGTTAAAAAAGTTTGTAAATTCAATTTTGAATATCTTGAGGCGTGTAGTTTCTAAAATGGGTTAACTTTTAGAGAGTTTCTATTCTAGGGGTGCATCAGGGGGGCTTCAAATGGAACATGGTGTCAAAAAACAGTCCAGCAAAATCTGCCTTCCAAAAACCGTATGGCATTCCTTTCCTTCTGCGCCCTGCCGTGTGCCTTTACAGAATCAGAGCCATAAATATTGAGTTTTGTTTGGCTGTTAACCCTTGCTTTGTAACTGGAAAAAAATTATTAAAATGGAAAATCTGCCAAAAAAGTGAAATTTTGAAATTGTATCTCTATTTTCCATTAATTCTTGTGGAACACCTAAAGGATAAGCAAAGTTTGTAAAATCTGTTTTGAATACCTTGAGGGCTGTAGTTTCTAGAATGGGGTCATTTTTTGGTGGTTTCTATTATCTAAGCCTCACAAAGCGACTTTAGACCTGAACTGGTCCTTAAAAAGTGGGTTTTTGAAAATTTCAGAAAAATTTCAAGATTTTCTTCTAAACTTCTAAGCCTTGTAACATCCCCCAAAAATAAAATATAATTCCCAAAACATCCAAACATTAAGTAGACATATGGGGAATGTAAAGTAATGACTATTTTTGTAGGTATTACTATGTATTATAGAAGTAGAAAAATTGAAACTTGAAAATTTGAAAATGTTTAATTTTTTTTTGCCATTTTGGTATTATTTTATTATTAAAATTTTTTAATTTTATTGCCTCCATTTTACCAGTGTCATGAAGTACAATATATGATGAAAAAACAATCTCAGAATATCCTGGATAAGTCAAAGCGTTTTAAAGTTATCATCATATAAAGTGACACTGGTCAGATTTGCAAAAAATGGCCTGGTCCTTAAAGGGAACCTGTCACCGGGATTTTGTGTATAGAGCTGAGGACATGGGCTGCTAGATGGCCGCTAGCACATCTGCAATACCCAGTCCCCATAGCTCTGTGTGCTTTTATTGCGTCAAAAACCCCATTTGATACATATACAAATTACCCTGAGATGAGTACTGTATGTGAGACGAGTCAGGGACAGGATTCATCTCAGGGTAATTTGCATATGTATTAAATGGGGTTTTTGACGCAATAAAAGCACACAGAGCTATGGGGACTGGGTATTGTGGATGTGCTAGCGGCCATCTAGCAACCCATGTCCTCAGCTCTATACACAAAATCCTGGGACAGGTTCCCTTTAAGGTGAAAATGAGCCCGATCCCTAAGGAGTTAAAAACCCAGAAAATTATAGCTGTATTTCTAGCTTAAATTGCACACTGACTAATCCTGAAAAGGCACCAGATGTTGGATAGTGCAAAAAAACTGTTTTTAACAATCACAGATGCAGCAAGGGCTGCAATATTAAGTATTTTGCACAATAAAAAGGTTTTTTTTTACTAGCAGAATATGAAAGCTGTATATAATGCTTGAATTTTACACGTGCAGATGCAGCAAGGGCTATAAAATTGTGTATTTTGCCCAAAAATTGCACACTGACTAATCCTGCAAAGGCACTAAATGTATTTTTATATTTTATATACAGTACAGACCAAAAGTTTGGACACACCTTCTCATTCAAAGAGTTTTCTTTATTTTCATGACTATGAAAATTGTAGATTCACACTGAAGGCATCAAAACTATGAATTAACACATGTGGAATTATAGACATAACAAAAAAGTGTGAAACAACTGAAAATATGTCATATTCTAGGTTCTTCAAAGTAGCCACCTTTTACCTTGATTACTGCTTTGCACACTCTTGGCATTCTCTTGATGAGCTTCAAGAGGTAGTCACCTGAAATGGTTTTCACTTCACAGGTGTGCCCTGTCAGGTTTAATAAGTGGGATTTCTTGCCTTATAAATGGGGTTGGGACCATCAGTTGCGCTGTGGAGAAGTCAGGTGGATACACAGCTGATAGTCCTACTGAATAGACTATTAGAATTTGTATTATGGCAAGAAAAAAGCAGCTAAGTAAAGAAAAACTAGTGGCCATCATTACTTTAAGAAATGAAGGTCAGTCAGTCCGAAAAATTGGGAAAACTTTGGAAGTGTCCCCAAGTGCAGTCACAGAAACCATCAAGTGCTACAAAGAAACTGGCTCACATGCGGACCGCCCCAGGAAAGGAAGACCAAGAGTCACCTCTGCTGCGGAGGATAAGTTAATCCGAGTCACCAGCCTCAGAAATCGCAGGTTAACAGCAGCTCAGATTAGAGACCAGGTCAATGCCACACAGAGTTCTAGCAGCAGACACATCTCTAGAACAACTGTTAAGAGGAGACTGTGTGAATCAGGCCTTCATGGTAGACTATCTGCTAGGAAACCACTGCTAAGGACAGGCAACAAGCAGAAGAGACTTGTTTGGGCTAAATAACACAAGGAATGGACATTAGACCAGTGGAAATCTGTGTTTTGGTCTAATGAGTCCAAATTTGAGATCTTTGGTTCCAACCACCGTGTCTTTGTGCGACGCAGAAAAGGTGAATGGATGGACTCTACATGCCTGGTTCCCACCGTGAAGCATGGAGGAGGAGGTATGATGGTGTGGGGGTGCTTTGCTGGTGACACTGTTGGGGAGTTATTCAAAATTGAAGGCATACTGAACCAGCATGGCTACCACAGCATCTTGCAGCGTCATGCTATTCCATCCGGTTTGCGTTTAGTTGGACCATCATTTATTTTTCAACAGGACAATGATCCCAAACACACCTCCAGGCTGTGTAAGGGCTATTTGACCATAAAGGAGAGTGATGGGGTGCTGTGCCAGATGACCTGGCCTCCTGGCCTGAACCCAATTGAGATGGTTTGGGGTGAGCTGGACCGCAGAGTGAAGGCAAAAGGGCCAACAAGTGCTAAGCATCTCTGGGAACTCCTTCAAGACTGTTGGAAGACAATTTCAGGTGAATACCTCTTGAAGCTCATCAAGAGAATGCCAAGAGTGTGCAAAGCAGTAATCAAGGCAAAAGGTGGCTACTTTGAAGAACCTAGAATATATACATATTTTCAGTTGCTTCACACTTTTTTGTTATGTCTATAATTCCACATGTGTTAATTCATAGTTTTGATGCCTTCAGTGTGAATCTACAATTTTCATAGTCATGAAAATAAAGAAAACTCTTTGAATGAGAAGGTGTGTCCAAACTTTTGGTCTGTACTGTATATATTTTGCACAAATATTGCAAAAAGATTAGTGTTTTTTCAAAGCCATATTATTATTGCAGTATTTCAAGCTTGGATTTGAATGTCACAAAAACACAGATGTAGTGCTGGTGCACTGAGTTTGCATAAAATGGCTGCTGCCGCCCACCTAACTAACAGACGGATAAAAGTTATTTTTCTCGCACTTGGCTCAAGGTAGGGTAAAAAGATTGTGCACTGCACCCACACAACTATATCTATGTAGAGCGATGAGTTCAATTGGAGAATCTGATCACAGATTCTGTCCTATTCTCTCCCTCACCCTCAACCCTACACATGATTCCTCTCTGCTTCTTGCTTATGGGCCAAAGATAAGGAAGCAATGTCAAGTTCACTACAATACTTGGTGCACCAATCAGTAATCTGTAGTCAGACCTGCTAAAGTGTGAAGTTTCATGTAGTGCGAAAAAATATTCTAATCACTGCCGGTTAGCGCAATCACAAATATATTGGACCACTTGACTCTATCTGCATATAAAGCTATTGTAATGTTCTGCCGTGCCAACCATTTTCTTCAGTCTAAGGAGAAACTCATGAAACTTCTAGCAGCTTGAAAAATTTTGCGTTACAAATTCACATTATGCGATTTTTACATTGCCAATTTTTCTAATTCAATAAAATAATCTTGAATTCTTGAAATTTGCAAACATAATAGGAATAATCTGCAAAATATTTGTGAGATATCGCAAATTCCAATATAGCCCCTGCTGTTCATCACTAATTGCAAGCAAGAACAGCAGGGATATGCACATAGTTCCCCCAACCTAACAAGCCAAAACTCATACCAGCAACAGACCCTGTTTAATGGTGTCATGCGGCCATTAAAAATGAAGAAGGACTATACAGTGCGGTCTTCATTATTAAATGAAAGGCAGCTGTTGGCTAATTGGCCCACACGGTTCTTCACCGCAGCATGGCTGCAACCCTCCGTGTGGCCGTACCCTAAGGTAGAGTGGCCAGGGTTTACCTGATTTATAATGATTTGTGACAAATTAATTTGTAACTAATTGAATTTCTTGGCTAACTTTGCGGAAGTTACCATCAATTTTTTTTAAAACTTTGCTCATCTCTACTTACAAACCTAGGTAATAAAACCACATGTGGCAACTACAAAAAGTCCTTGCTGGATTTAACCTTAAAGCTTCTGATGTATTTTTTTCCTGAACCAACTTTTTCTGATAGATCGTCTTATAATTGGTGGGGAGAAGTGTGCATTCGACCGAGTAGAAAGTGGTCAATGTAACGGATCACCTGGCACCCCGACTGAGTACCTCCATTGATGGATGCTCCTAGCGTTTTCCTGAGGTTTCCAAGCACTCTGGCAGACTCCACAATCACCGAACCGAAGAAGCATATAAATCCTCTCAAGCATATGAATGCTGTAGACAGTTGAATAGGAAACCATACGAATAGGTTTACGCTCCTAGCAGTCAAACTGGAACAGCATACCATAAATCCTCCCCCAAGAATGAGACGACACTTCACTTTGAGGGTTAAAACAGGAACTGACTTTATTTAGACATAGCACACCTACTTTAACCCCCCCCCCCCCCACGGCCTCATTTACATACAATAGGGCACATGGAGGACTATGGTACAAGGAAGGGTGGGGCCCGACAATAGCAAGGGCTGATGGGAGATTGAGGAGGGACAGAACAGCTGGTTTAAACTGGTCTCCCAGTGTCCCTGAGACAACACCTTGCTGGGGAAACAATGGGACAGGAAAAAGGGGGAGGAGAAGAGGCACAGAACAGCAATGCCTTAACATAGCAAACATTACAGTAAGAGCAAGATATATACAGTTTACAATACATCGCAATAGAATTTAACCGAACCCATAATAACATACATAATATTTAAGACAGCCTGAATGCAATCTGCTACACAGTCTTACAGGGTATTGTTCCTAAAAGCCATAATATGTCCACGGATGGTCCTTAAAGGGCCAGTAGCAGCAATATAAAATACCACATGCCCAAATTGCATTCAAACGTACAAATTTACCAGGGGCGATAGTCAGCAGGTAGGAGGCGGAAAGCCAGGCCTCTCCAATGCCCAGTGGCGAGGCGGGTTCCGCCACAGTCAGAATTGTCAATTTTTTCTGGAACTGGAAGAGAAGGATACATTTTCATCTAAATGCTGGCAGAGCACAACAATTGTCTTATTACATTACAAACAACTATATTTTAAAAAGTGCCAAGTGTCCACTAGGTGTTCCTTTCCAGCTCATTTCACCTGGATTGCCTGGCACTTTTTAAAACTGAATGAAATGTTAAGACCAAAATTGTCCATTGCCTTAAAGGGTTATCCTCACCTTAGAAATTTATGGCACATCTACAGGACAGAAGTAGATCTCATTTCATGTGGTGAAGAGGCTCCAAATCCAGACTGAGAGGAAAACTGAGAGATGACAGTTCTCTTTATTCACTTCTTTGGGAGTTATGGAAACAGCCAAGTATGTGACTCTATGACTCAGAAACAAACTTAATCAGTGCATCCTGCATTGTAGAACTAACATGTAGGTGCAGATAGTCATAGTTAAAGGAAAAGTCACACAAACATAACAACATTTTTTAAACTAACTGTGTGTGTGGTCTATATACAAACTAAGTGCTCATCTAATATACAATGAGATGTTCTTAGCAGATACATGTACCGTAATTTTCGCCGTATAAGACGCACCGGCCCATAAGACGCACCTAGGTTTTTGGGGATGAAATTTTTTTTAACCAAAAGGTGTGCTGTGTGTTTGGTGGGTTTGGAACTAATGGTGGTCTGTGGATGGCACTATTACTGGGGATCTGTGGATGACGGACACTGTTATGGGGGGATCTGTGGATGACGGACACTGTTATGGGGGATCTGTGGATGACGGACACTGTTATGGGGGGATCTGTGGATGACGGACACTGTTATGGGGGGGATCTGTGGATGACGGACACTGTTATGGGAGGATCTGTGATGGACGCTATTATGGGGGGATCTGTGATGGACACTGTTACAGGGGGATCTGAGGCTGGCACTGTTACGGGGGGGGGGGGGATCTGTGGATGGCACTGTTATATATGTGTCATATATATGTGTCATCCACAGACCCTCCCAGCCCATAACTGTGCCATCCACAGATCCCCCGCCGCTCCAGTATACAAATATAAGATGTCTTATTCAATTATTAGTTATTAAACATGCCCCCCAACTCCTAATAGTACCTTACATCCTTCAGTACAATGGAGGCAGGCAGGCCGGGCGGCCGGCGCGTCACTCACTGACGTCACTTGCCTGCGCCGCCTGCTTCATTCATAAAGTAGGAGGCGCAGGCACGTGACATCAGGGAGTTACGCTGCCGCCCGCCCGGCCTGCATTGTACTGAAGCGCTTAGGATTTAAGGTACTATTAGGAATAAAGGGGCATATTTAAAAACTATTAATTAAATAAGACATATTATATTAGTATAGTACAGTGACTGCACCGCCCCGCCGCTATTGCCGGCCCCCAGCTCCTCCTCCCAGTCTCTCCACGAGTCCCCGCTCGCTTTACATCGCAGCTTGCGATGTAAAACTGACAGCATTCGCCGTATAAGATGCAGGGGCATTTTCCCCCCATTTTGGGGGGAGAAAAAGTGCGTCTTATACGGCGAAAAATACGGTATATATTTTTTTATAAAAAGTATCTGGGCCCATCCACCAGCAGAAAGGTGACCTCAATACTGATGGGTACCTAACTTGCCTAAACCTATTTATATGCCGTTCATGGGTAGTTTCAAGCTAAACCCATAAAAACACTGACTGTCTGCTACCATTATTACCTCTCAGGGAAAATAGGCAATGACTTGTTGCATAACTCTGTGCCAGCAAACCTTCCAGGAGCAGGAGACTAAGAATCAGATTTTTGCAGCATATATCAGGTGTGGCGGCCACCATGTTCAGTAATATCTTTAAACCATCCCCTGCAGGCAAAGAGTGATGCAGCAGGTCATTGCCTGCTCACCCTGAGAGGTAATGATGGTAGCAGTCACTGTTTTTATGGGTTTAGCTCTCATTGAAAGTGGATGCCCATAAATGGCATAGAAATAGGTTTAGAGTTAGGTGCCCATCCGTATTGAGGTAACCTTACTGCTAGTGAACGGGCCCAGATACTTTTTGATCAAAAAATGTATCTGCTAAGACCCTCTTACTGTATATTGGATGAGCTATTAGTATATAAGGTATATGGATCATAATCAGTTAGTTTAAAGAATGTAGTCATGTCTTTAACTCTATGACTCCCATTTAATTAAGTAGAGAAAGGCATGGACATGTGCAGACACCTTTCCATTTTCTCTCCATTAGGATTTGACAGCCAGTATTGAAGTACCCCAATTCTAAACATAGGTGATGGCCCCAGAGGTGGTAGAGAGTTATAACATATCCTGTGAATGTGCCATAAATGTTTAAGGTATGAACATCCTCTTAACTGGTTAAAGGGACCATACATAGAGAGCTACAAGGGTGAAAATATAATATTTTTACAAACCTTGCTGTGTAATAAGGAGCACTAATTGTCAAAAATATCCTGAAATGCCCTTCCTTTGCATAATTCTCTAAAAACATTAACAAAAAATAATAATACTGTGCATGGTTAACAATACAGACCTAAGCTCTAATGCTGTTGTGATGTTCTTCATCTCAAGGACCATGTTTTGATTTCTTTAAACTACCTATTGCATTTCTGTAATGTCCTACCCTATTGTCTAAGGCTAGTTTGACATATGGCAGAGGAACAAACTGCTAGAGTTCATTGTACCCAGCATTGCCAGAAACTACTGAGCACCGCCGAAACCACATTGACTATAATAGGATCTAATGGGATTTCAGCAGGTTTGTCATGCAGTATTTTTTTGTCCAGCCAAACTCCCAAGATCGCTTTCGGATGCTATTATAGTCAATAGTGATCGTATGGTGCGATCAGTGTCTGACCATTGCAGATGCAGTCTGTTCCACTATATGTGTTGTGAACTCTAGTAGTCTGTTCCTCTAAACAGATTGCTGGATTTCACAATGAATATGTGAATGCACCCAAGGGTATTTTGTAAGAGGCTTAAATGTGATGGTATCTATAGGTGTATTTAACTATGGGATAATGCAGGACCTTTACATTTTGTCCTGAAAATGCAAATACGGACCCATGAAGTGTACTTAATTTTATCCCTGAAGAGGGAAAAAAAAACTCACAATAAAACAAAAAAATATGATTTGTGAATTGTACTGTATTTTTGTGAATGTGAAAAGGAAACATTCTCCATGTGTTATGGACTCAATATAATTATGGCCATACCCTTGCCAATTCTAAGAAAGACTTTTCATTCTTTAAAATGAAAAGAAATAAGCATAATCTATTTAGCATCTAATGTGTGCATCAGTTTAATTGTCTGCCAAGTCTATGAGATGACAACTCCATGGAATTTTGGGAGCAAGGTCATAAATGCTATTAATTTTATTCAAATAATGCTATTGTGATATACTTCTTCAACAATCGATTTATCAAAGTTCTTGGCCCTACCTTGAACTATGTATTGCATGGGTTCAGTACACACGCATTGCTATAATTCATTTGTCATGAAATGGCAGACCAGTTCACTTAATTTATACAGTCACACAGTCCAGGGAACAATTGCTTTGCACTGTAATAATAAAAAATTCACATTAAGCAAAATGTCAAATTCATATACTTTTTTAAACAACTATATAGTTTCTAAAGATAGTTTATACATTAAAAAAAACACAGGGAACCTATAATTTTATTGTCTTGATCCAGGAAAGACAAATTCCCTCCCCATTCCCTCCCCCGACTCCAAATCTAGAATTCAGAAATAATTGCTGGATGACCATCCCAGAAATATAGTACCATAACTTGTGATACTATTACTTTCAAGAAAAGCATCTGTGACTAGACCAATCTCGCCACATTGCATTGGAGAAGCCTGGTTGCCCACCTGCATCCTTTAGACTATGGCCCCATGTTGAAACGCTTGATTTTCCCCTGCGAAGAGGATGTGAAATAATTTGGCTCCATGGCAATTGAACTGTATGTATGTGATCTGAGCGCCATTCAGTAATAATGTGCGCTCAGATCCAAGCTATCTGGGGATTTGTTAAATGTCTATGTTTACTGTAATGGTTTTGACATTGTATATTTGAATAGTGATTTTTGTCCTATTGTCCCCATGTGTGTATTGGCGATTTTCTTTTTGTCCTGAGAGATAATTTAATTACTCCTTGGTTGTCTCCAGGACAGAAGACATTGTGTAAAACTGTGTAATCTCTTGCCTTTGATAATTACATCAACCCATTGTGTAAGGTAATTGTAATGTGTAAGAATGTGTATATAAGAACAATAAACACACACCTCTGGCTGTCCACTGCTTTACCCTCAACACAGAGCTTAGTCTCGTTCTTGGGGGGATTGTATGCTGTTTCAGTCCGACTGCTAGGAGTGTAAACCTTTCATATGGTTTTTACTATTCGGCTGTATGCAGCATTCATATGGTTTCCAGTTCGGGAGATTGGTGTCTTTAGTATCTGCCTTTGCATCTGGGAAGGGAATATCTCTTAAATGGCGTTTACCCCCTTTTATGCCTGGGGTGCCGTTACAATTGGTGGCAGCAGTGTTGATCATTCCCACAGCCAGAGCCACAGCTACAGGAGACACCATTTCATGGATTTACAAGTTGGGGGCAATGCATGTCCCAGTACAGCGACCCTAAGATCAACAGGATGGAACCAGCAGTGGCATACCATGAGGAAGACCTGGATGGCCGGGATGCATTAAGAAAGGGCATCTGGTACCAGGCCCTGGATAATGTACAATACCAGCGAGGCGAGAGTCTCCCCAGTGAAGAGCAGCGATTGCAGAAGCAAGTGGCCCTGCGGATGCCTTTCCTGGGAGAGCAGCCCCTGGAGGATTGGGTGATGGAACTTGAGCATCGGGTATAGCAGAAGCTATGGCTGGAGGATGCCTACCAGGCGCTCTGCTGGTATATGGCACAGTATATACCCTGGACAGCTGAGCATGACAAGCCGGAGGGAGAGGAGTTTGATGGTCCTGGCTTGTTATGGGAGTCCTTTGCAGAGCCTGACTTAGAGAGCCCTGCACAGTCCAGACTTCAGGACATTTTCTACAAGAGGGAGGCTAGGCAGGATTGGGATGACCCCCATAAGATAAAGAAAGACCTGGCTCATCTAGCAACCCTGGAGTGGGAACTGGAGCAGGACTACCGAGATCTCTTCCACTCCATTGGGAAGGCTTAGCAGGACAGCAAGATGACAGACCCGGATCCAGACCCATTCAGCTGCGCAGAAATTGTGGAGTGTTACTGGGAAGAACCCCAGGTGGCCGGTGGAGATGGGACTGAGGTCTCTCCACCAGTCCTGCAGGGAATTGGGAGCCCAGTCTCCATTTCCCAGCGGCCATGTGATTTACAGGGAATTGGGAGCCCAGTCTCCATTCTTCAGCAGCAGAGTGTCCTACAGGGAATAGAGAGACCAGTCTCCTTTCCCCAGCAACAGGACACTTTATTGGGAGCGGAGACAGTCGGTCTCCCTCCCCAGAGGCCGGAAGTATGTATGGGAGAGGAGCTTGTTACCCCCTCTCCCTATTGGCAGTGTGAATTGCAGGGAATTGGGAACCCAGTCTCCATTCCCCAGCAGCCATAAGATTTACAGGGAATTGGGAGCATAGTGTACAACAGCAGAGCTGTGTATCTAAAGGGGAGACAGTCTGTGGTCTATATAAAGGGGAGACTGTCTCCCTATCACAGCAGAGCTGTGTATCTAAAGGGGAGACAGTCGGTCTTCCCCTCCAACAACCAGGCTCCAACCAGGCTACTTTCGTGGTAGCGCTGGCACCAGGGTAGAGTACCGCTGATCTCTGCCCATTCAGCAACCCACCAAGGCCGTCTACCAGTCCCCCACACAGCCGTAGTGAGGCACCTGGACATGGACAGGTTTTTCCCTTGCTCAGGTGTAGTAACCATTTATTGTGAGTGGGCTGTACTGTTGTTTCTGTTTTGTGGGTGGGCTGCTGGACTAACAAGGGCACTGACTGGCAGGAAGTCAGATACCCTGTTAGTCTGTTTGGAAAAGGGGAGAGATATGACGAGACCAATCTCGCCACATTGCATTGGAGAATCCTGGTTGCCCGCATGCTTCCTTTAGACTATGGCCCCATGTTGAAACGCTTGATTTTCCCCTGCAAAGAATATGTAAAAAAAATTTGCTCCATGGCAATTGAACTGTATGTATGTGATCTGAGTAATAATGTGTGCTCAGATCCAAGCTATGTGGGGATTTGTTAAATGTCTATGTTTACTATAATGGTTGTGACATTGTATATTTGAATAGAGATTTCTGTCCTATTGTCCCCACGTGTGTATTGGCAATTTCACTTTGTCCTGAGAGATAATTTAATTACTCCTTGGTTGTCTCCAGGACAGAAGACATTGTGTAAAACTGTGTATTCTCTTGCCTGTGATAATTACATAAACCCATTGTGTAAGGTAATTGTATCACAGGCAGAAGGGAGGATTTTGTGTGGGAGTGTCTGAGTGTATTGTACGGGGTTACTGGTTGTTTTACAAAACCCTGTGGGTGGTACTAATGTGTAAGAATGTGTATATAAGAACAATAAACACACAGCTCTGGCTGTCCACTGCTTTACCCTCAACACAGAGCTTGGTCTCGTTCTTGGGGGGATTGTATTCTGTTTCAGTCCGACTGCTAGGAGTGTAAACCTTTCATATGTTTTTTCCTATTTGGCTGTATGCAGCATTCATATGGTTTCCAGTTCGGGAGATTGGTGTCTTTAGTAGCTGCCTTTGCATCTGGAAATGGAATATCTCTTAAACGGCGTTTACCCCCTTTTATGCTCAGGGTGCCGTTACAGCATCCAAACTCCTTAACTTGTTCAATGAATCAGCCATTACAACCTCCTCTGGCAGAGAGGTCCATAGTCTCACTGCTGCTACATGGTAAAACCTTCTTTCTTCCAGATGCAGAGTAAGCCTCCTTATCAGGGTTATGGTCCTAGACACATTAGAAAAATAGGGGTATAATTATAGGACTTACCCAGTTCCCAATCTCACTTTCAGCCCTTAAACATAGACCACTTTGAAAAGTGGCAAGGAACACCAAATGTCGCAAAATTTTATCAAATATAGCTAATAGCATACATTGCTTGGGGTTACTATCAAATAGTAAAATAGTATTAATATTCCATTTCGTTAATCCTGCACAAATAAAAAATGAACTAGAACTCAAGGTTTTAAAAGTCTGGATATTTATACTATTAAACTCTTATCACCAAGCATTTTAGGCAGTGCAGTCAGACACAAATCATGTTGGCTTGATTGATTGGCAGGAAAGGTCAGTTCTTGTGGGATTCAATAGTAAGAGAGCTACCACCGCACACTCAGGGTTATCATGCAAATAAAATTATTTTAATGTGACATATCCTCCAATCAATAAGTATTACATGCGACTCAACATTTGTCGTTTATCTTATTAAATGCCCCTGCAGACTGCTTTATGTGGGAGAAACCTCGCAAACCATATGTGATCGCATCACAAGTCACAAGTCCACCATTAGACACAAGAAGAACTGGCTTCTAATTCCTGACCATTTTACTAAAGAACCCCACAGCATTGCCCAACTCAAGTTTCAAATCATTGAAAATGTACAACGCCCACGATGCGGTGGAAACCATGTACGCCTACTAAAAGAACGAGAAGCATATTGGATCTACATGCTACAGAGCTTACAGCCCAAAGGCCTTAACCGGGACTTTAATCCATACATCAAATGTTTGTACATTAGGGTGAGTTTATTTGATGGTTCTTCATAAATAACGGTCTACGTTTTACTTTCCAGACCCATTAATCCTCCGTTGGACCCCAGAGGTTGTATGCACATCAGTCCGGCCTTCTTCTCTTATTTTTCCCTAGTGCCCACACATTCCACATAACACACTCTCTATTCTTCATTTTCATAATTATATTTTATTTTTCAATTTTTTTTTTACTTTATGTTTATTTTTATTTTTTATAATAATTTTTAATTCTTTATTTTCAGTTTTATTTTTTCCTTTTTATCCTTTTTTATCTATACTTCCACTCCCTTTTTCTCACTTAGTCCTTCACACACACCCTTCTTCAACACAATTTCCCCCTTTTTCCTTCTGTTCTCCCCCTTTTTTCTATTTTTCTTTTCTTTCTTTTTTCTAATTTTCTCTCCCCCTTTTCTCCTTTTTCTCCTTCCCCCTTCTTTTTCTCCTTCCTTTTTCCCCTCCTTTTCTTCTTCCACCCCTTTTTTCCCCTTTCCCTGTCACTACCAGAGCTTTGATACGTTCTCACAGCTCTGTTTCTCCACCCCTGTGATGATGTCACTACTAGAGCTTGGAGGAGTTCCCTCTGCCCTGTTTCTCCGCCCCTGTGATGAGGTCTTTACTTTCTGTTTCCTTCCTCCCAGCTGTCCCTCCTGTGTTTGATTTCGCTGCCTTTAAATCACCCCTCCTCCTTTGTAGAGGTGCGGATAAAACTTTTCATTTGAGCTGTATCTCTCGCTTGAGTATCTTCACCTACGTGATAGCTTTTCACTGGATCTGTGTTCTGCTGAAGCAAGTACTTCGGATATTGTCTACTAACTTTGGATCGGTTTTCACTGCAGCTGCAGCTCCTTCAGTTAAGTGTTCAGACATTGTGTGTTTCTGTTTCTTTGCTGACTGGATCCGAGGCGACCCTGGTTCCCTCTATATACTGAGCAGGGCACCGGTGGCCGTGTCCCTTCCACTATTGTGTCCCTTCCACTATTGTGGTCATCAGCCTTAGGTACGCGGGCATGTCTCGATCCACCATCTGGATCTGGACATGTGCTGAGCAGCTTAGGGAGAGCATTTAGGGTCTGACAGGGGTCACCCTTTATCCTCCCTAGTTTGGGTCCGGTCAGTTGCTATTCACTGTGTAGGCTCTTGTTGCTCACTTACAGCCGTGACATTATAATCCGCCAAACGGTCCTTTTTTTTACATAGATCCGCTTTCTGACCTGGTTGACCGCATGCAGGGTCTTTCTTTGGAGGTAGCGGATCTCCGTCAATCTATGACCCAGCTTCAAGCATTGGGCTCTGCTCCGGCCCATGGAGTCTGTTGCGAGCCAAAGGTCTCACTTCCGGAAACATTCTCCGGGGGCAGTGAGAATTTTGTTCGTTTCAGAGAGGCATGCAAACTCCATTTTTGCTTGTGTCCCCATTCCTCTGGTAATGAGGAACAGAGGGTGAGGATTGTCATCTCCCTGCTCAGGGGTAATGCTAAGACTTGGGCTTTTTCGTTGCCATCGGGGGATCCCTCCCTTCGATCCGTGGAAAGATTTTTTGCGGCCCTGGGGCAGATATATGATGACCCGGATCGTGTTGCTCTGGCCGAATCTAACTTACGTCTTTTATGCCAGAACAAACTGTCTGCGGAGCTTTATTGTTCTGAATTTCGTAGATGGGCAGCTGATTCAGGTTGGAATGATGCTGCACTGCGGAGTCAGTTCTCTCATGGTCTCTCAGAGAGATTGAAAGATGCGTTTGCTTTCCATGAGAGACCAACGTCCTTAGAGTCTGCCATGTCATTGGCGGTACGCCTTGAAAGGCGTCTAAGAGAAAGAAACGAGACCTCTCTGTCCAGCCATTTTCAGTCTAGGGGCAGTGGTGCGGACTCATTCACTGTGCAGGGGCCTCATCCTCTCTCGGTTCCCTCTGTGGAGGAGCCCATGCAGCTAGGTCGACTTGCCCCTGATAAAAGAGGATTTAGTCCTCAGAGAATGGTGTGTTTTTGTTGTGGGGGCATAGGTCATTTGGCAAATGTTTGTCCGTCTAGGAAATTCTTGAACTGTACTAAGAGTTATAATAAGAGTAAAACCTCAAAAGGTAAATCATCAAACTCTGCTTCATCTGCTACTTTGGGCAAAGTTGATGTAGGAATTGATGCTTTTCCTCTGACCTGCAGTTCCCGTTTTCTCCTTTCTGCCAGGGTAGCGCTAGGGAGCAAAGTCATTTCTTGTCAAATTTTTGTCGATAGTGGATAGTTGCCTTCTCCTCTAGTTTTGGGATTACCCTGGCTCACTAGACATAACCCCACTATTGATTGGCAAGGAAGGCAAATAAATGATTGGAGTGAGTTTTGTAGAGAGAATTGTCTCACAGCGATTTTTGCAGAGGTGTCTACTAAAACGGTGCCATCATTTCTCTCTGATTTCTCGGATGTGTTTTCCGAGAGCGGTGTTCAGGAGCTACCTCCTCACCGGGAGTTTGACTGTTCCATTAACCTCATTCCCGGCGCCAAGCTGCCAAAAGCACGCCTCTACAATCTCTCACAACCGGAAAGAATCGCAATGCGAACTTATATCTCTGAGAGTCTCGATAAGGGGCATATTCGTCCCTCAAAATCACCTGTTGCCGCTGTTTTTTTTTTGTTAAAAAGAAAGATGGCTCTCTGAGACCTTGCCTAGATTTTAGGGAGCTGAACCGTATCACGATTCGCGATCCCTATCCCCTTCCTCTGATCCCGGACCTCTTCAACCAAATTGTTGGGGCCAAGTTTTTTTCCAAATTGGATTTGAGAGGCGCGTACAACCTGGTCAGGGTCAGAGAGGGGGATGAATGGAAAACGGCCTTTAATACCCCTAACGGGCATTTTGAGAATCTCGTTATGCCTTTCGGACTGATGAATGCTCCGGCCGTCTTTCAGCATTTTGTTAACAGTATTTTCTACCATTTAATGGGGAAATTTGTATTGGTGTATCTTGATGATATTTTGATTTTTTCCCCTGATGTTCAGACCCATCAGGATCATCTTTTTCAGGTTCTGCGGATTCTGCGGGAGAATAAATTGTACGCCAAGCTGGAGAAATGTGTTTTTATGGTATCGGAGATTCAATTTCTGGGTTTTCTCCTCTCTGCTTCTGGTTTTCGCATGGATCCGGAGAAGGTCCGTGCTGTGCTGGAGTGGGAACTTCCTGAGAATCAGAAGGCATTGATGCGCTTTCTGGGTTTTGCGAACTATTACAGAAAGTTCATTTTGAATTATTCCTCTGTTGTCAAACCCCTCACTGACATGACAAAAAAGGGGGCGGATTTTTCCTCTTGGTCGGAGGAGGCGCTTGCAGCTTTTTCTAAGATTAAAGAGAGTTTTGCGTCTGCTCCCGTCTTGGTGCATCCCGATGTTTCCTTACCTTTTATTGTTGAGGTGGATGCTTCCGAGGTGGGTGTGGGTGCGGTTTTGTCCCAGGGCCCTTCTCCTGCCAAGTGGCGACCCTGTGCCTTTTTCTCTAAAAAACTCTCCCCGGCAGAGAGAAACTATGATGTGGGAGATAGGGAGTTGTTGGCCATCAAGTTGACTTTCGAGGAATGGCGCCATTGGTTGGAGGGGGCCAGGCACCCTATCACCGTTTTTACCGACCATAAGAATCTGGCGTACTTGGAGTCGGCCAGACGTATGAATCCGAGACAGGCCAGATGGTCTCTGTTCTTCTCCAGATTCAATTTTGTCGTTACATTCCGCCCTGGGATCAAAAATTTGAAGGCTGATGCTCTCTCTCGCTGTTTTCCGGGAGGAGGAAACTCCGAGGACCCGGGTCCCATTTTGGCGGAGGGGGTGGTTGTTTCTGCTCTGTATTCTGATTTGGAGGCCGAGGTCCAGGCTGCCCAGACTGAGGTAACTGCCCGTTGTCCTCCTGGGAAGTTGTTTGTGCCTCCTGAGTTACGTCACAAACTCTTCAAGGAGCATCATGATAATGTTCTTGCTGGTCATCCCGGGAGTAGAATATGCAGAGGGAGACAGAGAAGAACACGGCGGCACTGCTTCCACTGAGATTGCCATCAGTGATAGGATAGCCGTAGATGCGGTGTACTAAGTTTCGCTGTGTGGTGCTCAGCAACGCAAAAATGCAGACTGTGGATCACAATGCAGAGAGGAAAGGTAACAAAGTTGCGGCACTCACCGAAGTACTAATATCTTCTTTATTGAAACTTCTTTGGAAGGCAGCGTGGAGGATCCAGGGGCAGACACAATGTTGCAAGCGGCGACGGCCGTTTCGCGTGTGGGATCGCGCTTCCTCAGGCCGCTGAATACGTCATCGCGCACAGAGTGCGCTTTATACAGGTGGACAAAGGGTCAGCCGTTTCAATAAAGAAGATATTAGTACTTCGGTGAGTGCCGCAACTTTGTTACCTTTCCTCTCTGCATTGTGATCCCGGGAGTAAAGCCACAATAGATCTCATTGCTCAGAGATTTTGGTGGCCGGCTCTTCGTAAGTCGGTAGAGGGTTTTGTGGCTGCTTGTGAGACGTGCGCTCGCGCTAAGGTCCCTCGTTCACGGCCTTCAGGTCCCCTTCTCCCGTTACCCATACCTTCCCGTCCTTGGACACACCTCTCCATGGACTTTATCACGGATCTTCCTCGTTCCTCAGGGAAGTCGGTGATCCTGGTGGTGGTGGACCGTTTTAGCAAGATGGCTCATTTCGTACCCTTCCCTGGTTTACCCAGTGCTAAAACGTTGGCGCAAGCTTTTGTCGACCATATTGTTAAATTGCATGGCATTCCCTCGGATATTGTTTCCGATAGAGGCACGCAGTTTGTGTCCAGATTCTGGAAGGCTTTCTGTTCTCGCCTGGGGGTTCGGCTGTCCTTCTCTTCTGCTTTTCACCCGCAGTCGAATGGTCAGACTGAACGTGCCAACCAGAATCTGGAGACATATTTGCGCTGTTTTGTGGCAGAGAACCAGGAGGATTTGTTCATTTCTCCCTCTTGCTGAGTTTGCTCTGAACAACCGTCGTCAGGAATCTTCTGATAAGTCACCATTCTTTGGTGCATATGGATTCCATCCGTAGTTTGGACATTCTCGGGAGGGGCTCCCTCTGGTTTGCCTGAGGAGGAGAGATTTTCCTCGTCTTTGTCTACCATTTGGCAAAAGATTCAGAGTAATCTTAGAAAGATGAGTGAGAAATATAAGCGTGTGGCTGATAAGAGACGTGTGCCTGGTCCGGACCTGAATGTGGGTGATCTGGTGTGGTTGTCTACAAGAAATATTAAACTGAAGGTTCCCTCCTGGAAATTGGGTCCCAAGTTTATTGGGCCTTAGAAAATCTTGTCAGTCGTCAATCCTGTTGCCTTCCGTCTTGATCTTCCACGGGTTTGGAAGATACATAATGTATTTCACAGGGCTCTTTTAAAACCATATGTCCAGCCCACGGTACCCTCCTCTTTGCCTCCTCCTCCGATTTTGGTTGATGGCAATCTGGAGTTTGAGGTTTCCAGAATTGTGGACTCTCGCATTGTCCGCGGTTCTCTTCAGTACCTCGTTCATTGGAAGGGTTATGGACCTGAAGAGAGGATGTGGGTTCTGGTGTCGGACATTAAAGCCACTCGCCTCATCAGGACATTTCATAGGGCTCATCCTGAGAAGGTGGGTCCTGGGTGTCCGGAGTCCATCCGTAGAGGGGGGGGGGGGGGTACTGTCACTACCAGAGCTTTGAGACGTTCTCACGGCTCTGTTTCTCCACCCCTGTGATGATGTCACTACTAGTGCTTGGAGGAGTTCCCTCTGCCCTGTCTCTCCGCCCCTGTGATGAGGTCTTTACTTTCTGTTTCCTTCCTCCCAGCTGTCCCTCCTGTGTTTGATTTCGCTGCCTTTAAATCACCCCTCCTCCTTTGTAGAGGTGCGGATAAAACTTTTCATTTGAGCTGTATCTCTCGCTTGAGTATCTTCACCTACGTGATATCTTTTCACTGGATCTGTGTTCTGCTGAAGCAAGTACTTCGGATATTGTATGCTGACTTTGAATCTGTTTTCACTGCAGCTGCAGCTCCTTCAGTTAAGTGTTCAGACATTGTGTGTTTCTGTTTCTTTGCTGACTGGATCCGAGGCGACCCCGGTTCCCTCCATATACTGAGCAGGGCACCGGTGGCCGTGTCCCTTCCACTATTGTAGGGGTTTCAGTGGTCATCAGCCTTAGGTACGCGGGCATGTCTCGATCCACCATCTGGATCTGGACATGTGCTGAGCAGCTTAGGGAGAGCATTTAGGGTCTGACAGGGGTCACCCTTTATCCTCCCTAGTTTGGGTCCGGTCAGTTGCTATTCACTGTGTAGGCTCTTGTTGCTCACTTACAGCCGTGACATTCCCTGCCTCCCACACATACACCATCACACACATTTGCCAACATGTCCCCTTCTTCATTCCTCCTCACCTTTCTCTCATCCTCCCCCTCTTTTCTGACACTCACAAACTGCCCACCAGTTTCACACTATCACTACATTCACTACAGCAATTTCCACCTTTTTCCCTATCCTTTCCCACACCCAACATGGCCGTGCCAGTTTTAGTGAGTCTCCGCCTATCCTCACGCCCAATCTTTTCCATTACACACCTGAAGTCCTGTGAGATCTTGCGCGACTTCAAGCGTTACGCAGGCGCACCGTGCCTACTTAGACGTTGTCTCCAGCGCTCTCATCCATACTGGCCCACAGCCTCTCTCTGCAACATGTTCACGCTGTACCACGGGGGTCCTCCTGAAATTCTGTACTCTACTCTTGGTAGACTCCCCTGCCGTCACTGGGGTTGCCCCCAGCAACATACTACTATTATTGATTAATTATTTATCTGTACTACTCTGTGCTATTATTTATCTGTGCTACATGACAGCACACTACTGTGCTATCTATGTTACATAACAGCTGTGCTATTTGTGCTACATGAAAATATACTACTGTGCTACATGACAACATACTACTGTGCTATCTGTGCTACATGACAACATACTACTGTGCTAATCTGTGCTAATCTGTGCTACATGACAACATACTACTGTGCTAATCTGTGCTACATGATAACCTACTACTGTGCTACATTACAACATATTACTTTCCTATAATAAGATGACTCGATTCCTCTATTGCTTTGTTATACTTTGCTTGCCCATACCCTTTGGGTACACATACTATACACCACATATACATTTTGATTTACATTTTATCTGAACATCTATCTTGATATATTTTGATTTTTTTTTTTTATATCATTAGCACATCATATACCCCAACTTCTGCTTACCCAGCTTCAGTTACACATTATAGGCCTTATTCCAACAGCCACTCATTGAGCATAGGAGAGAATCTAACTCAGCGATCCACAGACAAATAGTTGTTTGGGTGCAGGGCACTATCGTTTTACCCTGCCCTGAGCTCATTGACCAGAAATACTAACTTTTAGAATTATGTTAACTAGGTGGGTGGCGGCAGCGGCCATTTTATGCATGAACAGTGCACCAGCACTGCATCTAAACTTTTGGGACATTGCAAATCACCATTTTTTGGGGGCAAACTACAACATCTGGATTAGTCAGTGTGCAATTTAAGGTAGAAATACACCCATCATTTTCTGGGGTTTGAAAAACACACAACTTTTTTCAAAAAACAGTATTTTCCAGATCTGCAAGTGTTAAATTCTAGTTTAATATATACAGCTTTCATATACTGTTAGCAAAAAAAGACTTTTTGGGCAATCTACATCATCTGGATTAGTCGGTGTGCAATTTAAGCTAGAAATACACCCATCATTTTCTGAGGTTTGAAAAACACACTTTTTTCCCCAAAAACAGTATTTTCCAGATCTGCGTGTGTTAAATTCAAGTTTAATATATACAGCTTTCATATTCTGTTAGCAAAAAAATACTTTTTTGGTAATCTACAACATCTGTATTTGGCCTCATGCACACGACCGTTGCCGTGTGCCGTTTTCCGTTTTTTTTCGCGGACCCATTGACTTTCAATGGGTCCGTGGAAAAATCTGAAAATGCACCGTTTTGCAGCCGAGACCGTGATCCGTGTATCCTGTCCGTCAAAAAAATAGGACCTGTCCTATTTTTGGGACGGACATCGGTTCACGGACCCATTCAAGTCAATGGGTCCGTGAAAGAACACGAATGCCCACAAGATTGGCATCCGTGTCCGTGATCCGTGGCCGTAGGTTACTTTCATACAGATGGATCCGAAGATCCGTCTGCATAAAAGCTTTTTCAGATCTAAGTTTTCACTTCGTGAAAACTCATATCCGACAGTATATTCTAACACAGAAGCGTTCCCATGGTGATGGGGACGCTTCTAGTTAGAATACACTACAAACTGTGTACAAGACTGCCCCCTGCTGCCTGGCAGCACCCGATCTCTTACAGGGGGCCGTGATCAGCACAATTAACCCCTTCAGGTGCGGCACCTGAAGGGGTTAATTGTACTATCATATCCCCCTGTAAGAGATCAGGGCTGCCAGGCAGCAGGGGGCAGACCCCCCCCTCCCCAGTTTGAATATCATTGGTGGCCAGTGCGGCCCCCCTCCCTCTATTGTAATAATTCGTTGGTGTCGTTGGTGGCCCAGTGTGCGTCCTGGTTGCCATGGTTACTTAGCAATAGTACAATAGTAGAAGATTCATACTTACCTGCTGGCTGCTGCGATGTTCGTGTCCGGCCGGGAGCTCCACCTACTGGTAAGTGACAGGTCTGTGCGGCGCATTGCTAAATGAACTGTCACTTACCAGTAGGAGGAGCTCCCGGCCAGACACAGACATCGCAGCTCCCAGGTAAGTATGAATCTTTTACTATTGTACTATTGCTAAGTAACCATGGCAACCAGGGCTGCAGTAGCGTCCTGGTTGCCATGGTTACCGATCGGATCCCCAGCGATTAAACTGGGACTCCGATCAGAACTCCGCTGCCACCAATGATTGGGGGGGGGAGATGGAAGGCCGCACACTGGCCACCAATGTTGTTAATGCTATAGAGGGAGGGGGGGCCGATGGGGGGCGCACACTGGCCACCAATGTTGTTAATGCTATAGAGGGAGGGGGGCCGATGGGGGGCGCACACTGGCCACCAATGTTGTTAATGCTATAGAGGGAGGAGGGGCCGCACTGGCCACCAATGATATTCAAACTGGGGAGGGGGGGGCGCTTGATGGGGACGCTTCATGGGGACGTGATGAGGACGCTTCAAGCTAAAATATACCATTGGATTGGAGAAAACTCTGATCTGATGGTATAAAAGGGACTCCAGACTTTACATTGAAAGTCAATGGGGACGGATCCGTTTGAAATGGCACCATATTGTGTCAACGTCAAACGGATCCGTCCCCATTGACTTGCATTGTAATTCAGGACGGATCTGTTTGGCTCTGCACGGCCAGGCGGACACCAAAACGACTTTTTTTTATGTCCGTGGATCCTCCAAAAATCAAGGAAGACCCACGGACGAAAAAACGGTCACGGATCACGGACCTACAGACCCCGTTTTTGTGGACCGTGATAAAATACTGTCGTGTGCATGAGGCCTTTGTCAGTGTGAAATTTAAGGTAGAGATACATCCATCATTTTCTGAGGTTTGAAAAACACACTCTTTTGACAAAAAACACTATTTTCAGGCCTTGCAGAATCAGCACGTGGGAAATTACAGGCTTATATACTGCTGTCAAGTTCAATTTTTAAACAAACACTTATTTGGGCACAAAAATTTTAGTTGGCAGCCTTTGATGCAGATGTCATTGTGAGATACACCCTTAATACATTTGGGTTACATTCAGAGATTTTAAATACCGCCATTTGGTGCACCATTATTGAGTTCAGGCCTACAGAGGTTCTGAGATATCCCCCTACATACAGGGGTTTGAATCAGGCATTTGAAATACAGCCATTTGAAATACAGCCATTTTGTGCAAAGATATATTTACTGCAGGCCTACACTAGTTCAGGGCCTGTGAGATACTACCTCTACATATAGGGGTTCGAATTAGGCATTTGAATTACAGCCATTTGAAATACAGCAATTTTGTGCAAAGATATATTTACTTCAGGCCTACAGAGGTTCTGAGATATCCCCCTACATACAGGGGTTTGAATCAGGCATTTGAAATACAGCCATTTTAAAATACAGCCATTTTGTGCAAAGATATATTTAATTCAGGCTTACACTGGTTCAGACCGTGTGAGATACCCCCCTACATACAGGGGTTTGAAACAGCCATTTGAAATACAGCCATTTTGTGCAAAGATATATTTACTGCAGGACTACACTGGTTCAGGGCCTGTGAGATACTACCTCTACATACAGGGGTTTGAATTAGGCATTTGAAATACAGCCATTTTGTGCAAAGATTTATTTACTGCAGGCCTACACTGGTTCAGGGCCTGTGAGATACTACCTCTACATATAGGGGTTCGAATTAGGCATTTGAAATACAGCCATTTGAAATACAACAATTTTGTGCAAAGATATATTTACTTCAGGCCTACAGAGGTTCAGGCCCTCTGAGATACCACCTCTACATACAGGGGTTTGAATCAGGCATTTGAAATACAGCCATTTTGTGCAAATATATATTTACTTCAAGCCTACACTGGTTCAGACCGTGAGAGATACCCCCCTACATACAGGGGTTTGAATCTGGCATTTGAAATCCTAAAGATCCTAAATTAAGAAATATGAGGAGAGCGTCAAATATGGGACATGGCCCAGGTCATGTTGCTGCTGGTGTAGCTCCTGTTGCAGGGAGAGGACATGGTCGATCTGTGCCAGCTACACACACAAGTGAAACCCCTTCCTCAGGTGCCAGTAGGCGACAAAACCTAAAGCGGTATTTGGTCGGGCCTAATGCTGCTCTACGAATGGTTAGGCCTGAACAAGTACAGGCGATGGTAGATTGAGGACAGTGGATCCAGTTCTTTCACATTGTCTCCCACCCAGTCTCCTGCTGAAAGACCACAGTTGGCACCTGCAGCCCATGTCCATCAGTCTTTCACCTCACCCCCTTGCAAATCAGCCAAGCAGTCTGAGCCCCAAGTCATGCAGCAGTCTCTTCTGCTTTTTGATGACTCTGTTAGCAGGGTTTCCCAGGGACATCCACCTAGCCCTGCCCCAGAAGTGGAAGAGATTAAGTGCACCGATGCTTAACCACTTATCTTTGAAGATGGGTACATGGGAGGACCATTGCAGCACGTCTCGGATGATGACAAAACACAGGTGCCAACTGCTGGGGCTATTGAAAGTGTGCAGACTGACAAGGAAGGCAGGGGTGAAGACTAGGTGGAAGATGATGTGGAGGACGATGAGGTCCTCAACCCCACATGGAATCAAGGTCATGCGAGTGACCTATGTAGTTCGGCGGTGGTCGCACAGAGCCACCAGCACAGCAGAAGAGGGAGCAGGGTGCAAAAGGCGAGCGGCCGTCCTCTAGACAGTACGCCTCCTTCTGCCCACCGCAGAAAGGGACCGAGCACACCAAAGCCAGCTCCAAGGAGTTCCCTGGTGTGGCAGTTCTTCAGACAATGTGCTGACGGCAAGACACGAGTGGTTTGCACGCTGTGCAATCAGAGCGTGAAGCAAGGCATAAACGTTCTCAACCCAAGCACAACCTGAATGATCAGGCACTTAAGTGCAAAGAACGAGCTGCAGTGGAATAGACATCTCAAATACCAAGAAAGGTCTCTGGCTCCTCCTGCTTCCTCTTCTGCTGCAGTCGCTGCCTCTTCATCCACCTCTGGAGTGACAGTGCCACCTGGCATCCCGTAAACAGATGATCTGCCAGCAACACCAACACCTGGGTCACCAAGCATCTCCACAATGTCCCACGCAAGTGTTCAGCTCTTCATATCCCAAACACTGGAGATGAAGAGAAAGTACCCCCCTACCCACCCGCGTTCCCTAGCCCTGAATGCCAGCATTTCAAAATTACTGGCATTTGAAATGCTGTCATTCCGTCTGGTGGAGACCGATAGTTTTAAAGGGCTTTTGGCGGTGGCTGTCCCACAGTATGTCGTGCCCAGCCGCCACTACTTTTCAAGGCGAGCCATCCCTTTCCTGCACAACCAAGTAGGGGACAAAATCAGGTGTGCACTGCGCAATGCCATCTGTGGCAAGGTGCACCTGACTACGGATATGTGGACCAGTAAGCACGGTCAGGGCCGTTATACTTCCATAACAGCACACTGAGTAAATGCAGTGGCAGCTGGGCCTGAGGCGGATATCAGTTTGGCGCATGTCCTTCCACCACCGACGATTGCAGGGCGCTTCAGCTTGCCTCCTGTTGCTTCCTCCTCCTACTCTGGTTCCTCATCCTCTACCAGCTCCTCATCTGGTCAGCGTAACACCTTAACCACCAACTTCAGCACAGCCAGGGGTTAACGACAGCAGGCAGTTTTAAAACTTATCTGTTTGGGGGACAAACCACACACCGCTCAGGAGCTGTGGACGGGCCTTGAACAACAGACCGATGAGTGGTTTGTGCCAGTCAGCCTCAAGCCCGGCCTGGTGGTGTGCGATGATGGGCAAAATCTCGTAGCAGCTATAGGACTAGCCGGTTTGACGCACATCCCTTGCCTGGCGCATGTGCTAAATTTGGTGGTACAGATATTCCTTAAAAATTACCCCGACATGTCAGAGCTGCTGCATAAAGTGTGGGCCGTCTGTGCGCGCTTTCAGCGTTCTCACCCTGCTGCTGCTAGCCTGTCAGTGCTGCAGCGCAACTTCGGCTTTCCTGCTCACCGCTTCATAGGCGACATGCCCACAAGGTGGAACTCCACCTTGCACATGCTGGCCAGATTGTGCGAGCAGCAGCAGGCGATAGTGGAGTTTCAGCTGCAGCACGCACGGGTGAGTTGCTTGGCAGAACAGCACCACTTAACCACCAATGACTGGGCCTCCATGCGAGACCTGTGTTCCTTGTTGCGCTGTTTCGAGTACTCCACCAACATGACCAGTGCCGATAACGCTGTTCTCAGCGTTACTATCCCATTTCTAAAAACGTTCCTGGTGATGATGGAAGAGGATGTGGCACAGGAGGAGGAGGATGAGGAGGAAAAGGGATCATTTCATAGGGTTTCCGGCCAGTCATTCCCAAATGGCTCCGAGGGTGGGTTACTGCACCCACAAACCCAAGGTACACAATTTTCCAGTCAGGGCACAGTTCTGGAGGAGGAGGTGGAGGATGAGGATATGCAGGAGGACGAACAATGGTGGAGGATGCGGACACCTGGATGTTCGGGTTCGGCAGGTTCGGCCGAACTTGAAAAAAAAATTCGGGTTCGGGATCCGAACTTGAACCCGAACCCGAACCCCATTGAAGTCAATGGGGACCCAGACTTTTGAGCACTAAAATGGCTGTAAAAGTGTCATGGAAAGAGCTAGAGGGCTGCAAAATATGTTTAAGAGCATGGCAAATGCTCTGCAAACAGATGTGGATAGGGAAATGAATTAAAAAAACATAAAAGACCTTAAAAAAAATAAAAATTAGGAATGATGTATTAGGAATAGGTTGAGGAGGCGGTGAATGGGTGGATGTGGCCGGCGGTCTAGGTGGAAGCGGCGGAGAAGAAGGAATAGGTAGCCAACACAGATGTGTGTTATTTAGCATTTTTACATAGGGGTATCCCTCAAAATATTGGGACATATAAAAAAAAAATTTAATAAGTGCACTTAAGTACAAGGATGGATGGTTGAGGCTGTTAGAACTGTCCATTCTGCACAAGGTACAGACAAGTCCTGAGGAATCCAAGCCTGGTTCATTTTAATGAACGTGAGCTTGTCCACGTTGGCTGTGGACAGACGGCTGCGTCTGTCTGTAATGATGCCTCCTGCCGTGCTAAATACACGTTCAGAGAGTACAGTGGCTGCAGGGCAGGCCAGCACCTCCAAGGCATACAGGGCAAGCTCTGGCCATGTGGACAATTTGGAGACCCAGAAGTTGAATGGGGCAGAACCATCAGTCAGTACGTGTAGTCTTGTGCACAGGTACTGTTCCACCATGTTTTTCAAATGCTGCCTCCTGCTAACACGCTCCATATCAGCCGTTGGGGCCGGTTGTTGCGGCGAGGTGACAAAGCTTCTCCACATGTCGGCCATGCTAACCCTGCCTTCTGAGGTGCTGGCGCTGACACAGCTGCGTTGGGGACCTCTTCCTCTTCCCCTGCCTTTGCCTTGTGCTTCCACTTGTCCCCCGGCGTCAGTCAGGAATGGTCTCAGGAGCGCGTCTACCAGCGTGTGCCTGTAGTCGCGCATCTTCCGATCACGTTCCAGTGAGGGAATTAAGGACGGCACATTTTCTTTGTAACGGGGATCCAGCAGGGTGGCCACCCAGTAGTCAACACTTGTTAAAATGTGGGCAACTCTGCAGTCTTTGCCAGGCACTGCAGCATGTAGTCGCTCATGTGTGCCAGGCTGCCCAGAGGTAAGGACAAGCTGTCCTCTGTGGGAGGCGTATCGTCTGCATCCTCAGTATCCCCCCAGCCACGCACCAATGATGGCCCCGAGCTGCTTTGGATGCCACTCCGCTGTGAACATGCTTCATCGCCATCCTCCTCCTCATCCTCCTCCTCTTCCAGTAGTGGGCCCTGGCTGGACAAATTTGTACCTGGCCTCTGCTGTTGCAAAAATCCTCTTTCTGAGCCACTTCTAAAAGATTAGCCTGAAAGTGTTATCCTCTTCCATAATCACCCTAAGGCCCCTTTCACACGGGCGAGTTTTCCGTGCGGGTGCGATGCGTGCGGTGAACGCATTGCACCCGCACTGAATCCTGACCCATTCATTTCTATGGGGCTGTGCACACGAGCGGTGATTTTCACGCATCACTTATGCGTTGCGTGAAAATCGCAGCATGCTCCTCTTTGTGCGTTTTTCACGTAACGCAGGCCCTATAGAAATGAATGGGGTTGCGTGAAAATCGCATGCATCCGCACGCAAGTGCGGATGCGGTGCGATTTTCACGCATGGGTTCTAGGTGACAGTCTATTCACTGTATTATTTTCCCTTATAACATGGTTATAAGGGAAAATAATAGCATTCTGAATACAGAATGCTTAGTATAATAGTGCTGGAAGGGTTAAAAATAATAAAAAAGTTAACTCACCTTCTCCTCTTGTTCGCGTAGAGGCCGGTCTGTTCTTTAGCTGTGGCTGAAGGACCTTTGATGACGTCAGATCACATGCTCCATCACCATGGTGATGGACCATGTGATTGGAGCATGTGATCTGACATCACCTCAGGTCATTCAGTCCACAGCTAAAGAACAGACCGGGATCTACGCTAACAAGAGGAGAAGGTGAGTTAACTTTTTTATTATTTTTAACCCTTCCAGCACTATTATACTAAGCATTCTGTAGTCAGAATGCTATTATTTTCCCTTATAACCATGTTATAAGGGAAAATAATACAATCTTCAGAACATCAATCCCAAGCCCGAACTTCTGTGAAGAAGTTCGGGTCTGGGTACCAAACATGCGTGATTTTTCTCACGCGAGTGCAAAACGCATTACAATGTTTTGCACTCGCGCGGAAAAATCGCGCATTTTCCCGCAACGCACCCGCCTCTTATCCGGGCAAAAAACATGACGCCCGTGTGAAAGAGGCCTAAGTGTTTTCTCAAGGATACATAGAAGTGGTATTGTAATGATGATAACGGCGTCATCGCCACTGGCCATGTTGGTGGAGTACTCTAAACAGCGCGACAGGGCACACAGGTCTCGCATGGAGGCCCAGTCATTGGTGGTGAAGTGGTGCTGTTCCGCAGTGCGACTCATCCGTGATTGCTGCAGCAGAGACTCCACTATGGCCTGCTGCTGCTCGCACAGTCTCTCCAGCATGTGCAAGGTGGAGTTCCACCTGGTGGGCACGTCGCATATGAGGCGGTGAGCGGGAAGGCCGAAGTTACGCTGTAGAGCAAACAGCCGAGCGGCAGCAGGATGAGAACGCCGGAAGCGCGCACACACGACCCGCACTTTATGCAGCAGCTCAGACATGTCAGTGTAGTTGTGAATGAATTTCTGCACGGGATGTGCGTCAAACCGGCTAGCCCTAGAGCTGCAAAGAGATTTCGCCCATTATCGCACACCACCAGGCCGGGCTTGAGGCTAACTGGCAGCAACCACTCGTCGGTCTGTTGTTCTATACCCCGCCACAACTCCTGCGCGGTGTGGGCCTGTCCCCCAAACACATTAGTTTCAGAATGGCCTGCTGACGTTTACCCCTGGCTGTGCTGAAGTTGGTGGTGAAGGTCTATAGTTGACCGGATAAGGAGGTAGTAAAAGAGGAGGAGGAAGCCGAGTAGGAAGAGGAGGCAACAGAAGGGAAAGAATGATGCCCTGCGATCCTTGACGGCGGAAGGACGTGCGCCATACAACTCTCCGCCTGGGGCCCAGCCGCCACTACTTTTACCCAGTGTGCAGTTAGGGAGATATAGCGTCCCTGGCCGTGCTTACTGGTCCACTTATCTGTGGTTAGGTGGACCTTGCCACAGATGGCATTGCGCAGTGCACACTTGATTTTATCCGATACTTGGTTGTGCAGGGAGGGCACGGCTCTCTTGGAGAAGTAGTGGCGGCAGGGAATGACATACTGTGGGACAGCAAGCGACATAAGCTGTTTGAGGCTGTCCGTTTCCACCAGACTGAATGACAGCATTTTAAAGGGCAGAAGTTTAGAAATGCTGGCATTCAGAGCCAGGGAGAGTGGGTGGCTAGGTGGGCATTTACGCTTTCTCTCAAAGGCTTGTGAGATGGAGAGCTGAACGCTTCCGTGTGACATGGTTGAGATGCTTGGTGACGGAGATGGTGTTGTTGGTGGCACATCCTCTGTTTGCTGGGCGGCAGGTGCCAACATTTCTCCAGAGGCGGAGAAAGAGGTCGAGGCAGCAGATGGGGCCTGAGCTCTTTCTTGGTTTTAAAGGTGCTTACTCCACTGCAGCCCGTGTCTCGCATGTAGATGCCTGGTCATGCAGGTTGTGCTAAGGTTCAGAACGTTAATGCCTCGCTTCAGGCTCTGATGGCACAGCGTGCAAACCACTCGGGTCTTGTCGTCAGCACATTGTGTGAAGAAGTGCCATGCCAGGGAACTCCTTGAAGCTGCCTTTGGTGTGCTCGGTCCCTGTTGACGATGGCCAGTAGCAGGCCAAATGTTTTGGCGACGGCTGCTCTGCTTTTGCACCCTGCTCCCGCTTTTGCTACGTTGTTGGCTCTTTCTCACCACTGCCTCTTCCTCCGAAAGTCAGTGGCACGACCTTCATTCCATGTGGGGTCTAGGACCTCATCGTCCCCTGCATCGTCTTCCACCCAGTCTTCTTCCCTGACGTCCTTTTTGGTCTGCACACTGCAGAAAGACGCAGCAGTTGGCACCTGTGTTTCGTCATCATCAGAGATGTCTTAAGTTGGAATTCCCATGTCCTCATCAGTGGTTGTGCGTCAGTGCATTCTATGTCTTCCACCCCTGGGGAAGGGCTAGGTGGATGCCCTTGGGAAACCCTGCCAGTAGAGTCTTCAAACAGCATAAGAGACTGCTGCATTACTTGAGGCTCAGACAGGTTCCCCGATATGCACGGGGGTGATGTGACAAACTGATGGGCATGGGTTTCAGCAGGCACCTGTGCGCTTTCTGTAGAAGACTGGGTGGGAGATAATGTGAACGTGCTGGATCCACTGTCGGCCACCCAGTTGACTAGCGCCTGTACTTGCTCAGGCCTTACCATCCTTAGAACGGCATTAGGCCAGACCAAATATCGCTGTAGATTCTGGCGGCTACTGGGACCTGAGGTAGTAGGTACAGTAGGATGTGTAGCTGTGGCAAAACGGCCACGTCCTCTCCCTGCACCAGAGGCTCCACCAACACCACGACCATGACCGCGTCCCTTATTAGATGTTTGCCTCATAGTTAACGTTTACAAAGCAAAGTAAAAAGTGGTTAAGTCTGTTAAAAAGAATTAACCGCCAATAAAAACCCTGATGTAGGGTATTGCACAATTATAATTTTTTTTAACTCTATATGACAGCGGTATTTGTGGCCTAAATGTTACACTCACTTATACACGTGTACTCCCAGATGTGCAGTATATCAGAGGCTTTTTTCACCCCAGTATACCAAAGCCGTATTTCTGGCCTAAATGTGACAGTCAGTTATGCTTGTCTAATCCTAGATGTGCAGTATATTAGAGGGGTTTTTCGCCCCAGTAACCAAAAAGCCGTATTTCTGGCCTAAATGTGAAACTTACTTATGCACGTCTTATTCCAGATGTGCAGTATATAAGAGTTTTTTTTCACCCCTTTAACCAAAAAGCTGTATTTCTGGCCTATATGTGACACTCACTAATGCAAGTCTTATCCCAGACGTGCAGTATATTAGAGTTTTCTTCACCCCAGTAACCAAAAAGCCATATTTCTGGCCTAAATGTGAGAGTCACTTATGCACGTGTAATCCCAGATGTCCAATATATTAGAGGGTTTTTTAACCACAGTATGCCAAAGCCGTATTTATGGCATAAATGTGACAATAACTTATGCATGTGTAATCCCAGATGTGCAGTATATTAGAGGGTTTTTTTCACCAAATTATGCCAAAGCTGTATTTATGGCCAAAATGTGAGAGTCACTTATGCATGCCTAATTCTAGATGTGCAGTATATTAGAGGGTTTTTTCACCCCAGTAACCAAAAAGCCATATTTCTGGCCTAAATGTGACAGTCAATTATGCTTGTCTAATCCCAGATGTGCAGTATATTAGAGGTTTTTTTTCACCCCAGTAAGCAAAAAGATGTATTTCTGGCCTAAATCTAACAGTCACTTATGCACGTGTAATCCCAGATATGCAGTATATTAAAGGGATTTTTCACCCCAGAAACAAAAAAGCCGTATTTCTGAAATAAATGTGACAGTCAATTATGCTTGTCTAATCCCAGATGTGCAGTATATTAGAGGGTTTTTTTCACCCCAGTAAGCAAAAAGATGTATTTCTGGCCTAAATCTAACAGTCACTTATGCACGTCTTATCCCAGATATGCAGTATATTAAAGGGATTTTTCACCCCAAAAACCAAAAAGCCGTATTTCTGGCCTAAATGTGACAATCACTTATGCATGTGTAATCCCAAATGTGCAGTATATTAGAGGGTTTTTTCACTCCAGTAACCAAAATGCCGTATTTCTGGCCTAAATGTGACAGTCGCTTATGCACGTGTAATCCCAGATGTGCAGTAAATTAGAGTTTTTTTTCACCACAGTATGCTAAAGTCATATTTCTGGCCAAAATGTGACACTCACTTATGCTTTTCTTATCCCAGATGTGCAGTATATTAGCGGGTCTTTTCACCCCAGTAAACAAAAAGCCATATTTCTGGCCTAAATGTGACACTCACTTACGCTTGTCTAATCCCAGATGTGCAGTATATTAGAGGGTTTTTTCACCACAGTAACAAAAAAGCCGTTTTTTTTGGCTCTAAATGTGACAGTCAATTATGCATGTGTAATCCCAGATGTGCAATATATTAGAGGATTTTTTCATCACATTATGCCAAAACCGTATTTCTGGCCTAAATGTGACAGTCACTTATGCATGTCTAATTCTAGATGTGCAGTATATTAGAGGGTTTTTTCACCCCAGTAACCAAAAAGCCGTATTTCTGTCCGAAATGTGACAGTCAATTATGCTTGTCTAATCCCAGATGTGCAGTATATTAGGTTTTTTTTTCACCCCAGTGAGCAAAATGATGTATTTCTGGCCTAAATCTAACAGTCACTTATGCACGTCTTATCCCAGATATGCAGTATATTAAAGTTTTTTTTCACCCCAGAAACCAAAAAGCCGTATTTCTGGCCTAAATCTGACAATCACTTATGCACGTGTAATCCCAGATGTGCAATATATTAGAGGGTTTTTTCACCCCAGTAAGCAAAAGATGTATTTCTGGCCTAAAAGTGACACTCACTTATGCACGTGTAATCTCAGATGTGCAGCATATTAGAGGATTTTTTCACCCCAGTAACCAAAAAGCTGCATTTCTGGCCAGAATGTGACAGTCACTTATGCAAGTGTAATCCCAGATATGCAATGTATTAGAGGGTTTTTTCACTCCAGTAACCAAAAAGTAGTATTTCTGGCCTAAATGTGACTCTCACTTATGCCAGGGTAATCCCAGATGTGCAGTATATTAGAGGATTTTTTCACCACAGTATGCCAAAACCGTATTTCTGGCCTAAATGTGACACTCACTTATGCATGTGTAATCCCAGATGTGCAATATATTAGAGGCTTTTTTCACCAAATTATGCCAAAGCCGTTTTTATGGCCAAAATGTGACTCTCACTTATGCATGTTTAATTCCAGATGTGCAGTATATTAGAGGGTTTTTTCACCCCAGAAACCAAAAAGCCACATTTCTGGCCTAAATGTGACAATTACTTATGCACGTGTAATCCCAGATGTGCAATATATTAGAGGGTTTTTTCACCCCAGTAAGCAAAAAGATGTATTTCTGGCCTAAAAGTGACACTCACTTATGCACGTGTAATCCCAGATGTGCAGTCTATTAGAGGGCTATTTCAACACAGAAACCAAAAAGCCATATTTCTGGCCTAAATGTGACTCTCACTTATGCATGTCTTATCCCAGATGTGCAGTATATCAGAGTTTTTTTCACCCCAGAAACCAAAAAGCTGTATTTCTCGCCTAAATGTGACAATCACTTATGCATGTGTAATCTCAGATGTGCAGTATATTAGAGGTTTTTTTCTGCCTAGTAAACAAAAAGCCCTATTTCTGGCCTAAATGTGACTCTCACTTATGCATGTCTTATCCCAGATGTGCAGTATATCATAGGTTTTTTCACCCCAGAAACCAAAAAGCCATATTTCTGGCCTAAATTAGACAATCACTTATGCATGTGTAATCTCAGATGTGCAGTATATTAGAGGGTTTTTTCTGCCCAGTAACCAAAAAGCCGTATTTCTGGCCTAAATGTGACAGTCACTTATTCACGTGTAATCCCAGATATGCAATATATTAGAGTGTTTTTTTCACCACAGTATGCCAAAGCCGTATTTCTGGCCTAAATGTGACACTTACTTATACACGTCTTATCCCAGATATGCAGTATATTAGAGGGTTTTTTCACCCCAGTGACCAAAAAGCCATATGTCTGGCCTAAATATGACAGTCACTTATGCATGTCTTATCCCAGATGTGCAATATATTAGAGGGTTTTTTCACCCCAGTAACCAAAAAGCCGTATATTTGGCCAAAATGTGACAGTCACTTATGCACGTGTAATCCCAGATATGCAATATATTAGAGGGTTTTTTCACCCCAGTAACCAAAAAGCAGTATTTCTGGCCTAAATGTGACAGTCACTTATGCACGTATAATCCCAGATATGCAATATATTAGAGTGTTTTTTCACCACAGTATGCCAAAGCCGTATTTCTGGCCAAAATGTAACACATACTTATACTTGTCTTATCCCAGATGTGCAGTATATTACAGGGTTTTTATACCCCAGTAACCAAAAAGCTGTATTTCTGGCCTAAATGTGACAGTCAATTAAGCACGTGTAATCCCAGATTTGCAATATATTAGAGGCTTTTTTCACCACAGTATGCCAAAGAAGTATTTCTGGCCTAAATCTGACTCTCACTTATGCATGTGTTATCCCAGATGTGCAGTATATTAGAGTTTTTTTTTCACCCCAGTAACCAAAAAGCTGTATTTCTGGCCTAAATTTGACAATAACTTATGCATGTGTAATCCCAGATATGCAGTATATTAGAGAGTTTTTTTCACCCCAGTAACCAAAAAGCCGTATTTCTGGCCTAAATGTGACAATCACTTATGCTTGTTTAATCCCAGATGTGCAGTATATTAAAGTTTTTTTTCACCCCAGTAACCAAAAAGCTGTATTTCTGGCCTAAGTTTGACAATAACTTATGCATGTGTAATCCCAGATATGCAGTATATTAGAGGGTTTTTTCACCCTAGTAACCAAAAAGCCGTATTTCTGGCCTAAATGTGACAATCACCTATGCTTGTTTAATCCCAGATGTGCAGTATATTAGAGTTTTTTTTCACCCCAGTAACCAAAAAGCTGTATTTCTGGCCTAAATTTGACAATAACTTATGTATGTGTAATCCCAGATGTGCAGTATATTAGAGGGTTTTTTCACCCCAGTAACCAAAATGCTGTATTTCTTGTCAAATTGTGAAAATCACTTATGCAAGGGTAATCCCAGATGTGCAGGATATGAGAGGATTTTTTCACCACAGTAACCAAAATGCAGTATTTCTGGCCAAAATGTGACAGTCAGTTATGCACGTGTAATCCCAGATATGCAATATATTAGAGGTCTTTTTTTACCACAGTATGCCAAAGCTGTATTTCTGGCCTCGCTTATACACGTCTTATCCCAGATATGCAGTATATTAGAGGGTTTTTTCACCCCAGTAACCAAAAAGCCATATTTCTGGCCAAAATATGACAGTCATTTATGCATGTCTTATCCCAGATGTGCAGTATATTAGAGGATTTTTTCACCACAGTAACCAAAAAAACGTATTTCTGGCCAAAATGTGACAGTCATTATGCACGTGTAATCCCAGATATGCAATATATTAGAGGCTTTTTTCACCACACTATGCCAAAGCGGTATTTCTGGCCTAAATATGATACTCACTTATGCACGTCTTATCCCAAATGTGCAGTATATTAGAGGGTTTTTTCACCCCAGTAAGCAAAAAGATGTATTTCTGGCCTAAATGTGACACTCACTTATGCATGTGTAATCCCAGATGCGCAGTATATTAGAGGGTTTTTTCATCGCAGTAACCAAAAAGCCGTATTTCTGGCCTAGATGTGACAGTCACTTATGCTTGTCTAATCCCAGATGTGCAGTATATTAGAGGGTTTTTTCACCCCAGAAAACAAAAAGTCATATTTCTGGCCTAAATGTGACAGTCACTTATGCTTTTCTAATCCCAGGTGTGCAGTATATTAGAGTTTTTCCACCCCAGTAACCAAAAAGCCGTATTTCTGGCCTAAATGTGACTCTCACTTATGCATGTCTTATCCCAGATGTGCAGTATATTAGAGGGTTTTTCCACCCTAGTAACCAAAAAGCCGTATTTCTGGCCTAAATGTGACACTCACTTATGCACATCTTATCCCAGATGTGCAGAATAAATTAGAGTGTTTTTTTAACCCCAGTAACACAAAAGCCGTATTTGTGGCCTCAATGTGACAGTCACTTATGCACTTGTAATCCCAGATGTGCAATATATTAGAGGCTTTTTTCACCACAGTATACCAAAGCCACATTTCTGGCCTAAATGTGATAATCACTTATGCACGTGTAATCCCAGATGTTCAGTATATTAGAGGGGTTTTTCACCCCAGAAAACAAAAAGTCGTATTTCTGGCCTAAATGTGACAGTCACTTATGCTTTTCTAATCCCAGGTGTGCAGTATATTAGAGAGTTTTTCCACCCCAGTAACCAAAAAGCCGTATTTCTGGCCTAAATGTGACTCTCACTTATGCATGTCTTATCCCAGATGTGCAGTATATTAGAGGGTTTTTCCACCCTAGTAACCAAAAAGCCGTATTTCTGGCCTAAATGTGACACTCACTTATGCACATCTTATCCCAGATGTGCAGAATAAATTAGAGTGTTTTTTTAACCCCAGTAACACAAAAGCCGTATTTGTGGCCTCAATGTGACAGTCACTTATGCACGTGTAATCCCAGATGTTCAGTATATTAGAGGGGTTTTTCACCCTAGTAACCAAAAAGCCGTATTTCTGGCCTAAATGTGACAATCACCTATGCTTGTTTAATCCCAGATGTGCAGTATATTAGAGTTTTTTTTCACCCCAGTAACCAAAAAGCTGTATTTCTGGCCTAAATTTGACAATAACTTATGTATGTGTAATCCCAGATGTGCAGTATATTAGAGGGTTTTTTCACCCCAGTAACCAAAATGCTGTATTTCTTGTCAAATTGTGAAAATCACTTATGCAAGGGTAATCCCAGATGTGCAGGATATGAGAGGATTTTTTCACCACAGTAACCAAAATGCCGTATTTCTGGCCAAAATGTGACAGTCAGTTATGCACGTGTAATCCCAGATATGCAATATATTAGAGGTCTTTTTTTACCACAGTATGCCAAAGCTGTATTTCTGGCCTAAATGTGACACTCGCTTATACACGTCTTATCCCAGATATGCAGTATATTAGAGGGTTTTTTCACCCCAGTAACCAAAAAGCCATATTTCTGGCCAAAATATGACAGTCATTTATGCATGTCTTATCCCAGATGTGCAGTATATTAGAGGATTTTTTCACCACAGTAACCAAAAAAACGTATTTCTGGCCAAAATGTGACAGTCATTATGCACGTGTAATCCCAGATATGCAATATATTAGAGGCTTTTTTCACCACACTATGCCAAAGCGGTATTTCTGGCCTAAATATGATACTCACTTATGCACGTCTTATCCCAAATGTGCAGTATATTAGAGGGTTTTTTCACCCCAGTAAGCAAAAAGATGTATTTCTGGCCTAAATGTGACACTCACTTATGCATGTGTAATCCCAGATGCGCAGTATATTAGAGGGTTTTTTCATCGCAGTAACCAAAAAGCCGTATTTCTGGCCTAGATGTGACAGTCACTTATGCTTGTCTAATCCCAGATGTGCAGTATATTAGAGGGTTTTTTCACCCCAGAAAACAAAAAGTCATATTTCTGGCCTAAATGTGACAGTCACTTATGCTTTTCTAATCCCAGGTGTGCAGTATATTAGAGTTTTTCCACCCCAGTAACCAAAAAGCCGTATTTCTGGCCTAAATGTGACTCTCACTTATGCATGTCTTATCCCAGATGTGCAGTATATTAGAGGGTTTTTCCACCCTAGTAACCAAAAAGCCGTATTTCTGGCCTAAATGTGACACTCACTTATGCACATCTTATCCCAGATGTGCAGAATAAATTAGAGTGTTTTTTTAACCCCAGTAACACAAAAGCCGTATTTGTGGCCTCAATGTGACAGTCACTTATGCACTTGTAATCCCAGATGTGCAATATATTAGAGGCTTTTTTCACCACAGTATACCAAAGCCACATTTCTGGCCTAAATGTGATAATCACTTATGCACGTGTAATCCCAGATGTTCAGTATATTAGAGGGGTTTTTCACCCCAGAAAACAAAAAGTCGTATTTCTGGCCTAAATGTGACAGTCACTTATGCTTTTCTAATCCCAGGTGTGCAGTATATTAGAGAGTTTTTCCACCCCAGTAACCAAAAAGCCGTATTTCTGGCCTAAATGTGACTCTCACTTATGCATGTCTTATCCCAGATGTGCAGTATATTAGAGGGTTTTTCCACCCTAGTAACCAAAAAGCCGTATTTCTGGCCTAAATGTGACACTCACTTATGCACATCTTATCCCAGATGTGCAGAATAAATTAGAGTGTTTTTTTAACCCCAGTAACACAAAAGCCGTATTTGTGGCCTCAATGTGACAGTCACTTATGCACGTGTAATCCCAGATGTTCAGTATATTAGAGGGGTTTTTCACCCTAGTAACCAAAAAGCCGTATTTCTGGCCTAAATGTGACAATCACCTATGCTTGTTTAATCCCAGATGTGCAGTATATTAGAGTTTTTTTTCACCCCAGTAACCAAAAAGCTGTATTTCTGGCCTAAATTTGACAATAACTTATGTATGTGTAATCCCAGATGTGCAGTATATTAGAGGGTTTTTTCACCCCAGTAACCAAAATGCTGTATTTCTTGTCAAATTGTGAAAATCACTTATGCAAGGGTAATCCCAGATGTGCAGGATATGAGAGGATTTTTTCACCACAGTAACCAAAATGCCGTATTTCTGGCCAAAATGTGACAGTCAGTTATGCACGTGTAATCCCAGATATGCAATATATTAGAGGTCTTTTTTTACCACAGTATGCCAAAGCTGTATTTCTGGCCTAAATGTGACACTCGCTTATACACGTCTTATCCCAGATATGCAGTATATTAGAGGGTTTTTTCACCCCAGTAACCAAAAAGCCATATTTCTGGCCAAAATATGACAGTCATTTATGCATGTCTTATCCCAGATGTGCAGTATATTAGAGGATTTTTTCACCACAGTAACCAAAAAAACGTATTTCTGGCCAAAATGTGACAGTCATTATGCACGTGTAATCCCAGATATGCAATATATTATAGGCTTTTTTCACCACACTATGCCAAAGCGGTATTTCTGGCCTAAATATGATACTCACTTATGCACGTCTTATCCCAAATGTGCAGTATATTAGAGGGTTTTTTCACCCCAGTAAGCAAAAAGATGTATTTCTGGCCTAAATGTGACACTCACTTATGCATGTGTAATCCCAGATGCGCAGTATATTAGAGGGTTTTTTCATCGCAGTAACCAAAAAGCCGTATTTCTGGCCTAGATGTGACAGTCACTTATGCTTGTCTAATCCCAGATGTGCAGTATATTAGAGGGTTTTTTCACCCCAGAAAACAAAAAGTCATATTTCTGGCCTAAATGTGACAGTCACTTATGCTTTTCTAATCCCAGGTGTGCAGTATATTAGAGAGTTTTTCCACCCCAGTAACCAAAAAGCCGTATTTCTGGCCTAAATGTGACTCTCACTTATGCATGTCTTATCCCAGATGTGCAGTATATTAGAGGGTTTTTCCACCCTAGTAACCAAAAAGCCGTATTTCTGGCCTAAATGTGACACTCACTTATGCACATCTTATCCCAGATGTGCAGAATAAATTAGAGTGTTTTTTTAACCCCAGTAACACAAAAGCCGTATTTGTGGCCTCAATGTGACAGTCACTTATGCACTTGTAATCCCAGATGTGCAATATATTAGAGGCTTTTTTCACCACAGTATACCAAAGCCACATTTCTGGCCTAAATGTGATAATCACTTATGCACGTGTAATCCCAGATGTTCAGTATATTAGAGGGGTTTTTCACCCCAGAAAACAAAAAGTCGTATTTCTGGCCTAAATGTGACAGTCACTTATGCTTTTCTAATCCCAGGTGTGCAGTATATTAGAGAGTTTTTCCACCCCAGTAACCAAAAAGCCGTTTTTCTGGCCTAAATGTGACTCTCACTTATGCATGTCTTATCCCAGATGTGCAGTATATTAGAGGGTTTTTACACCCTAGTAACCAAAAAGCCGTATTTCTGGCCTAAATGTGACACTCACTTATGCACATCTTATCCCAGATGTGCAGAATAAATTAGAGTGTTTTTTTAACCCCAGTAACACAAAAGCCGTATTTGTGGCCTCAATGTGACAGTCACTTATGCACGTGTAATCCCAGATGTTCAGTATATTAGAGGGGTTTTTCACCCCAGTAACCAAAAAGCCGTATTTCTGGCCAAAATGTGACAGTCACTCATGCTTGTCTAATCTTAGATGTGCAGTATATTAGAGTTTTTTCTTCACCCCAGTAACCAAAAAGCCATATTTCTGGCCAAAATGTGACACTTACTTATGCACGTGTAATCCCAGATTTGCAGTATATCAGAGGCTTTTTTCACCCCAGTATGCCAAAGCCGTATTTCTGGCCTAAATGTGACAATCACTTATGCACACGTGTAATCCCAGATGTGCAGTATATCAGAGGCTTTTTTCACCCCAGTATGCCAAAGCCTTATTTCTGGCCTAAATGTGACAATCACTTATGCACGTGTAATCCCATATGTGTACTATATTTAACAGATGTATTTTTTTAACCCCAGTAAGCAAAAAGCTGTATTTCTGGACTTGCAGACATTCAGATAGCCTGTGCTGTTGCGCTATCATTGCATAAAATGGCTGCCGATTATGTATTGATATTGACTAACTGAAGAAAAAAAGTTTGTTTTCAGTAGTAGTTTGCTCAGTGCAGGCTTAAAAAAATTGTGCACTGCACCCACAAAACACATTTGCTGTAGATCGCTGAGAACAAAAAATCTTTCTTGATAAGATTTCTCCCTGATCTCTCCCTCACAAAACCTGCAGCCTCTCCCTACACTAATCCGAGCAGAGTAACAAGCGGCGCTCCGTGACTCCAGCTTAAATAGAGGCTGGGCCACATGCTGCAGTTGGCCAATCACAGTAGTAGCCACATAGTAGGCATGGCTGTGATGGCCTTTTGGGGCAAGTAGTATGACGCTTGTTGATTGGCTGCTTTGCACCCTTTCACAAAGCGCCATAAAAATCACCGAACACGAACTTTTACGCAAATGTTCGGGTTCGGGTCCGGGTGCCAAAATCCCTAAAGTTCGGTACGAACCCGAACTTTACAGTTTGGGTTCGCTCAACTCTAAACATAACCCTTTACCTCTGACTAATGATTTTATGTTTTTTTTTTTATTAGTGACTTATCTGACCAAGGTCCGAAGTGACCAAAACGTCAAGACTTGGAGTCACAAAATAGGCATTCTTCCGCAATTATTTATGTATTCATTGGAGGATATGTCACAATAAAATGATTTTTATTTTCAAGATAACCCTAAATATGCGGTGGTATCTCTCTTACTATTGTTTGCCTGGATAACATCAACTCCACTGAAGCACCTTAAAGATTCGACAACGAGTGCAATCCCATCAATTTACTTTGTGGGATTCAGGTGTGTGTTTTTACTGGGACTGTATTCATGTTTGCAAGGAATTTTCCCATTTAACAATGTTCATCACCTATCTACAGGAAAGTTAATAAGTGTATGATTGCTGGTGATTAGCTACGTTCACATATGTCAGGTTCCCTGCTAATCATGAGAACAGAGCTCCCAGAGTCTTCACGGTGCATGGAAGTGGTAGTGCACTTACTTGACCGCCACTCCATTCACTGTCTATGGAACTGTCTTGTAGAGTACTCAGTTACTTCACTTAAAGTACTTTCACATTAGCATTATTCTTTTCTGGCATTGAGTTCTGTCCTAGGGGCACAATACCGGAAAAGAACTGATTAGTTTTATCCTAATACATTTTGAATGCAGAGCAATCCGTTCAGGGTGCATCAGGATGTCTTCAGTTCAGTCTTTTTGCCTTTTCAGGATGGAGATAATACCACAGCATGCGTCCAAAATTCCGGATCCAGCATTTTTTCCCATTGAAATGCATCAATGCCGGATCTGGCTCCAAGTGTTCCGGCAAAAAGAATTTGTTTTTGCGGTCTGCGCATGCTCAGACCGCAAAAAAAATTGAAAAAAATAAATGTCGAATGCGTTTTTCCGGATGACACCAGAGAGACGGATCCAAGATTTCAATGCATTTGTCAGACGGATCAGGATCCTGATCCATCTGACAAATGCCATCAGTTTGCATGCATTTTTCCGACGGAACTGCCTGCCGGAATCCTCTGCCGCAAGCGTGAAAGTACCCTTAGTCTCCTAGAAGTGAATGTCCCATAAGTGCTCTACTGCTCCATTCAAATGGGGGACTCAGGGACCCTTATTCTTGTGATCATACATACAGTTGCAAGAAAAAGTATGTGAACCCTTTGGAATGAAATGGATTTCTGCCCAAATTGGTCATAAAATGTGATCTGATCTTCATCTAAGTCACAACAATAGACAATCACAGTCTGCTTAAACTAATAGCACACAAAGAATTAAATGTTACCATGTTTTTATTGAACACACTATGTAAACATTCACAGTGAAGGTGGAAAAAGTATGTGAACCCCTAGACTAATGACATCTCCAAGAGCTAATTGGAGTGAGGTGTCAGCCAACTGGAGTCCAATCAATGAGATGACATTGGAGGTGTTGGTTACAGCTGCCCTATAAAAAACACACACCAGTTCTGGGTTTGCTTTTCACAAGAAGCATTGCCTAATGTGAATGATGCCTCGCACAAAAGAGCTCTCTGTTGTTGTGAATTAGATGAAGATCAGATCACATTTTATGACCAATTTGTGCAGAAATACAGTACAGACCAAAAGTTTGGACACACCTTCTCATTCAAAGAGTTTTCTTTATTTTCATGACTATGAAGGCATCAAAACTATGAATTAACACATGTGGAATTATATGCATAACAAACAAGTGTGAAACAACTGAAAATATGTTATATTCTAGGTTCTTCAAAGTAGCCACCTTTTGCTTTTATTACTGCTTTGCACACTCTTGGCATTCTCTCGATGAGCTTCAAGAGGTAGTCACCTGAAATGGTCTTCCAACAGTCTTGAAGGAGTTTCCAGAGATGCTTAGCACTTGTTGGCCCTTTTGCCTTCACTCTGTGGACCAGCTCACCCCAAACCATCTTGATTGGGTTCAGGTCCAGTGACTGTGGAGGCCAGGTCATCTGGCGCAGCACCCCATCACTCTCCTTCATGGTCAAATAGCCCTTACTTCCAAAGTTTTCCCAATTTTTCGGCTGACTGACTGACCTTCATTTCTTAAAGTAATGATGGCCACTCGTTTTTCTTTACTTAGCTGCTTTTTTCTTGCCATAATACAAATTCTAACAGTCTATTCAGTAGGACTATAAGCTGTGTATCCACCTGACTTCTCCTCAACGCAACTGATGGTCCCATCCCCATTTATAAGGCAATAAATCCAACTTATTAAACCTGACAGGGCACACCTGTGAAGTGAAAACCATTTCAGGTGACTACCTCTTAAAGCTCAGCAAGAGAATGCCAAGAGTGTGCAAAGCAGTAATCAAAGCAAAAGGTGGCTACTTTGAAGAGCCTAGAATATGACATATTTTCACTTGTTTCACAGTTTTTGTTATGTATATAATTCCACATGTGTTAATTCATAGTTTTGATGCCTTCAGTGTGAATCTACAATTTTCATAGTCATGATAATAAAGAAAACTCTTTAAATGAGATGGTGTGTCCAAACTTTTGGTCTGTACTGTACATATTATTCCAAAGGGTTCACATACTTTTTCTTGCAACCGTATATCACCACACTTCTGGAAAAGAGAGATATATGTAATTAATAGGACTCCCCATCTTGTTTTATGATAAGTCAAGCCCCATATCCTGACAGAATACAGCCTGTAACCAACAGCCTATATTTTGCTGAGGATTTGTAAGGCAAATGTTGGAAATTTGAATTTGTTGTTGCTGTTTTTCTGTTTTATCAGAACCCCTACTATCAACACTTCTGATGACAAGTGGATATACTTGTAAACTATTTATGCAGTTTCCTTAAATATTAGTGTGTATGAACCTACCTTAAAGTGTAACTGTCATTTTTATTTTATTTTGCTAGTTAAATGTGTAGGGCAAATGATGAGATACTAGACCCCACATGGAATCAAGTTCATGCGAGTGACCTGTCTAGTTTGGAGGAAGAGGCGGCGGTCGCACAGAGGCACCAGCACAGCAAAAGAGGGAGCAGGGTGCAAAAGCGTCTGTTACATTCTTGGGTCATATTTTAAAATTTTTGCCGTGAATAAACCCCTGCTTTGTATAGGTGACAGGAACCTAAATTTAAAAAAATCATCTGTTACATTCTCAGGTGACATTTTACCATTTTTGCCATATGCAAGCCCCTGCTTTGCATAGTTGACAGAAATTTTTAAAATTAATCTGTTCCATTGGTGGGTGACATTAACCAATCTTTGCAGATGAAAAAACCCTGCTCTGCATAGGTGACAGGGACTTAAATTTCAAAAATTTGTCTTCAATTGACAAGCGCCACCTCCTTTCATTCGATCCTTCCCCTTTAACAACTTGTCCCATATTTCCACTCAATCACATTTCAGCCTTTGACCTCCCTTGGTTGTGGTATCCCTTTCTCATGCTCCCTCTTTAGCGTGGAACCCTGATTCGCCGCTAACCGTGATTAACATGGTAGGTGCAGAAAAGAACATCGAAAGGTGATAGAGAAGATATCCAATTGGATAGTGGACATCACAGGAACGTGCGATCAGGCAGAAGTTATCTAGGGTCAACAAAGTGGCAGCAGGGCCTCTACTGTCTAACGTTTCCAAATTCAAAATACCCCAGTGAAAATCCCTGTAATTTTTTATTAATCATTACAATAACAGGGCATCTTAAGAGTCCTGTATTGTTATTTATCGTCACTACCTCCCTGAGTCGGGAGTGGGTAATTGCCGTGCGCCCCCTCCTTAACTTGGAAGCTTCGGCTTCAGTAATTTGCCCCACATTTCCGCTCGATCAAATTTAATTTCATCCATTAACCTACCTTGGATGTGATATCCATTTCTCAGGCTACCTCTCCGACCTGGAACCCTGATTCCCCGCTACCTGTGATCACCATGGTAGGCGCAAAGTTGATAGAGAAGATATCCAATTGGATCGTGGACGTCACGGGGACGTGCAGCATGGTTGAGCAGTATGTGTGCACACGCCTAAATGTACTGACTGATGGGTCTGTCCCCTTCAACTTCTGGGTCTCCAAATTGGGCACATGGCCTGAGCTTGCCCTTTATGCCTTGGAGGTGCTGGCCAGCCAGTGTATTGTCTGAACGTTTGTTTAGCACGGCTGGGGGGGGGGGGGGTATCACAGGTTTTATTTCCCAATGTTTTGGAGCGTACCTTAATTTAAACAAAAAAATTAATAAATTAAAACCAGAAACCAGTGTTGGCCAACTCCTCCTCCTCCACCGCCGCTTCCACCTACACCGCCACATCCACTGCCTCCTCAACCTTCTACTCCATATAGAACCTCCTCCTCCTAGATCAAGATAAAAAAATTTTTATTTTTACTTATTTTATGTTATTTTAAGTGATTTCCCTATCCACATTTGCAGAGCACTTGCCATGCTCTTAACAACATTTTGCTGCCATTTGCAGCCCTCTAAACCTTTCCACTACTTTTTCGAGCCATTTTAGTGCTCAAAAGTTCGGGTCCCAATTGACTTCAATGGGGTTCGGGGTCAAGTTCGGGTCCCGAAATTGAACTTTTTTGTGAAGTTCGGACGAACCAGTCGAACCCGAACATCCAGGTGTGCACTCTTTTTTTACTGTTTCTCCTCTGTCTGACATAGCGTGTCATATTATCCTATGGCTACTACCCACCATTTCAAGTATTTTTGGCTACTGCCCATTGCAGCCTCCTCCTTTATGGCTACATGCATACTTGCCTTCTGTTAGCCACTCCCACACCCAGCAACAAGTCCTCAATGCTCATGAGTAGGGATGAGCGAACCCGAACTGTATAGTTCGGGTTCGTACCGAATTTTGGGGTGTCCGTGACACGGACCCGAACCCGGACATTTTCGTAAAAGTCCGGGTTCGGGTTCGGTGTTCGTCGCTTTCTTGGCGCTTTTGTGACGCTTTCTTGGCGCTTTTTGAAAGGCTGCAAAGCAGCCAATCAACAAGCGTCATACTACTTGCCCCAAGAGGCCGTCACAGCCATGCCTACTATTGGCATGGCTGTGATTGGCCAGAGCACCATGTGACCCAGCCTCTATTTAAGCTGGAGTCACATAGCGCTGCCCGTCACTCTGCTCTGATTAGCGTAGGGAGAGGTTGCGGCTGCGACAGTAGGGCGAGATTAGGCAGATTAACTCCTCCAAAGGACTTGATTAATCGATCGATCTGCAGCTGTGCATCATTGAGCTGCTGAAATTCAATTGCTCACTGTTTTTAGGCTGCCCAGACCGTTTGTCAGTCACTTTTTTCTGGGGTGATCGGCGGCCATTTTGTGTCTTGTGGTGCGCCAGCACAAGCTGCGACCAAGTGCATTTAACCCTCAATGGTGTGGTTGTTTTTTGGCTAAAGCCTACATCAGGGTGAAGCTGTCACACCAAGTGCATTTAACCAGCAATAGTCTGTTTATTTTTTGGCCATATACTACATCAGGGGCAAGCTGCGCCTGTCACCAAGTGCATTTAACCCTCAATGGTGTGGTTGTTTTTTGGCTAAAGCCTACATCGGGGTGAATCTGTCACACCAAGTGCATTTAACCAGCAATAGTCTGTTTATTTTTTGGCCATATACTACATCAGGGGCAAGCTGCACCTGTCACCAAGTGCATTTAACCCTCAATGGTGTGGTTGTTTTTTGGCTAAAGCCTACATCAGGGTGAAGCTGTCACACCAAGTGCATTTAACCAGCAATAGTCTGTTTATTTTTTGGCCATATACTACATCAGGGGCAAGCTGCGCCCGTCACCAAGTGCATTTAACCCTCAGTAGTGTGGTTGGTCAAGCTGTCACACCAAGTGCATTTAACCAGCAATAGTGTGGTTATTTCTTGGCCATATCCCAGTCTAATTCTGTCAGTAAATCCATACCGGTCACCCAGCGCCTAAATACTAGGCCTCAAATTTATATCCCGCTAAATCTGTCGTTACCGCTGTACTGTTCTGGCTGGGCAAGTTATTTAGTGTCCGTCAAAGCACATTTTTTGTTCTGGGTTGAAATACAATTCCCAATTTAGCAATTTCATAATTTAGTGGTTTCTGCTGTATCAGAGCTATTTGAAATATATCCCTAAAAGGGTATATAATATTCAAGGTGCACATAGGGTCATTCAGAATAACTTCACACACACGCTACTGTGCATTTCCAAGTCTAATTCTGTCAGTAAATCCATACCGGTCACCCAGCGCCTAAATACTAGGCCTCAAATTTATATCCCGCTAAATCTGTCGTTACCGCTGTACTGTTCTGGCTGGGCAAGTTATTTAGTGTCCGTCAAAGCACATTTTTTGTTCTGGGTTGAAAAACAATTCCCAATTTAGCAATTTCATAATTTAGTGGTTTCTGCTATATCAGAGCTATTTGAAATCTATCCCTAAAAGGGTATATAATATTCAAGGTGCACATAGGGTCATTCAGAATAACTTCACACACACGCTACTGTGCATTTCCAAGTCTAATTCTGTCAGTAAATCCATACCGGTCACCCAGCGCCTAAATACTAGGCCTCAAATTTATATCCCGCTAAATCTGTCTTTACCGCTGTACTGTTCTGGCTGGGCAAATTATTTAGTGTCCGTCAAAGCACATTTTTTGTGCTAGGTTGAAAAACAATTCCCAATTTAGCAATTTCCTAATTTAGTGGTTTCTGCTGTATCAGAGCTATTTGAAATCTATCCCTAAAAGGGTATATAATATTCAAGGTGCACATAGGGTCATTCAGAATAACTTCACACACACGTTACTGTGCATTTCCAAGTCTAATTCTGTCAGTAAATCCATACCGGTCACCCAGCGCCTAAATACTAGGCCTCAAATTTATATTCAGCTGAATTTGAATACAATACATTGGGCCAAATAATATTTTTGTTGTTGTGGTGAACGATAACAATGAGGAAAACATCTAGTAAGGGACGCGGACGTGGAAATGGTCGTGGTGGTGTTAGTGGACCCTCTGGTGCTGGGAGAGGACGTGGCCGTTCTGCCACATCCACACGTCCTAGTGTACCAACTACCTCAGGTCCCAGTAGCCGCCAGAATTTACAGCGATATATGGTGGGGCCCAATGCCGTTCTAAGGATGGTAAGGCCTGAGCAGGTACAGGCATTAGTCAATTGGGTGGACGACAGTGGATCCAGCACGTTCACATTATCTCCCACCCAGTCTTCTGCAGAAAGCGCACAGATGGCGCCTGAAAACCAACCCCATCAGTCTGTCACATCACCCCCATGCATACCAGGGAAACTGTCTCAGCCTCAAGTTATGCAGCAGTCTCTTATGCGGTTTGAAGACTCCGCTGGCAGGGTTTCCCAAGGGCATCCACCTAGCCCTTCCCCAGCGGTGAAAGACATAGAATGCACTGACGCACAACCACTTATGTTTCCTGATGATGAGGACATGGGAATACCACCTCAGCATGTCTCTGATGATGACGAAACACAGGTGCCAACTGCTGCGTCTTTCTGCAGTGTGCAGACTGAACAGGAGGTCAGGGATCAAGACTGGGTGGAAGACGATGCAGGGGACGATGAGGTCCTAGACCCCACATGGAATGAAGGTCGTGCCACTGACTTTCACAGTTCGGAGGAAGAGGCAGTGGTGAGACCAAGCCAACAGCGTAGCAAAAGAGGGAGCAGTGGGCAAAAGCAGAACACCCGCCGCCAAGAGACTCCGCCTGCTACTGACCGCCGCCATCTGGGACTGAGCACCCCAAAGGCAGCTTCAAGGAGTTCCCTGGCATGACACTTCTTCAAATAATGTGCTGACGACAAGACCCGAGTGGTTTGCACGCTGTGCCATCAGAGCCTGAAGCGAGGCATTAACGTTCTGAACCTGAGCACAACCTGCATGACCAGGCACCTGCATGCAAAGCATGAACTGCAGTGGAGTAAACACCTTAAAACCAAGGAAGTCACTCAGGCTCCCCCTGCTACCTCTTCTGCTGCTGCCGCCTCGGCCTCTTCTGCTGCTGCTGCCGCCTCGGCCTCTTCCTCTGCCTCTGGAGGAACGTTGGCACCTGCCGCCCAGCAAACAGGGGATGTACCACCAACACCACCACCACCTCCGTCACCAAGCATCTCAACCATGTCACACGGCAGCGTTCAGCTCTCCATCTCACAAACATTTGAGAGAAAGCGTAAATTCCCACCTAGCCACCCTCGATCCCTGGCCCTGAATGCCAGCATTTCTAAACTACTGGCCTATAAAATGCTGTCATTTAGGCTGGTCGACACAGACAGCTTCAAACAGCTCATGTCGCTTGCTGTCCCACAGTATGTTGTTCCCAGCCGCCACTACTTCTCCAAGAGAGCCGTGCCTTCCCTGCACAATGAAGTATCCGATAAAATCAAGTGTGCACTGCGCAACGCCATCTGTGGCAAGATCCACCTAACCACAGATACGTGGACCAGTAAGCACGGCCAGGGACGCTATATCTCCCTAACTGCACACTGGGTAAATGTAGTGGCAGCTGGGCCCCAGGCGGAGAGCTGTTTGGCGCACGTCCTTCCGCCGCCAAGGATCGCAGGGCAACATTCTTTGCCTCCTGTTGCCACCTCCTCCTACTCGACTTCCTCCTCCTCTTCTTCCACCTGCTCATCTAGTCAGCCACACACCTTCACCACCAACTTCAGCACAGCCCGGGGTAAACGTCAGCAGGCCATTCTGAAACTCAAATGTTTGGGGGACAGGCCCCACACCGCACAGGAGTTGTGGCAGGGTATAGAACAACAGACCGACGAGTGGTTGCTGCCGGTGAGCCTCAAGCCCGGCCTGGTGGTGTGTGATAATGGGCGAAATCTCGTTGCAGCTCTGGAACTAGCCAGTTTGACGCACATCCCTTGCTTGGTGCATGTGCTGAATTTGGTGGTGCAGAAGTTCATTCACAACTACCCCGACATGTCAGAGCTGCTGCATAAAGTGCGGGCCGTCTGTTCGCGCTTCCGGCGTTCACATCCTGCTGCTGCTCGCCTGTCTGCGCTACAGCGTTACTTCGGCCTTCCCGCTCACCGCCTCCTATGCGACGTGCCCACCAGTGGAACTCCACCTTGCACATGTTGGACAGACTGTGCGAGCAGCAGCAGGCCATAGTGGAGTTTCAGCTGCAGCACGCACGGGTCAGTCGCACTACAGAACAGCACCACTTCACCACCAATGACTGGGCCTCCATGCGAGACCTGTGTGCCCTGTTGCGCTGTTTCGAGTACTCCACCAACATGGCCAGTGGCGATGACGCCGTTATCAGTGTTACAATACCACTTCTATGTCTCCTTGAGAAAACACTTAGGGCGATGATGGAAGAGGAGGTTGCCCAGGAGGAGGAGGAGGAGGAGGAGGAGGAAGAGGGGTCATTTTTAGCACTTTCAGGCCAGTCTCTTCGAAGTGACTCAGAGGGAGGTTTTTGGCAACAGCACACTGGAGGACGAGGATGAGGAGGAGGTGGAGGAGGATGGGGATGAAGCATGGTCACAGCGGGGTGGCACCCAACGCAGCTCGGGTCCATCACTGGTGCGTGGCTGGGGGGAAAGGCAGGACGATGACGATACGCCTCCCACAGAGGACAGCTTGTCCTTACCCCTGGGCAGCCTGGCACACATGAGCGACTACATGCTGCAGTGCCTGCGCAACGACAGCAGAGTTGCCCACATTTTAACCTGTGCGGACTACTGGGTTGCCACCCTGCTGGATCCACGCTACAAAGACAATGTGCCCACCTTACTTCCTGCACTGGAGCGTGATAGGAAGATGCGCGAGTACAAGCGCACGTTGGTAGACGCGCTACTAAGAGAATTCCCAAATGTCACAGGGGAACAAGTGGAAGCCCAAGGCCAAGGCAGAGGAGGAGCAAGAGGTCGCCAAGGCAGCTGTGTCACGGCCAGCTCCTCTGAGGGCAGGGTTAGCATGGCAGAGATGTGGAAAAGTTTTGTCAACACGCCACAGCTAACTGCACCACCACCTGATATGCAACGTGTTAGCAGGAGGCAACATTTCACTAACATGGTGGAACAGTACGTGTGCACACCCCTCCACGTACTGACTGATGGTTCGGCCCCATTCAACTACTGGGTCTCTAAATTGTCCACGTGGCCAGAGCTAGCCTTTTATGCCTTGGAGGTGCTGGCCTGCCCAGCGGCCAGCATTTTTGTACGAACGTGTATTCAGCACGGCAGGGGGTGTCATTACAGACAAACGCAGCCGCCTGTCTACAGCCAATGGGGACAAGCTGACGTTCATAAAAATGAACCAGGCATAGATCCCACAGGACCTGTCCGTCCCTTGTCCAGATTAGACATTAACTACCTCCCCTTAACCATATATTATTGTACTCCAGGGCACTTCCTCATTCAATCCTATTTTTATTTTTATTTTACCATTGTATTGCGAGGCTACCCAAATTTGAATGAACCTCTCCTCTGTCTGGGTGCCGGGGCCTAAATATATGCCAATGGACTGTTCCAATGTTGGGTGACGTGAAGCCTGATTCTCTGCTATGACATGCAGACTAATTCTCTGCTGACATGAAGCCAGATTCTCTGTTACGGGACCTCTCTCCTCTGCCTGGGTGCTGGGCCTAAATATATGCCAATGGACTGTTGCACTGGTGGCTGACGTGAAGCCTGATTGTCTGTTACGGGACCTCTCTCCTCCGCCTGGGTGCTGGGCCTAAATATCTGACAATGGACTGTTGCATTGGTGGCTGACGTGAAGCCTGATTCTCTGCTATGATATGAAGACTGATTCTCTGCTGACATGAAGCCAGATTGTCTGTTACGGGACCTCTCTCCTCTGCCTGGGTGCTGGGCCTAAATTTATGAAAATGGACTCTTACAGTGGTGGGTGACGTGAAGCCTGATTCTCTGCTATGACATGAAGACTGATTCTCTGCTGACATGAAGCCAGATTGTCTGTTACGGGACCTCTCTCCTCTGCCTGGGTGCTGGGCCTAAATTTATGAAAATGGACTCTTACAGTGGTGGGTGACGTGAAGCCTGATTCTCTGCTATGATATGAAGACTGATTCTCTGCTGACATGAAGCCAGATTGTCTGTTACGGGACCTCTCTCCTCTGCCTGGGTGCTTGGCCTAAATTTATGACAATGGACTGTTGCAGTGGTGGCTGACGTGAAGCCTGATTCTCTGCTATGACATGCGGACTGATTCTCTGCTGACATGAAGCCAGATTCTCTGTTACGGGACCTCTCTCCTCTGCCTGGGTGCTGGGCCTAAATATATGCCAATGGACTGTTGCACTGGTGGCTGACGTGAAGCCTGATTGTCTGTTACGGGACCTCTCTCCTCTGCCTGGGTGCTGGGCCTAAATATCTGACAATGGACTGTTGCATTGGTGGCTGACGTGAAGCCTGATTCTCTGCTATGATATGAAGACTGATTCTCTGCTGACATGAAGCCAGATTGTCTGTTACGGGACCTCTCTCCTCTGCCTGGGTGCTGGGCCTAAATATCTGACAATGGACTGTTGCATTGGTGGCTGACGTGAAGCCTGATTCTCTGCTATGATATGAAGACTGATTCTCTGCTGACATGAAGCCAGATTGTCTGTTACGGGACCTCTCTCCTCTGCCTGGGTGCTGGGCCTAAATTTATGAAAATGGACTCTTACAGTGGTGGGTGACGTGAAGCCTGATTCTCTGCTATGACATGAAGACTGATTCTCTGCTGACATGAAGCCAGATTGTCTGTTACAGGACCTCTCTCCTCTGCCTGGGTGCTTGGCCTAAATTTATGACAATGGACTGTTACAGTGGTGGCTGACGTGAAGCCTGATTCTCTGCTATGACATGCAGACTGATTCTCTGCTGACATGAAGCCAGATTGTCTGTTACGGGACCTCTCTCCTCTGCCTGGGTGCTGGGCCTAAATTTATGACAATGGACTGTTGCAGTGGTGGCTGACGTGAAGCCTGATTCTCTGCTATGACATGAAGACTGATTCTCTGCTGACATGAAGCCAGATTGTCTGTTACGGGACCTCTCTCCTCTGCCTGGGTGCTGGGCCTAAATTTATGAAAATGGACTCTTACAGTGGTGGGTGACGTGAAGCCTGATTCTCTGCTATGATATGAAGACTGATTCTCTGCTGAAATGAAGCCAGATTGTCTGTTACGGGACCTCTCTCCTCTGCCTGGGTGCTGGGCCTAAATTTATGAAAATGGACTCTTACAGTGGTGGGTGACGTGAAGTCTGATTCTCTGCTATGATATGAAGACTGATTCTCTGCTGACATGAAGCCAGATTGTCTGTTACGGGACCTCTCTCCTCTGCCTGGATGCTGGGCCTAAATTTATGACAATGGACTGTTGCAGTGGTGGCTGACGTGAAGCCTGATTCTCTGCTATGACATGCAGACTGATTCTCTGCTGACATGAAGACAGATTCTCTGTTACGGGACCTCTCTCCTCTGCCTGGGTGCCGGGGCCTAAATATCTGAGAATGGACTGTTCCAGTGGTGGGTGACGTGAAGCCAGATTCTCTGCTATGGGACCTCTCTCCAATTGATTTTGGTAAATTTTTATTTATTTAATTTTTATTTTAATTCATTTCCCTATCCACATTTGTTTGCAGGGGATTTACCTACATGTTGCTGCCTTTTGCAGCCCTATAGCCCTTTCCTGGGCTGTTTTACAGCCTTTTTAGTACCGAAAAGTTCGGGTCCCCATTGACTTCAATGGGGTTCGGGTTCGGGACGAAGTTCGGATCGGGTTCGGATCCCGAACCCGAACATTTCCGGGAATTTCGGCCGAACTTCTCGAACCCGAACATCCAGGTGTTCGCTCAACTCTACTCATGAGCATACTCTGCAAAATATGTCTCACTGAATAGCCAGCTAACCCATTCAATGGAGTTTTATTTATTAGGTTGAAGACATTAGGGATGATTTACTAACATTGTCTAAGATTTATAAGAAAGAAGATGGCTGCACACCATTATACATACGTACAAACAATAGCGCTAAGAAATGGGGATCATTCTAAATTAAAGTGGTACAATACCACTGAGCAGAGTACGTATGTAGCTGGTTCCTACGTTTGATCAAATATGTGAGCTAAGAGCTTTCATGAACTCATTTATAGTCGGTATTGTACTACTTTTATTTAGAATGATCCCCATTTCTTAGCTTTATTGTTTGTATGTATAATGGTGGGCAGCCATTTTATTTTTTATAATCATGTTTGTTTCATGGATATGCACCTGTGATTCTGAGGGTTCTAGTCTAAATTTTCTTGTAGTATTGTCTAAGATTTATACAGTGCTAACTTATACTCTGCAATTAAAAGATGTACCAGGGTTATTATAGTAGCTGATACCAGATGATACACCTGACACACATTTAGACTGATTGGTCTAAATTTATATCGCCCATTAGTTGTCTTATCTTGCAGCAGAATATGATGGTGCTAAATTGGCACACTGTGAAGCACCTTTGTCCATTTCCACTTTCCTGCAAGGTCACACCCTTTCTCCGCAGAGCTACAGACCTTGTTGGGAGCAGATATTGTAAACATGTTCCAAAGTGGAGAGACACTAACAAAGAGCATAATTTGCACTGGTAGACCTGTACCATCTATGTTGAATTGCCAGCATGTGACACTGCATTACATATACCCTGCAGGGATTACTTGGTCTACAATACATTGTAGAAACAGCATTCTGAACAGTAGTGAATATTCTCAGTTTTATAGTACCAGATTTCATTCTTTAGAGGCGTTTTTGCTAATATAAAGCTGCCCATTTCATGCTCAAAATAAAATGTAAGAATCAAAATGTGAGCAAGCTTAGAAAATGCTTAAACCATATACTTGGCATACTACAAATAACATCAAAATATAGATTAGCCTTAAGCAACGAAGTACTATAATCAATTCCTTGGTAATATGATGTCTTATCTTAGGATATTGAAACCTATATTTTGCTGGAGAATCAAGTATACCCTGAAAGTAAAAGTGAGAATCTTAACTGTTGAGATAACAGTCTGTGCTCTGCAAAATGATTACCCAGTAATAGCTGAGGAGACCTGAGAAGTAAGCATGAAAGTAAGCACTGATCACAGAGGAGCGTATGCCTTGTAATTTCTAAACAGAAATCTTCAGTGACTTTCAGAAAATGTATTATCAACAGCAGAACACCCTATTGTGTTCCAATGGCTATGAATATCCTTAATGTCATATTAGAGATTACTGTATTTTAAGGGAATACAATTCATCTATAGGCAATAAAAGTAAGCAAAATAAGAAATTCCCCTAAGCTTTTGCCAATGTAAAGAACTTTCTGTATATTCTTGAAGCCAACATTCTTGAAGAAATCTTAGAGAAAACACAGAGTATATTCTGTTTTCATATTTTTTGCTGGCAGATAGTGAAGAGGGACTAATTAATTTCTGGATTTAACATTGTTTCCCACTGCACACAGTGTAATTGGGGGAGTATCTAGTCACAAATTCCAGATCCCAAAATGTATTGTGCTTCTTTGCAGCAGATATCAGATGTCATGTACAGTTAGATATGAGCGAATTTATTCAATAAAATTTCGGGTCAGATTCTAACAAATTGGGCAGAAGATTCAATTTGGCTACTAATAAACTCAACCAGAATCAAAGGTGTTCAGATTGCCCTAAAAAGTTGTGTATGACATTCTGGGGTGTCCCCGTATGCAACTACTGTCAAGCTCTTTAAAGTAAAGATAGTATTAGCAATCTTAAAGTGACAGTGTTAAAAAAGTTAAAAATAGCTTGTTTAAAAATATACCACTGCCTGATTTATTTTTTTAAAATAAAATATATTCCAAAAATAAACCCTAAATCATAGTAGATGCACACCGGTGTTTATATACACACACAATAGTATTCAAAAACTGTGGCTTGTTCTGAACAAGCAGTCCAATAATTAGGCACTAATGGAGACAAATGAGTGCCCATGTTTTTACACAAATCCTAATATTGGAGAACTTAATGGCTTTTTCTGAAAAAGAAAGCAGCAGTAAAATGCGGAATCTGTTGGACATGGCAGGAGATATGTGTCTGTATAAGGATAGTAGCATCAGCAGTAGTAGCTACAATAGCAGCGGTATAATATGGAACCTGATAGACAGGAAATATGCAGTTGTATAGGAGTAGTAGTGTCAGCAGGGGAGCAGCAGCTGCATTAGCAATACAGAACCTGATGTACAGGTAGACAGTGGCAATAGTATCTTTGGGCAGATGATAAATAGCCACTAGCATCAGTCGGAGGTGTGAAAATCCATGGATCCATGCCTGATTTATTTTCACAAATGTAATATTTTCTACACTTGCAGAGAACAATTCTGTCCACTTTGGTGTGATGACACCACTCCTGAAAACCTCCTACACCAATAGCAAACTGGGTAGGTTACGGCCACTCCACAGAAGGTCATGGGATCAGGGAACAGGTTTAAATGAACCTGGTTGTTCAGGCAGTGCATATCCATTTTCTGATAAGGATCAGGTTTGGTTTCCACCATTTTCAGAAAACTGTGTTGGCTGCTGCTGGTGCTGCAGTGGCTTCTGCGACTTGTAGCAGTAGTGCTGGCAGAGATAGCGGGATGTCAGTGCTCAGCAGATTGGCTCCGTTGTTGCACACCACTTTTCCAACTGTCAAATTGAGTGGGGTTAGCCACTGATTGTCCTATGACTGCAGAGCTGAAAGCATTGCAGGACTGGTGTGGCGCTTGGCTTCCAGGCACAACAACCGCAACACAGCATGGCAACGTCCCACCTGGGATGTCGAATAGGTTCTGTGGAGCTTGGGGAACGCAGCAGAAGAAGCAGTAGCAGTGGAAAAAGAGGAGTCAGTCGAGGAGGAGACGGAGGATGGAGTAGGAGGAGAAGAAGAAGATGCAGGCCTGCATGCAATCCTTGGCGGTAACACAAAATTCACACGAGAGCCACGTGTTCCATGCTTGACAGCATTCAGAAGGTCCACCCAGTGGGCAGCAAAATGTATGTACTTTCCTGTTCGTGTTTGCTAGACCACGTGTCTGTGGTCAGATGTATCTTGGGACCAACACTGTGTGCAAGAGATATATTCACTTGCCACTGGACATGGCCATATAGCTCTGGGATGCCATTCTGGGAGAAATATTTCCTTCCGAGCACCTTCCATTGCGGTGTGCCAACGGCCCCAAATTTTCTAAAGGTTTCCGAATCCACCAGTTTATATGGCAGTAGTTGGCGGGCTAGCAGTTCTGATAAGCCAGCGGTCAGTTGTTGGGCGAGAGGGTTATTAAGCTCGAACATTTGGGCCACTGAAGCCTGCCTTCTGCCAGATGAACGCGACGACGGCACAGTGGAAGGTGGAGTGGGGACAAATGGGAGAAGAGAGGAGAAGGAGTAGAGTCAGGACGTGGAGCTTTGTGGGTTCTGATGGCGTTGCTCCCACTAGGCTTAGTGAAGGGAGGCCAGGTGCCTTCTTAAGGCGTTCATTCCTATGTGAGTGTTGAGCTAATGTCGACTTATGCGTTGACAGCACAGGCTGCAGATGGCAACACTATTGTCAGCAGCTGACACGTTAAAAAAAAGCCCACTCTGCAGAGCCATGTGACGGAATCCTGGGAGCGCCAGAAGTGACCGTGCATGGCTCACTCCAGATACATTTGCAGTCTGCTTTTTGCCTCCTGTGCCCTAGAAGCTCTGCCTGATTCTCCTCCTTCTCCACCCTCTCTGCTGCTCCGTCTCTCCCTCTGAACTCCCCTCCTCTTCCTCTCTTGTGGGCACCCACGTGACGTCCGTCGTCAAGTCATCACCGTCAACTTCACCACTACTGACATTTGAGATCCTATCCCGTAGTTTCTAAAATGGGGTCAATTTTTGGGAGTTTATACTCTAGGGGTGTCATGGTCTTACCTGCTTGCTGTTCCCTTCGTTTGACATGTGCTGGCGGCCATCTTGGTTTCTGGGTTTTCTTGTAGCCTCCCACCCTGCGGCTCCTCCTTCCCACTGGGAGGAGCTGGATGCCCAGCTCATATATATAGGAGGTCTGTGGCTTCAGTTCCTTGCTTGGTCCTCCTGTGTTCACATGCTTCCAAGACTGCTGCTGCTTCTGGTTCCTGATCCTGGCCTCGTCTGACTACCCCGTTGGTTCCTGATTCCGGCTTCGTCTGACTACCCCGTTGGTTCCTGATTCCGGCTTCGTCTGACTACCCCGTTGGTTCCTGTTCCTGGCTTCGTCTGACTACCCTTCTGGTTCCTGACCTCTGTCTCCGCAAGACCCTGCTTCGGTTTAGCCATCCGTTCGGACTTTGCTTACGGCTTGCTCTTCAATAAAACCTTTTTATTTTCCACATATCTCTTGTTGTACGTCTGGTTCATGGTTCCATGACATTAGGACCAAGCCATGAATTCTGACGGTACAGGGCCATCCTCGCTACCTACGCTGGTTGCCAGACTTGATCAGCAGGATCACCTGTTGGGTCGGTTCGCTGTGGCGTTGCAAACCCTGCTTGAACGCACGGCTCATTTAGCTTCCGTTGCCGATGGGTCGGTTGTCGCTCCTGGGCCCGCTCCTACTGCCGCTCCGGTTGTTGCGCCAGAGTCTACCCTGACACCTGTTGCTGCGCCTGTGGTGTTTCAGGGTATGATCGGTTCTGCCCCCCTTCCACAGCGCTTTGGGGGAGAGCCAACTCAGTGCCGAGGTTTCCTTAACCAGGTGGGCATTTACTTCGAGTTGCTGCCACATGCCTTTCCTACTGAGAGATCAAGGGTGGGCTTCTTGATCTCGCTGCTCTCGGACAAGGCCTTGGCCTGGGCCAGCCCTTTATGGGAGAACAACAATCCGGTGGTTGCCGAGTTTTCCGGTTTTGTTGCTTCTCTTCGGAAGGTATTCGATGTGCCGGCTCGTGCTGCCTCTGCTGCGAAGCTCCTTATGTCCATCAGACAGGGTTCACGATCCGTAGCTGAATACGCCATTGAGTTTCGTACCCTGGCAGCAGAGGTGGGCTGGAATAATGAGGCTCTGGTCGCTGCTTTCTCTCATGGTCTCTCGGATTCCTTGAAGGATGAGGTTGCAGCTAAGGACCTACCAGTGGAGCTCGAGTCTCTTATTTCTTTCCTGATTTTGATTGACACCAGACTCAGGGAGAGACCTTCCTTTAAGGAGAGCCTGCGGAGGTCTCCTAACAGATTGGCGCCTACGTTTGCTGTCCCACCCGTGCCTCCCTCTCCTCCCACGCCTCCTGGGGATGACTTGTCTGGGGGTGAACCCATGCAGCGGGGGTTTGCTCGCCTGTCTGAGGGGGAGAGGGTACTCCGGAGATGCGAGGGCCGATGCATGTACTGTGGTCTCGGTGGGCATTTTCGGTTGGCATGTCCGAACCGTCCGGGAGAACGCTCGCACCTGAGGTCCTGTCGGGGGCAGATCTTGGGTGGAGTCTCCTCGTCCCCGGTTTCCCGTGTTGACAAACCACTGATCACGGTTGTCCTCTCCTGGGTCGGGGGCTCGGTGACGACCCAGGCGTTGGTGGACTCTGGTGCTGGTGGTTTGTTCATTGATAGAGTGTTCGTTGCCGCCAATTCCATTCCTCTGCAGCCTCGAGGTTCCCCACTGGCTCTTGAGGCGATAGACGGCAGACCCCTTCTGCCGCCACACGTGACTCATGAGACCCTTCCAGTGGGGATAGCCATTGGTGCCGTTCACAGAGAGTCGGTCTGTCTCCAGGTTATTTCGTCTCCACACTACTCGGTGGTCTTGGGGTACCCCTGGCTCCAGAAGCATAATCCGACTTTCGATTGGAGATCGGTCGAGATCCTCTCGTGGTCACCGCAGTGTGGGGCTAGTTGCATCCATGGGCCTGTCAAGTTGCTGTGTACTTCCTCGGACTCTCTGTTGCCTCCTGAATACGAAGAGTACCGGGATGTATTCGATAAGGTGCGCGCGGTTGCCCTACCTCCGCACCGCCCATACGATTGTGCCATAGAGTTACAATCCGGTGCCGTTCCTCCTCGTGGCAAAGTCTATCCACTGTCGGTAGCGGAGAATGAGGCCATGGAGGAGTACGTGAGGGAGGCGCTTTCACGCGGACACATTCGCAAATCCTCGTCCCCGGCAGGGGCTGGATTTTTCTTTGTGAAAAAGAAGGGCGGCGAGTTGAGGCCTTGCATCGATTACAGGGGTCTCAATCGCATCACGATCAAGAACGCTTACCCGATACCCTTGATTTCCGAGCTGTTCGATCGCCTCAAAGGGGCCACGGTCTTTACCAAACTCGACCTGAGGGCGGCATATAACCTGGTAAGGATCAAGGCGGGCGATGAGTGGAAGACCGCGTTTAACACCAGGACCGGTCATTATGAATCCTTGGTTATGCCCTTTGGGTTGTGCAATGCGCCCGCAGTCTTCCAGGAATTCATCAACGATGTTTTCCGTGACCTGTTGCAGCAGTGTGTGGTGGTCTATTTGGATGACATCTTGGTATATTCTGCATCCATGGAGGCCCACATTCTGGATGTCAGACGAGTGTTGCAACGCTTACGAGAGAACAAGCTGTTCGGTAAGCTTGATAAATGCGAATTTCACCGATCCCAGGTAACCTTCTTAGGTTACATCATTTCCGCTGAGGGGTTCTCCATGGATCCTGAGAAGGTTTCGGCTGTCTTACAGTGGCCCCAGCCCAGTGGGCTTCGTGCCCTGCAGCGCTTTTTGGGCTTCGCCAATTATTATCGGAAGTTCATCAGGGACTTTTCCATGCTAGCCAAGCCTCTCACGGATCTGACCAGGAAGGGCAGTAATCCTCAGGTCTGGCCGCTCGAGGCCATCCGAGCTTTTGAGGCTCTAAAGTCCGCCTTTGTGTCGGCTCCGATTCTGTCGCATCCCAACCCTGGGTTGCCTTTTGTCCTCGAGGTGGACGCGTCTGAGACGGGAGTAGGCGCCCTCCTGTCTCAGCGTAGAACACCAGAGGGTCCTCTGCTTCCTTGTGGGTTTTACTCCCGGAAACTGTCTTCCGCGGAGTGCAACTATCAGATTGGTGACAGGGAGTTATTGGCCATCGTGCAGGCCCTTAAAGAATGGAGGCACTTGCTCGAGGGCTCGGTGGTTCCGGTTCTCATCCTGACGGACCACAAGAATCTGACCTACCTCTCTGAGGCCAAGAGATTGACACCACGTCAGGCCAGATGGGCTCTGTTCTTGTCACGTTTTAATTACGTGGTCTCCTACCTACCCGGCTCCAAGAACATCAGAGCGGATGCCTTATCACGGCAGTACTCCGAGCTGTCCGGGGAGGAGTCGATTCCGACTACGGTCATACCCCCGAATCAGATCCTGGCCGCTATTCGCACCAGCCTGACTTCTCCCCTGGGTGAGCAGATTTTGGCGGCTCAATCTGGTGCTCCCTCTGGGAGACCCAACGGCAGATGTTTTGTGCCTGAGGAGTTGCGCACTCGGTTGTTGCGAACCTACCATAACTCCAAGGCCGCGGGGCACCCTGGAAAGAATCAGCTGTCCTGGGCGGTTTCACGTCTGTTCTGGTGGCCTTCTCTACGTTCCGACATCGCCGCATATGTAGCGGCATGCTCCGTTTGTGCCCAGAGTAAGTCCCCTCGGCACCTTCCGTTGGGCCTTTTGCAACCCATAGCCACCGGGGAGCGTCCATGGTCACACCTGGGGATGGATTTCATTGTGGACCTCCCTGCATCCCGAGGCCATACGGTCATTCTCATGATTGTGGATCGGTTTTCCAAAATGTGCCACTGTGTTCCTCTCAAGAAGTTACCCTCTGCACAAGAGTTGGCCTCGATTTTTGCCAGGGAGGTCTTCCGGTTGCACGGTTTGCCCAAGGAGATTGTGTCGGATCGGGGGAGTCAGTTGTGTCCAGGTTCTGGCGCGCCTTTTGCTCCCAGTTGGGGATTCATCTCTCTTTCTCCTCGGCCTACCACCCTCAGTCCAATGGGGCCGCAGAACGATCCAATCAGGCCTTGGAGCAATTCCTTCGTTGCTATGTCTCCGATCACCAAGACAATTGGGTTGACCTCCTGCCTTGGGCTGAGTTTGCCAGGAACACGGCGGTGAACTCTTCCTCTGGGACGTCTCCCTTCATGGCCAATTATGGGTTCCAACCTGCCGTGTTACCGGAGGTATTCTCTCCCCAGGATATTCCGGCTGTGGAGGATCACCTTTCCGTCCTACGTGCTTCTTGGGTACAGATCCAGAGGTCCCTTGAGGTCTCTGCGCAGCGCCAGAAACTCCAGGCTGATCGCAGACGAGCGCCCGCTCCTTCCTACCAGGTCGGAGACCGCGTATGGTTGTCCACCCGCAACCTCAACCTTCGAGTGCCCACTCCCAAGCTGGCGCCTCGCTTTGTTGGTCCCTTCCGAGTGCTTCGCAGGGTAAACCCGGTAGCCTATGCCCTTGCGCTTCCTCCTGGCATGCGGATCTCCAACGTGTTTCATGTCTCCCTGTTGAAGCCACTGGTGTGTAATCGTTTCACTTCCTCGATTCCTCGGCCTCGTCCGGTCCAAGTGGGCAATCGTGAGGAGTATGAGGTGAGCAATATCCTGGACTCACGCCTTGTCCGCGGCCGGGTGCAGTTTTTGGTCCATTGGCGTGGTTATGGTCCAGAGGAGCGTTCCTGGGTTCCCTCCGCAGATGTCCATGCTCCTGTCTTGCTCCGAGCCTTCCACGCACGCTTCCCTCAGAAACCGTTCCTTACTCCGCGGAGGAGGGGCCCTTGAGGGGGAGGTACTGTCATGGTCTTACCTCCTTGCTGTTCCCTTCGTTTGACATGTGCTGGCGGCCATCTTGGTTTCTGGGTTTTCTTGTAGCCTCCCACCCTGCGGCTCCTCCTTCCCACTGGGAGGAGCTGGATGCCCAGCTCATATATATAGGAGGTCTGTGGCTTCAGTTCCTTGCTTGGTCCTCCTGTGTTCACATGCTTCCAAGACTGCTGCTGCTTCTGGTTCCTGATCCTGGCCTCGTCTGACTACCCCGTTGGTTCCTGATTCCGGCTTCGTCTGACTACCCCGTTGGTTCCTGATTCCGGCTTCGTCTGACTACCCCGTTGGTTCCTGTTCCTGGCTTCGTCTGACTACCCTTCTGGTTCCTGACCTCTGTCTCCGCAAGACCCTGCTTCGGTTTAGCCATCCGTTCGGACTTTGCTTACGGCTTGCTCTTCAATAAAACCTTTTTATTTTCCACATATCTCTTGTTGTACGTCTGGTTCATGGTTCCATGACAAGGGGTGCATCAGGGGGGCTTCAAATGGGACATGGTGTCAAAAAACCAGTCCAGCAAAATCTGCCTTCCAAAAACCGTATGGCATTCCTTTTCTTCTGCGCCCTGCCGTGTGCCCGTACAGCAGTTTACGACCACATATGGGGTGTTTCTGTAAACTATAGAATCAGGGCCATAAATATTGAGTTTTGTTTGGCTGTTAACCCTTGCTTTGTAACTGGAAAAAAAAAAATTAAAATTGAAAATCTGCCCAAAAAGTGACATTTTGAAATTGTATCTCTATTTTCCCCTGACGTACTCGGCAGCACATGAAGGGTTAACAGAGTCCTATTCTCAGAAAGGAAGAATGTATATCGTGGCTCACCCGTATCTGATGTATGATAATGGTGCTCTATTTTATGGGTGGTTCACCCGTCCACCCAGAAAAATGGTTGAGATTAGGCAATAGATAAAATGAGCACTCACCACCTGGTATACTGTCAATAGTTTATCTCTACAAAATTTTGTTAAAATTATATTAATAACATATATAACATAAAAACATATTTGCACAAATGTTGGTAAATATATCTGATGGATATAACTGATGATTCTAGCTATTATCTAGAGTTATTCAATCTCGCTGATCTCTTAATGTCCGGAATATCTAATACATTATCAAAATATAAAAAATTTGTGTGCGAATAACAATAGATCAAATTATCAAAAAATAATTCCAAAAAGTGTCCATAGTGTGAATGAACTAGTTAGATAAGTTCCAAAAAATTTGTGTCAAAGTAAAAAATGCTGAAACAAAGTGTCAAAGTAATGTTCAATGTGATGAGAATCCTCGTGCGGTAAAAGTATCCGGACAAGCAGATTGAAAACTTAGGATAGATCTGTTAATCTCCCAATATCTGTCATTAGTTCCAAAAATGACAATCACAAAAGTATGGAGGTTGAATATTAGTAGTTGGGGTTAGGTGTTAGTATATAGGGATTGCGTCTGGGGCGTCCCCCTGTTGCTCCCCCTCTTACCTTCCCCTGCGTGAAGTTCACTGCTCTTGGGTGGTCGGCTTCGGTGCGGCTCGCTGTATATTACCGCTGGATATGGTGAAGACGATGTTTGCTTTCAGCGTTGTTTGTTCGTCTCGTGGCCTTCCTCTGACGTCATCAAACCTCGTCTGGTTTGCGTGTCATTCACCCGGCGACTCTCGTGTTCGCTCACGATAGATTCGAAAACCTCCTTCTGATTGTGAATCAGTGTCTGTGTCGATCCGTATAGGGAGCGATTTGCTCTAATGCACTTATAAGTGCATTAGAGCAAATCGCTCCCTATACGGATCGACACAGACACTGATTCACAATCAGAAGGAGGTTTTCGAATCTATCGTGAGCGAACACGAGAGTCGCCGGGTGAATGACACGCAAACCAGACGAGGTTTGATGACGTCAGAGGAAGGCCACGAGACGAACAAACAACGCTGAAAGCAAACATCGTCTTCACCATATCCAGCGGTAATATACAGCGAGCCGCACCGAAGCCGACCACCCAAGAGCAGTGAACTTCACGCAGGGGAAGGTAAGAGGGGGAGCAACAGGGGGACGCCCCAGACGCAATCCCTATATACTAACACCTAACCCCAACTACTAATATTCAACCTCCATACTTTTGTGATTGTCATTTTTGGAACTAATGACAGATATTGGGAGATTAACAGATCTATCCTAAGTTTTCAATCTGCTTGTCCGGATACTTTTACCGCACGAGGATTCTCATCACATTGAACATTACTTTGACACTTTGTTTCAGCATTTTTTACTTTGACACTAATTTTTTGGAACTTATCTAACTAGTTCATTCACACTATGGACACTTTTTGGAATTATTTTTTGATAATTTGATCTATTGTTATTCGCACACAAATTTTTTATATTTTGATAATGTATTAGATATTCCGGACATTAAGAGATCAGCGAGATTGAATAACTCTAGATAATAGCTAGAATCATCAGTTATATCCATCAGATATATTTACCAACATTTGTGCAAATATGTTTTTATGTTATATATGTTATTAATATAATTTTAACAAAATTTTGTAGAGATAAACTATTGACAGTATACCAGGTGGTGAGTGCTCATTTTATCTATTGCCAGAGTCCTATTCTCGCCCCAGGACCGCCCACCTAGATAACAAAACAAGATAATTGATTAAATAACAATCCTATAGGTCCCTATAAAGCACCCCCTCTGGCAAACCTCCAATGTGTTTTTTCATGTCCTTATTCTGGACAGGTTCCATAGCCCACCTCATCTGGAAGCCCTCATGCCTGGGGGGTGTCCCAGGCTTAGGCTCAGAGTCCAGCAAGCCATGGGGGTGCCTTGGCGCTGCTTTGTGGAATTCTCCTTTCCTACCACCTTATTTGTTGCCGCTCTAAAGGAGTTAACCAGGTTCGGGTGTGCAGTGGGGCCTGCAAATATGTCGCACCACTGCTTCACTTCACTGGGCGGCAATGACGGCGCTTGCAAACTTCAGTGGAACGGAGCGTCGGCTGAGTCTGACGTCATCAGCAGGCGCCCGCCCCCGGGATTCTGGCGGCAAATTCAAAAGATCTCCTGTATTTAAGGTGGTATAGTCCATACTCTTACTGCCCTTGTGCCTTGGCAGCCGAGCTCTATTTATTTTTAAGATGTCCAGCCATTTCAGTAAAGGAGGAAAAAGATCCAGGAAGCACAGGCACAGGCTGTGCCAATCCTGCGACCAGCCTCTCCCTGAAGACCACCAGGACGATTATTGTGGAAGCTGTGGATTAGAGGCGTTTTCCCATTCCCCGGAATCCTCACCCAGGCGTGTGAAGAGACAAAAGAAAAAGCAGCCCTTATGTATGACTTGTATTAAACCGCTTCCTGAGGGTTATACGTCTAACATTTGCGCAGCCTGTACCCAGCCAGAGGGCGTCTCTGAAGATAATACTAAAAAGTTAATCTCATTACTCGAATCCTTTCTGTCTCAATCTAAGAGACAGAAGATGCATAAGAGGAAACAGGTTGACCGTAGCCCTTCTACGTCTGCCGAGAGGTCTTCTCACTCGGAAGGGGAGGTGTCCTCCGGTTCTAGCTCAGATCCAGAACCAGCCACAGAGGAGAACTTTTTGTTCAGGAAGGAGGATATTAACTGTCTCATCAAGGATGTGAAGCATATAATTGAATCCAAGACAGAGACGCGTGCCGACCAAGATGAGGGGAGCCTGTTTTACTTTCCTAAAAAGAAAGCGCGGGTCTTTCCCAGTCATCCAGTGCTTGAATCTATCATCCAGAAATAATGGAAACATTCATTAAGGAAGATGGATTCAGGAAGAAGAGCTAAGGCTATGTACAGAATAGACCCTGCTGAATATGAGAAGTGGGGGGCACCTTCCAAGGTCGATCCTGCAGTGGCCAGACTAGCAAAGAGGTCCTTTTTTCCATCTGACGACTCTACGTTGTTAAGAGATCCCATGGATAAAAAGGCAGATAATCTCCTAAAGCGGCTTCATTCTTATATAGCCTCCCTGAAGAAGGCGTCCATGGCCGCAGTGCCTGTAGCCCGTGCCCTGAGAGTGTGGTTGAGTCAACTAAGAAGGGATATTGAGGATGGAGTTGATAGAGAAGATTTACTTCAGCAACTTCCTTCTTTGAAGATCACAAGTTCCTTTGTGACTTTCCCATGGATACCCTGAAAGGCTTAGCCAAAAATATGGCTCTCTCCAACTCTATCAGGAGGTCAATCTGGTTAAAATTGTGTTCGGGTGATGTCCCCTCCAAGAACAACCTTTGCTCTCTTCCATTTGAACCAGGGCGTCTGTTCGGCTCTCAGCTAGACACTCTTTTGGAAACCAATAAAGAAGATAAAGCACTGGAATTTCCACTTCCCAGGCGCAGATTTCAACCCAGAAGCTCAAGACAGCGCTTTCAAAGATCCGATTTTCGCGGGCGTTCGGACAGGAAAGGATCTGACCGAAGATATTTTGCCAGAACATCGGATAAGAGTAGGAAGAGACCAGAGGATAAACCCACCAAAGAGGACTTCTGACGCCAGAAGCAAAGGGGTAGGAGGTCGGCTTACTCGATTCTACGCAGCATGGCAGGGAATTTCCTCAGACAGTTGGGCCTTGAGGATCGTAAGAGAAGGTTACTCACTGGATTTTATCCGCCGTCCAAGAGACTGTTTGCTCTTAAATCAAAGAGAAGACCCTCGGGTCATAGGGTCATAGACCTCGTAAGGGAATTCATTCAAAAGGGTGCTCTGGAACCTGTACCAAAACATCAAGAAGGAACAGGAGTGTATTCCAGAGTGTTTTCAGTCACCAAGTGAGAGGAAAAGTGGCGCCTAATCATAGACCTCCGCTACATGAATCAATTTATCAAAAAAATTCTAAAGGTCACTTCTTGGCATCCATCGACCTGAGAGACACTTATCTCCATGTCCCAATAGAGAACTCGTCCAGACTCTTTCTGAGGATTGCAATTGCCATGGGAGGAAAAATAAAACACCTTCAGTTCAAAGCCCTGCCCTTTGGGCTCTCATCAGCACCCAGAATTTTCACGAAATTGGCCGTGATTGCTGTTGCAAGTTTACACCTACAAACCTTACAGGTATTTCCGTACCTGGATGACTGGCTTGTAGTGGCACCCACCAGGGACTTATTGAATTCTCATCTCCTGAAAGTCATCAAGCTGCTTCAGTCTCTGGGTTTCTTGATCAATTGGGACAAATCCGACATCCAGCCAGCAACATTCAAAACGTTTCTAGGCTTCAGGATAGACACTTGCACCATGACCCTGTATCTCCCGACCTCCAGGATAAGCTCTGTCACATCAGCAATAAAGACCTTAATTGCGGGCCAAAGACCTACAGTCCACAGGGTGATGAAAACCCTGGGTCATATGACATCGGTAATAGATGCAGTTCCATGGGCTCAGGCCCACATACGGGAATTACAGCAGGACTTGCTTCAGGTCTGGAAGCACAACCACAATCTTTCAGCCCGTGTCAGGTTGAGACCTTCCACAATCACGGAGCTGAAATTGTGGTTAAGAGGAAGGAATTTATCCAGGGGCAGACCCTTCCAGCTAACACCTACGGTGACTGTTACAACAGATGCCTCTTCCCGGGGCTGGGGAGCCCATCTCGGAAACAGTTGGGTTCAAGGTTCTTGGTCCTGCACAGAACTTCAGAGAGTTGAAGGCAATCAAGCTGGCGTTACAACACTTTCGGACAGATTTGGAAGACCAATTAGTCCTAATTAAAACGGACAATCTCCCTGCAGTTTTTTACATAAACAAACAGCCTTCTACTCCTTGCATTATGCAAGAAGATCTTTGCATGGGCAGAGAGGCACTTACAGAATCTAAGGGCGGTACACATCAAAGGCTCGTTGAATACTCAGGCGGATCTTCTGAGTCGGAGGAAGATCAGACAAACCGAGTGGGAGCTAAACCAGAAATACTTCCTGCAGATTACAGCCAGATGGGGTATTCCATCTGTAGATCTGATGGCCTCCAGGGAAAACAGCAAACTTCCCAAGTTCTGTTCTCTGAACGGATTCCAGAATCCAGCAGCAGTAGATGCTTTTTCTATAACTTGGAAGAACCAGTATGTTTATATCTTTCCTCCGGTGCCCCTCATCTTAAGAGTCCTGCAGAAGATTCTATTAGAGAAACCTCAAGCTATATTAATTGCTCCTTTTTGGCCACGCAGGCCATGGTTCCCACTTCTACTCCAATTATCCAAAGGAGTCTACTGGAAGCTTCCATCTCATCCCGACTTACTAGTTCAGAAGGCCTGTTTCATCAACATCTGAACAAACTTCATCTCACAGCTTGAAGACTGAGAGGTCCAGACTAGAAGAGAAAGGTCTATCTGTCCCTGTCATCAATACTCTACTCTCCTCCCGGAAAACTTCTACAAATATCAAGTATGAAAAGATATGGAGGAAATTTTCATCCTGGATGTCAGAGAATGAATGTTCAGATATTACAGTCCCTGTTATCCTCCAGTTCCTGCAAGATGAATTCCAGAAGGCTCTTACTCCGAACACTTTGAAAGTGCACATGACAGCCATTAATGCAATGAGAGCAGATTCAGACATTATCCCTTAATTAATAGTTTCTTCAAGGCCATTAAGAAGCTTAGACCGATGGTGAGACACCCTATGCCTGTTTGGGATCTGTCATTGGTCCTCAGAAGATTGGCTGAACCCCCCTTTGAGCCCTTAGTAGACGCAGAACTTAAATGGCTCTCCTGCAAAGTTCTCTTTCTTATTGCCATCACTACGGCTAAGAGACTCAGGGAATTGCAAGCACTATCAGTTAAGATGCCGTATTTAAGAATCCTGCCGAATGGAGTTCTGCTGCACACTCTACCTTCCTTTGTGCCAAAAGTTCCTTCTTCTGCTAACGTCAACTGAGAAGCGTTTTTACCAGTTTTTTTCCCAGACCTCTCAGATAAAGAACAAGCTCGCTGGTACACCTTGGATGTCAAGAGGACGATTGAGATCTACCTTTGGAGAACGGAGAATTTTAGACTAGATGAAAATCTGTTTTGCTATACTCCGGTCCTAATAAAGGTCACAAGGCATCTAAGAGTTCCCTGGCAAGATGGATCAAGTCTATCATCTTGGAGGCATACACCATAGAGGGCATCTCTCCTCCTTCTCCGATTAGAGCCCACTCAACTAGGGCCACAGAAACATCTTGGGATGAACAAGCGCATGTCTCCCTAGAAGAGATCTGTAGAGCAGCATCATGGTCTACGCCATCTACCTTCATGAAGCACTACCGGCTGGACATAGAAAATAAGAGCTCAGCCTTTAGCACTGCGGTGTCAAGTGCAGCCGTTCAGTAATTCCCTCCCTTTAGTATCTATGCATATCCCTTCATGTGCTGCCGAGGACGTCAGGGGAAAGTGAAAATTATTACATGGAATTTTGCTTTCCATGAGTCCGAAGGCAGCACATACATACCCTCCCTAATAAGTCCTTTTGTTTTGCATTTTGCCTGAATCTATTTTTTATACACATTGGAGGTTTGCCAGAGGGGATGCTTTATAGGGACCTATAGGATTGGTAATTAATCAATTATCTTGTTTTTTTATCTAGGTGGGCGGTCCTGGGGCGAGAATAGGACTCTGTTAACCCTTCATGTGCTGCCTTCGGACTCATGGAAAGCAAAATTCCAGGTAATAATTTTCACTTTCCATTAATTCTTGTGGAAGAGCTAAAGGGTTAATGACATTCCTAAAAATCAGTTTCGAATACCTTGAGGGGTGTAGTTTCTAGAATGGGATCATTTTTGGGTGGTTTCTATTATGTAAGCCTCACAAAGTGACTAAACTGGTCCTTAAAAAGTGGGTTTTTGCTTGTAACATCTCCAAAAAATGATATATCATTCCCAAAATTAATCAAAATGAAGTAGAGATATGAGGAATGTAAAGTAATAACTATTTTTGGAGGTATTACTATGTATTATAGAAGTAGAGACATTGAAACGAAAAAAAAATTGCAAATTTTTAAATTTTTGGGTAAATTTTGCATTTTTTTATAAATAAAAATGCATTTTTTTACTCCATTTTACCAGTGTCATGAAGTACAATATGTGACAAAAAACGATCTCAGAATGACCTGAATAAGTCAAAGCATTTTAAAGTTATCACCACTAGTGAGATTTGCAAAAAATGGCCTGGTCCTTAAGGTGAAAATGAGCCTGGTCCCTAAAGGGTTAAGCAGTATTTTGTGTAAGCAGGTATATAACAGCCCTCGATCAATATTTTGTGGAAGCAGTTATATCAATCCCCTTAATGAGTGTTCTGTGGAAGCAGGTATATCGCAGGCTTCAAACAATTTTTAGTGGAAGCAAGTATATCAAACCGCTTAATCAGTATTTTGTTGAAGCAGGTATCTCACAGTCCTCAATCAATATTTGGTGAAAGCAGGTGTATCAATCCACTTAATCAGTTTTTTGTGGAAGCACGTATATCACAGTCCTCAATCAATATTTTGTGGAAGCAGGTATGTCAATCCCCTTAATCAGTATTTTGTGGAAGCAGGTATGTCAATCCCCTTAATCAGTATTTTGTGGAAGCAGGTATATCGCAGGCCTCAGTCAATATTTTGTGGAAGCAGGTATATCAATATATCAAACACCTTAAATCAGTATTTTGTGGAAGCAGGTATATCAATATATCGAACCCCTTAATCAGTATTTGGTAGAAGCAGGTATATCGCAGGCCTCAATCAATATTTTGGGGAAAGAGGTATATCAAACCCGTTAATCAGTATTTTGTGGAAGCAGGTATCTCTCAGTCCTCAATCAATATTTGGTGGAAGCAGGTATATCAATCCCCTTAATCAATATTTTGTGGAAGCAGGTATATAGCACTGCAGCCCTCAAACAGTATTTTGTGGAAGCAGGTATAGCAATCCCCTTAATGAGTATTTTGCGGAAGCAGGTATCTCGCAGCCCTCAATCAGTATTTTGTGGAAGCAGGTATATAAAACCCCTTAATCAGTATTTTGTGAAAGCAGGTATCTCACAGCCCTCAATCAGTATTTTGTGGAAGCAAGTATATCAATCCCCTTAATCAGTATTTTGTGGAAGCAGGTATATTGTAGCCCTCAATTAGTATTGCTTGGAAGCAGATATAACAAATCCCCTTAATCAGTAATTTTGTGGAAGCAGGTATATCGCAGGACTCAATCAATATTTGGTGGAAGCAGGTATATCAAACCCCTTAATCAGTATTTTGTGGAAGCTGTTATATCACACCCCTCAATAAATATTTGGTGGAAGCAGGTATATCAAACCCCTTAATCAGCATTTTGTCGAAGCAGTTATATCACACCCCTTAATTACTTTTTTTGCCACAATAGTTATATCACACCACCCTCTTTATTTGAGGCAACAGGTATATCACAGCTCTCAATCAGTATTTTGTGGAAGAAGGTATATCACACCCCTCAATCAGTTTTTTTGGAGGGCAACAGGTATATCACACCCTTTGCAATTAGTTGTTCCAATAGCGTTTGTCCCTCTATATAGTTGCAGTATAGCAGCAGAACCACACACAAATGCTGCACAATACATATGCACTATATATGTTCTATGCTAGGAAGTATATTATAGGTATATCACAACCCTTAATCCGTTTTTTTTGGGGCAACAGGTATATCACTGCAATGAACTAAGTCCCTTATAGAGACCCTCGGGATATCAATATGTATCAATTTCAATGGTCAGTATAGACCTAGAATCCCTTTAGGGGTCTCTAACTAATGTTAAAATTAATATTTTTATTGGTATGTATTAAAAGAAGATTATACTTCACACACACAAGAAAGGGGAGTATGTAAAATTATCAGTGTCTAATGGCAAGTGAGCTGAATCCTCTTATGGTGACTGCCACGGTCACTAATTAAATATGTCGGTTCACGGACAACACAGTGGTGGGTGTGTTTGGGAGTTGTGTTTATGTTTAACATATATGTCACACGTATATCCAGGTAGGCAGTACGGGTCTCATCCACCCGTCTGTCACAACCATTAAGAGATACTCAATTGATATTTTGCAGCGATCTCCAGACAAGGTACGCCACTTGCTACAAGCGTGCACTCCTGTTAGGGCCCACAGTCTCTATTCCCTGTCAGGGATAGACGTGCTGCAACAATGTTGCCGCATCTCGCCACTATCTGCACTTGAATCGGTCCTCAGCTATCCTTCGCTGAGGGCCAGCCTCTATGTCCGTGAACCGACATATTTAATTAGTGACTGTGGCAGTCACCATAAGAGGATTCAGCTCCCTTGCCATTAGACACTGATAATTTCACATACTCCCCTTTCTTGTGTGTGTGAAGTATAATCTTCTTTTAATACATACCAATAAAAATATTAATTTTAACATTAGTTAGAGACCCCTAAAGGGATTCTAGGTCTATACTGACCATTGAAATTGATACAACAGGTATATCACACCCGTTGCAATTAGTTGTTTCAATAGCGTTTGTCCCTCTGTATAGCTGCAGTATAGCAGCAGAACCACACACAAATGCTGCACAATGCAAATGCACTATAATATACACTGCTCAAAAAAATAAAGGGAACACAAAAATAACACATCCTAGATCTGAATTAATTTAATATTCTTCTGAAATACTTTGTTCTTTACATAGTTGAATGTGCTGACAACAAAATCGCAAAAAAATTAATAAATGGAAATTTAATTTTTCAACCCATGGAGGTCTGGATTTGGAGTCACACTCAAAATTAAAGTGGAAAAACACACTACAGGCTGATCCAACTTTGATGTAATGTCCTTAAAAAAAGTCAAAATGAGGCTCAGTAGTGTATGTGGCCTCCACGTGCCTGTATGACCTCCCTACAATGCCTGTGCATGCTCCTGATGAGGTGGCGGACGGTCTCCAGAGGGATCTCCTCCCAGACCTGGACTAAAGCATCTGCCAACTCCTGGACAGTCTGTGGTGCAACGTGACGTTGGTGGATAGAGCAATACATTATGTCCCAGATGTGCTAAATTGGATTCAGGTCTGGGGAATGGGCGGGCCAGTCCATAGCATCAATGCCTTCGTCTTGCAGGAACTGCTGACACACTCCAGCCACATGAGGTCTAGCATTGTCTTGCATTAGGAGGAACCCAGGGCCAACCGCACCAGCATATGGTCTCACAAGGGGTCTGAGGATCTCATCTGGGTACCTAATGGCAGTCAGGCTACCTCTGGCGAGCACATGGAGGGCTGTGCGGCCCTCCAAAGAAATGCCGCCCCACACCATTACTGACCCAATGCCAAACCGGTCATGCTGGAGGATGTTGCAGGCAGCAGAACGTTCTCCACGGCGTCTCCAGACTCTGTCACGTCTGTCATGTGTTCAGTGTGAACCTGCTTTCATCTGTGAAGAGCACAGGTCGCCAGTGGCGAATTTGCCAATCTTGGTGTTCTCTGGCAAATGCCAAACGTCCTGCACGGTGTTGGGCTGTAAGCCCAACCCCCACCTGTGGACGTCGGGCCCTTATATCACCTTTATGGAGTCTGTTTCTGACAGTTTGAGCAGACACATGCACATTTGTGGCCTGCTGGAGGTCATTTTGCAGGGCTCTGGCAGTGCTTCTCCTGTTCCTCCTTGCACAAAGGCGGAGGTAGCGGTCCTGATGCTGGGTTGTTGCCCTCCTACAGCCTCCTCCACGTCTCCTAATGTACTGGCCTGTCTCCTGGTAGCGCCTCCATGCTCTGGACACTATGCTGACAGACACAGCAAACCTTCTTGCCACAGCTCGCATTGATGTGCCATCCTGGATAAGCTGCACTACCTGAGCCACTTGTGTGGGTTCTAGACTCCGTCTCATGCTACCACTAGAGTGAAAGCACCGCCAGCATTCAAAAGTGACCAAAACATCAGCCAGGAAGCATAGGAACTGAGAAGTGGTCTGTGGTCACCACCTGCAGAACCACTCCTTTATTGGGGGTGTCTTGCTAATTGCCTATAATTTCCACCTGTTGTCTATCCCATTTGCACAACAGCATGTGAAATTGATTGTCACTCAGTGTTGCTTCCTTAGTGGACAGTTTGATTTCACAGAAGTGTGATTGACTTGGAGTTACATTGTGTTGTTTAAGTGTTCCCTTTATTTTTTTGAGCCTTGTACTTTCCATGTTAGAAAGTATATTATAAGTCTATCACATCCCTCAGTATTTTGTAGTCCTATTAGCTAGCGATTGGTGTCCCTAACAGCCTGTACCTGCTCCACAAAGCAACCTTTGCCTACACTGGCAAAAGACTGAATGTAAAATGGCTGGCAGATCGGTTCTGTGATAGGGTGGGGGTGTGTCTATGTGCTGAAACATCTCAATTGGCTGTCCTGTCCCACCTGATGGATGGGTCAAAGTTTGGCATAATGCAAAAGAATAGAACGCCGGCGGACATCGCCATATGTTCACATGTTCGTCGAATCACGAAAGCGCAAAGTTGGCCGCAAAATGACCGCTAGGCGAACCGCAAGGCCACCTCTAACAGTGAGGTCCATATGTCTGTGTAAGACATGGACCTGGCAACCTCTCCAGTGATAGGCCCCATTAACTATAAGAAAGACCAGCACAGATCCAGCCACAACTGTGAAATATGCCAAGAATAAGCCAGAAGACAAACACTGCGTGTATTTTTAGTACAAAATTAAGGTCCATATGTCTGTGTAAGACATGGACCTGGCAACCTCTCCAGTAGTCTCCAAGTCTATGTTCTGTGAGATATGACCCAAGATAGGACATATAGTTGCTCCAATAGCGTTTGTCCCTCTGTATAGCTGCAGTATCGCAGCAGAACCACACACAACTGCTGCACAATACAAATGCACTATAATATACTTTCTATGTTAGAAAGTATATTATAAGTCTATCACACCCCTCAGTATTTCACACCTATCAATAGCACACCTATACCAGGCCTTAAAAGGACTTTTGTGGTCCTATTAGCTAGCGATTGGTGTCCCTAACAGCCTGTACCTGCTCCACAAAGCAACCTTTCCCTACACTGGCAAAAGACTGAATGTAAAATGGCTGGCAGATCGGTTCTGTGATAGGATGGGGGGGGGGGGGGTCTATGTGCTGAAACATCTCAATTGGCTGTCCTGTCCCACCTGATGGATGTGTCATGGGTCAAAGTTTGGCGTAATGCAAAAGAATATGGCGCCGGCGGACATCGCCATATGTTCGCATGTTCGGCAAATCGCGAAAACGTAAAAGTTGGCTGCAAAACGACCGCCGGGCGAACCGCAAGGCCATCTCTAACAGTGAGGTCCATATGTCTGTGTAAGACATGGACCTGGCAACCTCTCCAGTGATTGGCCCCATTAACTATAAGGAGGACCAGCAGAGATCCAGCCACAACTGTGAAATATGCCAAGAATAAGCCAACAGAAAAACACTGCGTGTATTTTTAGTACAAAAGTAAGGTCCATATGTCTGTGTAAGACATGGACCTGGCAACCTCTCCAGTGGTCTCCAAGGCTATGTTCTGTGACATATGACCCAAGATAGGATATTCTTATTCTGTATGGACTGAATGGTGGTCTGTATGGTTCACTTCTATGGGTCCATGTGCTATGAACCCAAAAATATGGTTGTGTGATTAGGCCCTAACTAATGTGATTGTGCCTAGAAGATTGTTTGAGCTTAAAAAGATGGATGACTCCTTCAATCTACTTTTTTTATTGACAATAGCCCATGGAAACATTTGTACCCAAGCAGTATGCTGCCAGTACACAATAATGCCATAAATGGTGCACAGTCTTCAATATTATATCTGGAAGTTCCACCAAACTACAGTATACTATTAGACTTTTACTCCTGCTTTTACAAATTATGGAGTTTTTGGTAACATAAACTTTATATCCAGAATGTTAGAACATTTTTTGTTTAGTTTGAAGGCTCCTGTAATTTATGCACACTTTATGCGAATCAAACTACTCTGCCAAACTTTCTATTGAATGCATATTTTGCAGTCTTTTTGTTTACCTCCTTTGTTATTCTGTACACGTTGCCTTAGCAAATATACAGTATGAAGAGAACTGCTTTATATAAAAGGAAATGTTTAGCTGGAGAGTTTTCAAAATGCATGTCTTGATGGAAAGTAGACAGAACTGTCTTGGTAATGGCGTTAGAATGACTCCTTTATTAAGCAACCCAATTTTACCAGGAATGCGTTTCAATATTCTAGAAACATTTTCTCACTAAATGTTACTGAGATAAAGAGAGAAGTAATTTTTTTTTCTTCATTTGTCAAAGCTCAGTAGGACATTATGACTCCCCTTAAATGGGAATATATTCTACTGCTAAGTAGATTTTTATTTTCCATTCATTTTGCTATAAATGGCTTCTGGAGCTTCCACAGTAACATCTTTATTTTAGTTCATCTTTGTTTTAATACTAGAGCAGAATGTGAGATGATACTAGTTAACGTGAAATATGATGAACACAATCCTCAGATCCCAAAAAATTATTGGATCGGATATGACCATAAATATGAGAAAATACTTGTCATTGCTACAATACAATACAGAGAATGAGCATTTCTAAGTATTATGATTCTGATCCATTAAACTTGAAAAAAACATCGTCAAAGCATTGTGAGATTTTTCCCTGGTAGACAGGTTAGCGAACGCAGTATAGAGGCAAGGAACCAGGTTGAAAATCAACTTCAGTGTTTTACTCACATTAAGCAAGAACACCTCCCGCGGCGGCAAGTTAGCCTCCATGAGGGCTTTCACGACGGCCTCCATTTTGTCAGGGGACACGGGTGATAACCTTGCCGACTTGATATAGGACATACACCCGTGCCTGGTGAAAAAAAAACTAAAATTTTTCGGCCTTCAGGCCAGCCTCACTGCATTTGCCCACATCCTCCACCAAATGTGGGTTTTTGCTCTGGTAGACAGGTTAGCGGACGCAGTATAGAGACAAGGAACCAGGTTGTAAATCAACTTCAGTGTTTTATTTACACTCAGCAAAAACACAAAAGTCTTGGCGCTTGTTCACACACAGCAAAACATAATAACATAGCATAATAGTCTTTGTGCTTGTTCAGAGCAAGACAAAACAATGGTCACCTGGAATACTAGGTGTCAGTTCACACCCAGCTATATGCTTAGACTTTCAGGCGGCCTGCACGCCTGTTTGCATCCCTCAGCACAGAGTACTCCACAGCTTTACTGTCAGATGGAGGATAATCCACACCACCTGACAGTGCTGATTGCTTTTATAAGCCTGCCAAGACCTGGCCTGGAACGTGGGGAGGAGCCACCCACCCAGCACTTTGGCTACTCCCAGTAAGAGCTGTCCAGGATCAGCTTTACAGCCATCCTAAACAGCTGAAGTATCAGACTGCAATCTGCAATACTGACACTTCAGGGAAAAAAAAGTCTCTTACCTCACCGAGGCCAGAAACCTCGGTGACACCTACTGACCATCAATAATGGCCCCTTATTCATTCCTACAGCATTTAAAGACATTCACTGAGCAGATCACAGCCAAATGCAACTTTCCATATACTTTAAAGGGGAATGTACTTTCACTAAATTTGTGATATGTAATAAGGACATATGAAAAGTTTTTAGAAGCACTCTCTTAGCATGTTGTCTCTCTTAACTGCAGCACTGTAAGCAAGACAGACTTAATAGAAGGTCTAGGGGCCCTTCACACTCCTGTGTATTGAGGAGAGAGCTTTCTAAGCCGAGCGCTTGTCTGCCCTTTCTAGAAATCGGTGGGGGTCTCAGTACTCAGAACCCCACTTGATAAAAACTTTTGATATGTTCCTATGACATAACAAAAGTTTACTGAAAGTACGTTGACCCTAAATACAGTGGATATAAATAGTCTACACACCCCTGTTAAAATGTCAGGTTTCTGTCATGTAACAAAATTAGACAAAGATAAATCATTTCAGAACTTTTTCCACCTTTAATGTGAACTATAAACTGTACAACTCAATTGACAAACAAACTGAAATCTTTTAGGTAGAGGGAAGAAAAATAATAAAAATAAAATAATATGGTTGCATAAGTGTGCACACCCTTAAACGAATACTTTGTTGAAGCACCTTTTGATTTTATTACAGCACTCAGTCTTTTTGGGTATGAGTCTATCAGCATGGCACATTTTGACTTGGCAAGATTCGCCCACTCTTCTTTGCAAAAAGACTCAAAATCTGTCAGATTGCCTTAATTAAGGCCCCAGTTCCAGCTGAAGAAAAATAGCCCCAAAGCATGATGCTGCCACCACTATGCAGTTTTCTTCTCTTCTTTTCATCAGTTTTGGAGGAACGTCCAGTATTTGGTAAAGTCACTGTTGTGCCATATTTTCTCCACTTGATGATTACTGTGTTCCATGGTATATCTAATGCCTTGGAAATTCTTTTCGACCCTTCTCCTGACTGATACCTTTTAACAATGAGATCCCTCTGATGCTTTGGAGGCTCTCTGTGGACCACGGCTTTTGCTGTGGAATGCGACTAAGACAGTTTCAGGAAAGACCAAATAGGGCAGCTGAACTTTATTTGGGGTTAATCAGAGGCACCTATTTAACATGATTTTGAATGTATAAGAGGGTGTGCACACAGAAACCTGACATTTTAACAGGGGTGTGTAGACTTTTTATATGAACTGTAGTTAATATTTAATTGGCATATTTTTGCATCATTTTGTAAATGTCATTTTATTTTTTTTAAAGATATAACATCTTAAAATATAATTTTCAAGAAAATTTTCAAACACAACTTTTTTAACGACCACTTCAGTTCTGAAGTGACTTGAAGTGGCTTAGATAATAGAAACCACCCATAATCAACCCCATTTTATAAACTATACCTCTCAAATTACCCATAACCAATTTTTTTAAACTTTTTTTTAACCCTTTTTGTGTAACACAGGAATTAAAGCAAAATGGAGATGAAATGTAAAAATAAAATTTTGGGCAGATTTTAATCCATTTGTTCTCGTAACACACCAAGGGTCAGCATAACAAACCTCATTTATTACCTTGATTCTGCAGTTTACAAAAATATTCAAAAAAGGATTGTAAACTGCTGTACGGGCACATTGCAGGTTCAAGAAAGGATGAATCACCATTAGAGATTTGTCCGGCGATTGTTTTGTGGCGAACTTTGCTCGTTTGTGGTTCGCCAGTTGCCCCCCAAAAAAACTGATAGATGCAGGGGTGTGATATACCTATAATATAAGTTCTACTGAGATACCAGAGCTATACAGAGGGACAAATGCTATTGGAACAACAAATTGCAACTGGTATGATATACCAGTTGTCCCCCAAAAAACTGATTGAGGCAGGGGTATGATATACAATTCACTGCAGAAAAATGCACCAAAATGATACGCAACTGACAATACTAGCTAATTCCTCAGGCCGATGTTAAAAGCTGAGAACTATGCCAATATCTTCCAGTCAGGAACATATCAGAGCCCCTCATGCACCACGTCACATTGTTTCAGTATGCATGGGGTCCTACCACCTTAACTGCCTGTGGTGTGTGAACAGGATCTGAACCAACTCACAGCCAGTCTCTCACATGCCTCTATAGTGGTATCACCAATGCACTGAGATAGGATAAAGCTGTGAACAGCACCCAAAACAGACCATGTGATCAGAAGCTACCAGGTGCAAGAGAATGTTACCAACAAAATAAAGTGGCACATTCCACATAAGGACAAGAAATCACTGAAAAACCGAACACAGAACCGTAAACAGAACCACACACAACTTCTGCACAATACAAATGCAAAATATATAGAAATTACATTATAGGTATATCACACCCCTGCCTCAATCAGTTTTTATTATATTTTTTTTTTATATGACACCAGTTGCAATTAGTTGTTCCAAAAGCGTTTGTCCCTCTGTATAGCTGCGGTATCTCTGCAGAACCGCACACAAATGCTGCACAATACAAAGAGAAGCAGAGGGGAGTTTAGAGGGAGAGCAGCAGATAAGGAGGAGAAGCAGGCAGAACTCGCAGTGCACAAGAGGCAAAAAACAAGACTGCAAATGTACCTGGAGTGAGCCATCCAGCATGCACAGTCACATCTAGCGCTACCAGGACGCCGGCGCATAGATCCACAGTGTAGCCTTTCTTTAACGTGTCAGCTGCTACCAATAGTGTTGCCATCTGCAGCCTGTGCTATCAAAGCATAGGTCGTGGCAAGCTCAACACTCACCTAGGGACGGCCGCCTTAAGAAGGCACCTGGGAGCAACACCATCAGAACCCACAAAGCCACACTCCCGTTGCTCCACGTCCTGCTTCTTATACTTCTCCTCTCTCCTCCCATTTGTCCTTCATTTTCCACCGTGCCATCGTTGCTTTCATCTGGTAAAATGCAGGCTTCCGTGGCCCAAATGTTCAAATGTAAAAAGTTGATGACGCCGGATAACCCTCTTGCCCAACAGCTGACTGCCGGCTTGTCGGAACTGCTAGCCCGCCAAACTACTGCCATAAAAACTGGTGGACTCTAAAGCCTTTAGAATATCTTTGGCAATTGGCACACCGCAATGGAAGGTCCCAGGAAGGAAATATTTCTCCCAGAAGGGCATCCCAGAGCTAATGGCCATGTTCAGCGGCAAGTGAATGTATCTCTGACACACAGTGTCGGTGCCAAGATACATCTGACCACAGTAACGTGGTCTAGAAAACACTGGCAGGGAAGGTACATAACTTTTACTGCCCACTGGATGAACCTTCTAATGGCTGTCCATGTGGATTTGGTGTTACCGCCACAGATTGCATACAGTCATGCCACTGCTACTGCCTCTTCCGCTGCACACCCTCAGTTCCCCAGAACCTATTCAATGCCCTAAGCTAGACATTGCCATGCTGTGCTGCGGGTGTTGTGCCTGGAAGCCAAGAGCCACACCGGTCCTGCACTGCTTTCAGCTCTGCGGTCACAGGCCGATCAGTGGCTAACCCCGCTCAATTGGACAGTTGGTAAAGTGGTGTTTGACAATGGTGCCAATCTGCTGAGCACGCTAAAATAGTGCAAAATGACACACATGCCGTGCATAGCACACGTCCTGAACTTAGTCGTGCAGCGATTCGTTGCCAAATACCCCGGCGTCCAGGACATCTTGTGGCAGGCCGGGAAAGTCTCTGGCCATTTTAGAAGATATTATATGGCCATGGCTTGCCTCGCTGACGTTCAGCGGCAACACCACTTGCCCGTCAGACATCTGATTTGTTACTGCCCGACGCGCTGGAACTCCACCTTGTATATGCTTCATAGGGTGCTTCAGTAGAAATGTGCCGTTAACGACTACGAACTCTGCGGCAGGACAGGATCTGTGGAGCTTGTTTTTTTCACCACTCCAGTGAGTGCTCATGCGTGACACATGCAGACTGCTGCAGCCATTTGATGAGATCACCAAACATGTCAGTCGCAGCCAGGGTGCCATTAGTGACATCATACCTTACTCCTTCTTTCTGGAGCGTGCTTTGCGTCATGTCATTGATCAAGCTGTCAAGGTGCAGGACCAGAAAGACAACGAAGTCGCAATGCTGAATGAATTCCCAGGGGGGGGTGCTACTCCATCTGTGACAAGTCAGCAGGAGTCTGAAGAGGAGTCAGAGGAGGATGGCGGCTGGGGGTAGGAGGAGGAGGAGCAAGAAGAGCAGGCTTTACTCTTTACTGCTATCCCTGGTGTTGTCCGTGGATGGGGGGAGGAGATTGAGGACGACATTCTCCTGGGCGATGAACAAGAGCCAGGCCGCTCCACCGCTTCCAATTTAGTGCAAATGGGGGCCTTCATGCTCCAATGTTTGAAGAGGGACCCCTGTATAAAAATCAGAAAGGGCAAGGACCAGTACTGGGTGGCACCGTACTTAGACCCCGGTACAAACACAAAATGGCGGACATGTTACCAGCATCACAGAGTGCTGTCAGAATGCTGCATTTCCAGGCCTTGCTTGTATGCTGCATTCTGCTGTTGCGGGCGCTGGCAGAGGAATTTCCACACACAGAGAAACAATTGCGAGTACCAATCCAACAGCACATTCAAGAAGAGGGCGGTTTGAAGAAGTGTTGGTATCTTTGGATATGAGATCATTCTTGCAGCCAAACCATCGACAGCTGCCCCAAGATCCAACCTCAGGGAGCACCTAGACCGACAGGTGTCCGACTACATCGGGTTAACGGCCGATGTGGACGCCCTTAACCCCTTAAGGACCGGGCTCATTTTCACCTTAAGGACCAGGCCATTTTTTGCAAATCTGACCAGTGTCACTTTAAGTGGTGATAACTTTAAAACGCTTTGACTTATCCAGGCCATTCTGAGATTGTTTTTTCGTCACATATTGTACTTCATGATACTAGTAAAAAAAAGTCAAAAAAATTAATTTTTTTGCATAATAAAATACCTAATTTACCAAAAATTTGGAAAAATTAGCAAATTTCAAAGTTTCAGTTTCTCTACTTCTGTAATACATAGTAATACCCCAAAAAATTGTGATGACTTAACATTCCCCATATGTCTACTTCATGTTTGAATTATTTTGGGAATGATATTTTATTTTTTGGGGATGTTACAAGGCTTAGAAGTTTAGAAGCAAATCTTGAAATTTTTCAGAAATTTACAAAAACCCAATTTTTAGGGACCACTACAGCTCTGAAGTCACTTTGCGAGGCTTACATAATAGAAACCGCCCAAAAATGACCCCATTCTATAAACTACACCCCTCAAGGTATTCAAAACTGATTTTACAAACTCCGTTAACCCTTTAGGTGTTGCACAAGAGTTATTGGCAAATGGGGATGAAATTTGAGAGTTTCATTTTTTTGCCTAATTTTCCATTTTAACCCATTTTTTCCACTAACAAAGCAAGGGTTAACAGCCAAACAAGACTGTATCTTTATTGCCCTGACTCTGCTGTTTACAGAAACACCCCATATGTGGCCATAAACTACTGTACGGCCACACAGCGGGGCGTAGAGTGAAAGGTGCGCCGTATGGTTTTTGGAAGCCAGATTTTGCTGGACAGTTTTTTTGACACCATGTCCCATTTGAAGCCCCCTGATGCACCCCTAGAGTAGAAACTCCATAAAAGTGACCCCATCTAAGAAACTACACCCCTCAAGGTATTCAAAACTGATTTTACAAACTCCGTTAACCCTTTAGGTGTTGCACAAGAGTTATTGGCAAATGGGGATGAAATTTGAGAATTTCATTTTTTTGCCTAATTTTCCATTTTAACCCATTTTTTCCACTAACAAAGCAAGGGTTAACAGCCAAACAAGACTGTATCTTTATTGCCCTGACTCTACTGTTTACAGAAACACCCCATATGTGGCCATAAACTACTGTACGGCCACACAGCGGGGCAGTAGAGTGAAAGGTGCGCCGTATGGTTTTTGGAAGCCAGATTGTGCTGGACAGTTTTTTTGACACCATGTCCCATTTGAAGCCCCCCTGATGCACCCCTAGAGTAGAAACTCCATAAAAGTGACCCCATCTAAGAAACTACACCCCTCAAGGTATTCAAAACTGATTTTACAAACTTTGTTAACCCTTTAGGTGTTGCACAAGATTCAATGGAAAATAGAGATACAATTTCAAAATTTCACTTTTTTGGCAGATTTTCCATTTTAATATTTTTTTTCCAGTAACAAAGCAAGGGTTAACAGCCAAACAAAACTCATTATTTATGGCCCTGATTCTGTAGTTTACAGAAACACCCCATATGTGGTCGTAAACTACTGTACGGGCACACAGCGGGGCGCAGAAGGAAAGGAATGCCATACGGTTTTTGGAAGGCAGATTTTGCTGGACTGGTTTTTTGACACCATGTCCCATTTGGAGCCCCCCTGATGCCCCCCTAGAGTAGAAACTCCATAAAAGTGACCCCATCTAAGAAACTACACCCCTCAAGGTATTTAAAACTGATTTTACAAACTTTGTTAACCCTTTAGGTGTTGCACAAGATTCAATGGAAAATAGAGATACAATTTCAAAATTTCACTTTTTTGGCAGATTTTCCATTTTAATATTTTTTTTCCTGTAACAAAGCAAGGGTTAACAGCCAAACAAAACTCATTATTTATGGCCCTGATTCTGTAGTTTACAGAAACACCCCATATGTGGTCCTAAACTACTGTACGGGCACACGGCAGGGTGCAGAAGAAAAGGAATGCCATACGGTTTTTGGAAGGCAGATTTTGCTGGACTGGTTTTTTGACACCATGTCCCATTTGAAGCCCCCCTGATGCACCCCTAGAGTAGAAACTCCAAAAAAAGTGACCCCATTTTAGAAAGTACGGAATAGGGTGGCAGTATTGTTGGTAATAGTTTAGGGTACATATGATTTTTGGTTGCTCTATATTACACTTTTTGTGCGGCAAGGTAACAAGAAATAGCTTTTTTGGCATGTTTTTTTTTTTTGTTATTTACAACATTCATCTGACAGGTTAGATCACGTGGTAATTTTATAGAGCAGGTTGTCACGGACGCGGCGATACCTAATATGTATACAATTTTTTTTATTTATGTAAGTTTTATACAATAACTTCATTTTGAAAACCAAAAATTGTTTAGTGTCTCCATAGTCTAAGAGCCATAGTTTTTTCAGTTTTTGGGTGATTATCTTGAGTAGGGTCTAATTTTTTGCGGGGTGAGATGACAGTTTGATTGGCACTATTTTGGGGTGCATATGACTTTTTGATCGCTTGCTATTACACGTTTTGTGACGTAAGATGGCAAAAAATTGCTTTTTTTACACAGTTTTTTTTTTTTTTTTTTTACGGTGGTCACCTGAGGGGTTAGGTCATGTGATATTTATATAGAGCCGGTCGATACGGACGCGGCGATACCTAATATGTATACTTTATTTTTATTTATGTACATTTTACACAATGATTTTATTTTTGAAACCAAAAAAAATCATGTTTTAGTGTTTCCATAGTCTAAGAGCCATAGTTTTTTCAGTTTTTGGGCGATTATCTTGAGTAGGGTCCCATTCTTTGCGGGATGAGATGACGGTTTGATTGGTACTATTTTGGCGTACATGCGACTTTTTTGATCACTTTTATTACCTTTTTTGGGAAGTAAGGTGGGCAAAATTTCAATTTTCTCATAGTTTTTATTTTTTTATTTTTATGGCGTTCACTGTGCGGGGAAAGTAACATGACCATTTTATAGATCAGGTCGTTACGGACGCGGCGATACCTAATATGTGTAGTGTATTTTATTTTTTTAATTTTTATTCAGTGATAAATGTTTTTTTTTTTTATCTTAACTTTTTTCACTTTTTATTTGATTTTTTTGACCCAGACCCACTTGGTTCTTGAAGATCCAGTGGGTCTGATGTCTGTAAAATACAGAACAGAACCTATATTGGTTTCTGCACTGTATTTTACTTACACTGAACAGGTCTATGCTTTCAGCACAGATCTGTTCAGCACCATGGACAGCAGGACGCCTGATCAGGCGTCCTGTTGCCATGGGAACCTTCCCCGTCTGCTCAGTTATGGTCAGAACTTCGCAGACGGGGAAGGGTAAGGACGGGGTTCTGGGGGGGCTGTCTGGGGGCTCTCTCCTTCTCCCATCGGGGGGCTGCAAAGGCACAGCAGCCCCCCGATCGGAGAGGGAGGGAGCTCCCTCTTACTGTTAACCTTTTCCATACAGCGGTCCGTACGGACCGCTGTATGGAAAGGGTTAAACGGCTGACATCGCATCAACGATGTCAGCCGTTTATACCAGGGTGCCAGCAATGTGCTGGCACCCTGGTATACCCACTGTACACCAACGATTATGCAATGGGAGGCGGGCGGGGGATCGCGATCCCGCCTGCCGCACCGCCCGCCTCCCGCAACGCCCCCACTGCATGCGACACCCCCCCTGCACCACCCGCCGCCATCAAATCGTGCAGGGGTGCAGGGGGGGGTTAACAATATTGATTTCGGGCACTCTGAAGTTTCTGATCCCCGCGGTCAGGGACCGCGGGGATCAGAAACGGCAAAAAGCGCAGCAAACCGCAGGTCTGAATTGACCTGCGGTTTTCTGCGATCGCCGATACGGGGGGGTCAAATGACCCCCCCCTGCGTTGTTACGGGATGCCGGCTGAATGATTTCAGCCGAAATCCCGTTCCGATTAACCCCAGCGGCGCCGGAATTAAGATTTTAAGTTAGGACGTACCGGTACGCCCTTGGTCCTTAAGGACTCGGGAAATAGGGCGTACCGGTACGCCCTATGTCCTTAAGGGGTTAAAAGCGAGGATCCCCTTGACTACTGGGTGTGCAGGCTTGCCCTGTAGCAAGAGCTGGCATAATTTGCCATGGAACTTTTGCCTTGCCCCTCATTGAGTGTCCTGTCCAAAAGGACGTTCAGCGCCTAGCTCATGACAGTGTGGACCACCTGACATTTCTAAAAATGAATGAGGCAAGGATCTTGGAGGAATTCAACACTTGTGACGACCATGTTTAATTGAATTTCCTCATGGCACCCACACATATCCGCCACCACCAGAGCAAATAATGGTCCCTGTCTTATGTAAGTACAGCGGCATAAAAGGCCTTTTCTGTCCGGTTAATGCCTAATGTTTGGGACCTCGGAGGAATTCAACACCTGTGACGACCATGTGTTATCGAATTTCCACTGTTATCATTTGGGGTTTTTTGAAGAGGGGGGATTTTTCTAGCCATGTTTTTAATCCAATTTTATATATTTTTTTGTTCTTTTAAACTTATGTTTTTGACATGTATTTGTACTGGCCTGCAGTAAAATTGATATCCATTGACCGTCTAATATACCTCCGGTCACTTAATCGCTTGATCTTTTATGTACGGTGAATGCATAATTTTTGGGGCCTGTAATCTAAATGGCCAACAGTAAAATTGTTATACGATGACCACTTAATGTACCTCCAGCAACATTATCAATTGTTCTTTTCTGTACGGTGAATGAATAATTTATGGGGCCTATAGTACACTGGCCTGCAGTAAAATTTATATCCATTGACCGTCTAATATACCTCCAGCCACATAATCACTTGATCTTTCATGTACAGTAAATGCATAATGTTTGGGGCCTGTAATCTAACTGGCCAACAGTAAAATTGTTTTTGAATCCAACTTTTGTTTTTTCAATAGGAAGAGGGTCATGTGACTTGATGTTTTCTGTCTGGGGGCCTGTATGACCGTGGCCTAAAATTTTTTTTTTAGGCTCCAGCATGCCACATTTTTGCGAGTTCCTCTTTAAGATGCATACAAATGGTCCCTGATTAAAATACACTTTTTTGTGGGAATTTTTGCCATTGATCCCCCTCTGGTATGTCACTGCCCATGTTGTGGGATGATTTGTGCACTTCTTGTAAGTATTTGGTGGCTGCAAATATGACCTGAAGGTTTTTCAGGTTCGCCTGCCATTAAAGTGAATGGGGCCCGCCGCGAACTTGCGGTTCGCAAACATTTGATCGCGTTCGCACGATCTCGTTCGCGAATCGTCCCGGACGATGTTTGTCCATCACTAATCACCATTTGGCTTTAGGAGGCCAGGTTTTGCTAAAATTCTTTTTGTGTGCCATGTTGCATTTTAAGACATCCTGAGGTACCTGTACAGTAGAAACCCCCAAGAAGTTCCCTTAAGGAATTTATTGAGGGGTTTGATCCATTTTTTGACCCTATGTAACCACAGTGGCCAGGAATACGCAGACAGTGAGCCCCAGCTGGAACCTCATCCACTTTCCATGCCTACAAACCCTAGACAGTAAGTCTGCAACTAGTCAACGCTTTCTACTTCCCTAAAGTACAAGACATACACACACAGAGAAAGAATAACACAGAGGCAAAGTCGTATGCAAATGGATGGGAACAGAGTAGACAATGCAGTACCAAATCGCAAGACAGGAGCTAGTCAAATAATTGAGCAGAAGTCAGAACCAGATGAGAACAAAGTACCAATACACAAGAGTGGTCAAAGGCAAGCCTTGGTCAATAATTGAAGCAATACAAATGCACACAGAAGTGCAGCGGACCACCCCCTGGGGCCCTATTATAGGGGTTTGGCGGGGTACCCAGGTGTAGGAATGGCCGAGTGGCATAGGGTGGCCTAAAATGTCCCTTCTAGTGTAAGTGAGTGTCTCGGTGCTCCTACCTGGATATGGTTGAGGAATAAAAGAAATAATAAATTGAGTCCAAACCTTGTGATGAAGTTGAATAGCAGCTTTACATTGATAAACTTTCATCAGACACAATCTTCAAACTTTGTCTTGGTCCCAGCAGGCTTTGGCATTAAAGCTCTGGCAGGAAAACTCTTCTCTGCTACATCTGTTGCTCTTTGGCTCTGCTGTACTGACAGGCTGACTGTATCACATTGCTTCTTCTTTATGCTGCACAACACTTGGTATTCTGACTCTAAGTTTGGTCAGGGAATTCTCCTCCTGGCTCCTGAGGCTCTAAGCTGTAGCCTCCACATCTAGCAGAGCTGAAGGTGCTCTGACTGGCTTAACTTGGGCACGTCCAGCAGAGACGTGCCCAGCACACCCTCCTTCCCCTAGAAGGGGGTAAGCTAGACTAACTAAAACTGATCCCGACCCTTCCTGCAGGAAGTGAGACTCGCCAACTCCTCCACAGAGGGGGGTTAGAATAGAATGGAAAGCTCCATTCTATCTAACTGCAGCTCTGCCGTATTTGCTGAACCAGGCACATTACATGTGAACAGAACAAACAATAGCAATGCACAGGGAATAGGACCTGAAATAAATGCATAGATGACATGATATTAGCATACGCAGATAGAAGCTGGGCGTAGGAGGCATTACAGAAGCAGAACCAGGATCAATGACTATCACTGGCACTCGTTTAAAGCCAAGAAGGAGTTTAAATAGAGCCCCAAGTCCCAGGATCAGAACACTAGCACACAGGAATAGATCAGTTGGGCAATAGGTGCCATAGAAGTGAATGGGGCTGCTTGAAAAACGCTTAACATCCACAAGCAAATGCGGATGCAATGCGTTTTTCACTGATGGTTGCTAAGAGATGTTTGTAAACATTCAGTTTTCTATTACGCGTGTGAAAAAAGCATCAATGAGCATTTCACCCGTGCGATAAAAACGGAACAACTGACCACAATCGCAAACAAAACTGACTGAACTCGCTTGCAAAATGGTGAGAGTTTTCCTTAACGCACCCTGAATGCATCCGGACCTAATCCATATCGTTCGTGTGCAAGAGGCCTTACTCTCCTGGTGCAGTCATGCCAAAGCTGGAGATCTCGTTGCTGGATCCCAGACAGTTAAGTTCGTGGCACCCCATTTTATGCAGCATTTAGTGGAAAGCAGGAGTGAAAAAAACACATTTTAATTTATTTCACAAATACATCATTTATAGGACATATGTTTCAAATACAGAGCAAGAAAGTAGTGAAAAGAACCTCAATATTTATTGAACTATTTCTGCCGATTTCAGAAATACCCTCAAAGTGGCCCAAATCTGCTGCCTGGACACATGACAGGGCCTGGAAGTGAAGGAGCATTATAAGGATTTCTGGACCCGATTTTTCCATTGCTACTTCTACAACCCCATTTGATGCTTGAAGAGGCCCTGAGCCCCAGAACCATGGAAAAACCATAGTTAAAAAGCCTAAGGGGTATAATAACAATAATTTTTTTTTTATTTTAAGTCCAATTTTTAAGTGTTATTTTGAAGGGAATGGTAAAATTTATTAATACATTTAGTATTCCAGAGAATAAGCATTACTTTTTGCCTGTGGGAGGGACAGGTGTCACTTTGGTATATTGTGCCTTTGTGTATAACAGTTTTGGCACAGACAACACTTTTTCTCAGTAAACGGCACTTCACCAGGAAAATGCTGCTCTGGAACTATCTTCTGGTATTCCAGGTATGACCCCTCGTGACCTGTACTCCTGAAGATGACAATACCATTTGGATAAAGTACACAGCCAATTACTTGTACATTGTAAGTTTTAGACTTTCTTACGGCATTGTACGGCTTAAAGAGGTTGTCTGACCTTTTTAATATTGATTACCTATCCTCAGGATAGGTCATTAATATCAGATTGGTGGGGGTCCAACACCCGGCAACCCCGCCGTTAGATGGTGCAGGCAGTGCACATGTGCTGTCTCCCTTCTCTCTTCCCGTTCGCTGCTGTATGTCTATAGGACTGCAGCAGTGGACAGGAAGAGAGACGGGCGATGACACGTGCACACTGCGTGCACCATCTCCTCGTTCAGCTGATCGGCAGGGGTGCCGGGAGTCGAACCTCTGCCAATCTCATATTGATGACCTATCCTGAGGATAACCTATCCTGAGAATAGGTCATCAATATTAATATTAAAAAGCATGGACAACCCCTTTAAGCGTTTAGTCTGACAAGTCCACTTCCCCATTAACTTGTTATTGTAACATGGAGCCAGCGGTGCACTCCCTCCTTGCAGCACCGCCGGCGTCCCGCTGATAGAGAGGGAGGAGGAGCCAGCGTCGGACGTGGCCGGCGTCCTCATCTCCCTGGTAACAAGGGGTTGGGGAGAACCCGGCAGCGCACGCTTCCTCAGCGCGGCTGGCATCCTCCATCCTCTAGGCAACGAGCAGGGGCAGGGACGAGCGCCGACGGATATGCGGCGCTCAGAGTTTTGACTGGGGCTGATGCTGGCCACGTCACGTGACAAATTCAGTCTGGCCTATTTAACAGGCAACCTACTGCCCACAAGTTGCCTGTGATTGGTCATTCTACTCACTAGCATTTTCCTGCATGTGTGATTTTGTGAACTCGACCTCGGCTTGTATTTGACTCCTGATCCTGTGTAATCCCTTTGTACTGATGTGACCTGATGGCTCCTGACCTCAACTTGTATTTGACCTCAATTTTGTGTAATCCTTTTGTGTTGACGTGATCTCCTGGCTCCTGACCTCGATTTGTATTTGACCTTGATCCTGTGTTATTCCTTTATAGTGTTGTGACCTCGGCTTCCATTGTGTTCTGATTTTGCTTACAGTTTCTTATGTGCTTGTTTGGTTTCTAGCCAGCCTGGTAGCTTACCTTTCTGTCTTAGTCTCTTGTTTTCTTCCATCTTGTTCCCTTCCTGTAGGCCCCTGCACATACTTAAGCCAGGGACTGGCGTCCATTTGTGCACTGCAGCGGGGAGGCAGAATTTTGGGCTAAACTGTGGTATTTTGTTCTGCTGCCTGCAATTATCACTTTACAAAGAGAGGCATAGTCTTATTTTACATAGACAATTTAGAAAAGGATAAATACACACTTTTGCAAACTTCATAATAAAAAAGTGTAAATGTGTGTATTATTCTATATGAGAATAGAGTTGAGCGAACACCTGGATGTTCGGGTTCGAGAAGTTCGGCCGAACATCCCGGAAATGTTCGGGTTCGGGATCCGAACCCGATCCGAACTTCGTCCCGAACCCGAACCCCATTGAAGTCAATGGGGACCCGAACTTTTCGGCACTAAAAAGGCTGTAAAACAGCCCAGGAAAGAGCTAGAGGGCTGCAAAAGGCAGCAACATGTAGGTAAATCCCCTGCAAACAAATGTGGATAGGGAAATGAATTAAAATAAAAATTAAATAAATAAAAATTAACCAAAATCAATTGGAGAGAGGTTCCATAGCAGAGAATCTGGCTTCCCGTCACCCACCACTGGAACAGTCCATTCTCAGATATTTAGGCCCCGGCACCCAGGCAGAGGAGAGAGGTCCCGTAACAGAGAATCTGTCTTCATGTCAGCAGAGAATTAGTCTGCATGTCATAGCAGAGAATGAGGCTTCACGTCAGCCACCACTGCAACAGTCCATTGGCATATATTTAGGCCCAGCACCCAGGCAGAGGAGGGAGGTCCCGTAACAGAGAATCTGTCTTCATGTCAGCAGAGAATTAGTCTGCATGTCATAGCAGAGAATGAGGCTTCACGTCAGCCACCACTGCAACAGTCCATTGGCATATATTTAGGCCCAGCACACACACAGGCAGAGGAGAGAGGTCCCGTAACAGAGAATCTGGCTTCATGTCAGCAGAGAATCAGTCTGCATGTCATAGCAGAGAATGAGGCTTCACGTCAGCCACCACTGCAACAGTCCATTGGCATATATTTAGGCCCAGCACACACACAGGCAGAGGAGAGAGGTCCCGTAACAGAGAATCTGGCTTCATGTCAGCAGAGAATCAGTCTGCATGTCATAGCAGAGAATGAGGCTTCACGTCACCCACCACTGCAACAGTCCATTGGCATATATTTAGGCCTAGCACACAGGCAGAGCAGAGAGGTCCCGTAACAGACAATCTGGCTTCATGACAGCAGAGAATCAGTCTGCATGTCATAGCAGAGAATGAGGCTTCACGTCACCCACCACTGCAACAGTCCATTGGCATATATTTAGGCCTAGCACACAGGCAGAGCAGAGAGGTCCCGTAACAGACAATCTGGCTTCATGTCAGCAGAGAATCAGTCTGCATGTCATAGCAGAGAATGAGGCTTCACGTCACCCACCACTGCAACAGTCCATTGGCATATATTTAGGCCTAGCACACAGGCAGAGCAGAGAGGTCCCGTAACAGACAATCTGGCTTCATGACAGCAGAGAATCAGTCTGCATGTCATAGCAGAGAATGAGGCTTCACGTCACCCACCACTGCAACAGTCCATTGGCATATATTTAGGCCTAGCACACAGGCAGAGCAGAGAGGTCCCGTAACAGACAATCTGGCTTCATGTCAGCAGAGAATCAGTCTGCATGTCATAGCAGAGAATGAGGCTTCACGTCACCCACCACTGCAACAGTCCATTGGCATATATTTAGGCCTAGCACACAGGCAGAGCAGAGAGGTCCCGTAACAGACGATCTGGCTTCATGTCAGCAGAGAATCAGTCTGCATGTCATAGCAGAGAATCAGGCTTCACGTCAGCCACCACTGCAACAGTCCATGGTCATAAATTTAGGCCCAGCACCCAGGCAGAGGAGAGAGGTCCCGTAACAGACAATCTGGCTTCATGTCAGCAGAGAATTAGTCTGCATGTCATAGCAGAGAATCAGGCTTCATGTCAGCCACCACTGCAACAGTCCATTGGCATATATTTAGGCCTAGCACACAGGCAGAGGAGAGGTTCATTCAACTTTGGGTAGCATCGCAATATAATGGTAAAATGAAAATAAAAATAGGATTGAATGAGGAAGTGCCCTGGAGTCCAATAATATATGGTTATGGGGAGGTAGTTAATGTCTAATCTGGACAAGGGACGGACAGGTCCTGTGGGATCCATGCCTGGTTCATTTTTATGAACGTCAGCTTGTCCACATTGGCTGTAGACAGGCGGCTGCGTTTGTCTGTAATGACGCCCCCTGCCGTGCTGAATACACGTTCAGACAAAACGCTGGCTGCCGGGCAGGCCAGCACCTCCAAGGCATAAAAGGCTAGCTCTGGCCACGTGGACAATTTAGAGACCCAGAAGTTGAATGGGGCCGAACCATCAGTCAGTACGTGGAGGGGTGTGCACACGTACTGTTCCACCATGTTAGTGAAATGTTGCCTCCTGCTAACACGTTGCGTATCAGGTGGTGGTGCAGTTAGCTGTGGCGTGTTGACAAAAGTTTTCCACATCTCTGCCATGCTAACCCTGCCCTCAGAGGAGCTGGCCGTGACACAGCTGCCTTGGCGACCTCTTGCTCCTCCTCTGCCTTGGCCTTGGGCTTCCACTTGTTCCCCTGTGACATTTGGGAATGCTCTCAGTAGCGCGTCTACCAACGTGCGCTTGTACTCGCGCATCTTCCTATCACGCTCCAGTGCAGGAAGTAAGGTGGGCACATTGTCTTTGTAGCGTGGATCCAGCAGGGTGGCAACCCAGTAGTCCGCACAGGTTAAAATGTGGGCAACTCTGCTGTCGTTGCGCAGGCACTGCAGCATGTAGTCGCTCATGTGTGCCAGGCTGCCCAGGGGTAAGGACAAGCTGTCCTCTGTGGGAGGCGTATCGTCATCGTCCTGCCTTTCCCCCCAGCCACGCACCAGTGATGGACCCGAGCTGCGTTGGGTGCCACCCCGCTGTGACCATGCTTCATCCTCATCCTCCTCCACCTCCTCCTCATCCTCGTCCTCCTCGTCCTCCAGTAGTGGGCCCTGGCTGGCCACATTTGTACCTGGCCTCTGCTGTTGCAAAAAACCTCCCTCTGAGTCACTTCGAAGAGACTGGCCTGAAAGTGCTAAAAATGACCCCTCTTCCTCATCCTCCTCCTCCTCCTCCTGGGCCACCTCCTGTTCCATCATCGCCCTAAGTGTTTTCTCAAGGAGACATAGAAGTGGTATTGTAACGCTGATAACGGTGTCATCGCCACTGGCCATGTTGGTGGAGTACTCGAAACAGCGCAACAGGGCACACAGGTCTCGCATGGAGGCCCAGTCATTGGTGGTGAAGTGGTGCTGTTCTGTAGTGCGACTGACCCGTGCGTGCTGCAGCTGAAACTCCACTATGGCCTGCTGCTGCTCGCACAGTCTGTCCAGCATGTGCAAGGTGGAGTTCCACCTGGTGGGCACGTCGCATATGAGGCGGTGAGCGGGAAGGCCGAAGTTACGCTGTAGCGCAGACAGGCGAGCAGCGGCAGGATGTGAACGCCGGAAGCGCGAACAGACGGCCCGCACTTTATGCAGCAGCTCTGACATGTCGGGGTAGTTGTGAATGAACTTCTGCACCACCAAATTCAGCACATGCGCCAAGCAAGGGATGTGCGTCAAATTGGCTAGTCCCAGAGCTGCAACGAGATTTCGCCCATTATCACACACCACCAGGCCGGGCTTGAGGCTCACCGGCAGCAACCACTCGTCGGTCTGTTGTTCAATACCCCGCCACAACTCCTGTGCGGTGTGGGGCCTGTCCCCCAAACATATGAGTTTCAGAATGGCCTGCTGACGTTTACCCCGGGCTGTGCTGAAGTTGGTGGTGAAGGTGTGTGGCTGACTGGATGAGCAGGTGGAAGAAGAGGAGGAGGAAGCCGAGAAGGAGGAGGTGGCAACAGGAGGCAAAGAATGTTGCCCTGCGATCCTTGGCGGCGGCAGGACGTGCGCCAAACAGCTCTCCGCCTGGGGCCCAGCTGCCACTACATTTACCCAGTGTGCAGTTAGGGAGATATAGCGTCCCTGGCCGTGCTTACTGGTCCACGTATCTGTGGTTAGGTGGACCTTGCTACAGATGGCGTTGCGCAGTGCACACTTGATTTTATCGGATACTTGGTTGTGCAGGGAAGGCACGGCTCTCTTGGAGAAGTAGTGCCGGCTGGGAACAACATACTGTGGGACAGCAAGCGACATGAGCTGTTTGAAGCTGTCTGTGTCCACCAGCCTAAATGACAGCATTTCATAGGCCAGTAGTTTAGAAATGCTGGCATTCAGGGCCAGGGATCGAGGGTGGCTAGGTGGGAATTTACGCTTTCTATCAAATGTTTGTGAGATGGAGAGCTGAACGCTGGCGTGTGACATGGTTGAGACGCTTGGTGACGGAGGTGGTGGTGGTGGTGTTGGTGGTACATCCCCTGTTTGCTGGGCGGCAGGTGCCAACGTTCCTCCAGAGGCGGAGGAAGAGGCCGAGGCGGCAGCAGCAGAATAGGCCGAGGCGGCAGCAGCAGAAGAGGTAGCAGGGGGAGCCTGAGTGACTTCCTTGGTTTTAAGGTGTTTACTCCACTGCAGTTCATGCTTTGCATGCAGGTGCCTGGTCATGCAGGTTGTGCTCAGGTTCAGAACGTTAATGCCTCGCTTCAGGCTCTGATGGCACAGCGTGCAAACCACTCGGGTCTTGTCGTCAGCACATTGTTTGAAGAAGTGCCATGCCAGGGAACTCCTTGAAGCTGCCTTTGGGGTGCTCGGTCCCAGATGGCGGCGGTCAGTAGCAGGCGGAGTCTCTTGGCGGCGGGTGTTCTGCTTTTGCCCACTGCTCCCTCTTTTGCTACGCTGTTGGCTCGGTCTCACCACTGCCTCTTCCTCCGAACTGTGAAAGTCAGTGGCACGACCTTCATTCCATGTGGGGTCTAGGACCTCATCGTCCCCTGCATCGTCTTCCACCCAGTCTTGATCCCTGACCTCCTGTTCAGTCTGCACACTGCAGAAAGACGCAGCAGTTGGCACCTGTGTTTCGTCATCATCAGAGACATGCTGAGGTGGTATTCCCATGTCCTCATCATCAGGAAACATAAGTGGTTGTGCGTCAGTGCATTCTATGTCTTTCACCGCTGGGGAAGGGCTAGGTGGATGCCCTTGGGAAACCCTGCCAGCGGAGTCTTCAAACAGCATAAGAGACTGCTGCATAACTTGAGGCTGAGACAGTTTCCCTGGTATGCATGGGGGTGATGTGACAGACTGATGGGGTTGGTTTTCAGGCGCCATCTGTGCGCTTTCTGCAGAAGACTGGGTGGGAGATAATGTGAACGTGCTGGATCCACTGTCGGCCACCCAATTGACTAATGCCTGTACCTGCTCAGGCCTTACCATCCTTAGAACGGCATTGGGCCCCACCATATATCGCTGTAAATTCTGGCGGCTACTGGGACCTGAGGTAGTTGGTACACTAGGACGTGTGGATGTGGCAGAACGGCCACGTCCTCTCCCAGCACCAGAGGGTCCACTAACACCACCACGACCATGTCCACGTCCGCGTCCCTTACTAGATGTTTTTCTCATTGTTATGGTTCACCACAACAACAAATATATTATTTGGCCCAATGTATTGTATTCAAATTCAGCGGGATATAAATTTGAGGCCTAGTATTTAGGCGCTGGGTGACCGGTATGGATTTAGTGACAGAATTAGACTTGGAAATGCACAGAAGCGTGTGTGTGAAGTTATTCTGAATGACCCTATGTGCACCTTCAATATTATATACCCTTTTAGGGATAGATTTCAAATAGCTCTGATATAGCAGAAACCACTAAATTATGAAATTGCTAAATTGGGAATTGTACTTCAACCCAGAACAAAAAATGTGCTTTGACGGACACTAAATATCTTGCCCAGCAACAACAGTACAGCGGTGGGTAACGAGAGATTTAGAGGGATTTAAATTTGAGGCCTAGTATTTAGGCGCTGGGTCACCGGTATGGATTTAGTGACAGAATTAGACTTGGAAATGCACAGAAGCGTGTGTGTGAAGTTATTCTGAATGACCCTATGTGCACCTTCAATATTATATACCCTTTTAGGGATAGATTTCAAATAGCTCTGATATAGCAGAAACCACTAAATTATGAAATTGCTAAATTGGGAATTGTACTTCAACCCAGAACAAAAAATGTGCTTTGACGGACACTAAATATCTTGCCCAGCAACAACAGTACAGCGGTGGGTAACGAGAGATTTAGAGGGATTTAAATTTGAGGCCTAGTATTTAGGCGCTGGGTGACAGGTATGGGTTTAGTGACAGAATTAGACTTGAAAATACACAGTAGCGGGTGTGTGTGAAGTTATTCTGAATGACCCAATGTGCACCTTCAATATTATATACCCTTTTTGGGATAGATTTCAAATAGCTCTGATATAGCAGGAACCACTAAATTATGAAATTGCTAAATTGGGAATTGTACTTCAACCCAGAACAAAAAATGTGCTTTGACGGACACTAAATATCTTGCCCAGCAACAACAGTACAGCGGTGGGTAACGAGAGATTTAGAGGGATTTAAATTTGAGGCCTAGTATTTAGGCGCTGGGTCACCGGTATGGATTTAGTGACAGAATTAGACTTGGAAATACACAGTAGCGGGTGTGTGTGAAGTTACTCTGAATGACCCTATGTGCACCTTCAATATTATATACCCTTTTTGGGATAGATTTCAAAGAGCTCTGATATAGCAGGAACCACTAAATTATGAAATTGCTAAATTGAGAATTGTATTTCAACCCAGAACAAGAAATGTGCTTGAACGGACACTAAATAACTCGCCCAGCTACAGCACTAGGGACAGATTTAGCTGGATATAAATTTGAGGCCTAGTATTTAGGCGCTGGGTGACAGGTATGGGTTTAGTGACAGAATTAGACTTGGAAATACACAGTAGCGGGTGTGTGTGAAGTTATTCTGAATGACCCTATGTGCACCTTCAATATTATATACCCTTTTAGGGATAGATTTCAAATAGCTCTGATATAGCAGAAACCACTAAATTATGAAATTGCTAAATTGGGAATTGTACTTCAACCCAGAACAAAAAATGTGCTTTGACGGACACTAAATATCTTGCCCAGCAACAACAGTACAGCGGTGGGTAACGAGAGATTTAGAGGGAATTAAATTTGAGGCCTAGTATTTAGGCGCTGGGTCACCGGTATGGATTTAGTGACAGAATTAGACTTGGAAATACACAGTAGCGGGTGTGTGTGAAGTTATTCTGAATGACCCTATGTGCACCTTCAATATTATATACCCTTTTTGGGATAGATTTCAAATAGCTCTGATATAGCAGGAACCACTAAATTATGAAATTGCTAAATTGGGAATTGTACTTCAACCCAGAACAAAAAATGTGCTTTGACGGGCACTAAATAACTTTCCCAGCTACAACAGGACAACGGTAACGAGAGATTTAGAGGGATTTAAATTTGAGGCCTAGTATTTAGGCGCTGGGTGACAGGTATGGGTTTAGTGACAGAATTAGACTTGGAAATACACAGTAGCGGGTGTGTGTGAAGTTATTCTGAATGACCCTATGTGCACCTTCAATATTATATACCCTTTTTGGGATAGATTTCAAATAGCTCTGATATAGCAGAAACCACTAAATTATGAAATTGCTAAATTGGGAATTGTACTTCAACCCAGAACAAAAAATGTGCTTTGACGGACACTAAATATCTTGCCCAGCAACAACAGTACAGCGGTGGGTAACGAGAGATTTAGAGGGAATTAAATTTGAGGCCTAGTATTTAGGCGCTGGGTCACCGGTATGGATTTAGTGACAGAATTAGACTTGGAAATACACAGTAGCGGGTGTGTGTGAAGTTACTCTGAATGACCCTATGTGCACCTTCAATATTATATACCCTTTTTGGGATAGATTTCAAAGAGCTCTGATATAGCAGGAACCACTAAATTATGAAATTGCTAAATTGGGAATTGTATTTCAACCCAGAACAAGAAATGTGCTTGAACGGACACTAAATAACTCGCCCAGCTACAGCACTAGGGACAGATTTAGCTGGATATAAATTTGAGGCCTAGTATTTAGGCGCTGGGTGACCGGTATGGATTTAGTGACAGAATTAGACTGGGATATGGCCAAAAAATGAACAGACTATTGCTGGTTAAATGCACTTGGTGTGACAGCTTCACCCTGATGTAGGCTTTAGCCAAAAAACAACCACACCATTGAGGGTTAAATGCACTTGGTGACAGGCGCAGCTTGCCCCTGATTTTGTATATGGCCAAAAAATGAACAGACTATTGCTGGTTAAATGCACTTGGTGTGACAGCTTCACCCTGATGTAGGCTTTAGCCAAAAAACAACCACACCATTGAGGGTTAAATGCACTTGGTGACAGGCGCAGCTTGCCCCTGATTTTGTATATGGCCAAAAAATGAACAGACTATTGCTGGTTAAATGCACTTGGTGTGACAGCTTCACCCTGATGTAGGCTTTAGCCAAAAAACAACCACACCATTGAGGGTTAAATGCACTTGGTCGCAGCTTGTGCTGGCGCACCACAAGACACAAAATGGCCGCCGATCACCCCAGAAAAATGAGACTGACAAACGGTCTGTGCAGCCTAAAAACAGTGAGCAATTGAGGATCAGCAGCTCAATGATCCACAGCTGCAGATCGATCAGTTAATCAAGTCCTTTGGAGGAGTTAATCTGCCTAATCTCGCCCTACTGTCGCAGCCGCAACCTCTCCCTACGCTAATCAGAGCAGAGTGACGGGCGGCGCTATGTGACTCCAGCTTAAATAGAGGCTGGGTCACATGGTGCTCTGGCCAATCACAGCCATGCCAATAGTAGGCATGGCTGTGATGGCCTCTTGGGGCAAGTAGTATGACGCTTGTTGATTGGCTGCTTTGCAGCCTTTCAAAAAGCGCCAAGAAAGCGTCACAAAAGCGCGAAGAAAGCGACGAACACCGAACCCGAACCCGGACTTTTACGAAAATGTCCGGGTTCGGGTCCGTGTCACGGACACCCCAAAATTCGGTACGAACCCGAACTATACAGTTCGAGTTCGCTCATCCCTATATGAGAACCATTTTCCAAACTACTGCAGTTATGTGAATTTGTTGTCTAAAAAAATATAATTCCCTTATGATATTAACCTTATGAAGTTCCTGTTTATTTTTACATTAGTTGGAAATAATAATGAGCCAACATATTGCACAGAATGCACAGAACACAGCCGAGCAAGATAATAGCAACAATAACCTAATATAATGACAAGAAGAATAGCGAATAGGCTTTCATTGTTTACTGATTCAGACTACAGCAGTGAAAATATGTTAATTTGGAGCTAATGAATAGAATGTGTATTAGAGCTAACGTTCAATCTCTAAATTAAGCCTCAAAATTATTATTAGAAATAAATTTTGATATATAAACACTGTAACCATCCTTTTCAGTACATAAATTTCATTTACCACTAAATAATATTATCTGGGAATGAAGACTTCTTCAAATATTACTTCCATTTGGAAGACCTTTTTTAACTTATTCACTCTTAGAAGTTCCACATAGTGGGCCAGATGTATCAATGAGTTACAGTATAAACTGGATTTAGAGGCACCTATTGGTCCTTCAAGAACATCCAGAGAAGATACAATCTGTATCCAGTCTGCCTTCTCCTGTATGCAACAACTAATAATGTACTATTATTAGACAACCTGAGCGTGTCACAAACACTTTGCAGCAGCATTACTAATCTTGGCTCATGCTGGCTGATAAATTTGGTCTATAGTTAGACACTTTTGCCTAACTTTTATACCACATATTGACTGGCCTACTTTCTTTCTCTACTAAATCATTTTTTTTTTTCAAATCGGTTCATCATGCACCAATGTGGCTCCAATTGGCCTGGAAATTGGTATTGGTATATAACACCATCTAGACTCCTAGTACTCCTAGTACTCTAGACTCCTAGTAGAATTATTAGAAAAACATAATATTGATTTTCGTAAATTTTTTAGGAATTTTTGCTTTTTCATTCTTACTTTCCACGACCTTAAGCTCCTAAACACAATGACAACAATAGTCAATCATGTATAAGTGACATTGACATACATAGCTATGAGTAAATGTATGCTTGACAGCGTTAACGAACAACGTGTTTGAAAACACACTGTGCCATGTGTTATATCTCTTCATAGTCTAAAGCTTCTAAAAATTATACCTTATTGGGGGGCAGATGGTGTTTAAACACACACAATATGTTATAGGGGACAAAGCATTTTATGCCTTGACGAGATCAGAATGCCTGCCCATATGACACACACAGGTCTTAATTGTCAGAATAAGTGCCTTGATCTGAACAAGCCTATTTTAATTGTAAGCAGCAGCAGTGCAGTGAGGATGTGGATAGAGTAGGGTATTAGAGGCACATGGCCGCAATCATAGCCACAGCAGAAACATCATAGCATCAAACATACAGGGCAGTAGATCAGCTGTCTAAGTATAGTAGTAGTGGTAGAAGTAGTAGTGGCGGATGTATAGTGTTAATAGTAGTGGCAGTAGGGGAATTAGCAGCGAGAAAAAGCAGCCATGGTGGTGGCAGTAGCAGCAGCCATATAGTACATGTTGGCAGGAAGGCTGACAGCAGTACTGGCATGATGGCAGCAGTGGCATGATGGCAGCATCTGCAGCAACCGCACGGAACATGATGGTAGGCAGGCAACATGATGGGAGGCAGGCAGACAGCAATAATGGAAGATGGGGCACCGTCAGCAATGCCAGATCTATTTATCGGCCTCATCCGGAGGAGTGTGAAAATCCTCCCGAATCCAGGCTTTGTTCATTTTGACTAAACTGATGTTTTGGACACTAGCGGAAGACAACTTGGTCCGTTAGGGTGTCACCACACCCCTTGCAGTGCTGACAACCCTCTGATAACACCGGAAGCTGGGCAAGAAAGAAGACAGAGAGCTTACTGGGCCAGTTCAGGCCAATGTTGTAGTTTGCCTGCAGAGAAGTCCATGGGCTAAGAGAACAGTGTATGCGCCAGAGACAGGCAAGTGTGTAGGTAGGCTTGAACCTGGGCATGGAGGTGGGAGGTCTTAGCTTGCAGATTAACACAGTCTGGCATTGCTGGCGAAAAAATGTTCCATCATGTTGAAGAGACTGAACTGGCTGCTACTGCTGCTGCTTTGGCTGCTTGTGTCTCACTGTGCGCTCTGTGTGGGGTTCCAGGAGGCGGGGACGGCAGAGGTGCGCTCGCGTCATCAGCACGGTAACCGCAATAGGGATGAGAATCGAGCTGCTCACTCTCCGCTCGGCTGGATTGGAATTCAGGAGTCATGTGGCACTGGCCACATCACATAACTCCACTGGTGCCCCATTTAAACAGGCAATATGCTGGCCACAGATTGCCTGTTATTGAGGTCCTTCCTGCAATTACTTACCTGGTTTGTTGTTCTCCTGCTCGTGTTATACTTCCCGTCCGTCTCATCCCTTTGTCTTGGCGTTCCCTCTTGGTTCTGAATTCGGCTTCCTCCTGATGATCCTCTGCTGTGTTGTGTGTTTTGTTCGTCTTCCCTGCACTTATCCTAGTTTAGGATTTGTCGACCAGTTGTCCTTTGTCACTAGGACTTGCGAGGCAAGTGGGCCGGGACAGGGGTGCGGGTTGACCTCAGTGGTCACTTCCCCCACTCTCTGTGTGTGTGTGACATTTTGGCAGCAAGAGATGGGTGACTCTGCAGTGGAGGGAAAGGGGCCTCCCTTTCAGACACTTTGGTGGCATGTGTCTGATTGCCAAAACTCAAGCAAGCTGCATACAGAATGTTTTCTAGTATTAATGTACAGTAATTAGCTTTCTTTTCGAAGGGAGAAAAACTTTCCACCATTTTGCTTTGATAGCATGGATCTAAAAGCATGGCTATCCAGTAAACCATTAAACCATTAAAATTAATCAGAGAATAACCTTTTACAATAAAAACTATCACAGTTCCCTTTAGAGAGCACTATAAGATAGATTCTCATCAGTTCCATCCCACAACAGAACCAATTAGGTTAGTAGAAACCCTGATTTAATAAATAATAAGTCCCACAATGGTAGAATAAAAGTCAACAAAATAATTAAAAATACACATGATGAGGGACCCCAGACATCTAATTCTAATATTACGGCACAAAACATCCATGAATTGTCCACTCATACCACGCCCATTCCCATTCAAATATCACCCATTGCAAGTAAGCCAACTGCTACATCCCCACATACTACAACGATTGGGGATGCCTCTAAAACATCATTAAAGGAACTTCCAGCGGAATCCATACTTAACCTTTCCACCTATTCCACATCCACTATCAACGATGATCTTTTTTTAGCTCTTCCAAAAAACCTGTCCGAGAGCCCTTTTTTAGGGAAGATCACGTCAAATACCACTCCACTTCTTCCCACACCACCTGCCAGACCCACAGTGTGCAGTGTCCAACATCTCACCCCATTCCTTACACCAACAGGTCCATTATCATACAGGGCGACACCCAACCTACAGAATCGCAAGATTACTCAATTCTTCACTCCCCTATCTCAATCAAGAAAAAGGCGAAATGTTTTAGAGGATGCCGGGGAGGAAAGCTTAAGAATACCCAAAAATAAAAATAAAGAGTCCACCATTACAATAGGGAAACCTCATTCTTCCAAGGTCCCTACTCCCCCTGTGATAGACATGATAGGAGATGCTTCCCTTTCTGATGAAGCTATTAATGGCATTTTTAACCTTTCTAAATATACTCTTTCAACAGACGAACTAAAACTATTGAGTAAAGGGTTGTCCTTTTGTCCATCAAATCAAACTAACCCTTTTGAACTTTTTGTGGATCTCAACAAATTCATATGCAATCTTACCCTTAAACGTCATTTTAGAATTACAGAATTTATTAATATGGCCACTGAAAATACTACAGAAGAAGGTGTATTGCCAATTTTTAACCCATCTACCCAACCAGTAGATAGACAAGGTGCCCAGCCCTCCACCAGCCCTACTCCTGTACAATCAAAACTCTCTATGAAATCTACTTTCTATCCCTTTGAGAGCAAACGACCGCACCTTGAGAGTTATTACAACATGGTCCTTGTCGAGTTTAAATCCCTTACTACCACAAAAAAGCAACCCCCAGTTGCCAAGCACCAAAATGTAACTACCAATGAGAAAAGAGCATTAAAGTATTTGAGAAGCAATAAAGAAATTGTTATTAAAAACGCTGACAAGGGAGGAGGGGGTTGTAATTATGGATACTGATTACTATTTGAGAGAGGCCAATAAAATACTTAAAGACCCACAGTACTACAGAACTTTGGATGGGGACCCTACAGATATTTTTAAAAAATCCCTCATAACATTAATTGAGCAAGGCTATTTTTCAGGGATCATAGATAAAAAGGAAAAACAGTATCTCATTCCTCTCCATCCGGCTACTGCAATTTTTTATTTTCTACCCAAGATACATAAATCTGTAAAAAAAAAACAAAAAAACAGGTGGACCCATTATATCAGGGATAGATTCCCTTACCACCAATCTTTCGGCCTATGTGCATTATTTTCTTCAAAAAATGTACAATCATTACCCTCCTTTTTGAGAGATTCCTCCCATTTCATTAATCTCTTAAAGAACGTACAGTGGAAAGAGAATTACATCTGGGTTACCCTTGACGTAACCTCGCTTTACAGTAACATCAAACATGACTTAGGCCTAATGGCAATTAAACATTTTTTGGAAGGAGACTTTACATTACCTAATGTACAAAAATAATTTATCTGCAAGGGGATCGAGTTTATACTTCATCACAACAATTTCACCTTCAACGAAAAATTCTATATTCAACAGAAAGGGAACGCGATGGGGATGAAATTTGCCCATTCGTACGCCAATCTCCTCATGGGTCTTTTCGAATAATCACATAATCTTTTACATAACCCTAAAATTAAATTCTACCGTCGTTATATTGACAACATCATTTTTATTTGGGAGGGCACCAATATCAAATATCAATATAAAGCCTTTTTTAATTAACTTAACACTAACGACTGGGGTCTAACCTTCAGTTTGGAACATCATCCGACAGAAACAATCTTTTTAGACATCCATCTCAATTCCACTGCAAATAAAATATTGACAAAAACTGAAGTCACGCCAATAGTTTTCTAGATTTCACTAGCTGTCATTATTTGAAATGGAAGAAGAACATACCTTTCAGCCAGATGAAACGCTTGAAAAGGAATTGTTCAGAGGATCAGACCCTTAAGGCACAACTAACAATCCTAAGAAATCTAAAGAGAAAGGCTATCCTAAATCACTTATAGAAGGATCTGAGAAAAGGACATTGCAGCTAGATCAGGAAGAGGCCCTCAAACCCAAAAATGGTGAAAAGAAAAAGCGTATCAACAAAATAATGGATACGCAATCTAATCTTGTCACCAGATATAATGTAGAACACAAAAAGATTAGGGGATACTAGCTAAACATTGGCCTATCCTACAGAAAGACCCTACACTAGGGAAAATCCTTCCTCCAACTCCATCATTAACATTTAGACGAGCCCCAATCTTAAAAAACATACTATCTCCTTCTTGCCCAAAATTGAAAGGAAAATACGCCCAAACAAATATCCATAGACACCTGGTGGGATCCATGGTAGTTAAGGATGACCCCCTAGGCGTCTTCAAGTGCAATAGAAAAAGGTGCAAATTTTGTAGGATGATTGAACATGGGAGGAAAGAAATAAACATCCCTGACACACAAGAACCCTTTATTTTTAAACACCATCTGAGTTGCAGCACGAAAGACGTCATTTAGTTACTAGAGTATCCCTGCCCACTCAAGTATGTAGGCAGAACGACACAGACGGTCAGAGAACGCATGAACGAACACCGGTCTAATATAAAAAGAAAAGTATTAACCGACAGTGTATACAGACATTTTTCGGAAATACATGAAAGAAATCCACATATCCTGAAGGTCACTCCACTTGAATGTGTTCCATCTTCGTTTCAGAATCTGACCAGAAAAGAAATGTTCTGGATCTACCGCTTGAATATGCTGACACCTTTTGGTTTAAACGAAAGTTTAGAGTACACAAAGTACTAAAAAACTATTTTTTTTATGATGTTTCCTTTTTATGATGTTTTCTTTTTATGATTTTTTTTATGTTGTTTTCTTTTTATGATGTTTCCTGCTGTGGGCTTCCCCCCCCCTTTTTTTCTCTCACTTATTTATATATGTAGTAAGGCCATTAGGCCTGAATTTGTGGGAGGAGTAAGTCCCCTACTTAAACACCCAGCCCTACTCACCTCTGACGTTCGAGTTCAAGCGTTCCTTGTTCTACATCCGGTTCGCGTGTGTCTGCAGGTTTGCGTCACTTCCAGTTCGGGCGTCTGACGTATTGGCTACACGGCGGAAATCCTCAGTTTCTCGGCAGTCCGGTCTTGGCTTTCCAGCCTAATCGTGAGTTACCGCGTTACATTCCGGTCCCCACCACACCGCACGGTGGTCTCATCAAGGGACCGGAACGCACATTTTGAAAAAAATAATTCCGGGGACCACCCGCGGTCCCCCTCACGTCGGCATTTAGGCGGCTCTTCCGTGTACCCGCCTGGGGGGTAATCATGCTGGTAATAAAAAAACTATACTGCATTCTATGTGGGTAAGTCAAGTTACTATGAAGCAAACCTATTGTCTACAAACTTTCATTCATACTGTTCATTGTACTAAATCACATACCCAGTTTGGCCTGTCATCGCCACCTAGTGGTCCTTATGGTATTATTCTGTATAAATGTATTTTCCCTGCACCAAAACTATAGTGGCAGCTACTAGCATACTTATTTGGAGGTTACCACGTAATAACTATTCACACAATACTATACTATGCCTTTACGTACAAAGTTAAGCTCAGCCCTGTTAAAAAGTTTTCTTTTATCTCCACAGATCGTACTTTGTAATACGACCCCCAAAAAAAATTTGCAACAAAAAGGGGTTCTTCTCCTCCAAAAAATCCAGGTTCTCTTTCTACAATAGCACCAACCGGTTTGCTCATTCTATATGGCAATCCCTGATTCTTGTTCTTAATCCAGGTACAGTTTTTATTTATTCCACTTTTCTTCGCACAATACGCTCATACGTTATGCTCGCTCAGATTTACATCTGTCTTAAAACCCTTAGGTTTCTTCTATCATAAACATCAAACAAGCTTTGCTTCTCCCTTCAGTTTCTGTTTAAGGCCACAGTCAACCTTCATTGTCATTTGCCACTCTCTCATATCACTCATTTATGCCCCCAGTAATTTATGAGGCGCTCATACGCCACGCTCACAGATCTACATCTTTCTCAAACCCCTTAGGCTTCTTCGGCGATATCAACAACCGCTGGGCCTGTCTTTCATATATACTCAAAGATCAAATCCCCGGGTATAATCACTATCAAGGTTAGTATCCTACCATCACATAAATTCGCCAATTTATCTCATAGATGGTACGTGAACTGGCTCACAGGGTCTGGACGTCAGACCTAGCTCACCGAGGCATATACAAACCATCTCCCACCTCAACACGGAGGTACGGCCCAACGCCCAAATCCTAGTTAAACGCCTCATTAGCACTTCTATAGGGCCATAGTCAGGGCCTCACTTTCCATGGCCACACGTTTTGAACCTTTTAACTGTCATCGAGAGGCCAACATCCCGCCACCACATCTGTGGCAACGTAGTTCCCTCGCCCAAATCATAGATTGAGTCTCTCACCGCCACTTGGCATTAGCAGGGTCTCATCCGTCACTAGTCTAAGTTAAGTTTTTCGCTTCGGCAGTAGCCTTACAGTCCAGTTCACAGGAGCAATTCCACCCCCCCCACCCCTTGATATTAATTTTCTCAGACGCCCCTACTAAATCAAACTCATTTAATTCATTTTCTAGAATGTCGCAAGATACATCTTCCATGAATGAGGTGCCTGATGAGGATATAATATCCACTCCTATCAGACCAGAATCACCAGGAGTATCACTCGCCCCTTCTACCCCTACGTCTTTGAGAGCATGGACTAGACCAAAAATCAGGACCGAACTTAGGCTTAGGGGCATCCCTTTTCCTGCTACGGCCAGAAAGGCGGAATTATTCAGACTGTTAACCAACCAAGCCCCTGAGCCTAGGCCAGGCACAAGCTCTCAAAGTCAACCTTCCGGTGGTGGCTTTGCCACCCAGGACACCCTTGCGGCAATCCTGGCCAACCTACAGACCTTGAACAGCAGGTTAAGCAAGGTGAAAATGTCATAGCCTCCCCAGGTAACCTTCCTGATCCCTCTGCCCCTATCCCAGCGGTACCTATGGCACCAACACCCGTCCCTACACTTCCCCCTCCAGCTCCTGCTCCAGTCACGTCACCTTTCATGTCACCAGCTCACTCCGTCCCAGACTCCATTAGGAAAGAAATCCGAGATGGGAAGGAAGTGTGTCTGGTGTCATTACTCATTGCCTCCCAAGACGTACTGGAGAACAGGGCTTATAATTTTGGCGATATCTCAGTGGTTCTTAAAACCAGAGACCCAAGGCTCAACAAAAAATTGTTGATTCCCAATTTCGTGTTGGCCTTCGGGATATACCGTGATGTCATCTGCTTGGTATAACCCCACAGGAGAGAGGAACTGGACCTCTAATTCCATAAAGTGGTGGATTTGGGCGTCAAGTACGGGGGCTCATCTTTTTATGATTATCATAAATCGATATCAGCGAAAGTGGTGACACATTTGAAACAGTTTAATGTAAGAATTAACTGGTGTCAAATGGATACAGAACTATTTTGTCGCCACTTCGCTGGTCTGAGGCCTCCGTCCTGTGCCATATGCAATTCCTCAACCCACTTGGCCGATTTGTGCCCTTCCATGGCCGACCCATCCACCCCCATACCCACCCCTCAATCCTCTTCCACTCCTCACCTTAAACAGGAAGGCGGACAGCGGGATAAACTGGGGAGGCCCATCTCCTTTTTAGGCAAGGCTCAGGTTTGCAACAACTTCAATGCAGGTTCCTGCAGCTTCAGCACTTGTAGATTGTTGCACATCTGCTCTATCTGTTTCAGGGCACACACTAAGACCATGTGCCCGGCCAGGTTGTCCTCTAACAAATGACTAACAACCGACGTTAATATCGACAACCTGGTTTTTTACTTAAAAAATCATCCAAGTAAACATCTGGTGGAGTATTTGATAAGAGGTTTTACCCAGGGCTTTCTCACAGGTCTCGTAGCCATTCCCTCAGGAATACTGGAATGCCCCAATCTCCTATCAGCCTGCCTTTGTCACGGAAGGTGTACAGGAAACAAGACAACACAAAATGAATATACGACTCACTGGATCCAAAACTAAGGAACAAAAGGGAGACCCCTGCATCAGACCTGGCTCTCTCCCTTACTGTTCAGCCTATGCGATAATCCCAATGGTAGATGATCGCATATCCTCGTACCTCGACTGTATAACACCTGAACACCCTATAATAGTGAGGGGACACGACCACCGGCTCCCTACACTAGATACGGAGGGAGTCAGGGTCACCTGGGATCCAGCAAACAGAAAAACACAAAAGAATGCACAACACTTATCTTGTAGAAGACTGAGAAGTAGGATCAGCATGCACACACACTCCAGGAAGAAATATAAACCGCACACTGATGCACTATGGGGAGGAATTTAAAGGGATCCAATCAGTCCAACTACATGACAGCTGAGAGAGGCTAACGAGATGAGGAACTGAAAGCAAAACAAAGGAAGCTCAAGGAGGAGGTTCTGAAAGGCATCTGTCAGAGCTTCTCAGATGTCTGGTGGTGACAGTACCCCTCCTTCTACGAGTGGACTCCGGACACTCAGAGCCCACCTTCTTAGGATGGGACCTATGGAAAGCCCTGATGAGACGAGTGGCCTTAATGTCCGTCACTGGGACCCACATCCTCTCCTCAGGACCATAACCCTCCCAATGAACGAGGTACTGGAGAGAACCGCGGACAACACAAGAATCCACAATCCTAGAGACCTGAAATTCAAGATTAACATGAACCATAATCGGAGGAGGAGGCAAAGATGAGGGTACAATGGGTTGGACATAAGGTTTTAATAAGGACTTATGAAAAACATTATGGATCTTCCAAGTCTGAGGAAGATCAAGACGGTAGGCAACAGGATTGATGACAGACAAGATTTTGTAAGGCCCAATAAACTTAGTGTCACAACCAGACATCTGAGAAGCTCAGACAGATGCCTTTCAGAACCTCCTCCTTGAGCTTTCTTTGTTTTGGTTTTCAGTTCCTCATCTCGTTAGCCTCTCTCAGCTGTCATGTAGTTGGACTGATTGGATCCCTTTAAATTCCTCCCCATAGTGCATCAGTGTGCGGTTTATATTTCTTCCTGGAGTGTGTGTGCATGCTGATCCTACTTCTCAGTCTTCTACAAGATAAGTGTTGTGCATTCTTTTGTGTTTTTCTGTTTGCTGGATCCCAGGTGACCCTGACTCCCTCCGTATCTAGTGTAGGGAGCCGGTGGTCGTGTCCCCTCACTATTATAGGGTGTTCAGGTGTTATACAGTCGAGGTACGAGGATATGCGATCATCTACCATTGGGATGTTCGCATAGGCTGAGCAGTCAGGGAGAGTGCCAGGTCTTATGCAGGGGTCTCCCTTTATGTTCCTTAGTTTTGGATCCAGTGAGTCATATATTCATTTTGTATTGTCTTGTTTCCTGTACACCTTCCATGACATTATAAACCGCCAAAACCGTCTCAAGCATGGATCCGGTTTTACTTTTGACTAAACGCTTCCAGGGTCTTTCATTGGAGGTAGCTGATCTCCGTAAGACTCTTTCTCAGTTTCTAGTGACCGGTTCAGCTTGCGTTCATGGAGTTTGTTCTGAGCCTAAGATCTCGCTCCTGGATACGTTCTCCGGGGGTAGTGAGAATTTTGTGCGTTTCAGAGAGGCTTGCAAACTCCATTTTCGCCTTCTTCCCCATTCCTCTGGTGATGAGGAACGGAGGGTGGGGATCATTATATCGCTGCTCAGGGGTAACGCTCAGTCGTGGGCCTTTTCGCTGCCGGTGGGGGCACAGCCCCTCCGTTTAGTGAATTAATTCTTTTTAGCCCTGGGTCAGATATATGATGATCCGGATTGTGTTGCTTTGGCTGAGTCTAGACTACGTCTGTTATGCCAGGGTAAACAATCCGCAGAGATATACTGCTCAGAATTTCGGAGATGGGCAGCTGATACTGGTTGGAATGATGCTGCACTCCGAAGTCAATTTTGCCATGGTCTTTCAGAGGGATTGAAAGATGCATTTGCCTTTCATGAGAGGCCTATCTCCTTGGACTCTGCTATGTCTCAGGCCGATCGTATTGACAGGCGTCTTAGAGAGAGAGGAGAGATCTCTCCTTCCTGTCATACTTAGTCCCAGGACAGTGCAGCGGTCTCATTCTGTGCGCAGGGGTCTCAGTCGCTGTCAGCCCCTTCTGAGCAGGAGCCCATGCAGCTGGGGTTGATTGCCTCTGACAATAGAAGATTCAGCCCGCATGGGAAGGTTTGTTTTTGTTGTGGAGGTATAAATCATTTGGCAAATGTTTGTCCCTCTAGGACAGTGGTGGGCAACCTTATTAGTAAAATGAGCCAAATATCGACAAAACAGCGATTTTTTTTTGGGGAGCCAAATTTTTTAAGCTTCAAATATATAGGAAGGTACATTGTTATTTACTTCATAAGGGTATTCCTAACCATCTGAACATACCTTTCTCAATCCTCGACACTACATCTTCTTTCACTCCACAACATTTTACCCTATAAGACGCACATAGGTTTTAGAGGAGGACAATATGGAAAAAATATTTTTCATTACACCTCAGGTCAGACCACTAATCAGAACCTCAATGTTTGAAATCTCTTTTGAAATTTGAAAAAAAAAGGAACTCGGGGGTTCTGTACCAACGCAACGCTGTCTTAACAGAGTTTCCTTGAATTTTTATGCACTTGGAAAAGCCGTGCAAAGATTTCTGAATCCATTTACTGTCAGTGTCACTAAATTCAAGGTGGAGTTCTTTTCCCCACTCAGCAACCCAGGGCGGTACGCTAGACTAGCTCTCACTTAGAATCTGCCTATAAATGAGGGTGGTGCATTTATGAGGTAAATTTGGCAGCAGAACATAATTCTCCAACCATGATGGATCAGGGAGAGGGGTAAATTTGGAAATCATAAACTGCCTACAAGCATTCTCAAAGTCATTTCTTTGAATGAAATCTTTACCAAGGGCAGGTACACCCGAGAGGGCAGTATAGAAGTCGGAAGTGATCTGTAACCCTTTCAAATCTCCTAATCTGTGATGTGACATTGATAGCCAAATGTCTGATGGAGATTTAATTTGTGGGAACAGTAGTGTGGGGATAACTGAGATAGGAGCTAAGGGAGAAATCTTGTCCTGAGCAGATGTTAAGACCAAAGACTTATGGCAAATATGCAGCATTCCTCTGGTGAGTACGCTATCTACTTTGGTCCCTTCTCCTGTCCTCTCAGGTGTCCATAACCTATGGAACAATTCCTTACCCAACAGGGCCAATTCTAAATCTACATGCATACAGAATGTCTCTTGTCTTGCCAGTTTAAGCCACCTTTCCAAACTAATAGCCTGTATATAGGTTGATAGGTCAGGGAGGGAGATACCCCCATGTTTCTTTCTTCGGGAAAGAAGGCAAAAGGACATTCTAGTGCGCTTCTTATCCCACAAATAACTGCTCATGATGGATTGTAGTTTATTAATGAAACTAACAGGTACCGATATGGGTAGGGCTCTCAAGGTGTACATTATCAGCGGCAGGATGTAGGTGGTGAGGACATTTTTCCTGCCTAGCCAGGTTAGGAAAGGAGAGCTGCTCTTAGAGAGAATAGAGGTGACTTTGGAGAGTAGCGGGGGGAAATTAAGACTAAACAACAACTTGGGGTCCATCGGGATCGTCACCCCCAAATATTTTATTGCTTGTGTAGGCCACTTGAATGGTGTGAGGGCTTTGACCTTAGTATGCAGGACAGCTGGGAGGGAAACGCCAAGGGCCTCCGACTTATTGAAATTTATCTTAAAATTTGAGATAACCCCAAAAGTTTAGAAAATGTGCAGTAAATCATCAGGAGCAGTAAATCTGCCTAGTTTCACTCCTTTGATCGTGGGGGATTGGCGGAACTTAAGAAGAAGCGTCTCTAGGGTGAGTACAAACAAGGTGGGGGATAATGGGCATCCTTGACGAGTACCGTTTCTAATTTGGAAGGCGTTCGATAGGGTGCCGTTGACTAGTACTCTCGCAGATGGTGCAGAGTATAGAGTATAGATAGCTCTGATGAGGCCTTCAGGGAAGCCAAAGGCTTGTAGTACTTTCTCCATATAGGCCCAGCTAACCTTATCGAACGCCTTCTCCGCATCTGTGCCCAGGAGTACAAGAGGGGACTTAGATTTAATGGCGTGGGTGATCGCATGTATGACTCTACTGATATTATGCCTACCCTCTCTACCTGCAACGAAACCTACCTGTTCTTCACCCACAAGCTCAGGGAGCAACCCTGACATCCTGCTGTTAAGCAGTTTAGGCCACCACTTCAAATCGGTGTTCAGCAATGAAATCGGCCTGTAACTTCCACATGCTTCCTTATCCTTCCCTTCTTTATGGATAATCGTTATGTGCGCTTCCTAGGCTTGTGGGGTCAGAGAGCCACCTGTAAGGAGGAGATTGCATGCCATGACAAAATGTGGGACTAAAATATCTTTATACTTTTTGTAATATGAGCTTGGAAAACCGTCAGGTCCGGGACTCCTGCCTGAAGGGATAGACATTAGAACCTTTTCTACCTCTTCCGTTGTAAACGGTTGAAGCAGCTGATGTATATCGACCTCAGAAATTCTTGGGATGTTAACCACTTCAGCCCCGCTAGGTGAAACCCCCTTCATGACCAGAGCACTTTTTACACTTCGGCACTACACTCCTTTCACCGTTTATCGCTCGGTCATGCAACCCACCACCCAAATGAATTTTACCTCCTTTTCTTCTCACTAATGGAGCTTTCATATGGTGGTATTTTATTGCTGCTGACATTTTTACTTTCTTGTTATTAATCAAAATGTAACGATTTTTTGCAAAAAAATGACATTTTTCACTTTCAGCTGTAAAATTTTGCAAAAAAAACGACATCCATATATAAATTTTTCGCCAAATTTGTTGTTCTACATGTCTTTGATAAAAAAAAAATGTTTGGGCAAAATAAAAAATGGTTTGGGTAAAAGCATTTACAAACTATGGTACAAAAATGTGAATTTCCGCTTTTTGAAACAGCTCTGACTTTCTGAGCACCTGTCATGATTCCTGAGGTTCTACAATGCCCAAACAGTAGAAAACCCCCACAAATGACCCCATTTCGGAAAGTAGACACCCTAAGGTATTCGCTGATGGGCATAGTGAGTTCATAGAACTTTTTATTTTTTGTCACAAGTTAGCGGAAAATGATGATGATTTTTTTTTTTTTTTTTTTTCTTACAAAGTCTCATATTCCACTAACTTGCGACAAAAAATAAAAAATTCTAGGAACTCGCCATGCCCCTTACGGAATACCTTGGGGTGTCTTCTTTCCAAAATGGGGTCACTTGTGGGGTAGTTATACTGCCCTGGCAATTTAGGGGCCCAAATGTGTGAGAAGAACTTTGCAATCAAAATGTGTAAAAAATGACCGGTGAAATCCAAAAGGTGCACTTTGGAATAACTACGCCACAAGTGACCCCATTTTGGAAAGAAGACACCCCAAGGTATTCCGTGAGGGGCATGGCGAGTTCCTAGAATGTTTTATTTTTTGTCACAAGTTAGCGGAAAATGATGATTTTTTTTTTCTCTTTTTTCCTTACAAAGTCTCATATTCCACTAACTTGCGACAAAAAATAAAAAATTCTAGGAACTCGCCATGCCCCTCACGGAATACCTTGGGGTGTCTTCTTTCCAAAATGGGGTCACTTGTGGCGTAGTTATACTGCCCTGGCAATTTAGGGGCCCAAATGTGTGAGAAGTACCTTGCAATCAAAATGTGTAAAAAATGGCCTGCAAAATCTGAAAGGTGCACTTTGGAATATGTGCCCCTTTGCCCACCTTGGCAGCAAAAAAGTGTGACACATCTGGTATCGCCGTACTCAGGAGAAGTTGGGGAATGTGTTTTGGGGTGTCATTTTACATATACCCATGCTGGATGAGAGAAATATCTTGGCAAAAGACAACTTTTCCCATTTTTTTTATACAAAGTTGGCATTTGACCAAGATATTTTTCTCACCCAGCATGGGTATATGTAAAATGACACCCCAAAACACATTCCCCAACTTCTCCTGAGTACGGCGATACCAGATGTGTCACACTTTTTTGCTGCCAAGGTGGGCAAAGGGGCACATATTCCAAAGTGCACCTTTCGGATTTTGCAGGGCATTTTTTACACATTTTGATTGCAAAGTTCTTCTCACACATTTGGGCCCCTAAATTGCCAGGGCAGTATAACTACACCACAAGTGACCCCATTTTGGAAAGAAGACACCCCAAGGTATTCCGTGAGGGGCATGGCGAGTTCCTAGAATTTTTTATTTTTTGTCGCAAGTTAGTGGAATATGAGACTGTAAGGAAAAAAGAAAAAAAAAGAAAAATCATCATTTTCCGCTAACTTGTGACAAAAAATAAAAAATTCTAGGAACTCGCCGTGCCCCTCACGGAATACCTTGGGGTGTCTTCTTTCCAAAATGGGGTCACTTGTGGCGTAGTTATACTGCCCTGGCAATTTAGGGGCCCAAATGTGTGAGAAGTACCTTGCAATCAAAATGTGTAAAAAATGGCCTGCAAAATCTGAAAGGTGCACTTTGGAATATGTGCCCCTTTGCCCACCTTGGCAGCAAAAAAGTGTGACACATCTGGTATCGCCGTACTCAGGAGAAGTTGGGGAATGTGTTTTGGGGTGCCATTTTACATATAACCATGCTGGGTGAGAGAAATATCTTGGCAAAAGACAACTTTTCCTATTTTTTTATACAAAGTTGGCATTTGACCAAGATATTTTTCTCACCCAGCATGGGTATATGTAAAATGACACCCCAAAACACATTCCCCAACTTCTCCTGAGTACGGCGATACCAGATGTGTGACACTTTTTTGCAGCCTAGATGCGCAAAGGGGCCCAAATTCCTTTTAGGAGGGCATTTTTAGACATTTGGATCCCAGACTTCTTCTCACACTTTCGGGCCCCTAAAAAGCCAGGGCAGTATAAATACCCCACATGTGACCCCACTTTGGAAAGAAGACACCCCAAGGTATTCAATGAGGGGCCTGGCGAGTTCCTAGAAATTTTTTATTTTTTGCATAAGTTAGCGGAAATTGATTTTTTTGTTTTTTTTTCTCACAAAGTCTCACTTTCCGCTAACTTAGGACAAAAATTTCAATCTTTCATGGACTCAATATGCCCCTCAGCGAATACCTTGGGGTGTCTTCTTTCCGAAATGGGGTCACATGTGGGGTATTTATACTGCCCTGGCTTTTTAGGGGCCCTAAAGCGTGAGAAGAAGTCTGGAATATAAATGTCTAAAAATGTTTACGCATTTGGATTCCGTGAGGGGTATGGTGCGTCCATGTGAGATTTTATTTTTTGACACAAGTTAGTAGAATATGAGACTTAGTAAGAAAAAACAAAAACAAAAAGAAACAAAAAATTTCCGCTAACTTGTGCCAAAAAAAAGTCTGAATGGAGCCTTACAGGGGGGGGTGATCAATGACAGGGGGGTGATCAATAACAGGGGGGTAATCACCCATATAGACTCCCGGATCACCCCCCTGTCACTGATCACCCCCCCTGTAAGGCTCCATTCAGACATCCGCATGATTTTTTACGGATCCATGGATACATGGATCGGATCCACAAAACACATGCGGACGTCTGAATGGAGCCTTACAGGGGGGTTATCAATGACAGGGGGTGATCAGGGTGATCAGGGTGATCACCCCCCTGTCACTGATCACCCCCCCTGTAAGGCTCCATTCAGACATCCGCATGATTTTTTACGGATCCATGGATACATGGATCGGATCCACAAAACACATGCGGACGTCTGAATGGAGCCTTACAGGGGGGTTATCAATGACAGGGGGTGATCAGGGTGATCAGGGTGATCACCCCCCTGTCACTGATCACCCCCCCTGTAAGGCTCCATTCAGACATCCGCATGATTTTTTACGGATCCATGGATACATGGATCGGATCCACAAAACACATGCGGACGTCTGAATGGAGCCTTACAGGGGGGTTATCAATGACAGGGGGTGATCAGGGTGATCAGGGTGATCACCCCCCTGTCACTGATCACCCCCCCTGTAAGGCTCCATTCAGACATCCGCATGATTTTTTACGGATCCATGGATACATGGATCGGATCCACAAAACACATGCGGACGTCTGAATGGAGCCTTACAGGGGGGTTATCAATGACAGGGGGTGATCAGGGTGATCAGGGTGATCACCCCCCTGTCACTGATCACCCCCCCTGTAAGGCTCCATTCAGACATCCGCATGATTTTTTACGGATCCATGGATACATGGATCGGATCCACAAAACACATGCGGACGTCTGAATGGAGCCTTACAGGGGGGTTATCAATGACAGGGGGTGATCAGGGTGATCAGGGTGATCACCCCCCTGTCACTGATCACCCCCCCTGTAAGGCTCCATTCAGACATCCGCATGATTTTTTACGGATCCATGGATACATGGATCGGATCCACAAAACACATGCGGACGTCTGAATGGAGCCTTACAGGGGGGTTATCAATGACAGGGGGTGATCAGGGTGATCAGGGTGATCACCCCCCTGTCACTGATCACCCCCCCTGTAAGGCTCCATTCAGACATCCGCATGATTTTTACGGATCCATGGATACATGGATCGGATCCACAAAACACATGCGGACGTCTGAATGGAGCCTTACAGGGGGGTGATCAATGACAGGGGGGTGATCAGGGAGTGTATATGGGTGATCACCCGCCTGTCATTGATCACCCCCTGTAAGGCTCCATTCAGACGTCCGCATGTGTTTTGCGGATCCGATCCATGTATCCATGGATCCGTAAAAATCATGCGGACGTCTGAATGGAGCCTTACAGGGGGGTGATCAATGACAGGGGGGTGATCAATGACAGGGGGTGATCAGGGAGTGTATATGGGTGATCACCCGCCTGTCATTGATCACCCCCCTGTAAGGCTCCATTCAGACGTCCGCATGTGTTTTGCGGATCCGATCCATGTATCCATGGATCCGTAAAAATCATGCGGACGTCTGAATGGAGCCTTACAGGGGGGTGATCAATGACATGGGGGTGATCAATGACACGGGGTGATCAGGGAGTGTATATGGGTGATCACCCGCCTGTCATTGATCACCCCCCTGTAAGGCTCCATTTAGACGTCCGTATGCGTTTTGCGGATCCGATCCATGTATCCGTGGATCCGTAAAAATCATACGGATGTCTGAACGGAGCCTGACAGGGGGGTGATCAATGACAGGGCGGTGATCAATGACAGGGGGGTGATCAGGGAGTTTATATGGGGTGATCATGGGTGATCAGGGGGTTTATAAGGGGTTAATAAGTGACGGGGGGGGGGTGTAGTGTAGTGTAGTGTGGTGTTTGGTGCGACTGTACTGACCTACCTGAGTCCTCTGGTGGTCGATCCTAACAAAAGGGACCACCAGAGGACCAGGTAGGAGGTATATTAGACGCTGTTATGAAAACAGCGTCTAATATACCTGTTAGGGGTTAAAAAATTCGGATCTCCAGCCTGCCAGCGAGCGATCGCCGCTGGCAGGCTGGAGATCCACTCGCTTACCTTCCGTTCCTGTGAGCGCGCGCGCCTGTGTGCGTGCATTCTCAGGAAATCTCGCGTCTCGCGAGATGACGCATATATGCGTGACTGTGCGCAGGGCTGCCACCTCCGGAACGCGAATCTGCGTTAGGCGGTCCGGAGGTGGTTAAAGGGCATAGTTCACAATATTCGTTTAATTGTGAGTGATGCTCATGTTGAGGATGTGTCATGTTTCGTCCTTAGCGGATTACCTACTCCTCTTGTGTTGGGGCTACCCTGGCTCACTAAACATAACCCCACCATTGATTGGCAAGTGAGGCAAATAAATGGTTGGAGTGACTTTTGCAGAGAAAATTGCCTCACGACATCTGTTTCTGAGGTTTCTACTAAGACTGTACCACCTTTTCTCTCAGAATTTTCGGATGTCTTCTCTGAGAGTGGAGTTCAGGATCTCATCCCAGGCGCCAAACTGCCTAAATCTCGTTTATACAATCTTTCCCAACCTGAAAGGGTCGCTATGCGTGCTTATATCTCTGAGAGTCTGAGAAAAGGACACATACGACCCTCGAAGTCACCTGTTGCCGCTGTTTTTTTCTTTGTTAAGAAAAAAGATGGTTCTTTAAGACCTTGTCTGGATTTCAGGGAGCTGAACGGTATCACTATTCGTGACCCTTATCCGCTTCCTCTGATCCCGGACCTGTTTAACACCAGATCACCAACATTCAGGTCCGGACCAGGCACATGTCTCTTATCCGCCACGCGCTTATATCTCTCACTCATGCTCTTTAGATTATCCTGAATCTTTTGCCAAATAGATGACAAAGACGAGGAGAATCTGTCCTCATCAGGTAAACCAGAAGACCCCTCTCCCGAGAATGTCCCAAACTGCGGATGAAACCCATATGCACCAAAAAATGGTGACTTATCAGAGGACTCCTGACGACGGTTATTTAAAGCAAACTCAGCAAGGGACAAAAAGAACACCAATCCTCCTGATTCTCTGCCACAAAACAGCGCAGATATGTCTCCAGATTCGGATTGACGCGCTCTGTCTGGCCATTCGACTGCGGGTGGAAAGCAGAAGAGAATGACAAACGAACCCCCAAGCGAGAACAGAAAGCCTTCCAGAATCTGGAAACAAACTGCGTGCCCCTATCAGAGACTATGTCTGAAGGAATACCATGCAATTTGACAATGTGATCAATAAATGCCTGCGCCAGCGTCTTAGCATTGGGCAAGCCAGGAAAAGGGATGAAATGCACCATTTTGCTAAAACGGTCCACCACCACCAGAATCACAGTCTTCCACGAGGAACGAGGCAGGTCCGTTATGAAGTCCATAGACAGATGTGTCCAAGGACGGGAAGGAATGGGTAAGGGAAGGACAGGACCTGATGGCCGTGAATGAGGGACTTTGGCACGAGCGCAGGTCTCGCAGGCTGCCACAAAACCCTCAACCGACTTACGAAGCGCCGGCCACCAGAATCTCCGAGCGATGAGATCCACTGTGGCTCTTGCCCCCGGGTGCCCAGCAAGGACCGTATCGTGGTGTTCCTTAAAAATCTTGTGTCTTAAAGCGAGAGGCACAAACAACCTCCCAGGAGGACAAAGATCAGGAGCCTCTGACTAGGCTACCTGCACCTCTGCTTCCAATTCAGGATAAAGAGCAGAGACCACCACACCTTCAGCCAAAATGGGACCCGGGTCTTCAAAATTCCCACCTCCCGGAAAACAACGTGTCAGGGCATCCGCCTTCACATTCTTAACCCCAGGGCGGAACGTGACAACAAAATTAAACCTTGAAAAGAACAAAGACCATCTGGCCTGTCTCGGGTTCAGACGCTTGGCTGACTCCAAGTAGGCCAGATTTTTATGGTCAGTAAACACGGTAATAGGGTGTCTGGCTCCCTCTAGCCAATGTCACCATTCCTCAAAAGCCAACTTGATGGCCAACAACTCCCTATCTCCCACATCCTAATTTCTCTCTGTGGAGGAGAGTTTCTTCGAGAAAAAGGCACACGGTCGCCATTTGGCAGGAGAGGAACCCTGAGACAAGACCGCACCCACACCCACCTCAGAAGCATCAACCTCAACTATGAAGGGTAGAGAAATATCAGGTTGTACCAAGATGGGAGCGGAAGCAAAACTCTCCTTGATATTAGAAAAGGCCTTACGCGCCTCTACCGACCAGGAAGAAAAATCTACCCCCTTTCTGGTCATATCAGTGAGTGGTTTAACAACAGAGGAATAATTCAAAATAAACTTCCTGTAATAATTAGCAAATCCCAAAAAACGCATCAGCGCCTTCTGATTCTCAGGAAGTTCCCACTCAAGCACAGCGCGGACCTTCTCGGGGTCCATGCAAAAACCAGAAGCGGAGAGAGGAAACCCCAGAAATTGAATTTCTGGAACCGCAAACACACATTTTTCCAGTTTCGCGTACAATTTATTCTCCCGCAGGATGAGCAAGACCTGACGTAAGTGTTCCTTATGAGTTTTGAAATCAGGAGAAAAAATCAAAATGTCATCCAAATACACTAATACAAATTTCCCCATTAAATGATGAAAAATGCTGTTCACAAAATGCTGAAAAACGGCTGGAGCATTCATCAAACCAAAAGGCATAACCAAATTCTCATAATGGCCCTCAGGGGTATTAAAGGCCATCTTCCATTCGTCTCCTTCTCTGACCCTGACCAGATTGTATGCCCCTCTTAGATCTAATTTGGAAAAAACTTTAGCCCCAACAATCTGGTTAAACAGGTCCGGGATCAGAGGAAGCGGATAAGGGTCACGAATTGTGATACTGTTCAGCTCCCTGAAATCCAGACAAGTTCTCAAAGAACCATTTTTTTTCTTAACAGAGAAAAAAACAGCGGCAACAGGTGACTTCGAGGGTCGTATGTGTCCTTTTCTCAGACTCTCAGAGATATAAGCACGCATAGCGACCCTTTCAGGTTGGGAAAGATTGTATAAACGAGATTTAGGCAGCTTGGCGCATGGGATGAGATTAATAGGGCAATCGTACTCCCTGTGCGGGGGCAAATCCTGAACTCCACTCTCAGAGAAGACATCCGAAAATTCAGAGAGAAAAGATGGTACAGTCTTAGTAGAAACCTCAGAAACAGATGTCGTGAGGCAATTCTTTCTGCAAAAGTCACTCCAACCATTTATTTGCCTCGCTTGCCAATCAATGGTGGGGTTATGTTTAGTGAGCCAGGGTAGCCCCAACACTAGAGGAGTAGGCAATCCGCTAAGGACGAAACATGACACATCCTCAACATGAGCATCACTCACAATTAAACTGTGAACTATGCCCTTTAATGATTTCTGAGAAAGTGGAGCGGAATCAATAGCAAAAACAGGAATATCCTTTCCCAAAGTGCATACCTGGAAACCATGAGTTATCGCAAATTGATTATCAATGAGATTGACAGCTGCTCCACTATCTACAAAAATCTCACAAAAAATTTTCTTGCTCTCTAGCGCCACCCATGGCAGGCAGGACAAAACGGGAACTACAAGCAAACGGAAAACCTTCAATTTCCGCCTCAACCCTGCCAATGTTAACAGATGGAACATTTTTAAAGGATTTTTTCCTTTTTGTTTCTTTATTACTCCCAAAAAACTGCCTGAATCTCCTAGAGGGACAAACATTTGCCAAATGATTTATACCTCCACAACAAAAACAAACCTTCCCATGCGGGGTGAATCTTCTATTGTCAGAGGCAATCAACCCCAGCTGCATGGGCTCCTGCTCAGAAGGGGTTGACAGCGACTGAGACCCCTGCGCACAGAATGAGACCGCTGCACTGTCCTGGGATTGAGTATGACAGGAAGGAGTGAACTCTCCTCTCTCTCTAAGACGCCTGTCAATACGAACGGCCTGGGACATGGCAAAGTCCAAGGAGGTAGTCCTCTCATGAAAGGCAAATGCGTCTTTCAATCCCTCTGAAAGACCATGGCAAAATTGACTTCGGAGTGCAGCATCATTCCAACCAGTATCAGCTGCCCATCTCCGAAATTCTGAGCAGTATATCTCTGCGGATTGTTTACCCTGGCATAACAGACGTAGTCTAGACTCATAATGAAAGATAGACCTCCTTGCGCTCCCGGCTGGTGGGTCTGCAAATAATCAGCCAAGCCTGACTGACTCCGCAGCTGAGTGTCAAAAGGAGCTGTTGTCCTCCTTGAATTTCAAGATATAATGAATGGTTGTGTTACCCGAAGGTGACGTGGGACACCAGCGCTGGAATAGCAGGGCCCACCCGCTACCACCCTCTAAGTCTGGGATGTATAAGTAATTTATAAAGTATAAATGAGGAGAGGGAGAGGGGGGGGGGGAGAGAGGGAACAGATGGCAAGACCGGAGCAAAAATGAATGAACAGTTCGGAGCGCTTGCTATCTGTACTGAAGTTACGGAGAAGGCAGGTACAATAGTCTAGACTCAGCCAAAGCAATACGATCTGGATCATCATATATCTGACCCAGGGCTGTGCCCCCACCGGCAGCGAAAAGGCCCACGACTGAGCGTTACCCCTGAGCAGCGATATAATTATCCCCACCCTCCGTTCCTCATCACCAGAGGAAAGGGGAAGAAGGCGAAAATGGAGTTTGCAAGCCTCTCTAAAACGCACAAAATCCTCACTACCCCCGGAGAACGTATCCGGGAGCGAGATCTTAGGCTCAGAACAAACTCCATGAACGCAAGCTGAACCGGTCACTTGAAACTGAGAAAGAGTCTTACGGAGATATGCTACCTCCAATGAAAGACCCTGGAAGCGTTCAGTCAAAAGTGAAACCGGATCCATGCTTGAGACGGTTTTGGCGGTTTATAATGTCACGGAAGGTGTACAGGAAACAAGACTCCACAAAATGAATATACGACTCACTGGATCCAAAACTAAGGAACAAAAGGGAGACCCCTGCATCAGACATGGCTCTCTCCCTTACTGCTCAGCCTATGTGATAATCCCAATGGTAGATGATCGCATATCCTCGTACCTCGACTGTATAACACCTGAACACCCTATAATAGTGAGGGGACACGACCACCGGCTCCCTACACAAGATACGGAGGGAGTCAGGTTCACCTGGGATCCAGCAAACAGAAAAAAAAAAAATGCACAACACTTATCTTGTAGAGAAGTAGGATCAGCATGCACACACACTCCAGGAAGAAATATAAACCGCACACTGATGCACTATGGGGAGGAATTTAAAGGGATGCAATCAGTCCAACTACATGACAGCTGAGAGAGGCTAACGAGATGAGGAACTGAAAGCAAAACAAAGGAAGCTCAAGGAGGAGGTTCTGAAAGGCATCTGTCAGAGCTTCTCAGATGTCTGGTGGTGACAGCCTTGACCTGGAGGCCACGGCCGTTCTCCTCTCCACAGAAATAGCACAAGGTTTCATGATCGGCCCCTTCACCTCCTCACCATTTTCCTCCTGGCGCACTAACCATATTGGTATAGCTGTACACAAATATTCAAATAAAAAGCGCATGATTATTGATTTATCGGCACCGCACTCTTCTTTTGTTCCTAGCATCAACGCACTCATTCCCGCAGACGAATTCTCACTACAATACGTAAAAATAGACAACGCTATACAAACCATCATTTCAACTGGTAGCAATGCTTGGCTTAGTAAAACAGACATTGCCAACGCATTCAAATTACTGCCCATGCACCCATCACTTTGGCACTTGCACGGTGTTAAATGGCGAAACAGGTACTATTTTTCCATGCGACTCACTTTTGGGTCCAGAAGCAGCCCTAAACTGTTTGATATTTTCGCAGAAACTCTATGCTGGCTGCTTCTGAACATTATTAGGTGTCACACCGTCATTCACTACTTGGACGACTTCCTCATCATAGAACCAAGCACACGCGCACCCACCGATATCCTCAGCACCTCTGCACTTTTCTCCACCCTCGGGGTACCTTTGTCTACCCAACACGGCTGCTGTCACTCTCTCGATCTCAATTTCAGGTGTTTTTCAAGGCACTCTCCTCAGCCCACCATCAACCATCCAGAACACTGAATTTTCACAAGTTAATCTTGGATTGAACACACTTATGCACCATGCTAGGACCCTTACGCGCCAAGCACTATCACCAAACACTACTATCACCTACAGTAGGGCACTTACCATTTTCAACAAATTTACAGCTGAATTCGGATTACAAGGTGATTTCTCAACCCAAACCATGGTGGCTTTTGCCTCTTTTTGCCACTTACACTTAAAACTTTCCCACAACAGAATGAAATTATACCTCACGGGGGAGCAGCATCACAGCCTCACTAATTTCCCAAACAATACCCCCTTTTTGTCATCATACCCAATCAAGAAAATCTTAAAGGGGATCTCTAAAGTATCGGTTCCACCTATCACCACCAGACTACCTATAGACGGGCCTATCTTTAGAGCACTTAGCAACCTCCTCGACGAATCCCCTTTTGATCCAAACACTAACCTGGTGATCAAATCTGCTATCTATTTCGCTTTTTATGGGGATCTCTATAGTATCAGTTCCACCTATCACCACCAGACTACCTATAGACTGGCCTATCTTTAGAGCACTTAGCAACCTCCTCGACGAATCCCCTTTTGATCCCAACACTAACCCGGTGATCAAATCTGCTATCTATTTGGCTTTTTATGGGTTCTTAAGACCTAGGGAATTCACCGTTGTTTGTCAAGGAGATACCACTCACAGCCTTAACACCTCACAACTCACTAAAATAGACGACCATTACATTCTCACAATCCCATCAACCAAAACTAATCAGTCCCTACACCCCACTATCATTCCTCTCTTTCCAACAGACAATGCTTGGTGCCCAGTTAAGACACTAGACCTCTTACAGTCAGCCTATAGCACGCACTTCTCAGACTCACCACTCTTACAACTACAAGGGCACCCACTCACTACAGCAAAATTCACCACGCACGTTAGAACCTTATTGGGAAAATTGGGTTACAGCCCAACTTCATTCTCCGGGCATTCCTTTCGTATAGGAGCCGCTTCATCAGCTTCTAGCACTAACACTCCGGTCCACATCATAAAGAGACTGGGTTGCTTGAAGTCCTCTATATACAATACGTATATTCCACGACCAGAAAGAGAACTTCGCCAAGCCTTCAGGAATTTAGTCATGTAAACTAATGCAATAAAGTGTGGTTTTTGAACTTCTCTTTGCCCTCTTTTATTTACAGGCCCACTCGGACATTGGTTTCGGCACACCACAACCAACTTTTTCTCTGACATTATCCATTACATATTAAATTCTGAGTACAATTAGTAAGGCCATTAGGCCTGAATTTGTGGGAGGAGTAAGTACTCTACTTAAACACCCAGCCCTACTCACCTCTGACGTTCGATTTCAAGTGTTTCCCACCCACCAGCACCCTTAGAACATACAATTCTCCTTGGTGGGCCCTCTTTTATTTACAGGCCCATTCGGACATTGGTTTCAGCACACCACAACCAACTTTTTCTCTGACATTATCCATTACATATTAAATTCTAAGCACAAATATATATATATATATATATATATATATATATATATGTGCGTGTATGTATTTCTATTCCTATTATCTATTAATATTGATATTTATAATATAGAAAATTTCCATGTATATATATATATATATATGTGTGTATACATATGTGTGTATATTTTTACCTTTTTTATATGTTTCCATAATATCCACTAGAGAGCTCTACTATCTACTTTTTAGTCCAAAGTGTTAACTTTTATGATTTTTTTTATTATGTTTATTATCTTTTTCCTTCTCATACTGACACGTACACTTCAATCTAGTTACATGTTTAAAATGGTTATTCATAGTGCATATTCATTTTATAATAATTTTACTCCATCCAGTATAGACACTTCGGCTTCATATGGCGTTCCGAAGTACAGAATATCCAAGCTTCCTTTTCATTAGCGTTCCATTGACAGGAACCTTCAGCTAACCCCACCCCCTCTGGTGTCTGCGGAAACCTGGACATCGTCAGCACTTTCATGATTTTTCTATGTTTTTTAATAGGGCCGGCATTCGTACTATTTATTATGTATTATATATTCTCTGCATGTAATTATTTGTATATTACGTTATATATTTTTTTGTAATAGCGACGTCACTTCCGGGACCGGAAGTGACAGGGACGAATTTTCTTGCGCCAAAAAGCTCCATTTGTTTGAATTACAGCCAAATGCTATATTTAGATGTTTGTTCCAAAAAATACCTTGTATATGGTTAATGCCTTCACTGAACCTTGCTCCTGAGGAAGGAGTCTGTCATTCCCCGAAACGCGTTGAGTTTACCTGACTGATCTAATTAAAGGAATATACCAGAAGTACAAAGTGTTGGACTGCCGTATCTTCCAGCAATTCTACGAGAGAGCCAGGCGAGGGAGGTGGTTGTTTTGGGTGTCTTGAGCTTTATCCCACTACACCCCTCCCTGGTGAAGTGAGTGTGGTGTATATCACCCATTGTATTCGTATTTTAAAAACCTTTTACTGTTGTTCCTTATGATACTATCCACCGGACGTCTGAACTGGACATTAGATGGTTTAATCCAGGCATCCTCAAACTGCGGCCCTCCAGCTGTTGCAAAACTACAACTCTCAGCATGCCCAAACAGCCTACAGGTATCAGCCTACAGTAGGGCATTGTGGGAGTTGTAGTTTTACAACAGCTGGAGGGCCGCAGTTTGAGGATGCCTGGTCTAATCATATGGATATTGAACACTAATTATTCCACTTTTTATTGGTAAGGGGTACCTATTGACATTTAGTTTTTATCAATAAGTGTACACAGCCCCCCACCTTATTATATCTATCTTCTATGTGTTTTATATAATCTTCTATATATTTTATATAAAGTTCATATTCCCTATATACATAATCTGGTAGTAGTTAGGCGCCATTTGGTAATTTTTTTCCCCCTTTTCTCTACTATATTGTTATTATATAGCGCTTCCGCATATAGTTCATCACCTACGGCTGCCTTGCTCTACCTTAGTTTCCTACATGTCATTTTTTACCGTGCCCAGGACATTTCCTTCTATCTATAATACACTTTTTTCCACCTTGGCCTTCACCCTTGGCGCCCTTGTTTGTATCTAATATCTCCTTCTACAGGAGTACAGGATTAGCCCTCTTCTTTTTTTTCCCTAACCCCTATCCAGTAATCATCAGACTGCTTAATGTCAATTATACGCCTGTCAATGTACAGTGTATAAGCAAGCAAACATACAGGTTGCTAGCGTGCTTGAGAAGCCAGTTTGTTGTGGCTCCACACCCCCACTGAGACAATTGGGTGTCGTGACCAGTGTCATCATAATCCTCCTGCCAATTTACCTCCTCCTCCAGCGGCAGCTCCTCATCCTCCATCTCCTCAATGGGAGTTTCTCCTTGTGGGTTTGCAACAGCGTGGACAGCAAGATCCTTTACCTGCTCTTCTTTTGCTGTCATCCCTTGCTGCATGAGGACCAACATCTGTTTTAAGATGAATATAAAGGGAATGAGACCGTTCATGCCACACTTGTTCTTACTGACAAATGTTGTGGCATCTTGGAAGGGCTTCAGCACCTGACAGACGTCTCAGATAAGCTGCCACTGCCTGACCTTGAAACAATACTTGCTCCCTCAGGGGCAATCTGATGCATGACAAAATCATTCACAGCTTTCTGCTGCTCATACAAATGCTCTAGCTTGTGCAATTTTGAATTCCAGCGAGTTCGAATGTCGCAAATTAAGCAGTGTAACACCAGACTTGTTGTTGAAGGTCCAGGAGAGCGTTCCTCGCCACACAAGAATGGCTGAAATGTGAGGACAGTCTCCTGAACATTGCCAGCACCTGTCGATGCCCCAACCGCCAATACTGTGGCTACAAGTGCCACTATTATCATACCAACACAGCTATGCATGGTGTCCCCTGCCTGCTCCTGAACCTCCTTCTCAGGGCAGTCCAAATGCTGACTGCTCTAACACAAGTTGTCAACAGGGAGACTCTCTCAAATATCTGCTAGGTTATGGTGAAGTTTTGTAGCTACTTGTTGCTAAAAACAAAGGCACCCGACTAAGAAGGGGCAGTAAAGACAGAGAGGACAGTGCTGAAAGGCTTCCTTGGTGCTGCAAGGGGGAGCAGCTGTAGGAATGCTGTGACTCCTGGCTCCAAGGCACAGTGTCAGATTGAGAAGTCACCTCCATGTCATCCTCCTGTGACTGAGAAGAGGAGTCTGCCACAATCTCATCCTCTTTCTCCCCAATAACAATGTTGCGCCTTTCCGATGTCAGGGTAAACTGCGGCCTACTGCCATTATTAATACTACTAGTACTACTACTTCTGACCGGATAGCTGGTGCTGCTACTACCCACATTCTGACCTTGGGAAGAAAAGGTGTGGCCCTGAGTGTTTTGTTTGGAACCTTTCCATGTTCCTGACATTTTTTGGCCTAAGTTACACACAAAGCATGAAACAGTTTGCAAGTCTGTTTATTGGGATTAAATGACAGAAGAACAATAAAATGCACTTTCCTTTACTACAAAGACACTAACAGATGTAGGCCTTATGTCTTATGTGCATTCAAATATGCAGATTCTGGAAAAAGCTTACTCTAGTGTGAAACCCACGTTATCAATAGAGATGAGCGAATCGTAGTTGACGAAGTGGAATTCAATCCGAATTTCAGGTTTTATTAGATTTGCACCGAATCCGAATTTCCTCGCGCTTTGTGGTAACAAATCAAATTTTTTTCCTAAAATGGCTGCTGCATGTATGAGGACATGAAGCATGGAACTCTGGGTAGGCGGGATCACCCATACAGACATGCATGCAGCCAATCAACAGCCAGCCATGTGATGTCACAGCCCTATAAATAGCCTCAGCCATCTTGGATTCTGCCATTTTCCAGTGTACTTAGTGCAGGGAGAGATGTAAGCAGGCACTAGGGACAGTGCTAGGAAAGAGTTTATTGTGCAGAAAAAACGATTTACAAGTTCAGGGAAAGATTATTTAAAGTTTAGGGAAAGGATAGGGAGGAACCATTCCACAGCATTTATGTTAAAAAGGGTTTAGTAGGCAAGGTTACAGCCTGGGTAATAGGAGCAATCCTATTACACCTTGCTGCATTGACTAAGGACCCAAATTGCCATTATACAACTCTGTAAATCCAGCAAACTAGTCTTGTTATTGGGGTGTTAAAGCCAACAGGTATTACAAGGAAATATTTATACATCTTATTTGCCCTTGTGCGGTGCAGTTATATGTTCGAAAGCATTTTTTGCCTTGTATTAGTGGGAAAAAATGGCCTATTAGTAGTGTTGATCGAGCACCTCGGGATGCTCGGGTGCTCTACTGAGCACCCGAGAACAATGGAAGTCAATGGGTGAACCCGAGCATTAAACCAGGCACCCCCTTCTCTGAAGAGGGGAGGGTGTCTGGTTCAAATGAAATGGTCAGAAATTGATGGAAACACCAATGAAATGGTTAGGGAACACCATGGGGAGGATGTCTGGATGCATCTTGGACTCCCAGGTCACTGCTGGGAATGATGTTGTCTGAGTAGTACGCCAATTTTACAGACTGACAATAATACGCACAAAACCGAAGATAAAATCGATTTTAGAGGAAAAATTGTTAGGAAACATTCTTTCCTGTATATTTACTTGTATTTAAAGTGCAAGTGCTGTCAAAAATATCAAGGAAGAGGCACTCGGATACAACCTGCATATCACATAAAGGAGGGCCTCATTCACATTGTGGTTTAATTGTTCAGGTAGTGGGACTCCTACACTCATAAAGCCTATGCACTAAGTGAAAGGGCTGCCAAAAATTACAAGGAACCGGCACTCCAATACACCCTTTATTACACATAGTAACATAGTACATAACAGGCCAAAAAAAAGACATCTGTCCATCCAGTTCGGCCTGTTATCCTGCAAGTTGATCCAGAGGAAGGCAAAAAAAACAAAAACCCTGTGAGGTAGAAGCCAATTTTCCCCACTTTAGGGGAATAAAAAATTCCTTCCCGACTCCAATCAGGCAATCAGAATAACTCCCTGGATCAACAACCTCTCTTGTAGCTATAGCCTGTAATATGATTACGCTCCAGAAATACATCCAGGCCCCTCTTAAATTCCTTTATTGTACTCACCATCACCACCTCCTCAGGCAGAGAGTTCCATAGTCTCACTGCTCTTACCGTAAAGAATCCTTTTCTATGTTTGTGTACAAACCTTCTTTCCTCCAGACGCAGAGGATGTCCCCTCGTCACAGTCACAGTCCTGGGGATAAACAGATGATGGGATAGATCTCTGTACTGACCCCTGATATATTTATACATATTAATTAGATCTCCCCTCGGTCGTTTTTTTTTCTACATAAAGGAGGGCATCATACACACCCTTGAAAAATTATGATAGCTAGCCTGCTGGTGACCCTCAAAAACATTAGGAGCAAGGGCCTACTGGTAATCCTCTAAAACATTATGGGCGAGAGCCTGCTGCTGATCTGACCATCCAAAACATTAGGGGTGAGGGTGTGCTGCTGAGCTAACTCTTTAAAACATTAGGGGCGAGGACCTGTTGCTGAGCTGACCATTTAAAACATTAGGGGGCAAGGGCCTGCTGCTGATCTGACCATGGAAAAAATGATGGGCGAGGTCCTGCTGCTGAGCTGACCATATAAAACATTATGGGCGAGGTCCTGCTGCTGAGCTGACCATCTAAAACATTATGGGCGAGGGCCTGCTGCTGAGCTGACCATCTAAAACATTAGGGGTGAGGATCTGCTGCTGAGCTTACAATCTAAAACATTAGGGGTGAGGGTCTGCTGCTAAGCTGACTCTCTAAAACATTAGGGGTGAGTGCCTGCTGCTGATTTGACCATCTAAAACATTATGGGCGAGGGCCTGCTGCTGAGCTGACCATGGAAAAAATTATGGGTGAGGGCCTGCTGCTGAGATGACCATGGAAAAAATTATGGGTGAGGGCCTGCTGCTGAGATGACCATGGAAAAAATTATGGGCGAGGGCCTGCTGCTTAGCTGACCATCTCAAACATTATGGGCGAGGGCCTGCTGCCGAGCTGACCATCTAAAACATTATGGGCGATTGCCTGCTGCTGAGCTGACCATCTAAAACATTATGGGCGAGGGCCTTCTGCCGAGCTGACCATCTAAAACATTAGGGACGAGTGCCTGCTGCAGATCTGACCATGGAAAAAATTATGGGCGAGGGCCTGCTGCTGAGCTGACCATCGAAAAAAATTATGGTTGAGGGCCTGCTGCTGAGGTGACGCTCTAAAACATTAGGAGCGAGGCCAGCCTAATATGTATGTTGACATGATGGAGGAGGAGGACGAGAAAAGATTGAACTATATACCCTTTTTTGTGGTGGAAAGGGTGTATGGGAATATAGTGTATTCAATACACCATAAAAGGCACATTTAAAGTGCCTTTATGTTCAGCCGCTTTCCTCTGGTGGAGTAGAGAAGTCAGGGGCAATCCAGGCCTTGTTCATTTTGATAAGAGTCAACAGGTCAGGATTTTCAGTTGACAGGTGGATGCGCTTATCAGTTATTATGTCCCCAGCAGCACTAAATACCCACTCTGACAAAATGCTGGTGGCAGGGCAGGCCAGTGCCTCCAAGGCGTAGAGCGCCAGTTCATGCCATGTGTCCAGCTTGGACAGCCAATAGCTGTAATGCACAGAGGGATCATTGAGGACGCAGACACGGTCTGCTATGTACTCCTTCACCATCTTCCCCAAATTTTCCCTCCTTGTGACAGTAGGCCATGCATCATGGTGAGGGTGTTTGTGCGGTGTCATAAAATTGTCCCAGGCTTTGGAGAGTGTTGCCTTGCCTCTGTTGGAACTGCTGCATGTTCCCCTCGTCTCCCCTCCTCAGTTGCCCAAGGAACTACGTACTCTGCAGCCAGTGTTGTCATCTGGAAATTTTGGGACCAATTTTTCAACAAGGACCTTCTGGTATTGCACCATTTTGCTAATCCTCTCCACCATAGGAATGAGAGATGAGAAATTCTCATTGTAGCTGGGGTCGAGAAGGGTGAACAACCAGTAATTGGTGTTGGGCAAAATGCATATAACGCGAGGGTCACAGGAAAGGCAGTATAACATAAAGTCAGCCATGTGTGCCAGAGTCCCAACAGACAAGACTTCGCTGTCCTCATCAGAAAAATGACTCTCAATCTCCTCATCCTCTTCCTCCTTTTCGTCCCATCCACGCTGAACAGATGGAATAAACCTGCTATGGGTACTACCCTCTGTAGCGGAGGCAACTGTCTCTTGCTCCTCCTCCTCCTCATCATCATCCAATTCATGCTAAGAAGACGAACGGAGGGTGGTCTGGCTATCACCCTGTTTACCGTTTTCCCCCATTTCCACCTCTTCCACATGCAAAGCGTCTACCTTCATTGTGAGCAGCGAGCATTTCAGTAGACACAGTGTTAATTCCTCAAAGTTGCGTAAAACCTCACAAAGGTCAGACATCCATGCCCACTCCTCGCTTGTGAAGAGTGGAAGCTGACTAGAAAGACAACAACCATGTTGTAGCTGGTATTCTACTACTGCCCTCTGCTGCTCACAAAGCCTGGCCAACATGTGGAACGTGGAGTTTCAACGCGTTCTCACGTCACACAACAGTCGGTGAGCTGGAAATTGCAAGCGCTGCTGCAGTGCTGCCAGACAGCGCACCTTCACCAGTAGCTCAGACAAATTGGGGTAGGTTTTGAGAAACTGCTGAACCACTAAGTTTAACAAGTGGGCTAGGCATGGGATGTGTGTGAGCTTGCCGATCTCCAAAGCCGCTACCAAGTTACGGCCATTACCAGACACAACCATGCCTGGTTGTAGGTTGAGTGGCGAGAGCCACAGCTCAGTCTGGTCCCTTATACCCTGCCACAGCTCGGCGGCGGTGTGCTGTTTGTCACCTAAGCAAAGTTTCGGCAGGCTTGTTGCCGCTTTCCCACTGCAGTGCTACACTGCTTCCAGCTACTGACTGATGGCTGACTGGTACTGCAAGATGACAATTCAGAGGTGGGAGTGGAGGTGGAGGAGGGGAAGGGGGGTTTCAGCCACTAATGTAGGTGGTGGCGGAAATCCTGATGCAATCCTTGGCGTCGGTAGCACCTGTGCCATCCCAGGGAACGACTCGCTTCCAGCCTCCACAAAATTCACCCAGTGTAGTATCCCTGGCCACAAGCACTTGTCCATGTGTTAATCGTTAAGTGGACCTTTACAATAACTGCGTTGGTCAGGGCACTGGTGATGTTACGGAACACATGCTGGTGTAAGGCAGGGAAAGCACATCGGGCAAAATAGTGGTGGCTGGGGACTGAGTAACGAGGGACAGCCGCCGCAATCAGGCTGCGGAAAGCCTCAGTGTTCACCAGTCTAAATGGCAACAATTCCAGGGCCAGGAATTTGGAAAGGTGCACATTTAGTGCTATGGCCTGTGGGTGGTTGACTGGGTATTTGCGCTTTTGCTCAATGGCTTGGGGTATGGACATCTGTACGCTGTGCTGGGACACAGAAGTGGATGTGCTAGTTGACGGTACTTGAGAAAGTCCAGGTGCAGGGCGGGAGGCATTCGGGCCTGCGTTTTGGACAGGGGATTGGCCAGCAGGTAACACAGGGGAAGAGGAGGTAGTGGTGTAACCCGCAGACACTGATTGTGGAAACAGGCGTTCTTCCCACTTATTAGGGTGCTTTGATGCCATGGCGGATCATGAAGGTGGTGAGGTTGCTAGTGTTCACACCCCTGCTCATTTTGGTACAGCACAGATTGAAAATGACAATTCTTTTATCGTCCGCACTTTCATAAAAAAAAAAAAAAAAACGACTGTGGAACACCTACCCTTTGGCAGGGAGATTTCCGCAAGGGGGTGCTCTGGGGATCAGTTGCGGGCCTGTTAGGTGTGGCCCACCTTCTCCCTTTTGCCACCCCACTGCCTCTTACAGCCTGTTGCGGTGATGCGGATCCCTCCCCCTCTGTACTGCTCTCCTCACTCGGCTTGCCAGCTTCACAGGTTGGGTCAGTAATTTGATCGCCCAAAACCTCCTCTTTCACTTCCTTACTCTGGTGATCCTCCTGACTTGTTGACCTAACAAAAACCTCACTTATTAACAACTATGTCTCATCCTCATCATCCACCTCTTGAGACACCAATTGCCGTTGACTTTTTGGCAACTGTGTCTCATCATCCACCTCATGAAACACTAATTGACGTTTCCCACCGCCATCTTCCTCTGACTATAGATGCTCAAGAGTTTGGTAATTATGGGCACAAGATCTCCTTATATCCCTCTTTAAGCGAGCTTGGCAAGAAGCCCAAATTAAGGAATGGCACTGAAAAGAGCTCCTCGGAATATCCGAGTGTTGGATCACTTGTTAGCAAAGACTCTCCATGGTGGGAGGAAGGAGGATCAGTGTGAGGATTCTTTTGACCAGACTCTTGGCAAACTGAGGCTGGACTTTGTGGAAGACAGGGTGGTGCTTAACCAAATGGAAGCATTATCTGCTGCAATCCAACTGACCACCTGCTCGCACTGGTCAGACTTCGAGAGTGGTGTCCTGCTCCGCCCCGCAAAATGGGACAAGAATCTAGGTATCGTGGATGAGTGTGTTACTTATGCTCTGCCAGCAGGCACAGTTTAGCCATGCCCAGGGCCACGGCCTCTGCGTGCACCATCAGCAGCGTGACCACTCCCCCGTCCCTTACTGCTCGCCTTCATCATATTAAATGCTATATATGCTTGCAAGTAGAGATGGCCTTGCGGTTCGCCCGCCGGTCGTTTTGCGGCAAACTTTGCTAGTTTGCAATTCGCCGAACATGCGAAAATATGGCGATGTTTGCATGCACATCTATCAGGTGGGATAAGACAGCCAATTGAGATGTTTCAGCACATGGACACACCCCCACCCTATAACAGAACCCGATCTGTCAGCCATTTTACATTCTGTATTTGGCCAGTGTAGGGAGAGGTTGCTTTGTGCAGCAGGGACAGGCTATTAGGGACACCAAATGCTAGCTAATAGGGCCACAAAAGTCCTTTTAAGGACTGGTATAGGGGTGCTATCAATAGATGTGATATACTGAGGGGTGTGATATAATATACTTTCTAACATAGAAAGTATATTATAGTGCATTTGTATTGTGCAGCAGTTGTGTGCAGTTCTGCTGCGATACCGCAGCTATATAGACAAACGCTATTGAAATAACTAATTGCAACTGGTGTGATATACCTGTTGCCCCCCAAAAAACTGATTGAGGGGTGCAATATACCTATAATATACTTTCTAACTTAGAAAGTATATTATAGTACATTTGTATTGTGCAGCAGTTGTGTGCGGTTCTGCTGCAATACCGCGGGTAAATAGAGGGACAAGCATTATTGGAATAGCTATTTGCAATGGTTGTGATATACCTGTTGCCCCAGAAAAAACTCACTGAGGGGTTCGACATAGCTGCTTCCACAAAATACTGATTAAGGGATTTTATATACCTGCTTCCAAAAATACTGATTAAGGGTTTGATATACCCTCTTCCTCAAAATACTGATTGAGAGATGCGATATACCTGCTTCCACTAAATATTGATTCAGGGGTTCTATATACCTATCTTCACAAAATACTGACTGAGGGGTGCGATATACCTGCTTCTACAAAATACTGATTGAGGGGTGCGATATACCTACTTCCACAAAATACTGATTAAGGGGTTTGATATACCTGATTCCACAAATTACAGATTGAGGGGTGGGATATACCTGCTTCCACCAAATATTGATTAAGGTGTTCTATATACCTGTCTCCACAAAATACTGATTGAGGGGTGCGATATACCTGCTTCTACAAAATACTGATTAAGGGGTTCTATATACCTGCTTCCACAAAATACTGATTGAGGGGCGCGATATACCTGCTTCCACAAAATACTGATTAAGGGGTTTGATATAGCAGTTTCCACAAAATACTGATTGAGGGGTGCAATAAACCTGCTTCTACAAAATACTGATTGAGGGGTGCGATACACCTGCTTCCACAAAATACTGATTGAGGGGTGCGATACACCTGCTTCCACAAAATACTGATTGAGGGATGCAATATACCTGCTTCCACCAAATATTGATTGAGGCCTGCGATACACCAGCTTCCACAAAATACTGATTGAGGGGTGCGATTTACCTGCTTCCACCAAATATTGATTAAGGGGTTCTATACACCTGTTTCCACAAAATACTGATTGAGGGGTGCGATATACCTGCTTCTACAAAATACTGATTAGGGGTTCTAAATTCCTGCTTCTACAAAACACTGATTGCGGCTTGCAATACACCTCCTTCCACAATATACTGATTCATGAGTTTGATATACCTGCTTCCACAAAATACAGATATAGGGGTGCGATATTCCTGCTTCCACCAAATATTTATTCAGTTGTTCTAAATACCTGCTTCCACAAAATACTGATTGAGGGATGCGATATACCTACTTTTACTAAATACTGATTAAGGGTTTCTATATATCTGCTTCCATAAAATACTGAATAAGGGCTTTGATATGCCTGCTTCCACAAAATACAGATTGAGGGGTGCGATATACCTGCTTCCACCAAATATTGATTGAGGCCTGCGATACACTGGATTCCACAAAATACTGATTGAGGGGTGTGATATACCTGCTTCTACAAAATACTGATTAAGGGGTTCTATATACTTGCTTTCACAAAATACTGAATAAGGGGTTTGATATGCCTGCTTCCACAAAATACAGATTGAGGGGTACGATATACCTGCCTTCACCAGATATTTATTTAGGTGTTCTATATGCCTGATTCCACAAAATACTGATTGAGGGGTGCGATATTCCTGCTTCCACAAAATACTGATTGAGGGGTTTGATATACCTGCTTCTACAAAATACTGATTGAGTGGTGCGATATATCTGCTTCCTACTGAATATTGATTCAGGGATTCTATATTCCTGTTTTCACAAAATACTGATTGAGGGGTGTGATATACCTGCTTCTACAAAAGAATCATTAAGGTGTTCTATATACCTGCTTCCACAAAATACTGATTGAGGCCTGCGATATACCTGCTTCCACAAATACTGCTGTTCTCTAAGGACTTTGGCACAGGGTCATTTTGAAAATGACAGGCAGAGGAAGTGGTCGGCCGTTCTGCAGGGGTAGAGGTCGGGCAGGTGTACCAGGCCAAAGCATTAGTGGGAAGTTGGAGAAGGTGCGTGTGATTACGTCAAAGAACGCACCAGAATTGGTTGAGTGGCTCACTCAGCCTTCTGCTTCTGTACCCTCCTCATCTTCTATATTAGCATCCTCCTCACTCTCTGCTGTGTGCACCCTCAAAGACACCACCACCATAGCCCCTCCACTCGAGTCAGAGGAATTTTTTTCCTATCCTTTCTTAGACCTTACCGTTGCGCAGCCATTCTTGGCATCGGAAGAGGAAGAGGAGGTAGCAACTGGCCGCCACTCAGCGGTCTGACAACAGTACCCAAATCAGCCCAAGGAGGGTGGTCCCCGCTGTTGCTGCCTACTTCGAGATCTCTAATGTCAGTGGTGGTGAAGGTGACGATGATGACGTGTCGATGGACGTCACGTGGGTGCCCACAAGAGAGGAAGAGGAGTTCAGAGGGAGAGACGGAGCAGCAGATAGGGAGAAGAAGGAGGAGAGGCAGGCTGAATTCGCAGTGCACAGGAGGCAAAAAGCATGCCTCCACCATGCACGGTCACATCTTGCGCTCCCAGGACGCTGGCACATGGCTCCGCAGTGTAGGCTTTTTTAACGTGTCAGCTGCTGACAATAGTGTTGCCATCTGCAGCTTGTGCTGTCAACGCATAAGTCGTGGTAATCCCAACACTCACCTTGGGATGACCACCTTAAGAAGGCACCTGGCCTCCCATCACCGAGCCCAGTGGCAGCAATGCCATCAGAACCCACAAAGCCACAATCCCAATGCTCCACATCCTGCCTCTTCTCCTTCTCCTCCCATTTGTCCTTCACTCCACCTTCCACCATGCCGTCATGGCTTTCATCTAGCAGAAAGAAGGCTTCCGTGAACCGAATGTTTGAGCTTAAAAAGTTGATAGTGCCGGATAACCCTCTTGCCCAACGGCTGACCACTGGCTTGTCGGAACTGCTAGCCCGCCAACTACTGCCATATAAACTGGTGGACTCGGAGGCCTTTAGAAAATTTGTGGCCATTGGAACACCGCAATGGAAGGTTCCTGGAAGGAAATATTTCTCCCAGAAGGGCATCCCAGAGCTTTATGGCCATGTTCAGCGGCATTTGAATATGTCTCTGGCACACAGTGTCAGTGCCAAGATACATCTGACCACAGACACGTGGTCTAGCAAACACTGGCAGGGAAGGTACATAACTTTTACTGCCCATTGGGTGAACCGTCTGACGGCTGTCAAGCATGTAACCCGTGGCACCCTTGTGGATTTGGTGTTACCGCCACAAATTGCATGCATGCCTGCCTCTTCTTCTTCTACTCCATCCTCTGTCTCCTCCCCGGGTGACTCCTCCTTTTCCACTGCTACCGCCTCTTCCACTGCAACCCCTAAGCTCCTCACAATCTATTCGACGTGCCAGGTGAGACGTTGCCATGCTGTGCTGTTGCTGTTTTGCCTGGAAGCCAAGAGCCACACCGGTCCTGGAAAGCGCCTGACTTTATAGGGAAGGTGCTTAGGGACTGATGGTCCTCCCCCTTCCCCCTTTTCCCCTTAGGGGCATTTAGGAATCTGGCCCCGTCTCAGTAATGGTAAAGTAGGTTGCAGAGTAGGGCCATTAAGGGTTAATTCACTGGGGATCCTCCTTAGACAGGATGGGGGCGGTGCAGGAAATCCTGAAGGTCACATATACCTCCTCTCTGTCCTGGTCACTTCCTCTTGCAAGTGAAAGCAGATTGGCCCTCCCTCCCTTTGCAGTTATTCTTGGGAGGCGGGTCGAGGTGCACGGTTCTGATCAGTTATGGATACTTGGTTATTCTATTTTGTTTTTTCTATTCCTAAGAGCCCCCGCTGGGAGTCCAGCAGTTTTGGATATTGCTCCGATGATTACGGCTTTTGAGAGCTGCGAATTTTGGTCGAGTTTATGAAGTCACAGCTGGCGGCATTTGAGTACAGCGGAGATATGGTGGTAGCAGATGGAGTAACTGCCCGCTGGGAGTCCAGCGGTTGGCAGACAGCTCTGATGATTATGGTTTAACTTGCCCGCTGGGAGTCCAGCCTTTGGCATACCGCTCCGATATTATGGTTTATTAAGGTTTGCCGCTTTAATAAAGAAGCTGTGGCTGATCACCACCCAGCAATAAAGTGATACAGTTGTCGGTGTCTTTTGTTATGGGTCAAGGTTGGGTAAAGGGGCCAAGGGTGAGTTAAAGGTGGTACCCCCTCCCCTGTTTCCCTGGATTCCAGCAGTCTGCACTGCTTTAAGCTCTGAGGTCACAGGCCGATCAGTGGCTAACCCCGCTCAATTTGACAGTTGGTATAATGGTGTGCAACAACAGTGTCAATCTGCTGAGCATGCTGAAACAGGGCAAAATGACACACGTTCCATGCATGGCACACGTCTTGAACATGGTCGTGCAGTGATTCGTTGCCAAATGCCCTGGGGTCCAGGACGTCTTGCGGCAGGCCAGTAAAATCTCTGGCTATTTTACAAAATCTTACACGGCCATGGCTCGTCTTGCTAACGTTCAGTGGCGACACCACCTGCCCGTCAGATGTCTGATTTGTGACTGCCAGACGCCCTGGAAATCCACCTTGTATATGCTTTATAGGCTGCTCCAGGAGCAGCGTTCCGTTAATGACTACCTGTACGAACTTTGCAGCAGGACAAGTTCTGGGGAGCTTGGTTTCTTTTCATCGCACTAGTGGCTGCTCATGCACCAGTGGCTGAACCATCAGTGACTCTGATAACCTGGGGCCGATAGTACATCCCCGTGTTGGCGACGATCCATTCGAATGTCTACTCTATAAACTTTCGATGTTATTTTCAGAGCGAACCACGGTGACCGGGAATCATGAAATTATTCCTGAGAGGGAGCCTGAGAAATAGCTACGGCTACCACTTCCAAGCAAGGCAGCAAGCGCAAATTACCTATTAGGTATAATTAGGTGAGGGCCTGCAGGTGAGCTGACCCTCAAAAAGATTGTAGGTGCGGGCCTGCTGGTGAGCTGACCCTGTAAAACAATATATTTAAAGGCCTGCTGGTGGGCTGACCCTGTAAAAGATTTCAGGTGCGGGCCTGCTGGTGAGCTGACCCTGTAAAACATTATATGCGAGGGATTGCTGGTGAGCTGACCCTGTGAAACATTTTAGGTGCGGACCTACTGGTGAGCTGACCCTCTAAAAAATTATACGCGAGTGCCTGCAGCTATACTGACCCTGTAAAATATTTTAGGCGAGGGCCTGCTGGTGAGCTGACCCTCTAAAAAAGTATATGTATGGGACTGCAGCTGTGTTGACCCTGTAAAACATTGTAGGTTAGTGTCTGCTAGTCAGCTGACCCTGCAAAATATTTTAGGTGCGGGCCTGCTGGTGAGCTGACCCTGTGAAACATTATATGCCAGGGCCTGCTGGTGAGCTGAACCCTGTGAAACATTTTAGGTGCATACCTGCTGGTGAGCTTACCCTCTAAAATATTATATGCGAGGGCCTACAGCTATGCTGTAAAACATTGTAGGTGAGGGCCTGCTGGTGAGCTGACCCTGTAAAAGATTTTAGGTGCGGGCCTGCTGGTGAGCTGACCCTGTAAAACATTATATGCGAGGGCCTGTTGGTGAGCTGACCCTGTGAAACATTTTAGGCGCAGACCTGCTGGTGAGCTGACCCTCTAAAAAATTATATGCGAGGACCTGCTGGTGAGCTGACCCTGTAAAACATTGTATGTGAGGGCCTGCTGGTGAGCTGACCCTGTGAAAGATTTTAGGCGCGGGCCTGCTTGTGAGCTGACCCTGTAAAACATATGCGAGGGCATGCTGGTGAGCTGACTCTGTGAAATATTGTAGGGGAGGGCCTGCTGGTGAGCTGACCCTCTAAAAAAATTATATGTAAGGGCCTGCAGCTGTGCTGACCCTGTAAAACATTGTAGGTGAGGGCCTGCTGGTGAGCTGACCCTGTAAAAGATTTTAGGTGCGGGCCTGCTGGTGAGCTGACCCTGTAAAACATTATATGCGAGGGCCTGTTGGTGAGCTGACCCTGTGAAACATTTTAGGCGCAGACCTGCTGGTGAGCTGACCCTCTAAAAAATTATATGCGAGGACCTGCTGGTGAGCTGACCCTGTAAAACATTGTAGGTGAGGGCCTGCTTGCGAGCTGACTCTCTAAAAAATTATATGTGAGAGCCTACAGCTGTGCTGACCCTATAAAACATTGTAGGTGAGGGCCTGCTAGTTAGCTGACCCTCTAAAAAATTATATGCGCGGGCCTGCTGGTGAGCTGACCCTATAAAACATTATATGCGAGGGCCTGCTGGTGAGCTGACCCTGTGAAACATTTTAGGTGCGGGCCTGCTGGTGAGCTGACCCTCTAAAAAATTATATGCGAGGGCCTACTAGTAAGCTGACCCTGTAAAACATTGTAGGTGAGGGCCTGCTGGTGAACTGACCCTCTAAAAAAGTATACGCGAGGGCCTGCAGCTGTGCTGAGCCTGTAAAACATTGTCGGTGAGGGCCTTATGGTGAGCTGACTCTCTAAAAAATTATATGTAAGGGCCTGCAGCTGTGCTGACCCTGTAAAACATTGTAGGAGTGGACCTGCTGGTGAGCTGACCCTCTAAAAATTATATGTGAGGGCCTGCTGGTGAGCTGACCCTGTAAAAAATTATATGCGAGGGCCTACTAGTAAGCTGACCCTGTAAAACATTGTAGGTGAGGGCCTGCTGGTGAACTGACCCTCTAAAAAAGCATACGCGAGGGCCTGCAGCTGTGCTGACCCTGTAAAACATTGTAGGTGAGGGCCTTATGGTGAGCTGACTCTCTAAAAAATTATATGTAAGGGCCTGCAGCTGTGCTGACCCTGTAAAACATTGTAGGAGTGGACCTGCTGGTGAGCTGACCCTCTAAAAATTATATGCGAGGGCCTACTGGTGAGCTGACCCTGTAAAAAATTATATGCGAGGGCCTACTAGTAAGCTGACCCTGTAAAACATTGTAGGTGAGGGCCTGCTGGTGAACTGACCCTCTAAAAAAGTATACGCGAGGGCCTGAACATGTGCTGACCCTGTAAAACATTGTAGGTGAGGGCCTTATGGTGAGCTGACTCTCTAAAAAATTATATGTAAGGGCCTGCAGCTGTGCTGACCCTGTAAAACATTGTAGGAGTGGACCTGCTGGTGAGCTGACCCTCTAAAAATTATATGTGAGGGCCTGCTGGTGAGCTGACCCTGTAAAACATTATATGCGAGGGCCTGCTGGTGAGCTGACCCTGTGAAACATTTTAGGTGCAGGCCTGCTGGTGAGCTGACCCTCTAAAAAATTATATGCGAGGGCCTACTAGTAAGCTGACTCTGTAAAACATTGTAGGTGAGGGCCTGCTGGTGAACTGACCATCTAAAAAAATATACGCGAGGGCCTGAAGCTGTGCTGAGCCTGTAAAACATTGTAGGTGAGGGCCTTATGGTGAGCTGACTCTCTAAAAAATTATATGTAAGGGTCTGCAGCTTTGCTGACCCTGTAAAACATTGTAGGTGAGGGCCTGCTGGTAAGCTGACCCTGTGAAACATTTTAGGTGTGGACCTGCTGGCGAGATGACCCTCTAAAAAATTATATGCAAGGGCCTGCTAGTGAGCTGACCCTGTAAAAGATTTTAGGTGTGGGCCTGCTGGTGAGCTGACCCTGTAAAACATTATAAGCGGGGCGTGGCTTGGCCGCTGAGTGGAATGGCCGCCTGATCTTAGAGCTCCTGCACCAGAGCGACTGTAATAGCGCTTCCCAGAGCTTCCATCGCATTCTCCACTGCCCGATTGCCCTGGAAAGAAGCTGGAAGTCCTACCAGACGACATGGGAAGGACCAAGAGACAATTACCTAAAATGCAGAGCGGGAATCTGGATGGCTTCTTTGAGAGGGGCCCGTCCAAAGATGGCGCCGGATCGCACAGCGACACTTACCCGCCGTCGCCCTGCAGCAGTACCTCGCCAAAACACGGCTCACCGTTGTACTCACCTTCTCCGGAGCCCGAGGCCTTCTCCATGAGCGAAGCAGAGTTCCCGGCGCTCCCTCCGACGCCAGGCGAATTTAAGTCCTCGGCGACAGCAAGCCCAGAAAATGGCGCCGCAGCATACCGGAGCCGCTCACCCTCGGCTAGCCCTCAAAAGCAGAGACCGAGACTGGATTCATCCACTTGTCCAGAGGTCAGTACTGCATTACAGGGGGGATCAACAGAGACTTTCCATATAGCCCCTATTGTTACATATCAAACTTCTGATAAGCCGCTCTGTGAAGACTCCATAAAAAATATGCTCCTTGCCCTGCACCAGTCACTCCGTGCGGACATGGCAGAGATGATTAACCCCTTAGCTGCCAAAGTTAAGGAAAATGAAAGCAAAGTAGCCCATGTGGAGAGTAAAATGGCCGAATTTGCGACCTCACAGAATAACATCATAGATGCACATAATGATCTAGCAGATGAACTTGAATCTCTAAAATACAAAATCGCAGATATGGAAGATCGTTCCAGGAGGAACAATGTGAAATTCCGGGGTATACCAGAAGATGTGGCTCCAAGAGACCTGCAAACATATCTCAAAAGCCTGTTTAAATCACTTTTGCCGAAAATACCGGTTCCGGATATGATTATAGACAGAGCTCACAGAATTCCTAAGCCGGCTCATTTAAGCGCGGATATCCCAAGAGATACCTTATCCCGCATCCATTTTTTTCACACAAAAGTGGCCTTGATGTTAGCAGCCAGAAACTGTGAACAGTTGCCAGCTCCTTTTCAATCGGTCAGGTTGTTTGCTGATTTATCTATGGCGACGCTGCGGCAAAGAAGAGAGCTGCAACCGGTTACACTAGCTCTCAGGGAAAATGACATCCAATACAAATGGGGTAACCCACAGAAACTCCTAATACGAAAGGATGGCAAAACTCATGTGGTAAAATCAGTTGAAGAAGGACAAAATCTCCTCCAAGTGTGGGACATTCGTTTTTCTGTGGGAAAGCGAGGAAATTATCGGCGCAATGATCCCATTTCTTCCCCTAATGTAAAGGACACCTGATTTCTCAAGTCAAAATTGATGGGACTTATATATATCCCATAAAGTGTCTTTCTATTTGTTTGGAAGGGTTAAGGAATGGTGGTGAATAATTGTACCGACTTGGAGGGGTTTTATATATTTTCCTTTATTATCTAGGTGCAGTATACCTGAGTGAATAACTACACCGGTTGGGCCTTCCCTTGGCCTTTCTTGTGGACTTACGCCTCTTGAACCACACAGTCAGGCGTCACTGCCTGGTATTGTAGTATCATCTTTTCTTTCCCTGTTGTGTTATCAATCTGTTCCTTTTTCTTTCTTTATTGTTATTTTACCATTTATTGCATTAGTCTTACCTAGCATAGTTACCTCTGGTAAGAATAGTGTCACTGAGCACAAGGCTGTCTAGCTAATTGTTTAATACCTATTTTGCACATATAGTGGCTACGGCCCCTCCTCACTCATATGGACCTTAAAATCTTATCACTCAATGCTAAAGGACTTAATTGTCCTCAGAAGAGGTCATATGTTTGGAGAGAGGCGAACAAAACAGCAGCTGATCTTGTATGTATTCAGGAGACTCATTTGTTGCAAGAGGATGCAAAGCGCATTCATCATCAATCTTTTCCTCACATTTTTCATTCTCATTTCAGCAAGAAATCTAGGGGGGTTTTTATAGCCGTTAAGAACTCAGTCGCATTTAAAGTGCTTTCTTCTAAGGCGGATCCCAATGGCAGGTACATCATCTTGGTATGTTCGGTTAATAATGTTACTTATACATTAGTCAATATCTACGCTCCCAATGCTCATCAAATAACCTTTTTGCGTAAATTACTTAAGAAGGTTAATACTAGAGTTGAGCGAACACCTGGATGTTCGGGTTCGAGAAGTTAGGCCGAACTTCCCGAAAATGTTCGGGTTCGGGATCCGAACCCGATCCGAACTTCGTCCCGAACCCGAACCCCATTGAAGTCAATGGGGACCCGAACTTTTCGGCACTAAAAAGGCTGTAAAACAGCCCAGGAAAGGGCTAGAGGGCTGCAAAAGGCAGCAACATATAGGTAAATACCCTGCAAACAAATGTGGATAGGGAAATGAATTAAAATTAAAATTAAATAAATAAAAATTAACCAAAATCAATTGGAGAGAGGTCCCATAGCAGAGAATCTGGCTTCCCGTCACCCACCACTGGAACAGTCCATTCTTAGATATTTAGGCCCCGGAACCCAGGCAGAGGAGAGAGGTCCCGTAACAGAGAATCTGGCTTCATGTCAGCAGAGAATTAGTCTGCATGTCATAGCAGAGAATCAGGCTTCACGTCACCCACCACTGTAAGAGTCCATTTTCATAAGTTTAGGCCCAGCACCCAGGCAGAGGAGAGAGGTCCCGTAACAGAGGATCTGGCTTCATGTCAGCAGAGAATCAGTCTTCATGTCATAGCAGAGAATCAGGCTTCACGTCAGCCACCACTGTAAGAGTCCATTTTCATAAGTTTAGGCCCAGCACCCAGGCAGAGGAGAGAGGTCCCTTAACAGACAATCTGGCTTCATGTCAGCAGAGAATTAGTCTGCATGTCATAGCAGAGAATGAGGCTTCACGTCACCCACCACTGCAACAGTCCATTGGCATATATTTAGGCCCAGCACCCAGGCAGAGGAGAGAGGTCCCGTAACAGACAATCTGGCTTCATGTCAGCAGAGAATCAGTCTGCATGTCATAGCAGAGAATGAGGCTTCACGTCAGCCACCACTGCAACAGTCCATTGGCATATATTTAGGCCCAGCACACAGGCAGAGGAGAGAGGTCCCGTAACAGACAATCTGGCTTCATGTCAGCAGAGAATTAGTCTGCATGTCATAGCAGAGAATGAGGCTTCACGTCAGCCACCACTGCAACAGTCCATTGGCATATATTTAGGCCCAGCACACAGGCAGAGGAGAGAGGTCCCGTAACAGACAATCTGGCTTCATGTCAGTAGAGAATCAGTCTGCATGTCATAGCAGAGAATCAGGCTTCACGTCACCCACCACTGCAACAGTCCATTGTCATAAATTTAGGCCCAGCACCCAGGCAGAGGAGAGAGGTCCCGTAACAGACAATCTGGCTTCATGTCAGCAGAGAATTAGTCTGCATGTCATAGCAGAGAATGAGGCTTCACGTCACCCACCACTGTAAGAGTCCATTTTCATAAGTTTAGGCCCAGCACCCAGGCAGAGGAGAGAGATCCCGTAGCAGAGGATCTGACTTCATGTCAGCAGAGAATTAGTCTGCATGTCATAGCAGAGAATGAGGCTTCACGTCAGCCACCACTGCAACAGTCCATTGGCATATATTTAGGCCCAGCACCCAGGCAGAGGAGAGAGGTCCCGTAACAGACAATCTGGCTTCATGTCAGCAGAGAATCAGTCTTCATATCATAGCAGAGAATCAGGCTTCACGTCACCCACCACTGTAAGAGTCCATTTTCATAAATTTAGGCCCAGCACCCAGGCAGAGGAGAGAGGTCCCGTAACAGAGGATCTGGCTTCATGTCAGCAGAGAATCATTCTGCATGTCATAGCAGAGAATCAGGCTTCACGTCACCCAACATTGGAACAGTCCATTGGCATATATTTAGGCCCCGGCACCCAGACAGAGGAGAGGTTCATTCAACTTTGGGTAGCCTCGCAATATAATGGTAAAATGAAAATAAAAATAGGATTGAATGAGGAAGTGCCCTGGAGTCCAATAATATATGGTTAAGGGGAGGTAGTTAATGTCTAATCTGGACAAGGGACGGACAGATCCTGTGGGATCCATGCCTGGTTCATTTTTATGAACGTCAGCTTGTCCACATTGGCTGTAGACAGGCGGCTGCGTTTGTCTGTAATGACGCCCCCTGCCGTGCTGAATACACGTTCAGACAAAACGCTGGCCGCCAGGCAGGCCAGCACCTCCAAGGCATAAAAGGCTAGCTCTGGCCACGTGGACAATTTAGAGACCCAGAAGTTGAATGGGGCCGAACCATCAGTCAGTACGTGGAGGGGTGTGCACATGTACTGTTCCACCATGTTAGTGAAATGTTGCCTCCTGCTAACACGTTGCGTATCAGGTGGTGGTGCAGTTAGCTGTGGCGTGTTGACAAAAGTTTTCCACATCTCTGCCATGCTAACCCTGCCCTCAAAGGAGCTGGCATTGACACAGCTGCCTTGGCGACCTCTTGCTCCTCCTCTGCCTTGGCCTTGGGCTTCCACTTGTTCCCCTGTGACATTTGGGAATGCTCTCAGTAGCGCGTCTACCAACGTGCGCTTGTACTCGCGCATCTTCCTATCACGCTCCAGTGCAGGAAGTAAGGTGGGCACATTGTCTTTGTAGCGTGGATCCAGCAGGGTGGCAACCCAGTAGTCCGCACAGGTTAAAATGTGGGCAACTCTGCTGTCGTTGCGCAGGCACTGCTGCATGTAGTCGCTCATGTGTGCCAGGCTGCCCAGGGGTAAGGACAAGCTGTCCTCTGTGGGAGGCGTATCGTCATCGTCCTGCCTTTCTCCCCAGCCACGCACCAGTGATGGACCCGAGCTGCGTTGGGTGCCACCCCGCTGTGACCATGCTTCATCCTCATCCTCCTCCACCTCCTCCTCATCCTCGTCCTCCTCGTCCTCCAGTAGTGGGCCCTGGCTGGCCACATTTGTACCTGGCCTCTGCTGTTGCCAAAAACCTCCCTCTGAGTCACTTCGAAGAGACTGGCCTGAAAGTGCTAAAAATGACCCCTCTTCCTCCTCCTCCTCCTCCTCCTCCTGGGCCACCTCCTCTTCCATCATCGCCCTAAGTGTTTTCTCAAGGAGACATAGAAGTGGTATTGTAACGCTGATAACGGCGTCATCGCCACTGGCCATGTTGGTGGAGTACTCGAAACAGCGCAACAGGGCACACAGGTCTCGCATGGAGGCCCAGTCATTGGTGGTGAAGTGGTGCTGTTCTGTAGTGCGACTGACCCGTGCGTGCTGCAGCTGAAACTCCACTATGGCCTGCTGCTGCTCGCACAGTCTGTCCAGCATGTGCAAGGTGGAGTTCCACCTGGTGGGCACGTCGCATATGAGGCGGTGAGCGGGAAGGCCGAAGTTACGCTGTAGCGCAGACAGGCGAGCAGCAGCAGGATGTGAACGCCGGAAGCGCGAACAGACGGCCCGCACTTTATGCAGCAGCTCTGACATGTCGGGGTAGTTGTGTATGAACTTCTGCACCACCAAATTCAGCACATGCGCCAAGCAAGGGATGTGCGTCAAATTGGCTAGTCCCAGAGCTGCAACGAGATTTCGCCCATTATCACACACCACCAGGCCGGGCTTGAGGCTCACCGGCAGCAACCACTCGTCGGTCTGTTGTTCTATACCCCGCCACAACTCCTGTGCGGTGTGGGGCCTGTCCCCCAAACATATGAGTTTCAGAATGGCCTGCTGACGTTTACCCCGGGCTGTGCTGAAGTTGGTGGTGAAGGTGTGTGGCTGACTGGATGAGCAGGTGGAAGAAGAGGAGGAGGAAGCCGAGAAGGAGGAGGTGGCAACAGGAAGCAAAGAATGTAGGCGCTGGGTGACCGGTATGGATTTAGTGACAGAATTAGACTGGGATATGGCCAAAAAATAACCACACTATTGCTGGTTAAATGCACTTGGTGACGGGCGCAGCTTGCCCCTGATGTAGTATATGGCCAAAAAATGAACAGACTATTGCTGGTTAAATGCACTTGGTGTGACAGCTTGACCAACCACACTACTGAGGGTTAAATGCACTTGGTAACGGGCGCAGCTTGCCCCTGATGTAGTATATGGCCAAAAAATGAACAGACTATTGCTGGTTAAATGCACTTGGTGTGATAGCTTGACCAACCACACTACTGAGGGTTAAATGCACTTGGTGACGGGCGCAGCTTGCCCCTGATGTAGTATATGGCCAAAAAATGAACAGACTATTGCTGGTTAAATGCACTTGGTGACGGGCGCAGCTTGCCCCTGATTTAGTATATGGCCAAAAAATGAACAGACTATTGCTGGTTAAATGCACTTGGTGTGATAGCTTGACCAACCACACTACTGAGGGTTAAATGCACTTGGTGACGGGCGCAGCTTGCCCCTGATGTAGTATATGGCCAAAAAATGAACAGACTATTGCTGGTTAAATGCACTTGGTGTGACAGCTTCACCCTGATGTAGGCTTTAGCCAAAAAACAACCACACCATTGAGGGTTAAATGCACTTGGTGACAGGCGCAGCTTGCCCCTGATGTAGTATATGGCCAAAAAATGAACAGACTATTGCTGGTTAAATGCACTTGGTGTGACAGCTTGACCAACCACACTACTGAGGGTTAAATGCACTTGGTGACGGGCGCAGCTTGCCCCTGATGTAGTATATGGCCAAAAAATGAACAGACTATTGCTGGTTAAATGCACTTGGTGACGGGCGCAGCTTGCCCCTGATTTAGTATATGGCCAAAAAATGAACAGACTATTGCTGGTTAAATGCACTTGGTGCGATAGCTTGACCAACCACACTACTGAGGGTTAAATGCACTTGGTGACGGGCGCAGCTTGCCCCTGATGTAGTATATGGCCAAAAAATGAACAGACTATTGCTGGTTAAATGCACTTGGTGTCAAAGCTTGACCAACCACACTACTGAGGGTTAAATGCACTTGGTGACGGGCGCAGCTTGCCCCTGATGTAGTATATGGCCAAAAAATGAACAGACTATTGCTGGTTAAATGCACTTGGTGTGATAGCTTGACCAACCACACTACTGAGGGTTAAATGCACTTGGTGACGGGCGCAGCTTGCCCCTGATGTAGTATATGGCCAAAAAATGAACAGACTATTGCTGGTTAAATGCACTTGGTGACGGGCGCAGCTTGCCCCTGATTTAGTATATGGCCAAAAAATGAACAGACTATTGCTGGTTAAATGCACTTGGTGTGATAGCTTGACCAACCACACTACTGAGGGTTAAATGCACTTGGTGACGGGCGCAGCTTGCCCCTGATGTAGTATATGGCCAAAAAATGAACAGACTATTGCTGGTTAAATGCACTTGGTGACGGGCGCAGCTTGCCCCTGATTTAGTATATGGCCAAAAAATGAACAGACTATTGCTGGTTAAATGCACTTGGTGTGATAGCTTGACCAACCACACTACTGAGGGTTAAATGCACTTGGTGACGGGCGCAGCTTGCCCCTGATGTAGTATATGGCCAAAAAATGAACAGACTATTGCTGGTTAAATGCACTTGGTGTGACAGCTTCACCCTGATGTAGGCTTTAGCCAAAAAACAACCACACCATTGAGGGTTAAATGCACTTGGTGACAGGCGCAGCTTGCCCCTGATGTAGTATATGGCCAAAAAATGAACAGACTATTGCTGGTTAAATGCACTTGGTGTGACAGCTTGACCAACCACACTACTGAGGGTTAAATGCACTTGGTGACGGGCGCAGCTTGCCCCTGATGTAGTATATGGCCAAAAAATGAACAGACTATTGCTGGTTAAATGCACTTGGTGACAGGCGCAGCTTGCCCCTGATTTAGTATATGGCCAAAAAATGAACAGACTATTGCTGGTTAAATGCACTTGGTGTGATAGCTTGACCAACCACACTACTGAGGGTTAAATGCACTTAGTGACGGGCGCAGCTTGCCCCTGATGTAGTATATGGCCAAAAAATGAACAGACTATTGCTGGTTAAATGCACTTGGTGACGGGCGCAGCTTGCCCCTGATTTAGTATATGGCCAAAAAATGAACAGACTATTGCTGGTTAAATGCACTTGGTGCGATAGCTTGACCAACCACACTACTGAGGGTTAAATGCACTTGGTGACGGGCGCAGCTTGCCCCTGATGTAGTATATGGCCAAAAAATGAACAGACTATTGCTGGTTAAATGCACTTGGTGTCACAGCTTGACCAACCACACTACTGAGGGTTAAATGCACTTGGTGACGGGCGCAGCTTGCCCCTGATGTAGTATATGGCCAAAAAATGAACAGACTATTGCTGGTTAAATGCACTTGGTGACGGGCGCAGCTTGCCCATGATTTAGTATATGGCCAAAAAATGAACAGACTATTGCTGGTTAAATGCACTTGGTGTGATAGCTTGACCAACCACACTACTGAGGGTTAAATGCACTTGGTGACAGGCGCAGCTTGCCCCTGATGTAGTATATGGCCAAAAAATGAACAGACTATTGCTGGTTAAATGCACTTGGTGTGACAGCTTCACCCTGATGTAGGCTTTAGCCAAAAAACAACCACACCATTGAGGGTTAAATGCACTTGGTCGCAGCTTGTGCTGGCGCACCACAAGACACAAAATGGCCGCCGATCACCCCAGAAAAATGTGACTGACAAACGGTCTGGGCAGCCTAAAAACAGTGAGCAATTGAGTATCAGCAGCTCAATGATCCACAGCTGCAGATCGATCAATAATCAAGTACTTTGGAGGAGTTAATCTGCCTAATCTCGCCCTACTGTCGCAGCCGCAACCTCTCCCTACGCTAATCAGAGCAGAGTGACGGGCGGCGCTATGTGACTCCAGCTTAAATAGGCTGGGTCACATGGTGCTCTGGCCAATCACAGCCATGCCAATAGTAGGCATGGCTGTGATGGCCTCTTGGGGCAAGTAGTATGACGCTTGTTGATTGGCTGCTTTGCAGCCTTTCAAAAAGCGCCAAGAAAGCGTCACAAAAGCGCCAAGAAAGCGACGAACACCGAACCCGAACCCGGACTTTTACGAAAATGTCCGGGTTCGGGTCCGTGTCACGGACACCCCAAAATTCGGTACGAACCCGAACTATACAGTTCGAGTTCGCTCATCCCTAGTTAATACCATGAAAATAGGTAAAACCATTATGTGCGGGGACTTCAACATGATAATGGATAGATCACTGGATTCTACCTGCTCTACAAGACGGCTGGAGGGAGGAATCGCATCTCTCTTGCAGTCTGAGGGTCTTATTGATGTTTGGAGAGCCCAGCACAGTGCAGAGAGGGACTATACCTTCTTCTGACCGCCCCATCATTCATACTCCCGTATAGACATGTTTTTAATTGATCATACCACCTTGATGCATACAAAATCCTCAAGTATAGGACTCATTCAATGGTCTGACCACGCCCAAATTACTTTGACCCTGGAAAATCTTTACCAATCCTCAAGAGCTCCCATTTGGCGAAATGATGTCTTTCTTTTTCATAACCGAGAAGCGGTGGAGGAGTTGTCTAAAGAAATGCAGGAGTTTTTCTCTTTTAATGAGGGGTCTGTCTCAGATAGTTATATGTTGTGGCAAACCCATAAAGCATTTATAAGAGGCTCCTTGATTAGATTAAAACACAAATTGAGAAAGGTTAGAGAAAAAGAATCTTCACAACTGTTGCAATCTATTGCAGATCTTGAGAAAGTTAATAAGGCAGCACCTACGGTCCACGTTTCTAACTTACTGTGTCTGCTCTCCCATAACTACTCCAGGAATTTGCTCAGAATGAAGTCGAGATACTACGCTCAGGGCAACAGAGCAGGTAAACTTCTGGCTAATCAAATCAAAATTCGCCAATCTAAATCAAAAATTTCATATCTCTTGCATCCATCTTCTAATGCTAAGTTGTTGGATCCTAGAGAGATCGCAGAACAATTTCGTTCTTATTATCACACTTTATATAATCTTAAAGATGACATTCCCACACCAGATAATTACCCCAGTCTTGTGGAGGACTTTCTAGCCAAATCTGACCTTTCTACTGTCTCCTCAACACAACTGCAGTTGTTACATTCCCCCGTCACTCCAGCAGAACTTCACAGGGTGATCATGTCTCTTCCGCAGGGTAAATCCCCAGGTCCGGATGGATTGGCAAACGAATATTATAAGAAATTTCTCCCTACCTTGGCACCCTATATGTTAGAAATTTTTAATAAAGCCTTAGAGGGAACGCCTTTCCCTTCGGAAATGCTCACAGCTTTAATTGTTACTCTGCCCAAGCCTGGGAAATCTCCAGATACTCCCAAAAACTTTAGGCCTATCTCTTTACTTAATTCGGACATAAAGATATTCGCCAAATTGATTGCCACTAGATTATCTCCTATACTGCCATCTCTAGTCAAGGACGACCAAACAGGTTTTGTCAAAGGCCGGATCTTATCAGATAATACCAGAAGACTGGTAGATCTGTTTAATTATGTAGAACAGAAAAATACTCCTCTGCTAGCTGTGACACTTGATGCTGAGAAAGCGTTTGACCGCTTGCACTGGTCATTCGCTTTCTCAGTCCTCCAGAAGATGGGGTTCAGTGGAAAAATAATGAATGCTTTTCATAGCCTATACCATTCTCCTACGGCCAAAGTATGGGTCAATGGGGTGATATCGAATCCCTTTCACATTACTAATGGATCACGCCAAGGGTGTCCTTTGTCACCCCTTTTGTTTATTTTAGCCTTGGAGTCCCTCGCTCAACATATACGAAATTCTCCCCTCCTACAGGGGGCAGTAATAGGTGGGAGAGATCACAGGATTTCACTTTACGCAGATGACATTATTCTCACCCTGTCGAACCCCCTCACATCCTTAAGCCACGCCTTAGATATTATAAAGCACTTTGGCTCGCTATCATATTATAAAATCAATAATTCCAAATCACAAGTCTTACCGATAAATATCCCTCAAGATGAAGTTACGCTTCTAAAAGGTATGCACTTATTAGATTGGCAGGAAACTGAGCTCCCATACTTAGGAATAAAACTCACATCCCCGTGTTCGCTTTTATATAAACGCAATTATGAGCCCCTCCTTACGACGATGACCTCCGACTTTACTCAGTTCTCAATGAGAGAAGTTTCATGGATAGGAAGAGTAGCGGCATTCCAAATGATGACATTACCTAAATTCATATATGTCCTGCGTGCTCTCCCGATCCCGGTCCCACAAGTATTTTTTTAAAAGGCGCAAATGTGTTTATCTAAATATATTTGGAGGACATCCAAACCTAGGATTGCGCAAAAACAACTTGAGGAAAAGTGCTGGAGGAATTGGACTGCCCTGCATCCAGGACTACTACAAAGCAATAGGTCTTTCGTTAGCTAGGGAATGGTGGATGTTAGATTGCACTAAAGCCTGGCACCAAATTGAGTCACACTCGGTTGGCGGAGGATCTCTGAGGGATCTTCTGATTAGAATTATATGGAATAGGAGGGTTCCTGATCTCACCCTTTTGACAATGAAACATGTGGGAAAATTATGGCTTCAAGCACACAACTCTTCCCCAGATTCTAAAGATTTTGTATTTTCCCACTCTGACACACACACTTTAGAGTCCTCTCTACAGAACATTAACTTGGCTAAATGGCGAGATGGTGGGTTAGAGAAAGTGTCTCAGCTGGTCTCTGCGGAGGGAGTACACTCCTTTCCTGTTATCCAACTGAAATTCCAATTACCGCCTGGAGAAATATTTAATTATCTTAGAATTAAACATTTCCTTACAACTATACTAAAATCTCCCCCCAGGGTTCATGAAGGAATCCTTCAATTGTTTCAAATCCCAGGCTTGTTGAGGAAAGGGGCGACTGGTCGCATTTACAACTTCCTTGGTGACAAAACCAAATTTATCAAAACTAGACCTTTCAAACAGTGGGAACAGGTGATAGGCCGTTCATTCTCAGATGACTCATGGTCATATGCTATTGGCTTCTTAACATCTAACTTCCAGTGCATCACTCATTACGAGGCGGGTTTTAAGACTCTCTTAAATTGGTATTTTACTCCTCAGAGATTACACACCATATATCCTTCTATCTCCCCTTTGTGTTGGAGAGGGTGTGGTTGCGTCGGATCACTCTTTCATATCCTCTGGACATGCCCGGTTATAGATACTTTTTGGAAGCAAATCTTCACATTAGTTGGGGAATTGGCTGGTCATGCCATATTGCCGTCTCCAGAGCTTGCTCTGTTATTTGTAGGTATCCACAGTATCCACCCTACGATTAGGCCAATAGTGGGACAAATTTTTCTTAGTGCCAAACTGATTGTGACACGACATTGGAAACGTCAAGCTCCTCCTGAACTCTCGGAGGTGGTCAATGAACTGAATATGTCCAGTAGATATGAACGATTACTCCCACCTTCAATACTTTCTCAGGTGCGATATCAGAACAAGTGGTCTCCCTGGACCTCTCATCCTTACTTCTCCCGATAGGTTACACTTCACCTATATAATATCCAGTACTGTATTCCCCCTGAAAGATAAAACATCCTCTTAGACAATTTGGCGTACATTGAAGTCTCTCCTAATATTAATGACACTAGATGGGTCTTTTTGTGTTTTCTTTGTGTTTTCTTTATTTCTTATGAATGCATACATACTACTTGTCGACTCAAGATTAGTCACCCATGGCTACACCTCGATGGACTTCTGTTAACAGTCCTTGCAAGCACTTGCATTAGTTTGGAGCTGAATACTATAATAGTCTCTTTAACTTACGTGGTATTGGCTTATACAATTTGTTCATGTATCTTAAATGTTTTCTTCTGCCTATTATGGTTTGAATATTGATCTTGCCTTGCATGGTGAGGATATGTCTAAAATATATGCCCTTACTGAGTGGCTGCGTCCACCTTAACGTGTCTTTTCTATATTATGCCAAATTATTCTTTCCTACTGTCTATTACTAATGTTTTTTATGACATGAAAACCTTAATAAAAAACATTTGATTTAAAAAACATTATATGCGAGGGCCTGCTGGTGAGCTGACCCTGTGAAACATTTTAGGTGGGGACCTGCTGGTGAGCTGACCCTCTAAAAAATGATATGCAAGGGCCTACTAGTAAGCTGACCCTGTAAAACATTGTAGGTGAGGGCCTGCAGCTGTGCTAAGCCTGTAAAACATTGTAGGTGAGGGCCTTATGGTGAGCTTACTCTCTAAAAAATTATATGCATGGGTCTGCTGGTGAGCTGACCCTGTAAAACATTGTAGGTAAGGGCCTGCTGGTGAGCTGACCCTCTAAAAAAATTATACACGAGGGCCTGCAGCTGAGCTGACCCTGTAAAATATTATGTGCGAAGGGCATATATGTGAGGGCATTATATGCAACGAATAAGCATGTTGATATGATGGAAGAGGTGGAGGAGGAGGAGGAGAAAACGAAGATTCAACCATATACCCTTGTTTGTGGTGGAAGGGGTGCATGGGAATATAGTGTATTCAATACACCATAAAAGCCACATTTAAAGTGCCTTTATGTTCAGCCACTTTCCTCTAGTGGAGTAGAGAAGTCAGGGGCAATCCAGGCCTCGTTCATTATTATAAGAGTCAACCTGTCAGCATTTTCAGTTGACAGGCGGATACCCTTATCAGTTATAATGCCACCAGCAGCACTAAATACCCGCTCAGACAAATCGCTGGCGGAAGGGCAGGCCAGCACCTTCAAGGCGTAGAGCGCCAGTTCGTGCCACGTGTTCAGCTTGGACACCCAGTAGTTGTAAGGCACTGAAAGATCATTGAGGACGCTGACATGATCTGCAATGTACTCCTTCACCATCTTCCAAAATGTTTCCCTCCTTGTGACACTAGGCCGCGCATCAGGGTAAGGGGGCTGGCGGGGTGTCATGAAAATGTCCCAGGCTTTGGAGAGTGATGCCCTGCCTCTGTTGGAACTGCTGTGTGTTCCCCTTGTCTCTCCTCCTTTGGCCAAAGAACTACGGACTCTGCCGCCAGCGTTGTCAGATGGAAATTTTGGAAGCAATTTTTCAACAAGGATCTTCTGGTATTGCACTGTTTTGCTCATCATCTCCACCAGAGAAATGAGAGATGAGAAGTTCTCTTTGTAGTCGGGGTCGAGATGGGTCAGCAACCAGTAATCCGTGTTGTCTAAAATGCATATAACGTGCAGGTCGCGGGAAAGGCAGCCTAACATGAAGTCAGCCATGTGTGCCAGAGTACCAACAGGCAAGACCAGGGGCGTTGCTAGGTTAAAACATTCGGGGCCTGGGGCCCTGATGTTTTGTCCTAGGTCCCGAATGTCCTGCCTGCCTGCTAGATACAACTGTATTGCCAGGATGATTGAATCTAATGCACTGGAAGAGCTGAAGGACCTTTGGTGACATCACAGGTCATGTGACCAGCAAAACAGGCAGTGGTTGAGAAGGACCTGCGATAATGTCACCATCATGTGACCAGTGCAGGAGAGGATGGCAGTGAAGAGGAGAAGAAGCTGTGGGGATATCTATTACATAAGGACAGGAAAGTGAAGGGAGAGGCAGAGCAATGCTGGGAGTTGTGGTTATTTAACTGGGAATGTATGGAAGAGCTGAAGGGAGGGATGTTATTTACATGGAACTGAGTGTTGGAGGTGGCTGTAGGAGGGAGTTATGTTATTTACATGGGACTGTATGTTGGAGGGGGCTGGGTAGGGTGATGTTAGTTACATGGGACTGTATGTTGAAGGTGGCTATGGGAAGGGATTATGTTATTTACATGGGACTGTATGTTGGAGGGGGCTGGGGGATGCAGTGATGTTATTTACATGGGACTGTATGTTGATGGTGGCTGTGGGAGGGAGTGATGATGCTTACATGGGACTGAATATTACAGGGGTCTGAGGGAGGGAGTGATGCTATTTACATGGGACTGAATTTAGAGGGAGCGATGTTATTTACATGGGACTGTATGTTAAAGGTGGGTAGTAGGGGGAATTATGTTATTTACATGGGACTGAATGTTGAGGGGATGATGTTATTTACATGAGATTGCATGTTGAGGTGGCTGGGGAGGAAGTCATGTTATTTACATGGGACTGCATTTTGGGGGGGGCTGGAGAGATGGTGTGATGTTATTTACATGGGACCCTATAGTGGAGGGAGGGAAATAGGGTTATTGTGTTGGCATTCTTATTACTACTGGGGGCTCTATAGGAGGGACTTATAGATTTGCCTTATTTCTGCTAAGAGCACTATGGGGGCCTTATTACTACTGAGGCGTCTGTAGAGAGCTTTATTACAACTGGGGGAACAATAGGGGGGCCTTATTTGTACCGGGGACTCTGAGGGCATTTTTTTTTTATACTGGAGGGCTCTTCTACTTATGGGGGCACTCTTGGGGAGCATTATCACTGTTAGGGGCACTGTAGGGGGCAGTATTACTAATGAGGGCATTCTAGAAGGGAATTACTATTGGTGGGACTATGAGGAGCACTATTACTATGAGGGCACACATTTTCCTTCAGGATAGTATTTGGGGGCATTGGGGAGCACAGCGAGCAGCAGGATAAGGATCCATTCACACGTCAGTATTTTGTAATCCGCATCCGTTCTGCAAATTTGCAGAACAGAATGCGGACCCATTCATACAATGGCCCTGCAAAAAATGCATCCATTGTTCCGTTCTGTTATGCGGATACGCAACAAAAATAGAGCTTGTCCTACTATTGTCCGCAAAATGCGGTCTGTGGTCCCATTGTAGTCAATGGGTCCACAAAAATGCGGATGATATGCAGAATGCATCAATATGTCATCCGCATGTCATCCGCAATTGTGGATCAGTTTCCAGGAAATAGAAATAAAAAATTTTTAGTACCATACCAACATATATTCCTCCTTCCATTTTTTGGGCGGAAAAACCTGGAAGCACTGGATGTGACAGGTATGTGATGCTGTATAGCAAGTACAGAAAAATGCGGGGTGTGGGGGGAGAGGGGATGGCGATTTTGCTGTCGTCATCAGGAGGATCGCTCTCAATATCCTCATCCTCTTCTTCCTTTTCTGCCCACCCACGCTGAACAGATTGAATTATACTTCCATGGGTACTACCCTCTGTAGCGGAGGCAACTGTCTCCTGCTCCTCCTCCTTTTTATTGTCCAATTCGTGCTGAGAAGACGAACTTAGGGTGGTCTGGCTATCACCCTGTGTAATGTCTTCCCCTATTTCCACCTCTTCCATATGCAAAGCATTGTTCTTAATTTTGAGCAGCGAGCGTTTGAGTAGACACAGAAGTGGGATGGTTACGCTGACAATAGCGTTATCGCCACTCACCATCTGTGTTGATTCCTCAAAGTTGCGTCAAACCTCACAGAGGTCAGACATCCATGCCCACTCCTCGCTTGTAAATAGTGGAAACTGACTGGAAAGGCGACGACCATGTTGCAGCTGGTATTCCACTACTGCCCTCTGCTGCTCACAAAGCCTGGCCAAATTGTGGATCGTAGAGTTCCAGTGCATGCTCACGTCGCCCAACAGCCGGTGTGTTGGCAATTTCAAGCGCTGCTGCAGCGTAGACAGAGCAGCTGAAGCTGTCGCTAACTTGCGTAAATGTGCACACACTCGACGCACCTTCACCAGTAGCTCAGGCAAATTGGGGTAGGTTTTGAGAAACCTCTGAACCACTAAATTTAAGATGTGGGCTAGACATGGAATATGTCTGAGCTTGCCGAGCTCCAAAGCCACCACCAAGTTACGGCCATTATCAGACAAAACTGTGTCTGGTTCTAGATTGAGTGGTGAGAGCCACAGCTCAGTCTGGTCTCTTATCCCTTGCCAAAGCTCTGCGGAGGTGTGCTGTTTGTCCCCTAAGCATATCAGCTTCAGCACGGCCTGTTGCTGCTTCCCCACTGCAGTGCTACACTGCTTCCAGCCACCGACTGATGACTGACTGGTGCTGCACGAGGATAATTCAGATGTAAAAGTGGAGGAGGAGGCGGAGGATGAGAAGTGGGGGTTGGAGCAACTAACGTAGGTGCTGGTGGAAACCCTGATCGATGTAGGGCCCGCAATCCTTGGCGTCGGTAGCACCTGTGCCATCCCAGGGTACGACTCGCTCCCGACCTCCACAACATTCACTCAGTGTGCCGTCAGAGAAATGTAGCGTCCCTGGCCGAATGCACTTGTCCATGTGTCCGTGGTTAAGTGGACCTTCCCAGTATCTGCATTGGTCAGGGCACGTGTGGTGTTACGGGACACATGTTGGTATAAGGCGGGCATGGCACACCTTGAAAAATAGTGGCGGCTGGGGGATTGCATATTGCAGGATGGCCGCCAACATCAGCCTGCGGAAGGCCTCAGTGTCCACAAGCCTAAATGGCAACATTTCCAGTGCCAGTAATTTGGAAAGCTGCGCATTTAGTGCTATGGCCTATGGGTAGGTGGCTAGTTATTTGCCCTTGCATTTAAATGGCTGGGGTAAGGACATTTGTACGCTGTGCTGGGACACAAGAAGTGGATGTGGTCACTGATGGTGCTTGCGAAGGTCCAGGTGCATGGCGGGGGGCCAGCGTCTTGGACAAGGAATTGGCCAGCACATAACACAGTGGAAGAAGAGGCAGTGGTGTGACCCACAGATTGTAGAACCAGTCGTTCGGCCCACCTTTTACGGTGCTTTGATGCCATGTGGCGGATCATGCTGGTGGTGGTGAGGGTGCTATTGTTCACGCCCCTGTTTATTTTTGTATGGCACAGGTCGCAAACTATTCCTTTATCGTCCGCACTTTCATCAAAAAGGCGCCAGACTGCGCAACACCTACCCCTTGGCAAGGGTGTGCTCCGGGGAGGCCTGTTTGGTGTGGCCCGCCTTTTCTCTTTTGCCACCCCACTGCCTCTTCCAGCCTTTTGCGGTGCAGCAGATCCCTCCCCCTCTGTGCTGCTGTCTTCGCTCGGCTTTCCAACTTCACAGGTTAGGTCAGTGACTTCATCGTCTACCACCTCCTCTTCCACTTCCTCACTCTTCTCATCCTCCTGACTTGTTGACCTAACCACTATCTCAGTGATTGACAATTGTGTCTCATCCTCTTCATCAACCTCTTGAGACAGTAATTGCCGTTGAGTTATTGGCCACTGTGTCTCATCATCGTCCACCTCATTAAACAGTAATTGCCGTTCCCCACCGTCATCTTCTTGTGATTGTGGATGCTCAAGAGTTTGGGAATCAGGGCACAAGATCTGTCCATCTTCAAGCGTGCTTGGCAAGAGGGCCAAATAAAGGAATGGCGCTGAAAAGAGCTCCTCGGAATATCCGAGTGTGGGATCACTTGTTTGCCCCAGACTCTCCATGGTGGGAGGAAGGAGGATCAGGGTGAGGATTGTATTGAGCAGACTCTTGGCTACTGAGACTGGACTTTGTGGAAGACATGTGGTGCTTAACCGACTGGAAGCATTATCTGCTGCAATCCAACCCCCACCTGGTCGCATTAGTCAGACTTCAAGAGTGGTGGCCTGCGCAAACTTGGAAATGAAGCTAGCTATCGTGGATGATAGTTTTTCATGTGCTCTGGCAGCAGGCACAGTTTCACCGCACCCAGGGCCACGGCCCTTGCGTGCACCATCAGCATCACGGCCACTGCCCCATCCATTACTGCTCGCCTTCTTCATATTAAATGTTATATATGATTTAAAGTCTGTCACACGTACAGTAGTGTAGTATTTGGAAGTGTATGCGCAAACAAATGTAAAAAGGTATTTGGGATGTGGAAACGTCACACAGGAGATATCCCGCAGATAATGTCAAGGCTGTTATCAGCGGCTAATGAAAAATTGCAGGGAATGTCACAGATATTTGGGTTGAGGAAACGTTATACAGGAGAGGTACCACCGGTAATGTTACTGTCCGCAGCGTCTACGTAAAAAAGTACACCGTATGTCACAAATAAATTTTTGAAGCGCACACGTTGCACTTTAGATGTGGCCCTGGTAATGTAACTGTTAGAAGCGGACACCGTCTATTGACAAAGTACACTGTATGTCACAGATACATTTTTTAAACGCACACGTTACACTGGAGATGTGCCCCTGTTAATGTCACTGTCAGAAGCGGACACTGTCTATTGACAAAGTACACTGTATGTCACAGATACATTTTTAAAGCGCACACATTACACTGCAGATGTGGCGCTGGTAATGTCACTGTCCGCAGCAGACACTGTCTACGGAAAAAGTACACTGTATGTCAAAGATACAATTTTTCAGCGCACATGTTACACTGCAGATGTGGCACTGATTATGTCACTGTCAGAAGCAGACACAGTCTATTAAAAAAGTACATTGTATGTCACAGATACATTTTTTGGATGCACACACTTTACACCGGAGATGTGGCGCAGCTAATGTCACTGTCCGCAGCGAACACCGTCTATGGAAAAAATACACTGGATGTCAGATATTTTTGGGATGCACACACTTTACACTTGAGATGTGGCACAGCTTATGTCACTGTCTGCAGCGGCCTAACTATTGTACGCTTTTTAGCGCAGGATGCGCTAAAAATAGATATTGCTGCCACACACAATAGTCCTTAGTAGGACTTTTGGGTCTGTAAAGTTTTAGCTATTGTATTGCTGCCTTAAAAGGACTTTTTGGTCTATGAAAAGTTTTTCTAAGAAAATGATTCCTATTTCACTCCCTACACTGTCTGTCCCTTCCTCAGCACAGTTCTTCCTGACTAAGATTGAGCCGAACATGCATCATCGGGTGCTAACTAGCACCTGCTGACGCGTTTTGGCCAGCCAATCACTGTAATGCCAGCAGCCAACATGGCTATGGCATTACAGTAAGGGCAGTACTTACAAACACGTTTTTTTTGCTGCACAGCAGCCAAGAAACGTGCGGGGCGGAGACTCGAGCATTGCCGCCATGTGCTGAGCATCGAGATGCTCGAGCCGAACAGGTGTTCGGCCAAGCATGCTCGATCATCACTAGATATGAGATCATTCTTGCAGCCAACCCACCGAGAGCCACCCTACTGATTCATCCTCAGGGAACGCCTAGACCAACAGGTGTCCGACTATATCGGGTTAATGGCCGATGTGGACGCTCTGAGAAGAGATGAACCCCTGGACTACTGGGTGTGCAGGCTTGACCTGTGGCTAGAGCTGGCACAATTTGCCATGGAACTCTTGGCTTGCCCCTCGTTGAGTGTCCTGTCCGAAAGGACGTTCAGTGCAGCAGGGGGGATCGTGACCGATAAACACACTCCCCTAGCTCATGACAGTGTGGACTACCTCATATTTCTAAAAATGAATGAGGCATGGATCTCAGAGGAATTCAACACCTGTGATGACCACGTGTAATTGAATTTCCTCATGCCAGCCCACACATATCCGCCATCACCCAGAACAAAGAATAGTCCTAGTCTTAAGTATATACAGTGACATGAAAAGCCTTTTCTGTCAGGTGAATGCCTAATTTTTGGTGCCTCTACTTCAGTGGCCTACAGTAAAATTTTTATCCAGTGACTGCCTAATGTACCTCCAGACACATAATAAGTTGTTCTTTTCTGTCAGGTGAATGCCTCATTTTTGGGGCCTGCACTGGCCTACAGTAAAATTGGTATTTAGTGAACACCTAATGTACCTCCAGCCACATAATCACTTGTTCTTTTCTGTTCGGTGAATGCCTAATGTTTTGGGGCCTGTACTCCACTCCATATTTGGGATGCGTAAACGTTATACAGGAGAGGTATGACACTTAATGGCGCTGCTGTCACCAGCGGCTAAGAAAAAATTACAGTCAATGTCACAGATATTTGGGATGCGGAAACGTTATACAGGAGAAGTACAACAGGTAATGGCGCTGCTGTCACCAGTGGCTAAGAAAAAATTACAGTCAATGTCACAGATATTTGGGATGCAGAAATGTTAAACAGGAGATGTAGCGCAGATAATGCCGTTGTCTGCAGCATCTATGGAAAAATTACACTGGATGTCACAGATATTTTTAATATGCGCACATGTTAAACTCAAGATGTAGCACAGATAATGTCGCTGTCCGCAGCATCTATGGAAAAAGTACACTAGATGTCACAGATATTTTTAGGCTGTGCAAATGTTATTCAGGAGATATAGCACAGGTAATATCACTGTCCGCAGCGGACACCGTCTATGGAAAAAGTACACTGGATGTCAGATATTTTTAGTATGCGCACACCTTAAACAGGAGATGTAGCGCAGATAACGTCACTGTCTGCAGCGTCTATGGAAAAAGTACACTGGATGTCAGAGATTTTTAGGATGCGCAAACGTTACACAGGAGATGTAGTGCAGATAATGTCGCTATCTGCAGTGGCCAAACAATTGCAAGCTATTTAGCGCAGGTTGCGCTAAAAATATATATTGCTGCCAGATACAACAATAGTCCTTAAAAGGACTTTTGCGTCCCTAACTATTGCACGCAATTTGTGCAGGTTGCGCTAAAAATATATATTGCTGCCAGACACAACAATAGTCCTTAAAAGGACTTTTGGGTCTCTAACACCCACCCTGCCTAACAAAAAATGTAATTCCCTACACTATCTGTCCCTTCTACAGCACAGCTCTCCCTGACTAAGACTGAGCCGAACCACGTGTCATCAGGTGCTTTATAGCACCCTATGACGCGTTCCGGCCAGCCAATCACTGTAATGTCAGTACCCAACATGGCTACGGCTTTGCAGTGAGTGGCAGAACTTACCTGCACATTTATTGGCTGCGAGGAGACTCGAGCATCTCGCTCGAGCTCACGCGGTATTCGGCCGAACACCGCAATGTGCCGATCATCGCGATGCTCAAGCTGAACTAGTGTTTGCGATGCTCAAGCTGAACACTACTTATTAGCCGTTGTGTGGTAAAGTGCTAAAATTGCAGCACTTTTTGTTGTGTATTAGTTGCAAAAGAAAAATATATTTGCCGTTAAGCGGTGCAGTTATATGCTCTAAAGCCTTTTGTGGCATGTATTAGTGGCAAAAGTAAAATATATTTGCCGTTCAGCAGTGCAGTTACATGTTCTAAAGCCTTTTCTGGAGTGTATTAGTGGCAAAAGAAAAATATATTTGCCATTCAGCAGTGCAGTTATATGTTCTAAAGCCTTTTGTGGCATGTATTAGTGGCAAAAGTTAAATATATTTGGCGTTAAGTGGTGCAGTTACATTTTCTAAAGCCTTTTGTGGAGTGTATTAGTGGCGAAAGAAAAATATATTTGCCATTCAGCAGTTCAGTTATATGTTCTAAATCCTTTTGGGGCATGTATTAGTGGCAAAAGTAAAATATGTTTGCCGTTCAGTGGTGCAGTTATATGTTCTAAAGCCTTTTGTGGCGTGTATTAGTGTCAAAATTATAATATATTTGCCGTTTAGCAGTGCAGTTATATGTTCTAAAGCCCTTTTTGTTGTGTATTAGTGGCAAAAGTAAAATATATTTGCCGTTCAGCGGTGCAGTTATATGTTCTAAAGCCCTTTTTGTCAGGTATTAGTGGCAAAATAATAATATATTTGCCGTTATATGTTTTAAAACCTTCTGTGGCTTGCATAAGTTGAAAAAAATAAGGGCTTATTTGCCGTTCAGCGGTGCAGTTATATGTTCTAAAGCCCTTTTTTGTGTGTATTAGTGGGGAAAAAAGGGCTTATTAGCTGTTTTGTGGTAAAGTGAGAAAATTACTGACTTTTTTGGGGTGTTTTAATTTCCTTTTTATTTATTTGATCTAACAGTATGTCAGACAAAGAAGTGCCAGGCACAGGGGAGTGGCAGAGGCCAAAATGTTTCTGACGCAGGCAGAGGTCGCAGCAGAGTAAGGGGCCGTGGCACCAGTGGCAGCTCCCAGTGTCAGCTAGCAGTACTGTCTTGACCAGCAACCCAGCAGTTCTTGAATGGTTGACTTGGTCATCTCTGTTTTGGATTCACTCCTGTTTTTTTGTCATTAAAAATACTGATGGATTACTGACCAAATGCTGACCGAGTGAAGGCGGATGCTCAACAGACAGGATCAGTTTTTTGGGGTTTTTTGTTCTGACGGATCAGAGAAAGGGCAAAATAATGACGTCACCACAAACTTACTGCTGACATCCTCTCCACTCTGTTGAGGGCCTCTACTTGTATAAGCGTTTAATAGAACAGGTTCCGCAGACATCTATGTGGTATCAGCTGATGACGGTGTAAAGTGTAAAGGAGTGCGCTTCTTCTTGCCGCTAACATCAACATGTAAGGCTGAGTTCATACTTATTTTTTCAGTTTTGTCCCCCGTGACTGCCCAAATAAGTGAAGTCTGCAGTGATTCTAAGAGCGACGCCTGTCATCTGAATGTCATACGGACTCACAGTATTATTTCACTACCAGAGCAGACTACTTTAAAGGCTCTCTGCAGCCAGTAAATAGCAGTTTTCTCAGGCAATTAGCCTCTAATAAATTCGGATCGAACCAATTTTTTTCAAATATTCGCTCATCTCTATTTTTCATGAGATTAATCCCCCCCCCATCCCCATCAACACTTGAACTGTCTAGAGATGCCCTATCGAAGACTTCGGCCTACTATTTATGATGTTTTCACACACACACACACACACACACACAACACTTGAACTGTGTGGAGATGCCCTGGAATATAGTTTGGCCTTCTATTTATAGTGTTTTTAATCAGAGATTTAAATCGTTACCATCTGTATTGTAAAACACACTTTGCACACTTTAAAACAAAACATGCAATGCAACAGCTCTCTGCAAATCAAATAAAGTACAAAATTGCATAATAATTGCAAGTGCTATACTTGGCACAAAATTATATGAGCCTGTCTGCCGCACGTCAAGGCGATCTCTGTAAGACGGGTTCCTAACACTAAATTCTACCTGTTATGTGACGGCTACCATACAATTCAGGGAGTGTAGGTTCCACATGCATGCTGGGCCTGCTTTAATTTCTGTCATTTTTGGTGCAAAATGGCCTCCATTATATCCAAGGAATGCAGGTACCAACTCCACACCACTCCTAATGCCAAATGGCCACCAAAGAATGCAATGAGAGTCCACAACTATATCTCTCCTGGTGCCATATGGCTTCCAGTGAGTGAGGGGGAGTAGGCCAAGCTGTATACTCACACTAATTAAAATCAGCCTATGGGGCAGACAAGCTGGTCAGGAGTGCACGACTGAGGTGTCAGCAACACCTCCAGTACAAATATTGAAGAAAGGTAGTTCAGCGGCACTCCTTTAGATAGTTGGCGGTGCTCAGTGGTAAAGGTGCATATACTTAATATCAAGAAACCACGGCACTCTATAGCTGCTTTTAAGTCGCTTGTTTTATTTCTTTATATATCTTTTTTCATTTTTATATCCATCCAAAAAATAAGCCACTGGCCAACGTTTCGGTCTAGTCTTAGACCTTTTTTTAACGGCCTAATATGTAGACAAGTAAATGTTTTAAATTAATATTTAAATATATAAATATATATAACAATGGAAAATGGTTCTTGGTTAAATCACATAATATAGTTGACAAAGTATTGATAACGTCATTATTGGGAAGAAAATCTCTATGATATATAGGAGAGTACAGGAACGGACCAAAATCATATAGGCATATATATCATCAGGTGATCTATCAATAACATGGTATCGCACAGGGTGAGAGGGTGAGAGCAGTAGTCTGAAATGGGACGCTGTAATAGGGATATCCAGATGGCGGTGATGTATGGTATCTGTGGAGTCCAAACAGTATAATATTAGGTAGAGACTAAGATAATATTCTAATCATGTAGGAGATACAAATAATGTAGTTCAGACCAGTTAGATATGATGCCGATAGACTTAGATATAGAAATAATGTCAGATAAGGGTAGCATAAACACAAATATTGGCAGGATCCTTTAGTCATCAATTCTGGGAGCGCACATACCTTAGTCTGCATAGTAAGGGAGTCTCTGGGATGGTGTAGGGACGCTAATAGTCTGTGCGTTTTATAAAGGTAGCGAGGAGAGGCGTGGAGAGGCATGTCTAGCATCAGCTGACTGGCATCATAAGCGTGCGCATATGTAAAGTGACAAACTAGTATTCACCCATAACACGTGGCTGGCGTCACAAGCGGACGCATGTGCAGAGCGATTTTGTAGTCTCATGGGTGGAGAGTAGCTGGAGTCGGATGAAATGTGTGCGGGCGCATGCGCAGTAAAGAGCGCTGGTCTAGAAAGGGAACTGGTAGGACGTAGCCACATCTTAAGAAAGCTTTCTCTGCCTTTCCCTATTTTACACAGTTCTTCTTCTTTCTAGCCTTTCCCTTCCTTGTATCTAACACTAGAATATAATCTTGATTGTGACTGTACACTTTCCCTAAGTGCAGCTCCTCCTCCTCCTCTATAAAATGGTGCCCAAAGTTTAAACTAAATTTTCAAAGTGACGAGTTGTCTTAAATGCAGTTTTTATTTGTCAGGCATTCATATATTCATGTGTTGATTAAGTAGATTGGCTATTTAAATGTTATTAGGCTCCTAAATAAAATACTAAATACAAACTCAACCCATAGTACTAAAAGACCAGATATGAATATACAGTAGTTTTAAAAAGAAATGTAAATAGCTACCATGCTTACAGCTGATAGCTTTATACCTAAATATGGCTGCCAAAATAATGGAGGCTATTCAGGCTTACGTTAAGAGGTCTGGGAGTCAGCGAAGCTCAAATATCACTAGTTTTCAAACAGTGCTTCATTAATGGTTGGGCAGAGTGCTCAATAAATGCTCTGACCAATCATAGTTGCAACTGAGTAGCTCTTTAAACACATCTATATAATTATCTTTACCTCCTGACCTGCACATTAGCTTCAAACACTTCACTAGCCTAAACCACGAGAAATACTAATATTCACCCTATACTGAAACTTTTCACATTGGACAATACATTTACCCTTTTGCTATACTATTCCTTTAGTGAACCTTAAGTAAGAAATAAGATATTGTCTAGCAACAATTGCAGCTCTATTAAAAATGCAATCCACTTTATTTTGCCCATTGTATTGTCTGCTATATTTTAAATGGAGCGTGCAATGCAATACCCAGAATCAAATCCTGTGTGCATACAGTGTCATAAAACATGAGTAAAGAAGCAACTAAAACTGAAAAAGTATATGCAAAACATGCATAAGATGGGTGCACACAGCATGTCACTTTATGTGGTAATAACTTTGGAATGCTTTCACTTATCCAGGTGATTCTGAGTTTTTTTTACATGACAAATCGTATTTGGAACAATATGTAATATCTTTATTTATATACAGTACAGACCAAAAGTTTGGACACACCTTCTCATTCAAAGAGTTTTCTTTATTTTCATGACTATGAAATTTGTAGAAAATTGTAGATTCACACTGAAGGCATCAAAACTATGAATTAACACATGTGGAATTATATACATAACACAAAAGTGTGAAACAACTGAAAATATGTCATATTCTAGGCTCTTCAAAGTAGCCACCTTTTGCTTTGATTACTGCTTTGCACACTCTTGGCATTCTCTTGATGAGCTTCAAGAGGTAGTCACCTGAAATGGCTTTCACTTCACAGGTGTTCCCTGTCAGGTTTAATAAGTGGGATTTCTTGCCTTATAAATGGGGGTGGGACCATCAGTTGCGTTGTGGAGAAGTCAGGTGGATACACAGCTGATAGTCCTACTGAATAGACTGTTAGAATTTGTATTATGGCAAGAAAAAAGCATCTAAGTAAAGAAAAACTAGTGGCCATCATTACTTTAAGAAATGAAGGTCAGTCAGTCCGAAAAATTTCTGAAAACTTTGAAAGTGTCCCCAAGTGCAGTCACAAAAACCATCAAGCGCTACAAAGAAACTGGCTCACATGCGGACCGCCCCAGGAAAGGAAGACCAAGAGTCACCTCTGCTGCGGAGGATAAGTTCATCCGAGTCACCAGCCTCAGAAATCGCAGGTTAAAAGCAGCTCAGATTAGAGACCAGGTCAATGCCACACAGAGTTCTAGCAGCAGACACATTTCTAGAACAACTGTTAAGAGGAGACTGTGTGAATCAGGCCTTCATGGTAGAATATCTGCTAGGAAACCACTGCTTAGGACAGGCAACAAGCAGAAGAGACTTGTTTGGGCTAAAGAACACAAGGAATGGACATTAGACCAGTGGAAATCTGTGCTTTGGTCTGATGAGTCCAAATTTGAGATCTTTGGTTCAAACCACTGTGTCTTTGTGCGACGCAGAAAAGGTGAACGGATGGACTCTATATGCCTGGTTCCCACCGTAAAGCATGGAGGAGGTGGTGTGATGGTGTGGGGGTGCTTTGCTGGTGACACTGTTGGGGATTTATTCAAAATTGAAGGCATACTGAACCAGCATGGCTACCACAGCATCTTGCAGCGGCATGCTATTCCATCCGGTTTGCGTTTAGTTGGACCATCATTTATTTTTTCACAGGACATTGACCCCAAACACACCTCCAGGCTGTGTAAGGGCTATTTGACCATGAAGGAGAGTGATGGGGTGCTGCGCCAGATGACCTGGCCTCCACAGTCACCGGACCTGAACCCAATCGAGATGGTTTGGGGTGAGCTGGACCGCAGAGTAATGCCAAAAGGGCCAACAAGTGCTAAGCATCTCTGGGAACTCCTTCAAGACTGTTGGAAGACCATTTCAGGTGACTACCTCTTTAAGCTCATCAAGAGAATGCCAAGAGTGTGCAAAGCAGTAATCAAAGCAAAAGGTGGCTACTTTGAAGAACCTAGAATATTACATATTTTCAGTTGTTTCATAGTCATGAAAATAAAGAAAACTCTTTGAATGAGAAGGTGTGTCCAAACTTTTGGTCTGTACTGTATATATATATATATATATATATATATTGTGGGGATTCGCTCTGGTAGGCAGGTTAGTGGACGCAGTATAGAGGCAATCACAAAGTCTTTAACTTAAACAGTTCAGTGTTTATTCACACAGAAGGCAAAACAAAATAACAGTTCACAGTCTTGGTGTTTGTTCACACCATGGAAAGTCCACAGAACACAAACACTCACCTTGTTAGCAGTTTTTCATCAGCGTTCTCCAGCAGGCTTTAGGGGCCTGTTTTCCAGCATGCGGCTCTCAGCCCTTTTGCATGGCACACATCCTCAGATCCCAAACCACAGAGACTACACAGCTTCACTGTGAGATGGAGCATAATTCACCACACCTGACAGTGCAGACTGCTTTTTATAAGCATCCCAAGACCCGGCCTGGAACGTGGGGAGCAGCCACCCACCCAGCACTTTGGCTACTCCCAGTTAGAGCTGCCCCAGATCAGCTTTACAGTCATACTAACCAGCTGAAGTGTCAGACTGCAATCTGCAATACTGACACTTCAGGGGGAAAAAACGGCTCTTACCTCACTGACGCCAGGAACCTCGGTGACACGTACCAACCATCAATGATTGCCCTTTCCTACTATATATATATATATATATATATATATATATATATATATATAGAATAAAGAATGACACCGCAGCACATCCGTTTGGTGAAAAAAAGTGAGACCCTTTATTCACCTATCCGACGTTTCGCTCCGCTTGCTGGGACCATTATCAAGCAATACAACATTGTGAAGACTGTGGATATTTATGCAGTCATGATTAATTATCATGCATAAGTGACAATTATTAAAACATTCAAAAGACAAAATATATAGTACATATCATCAAAGAAAAAATGTGACCAGCCTGGAGGATGACCAAAAGTGAAACCGTAATCGGTATATACAAAACCTCCAGATATACATATTCATTGTTATTACAATAAAAGTACATAAGTGACAATAAACAGTGAATCATTATCACCTGTAAGTGTAAAAGATTAACAGGACCGGGCGTGGAATCAGGCGTGCTCAATAATGGGAGGATACACTGTAGCGAGTTGCGTCGCATGGATCCGGCGTCCCGGAACTGCAGCTGCGCATGACCGTGACGTCACTGTGGGTGATTCACGTGACCACTCAGCGAAACGTCACATGATAGGCAACGTAACACTTCACTGTCATAGAAATGGGTATACATACAAGCGTCCTAACAGAAAAGTCTGAAAATCATGAAGTAATTTGAGGATAAGACACCCAGGGTATGTGGTCGGATGACGTGCAATCATACGATGCACTGTCAACCGGCATCTGCGAACAAAAAAGGGGGGGAGGGGACGGCGTCAGTCATCACCCTCCCACTATGTTCGTCACAGTTTAACCCCTTATCGGGTGGAAATCCTCCACAGTAATTATACAGATGCGCTTGTAGCAGCAATAAATGTATATGATATGATCCGCAGTAATCCAGGGATAGGCCGTACATGACCAGAATAAGCATCTCGCCTCCCGTTGAGCAAAGCCCTTCCAACAGCAGGTCCTGAAAGTGAAACAGTAAAAGAAATATATTATCCAAATATATTCATTAAAAACAACAATTTTTTCAACACATACACCGGCAGGAAAAGAAATTGGGGGAAATCATATGAAAAGCCATGGCCTGTATTCTACATTCAAACCCATCGGTCGAATGGTTTGTAATTGTAACTTAAAAATCCATTCGGACTCACGTTTTTTGAGCATCCTTATGCGGTCACCCCCAGTCCGCGGTAACGGGACATGATCAAGGATCTTAAACTTAAGATCTTCTTCAACATGATCCATATCCGTGAAGTGGTGTGAGACAGGCAGGTCCTTGCGTTTTTTCCGCATGGAAAACCAGTGTTGATTAAACCGGGATTTAAAGTCACATGTGGTTTCACCCACATATAATAATTTACAGGGGCACCATAAAACATAAATCACAAAACACGAGTCACAAGTCAAATAAAATTTAAGAGGGTAAGAGATCCCAGTTCGTGGATGAGTAAATACCCGTCCCTTCACCATGTATTTGCAATTTACACAGTGAATGCACGGGTAGCTGCCGTTATTTTTCGGGGCCAGAAGTAATTGGCGTGTACTTTTTTGTGAGCCTATATCGTTTTTGACTAATTTGTGTCCAGTGGGCCCCCCCTCCCTCCCCTGTAGTTAACTCGTTGGTGGCCAGTGGACCCTCTCCCCTCCCTCCCCCTCCTAATTAAAATCACCCCCCCTTTCATTGGTGGCAGTGGAGAGTACCGATCGGAGTCCCAGTGTAATCGCTGGGGCTCCGATCGGTAACCATGGCAACCGGGACGCTACTGCAGTCCCGGTTGCCATGGTTGCTTAGCAATTTGTAGAAGCTTCATACTCACCTGCGAGCTGCGATGTCTGTGACCGGCCGGGAGCTCCTCCTACTGGTAAGTGACAGGTCTGTGCGGTGCATGGCCTAATGATCTGTCACTTACCAGTAGGAGGAGCTCCCGGCCGGACACAGACAGCGCAGCTCTTCAGGTAAGTATGAAGCTTCTACAAATTGCTAAGCAACCATGGCAACCGGGACTGCAGTAGCGTCCCGGTTGCCATGGTTACCGATCGGAGCCCCAGCGATTACACTGGGACTCCGATCGGTACTCTCCACTGCCACCAATGATAGGGGAGGCGATTTTAATTAGGAGGGGGAGGGAGGGGAGAGGGCCCACTGGCCACCAACAAGTTATCTACAGCGGAGGGAGGGGGATCCACTGGACAACAATGAGTTATCTACAGGGGAGGGAGGGGGGGCCCACTGGACACCAATGAGTTAACTACAGGGGAGGGAGGGGGGGGCTGGCTACCAACAAGTTAACTACAGGGGAGGGAGGGGGGACCCACTGGCCACCAATGAGTTAACTACAGGGGAGAGGGGGGGGCCCACTGGCTACCAACAAGTTAACTACAGGGGAGGGAGGGGGGCCCACTGGCCACCAATGAGTTAACTACAGGGGGGGGGGGTCTGCCCCCTGCTGCCTGGCAGCACCTGCCAGGCAGCAGGGGGCAGTCATGTACACAGTTTTTTAGTATATTCTAACCTGAAGCGTCCCCATCACCATGGGAACGCCTCTGTGTTAGAATATACTGTCGGATCTGAGTTTTCAAGAAGTGAAAACTCACCTCTGAAAAAGCTTTTATGCAGACGGATCTTCGGATCCGTCTGTATGAAAGTAACCTACGGCCACGGATCACGGACGCCAATCTTGTGTGCATCCGTGTTCTTTCACGGACCCATTGATTTGAATGGGTCCGTGAACCGTTGTCCGTCAAAAAAATAGGACAGGTCATATTTTTTTGACGGACAGGAAACACGGATCACGGTCTCGACTGCAAAACGGTGCATTTTCCGATTTTTCCACGGACCCATTGAAAGTCAATGGGTCCGCGAAAAAAAAACCGGAAAACGGCACAACGGCCACGGATGCACACAACGGTCGTGTGCATGAGGCCTTTGTCTGAAGTTTTGTGTCATGGTATCCAAAGTTGCATTTAGTACCGAGGTATCACTGACTATGCGTTTAGCCCTGATAAATTGGCTATAAGGTAGTGACCGCACCATCATCCGAGGATGAGCACTATCAAACCTCAGAATGGTATTGCGGTCAGTGGGTTTAGTATAAACCTCAGTGCTCAATGCATTGCCAGTATACCGTACATTACTGGCAATGCATTGAGCACTGAGGTTTATACTAAACCCACTGACCGCAATACCATTCTGAGGTTTGATAGTGCTCATCCTCGGATGATGGTGCGGTCACTACCTTATAGCCAATTTATCAGGGCTAAACGCATAGTCAGTGATACCTCGGTACTAAATGCAACTTTGGATACCATGACACAAAACTTCAGACAAAGACGGTACCTAGCTTCTATATTGCAGCAACAACTTAAACGCATTAACCAAAAAGAAAGAAGTGAATTGTTTCAAGGTACTCAACGGAAGCATTCTCAGCGAATACCTTTTGTTTCTACTTGTTGTGAAGCAAGCCCACATGTCAATAAGATACTAAATAAACACTGGTCAATTCTCAAAACTGAACACAAAAATATCCCTGAATTCTGCAGTAGACCGCTCATTTCTTATAAGAGAGCCCGCAATATAAAAGACAAATTAGTCAAAAACGATATAGGCTCACAAAAAAGTACACGCCAATTACTTCTGGCCCCGAAAAATAACGGCAGCTACCCGTGCCTTCACTGTGTAAATTGCAAATACATGGTGAGGGGACGGGTATTTACTCATCCACGAACTGGGATCTCTTACCCTCTTAAATTTTATTTGACTTGTGACTCGTGTTTTGTGATTTATGTTTTATGGTGCCCCTGTAAATTATTATATGTGGGTGAAACCACATGTGACTTTAAATCCTGGTTTAATCAACAATGGTTTTCCATACGGAAAAAACGCAAGGACCTGCCTGTCTCACACCACTTCGCGGATATGGATCATGTTGAAGGAGATCTTAAGTTTATGATCCTTGATCATGTCCCGTTACCGCGGACTGGGGGTGACCGCATAAGGATGCTCAAAAAACGTGAGTCCGAATGGATTTTTAAGTTACAAATAGAGTTGAGCGAACACCTGGATGTTCGGGTTCGAGAAGTTCGGCCGAACATCCCGGAAATGTTCGGGTTCGGGATCCGAACCCGATCCGAACTTCGTCCCGAACCCGAACCCCATTGAAGTCAATGGGGACCCGAACTTTTCGGCACTAAAAAGGCTGTAAAACAGCCCAGGAAAGAGCTAGAGGGCTGCAAAAGGCAGCAACATGTAGGTAAATCCCCTGCAAACAAATGTGGATAGGGAAATGAATTAAAATAAAAATTAAATAAATAAAAATTAACCAAAATCAATTGGAGAGAGGTTCCATAGCAGAGAATCTGGCTTCCCGTCACCCACCACTGGAACAGTCCATTCTCAGATATTTAGGCCCCGGCACCCAGGCAGAGGAGAGAGGTCCCGTAACAGAGAATCTGTCTTTATGTCAGCAGAGAATTAGTCTGCATGTCATAGCAGAGAATGAGGCTTCACGTCAGCCACCACTGCAACAGTCCATTGGCATATATTTAGGCCCAGCACACACACAGGCAGAGGAGAGAGGTCCCGTAACAGACAATCTGGCTTCATGTCAGCAGAGAATCAGTCTGCATGTCATAGCAGAGAATCAGGCTTCACGTCAGCCACCACTGCAACAGTCCATTGGCATATATTTAGGCCCAGCACACACACAGGCAGAGGAGAGAGGTCCCGTAACAGAGAATCTGGCTTCATGTCAGCAGAGAATCAGTCTGCATGTCATAGCAGAGAATGAGGCTTCACGTCACCCACCACTGCAACAGTCCATTGGCATATATTTAGGCCTAGCACACAGGCAGAGCAGAGAGGTCCCGTAACAGACAATCTGGCTTCATGTCAGCAGAGAATCAGTCTGCATGTCATAGCAGAGAATGAGGCTTCACGTCAGCCACCACTGCAACAGTCCATTGTCATAAATTTAGGCCCAGCACCCAGGCAGAGGAGGGAGGTCCCGTAACAGAGAATCTGTCTTCATGTCAGCAGAGAATCAGTCTGCATGTCATAGCAGAGAATGAGGCTTCACGTCACCCACCACTGCAACAGTCCATTGGCATATATTTAGGCCTAGCACACAGGCAGAGCAGAGAGGTCCCGTAACAGACAATCTGGCTTCATGTCAGCAGAGAATCAGTCTGCATGTCATAGCAGAGAATCAGGCTTCACGTCAGCCACCACTGCAACAGTCCATTGGCATATATTTAGGCCTAGCACACAGGCAGAGCAGAGAGGTCCCGTAACAGACAATCTGGCTTCATGTCAGCAGAGAATCAGTCTGCATGTCATAGCAGAGAATGAGGCTTCACGTCAGCCACCACTGCAACAGTCCATTGGCATATATTTAGGCCTAGCACACAGGCAGAGCAGAGAGGTCCCGTAACAGAGAATCTGTCTTCATGTCAGCAGAGAATCAGTCTGCATGTCATAGCAGAGAATGAGGCTTCACGTCAGCCACCACTGCAACAGTCCATTGGCATATATTTAGGCCTAGCACACAGGCAGAGGAGAGGTTCATTCAACTTTGGGTAGCCTCGCAATATAATGGTAAAATGAAAATAAAAATAGGATTGAATGAGGAAGTGCCCTGGAGTCCAATAATATATGGTTATGGGGAGGTAGTTAATGTCTAATCTGGACAAGGGACGGACAGGTCCTGTGGGATCCATGCCTGGTTCATTTTTATGAACGTCAGCTTGTCCACATTGGCTGTAGACAGGCGGCTGCGTTTGTCTGTAATGACGCCCCCTGCCGTGCTGAATACACGTTCAGACAAAACGCTGGCTGCCGGGCAGGCCAGCACCTCCAAGGCATAAAAGGCTAGCTCTGGCCACGTGGACAATTTAGAGACCCAGAAGTTGAATGGGGCCGAACCATCAGTCAGTACGTGGAGGGGTGTGCACACGTACTGTTCCACCATGTTAGTGAAATGTTGCCTCCTGCTAACACGTTGCGTATCAGGTGGTGGTGCAGTTAGCTGTGGCGTGTTGACAAAAGTTTTCCACATCTCTGCCATGCTAACCCTGCCCTCAGAGGAGCTGGCCGTGACACAGCTGCCTTGGCGACCTCTTGCTCCTCCTCTGCCTTGGCCTTGGGCTTCCACTTGTTCCCCTGTGACATTTGGGAATGCTCTCAGTAGCGCGTCTACCAACGTGCGCTTGTACTCGCGCATCTTCCTATCACGCTCCAGTGCAGGAAGTAAGGTGGGCACATTGTCTTTGTAGCGTGGATCCAGCAGGGTGGCAACCCAGTAGTCCGCACAGGTTAAAATGTGGGCAACTCTGCTGTCGTTGCGCAGGCACTGCAGCATGTAGTCGCTCATGTGTGCCAGGCTGCCCAGGGGTAAGGACAAGCTGTCCTCTGTGGGAGGCGTATCGTCATCGTCCTGCCTTTCCCCCCAGCCACGCACCAGTGATGGACCCGAGCTGCGTTGGGTGCCACCCCGCTGTGACCATGCTTCATCCTCATCCTCCTCCACCTCCTCCTCATCCTCGTCCTCCTCGTCCTCCAGTAGTGGGCCCTGGCTGGCCACATTTGTACCTGGCCTCTGCTGTTGCCAAAAACCTCCCTCTGAGTCACTTCGAAGAGACTGGCCTGAAAGTGCTAAAAATGACCCCTCTTCCTCCTCCTCCTCCTCCTCCTCCTGGGCCACCTCCTCTTCCATCATCGCCCTAAGTGTTTTCTCAAGGAGACATAGAAGTGGTATTGTAACGCTGATAACGGTGTCATCGCCACTGGCCATGTTGGTGGAGTACTCGAAACAGCGCAACAGGGCACACAGGTCTCGCATGGAGGCCCAGTCATTGGTGGTGAAGTGGTGCTGTTCTGTAGTGCGACTGACCCGTGCGTGCTGCAGCTGAAACTCCACTATGGCCTGCTGCTGCTCGCACAGTCTGTCCAGCATGTGCAAGGTGGAGTTCCACCTGGTGGGCACGTCGCATATGAGGCGGTGAGCGGGAAGGCCGAAGTTACGCTGTAGCGCAGACAGGCGAGCAGCAGCAGGATGTGAACGCCGGAAGCGCGAACAGACGGCCCGCACTTTATGCAGCAGCTCTGACATGTCGGGGTAGTTGTGAATGAACTTCTGCACCACCAAATTCAGCACATGCGCCAAGCAAGGGATGTGCGTCAAATTGGCTAGTCCCAGAGCTGCAACGAGATTTCGCCCATTATCACACACCACCAGGCCGGGCTTGAGGCTCACCGGCAGCAACCACTCGTCGGTCTGTTGTTCTATACCCCGCCACAACTCCTGTGCGGTGTGGGGCCTGTCCCCCAAACATATGAGTTTCAGAATGGCCTGCTGACGTTTACCCCGGGCTGTGCTGAAGTTGGTGGTGAAGGTGTGTGGCTGACTGGATGAGCAGGTGGAAGAAGAGGAGGAGGAAGCCGAGAAGGAGGAGGTGGCAACAGGAGGCAAAGAATGTTGCCCTGCGATCCTTGGCGGCGGAAGGACGTGCGCCAAACAGCTCTCCGCCTGGGGCCCAGCTGCCACTACATTTACCCAGTGTGCAGTTAGGGAGATATAGCGTCCCTGGCCGTGCCTACTGGTCCACGTATCTGTGGTTAGGTGGACCTTGCCACAGATGGCGTTGCGCAGTGCACACTTGATTTTATCGGATACTTGGTTGTGCAGGGAAGGCACGGCTCTCTTGGAGAAGTAGTGCCGGCTGGGAACAACATACTGTGGGACAGCAAGCGACATGAGCTGTTTGAAGCTGTCTGTGTCCACCAGCCTAAATGACAGCATTTCATAGGCCAGTAGTTTAGAAATGCTGGCATTCAGGGCCAGGGATCGAGGGTGGCTAGGTGGGAATTTACGCTTTCTATCAAAAGTTTGTGAGATGGAGAGCTGAACGCTGGCGTGTGACATGGTTGAGATGCTTGGTGACGGAGGTGGTGGTGGTGGTGTTGGTGGTACATCCCCTGTTTGCTGGGCGGCAGGTGCCAACGTTCCTCCAGAGGCGGAGGAAGAGGCCGAGGCGGCAGCAGCAGAATAGGCCGAGGCGGCAGCAGCAGAAGAGGTAGCAGGGGGAGCCTGAGTGACTTCCTTGGTTTTAAGGTGTTTACTCCACTGCAGTTCATGCTTTGCATGCAGGTGCCTGGTCATGCAGGTTGTGCTCAGGTTCAGAACGTTAATGCCTCGCTTCAGGCTCTGATGGCACAGCGTGCAAACCACTCGGGTCTTGTCGTCAGCACATTGTTTGAAGAAGTGCCATGCCAGGGAACTCCTTGAAGCTGCCTTTGGGGTGCTCGGTCCCAGATGGCGGCGGTCAGTAGCAGGCGGAGTCTCTTGGCGGCGGGTGTTCTGCTTTTGCCCACTGCTCCCTCTTTTGCTACGCTGTTGGCTCGGTCTCACCACTGCCTCTTCCTCCGAACTGTGAAAGTCAGTGGCACGACCTTCATTCCATGTGGGGTCTAGGACCTCATCGTCCCCTGCATCGTCTTCCACCCAGTCTTGATCCCTGACCTCCTGTTCAGTCTGCACACTGCAGAAAGACGCAGCAGTTGGCACCTGTGTTTCGTCATCATCAGAGACATGCTGAGGTGGTATTCCCATGTCCTCATCATCAGGAAACATAAGTGGTTGTGCGTCAGTGCATTCTATGTCTTTCACCGCTGGGGAAGGGCTAGGTGGATGCCCTTGGGAAACCCTGCCAGCGGAGTCTTCAAACAGCATAAGAGACTGCTGCATAACTTGAGGCTGAGACAGTTTCCCTGGTATGCATGGGGGTGATGTGACAGACTGATGGGGTTGGTTTTCAGGCGCCATCTGTGCGCTTTCTGCAGAAGACTGGGTGGGAGATAATGTGAACGTGCTGGATCCACTGTCGGCCACCCAATTGACTAATGCCTGTACCTGCTCAGGCCTTACCATCCTTAGAACGGCATTGGGCCCCACCATATATCGCTGTAAATTCTGGCGGCTACTGGGACCTGAGGTAGTTGGTACACTAGGACGTGTGGATGTGGCAGAACGGCCACGTCCTCTCCCAGCACCAGAGGGTCCACTAACACCACCACGACCATGTCCACGTCCGCGTCCCTTACTAGATGTTTTTCTCATTGTTATGGTTCACCACAACAACAAATATATTATTTGGCCCAATGTATTGTATTCAAATTCAGCGGGATATAAATTTGAGGCCTAGTATTTAGGCGCTGGGTGACAGGTATGGGTTTAGTGACAGAATTAGATTTGGAAATGCACAGTAGCGGGTGTGTGAAGTTATTCTGAATGACCCTATGTGCACCTTGAATATTATATACCCTTTTAGGGATAGATTTCAAATAGCTCTGATATAGCAGAAACCACTAAATTATGAAATTGCTAAATTGGGAATTGTATTTCAACCCAGAACAAGAAATGTGCTTGAACGGACACTAAATAACTCGCCCAGCTACAGCACTAGGGACAGATTTAGCGGGATATAAATTTGAGGCCTAGTATTTAGGCGCTGGGTGACAGGTATGGGTTTAGTGCCAGAATTAGACTTGGAAATACACAGTAGCGGGTGTGTGTGAAGTTATTCTGAATGACCCAATGTGCACCTTGAATATTATATACCCTTTTAGGGATAGATTTCAAATAGCTCTGATATAGCAGAAACCACTAAATTATGAAATTGCTAAATTGGGAATTGTATTTCAACCCAGAACAAGAAATGTGCTTGAACGGACACTAAATAACTCGCCCAGCTACAGCACTAAGGACAGATTTAGCGGGATATAAATTTGAGGCCTAGTATTTAGGCGCTGGGTGACAGGTATGGGTTTAGTGCCAGAATTAGACTTGGAAATACACAGTAGCGGGTGTGTGTGAAGTTATTCTGAATGACCCAATGTGCACCTTGAATATTATATACCCTTTTAGGGATAAATTTCAAATAGCTCTGATATAGCAGAAACCACTAAATTATGAAATTGCTAAATTGGGAATTGTATTTCAACCCAGAACAAGAAATGTGCTTGAACGGACACTAAATAACTCGCCCAGCTACAGCACTAGGGACAGATTTAGCTGGATATAAATTTGAGGCCTAGTATTTAGGCGCTGGGTGACAGGTATGGGTTTAGTGCCAGAATTAGACTTGGAAATACACAGTAGCGGGTGTGTGTGAAGTTATTCTGAATGACCCAATGTGCACCTTGAATATTATATACCCTTTTAGGGATAGATTTCAAATAGCTCTGATATAGCAGAAACCACAAAATTATGAAATTGCTAAATTGGGAATTGTATTTCAACCCAGAACAAGAAATGTGCTTGAACGGACACTAAATAACTCGCCCAGCTACAGCACTAGGGACAGATTTAGCGGGATATAAATTTGAGGCCTAGTATTTAGGCGCTGGGTGACAGGTATGGGTTTAGTGCCAGAATTAGACTTGGAAATACACAGTAGCGGGTGTGTGTGAAGTTATTCTGAATGACCCAATGTGCACCTTGAATATTATATACCCTTTTAGGGATAGATTTCAAATAGCTCTGATATAGCAGAAACCACTAAATTATGAAATTGCTAAATTGGGAATTGTATTTCAACCCAGAACAAGAAATGTGCTTGAACGGACACTAAATAACTCGCCCAGCTACAGCACTAGGGACAGATTTAGCTGGATATAAATTTGAGGCCTAGTATTTAGGCGCTGGGTGACAGGTATGGGTTTAGTGCCAGAATTAGACTTGGAAATACACAGTAGCGGGTGTGTGTGAAGTTATTCTGAATGACCCAATGTGCACCTTGAATATTATATACCCTTTTAGGGATAGATTTCAAATAGCTCTGATATAGCAGAAACCACTAAATTATGAAATTGCTAAATTGGGAATTGTATTTCAACCCAGAACAAGAAATGTGCTTGAACGGACACTAAATAACTCGCCCAGCTACAGCACTAGGGACAGATTTAGCGGGATATAAATTTGAGGCCTAGTATTTAGGCGCTGGGTGACAGGTATGGGTTTAGTGCCAGAATTAGACTTGGAAATACACAGTAGCGGGTGTGTGTGAAGTTATTCTGAATGACCCAATGTGCACCTTGAATATTATATACCCTTTTAGGGATAGATTTCAAATAGCTCTGATATAGCAGAAACCACTAAATTATGAAATTGCTAAATTGGGAATTGTATTTCAACCCAGAACAAGAAATGTGCTTGAACGGACACTAAATAACTCGCCCAGCTACAGCACTAAGGACAGATTTAGCGGGATATAAATTTGAGGCCTAGTATTTAGGCGCTGGGTGACAGGTATGGGTTTAGTGCCAGAATTAGACTTGGAAATACACAGTAGCGGGTGTGTGTGAAGTTATTCTGAATGACCCAATGTGCACCTTGAATATTATATACCCTTTTAGGGATAGATTTCAAATAGCTCTGATATAGCAGAAACCACTAAATTATGAAATTGCTAAATTGGGAATTGTATTTCAACCCAGAACAAGAAATGTGCTTGAACGGACACTAAATAACTCGCCCAGCTACAGCACTAGGGACAGATTTAGCTGGATATAAATTTGAGGCCTAGTATTTAGGCGCTGGGTGACAGGTATGGGTTTAGTGCCAGAATTAGACTTGGAAATACACAGTAGCGGGTGTGTGTGAAGTTATTCTGAATGACCCAATGTGCACCTTGAATATTATATACCCTTTTAGGGATAGATTTCAAATAGCTCTGATATAGCAGAAACCACTAAATTATGAAATTGCTAAATTGGGAATTGTATTTCAACCCAGAACAAGAAATGTGCTTGAACGGACACTAAATAACTCGCCCAGCTACAGCACTAGGGACAGATTTAGCTGGATATAAATTTGAGGCCTAGTATTTAGGCGCTGGGTGACAGGTATGGGTTTAGTGCCAGAATTAGACTTGGAAATACACAGTAGCGGGTGTGTGTGAAGTTATTCTGAATGACCCAATGTGCACCTTGAATATTATATACCCTTTTAGGGATAGATTTCAAATAGCTCTGATATAGCAGAAACCACTAAATTATGAAATTGCTAAATTGGGAATTGTATTTCAACCCAGAACAAGAAATGTGCTTGAACGGACACTAAATAACTCGCCCAGCTACAGCACTAAGGACAGATTTAGCGGGATATAAATTTGAGGCCTAGTATTTAGGCGCTGGGTGACAGGTATGGGTTTAGTGCCAGAATTAGACTTGGAAATACACAGTAGCGGGTGTGTGTGAAGTTATTCTGAATGACCCAATGTGCACCTTGAATATTATATACCCTTTTAGGGATAGATTTCAAATAGCTCTGATATAGCAGAAACCACTAAATTATGAAATTGCTAAATTGGGAATTGTATTTCAACCCAGAACAAGAAATGTGCTTGAACGGACACTAAATAACTCGCCCAGCTACAGCACTAGGGACAGATTTAGCTGGATATAAATTTGAGGCCTAGTATTTAGGCGCTGGGTGACAGGTATGGGTTTAGTGCCAGAATTAGACTTGGAAATACACAGTAGCGGGTGTGTGTGAAGTTATTCTGAATGACCCAATGTGCACCTTGAATATTATATACCCTTTTAGGGATAGATTTCAAATAGCTCTGATATAGCAGAAACCACTAAATTATGAAATTGCTAAATTGGGAATTGTATTTCAACCCAGAACAAGAAATGTGCTTGAACGGACACTAAATAACTCGCCCAGCTACAGCACTAGGGACAGATTTAGCTGGATATAAATTTGAGGCCTAGTATTTAGGCGCTGGGTGACAGGTATGGGTTTAGTGCCAGAATTAGACTTGGAAATACACAGTAGCGGGTGTGTGTGAAGTTATTCTGAATGACCCAATGTGCACCTTGAATATTATATACCCTTTTAGGGATAGATTTCAAATAGCTCTGATATAGCAGAAACCACTAAATTATGAAATTGCTAAATTGGGAATTGTATTTCAACCCAGAACAAGAAATGTGCTTGAACGGACACTAAATAACTCGCCCAGCTACAGCACTAGGGACAGATTTAGCGGGATATAAATTTGAGGCCTAGTATTTAGGCGCTGGGTGACAGGTATGGGTTTAGTGCCAGAATTAGACTTGGAAATACACAGTAGCGGGTGTGTGTGAAGTTATTCTGAATGACCCAATGTGCACCTTGAATATTATATACCCTTTTAGGGATAGATTTCAAATAGCTCTGATATAGCAGAAACCACTAAATTATGAAATTGCTAAATTGGGAATTGTATTTCAACCCAGAACAAGAAATGTGCTTGAACGGACACTAAATAACTCGCCCAGCTACAGCACTAAGGACAGATTTAGCGGGATATAAATTTGAGGCCTAGTATTTAGGCGCTGGGTGACAGGTATGGGTTTAGTGCCAGAATTAGACTTGGAAATACACAGTAGCGGATGTGTGTGAAGTTATTCTGAATGACCCAATGTGCACCTTGAATATTATATACCCTTTTAGGGATAGATTTCAAATAGCTCTGATATAGCAGAAACCACTAAATTATGAAATTGCTAAATTGGGAATTGTATTTCAACCCAGAACAAGAAATGTGCTTGAACGGACACTAAATAACTCGCCCAGCTACAGCACTAGGGACAGATTTAGCTGGATATAAATTTGAGGCCTAGTATTTAGGCGCTGGGTGACAGGTATGGGTTTAGTGCCAGAATTAGACTTGGAAATACACAGTAGCGGGTGTGTGTGAAGTTATTCTGAATGACCCAATGTGCACCTTGAATATTATATACCCTTTTAGGGATAGATTTCAAATAGCTCTGATATAGCAGAAACCACTAAATTATGAAATTGCTAAATTGGGAATTGTATTTCAACCCAGAACAAGAAATGTGCTTGAACGGACACTAAATAACTCGCCCAGCTACAGCACTAAGGACAGATTTAGCGGGATATAAATTTGAGGCCTAGTATTTAGGCGCTGGGTGACCGGTATGGATTTAGTGACAGAATTAGACTGGGATATGGCCAAAAAATAAACAGACTATTGCTGGTTAAATGCACTTGGTGTGACAGCTTCACCCTGATGTAGGCTTTAGCCAAAAAACAACCACACCATTGAGGGTTAAATGCACTTGGTGACAGGCGCAGCTTGCCCCTGATTTAGTATATGGCCAAAAAATGAACAGACTATTGCTGGTTAAATGCACTTGGTGTGACAGCTTCACCCTGATGTAGGCTTTAGCCAAAAAACAACCACACCATTGAGGGTTAAATGCACTTGGTGACAGGCGCAGCTTGCCCCTGATTTTGTATATGGCCAAAAAATGAACAGACTATTGCTGGTTAAATGCACTTGGTGTGACAGCTTCACCCTGATGTAGGCTTTAGCCAAAAAACAACCACACCATTGAGGGTTAAATGCACTTGGTCGCAGCTTGTGCTGGCGCACCACAAGACACAAAATGGCCGCCGATCACCCCAGAAAAATGTGACTGACAAACGGTCTGGGCAGCCTAAAAACAGTGAGCAATTGAGGATCAGCAGCTCAATGATCCACAGCTGCAGATCGATCAGTTAATCAAGTCCTTTGGAGGAGTTAATCTGCCTAATCTCGCCCTACTGTCGCAGCCGCAACCTCTCCCTACGCTAATCAGAGCAGAGTGACGGGCGGCGCTATGTGACTCCAGCTTAAATAGAGGCTGGGTCACATGGTGCTCTGGCCAATCACAGCCATGCCAATAGTAGGCATGGCTGTGATGGCCTCTTGGGGCAAGTAGTATGACGCTTGTTGATTGGCTGCTTTGCAGCCTTTCAAAAAGCGCCAAGAAAGCGTCACAAAAGCGCCAAGAAAGCGACGAACACCGAACCCGAACCCGGACTTTTACGAAAATGTCCGGGTTCGGGTCCGTGTCACGGACACCCCAAAATTCGGTACGAACCCGAACTATACAGTTCGAGTTCGCTCATCCCTAGTTACAAACCATTCGACCGATGGGTTTAAATGTAGAATACAGGCCATGGCTTTTCATATGATTTCCCCCAATTTCTTTTCCTGCCAGTGTATGTGTTGAAAAAATTGTTGTTTTTAATGAATATATTTGGATAATATATTTCTTTTACTGTTTCACTTTCAGGACCTGCTGTTGGAAGGGCTTTGCTCAACGGGAGGCGAGATGCTTATTCTGGTCATGTACGGCCTATCCCTGGATTACTGCGGATCATATCATATACATTTATTGCTGCTACAAGCGCATCTGTATAATTACTGTGGAGGATTTCCACCCGATAAGGGGTTAAACTGTGACGAACATAGTGGGAGGGTGATGACTGACGCCGTCCCCTCCCCCCTTTTTTGTTCGCAGATGCCGGTTGACAGTGCATCGTATGATTGCACGTCATCCGACCACATACCCTGGGTGTCTTATCCTCGAATTACTTCATGATTTTCAGATTTTTCTGTTAGGACGCTTGTATGTATACCCATTTCTATGACAGTGAAGTGTTACGTTGCCTATCATGTGACGTTTCGCTGAGTGGTCACGTGAATCACCCACAGTGACGTCACGGCCATGCGCAGCTGCAGTTCCGGGACGCCGGATCCATGCGACGCAACTCGCTACAGTGTATCCTCCCATTATTGAGCACGCTTGATTCCACGCCCGGTCCTGTTAATCTTTTACACTTACAGGTGATAATGATTCACTGTTTATTGTCACTTATGTACTTTTATTGTAATAACAATGAATATGTATATCTGGAGGTTTTGTATATACCGATTACGGATTCACTTTTGGTCATCCTCCAGGCTGGTCACATTTTTTCTTTGATGATATGTACTATATATTTTGTTTTTTGAATGTTTTAATAATTGTCACTTATGCATGATAATTAATCATGACTGCATAAATATCCACAGTCTTCACAATGTTGTATTGCTTGATAATGGTCCCAGCAAGCGGACCGAAACGTCGCATAGGTGAATAAAGGGTCTCACTTTTTTTCACCAAACGGATGTGCTGCGATGTCATTCTTTATTCTACATGATACACCTTGGAAAGGTGCTTTCACCGCTGGCACCCAGACAATCCACTACTAGGAGTGCTGCCTTGAATTTCCATCTTTCTCTCTCTCTCTCTCTATATATATACAGGTCCTTCTCAAAAAATTAGCATATTGTGATAAAGTTCATTATTTTCTGTAATGTACTGATAAACATTAGACTTTCATATATTTTAGATTCATTACACACCAACTGAAGTAGTTCAAGCCTTTTATTGTTTTAATATTGATGATTTTGGCATACAGCTCATGAAAACCCAAAATTCCTATCTCAAAAAATTAGCATATCATGAAAAGGTTCTCTAAACGAGCTATTAACCTAATCATCTGAATCAACTAATTAACTCTAAACACCTGCAAAAGATTCCTGAGGCTTTTAAAAACTCCCAGCCTGGTTCATTACTCAAAACCGCAATCATGGGTAAGACTGCCGACCTGACTGCTGTCCAGAAGGCCATCATTGACACCCTCAAGCAAGAGGGTAAGACACAGAAAGAAATTTCTTAACGAATAGGCTGTTCCCAGAGTTCTGTATCAAGGCACCTCAGTGGGAAGTCTGTGGGAAGGAAAAAGTGTGGCAGAAAACGCTGCACAACGAGAAGAGGTGACCGGACCCTGAGGAAGATTGTGGAGAAGGACCGATTCCAGACCTTGGGGGACCTGCGGAAGCAGTGGACTGAGTCTGGAGTAGAAACATCCAGAGCCACCGTGTACAGGCGTGCAGAAAATGGGCTACAGGTGCCGCATTCCCCAGAAACAGCGGCAGAAGCGCCTGACCTGGGCTACAGAGAGGCAGCACTGGACTGTTGCTCAGTGGTCCAAAGTACTTTTTTCGGATGAAAGCAAATTTTGCATGTCATTCGGAAATCAAGGTGCCAGAGTCTGGAGGAAGACTGGGGAGAGGGAAATGCCAAAATGCCTGAAGTCCAGTGTCAAGTACCCACAGTCAGTGATGGTCTGGGGTGCCATGTCAGCTGCTGGTGTTGGTCCACTGTGTTTTATCAAGGGCAGGGTCAATGCAGCTAGCTATCAGGAGATTTTGGAGCACTTCATGCTTCCATCTGCTGAAAAGCTTTATGGAGATGAAGATTTCATTTTTCAGCACGACCTGGCACCTGCTCACAGTGCCAAAACCACTGGTAAATGGTTTACTGACCATGGTATTACTGTGCTCAATTGGCCTGCCAACTCTCCTGACCTGAACCCCATAGAGAATCTGTGGGATATTGGGAAGAGAAAGTTGAGAGACGCAAGACCCAACACTCTGGATGAGCTTAAGGCTGCTATCGAAGCATCCTGGGCCTCCATAACACCTCAGCAGTGCCACAGGCTGATTGCCTCCATGCCACGCCGCATTGAAGCAGTCATTTCTGCAAAAGGATTCCCCACCAAGTATTGAGTGCATAACTGAACATAATTATTTGAAGGTTGACTTTTTTTGTATTAAAAACACTTTTCTTTTATTGGTCGGATGAAATATGCTAATTTTTTGAGATAGGAAATTTGGGTTTTCATGAGCTGTATGCCAAAATCATCAATATTAAAACAATAAAAGGCTTGAACTACTTCAGTTGGTGTGTAATGAATCTAAAATATATGAAAGTCTAATGTTTATCAGTACATTACAGAAAATAATAAACTTTATCACAATATGCTAATTTTTTGAGAAGGACCTGTATATATATATAGTTAAGGCTGCGTGCAGCCTGTAATTGGGGGAGGGGCCAGGTCCCCGTTCTTAAACCCTCGCAACCAGCTCACCTCACCGCGCCCGCCTACTCGCTCTTCCGGTAACTCCCGTCACTTCCGGTAAGCGTCGCCCCAGGTAAGTATCGCCGCACGCCTCCCGCCGCGCACCTCGTGTCTCCGGTCCGTCCGCCCGCTGGTCCGCTCCCCTCCACCGCATTCCGGCACGTCAGGTGTGCTCCTGCACCGCAAGCTTCCTCCACCGCCGTCCGGGCCTCGTCTCCTGTCAGACGCGTCCGTCCTCTCGCGAGAGGTCGGGCGCATGCGCAGCCGGGTCCCGATCTCAGCGGCCGTCTGCCGCTCTGTGCGCTGGCCGCTGGGAGGGGGGGGAGCAGAGGGGGAGTTCCGATCGCTGCCTCCGTCCCTCACCCACAGCCGCCCACGCCTCCCACGCTCCGGTCACTGTGGCTGGCGGCAGGAGCCATGTCCCTGCCACTTCCCCAGTCTGGGTCACAGGGTCACTCCTGGCGCCCACCCACCGTCCCCAGCTGTCCACGTCCGGCCTCACCAGGCACAACCCCTGCATTGTGCTGGCATCCTGCACACTGTGCCGCCGGTGCCCCCAGAGGCCAGGTCCCCCCACCCGTGGGATGCAGGTCTGCATTCCTTCACGTCCCACAGCCCCATCCAGTTCGCCCGTTCCTGGCTCCTGTGTTCAACCACCATGCCACCTGCACCTGCCAGGTCAGTACGTGACACAGGCTCCTCCACGCCCTCCCAGGTCCGGACCCGTGGCCCCCCAGGCCCTCCCATGCCCCTGCCAGCCACGCACCATCCTGTTGTCCTATGGCCTTCCAGCCTGGCCTCTCGGGGCCCCGGCCCTTGCCGCTCCCAATTCTCACATTTGTGTTCCTTTCCCAGGTGCCAGTAGCGTTCGTGGTCCCCGCCGTGTCTTGTCTCGACTTCCTGACGTCAGGTTTAGGTTCTGCAGAAGGTCGCTGCCGGCCACTCGCGGGATTTCTCTAGCTTGAGGCTTTTCAGGTAGGTAATGCTGGGCCGCACCCCGCAGTTCCTCTTACCAGCATCCTGTGTTGCCGCCCCCGAGGCATTCAGGGGATGTTTCTCTCCTACTTAACCTGGGACGTTCAGGTGTCCTCCCTGTCCAGGTACCCTGAAGCGTTCAGGTGTCTTTTCTGTCCATCTTAGCCGGAGGCGTTCTGGTGTCTTCTCTGTCTAGGTACCCTGAAGCGTTCAGGTATCTTCTCTGTCCATCAGCCGGAGGCATTCTGGTGTCTTCTCTGTCCAGGTACCCTGAAGCGTTCAGGTGTCTTCTCTGTCCATCTTAGCCGGAGGCGTTCTGGTGTCTTCTCTGTCTAGGTACCCTGAAGCGTTCAGGTGTCTTCTCTATCCATCAGCTGGAGGCATTCTGGTGTCTTCTCTGTCCAGGTACCCTGAAGCGTTCAGGTGTCTTCTCTGTCCATCTTAGCCTGTGGCGTTCTGGTGTCTCCTCTGTCCAGGTACCCTGAAGCATTCAGGCGTCTTCTCTGTCCATCTCGGCCTGAGACGTTCAGGCGTCTTCTCCATCCAGGTACCCTGAAGCGTTCAGGTGTCTTCTCTGTCCATCTTAGCCTGAGGCGTTCAGGTGTCTTCTTGGTCCAGGAACCCTGAAGTGTTCAGGTGTCTTCTCTGTCCATCTCGGCCTGAGACGTTCAGGCGTCTTCTCCATCCAGGTACCCTGAAGCGTTCAGGTGTCTTCTCTGTCCATCTTAGCCTGAGACGTTCAGGTATCTTCTCTCTCCAGGTACCCTGAAGCGTTCAGATGTCTCCTCTGTCCTCTGTTGCCCGTAGCACCAGGGTCTCGTTCCTGGTTTCTTCAGCCCACTGCGCGCAGCCCCCATTACTGTCATTAAACCGGTACGTCAGGTGTCTTCCAGTTCCTACGTATCTTGCGGCACCCAGGCAACCCTGCTCGCGTCCCTAACCTGAAACGTTCAGGTCACTCCTCGCCACCCACCCTGGAACATCCAGGCCTCCTTCTCACCGCAGTCTTCGACTCCGCCTCCTGGCTCTCCAGATACCCCTCAGTTCTTGGTTCCATGTTTCATCCTCATCTCTCTGTTTCCATTATTAGCCGGCACAGCGGTGTGTCCGTCCGCATCTGCATTGGTTTTCAGGTCCAGCTCTGCAATTTTCTCACGTCGCTCCTAACTTTTCCAGTCCTCAGGGCCAGCCGGGTCGTTCCCGTCGATCTTCAGACGGTAAGGCAAGGGTGTGTTGAATCCACGCTCTCAGGTACGTCCTCAAATACGTTCGCCCACGGCCTCAGTAGTCACGGTACACAGTCCCCATGACCTCTCCAGCTGCCATATTGTTGTCTCTAATTCCAGGTCTCGCATAAGGTCTCTGCTATCTTCTGAGCCATGTCTCAGGTATCAGATGTTGACGACGCGTTGTCCCTCCCGGGTACTTTGGTCTCTGGCCAAGGCGGCCCAGAATCCCTCTGAAGATGGACCGTACCAAGGCTGGTTGCGGAGTTGAGCAGGAGGGGCATTAGGCACCCAGCGTCAGCCAGAAAGGCCAAGCTATACAGGCTGTTGATGACCGAACCCGGTCCTCCTGAAAGAGAAGATCCAACCCTATCCATCCAGCAGTCCTTGGTGCAGTTACAGGCCTCCATGGATTCGCTCGTCTCATCCGTTGGCGACATCAGGTCCAGGGTAGTGGACTTGGTGTCCAGGACACCGGCGTCATCCCAGGCGGTGGTCCCTCTCACCGATCCCCCTCTGTATCAGCTTCCGGCTCCAGGTACGACCCCGGCTGCTCCCGTGATGGCTCCTGCACACTTCGTGCCGGACAACATCAGGAAGGACATCTTGGCGGGCAAGGACGTGAATCTCGCGTCCATCCTGATTGCGTCCCACGATGCCGCCGACAATAAGACCTTTGACTGCTGGAAAACCTCGGTGGTCCTTCGGGCCAAAGATGGCTCCTCCCTGCTCTGCCTACCCAGCTCGCAGGGAGGAGCTGGACACGTACCTATACAGGGTTACTGATCTGGGGCACAAGTACGGTGGCACAGCCTTTTATAATTACCACCGCTCCTTTTCAGCCAAGGCTGCCGCCGCGCTGACCCAGTTTCAGTTCTCCGTCAACTGGGCTACCCTGGACATGAAATTGTTCTGCCGGCATTTCGCCGGTCTCCGGGCCCCCGCCTGTTCGACAGTCAGTCGATTTTTCATGCCACAGAGTGGTGTCCTCAAACTGCCACGGCCCAACCAGACAGGGTCATCCCAGGCCCCTCCGGGGTCTACCGCAGCCCCACCTCCACTGATAAGTTGGGCAGACCCATCGTTTACCTTGGCAACAGCCAAGTATGCAACAACTTTAACTTTGGTTCCTGTCTCTTCAGCGGTTGCAGGGCTCTGCACATCTGCTCTATCTGCTTCAGGGCTCACCCCAGGTCCACATGTCCCAAAAAGGCGTCCAAGCGCCTATGACTGGCCGATTGCAACATTGACCTCCTGGCCCTCCTGTTACGGGAACATCCGGTTCCGGGATTCGTGGACTTCCTGATCACGGGCCTCTGCTTTGGCTTTGACACAGGGTTGGTGGCACTCCCCCATTCCAACTGGGAGTGCGACAATCTGCAGTCAGCCAGGTCAGATCCTGCCGCCGTTCAGGAACTCCTGAACTCGGAGGTGGAGAAAGGGTTCCTCCTGGGCCCTTTCAACCAGGTTCCTTTTTCTCGCTGGCGGATCAGCCGCATAGGTAAAGTGTCCAAAAAAGATTCAAATAAAAAACGTTTAATCTACGACCTCTCCGCCCCCCATGATTCCATCATCCCCAGCATCAACTCACTAATTCCTTCCGAAGAATTTGCCATGTCATATGCGTCCATCGACGAAGCCATTGCCCTCATCCTTAGCGCCGGGAAGGGCGCCTGGTTGTCTAAAACTGACATAGCGGACGCCTTCAAACTGCTGCCTATAGCCCCACACCTATGGCAGTTCTATGGTATTCAGTGGGAGGGCAGGTTCTAGTTTGCCAACCGGTTGACGCTCGGCTCTAAAAGCAGCCCGTGGTTATTCGACCAACTGGCGCAGGCTTTACACTGGATCCTGCTCCACCACGGCAGCGCCCCAGCGGTCATCCACTACCTGGACGACTTTCTCCTCATAGAACCTCCGCTATGTCAGCCAGCCAGGCTGCACTCCCTCCTGGAGCTCTTTGCCGCCCTTTGCATCCCAATTTCGCAGGGGAAAACCTCGGGGCCAGTCACTTCCATCACCTTTCTGGGTATTGTCCTGGACTCCGACAGGATGGAGGCCAGGCTTCCAGAGGCAAAGCTGTCCCAAATCCGGGAAGTCGTGGCAGGGGCCATCACCTCGTCCCAGGTGACCAAGGTCGAGCTACAGTCCATCCTGGGTCGGCTGAACTTTGCCTTGAGGGTGATGCCCCAGGGCAGGGCCTTCATTTCCCGCCTGCTCTCGCTCCTTCCTGCAGCCTCCGAACCCAGCAGCATTGTCCACTTGGACAGGGCTGCCATGGCAGACTTGCGCATGTGGGACAGCTTTCTTTCAACCTGGAACGGGGTCAGCCTGTTCGTCCCCTCATGGACCCAGTCATCCGCCAGTGTGTTCTCCGATGCCGCGGCATCCCGGGGTTTTGCTGCCATCTTCGGGTCCCAGTGGCTAGCTGGTCCATGGCCTCCTCAGGTCAGTTCTGACCCACAGTCCCTCAGTTCGTCTCCGTTTCTGGAATGTTATCCCATCGTGGCAGCCGCGTCTGTCTGGGGTCACCTCTGGGCCAATTCCAGTGTCATGTTCATCTCTGACAGTCAGGACCTGGTGGACATCATCTCCAAAGGCCGAGCCAAGTCTGCCAGGGTCATGTCCCTTTTGCGCAAACTGGTCTGGCTGGCCATGATCAATAATTTTCATTTCTCATGTTCCCATATTCCAGGGGCCAGCAAATGCCTTATCCAGATTCAATTTTCAAACCTTCTTTCAGGTATGTCCCGAAGCAGACCAGACCGGGGCCCGGATTCCCGGCTTCAGCAACCTGATGTTGGATTGAGGTCTCTGCTGGCAACCGCCAAGGACCTCATGCACCGGTCCCTCTCTGTCAACACGGCCCGCAATTACAGCACAGGTTGGAACCTCTTTCAAAATTTTTCCAGGGATCATCCTCGACAGGATACAGCCTTCGTGTCTTACATCATGGCTTTTATGGCCCATTGCCATGTCAACCTCAAGCTGGCACCCAGCACCATTCGTTTGTACCTAGCCGGGACACAACATTTCTTGGTACTACAGAATCCAGAGGTTCGCCCGGCGTTCACATCCCAAGCCGTTGAGGCCACACTCAGGGGCAATGAGAAAAGCAGCAAGGACTCAAATCCTTCCCGTCGGCCGGTCTCCGGCGAACTTTTCAGGCAGCTGTCTGCATCCCTAGATGGCAACCCTTTTGGCCCTTCCGTTAGTCTGGTCATCAAGGCCGCAATGTATCTAAGCTTCTACGGCTTCCTACGTCCAGGAGAATTCTCAGTTTCTTCCCAGAAGACGATCTTTCTGAAGAAAAAGCAGCTGTCCTGGAACCAGGATCATCTGGTGTTAAGCCTTCCTTCCACCAAGACGTCCCAAACTGGTCCTCCCATACAGATCCGCTTCTTCAAGTCCGAAAACGCCTGGTGTCCGGTGGTGGTGCTCCGACCTCTCCTTGATTCCATGCCATCTCCAGATCCAGAGTCTCCTTTGCTTCCATGCCAAGGGAAACCCCTATCCACGCCACAGTTCGTCTCACACATCAGATCCCTGGTCGCAGGGTTGGGGGTGGACCCCAAAACTATATCGGGACATTCCTTCCGCATCGGAGCTGCCTCTGCAGCTTCCAAGCACAGGACGCCTCCGCACGTCATTCGTCACATGGGTAGGTGGAGATCTGCCTGTTTTTCCCGGTACATCCCGGATCCGCTGACTGAAACCCGCCAGGTATTCTGTTCCTTGGTTTTGTAAACCTGTTCCAACATGCATTAAACAGCACCTTTCCTACCCAGTGTCTTTTGGCCCTCTTTTAGGCAGGCCCACGTCTCGTGGCTCCAGGCACACACCAGCCACTGTTAGGGCCCCCTCCTGTCACCTTACTGACCGTGGCCACGGCCACAAATAGTTAAGGCTGCGTGCAGCCTGTAATTGTGGGAGGGGCCAGGTCCCCCTTCTTAAACCCTTGCAACCAGCTCACCTCACCGCGCCCGCCTACTCGCTCTTCCCCCCCTTTCCCACCCCTTTCCTTCTACTCTCCCTAGGGTTGGCCCTCTTTTAGGCAGGCCCACGTCCCGTGGCTCCAGGCACACACCAGCCACTGTTAGGGCCCCCTCCTGTCACCTTACTGACCGTGGCCGCGGCCACAAATATATATATATATATATATATATATGATTTGCAATTGTCTAGATTTAAATTTCTCTTAGACAGATAGTGATACCTCACAAAACAATTATTAACCACCTCCCGTCCGTCCGGGAGGTGGTTCTCTAACTCTGAATGGATGTTTCTGAACGTCCATTTAGAGATCGCAGCTGTACGCTAATCGTGCAGCTGCAGATCGGGTTGCCCGCTGTCAGTGACCCTTAGAGAAAACAGGAACAGTTCCCAGGTGTCCCTGCCTTCTAGATCACTGTATACAGGGTGTATTTCCCCTGTAACTGGGGCTACTATGTCAGCCCCAGTTGCAGGAGAAATCAATAGTAAAAAAAGTGAAGTTAAATGTCACCCAGAGGTCTAGTATGACCTTATGGGGGACGCAAAGTGTAAAATAAAAAAAATAAAAATAAAGTGTTAAAATTCAAAAATTTAAAAAAAGGTTTTACATGTAAAAAAATTATTATTCCCCAAGTAAGAAATTAGAAAAAAAATTGAAAACTAGAAAGATTTTTTCTAAATAGACATATTTGGTATTGCATCCTCCGTGACGGTCGGCTTTAGAAATATATCACATGATTTACCCAGTCCGATAAACACAATAAAAAATAAAAACTGTTTTAAATAAAGCCATTTTTGTCACCTTACATCACAAAAAGTGCAACACCAAGTGATCAAAAAGGTGTATGTCCCACAAAATGGTACCAATAAAACCCTCACCTCATACCGCAAAAAATTAGCCTCTACATAAGAAAATCCTTAAAAAATAAAAAGTAAAAAAAATCTCTCAGAATATGGACACATTAAAACATTTTTTTGTTTAAAAAATATTATTGCGTAAAACTTAAATAAAAAGGAAAAAGTATACATATTAGGTATCGCCACGTCTTTAATGATCTGCTCTTTAAAAATTTCACATGACCTAACCCCTCAGATAAACACTGTAAAAAAAATAAATAAATAAATAAAAACTGTGCTAAAGCAACCTATTTTTTGGTCACCTTGCCCAATTAAAGTGTTATAATGAATGATCAAAAAATCATATGTACCCAAAAATAGTACCAATAAAACTGGCACTTTATCCACTAGTTTCCAAAATGGGGTAATTTTTTGGGAGTTTATACTGTAAGGGTGCATCACGGGGACTTCAAATTGGACATGGCATCTAAAAACCAGTTCAGCATAATCTGCCTTCCAAAAACCATGTGGCGCTCCTTTTCTTCTGCGCCCTGCCGTGTACCCTCACATCAGTTTATGACCGCATGTGGTGTGTTTCTGTAAACCGCAGAATAAATATTGAGTTTTGTTTGGCAGTTAACTCTCGACGTGTTAAAGAAAAAAATGGATAAAAATGGAAAATCTGCCAAAAGAGTGAAATTTAAAAATTTTATCTCCATTTTCCTATAAATCTTGTGGAACGCCTAAAGGGTTAAATAAAGTTTGTAAAATCAGTTTTAAGTAACTTGAGGGGTGTAGTTTCTACAATGGGGTCATTTATGGGGGTATCCACTATGTAAGCCCCACAAAGTGACTTCAGATCTGAACTGGTCCTTAAAAAGTGGGTTTTGGCAATTTTCTTAAAAATTTTAAGAATTGCTTCTAAAATTCTAAGCCTTCTAACGTCCTTAAAAAATAAAATTATATTTTCAAAAAATTTCCAACATAAAGTAGACACATGGGGAATGTTAAGTAATAATTATTTTATGAGGTATCACTTTCTGTTTTAAAAGCAGAGAAATTGAAATTTTAAAAATTGCTAATTTTTTAAAAAAATTGGTAAATTTGGGCTTCTTTCATAAATAAAGGTGAAATATATTGACTCAAATTTATGACTATCATGAAGTACAATGTGTCACGAGAAAACATTCTCTGAATGGCTTTAATAAGTAAAAGCGTTCAAAAGCTTTTACTACATAAAGTGAAATATGTCAGATTTGCAAAATTAGGCCTGGTCAGGAAAGGGGCAAATGGCCCGGATGTGAAGTGGTTAACATTCATCATACAGTATGTCTATTTTATGTCAGCATAATTTTGTAAGTATTGTTTTATTGGAAAAGGAAGGCTTTTACATTTTAGAATAATTTATTTATTTATTTCAAGAACATTTTCAAAATAAACTTTTTTTTTTGTACCAACTCAGCAATGAAGTCACTTTGTGGGGCTTACATATTAGAAACCACCTATAATTGACTACATATTAGAAACTACACTGCACAAATGATTCAAAACTGATTTTGAAAACATTATTAACCCTTTAGGTGTTCCACAGGAATTACTGTAAAATGGAGGTGAAATTTAAAAAATTTGCATAAACATCCTATATGTTGTCATAAACTGCTGTATGTACACACCACATGACTCAGGATGAAGGACTGCAATATTGTGCAATATTGTTTTTGAAGGGCAGATTTTGTGTGAATGATTTTTGAGTGTATAGTGAGTGCTTTGACCCAAGTGTTTCATAGAATTTAGAAACACTGGAAGCGTTCGTAAGGGAAGGAGTAGTAGCTGGATTTTCTAAGATGGAATTTGCTGAAATTGATTTTAACTACCATAACTTTTTTTTGTTGACTGAGCTGTAGTTTTTATTGGTGTCATTTTTGGGGTACAAACTTTTTGATCACTTTAAAAAATAATTTTGATCACTATTTGTTGGGAGTTGAGGTTGGCAAAAATAGCAATTCAGTCAGTGTTTTTTTTATTTTTATGGGGGTTTTCCTAGTGATATATATCATATGATAACTTTAATTTGCAGGGGGCACTGGGGGCACTGCAGTGGGCACCGAGGGAGCTGCAGGGGGCACAGACGGAGCTGCAGAGGTGCAAAGAGTTTTCCTGAATATAGACTCTGATCTCCACCGTCACAAACTGTGGAGGTCAGAGCCTGAAACTGCAATTTTTAACATAACTGTTCTATGATTAGTTACTCTGTACAGAATAACCAATCAGAGCAATCACTGACAAGGGACCACTATGATTGGTCCCTTGCCAGCTGCACCAGTGTCTCCACTGCCTGTTTATTTGACATGGCCTCTGAATTCTGATTTTGCCTCTGGCGTGACCTCCTGGTATTTGACTTTACTTTTGTATTCTGATCCAGTCCTGGTTTTTCCTGTGTGTGTTTGACGGCTTGCTGTCTGACTACTCTTTACCAATTTTGTTTTTTCCCTTTTACTTAGTCAAGTCAGGAACTGTCGCCAAGTTGTAGGCCACCAATTTGGACGAATTGCGCAAGTGGCTAGGAACAGTGGCGCAAATGGAGTACAGGGCTGCACTGTCCCATACCTTTCATGACTTTAGTATAAGTGGGGGTTTCCCAGCTAGAAATCTTCTCCATGAGGCATACCTTTTTAACCTTATTAATACACTCTGGAACTGGAGGGTGATACCTAAAGCCAATGGAGGGGAATAGTTTTTTTTTGCAGCTGCTAGTTGGAGGGTAACTGGATTGTTCTTTGTGATAATTTGCAGAGGGTTTAGTGAGGAGAACGTTCTCTGCTGACAATCGAAATGTAAGAATACCAATTTGTCACAGTGAAGACTCTATCCTTTGCCAGAAATGGTTTAGAGCTATATATTACCACCAGATGTTGGACAGAGAGCCCATTTGAGCACCACAAAATAATCAGAGGGCTGAGTTAGTTTAAAGTGGTATGAGAGTTCCAGAATTTTGTATCGGTGTTATATCAGTTTCAGGCGTTTTCCTGCAACAAAACACACTTGGAAAATGCATGCAAGGAAGCATAGTATAGAGTTCACCTTGCTTCCTTATATCTCACCATTAGGGATAAGTGAATCCAAACTGCAAAATTCGGGTTCGTACTGAACTCTGCGAATTCTGGTGCCTGGACCCGAACCCGTACTTTTTAACTGAAGTCCAGGTTAGGGTTCAGTGTTTGGGACATTTTATTATTTTCCATTATAACATGGTTATAATGGAAAATAGCAAAAGGATTTGGCGGCTCACTCACTGTTTACCTATGGAGTAGGTGCTCTACCACACAGCACTCCCTGTTGCTGATAAAATACAGTTAAAGAAAATAGGATTTGGCGTCACTCAGTATCGGGCAACAACTAGACAACAACATAGATCTGAAAATATTATTTTATACTCGCAACATGTTGCATAAAGATCACAATAAAATTACAATAAAATTATATAACCATATAAAAACATATAGCACATAATACCCTCTAAAAGCGCTAATTAATCTGTCTGGCTTTAATGTACGGTTTCCCTGATAGCCACCAGGGTAAAGCCAAGGGAAGAGTTGCGTTGTAAAAAAGTCACAATATGTTTTTTGTCTTGATACAATATTGTTTAGGAGTTTAAATGTACTTTACCACTCCTATGGATTGGATTTCCTGTAGGATGCAGTCGCTCTGTGAGCTGCGTAGGAATATGAATCCGGTCTCTTTAGATTAAAACACCCGGCTGTTTGACGATGAACTTTGTTACTTTGGCCTTCCAGGACCTGCTTGTGGCGTCCCACGTGGTGCTACTGGATAGGTCACGTGACTTTCGCTTCCAGGCGGGGTTTTCAAATCTGTTCAGTATCCGATCATGGATGTTAAATTCTTCCTTTTCTTGTCCCTCACTGTCTGCAAACCAACCAACTTTTTTACAACGCAACTCTTCCCTTGGCTTTACCCTGGTGGCTATCAGGGAAACCGTACATTAAAGCCAGACAGATTAATTAGCGCTTTTAGAGGGTATTATGTGCTATATGTTTTTATATGGTTATATAATTTTATTGTAATTTTATTGTGATCTTTATGCAACATGTTGCGAGTATAAAATAATATTTTCAGATCTATGTTGTTGTCTAGTTGTTGCCCGATACTGAGTGACGCCAAATCCTATTTTCTATAATGGAAAATAATAGCATTCTTAAGACAGAATGCAAAAGAGTATGGCAATTTAGGGGTAAAAAAAAAATACTCACCTCATTCACTTGATCGAGCTGCCACAATGTCTTCTATCTTCTTTCAGCAGAACCTGCAAAAGGACCTGCAATGACCTACAGTGATTTTTATCTCAGGTCCTTTGGCAGGTTCTGCTGAATGAAGATAGAAGGCCCTGCGATGACGTCACCGTGCTTACCATGTGGTGAGCGTGGTGACGTCATCGCAGGTCCTTTTGTAGGTCCTGCTGAAAGAAGATAAAATACACTGTGGCAGGGTGATCAAGTGGATGAATTGCCATATTCTTTTGCATTCTGTCTTAAGAATGCTATTAGTTTCTGCTATAACCATGTTAAAACGCTAAATAATAAAGTGACAATTGGGTCCCCTTTGATTCAGCGCACCAGAACTTACTCGGGTTGACTCAGCTCTACTCAACATTCACTACAGCTTTGAACGTGAAAGTACCATCATTTTATAGACAATCATTATGGTTATCTCAGGGGCATCGCTAGGTTAAAACATTCCGGGTCTGGGGCCCCGGATGTTTTGTCCCATGCCCCGAATGTCCTGCCTGCCAGATAGATACAACTGTATTGCCGTACACAGAACAGCAATACAATTGAATCTAATACACTGGGAAGAGCTGAATGACCTGTGGTGACATCACAGGTCATGTGATCAGCAAAACAGGCTGTGATAGGATGACCTGGATGATGTCAACATCATGTGACCAGTGCAGGATTGGACCAGAGTGAAGAGGAGAAGGACCCTTATGGTGATGTCTGAACATGAGAAAAGGTAAGTGAACTGAGAGTTGTTGTTATTTAACTGGGATGTATGTTAGGGCTGAAGGGAGGGATGCTATTGACATGGAACTGTGTGCTTGAGGTGGCTGGGGGAGTGAGTGATGTTATTTACATGGGACTGTATGTTGAAAGTGGATGGTGGGGGGAATGATGTTTATGTACATGGGACTTAATGTTTAGGCTACGTTCACACTTGCGTTTGGGGATCCGCTTGTGAGATCCGTTTCAAGGGTCTCACAAGCAGCCCCAAATGCATCAGTTTAACCCCAATGCATTTTAAATGGATGCAGATCCATTCAGAATGCATTCGTTCGGCTCCGCACGGCCCTTCATTCCGTTTTGGAGGCGGACCCCAAAATGCTGCAAGCATTTTTGTGTCCGCTTGGCCTTGCGGAGCCAAACGGATCTGTCCTGACTTACAATGTAAGTCAATAGGGATGGATCCCTTTGCATTGATACAAAATGGTGCTATTGTAAACAGATCCATCCCCCATTGACTTTCAATGTAAGTCAGGACGGATCCGTATTGGGACTTAGAAATTCTAATATAATACAAACGAATCGGTCCTGAACGGATGTATTCATTTGTATTATCGGTGCGGATCCGTCCTGTACAAGATCCACATGAACGTAAGTGTGAAAGTAGCCTTAGGGGGTGTTGTTTACATGGGATTGTGCGTTGGAGGCAGCTGGGGACGAGGTGATGTTATTTACATGGGACTGTATGGTGAAGGGAGGATTATAACTGCAGGGGGCACTGCAGATCCATTATAGGCAGTCTTATTACTACTGGGGGCTCTATAGGAGGGTCTTATAGATCCACCTTATTTCTACTAAGCACACTATGGGGGCCTTATTACTACTGAGGGGTCTGTAGGGAACTTTATTACCACTGGGGGAACAATAGGGGGCCTTATTTCTACTGGCAACCAGCCCGCCTCCAGGGTGAAATTCTCGTCCCTCCTTTGACCTGCGTGTCATCTCGGTGCAGCGGCTCCTTCGCTGCACGTTTCCACGCCCCCTCTACATGCTTCTCACGGCGAGCACACTGTGAGATTATTATTAATATGGGAGGGCTTTTCTAATAATGGGGGCATTGTTGAGGAGCATTATCACGGTTGGGGCAGTGTTACTAATGAGGGCATTCTAGAAGGGAATTACTATTGGTGGGACTATGAGGAGCACTATTACTATGGGGGGCAGTAATGTTTCTTAAGGATAGTATTGGGGGGGGCAGCAAGCAGCAGGATAACACTGTGGGGACTCCATTTGGGGGATAATGATAGAATGTTAGGAGGCTAAGATGTCTGTATGTCACACTCTGCAGAGACGAGGCGGCTGAGAGAAGTTGTCCAGACCGAGTGGAGAAGATGATGAGAGAGAAGATCTACAGAGAAGATGATGACAGAGACGTCACCTGGAGGCCCTGGATGTGACAGGTAAGTGCTGCTTTATAGCAAGTACAGCAAAGTGCGGGGGGGGGGAGGGGCAACATATTAATTGGGGCTTGTGCCCCGGATCTTTTGAGACCCTAGCAACGCCCCTGGCTATCTCATACATAAATTGGACTTTTTTGCAACTATTTAACATGTGATTAGGTCTGCAGATTTTTGTCATGTAACTGTATTGTTACTGTTTGGACTTGGTGGTAGAATAATCGTTTTCTTCTTGTATACTACAAATTACTACCTGTTCTCACATTCCCTAATAGCTTAGTGTGTTATTAGGTTGATTCCCAAGCGTAGGGTGACTGGTTCGAATCGAGGAACATAGAAACATAGAATGTGTTGGCAGATAAGAACCATTTGGCCCATCTAGTCTGCCTATGAAGAAGATTTCACAAGAAAAGAGAAACAACATCATCCAGCTTATCAATAGTGGTATCTTGGACAAGAAAATTACCAAACTGCATCATGTGAGTGCCATGACAGTTGGAAGAATATGAAATTAAGTACATCCATCCATTCCAAGGCCAAGAGGTGGATGTCCAGGCAAAATATAGGAGTCAACAAGTCAGCTCATCAGAAGTTCTATCCGTTCTGGTGAGACAAACACGGCAGTGGAGGTGGCTTGTATGCTTTGTAATAGTAAAATCACAGACATCCAATCAAGCACTTTGCGACATGCAATCCACAAGTCTGGAATGGTGGCCTAAAAAAAGCCTCAACTTCAATATTGCCATAAGAAGCATTGACTCGAGTTTGCAAAAAAGTACCAACAGTGGACAGTAGAAGATTGGAAACGGGTGATTTGGAGCAATGCAACAAAAGTGAATTGACTGGGCTCTGATGGGGGCAAGTGGGTTTGGAAGAAACAAGACAAAAGGGGGATAACAGATCGAGAAATTGAAGGAACTGTCAAGTTCAGTGTAAGGAAGCCTGAACATACAGTCGTGGCCAAAAGTTTTGAGAATGACACAAATATTAGTTTTCACAAAGTTTGCTGCTAAACTGCTTTTAGATCTTTGTTTCAGTTGTTTCTGTGATGTAGTGAAATATAATTACACAAACTTCATACGTTTCAAATGCTTTTATCGACAATTACATGACATTTATGCAAAGAGTCAGTATTTGCAGTGTTGGCCCTTCTTTTTCAGGACCTCTACAATTCGACTGGGCATGCTCTCAATCAACTTCTGGGCCAATTCCTGACTGATAGCAACCCATTCTTTCATAATCACTTCTTGGAGTTTGTCAGAATTAGTGGGTTTTTGTTTGTCCACCCCCCTCTTGAGGATTGACCACAAGTTCTCAGTGGGATTAAGATCTGGGGAGTTTCCAGGCCATGGACCCAAAATGTCAACGTTTTGGTCCCCGAGCCACTTAGTTATCACTTTTGCCTTATGGCACGGTGCTCCATTGTGCTGGAAAATGCATTGCTCTTCTGTTGGATTAAGTTGCTGTTAGAAGGTGTTTTGGTACAATTCTTTATTCATGGCTGTGTTTTTGGGGAAAATAGTGAGCCCACTCCCTTGGATGAGAAGCAACCCCACACATGAATGGTCTCAGGATGCTTCACTGTTGGCATGACACAGGACTGATGGTAGCGCTCACCTTTTCTTCTCCGGACAAGCCTTTTTCCTGATGCCCCAAACAATTGGAAAGAGGCTTCATCGGAGAATATGACTTTGCCCCAGTCCTCAGCAGTCCATTCACCATATTTTCTGCAGAAGATCAATCTGTCCCTGATGTGTTTTTTTTTTTGAGAGAAGTGGCTTCTTTGCTGCCTTTCTTGACACCAGACCATCTTCCAAAAGTCTTCACCTCACTGTGCGTGAAGATGCGCTCACACCTGCCTGCTGCCATTCCTGAGCAAGCTCTGCACTGGTGGCACTTCGATTCCGCAGCTGAATCCTCTTTAGGAGACGATCCTGGTGCTTGCTGGACTTTCTTGGACGCCCTGAAGCCTTCTTAACAAGAATTAAACCTCTTTCCTTGAAGTTCTTGATGATCCTATAAATTGTTGATTGAGCTGCAATCTTAGTAGCCACAATATCCTTGCCTGTGAAGCCATTTTTATGCAACGCAATGATGGCTGCACGCGTTTCTTTGCATATCACCATGGTTAACAATGGAAGAACAATGATTTCAAGCATCACCCTCCTTTTAACAGGTCAAATCTGCCATTTTAACCCAATCAGCCTGATATAATGATCTCCAGCCTTGTGCTCGTCAACATTCTCACCTGAGTTAACAAGACGATTACTGAAATGATCTCAGCAGGTCCTTTAATGACAGCAATGAAATGCAGTGGAAAGTTTTTTGGGATTAAGTTAATTTTCATGGCAAAGAAGGACTATGCAATTCATCTGATCACTCTTCATAACATTCTGGAGTATATGCAAATTGCTATTATGAAAACTTAAGCAGCAACTTTTCCAATTTCCAATATTTATGTAATTCTCAGAACTTTTGGCCATGACTGTACAGTATGGGGTTGCTTCACAGCCAAAGGGACTGGATACTTGACCATGATCCATGATGGTCTCAATACTAACATGTGAGTATCCTACAAAACTAGTCACTTCGTACACTCAAGTTTGGGTTTAAAAAGGATGACATACACTGTAGTATTCCAGCAGGATAATGACCCAAAGCATACATCGAGATTGGCAAATAAATTGTTCAATAACAATGAAGTAGAGGTTCTGGATTGGCCCCATTATCCGTAGAACTCAACCCAATCGAACACTTGTTGGTAGAGTTTAAAAAAAAGAAATTCCCTATCTGTAATGGATAAGCAGAATAAATGTATAGAACTTTACTGACATTGAAAGATGCAACAATAATATATATACAATCCGGAGATGAAGCAATGAGTAAACAAATACAGTATGAAGGACATACAGTAGCTATTCCTACCATATAGTGTGTGTTGCAATACAAAAGATGAAAGGAAACATATAACATATCTAGAATTTTAGACAATAACAATAAACTATATATTAAGTAGATACAAAATGGGCCCATGAGTAGCCACAACTCTGCTAAGATGGCAAATAAAGGGAAATTGTGGAAACTGTGCCTGTAATTGCCGGGTCCCAATGAGACCACAAAATAAAATGGGAATTGGAATACTCATCCAGTGAGACCAGACTTGGAAGATAATTTCTTGACCTTTGGGGATTTAAGTTTCCCCGCAATGGACTAGCCCTCTGGCTTAACAATATGGAAAATTGACATTTGTGATCCAGTGGTATCCATGAGGGAATGGTAACTGCAGTCCCACACTGGAGGGTGGTCCTCTAGAGGGCAGATGATTCCCCTCAGCTAGAATTGTGACTCCAAATGGGAATAGCCGGGGTAAGCTATCGTCCTGGATTTTAGGACATCCAGCCAAAGTTCCAATTTGCCGTGTTTCGTGAGTGTAGAGGATGTAATGTCTCAGTACATATGATTAGCTGCGTCAACATAAGTGATAGAGGGCATCTCCTTCACCTTTGCCAGGATTGGTAATGTCTCAACAACAGCAAACAACATCTCTTTGTGGATCAGTTCACTTTGGATGCAGAGCTCACTGAACTCTTTCAATGACAATTGAGGAAGCTCATTTGGGGCCCCAACACGAGAGCAAAGAGTTCTTGTGATAATTTAGATAATGCCTGGGCTGCATACGATTCTGGAATGGCTTTGAAACACGTTTTTTTGCTTCCATTGCGGGTTTCCTGATCCTTAATCAGTAACAGGGCCTGGTTTAATTGTCAGCTCCCTGTTTACGAGTAACTCTGATTACAGAGATTCCACTCTCCAACCTATTTGATGTCAGGAGATGCTTTTTCATTAAAAATCATTGTGGTCTGGCAATGTAAGTGCCAGACCGTAAGGTCTGTAAATGTATTATAATGGCCACTTGACCTGACAGGATTTACTGGGGCATGCAGAGGCAGTTACGTTAACAGTCATGAAATGAACTATTAATAAACAGGACAGAAAAATGGAGCCAGAGCCTCAGTGGGGTAAAGTGGTCAGACCTAAGAGGGAAAATGCAATGGCTGCAGAGAGTCAGTCTGGGATTTTTAATATAGAACTGTACATAGTCCAGATCACAAAGGGGTGATCCTCAAATAACATGTGGCAGTGCCTTTACTCAGTGCAGCTGGGGGATAACAACAAGAGGGACTCAGGACAGTCAGTAATACGATTCTGGCACACAGAGTAGGACACAATGTAGGGCACAGAGATAGGTAATAGGTAGCCTGCAGATGGCATTCTAGGTTAGTCTGTTATGTCTATGCTCTTCAAAGCTTATTCAGAAGTCACTCACCGTTATTCACCGCCACATGGACCCAGGTGACCCTATCTTCCAGATAATAGACACTTAAACATTATAGTGGGTGAATCTGTTGAACCAGTGGCTCCAATCAACCCAACAGCTTCTCTGGTGTGGAGCGCAGCCACATGCCACTGTGAGTTGCAGAGGGAATTATGTCTTTACACTGCCGGACGGCAAGCAGGCACGTACTACTGCACACCAGAAAGAGCATCTTCAACTGATGCCTTGGGTCCAGTGGGGGATTTTCAATACATTTGGGAAGGTCCTGTCTACTACCAGGGGATGATATAAATAAGATCCAAAATCCTGTGGCTGCACTGAAGGATCAAGGCCTCCCTGATGGCAAATTCCGGTAAGTAGGCTTAGTAGGCCACAATAAGAATGGTTGCTCCTGGACAGCAGGACACCACTATACCTGGCTCACCACTATACCTGGCTCCCCACATAAGGTTTTCAGGCGGATTGATGGAGACAGGGTGGTAGGATGCCACTAGATGCAGAGCTGATGGCAGGAGCTAGAGAATGGTGCATCTGCAGCCATGAGCACCCAGACCACACTCCCATAATATGAATTGTGTTTTTAATAGAACTACATTTGGTGCTAGACGATATCCTTTTTCTTACTCGAGTGGATAATTTCTGGACTACCCGTGCACAATTACAAACGTATGCACAGTTAAGGTAGTGAGATGATCAACATTTATTTGTCTTAGTTTGCCAGAAACTCCTTCAGCCCGATAGACCAGAATTTAAAATGTATTAATCCCTAAGCTACTCTTGACCAGTGACACCAACAATATTCCATATTAACCTTTAAAGAGGTTGTCCTTTTTTAAATCCCCCCCCCCCCCCAGGCTAATAATACATGCGTAAAAATCTATACAGGATTGTTTGATATGTTATTGTTTACTTTTTTTCCATAAAAATTTATCTGACCAAAAAAGAAATAAATCCATATTCACCCCCCCCCCCCTCGCTCTGTTCCGTTTCCACTGTACTTCTTATCATTGTCTATCAGATTTTGCATGAACGGGTCATGTGCACTGCTGAAGCTAATGACTGACCTCAGAAATGCGGGAAATATTCAATGTGAAACATTTTGGTTAATGTTGATGAAAAGTTGAGCTTCACTTTTTGATGAGTATACATTTTTTTTTATTCTCGACAATCTTACTGGGTACTCATTATTATACCTTTTCTGGAAATATATCATATAATTGCTTTCCTATTGTAATAATATTCATGTAATTATACACTGTGAGAAATAAATTGTGCTATGATTGCTATGATCTCAGTTTGTGAATGCATAAGAATTTTGGAAACTGTATGTATGTGATTCTGTAATGCCCCAGAGTGGTAGTACCACTTCTGCACCTCGCTACATTCTCTAATGTGCTACCCTAATGTCATTCTGTGTATTTATTTCCAGGTCCTGTATAATGTGCATATTTATTTCTATGCAACTGTTATGTTCGTGTAATATGCCTGGTTCACCAGCAGGTGGCAGCATAAATGGCAGAGCTGCAGGTTCATAGAGTGGAACCTTCCTTTCCATTCTACCACCCTCTCTGATGTGGTGAACATTTTCCCACATGCTGCAAGGAGGGAGGAGTTTAGTTAAAGTCAGTGGTAGTTTACAATCTTCCAAGGGAGGGTGTACAGTAGCTGCACGTCCCTGCTGGACATGTCTTGTCTAGGCTAGCTAGAGAAACTTCAGTTCTGCTGGATGTGGAGGCCACAGCTGGAAGCCTCTGAAGCCAGGAGTAAAGTTCCCTGGACCAGTTTAGATATAGACTAAGGACGGAAGTTGTAGTCTACAGCTAAAGCTAAATTATACAGGTATCCTGTCAGTACAGCAGAGCCAGAAAGCAACATATGTAGAGATGAGTTTGCCTGCCAGAGTGTACATGCTAAAGCCTGCTGGGAACCAAGACAAAACCTGAAATTGTTTGGAGAAACGTTTATGCAAAGTAAATCTATCAACTTCATCACAAGGTCTGGAATTTATTCTTCATCCCACCATTCAACTACCCCCTTTTCATTGCTTCGGTGCCAATGCCTAGGGTCCAGCGTATCCAGGTAGGAGCACCGTGACACGTGCACCAACATTAAGTAACATTTAGGCCACCCTACACCACTCTAGCATTCCTACACCTGTGTACCATCCACAGTATCACTAAAAGGGGCCTTGTGCCCTTGTTGCTTCACTGCAACTGGTGTCACAAAAACAAGTACTGTTTCCTCTTAAAGGGCCCTGGGGGAAGGTGCCCACTGCAATTCTTGCTGTACAGATTCTGCTACACCTTAGGGTCCATTCACACGTTCCGTAGTGTATTGTGGATCCGCGAATTGCGGATCCGCAATACACCCGGCCGGCACCCCCATAGAACTGCCTATTCTTGTTCGCAATTGCGGACAAGAATAGAACATGTTCTATTTTTTTCGGGAGCCGCGGACCGGAAGATCGAGCCGCTGCTCCAGAAATGCAGATGCGGACAGCACACTGTGTGCTGTCTGCATCTCTTCTGGACCCTTAGCTTGATGCTGAGGATCAATGACCTTGACAACACTCATTGGACTGTGATAATTTGTCTTACTTGTTATAGTCCACAAACTTTATATTAAGAAGTTTACCTCTCACTAAACATTGGGATTAATTATAATCATGAAAGAAATATTGAGACATAAAACCCAATATTTAATTACATTTGATCTTACTGCTCTATTTACAGCACAGCCTCTTAAAAAGGGACAGAATTCAAATTACTGTAAATATGACCTGTTGTGTGGCAGGTACGCCAGCCTACAGCAAGCAGCTCAGCTGATGAGGTAGAATTGATTGCCTCAAAGCAAGGCTTTCAAGGCACAACAGTCTAGGCTGAGAATAATTGTCATATCAGGCGATGTAGCACAAACAGTCTTTGCAGGGGGAAGCAGAAAAGCATATTTATTTAGATCTGAACTTAGTCTTTGACACGTACGGCTAGAAGAGCTAATCCACATCATTACTAGATGCAGGTGGAATAGGTTCTCAGTGGGCTGGAAATCTGTTTAATCAAGAGCATCAGAGAGAGAAACTGTCAGAAAAACAAATGTTGTTCCTTCTGGGATACAAATTGGTCAATATAATTGACGTTTGTATGCTGCAAGGCAGTGGCCCAGTTTTACTTTAACTTAGCAGACCTCCCACTCCCCAATTTCGAAAATAGAGTTGGAATTGCTTTAACCTTTTACTACAGATTACACTGCACAATGAACTTCAGTTTAAAATGCAAAATTTTACATTATTGTACTTAAAACGGTTGTCTACTTTGTATATACTGTAAATTCCAATAATGCCATACACAAGGTAAGTATAGACTAGAAGGTTTCCTTAAAGGATAACTGTCACACTTAGACCCTAATTTCAATTTTCATATATGTAGTTACTAATAACATGATACTCCAGAATCAATTACTATTAGACTGACTTAACCCATATTTAATAAGATTCAGCCCCTAGCAACCAGTCTGCATAAAACTGCAATTTCACTATTCAGTTAAGATGGCCGCCAATGCCCTCCCCCTGAGGCTAATCCCGCCTGCCCTCATTAGGCAGTAACAATAGCCTCCCAAAAGTGTCAGTAACCAGAGCCCTCCCGCTAAAGGGTTAATATCCTGCAGCACAAACGGGTCCTCTTACCACATGTGGCTTTCATTTATACACTGAGCAGACGGCAGATCTCCCTTCCCTGGTCTGCGCTGCTTCCACTCTGCATTGTCCCAGTCTACTGAGTGAGGGAGCGTTTGCCAAGCGCAGGGACAGGGAGAAGTGCACACAGCCCAGGCACTGTTATCAGCTGCTGGGGAGGACCTGGCTTTAATCATTTACACACAGTCCCTGGCTGTCTGTAATCTGACCTTGCAGGCTGCGTCCTTCGTCCTTCAACACATAGACGGACCATGCCTAGCAACCCTATTATAAGCACAGGTAAAAGTAGGCAGTACAGTGAACAAAACTGTGGAATTAAGGGGTAATTGAGTACACAGTGAAAAGTTGAAATAGGGCCACCAAGGAGATATTAATCACCACAATCCAATACTCCAAAAAATATAATATGACAGTTATACTTTAAGACCTTAAGATATTCATTCAATATCTAAGTATAAAAAACAAAACAAAAACAATACTAGCTAAACTGTTAGGTGATATTTAGGACTGTTTCATAAAAACTTCCCTTTGTGAAAAACTTTTTAGAAATAGGCCTCATGCACACAACCACATTTGGGATATTCGATATAACAGGCATTTTTTGGGATTCTTTTCCGATTCTTTTCATTAAAAAAACTGAGAGCACACATATGTCAATTGTGTGCTGTCCACATGTCTGTTCCATAAATATAGAACATGTCTTACTCTTGGCTGCAAAATGTCGTCATTATATCTATTCAAATCAAAGGCATTTGCAAAAAATACACAGAACGGAAGCCATCCCTGTGCTGTCCGCGATGTGCACACATATTGCCTGGAAATGCCAGGGCAAACCCTCTGACGCATATGCAAACAGTGCAGACAAGTCCTGGAAGAGTTGGTTACAGTTTCCGGCTAGGCCTGAAGGCTTGATGTGGAGAAACTGATCATGCTAGTGCATGAACGCCCAGAACTGTGGGACAGTCGGATGGATTCATACCATGGGGATGTGACCTGGGAATAATCACAAAAGAACTGCAGACCAGCCAAAGGGAGAATACAAACCAGACACAGAATCTGAAAATAGGTGCCTTCATTGGCATACATTTTCCTACATTCAAAAGTTAGTTTGATTGCGCTGCTGATGCATTTAACCCCCTCCCTCATTTGACTGAAACACGTGGTGCTGTGCCATAAAATATACATTTCTTGCCACCGTGTAGTCTGGTTTCTGCTCTGGATAATTTAAACCTTCTCTGTGCCACAAAGTATTCCTTTCATGCAACCATGTAGTCTGGATTGTAAAATCAGACACAATGCAACAGCACTCTGCACATGCAAAATACATTATCACTGCAAATGTACCATCAATTAATGCTATACTCACTATATAAATGAATGTGATGTACTCAGAAAATACATTTTGATCAAAATCATTTGTGCCCATCCACCATGGCAAGGTGACTCTTTTGGACAGAAACCTACACATTAAATGCTTCCTTTTGTGTTGCCAACCAGCATCCAATGAATTTAGGGAAGGCAGATTCCACATATACACTGAACCCATTCTGTATTATACCTTTCTTGGGGCCAGGAGACCTCCAATGAATGCAGGAAAAAAACAGACTTCAGCTTTGTACTAGACTAATCAAAATCAGCCTGTGAGAAAGATTGATTAGTCAGGAGAGCACTACCAAAATGGAGACAGCCACACCTCCAAGTGCATACAGTATGTCGAACCTGTCTTACCTAAATTCTTTAAATACTTCCTGTGTGTGGCATATGCCATACCCCACTGGTGCTAAAAGAATCACAAACATTTAAGGTGCTACTCAAGTGTGAGTGGTGTTTTAACTTTGCCACCACTGAATAATGGATTTTGAACACAAGTGTGGATGTGGGTTAATAAAGTGTGGTGCACAGTATTGATGAACTATACGTAGGAAAGGTCACCAATTTGACTATTTTGGGGTTAGTGGGCACAGCTAGCCCATATATTATCTCATTAAAGGGTTCATGAAGCAGGTAGGGACACTTTATCCTCTTCCATGTTAATGTGGAGTAACACATTATTACATGTAAACATGAAGAAGACAAATTACTCACTTGAGCTCCATCCATGTATAGTTTTATTTCCACGTGAAACTTCTATAAATCGCTCCCACTCCGATTTGCTCTATCCTGCTCCATCCAATGTGTAGTAGTTGTCCCTCCTTCCTGCTGAACTTCTCCTAGCGAAATGAATGTAAGGAGCACCGCTGTATGGAGCAACATCAAATGTGCATTGGACCAAGCTGTATACTTATGGCACAAATTAGCTTGCAAGCAAGGGTAAGGTTTTAAAAACCAATCTGTAATCAGATTTTGCTCAAAACAATGGTAGTTAAAAATATATTTTCGCATTTGCCATATAAAAGTTTTGTCTATGTGAAATCTGATCGCAAACTTTTTTCAATCTTCTCAGCTTGAGTGGAAACCCCCCCCCCCCGAGATTTAGCAAGTTCAATTTTATGAAATAGAAATCCAAGTTAGTCCCTTTTTAATTTTTAATTGCATTAGAACTTGATATAGAAAAACAGAAAATTAAAATGCAAATCCCAATTTTACGTTTAAGTTTCAACCCATGTCTGCAAATTTCACTCCAAAATAAAAAATAAAAATGAAATGTCTTCACTTTTCATTTTCAACACCTAGTATAGGTAATATGTGATTAAAATTACATTGAAAATAAAAAAAAGCCTTTTGGTTTTTAATTTTCAATTTTGTCATTTAATTTTCACCCCTCCCTCATAGTAGCATTTTCCTGTCAAAAAGTAAAATGAAAAATGCTTAAATGAAAGGCAAAACGATAAGTTGAGATTTCATTTTAATTTGCTTCCGGCATATTGTCTGCCAAAATTAAAATGAAAAGATCCACCTATTTATTTCCCCCCCCATTTTTCCCTTCTTCATTTCGATTTTTAAGTTGTCCAATATGCAAATGAACAGTTTTAGGTGTAAGACAACATGTAAAAAGATGTTAATTAAATCTGGACTGAGCAGAGAGCGAGTCTGTAATTCTAATAGAGGGCACTCTGTTTCTGCACAATATTTGCAATGGGTCACACACAGCTGCACTTCAGAACGGGTTTGTAATTCCACAGGGGGATACAAACGCTTCTGCGGGCCATTAACTACGTATGCTGGTTGCTTTTGTGTTGCATACTGGCTGCAGAAAGAATCTCGTGTATGCTGATTGCTTGGCTGGTGCATGTTGGCTGGCTGCAGCCTTTTATAGTGTATGAACTCTGCCCTGTGAATTTGTGTACTCCCTGTGTCTTGTATGTATCGCAGTGCAGTTTACTGTGACACTTTGTTGCCATCGATACGAATTTATTCGCTGAGAATTAAGTAAAAAAATGGCTATTTCCTGACCGCACAGAGCCTTTATAGTGGTGTAGAACACTGTGCCCTGTAGTAACACGCATAGGGAGTCTGCTTTGGTAGTGAAATAATACTGTGAGTCCGTATGACATGCAGATGACAGGCGTCGCTCTAAGAATCACTGCACACTTCATTTATTAGGGCAGTCACGGGACCAAAACTGGCCAAATAACTCAAGTATAAACTCAGCCTTACAGATCGATGTTAGCACAAAGAAGAAGGTCACTCCTTTTACACCGTCGTCAGCTGATTACACATAGATGTCTACAGAACCTATTAAACGCTTATACAGGTAGAGATGGTGTCAGCAGTAAGTTTGTGTTAACGTCACTGATTATTTTGCCCTTCCTCTGATCCGTCAAAACAGATCCTGTCTGTGGAGCATCCGCCTTCACTCAGTCAGCATTTGGTCAGTAATCCATCAGTATTGCTGATGCCAAAAAAACAGGAGTGGATCCAAAACAGAGATGACACTTGAATATTTGCATGTCTTCTGTGTTTTGTACCCACTCCTGCTTTTGGCTACCAAATCACAAGGCAATTATTTTATTTATTTTTTATTTTGTTTTAGCGGGGGAGAAAAAAACAACATTTATTTAACAAACAGGACATTAATTTAACACACATAAAAAACAACACAGAAGAGGCAAAACCACAAGATTTAAAAGAGAAACTGGAAAATAGTGCTTCATCAACAAGAATGGATTAACGAACAGTGTGGTAATGCATATTGATCATGAAATGTATGGTGTTATGGCTGATAACTGGAGGACAGTCCAGCAAACACGCTGACTCTAGCTCATTCCTACAGTGCAGGCTACACAATCACAGCTGGAAGGTAACTGGTCAATACAGGCAACACCCGAAAATCTTCATAAATAAGCATTAGTATGTGCAGGTCTAACAGCCTCTGTAACAGAACGGTAAGAAGCGGTATGACATATAAGCATTGCAGGGATCATGTCTAACATATGTAAGACATATGGGGGGTTCCGAACATTGTGGACAAGGTCCGAGGTGAGAGTCGTCCATGTGTTCTATACTGGATGTTATTGATGGCCAGCTCCGTGATGAATCCCAGCCTTTGGATTAGGTAGGCCTTACTGAGGAACTTCACAATGCGCTGATGCCACAGATGCCGTCACCTTGACGAGCTGGATTGTGAATTTTCGTAATGCGAATCAATGAGATCGTGAAAACTCAGAACCAATGGTATATTCTAACCCCCAGGCGTTCCCATGGTGACAGATTTTTTTTAACCTCTTAAGGACATAGGGCGTACAGGTACGCCCTTGTGCCCTGGTACTTAAGGACACAGGGCGTACATGTACGCCCTGTGTATTTCTGATCACTGCCGTGCGGTTGGCAGTGATCGGAACCCGGTGCCTGCACAAATCATTGAGCAGGCACCTAGGCTAAATGCGCGGGGGGGTCCCGTGACCCCCCCATGTCGGCGATCGCGGCAAACCGCAGGTCAATTCAGACCTGCGGTTTGCTGCAATTTCTACAGTTTCTGATCCCCGCGGTCCCTGACCGCGGGGATCAAAAACTTTAGGATTCCAAAAATGTTCTTGCATCCCTCCCCCCTGCACCCCTGAGTTATTTGAGCACGGTGGGAGGTGCAGGGAGAGGGTTGCGGGCGGTGCGGGAGGCGGGCGGTGCGGCAGGCGGGGTCGCGATCCCCCGCCCGCCTCCCCTTGAATAATCGTTGGTTTCTAGTGGGTATACCAGGGTGCCAGCACATTGCTGGCACCCTGGTATAAACGGCTGACATCTGTGCTGCGATGTCAGCCGTTTAACCCTTTCCATACCGCGGTCCGTACTGACCGCTGTATGGAAAAGGTTAACAGCGCAGGGAGCTCCCTCCCTCTCCCATCGGGGGGCTGCTGTGCCTTTGCAGCCCCCCGAATGGAGAGGGAGAGAGCTCCCAGGAAGCCCCCCAAGCCCTGTCCTTACCCTTCCCCGTCTGCGCAGTTCTGACCATAACTAAGCAGACGGGGAATGTTCCCATGGCAACAGGACGCCTTCTCAGGCGTCCTGCTGTTTATGGTGCTGAACAGATCTGTGCTGAAAGGCATAGATCTGTTCAGACAAAGTGTAAAATACAGTACAGTACTATATATTGTACTGTACTGTATTATACAGACATCAGACCCACTGGATCTTCAAAAAATCAAAAAACACATTTATCACTGATTAAAAATAAAAAAATGAAATTCCCTACACATGTTTGGTATCGCTGCGTCCGTAACGACCTGATCTATAAAACGGTCATGTTACTTTACCCAAACGGTGAACGCCATAAAAATAAAAAATTAAAAACTATGATGAAATTGAAATTTTGCCCACCTTACTTCCCAAAAAAGTTAATAAAAGTGATCAAAAAAGTTGTATGTACTCCAAAATTGTAACAATCAAACCGTCATCTCATCCCGCAAAAATCATACCCTACCCAAGATAATCGCCCCAGAACTGAAAAAACTATGGCTCTTAGACTATGGAAACACTAAAACATGTTTTTTTTGTTTCAAAAATGAAATCATTGTGTAAAACTTAAATAAATAAAAAAAAGTATACATATTAGGTATCGCTGCGTCCGTATCGACCGGCTCTATAAAAATATCACATGACCTAACCCCTCAGGTGACCACCGTAAAAAAAAAAAAAAAAGGTGTAAAAAATGTGATTTTTTGTCATCTTACTTCACAAAAAGTGTAACAGCAAGCGATCAAAAAGTCATATGCACCCCAAAATAGTGCCAATAAAACCGTAATCTCATCCCGCAAAAAATGAGACCCTACTTGAGATAATCGCGCAAAAACTGAAAAAACTATGGCTCTTAGACTATGGAGACACTAAAACTTTTTTTTGTTTTAAAAATTAATTCATTGTGCAAAACTTACATAAATAAAAAAAATTGTATACATATTAGGTATCGCCGCGTCCGTGACAACCTGCTCTATAAAATTACCACATGATCTAACCGGTCAGATGAATTTTGTAAATAACAAAAAAAAAAAAATGGTGCCAAAAAAGCTATTTCTTGTTACCTTGCCGCACAAAAAGTGTAATATAGAGCAACCAAAAATCATATGTACCCTAAACTAGTACCAACAAAACTGCCACCTTATCCCGTAGTTTCTAAAATGGGGTCACTTTTTTGGAGTTTCTACTCTAGGGGTGCATCAGGGGGGCTTCAAATGGGACATGGTGTCAATAAAACCAGTCCAGCAAAATCTGCCTTCCAAAAACCGTATGGCATTCCTTTCCTTCTGCGCCCTGCCGTGTGCCCGTACAGCAGTTTACGACCACATATGGAGTGTTTCTGTAAACTACAGAATCAGGGCCATAAATAATGAGTTTTGTTTGGCTGTTAACCCTTGCTTTGTAACTGAAAAAAAAATATTAAAATGGAAAATCTGCCCAAAAAGTGAAATTTTGAAATTGTATCTCTATTTTCCATTAAATCTTGTGCAACACCTAAAGGGTTAACAAAGTTTGTAAAATCAGTTTTGAATACCTTGAGGGGTGTAGTTTCTTAGATGGGTCACTTTTATGGAGTTTCTACTCTAGGGTTGCATCAGGGGGGCTTCAAATGTGACATGGTGTCAAAAAAACTGTCCAGCAAAACCTGCCTTCCAAAAACCATATGGCACACCTTTCACTCTACGCCCCGCTGTGTGGCCGTACAGTAGTTTACGGCCACATATGGGGTGTTTCTGTAAACGGCAGTCAGGGCAAAAAAGATACAGTCTTGTTTGGCTGTTAACCCTTGCTTTTTTAGTGGAAAAAATTGGTTAAAATGGAGAATTAGGCAAAAAAATGAAATTCTCAAATTTCATCCCCATTTGCCAATAACTCTTGTGCAACACCTAAAGGGTTAATGAAGTTTGTAAAATCAGTTTTGAATACCTTGAGGGGTGTAGTTTCTTAGATGGGGTCACTTTTATGGAGTTTCTACTCTAGGGGTGCATCAGGGGGCTTTAAATGGGACATGGTGTCAAAAAAACAGTCCAGCAAAACCTGCCTTCCAAAAACCATATGGCGCACCTTTCACTCTACGCCCCGCTGTGTGGCTGTACAGTAGTTTACGGCCACATATGGGGTGTTTCTGTAAACGGCAGTCAGGGCAATAAAGATACAGTCTTGTTTGGCTGTTAACCCTTGCTTTGTTAGTGGAAAAAATTGGTTAAAATGGAAAATTAGCCCAAAAAATTAAATTCTCAAATTTCATCCCCAGTTGCCAATAACTCTTGTGCAACACCTAAAGGGTTAACGAAGTTTGTAAAATCTGTTTTGAATACCTTGAGGGGTGTAGTTTATAGAATTGGGTCATTTTTGGGTGGTTTCTATTATGTAAGCCTCGCAAAGTGACTTCAGAGCTGTAGTGGTCCCTAAAAATTTGGTTTTTGTAAATTTCTGAAAAATTTCAAGATTTGCTTCTAAACTTCTAAGCCTTGTAACATCCCCAAAAAATAAAATATCATTCCCAAAATAATTCAAACATGAAGTAGACATATGGGGAATGTAAAGGCATTACAATTTTTAGGGGTATTACTATGTATTACAGAAGTAGAGAAACTGAAACTTTGAAATTTACAAATTTTTCCAAATTTTTGTTAAATTAGGTATTTTCTGGTGCAAAAAAAATATTTTTTTTTTACTTCATTTTACCAGTGTCATGAAGTACAATATGTGACAAAAAAACAATCTCAGAACGGCCTGGATAAGTCAAAGCGTTTTAAAGTTATCAGCACTTAAAGTGACTCTGGTCAGATTTGCAAAAAATGGCCTGGTCCTAAGGTGTAAAAAGGCTGTGTCCTTAAGGGGTTAAAAGACGAATATTCTAGAAAACAAATATATTAGTTTTTTTGAATATTCGTAATAATATAGCAATATAGCGAATAATAATAATAAAAAAAATAAACTAATATAGAGCAATTTAGCTAATATAGTGCTATAGTCTTCTTTGTCTAATAGTTGTAATTTTTTTCTCACCTGAAGCTCAGATTGGGAAAAAATTACAACTATTAAAAAAACATTATAGCACTATATTAGCTAAATTGTTCTACATAATTTTTTTTTCGAATATTCGCTATATTGCTATATATTCTTGTTTTAGAATATATAGCACTATATCGAACATATTTGTTTTTTAGAATATTCGTCTTTAAAAAAAAAATCTGTACAGTTGTTCCACCGTGGCATACTCCTCCTCGACAAGAGTCCCCATCACCATGGGAATGCCTGGGGGTTAGAATATATTATCAGATCTGAGTTTTCACAATATCATTGATTCTCATTACAAAAATTTGCAATCAACACTACTCCTAAAGTCAAAGATATTGCAGCGTTCTCATTGGCCCACAAGCTAGAAGCAGGGAGGGATCATGTGTACAGATAAAAAAAAAATCTTGAATATTCAAGATATATCACTACATTCTAAATATTCGTGAATTCTCGAAGTGCTTATCACAACTAGATTGAACACATATGCCTTGCAGGGCGCATGGCTCAGCCCTCCTTGACGCAGCACCGACACCATGTTCTTCCCGTTGTCACCATGGTTCAGATTTTCAGTTGTCGTGGAGAAATTCAGGATTTGATTTCTTGTTGAAGGGCATGGAGCAGTTCCTTCCCTGTGTGACTCCGTTCACCCAGGCAAACCAGGTGCAGAACAGCGCGAGACTGAAGAATGGGGTTGCACATGGCTTGCATACATTACATGCCTCCAACATAATTCTTGGATCTATACATAAAAATAATGTATTTGGTGTAAATCGCACGAGGGGCATAGTTGGAGACATTGACTTCACAATTGATACAGAGCAGCGGAGTTTGCTTTGAAATATAAAATTTTACCACTGTGTAATTCGTCCCATACAGCAAAAGGAGGTGTACAGTCAACCATCAATTTTCCCCAAAAACACCAGTTTCACATAACAAATTTCACCACTATTGAATCCAGCCCATACCGCAAAAGGAGGTGTAAAATCACCCATACATTTTCGCAAAGAAAGCCTGTGGCACATAAAGAATTTCACCACTAAGTAGCCTGGTCCATACCGCAAAAAGAGGTGTACAATCACCCATACTTTTTTTTTTTAAAAGCCAGTGTCACATAAAGAATTTCACCAATAACTAATTTGTTCCATACCGCAAAAGGAGTTGTACAATCACCCATAAATTTTACCAAAGAAAGCCTGTATCACATAAAGAATGTCACCACTAAGTAGTTCAGTCCATACCGCAAAAGGAGTTGTACAATTACCGATACATTTTACCAAAGAAAGCCTGTATCACATAAAGGATTTCACCACTAAGTAGTTCGGTCCATACCGCAAAAGGAGTTGTACAATCACCCATAAATTTTCAGAAAAGAACCCAGTGTCACAAAGAATTTCTCCACTAAGTAGTTCGGTCTATACCTCAAAAGGAGGTGTATAGTTACCCGTAAATTTTCCCCAAAGAAGCCTGTGTCACATAAACAATTTCACCAATAAGTAATTCCGTCCATACCGCAAAAGGAGGTGTACAATCACCCATGCATTTTACTGAAAAAAGCCTGTGTCACATAAAAAATTTCACAGCAAAAAGAGCTTTACCACATATAACTCCACCCCTGAACGGCAAGTAGGCCCTTCATTTTTTTAAACTTTTATACTACACAAGGCTTTTCAACATATAAGTGCAACGTTGAACGACAAATATATTTATCTTTTGCCTATGGAGTCCTTTTATTATGGCTTTGCACAGGGAGCAAGAATGTTATGCACAATTCTGATGGAACTCCTGATCTTAAGAAACTGGATTTGGACTCCAAAGTAGAGGCTCTCCAGTAATGTCTTGTGTGCTGTGGAGATCGAATGCAGACGGAGGAGATAAAAAAACTCAAATGTTTTCAACCCACTGAAGCTGCTTGATTTTATTGTGAATAGATGGTAAAGGCAAAGTCTGCTGGTGTGTTGTCATCAGCGTCTTCATTATGTTTACTGCTGGACCCACGATGACGTAATTCGGTCCATACCGCAAAAGGAGGTCTACAATCACCCATCAATTTTTCAGAGAAAAACATGTTTGCAATAAAAATGTTTAACAATGAAAGAATAATGGCATTCAGTTCATGAAAAAAGTAGGTAATCACCCATAAAAATAAAAAAAAGGATAATGGAATTTGGTTCATACAGAAGAAAGTCTGCAATCACCCATCAATAAAAAAAGCCTGTTTGACATAAAAAAAACTTTATCACTACTTAATTTGGTCAATACCGCAAAAGTAGGTCTACAATCACCCATCAATTTCCCCAAATAAAACATGTTTCAAATAAAAAATTTCACCAATGAAAGGATAATGGAATTCGGTTTATACAGAAGAAAGTCTGCAATCACCCATCAATTTAAATAGAATTTTGCCACTAATGCATGGCAAACAGGGCGGTAAAATATATCATTGCACCGCTGGACGCCAATTAGGCTCTAATTGGTTTCTCATTTTACAGTACACAAAAGGCTTTTCAACAGATAAGTGCAACGCTGTACAGCGAATATATTTTTATTTCACCACCAATACACGGCAAACAGGGCTGTAAAAAATTTCACTGCACCGCTGAATGTCAATTAGGCCCTAGTTTTTTTTTTTTCACTTTTACAGAACACAACAAGCTATTCAACAGATAAGTGCAACGCTGAACAACGAATATATTTTTATTTCGCCACTAATACACGGAAAACTTGGCTTTAGAATATATCGCTGCACCGCTGAGCAGCAAAGATATTATTCCTTTTTCCACTTATACACGGAAAAAAAGGGGCTTTCATAACAGATAACTGCACCGCTGAGCGGCAAATATATTTTTTCTTTTTCCACTAATACACAGAAAAAAATGCTTTAGAACACTGCTGAGCAACAAATATATTTTACTTTTGCCACTAATACATGACAAAAAGGGCTGTAATTTCTGCACTTCACCACACAACTGCTAATATGCCCCTTTTTCCCCACTAATACAAGCCAAAAAATGCTTAAGAACATATAAGTGCACTGCACTAGGCCAAATAAAATGTAGAAATATTTCCTTGTATTAATGCCTGTATCAAACAGCACTTGCACCACTAATAAGAATGGTTTTCTAGAATTACAGAGCTGTATAATGGCAATTTGGATCCCCAGTCAGTGCTGCAAGGTGTAATCAGATTGTTCCTATTACTCAGGCAGTCATCTCCCTGACTGAACCCTGTTCAACAGAAATGCTGTGGAATGATTCCTCCCTATCCTTTCCCTACACCTTGAATAATCTTTCCCTGAATTTGTAAATCGTTTTTTTTTTTTTAGCACAATGACATTTTTTCTATCACTGTCCCTAGCGCCTGCACACGTCTCTCCCTGCACTAAGTACACTGGTAAATGGCAGAATCTAAGATGGCTGCTGCTATTTATAGGGCTGTGACATCAAAAGGCTGGCTGGCTGCTGATTGGCTGCATGCATGGCATTATGGGCGATCCTCCCTTCCAAGAGTTCCTTTCTCCATATCCTTACACATGCATCAGCCATTTTAGGAAAAAATGTGATTTATTACCACGAAGCGCGAGGAAATTCGCATTCGGTGCCATTTGAATTTTTCTTGAAATTCATAACGAGTTCCACTTTGTCAGCTTCGATTCGATTTATAAACATCATGGGTATCACCACGACAAAACGCCCGAACTATTAAAATATTTTTAAAAATTTCAATACGGTGAATGTAGTGGAAAAACGGGTCAAAATGGCCGATTTGGCATTTTTTTATTGCTTCTTTTACTCCAAAAAATATAATAAAGTGTGATCAAAAAGTCACACACACTCCTAAATGGTATCAAGTAAAACTATGGATTGTCCCACAAAAAATGAGCCCCTATATAACTTAGTACACATAAGTAGGGATGAGCGAACTCGAACTGTATAGTTCGGGTTCGTACCGAATTTTGGGGTGTCCGTGACACGGACCCGAACCCGGACATTTTCGTAAAAGTCCGGGTTCGGGTTCGGTGTTCGTCGCTTTCTTCGCGCTTTTGTGACGCTTTCTTGGCGCTTTTTGAAAGGCTGCAAAGCAGCCAATCAACAAGCGTCATACTACTTGCCCCAAGAGGCCATCACAGCCATGCCTACTATTGGCATGGCTGTGATTGGCCAGAGCACCATGTGACCCAGCCTCTATTTAAGCTGGAGTCACATAGCGCCGCCCGTCACTCTGCTCTGATTAGCGTAGGGAGAGGTTGCGGCTGCGACAGTAGGGCGAGATTAGGCAGATTAACTCCTCCAAAGGACTTGATTAACTGATCGATCTGCAGCTGTGGATCATTGAGCTGCTGATCCTCAATTGCTCACTGTTTTTAGGCTGCACAGACCGTTTGTCAGTCACATTTTTCTGGGGTGATCGGCGGCCATTTTGTGTCTTGTGGTGCGCCAGCACAAGCTGCGACCAAGTGCATTTAACCCTCAATGGTGTGGTTGTTTTTTGGCTAAAGCCTACATCAGGGTGAAGCTGTCACACCAAGTGCATTTAACCAGCAATAGTCTGTTCATTTTTTGGCCATATACAAAATCAGGGGCAAGCTGCGCCTGTCACCAAGTGCATTTAACCCTCAATGGTGTGGTTGTTTTTTGGCTAAAGCCTACATCAGGGTGAAGCTGTCACACCAAGTGCATTTAACCAGCAATAGTCTGTTCATTTTTTGGCCATATACTAAATCAGGGGCAAGCTGCGCCTGTCACCAAGTGCATTTAACCCTCAATGGTGTGGTTGTTTTTTGGCTAAAGCCTACATCAGGGTGAAGCTGTCACACCAAGTGCATTTAACCAGCAATAGTCTGTTTATTTTTTGGCCATATCCCAGTCTAATTCTGTCACTAAATCCATACCGGTCACCCAGCGCCTAAATACTAGGCCTCAAATTTATATCCAGCTAAATCTGTCCCTAGTGCTGTAGCTGGGCGAGTTATTTAGTGTCCGTTCAAGCACATTTCTTGTTCTGGGTTGAAATACAATTCCCAATTTAGCAATTTCATAATTTAGTGGTTTCTGCTATATCAGAGCTATTTGAAATCTATCCCTAAAAGGGTATATAATATTCAAGGTGCACATTGGGTCATTCAGAATAACTTCACACACACCCGCTACTGTGTATTTCCAAGTCTAATTCTGTCACTAAACCCATACCTGTCACGCAGCGCCTAAATACTAGGCCTCAAATTTATATCCAGCTAAATCTGTCCCTAGTGCTGTAGCTGGGCGAGTTATTTAGTGTCCGTTCAAGCACATTTCTTGTTCTGGGTTGAAATACAATTCCCAATTTAGCAATTTCATAATTTAGTGGTTTCTGCTATATCAGAGCTATTTGAAATCTATCCCTAAAAGGGTATATAATATTCAAGGTGCACATTGGGTCATTCAGAATAACTTCACACACACCCGCTACTGTGTATTTCCAAGTCTAATTCTGGCACTAAACCCATACCTGTCACCCAGCGCCTAAATACTAGGCCTCAAATTTATATCCCGCTAAATCTGTCCTTAGTGCTGTAGCTGGGCGAGTTATTTAGTGTCCGTTCAAGCACATTTCTTGTTCTGGGTTGAAATACAATTCCCAATTTAGCAATTTCATAATTTAGTGGTTTCTGCTATATCAGAGCTATTTGAAATCTATCCCTAAAAGGGTATATAATATTCAAGGTGCACATTGGGTCATTCAGAATAACTTCACACACACCCGCTACTGTGTATTTCCAAGTCTAATTCTGGCACTAAACCCATACCTGTCACCCAGCGCCTAAATACTAGGCCTCAAATTTATATCCCGCTAAATCTGTCCTTAGTGCTGTAGCTGGGCGAGTTATTTAGTGTCCGTTCAAGCACATTTCTTGTTCTGGGTTGAAATACAATTCCCAATTTAGCAATTTCATAATTTAGTGGTTTCTGCTATATCAGAGCTATTTGAAATCTATCCCTAAAAGGGTATATAATATTCAAGGTGCACATTGGGTCATTCAGAATAACTTCACACACACCCGCTACTGTGTATTTCCAAGTCTAATTCTGGCACTAAACCCATACCTGTCACCCAGCGCCTAAATACTAGGCCTCAAATTTATATCCCGCTAAATCTGTCCTTAGTGCTGTAGCTGGGCGAGTTATTTAGTGTCCGTTCAAGCACATTTCTTGTTCTGGGTTGAAATACAATTCCCAATTTAGCAATTTCATAATTTAGTGGTTTCTGCTATATCAGAGCTATTTGAAATCTATCCCTAAAAGGGTATATAATATTCAAGGTGCACATTGGGTCATTCAGAATAACTTCACACACACCCGCTACTGTGTATTTCCAAGTCTAATTCTGGCACTAAACCCATACCTGTCACCCAGCGCCTAAATACTAGGCCTCAAATTTATATCCCGCTAAATCTGTCCTTAGTGCTGTAGCTGGGCGAGTTATTTAGTGTCCGTTCAAGCACATTTCTTGTTCTGGGTTGAAATACAATTCCCAATTTAGCAATTTCATAATTTAGTGGTTTCTGCTATATCAGAGCTATTTGAAATCTATCCCTAAAAGGGTATATAATATTCAAGGTGCACATTGGGTCATTCAGAATAACTTCACACACACCCGCTACTGTGTATTTCCAAGTCTAATTCTGGCACTAAACCCATACCTGTCACCCAGCGCCTAAATATTAGGCCTCAAATTTATATCCCGCTAAATCTGTCCTTAGTGCTGTAGCTGGGCGAGTTATTTAGTGTCCGTTCAAGCACATTTCTTGTTCTGGGTTGAAATACAATTCCCAATTTAGCAATTTCATAATTTAGTGGTTTCTGCTATATCAGAGCTATTTGAAATCTATCCCTAAAAGGGTATATAATATTCAAGGTGCACATTGGGTCATTCAGAATAACTTCACACACACCCGCTACTGTGTATTTCCAAGTCTAATTCTGGCACTAAACCCATACCTGTCACCCAGCGCCTAAATACTAGGCCTCAAATTTATATCCCGCTAAATCTGTCCTTAGTGCTGTAGCTGGGCGAGTTATTTAGTGTCCGTTCAAGCACATTTCTTGTTCTGGGTTGAAATACAATTCCCAATTTAGCAATTTCATAATTTAGTGGTTTCTGCTATATCAGAGCTATTTGAAATCTATCCCTAAAAGGGTATATAATATTCAAGGTGCACATTGGGTCATTCAGAATAACTTCACACACACCTGCTACTGTGTATTTCCAAGTCTAATTCTGGCACTAAACCCATACCTGTCACCCAGCGCCTAAATACTAGGTCTCAAATTTATATCCCGCTAAATCTGTCCTTAGTGCTGTAGCTGGGCGAGTTATTTAGTGTCCGTTCAAGCACATTTCTTGTTCTGGGTTGAAATACAATTCCCAATTTAGCAATTTCATAATTTAGTGGTTTCTGCTATATCAGAGCTATTTGAAATCTATCCCTAAAAGGGTATATAATATTCAAGGTGCACATTGGGTCATTCAGAATAACTTCACACACACCCGCTACTGTGTATTTCCAAGTCTAATTCTGGCACTAAACCCATACCTGTCACCCAGCGCCTAAATACTAGGCCTCAAATTTATATCCCGCTAAATCTGTCCTTAGTGCTGTAGCTGGGCGAGTTATTTAGTGTCCGTTCAAGCACATTTCTTGTTCTGGGTTGAAATACAATTCCCAATTTAGCAATTTCATAATTTAGTGGTTTCTGCTATATCAGAGCTATTTGAAATCTATCCCTAAAAGGGTATATAATATTCAAGGTGCACATAGGGTCATTCAGAATAACTTCACACACACACGCTTCTGTGCATTTCCAAGTCTAATTCTGTCACTAAATCCATACCGGTCACCCAGCGCCTAAATACTAGGCCTCAAATTTATATCCAGCTAAATCTGTCCCTAGTGCTGTAGCTGGGCGAGTTATTTAGTGTCCGTTCAAGCACATTTCTTGTTCTGGGTTGAAATACAATTCCCAATTTAGCAATTTCATAATTTAGTGGTTTCTGCTATATCAGAGCTATTTGAAATCTATCCCTAAAAGGGTATATAATATTCAAGGTGCACATAGGGTCATTCAGAATAACTTCACACACACCCGCTACTGTGTATTTCTAAGTCTAATTCTGTCACTAAACCCATACCTGTCACCCAGCGCCTAAATACTAGGCCTCAAATTTATATCCTGCTAAATCTCTCGTTAACGCTGTCCTGTTGTGGCTGGGAAAGTTATTTAGTGTCCGTCAAAGCACATTTTTTGTTCTGGGTTTAAATACAATTCCCAATTTAACAATTTCATAATTTAGTGGTTTCTGCTATATCAGAGCTATTTGAAATCTATCCCTAAAAGGGTATATAATATTCAAGGTGCACATTGGGTCATTCAGAATAACTTCACACACACACGCTTCTGTGCATTTCCAAGTCTAATTCTGTCACTAAATCCATACCGGTCACCCAGCGCCTAAATACTAGGCCTCAAATTTATATCCCGCTGAATTTGAATACAATACATTGGGCCAAATAATATATTTGTTGTTGTGGTGAACCATAACAATGAGAAAAACATCTAGTAAGGGACGCGGACGTGGACATGGTCGTGGACATGGTCGGACATGGTGGGTGACGTGAAGCCTCATTCTCTGCTATGACATGCAGACTGATTCTCTGCTGTCATGAAGCCAGATTGTCTGTTACGGGACCTCTCTGCTCTGCCTGTGTGCTAGGCCTAAATATATGCCAATGGACTGTTGCAGTGGTGGGTGACGTGAAGCCTCATTCTCTGCTATGACATGCAGACTGATTCTCTGCTGACATGAAGCCAGATCGTCTGTTACGGGACCTCTCTGCTCTGCCTGTGTGCTAGGCCTAAATATATGCCAATGGACTGTTGCAGTGGTGGGTGACGTGAAGCCTCATTCTCTGCTATGACATGCAGACTAATTCTCTGCTGACATGAAGCCAGATTGTCTGTTACGGGACCTCTCTCCTCTGCCTGGGTGCTGGGCCTAAATTTATGACAATGGACTGTTGCAGTGGTGGCTGACGTGAAGCCTGATTCTCTGCTATGACATGCAGACTGATTCTCTGCTGACATGAAGCCAGATCCTCTGTTACGGGACCTCTCTCCTCTGCCTGTGTGTGTGCTGGGCCTAAATATATGCCAATGGACTGTTGCAGTGGTGGCTGACGTGAAGCCTCATTCTCTGCTATGACATGCAGACTGATTCTCTGCTGACATGAAGCCAGATTCTCTGTTACGGGACCTCTCTCCTCTGCCTGTGTGTGTGCTGGGCCTAAATATATGCCAATGGACTGTTGCAGTGGTGGCTGACGTGAAGCCTCATTCTCTGCTATGACATGCAGACTAATTCTCTGCTGACATGAAGACAGATTCTCTGTTACGGGACCTCCCTCCTCTGCCTGGGTGCTGGGCCTAAATATATGCCAATGGACTGTTGCAGTGGTGGCTGACGTGAAGCCTCATTCTCTGCTATGACATGCAGACTAATTCTCTGCTGACATGAAGACAGATTCTCTGTTACGGGACCTCTCTCCTCTGCCTGGGTGCCGGGGCCTAAATATCTGAGAATGGACTGTTCCAGTGGTGGGTGACGGGAAGCCAGATTCTCTGCTATGGAACCTCTCTCCAATTGATTTTGGTTAATTTTTATTTATTTAATTTTTAATTTAATTCATTTCCCTATCCACATTTGTTTGCAGGGGATTTACCTACATGTTGCTGCCTTTTGCAGCCCTCTAGCTCTTTCCTGGGCTGTTTTACAGCCTTTTTAGTGCCGAAAAGTTCGGGTCCCCATTGACTTCAATGGGGTTCGGGTTCGGGACGAAGTTCGGATCGGGTTCGGATCCCGAACCCGAACATTTCCGGGATGTTCGGCCGAACTTCTCGAACCCGAACATCCAGGTGTTCGCTCAACTCTACACATAAGCTTAAAAAAGTTATGGGGGTCAGAATACGGTGATGGAAAAAAAAAAAATTCAGTTTAAATTAATTTTTACACTATTTAGATATAAAAAACCTATATGTATGGGGTATCGTTGCAATCACACTGACCCAAAGAATGAAGGGCATGCGTCACTTTTGCCGCCAACAAAACGCTGTGGGAACAAAACTTGTAAAACGGTGGAGGAATTGCATTTTTTTCCAATTCTACCCAATTTGGAATTTCTTTACCGCTTCCTACTACATTTTATGCCATAATTAATGGAGGCATTAGAAAGCAAAACTTGTCCCTCAAAAAATAAGCCCTCATACAGCTATGTGAATAGGAAATATAAAACAAGTTATGGCTCAAGGAAAATATGGAAAAAAATTGAAAACGCAAAAACTGAAAAAACCTTCGGTAGTGAAAAGGTTAAATCGTGCAAAACACAATCTCTTTGAGCTGCAAAATGCTCTTCTCCAACATCGTCTGCTATGCAACGTCTCCACTCGTTGGAAGTCCATGTTCTGTATGTTAGACCGCCTGTATGAGCAGAGGAATGCGGTCAACTTTTTCTTAATAAGACTACTAGTGTTGATCGTCGAGCACCAAAGTACTCGTTTGCTCGAGTACAACACTTCGCACCATGGAAGTCAATGTGAGAACACCAGGCACCCCCTGCTCTGAAGAGGGGAGGGTGTCCGGACTCTAGTTTGGCTTAGGAGTCCCTGCTCTGACTCCATATATAGCTATGTCCATATATGGAGTCAGTGCTTGGGGACACCCCAGTGTATTTAAATGTAATTTAGCCTGTATTTCAGAAAAGTTTCTGCCAGGATTCAAACTCACAACCTTCTGTATTAGAGGCAAGGCACTTAACCACACAGCCAGTTACTTAAAAAAAAAGTTAAAGTTCTGGGCTGTGATGCAGAAGCTGTGAGTTTAAATCCTGTCACAAACTTTTTCAGAAATAAAGGCTAAATTTAATTTAAACATAGTTTTTAGCCATAATATAAATATATAAATTTGCACACATTATTATATATTTAGAATATATTATATATTATAATATATGTAAATATATTATGGCTAAAACATCAGTAGTAGTTTCCCACTTATTATGCATTCATATATATCAGAAGTATGAGTTTATATATTTATATATATATATATATATATATATATATATATTTTTTTTTTTTTTTTTTTGTAATTACACATTTCATTTTGTGACATACTTTTTTTACAATTACTAAAAAAATATTAAATATATAAATCGAATTTAACCTCTATTTCTGAAAGGATTTGAACTCACAGCTTCTGCATCATGGTCCAGAACTTTAACCACTACACTATACATAGCTGCATAACTAATCTCAAAAAATAAAATAAAATAAAATAAAATATGAGACATCTACTGTATAGGTCTCAGTAGAAGTACAGTACAAGTCTCATTTTATTTATTATTAATATTCTTTTTTTAAGTAACTGGTTATGCAGCTATTATAGCTAAGTGATTAAGTGCCTTGCCGCTAATGTAAAAGGTTGTGAGTTTGAATCCCATCAGAAACTTTTCTGAAATACAGGCTAAATTAGATTTAAATACACTGGGGTGTCCCCAAGCACCGATGAGTTGAGCATACCGATGCTGGAGCTGAACTGATATTCGGCTGAGCATGCTCGCTCAACACTAGTGCCTACATCGCATGGCCAGCTAAGCCCTGAGGAGGAGAATGTGGAGGAGGACAGAAAAGCCCAGGAATTTTATTTACAGCTTGGTGGGTTTATCTGCTCAAGCGACAGGAGAGGAGCAGGAGGAACTGGAAGGTGAAGACTAGGGATGAGCGAACCCGGACTGTATAGTTCGGGTTTGTACCGAATTTTGGGGTGTCCGTGACACGGACCAGAACCCGGACATTTTCGTAAAAGTCCGGGTTCGGGTTCGGTGTTCGTCGCCTTCTTGGCGCTTTTGTGACGCTTTCTTGGCGCTTTTTGAAAGGCTGCAGAGCAGCCAATCAACAAGCGTCATACTACTTGCCCCAAGAGGCCATCACAGCCATGCCCACTATTGGCATGGCTGTGATTGGCCAGAGCACCATGTGACCCAGCCTCTATTTAAGCTGGAGTCACATAGCGCCGCCCGTCACTCTGCTCTGATTAGCGTAGGGAGAGGTTGCGGCTGCGACAGTAGGGCGAGATTAGGCAGATTAACTGCTCCAAAGGACTTGATTAATCGATCGATCTGCAGCTGTGCATCATTGAGCTGCTGAAATTCAATTGCTCACTGTTTTTAGGCAGCCCAGACCGTTTGTCAGTCACTTTTTACTGGGGTGATCGGCGGCCATTTTGTGTCTTGTGGTGTGCTAGCACAAGCTGCGACCAAGTGCATTTAACCCTCAATGGTGTGGTTGTTTTTTGGCTAATTCCTACATCAGGGTGAAGCTGTCACACCAAGTGCATTTAACCAGCAATAGTCTGGTTATTTTTTGGCCATATACTACATCAGGGGCAAGCTGCGCCTGTCACCAAGTGCATTTAACCCTAAATGGTGTGGTTGTTTTTTTGGCAAAATCCTACATCAGGGTGAAGCTGTCACACCAAGTGCATTTAACCAGCAATAGTCTGTTTATTTTTTGGCCATATACTACATCAGGGGCAAGCTGTCACCAAGTGCATTTAACCCTCAATGGTGTGGTTGTTTTTTGGCTAAATCCTACATCAGGCTGAAGCTGTCACACCAAGTGCATTTAACCAGCAATAGTCTGTTTATTTTTTGGCCATATACTACATCAGGGGCAAGCTGCGCCTGTCACCAAGTGCATTTAACCCACAGTAGTGTGGTTTGTCAAGCTGTCACACCAAGTGCATTTAACAATCAATAGTGTGGTTATTTTTTGGCCATATCCCAGTCTAATTCTGTCAGTAAACCTATACCTGTCACCCAGCGCCTAAATACTAGGCCTCAAATTCATATCCAGCTAAATCTGTCGTTACTGCTGTAGCTGGGCGAGTTAGTTAGTGTCCGTTCAAGCACATTTCTTGTTCTGGGTTGAAATACAATTCCCAATTTAGCAATTTAAAAATTTAGTGGTTTCTGCTGGATCAGAGCTATTTGAAATCTATCCCTAAAAGGGTAGATCATATTGAAGGTGCACATAGGGACATTCAGAATAACTTCACACACCCGCTACTGTGCATTCCAAGTCTAATTCTGTCAGTAAACCCATACCTGTCACCCAGCGCCTAAATACTAGGCCTCAAATTTATATCCAGCTAAATCTGTCGTTAGTACTGTAGCTGGGCGAGTTATTTAGTGTCCGTTCAAGCACATTTCTTGTTATGGGTTAAAATACAATTCCCAATTTAGAAATTTTAAAATTTTGTGGTTTCTGCTGTATCACAGCTATTTGAAATCTATCCCTAAAAGGGTAGATCATATTGAAGGTGCACATAGGGTCATTCAGAATAACTAGAGTTGAGCGAACACCTGGATGTTCGGGTTCGAGAAGTTCGGCTGAACTTCCCGGAAATGTTCGGGTTCGGGATCCGACCCCGATCCGAACTTCGTCCCGAACCCGAACCCCATTGAAGTCAATGGGTACCCGAACTTTTCGGTACTAAAAAGGCTGTAAAACAGCCCAGGAAAGGGCTAGAGGGCTGCAAAAGGCAGTAAATCCCCTGCAAACAAATGTGGATAGGGAAATGAATAAAAATAAAAATTAAATAAATAAAAATTAACCAAAATCAATTGGAGAGAGGTCCCATAGCAGAGAATCTGGCTTCACGTCGCCCACCACTGGAACAGTCAATTCTCAGATATTTAGGCCTTGGCACCCATGCAGAGGAGAGAGGTCACGTAACAGAGAATCTGTCTTCATGTCAGCAGAGAATCAGTCTGCATGCCATAGCAGAGAATCAGGCTTCACGTCAGCCACCACTGCAACAGTCCATTGTCATAAATTTAGGCCCAGCACCCAGGCAGAGGAGAGAGGTCCCGTAACAGAGAATCTGGCTTCATGTCAGCAGAGAATTAGTCTGCATGTCATAGCAGAGAATCAGGCTTCACGTCAGCCACCAATGCAACAGTCCATTGTCAGATATTTAGGCCCAGCACCCAGGCAGAGGAGAGAGGTCCCGTAACAGAGGATCTGGCTTCATGTCAGCAGAGAATCAGTCTGCATGTCATAGCAGAAAATCAGGCTTCACGTCAGCCACCACTGCAACAGTCCATTGTCATAAATTTAGGCCCAGCACCCAGGCAGAGGAGAGAGGTCCCGTAACAGACAATCTGGCTTCATGTCAGCAGAGAATCAGTCTTCATATCATAGGAGAGAATCAGGCTTCACGTCACCCACCACTGTAACAGTCCATTTTCTTAAATTTAGGCCCAGCACCCAGGCAGAGGAGAGAGGTCCCGTAACAGACATTCTGGCTTCATGTCAGTAGAGAATCAGTCTTCATATCATAGCAGAGAATCAGGCTTCACGTCACCCACCACTGTAAGAGTCCATTTTCATAAATTTAGGCCCAGCACCCAGGCAGAGGGGAGAGGTCCCGTATCAGACAATCTGGCTTCATGTCAGCAGAGAATCAGTCTGCATGTCATAGCAGAAAATCAGGCTTCACGTCAGCCACCACTGCAACAGTCCATTGTCAGATATTTAGGCCCAGCACCCAGGCAGAGGAGAGAGGTCCCGTAACAGAGGATCTAGCTTCATGTCAGCAGAGAATCAGTCTGCATGTCATAGCAGAAAATCAGGCTTCACGTCAGCCACCACTGCAACAGTCCATTGTCAGATATTTAGGCCCAGCACCCAGGCAGAGGAGAGAGGTCCCGTAACAGAGGATCTGGCTTCATGTCAGCAGAGAATTAGTCTGCATGTCATAGCAGAGAAACAGGCTTCACGTCACCCAACATTGGAACAGTCCATTGGCATATGTTTAGGCCCCGGCACCCAGACAGAGGAGAGGTTCATTCAACTTTGGGTAGCCTCGCAATATAATGGTAAAATGAAAATAAAAATAGGATTGAATGAGGAAGTGCCCTGGAGTCCAATAATATATGGTTAAGGGGAGGTAGTTAATGTCTAATCTGGACAAGGGACGGAAAGGTCCTGTGGGATCCATGCCTGGTTCATGTTTATGAACGTCAGCTTGTCCACATTGGCTGTAGACAGGCGGCTGCGTTTGTCTGTAATGACGCCCCCTGCCGTGCTGAATACACGTTCAGACAAAACACTGGCCGCCGGGCAGGCCAGCACCTCCAAGGCATAAAAGGCTAGCTCTGGCCACGTGGACAATTTAGAGACCCAGAAGTTGAATGGGGCCGAACCATCAGTCAGTACGTGGAGGGGTGTGCACACGTACTGTTCCACCATGTTAGTGAAATGTGACCTCCTGCTAACACGTTGCGTATCAGATGGTGGTGCAGTTAGCTGTGGCGTGTTGACAAAAGTTTTCCACATCTCTGCCATGCTAACCCTGCCCTCAGAGGAGCTGGCCGTGACACAGCTGCCTTGGCGACCTCTTGCTCCTCCTCTGCCTTGGCCTTGGGCTTCCACTTGTTCCCCTGTGACATTTGGGAATGCTCTCAGTAGCGCGTCTACCAACGTGCGCTTGTACTCGCGCATCTTCCTATCACGCTCCAGTGCAGAAAGTAAGGTGGGCACATTGTCTTTGTAGCGTGGATCCAACAGGGTGGCAACCCAGTAGTCCGCACAGGTTAAAATGTGGGCAACTCTGCTGTCGTTGCGCAGGCACTGCAGCATGTAGTCGCTCATGTGTGCCAGGCTGCCCAGGGGTAAGGACAAGCTGTCCTCTGTGGGAGGCGTATCGTCATCGTCCTGCCTTTCCCCCCAGCCACGCACCAGTGATGGACCAGAGCTGCGTTGGGTGCCACCCCGCTGTGACCATGCTTCATCCCCATCCTCCTCCACCTCCTCCTCATCCTCGTCCTCCTCGTCCTCCAGTAGTGGGCCCTGGCTGGCCACATTTGTACCTGGCCTCTGCTGTTGCCAAAAACCTCCCTCTGAGTCACTTCGAAGAGACTGTCCTGAAAGTGCTAAAAATGACCCCTCTTTCTCCTCCTCCTCCTCCTGGGCCACCTCCTCTTCCATCATCGCCCTAAGTGTTTTCTCAAGGAGACATAGAAGTGGTACTGTAACGCTGATAACGGCGTCATCGCCACTGGCCATGTTAGTGGAGTACTCGAAACAGCGCAACAGGGCACACAGGTCTCGCATGGAGGCCCAGTCATTGGTGGTGAAGTGGTGCTGTTCTGTAGTGCGACTGACCCGTGCGTGCTGCAGCTGAAACTCCACTATGGCCTGCTGCTGCTCGCACAGTCTGTCCAGCATGTGCAAGCTGGAGTTCCACCTGGTGGGCACGTCGCATATGAGGCGGTGAGCGGGAAGGCCGAAGTTACGCTGTAGCGCAGACAGGCGAGCAGCAGCAGGATGTGAACGCCGGAAGCGCGAACAGACGGCCCGCACTTTATGCAGAAGCTCTGACATGTCGGGGTAGTTGTGAATGAACTTCTGCACCACCAAATTCAGCACATGCGCCAAGCAAGGGATGTGCGTCAAATTGGCTAGTCCCAGAGCTGCAACGAGATTTCGCCCATTATCACACACCACCAGGCCGGGCTTGAGGCTCACCGGCAGCAACCACTCGTCGGTCTGTTGTTCTATACCCCGCCACAACTCCTGTGCGGTGTGGGGCCTGTCCCCCAAACATATGAGTTTCAGAATGGCCTGCTGACGTTTACCCCGGGCTGTGCTGAAGTTGGTGGTGAAGGTGTGTGGCTGACTGGATGAGCAGGTGGAAGAAGAGGAGGAGGAAGCCGAGAAGGAGGAGGTGGCAACAGGAGGCAAAGAATGTTGCCCTGCGATCCTTGGCGGCGGAAGGACGTGCGCCAAACAGCTCTCCGCCTGGGGCCCAGCTGCCACTACATTTACCCAGTGTGCAGTTAGGGAGATATAGCGTCCCTGGCCGTGCTTACTGGTCCACGTATCTGTGGTTAGGTGGACCTTGCTACAGATGGCGTTGCGCAGTGCACACTTGATTTTATCGGATACTTGGTTGTGCAGGGAAGGCACGGCTCTCTTGGAGAAGTAGTGGCGGCTGGGAACAACATACTGTGGGACAGCAAGCGACATGAGCTGTTTGAAGCTGTCTGTGTCCACCAGCCTAAATGACAGCATTTCATAGGCCAGTAGTTTAGAAATGCTGGCATTCAGGGCCAGGGATCGAGGGTGGCTAGGTGGGAATTTACGCTTTCTCTCAAATGTTTGTGAGATGGAGAGCTGAATGCTGCCGTGTGACATGGTTGAGACGCTTGGTGACGGAGGTGGTGGTGGTGTTGGTGGTACATCCCCTGTTTGCTGGGCGGCAGGTGCCAACGTTCCTCCAGAGGCGGAGGAAGAGGCCGAGGCGGCAGCAGCAGAAGAGGCCGAGGCGGCAGCAGCAGAAGAGGTAGCAGGGGGAGCCTGAGTGACTTCCTTGGTTTTAAGGTGTTTACTCCACTGCAGTTCATGCTTTGCATGCAGGTGCCTGGTCATGCAGGTTGTGCTCAGGTTCAGAACGTTAATGCCTCGCTTCAGGCTCTGATGGCACAGCGTGCAAACCACTCGGGTCTTGTCGTCAGCACATTGTTTGAAGAAGTGCCATGCCAGGGAACTCCTTGAAGCTGCCTTTGGGGTGCTCGGTCCCAGATGGCGGCGGTCAGTAGCAGGCGGAGTCTCTTGGCGGCGGGTGTTCTGCTTTTGCCCACTGCTCCCTCTTTTGCTACGCTGTTGGCTCGGTCTCACCACTGCCTCTTCCTCCGAACTGTGAAAGTCAGTGGCACGACCTTCATTCCATGTGGGGTCTAGGACCTCATCGTCCCCTGCATCGTCTTCCACCCAGTCTTGATCCCTGACCTCCTGTTCAGTCTGCACACTGCAGAAAGACGCAGCAGTTGGCACCTGTGTTTCGTCATCATCAGAGACATGCTGAGGTAGTATTCCCATGTCCTCATCATCAGGAAACATAAGTGGTAGTGCGTCAGTGTAGTCTATGTCTTCCACCGCTGGGGAAGGGCTAGGTGGATGCCATTGGGAAACCCTGCCAGCAGAGTCTTCAAACAGCATAAGAGACTGCTGCATAACTTGAGGCTCAGACAGTTTCCCTGATATGCATGGGGGTGATGTGACAGACTGATAGGGTTGGTTTTCAGGCGCCATCTGTGCGCTTTCTGCAGAAGACTGGGTGGGAGATAATGTGAGGGAGATAATACTGCTCAGGCCTTACCATCCTTAGAACGGCATTGGGCCCCACCATATATCGCTGTAAATTCTGGCGGCTACTGGGACCTGAGGTAGTTGGTACACTAGGACGTGTGGATGTGGCAGAATGGCCACGTCCTCTCCCAGCACCAGAGGGTCCACTAACACCACCACGACCATGTCCACGTCCGCGTCCCTTACTAGATGTTTTCCTCATTGTTATGGTTCACCACAACAACAAAAATATTATTTGGCCCAATGTATTGTATTCAAATTCAGCTGAATATAAATTTGAGGCCTAGTATTTAGGCGCTGGGTGACCGGTATGGATTTACTGACAGAATTAGACTTGGAAATGCACAGTAGCGTGTGTGTGAAGTTATTCTGAATGACCCTATGTGCACCTTGAATATTATATACCCTTTTAGGGATAGATTTCAAATAGCTCTGATATAGCAGAAACCACTAAATTATGAAATTGCTAAATTGGGAATTGTATTTCAACCCTGAACAAAAAATGTGCTTTGACGGACACTAAATAACTTGCCCAGCCACAACAGTACAGCGGTAACGACAGATTTAGCGGGATATAAATTTGAGGCCTAGTATTTAGGCGCTGGGTGACCGGTATGGATTTAGTGACAGAATTAGACTTGGAAATGCACAGTAACGTGTGTATGAAGTTATTCTGAATGACCCTATGTGCACCTTGAATATTATATACCCTTTTAGGGATAGATTTCAAATAGCTCTGATATAGCAGAAACCACTAAATTATGAAATTGCTAAATTGGGAATTGTATTTCAACCCTGAACAAAAAATGTGCTTTGACGGACACTAAATAACTTGCCCAGCCACAACAGTACAGTGGTAACGACAGATTTAGCGGGATATAAATTTGAGGCCTAGTATTTAGGCGCTGGGTGACCGGTATTGATTTAGTGACAGAATTAGACTTGGAAATGCACAGTAGCGTGTGTGTGAAGTTATTCTGAATGACCCTATGTGCACCTTGAATATTAAATACCCTTTTAGGGATAGATTTCAAATAGCTCTGATATAGCAGAAACCACTAAATTATGAAATTGCTAAATTGGGAATTGTATTTCAACCCTGAACAAAAAATGTGCTTTGACGGACACTAAATAACTTGCCCAGCCACAACAGTACAGCGGTAACGACAGATTTAGCGGGATATAAATTTGAGGCCTAGTATTTAGGCGCTGGGTGACCGGTATGGATTTAGTGACAGAATTAGACTTGGAAATGCACAGTAGCGTGTGTGTGAAGTTATTCTGAATGACCCTATGTGCACCTTGAATATTATATACCCTTTTAGGGATAGATTTCAAATAGCTCTGATATAGCAGAAACCACTAAATTATGAAATTGCTAAATTGGGAATTGTATTTCAACCCTGAACAAAAAATGTGCTTTGACGGACACTAAATAACTTGCCCAGCCACAACAGTACAGCGGTAACGACAGATTTAGCGGGATATAAATTTGAGGCCTAGTATTTAGGCGCTGGGTGACCGGTATGGATTTACTGACAGAATTAGACTGGGATATGGCCAAAAAATAACCACACTATTGCTGGTTAAATGCACTTGGTGTGACAGCTTGACCAACCACACTACTGAGGGTTAAATGCACTTGGTGACGGGCGCAGCTTGCCCCTGATGTAGTATATGGCCAAAAAATAAACAGACTATTGCTGGTTAAATGCACTTGGTGTGACAGCTTCACCCTGATGTAGGCTTTAGCCAAAAAACAACCACACCATTGAGGGTTAAATGCACTTGGTGACTGGCCCAGCTGCCCCTGATGTAGTATATGGCCAAAAAATGAACAGACTATTGCTGGTTAAATGCACTTGGTGTGACAGCTTGACCAACCACACTACTGAGGGTTAAATGCACTTGGTGACGGGCGCAGCTTGCCCCTGATGTAGTATATGGCCAAAAATGAACAGACTATTGCTGGTTAAATGCACTTGGTGTGACAGCTTGACCAACCACACTACTGAGGGTTAAATGCACCTGGTGACGGGCGCAGCTTGCCCCTGATGTAGTATATGGCCAAAAAATTAACAGACTATTGCTGGTTAAATGCACTTGGTGTGACAGCTTGACCAACCACACTACTGAGGGTTAAATGCACTTGGTGACGGGCGCAGCTTGCCCCTGATGTAGTATATGGCCAAAAAATTAACAGACTATTGCTGGTTAAATGCACTTGGTGTGACAGCTTCACCCTGATGTAGGCTTTAGCCAAAAAAACAACCACACCATTGAGGGTTAAATGCACTTGGTGACAGGCGCAGCTTGCCCCTGATGTAGTATATGGCCAAAAAATAAACAGACTATTGCTGGTTAAATGCACTTGGTGTGACAGCTTCACCCTGATGTAGGCTTTAGCCAAAAAACAACCACACCATTGAGGGTTAAATGCACTTGGTCGCAGCTTGTGCTGGCGCACCACAAGACACAAGATGGCCGCCGATCACCCCAGAAAAAAGTGACTGACAAACGGTCTGGGCAGCCTAAAAACAGTGAGCAATTGAATTTCAGCAGCTCAATGATGCACAGCTGCAGATCGATCGATTAATCAAGTCCTTTGGAGGAGTTAATCTGCCTAAACTCGCCCTACTGTCGCAGCCGCAACCTCTCCCTACGCTAATCAAAGCAGAGTGACGGGCGGCGCTATGTGACACCAGCTTAAATAGAGGCTGGGTCACATGGTGCTCTGGCCAATCACAGCCATGCCAATAGTAGGCATGGCTGTGACGGCCTCTTGGGGCAAGTAGTATGACGCTTGTTGATTGGCTGCTTTGCAGCCTTTCAAAAAGCACCAAGAAAGCGTCACAAAAGCGCCAAGAAAGCGACGAACACCGAACCCGAACCCGGACTTTTATGAAAATGTCCAGGTTCGGGTCCGTATCACGGACACCCCAAAATTCGGTACGAACCCGAACTATACAGTTCGAGTTCGCTCATCCCTAAGAATAACTTCACACACCCACTACTGTGCATTTCCAAGTCTAATTCTGTCACTAAACCCATACCTGTCACCCAGCGCCTAAATACTAGGCCTCAAATTTATATCCAGCTAAATCTGTCGTTAGTGCTGTAGCTGGGCGAGTTATTTAGTGTCCGTTCAAGCACATTTCTTGTTCTGGGTTGAAATACAATTCCCAATTTAGCAATTTAAAAATTTAGTGGTTTCTGCTGTATCAGAGCTATTTGAAATCTATCCCTAAAAGGGTAGATCATATTGTAGGTGCACATAGGGACATTCAGAATAACTTCACACACCCGCTACTGTGCATTTCCAAGTCTAATTCTGTTAGTAAACCCATACCTGTCACCCAGCGCCTAAATACTAGGCCTCAAATTAATATGCAGCTAAATCTGTAGTTAGTGCTGTAGCTGGGCGAGTTATTTAGTGTCCGTTAAAGCACATTTCTTGTTCTGGGTTGAAATACAATTCCCAATTTAGCAATTTAAAAATTGAGTGGTTTCTGCTGTATCAGAGCTATTTGAAATCTATCCCTAAAAGGGTAGATCATATTGAAGGTGCACATAGGGTCATTCAGAATAACTTCACACACCCGCTACTGTGCATTTCCAAGTCTAATTCTGTCAGTAAACCCATACCTGTCACCCAGCACCTAAATACTAGGCCTCAAATTTATATCCAGCTAAATCTGTTGTTACTGCTGTAGCTGGGCGAGTTATTTAGTGTCCGCTCAAGCACATTTCTTGTTCTGGGTTGAAATACAATTCCCAATTTAGCAATTTAAAAATTGAGTGGTTTCTGCTGTATCAGAGCTATTTGAAATCTATCCCTAAAAGGGTAGATCATATTGAAGGTGCACATAGGGTCATTCAGAATAACTTCACACACCCGCTACTGTGCATTTCCAAGTCTAATTCTGTCAGTAAACCCATACCTGTCACCCAGCGCCTAAATACTAGGCCTCAAATTTATATCCAGCTAAATCTGTTGTTACTGCTGTAGCTGGGCGAGTTATTTAGTGTCCGCTCAAGCACATTTCTTGTTCTGGGTTGAAATACAATTCCCAATTTAGCAATTTAAAAATTTAGTGGTTTCTGCTGTATCAGAGCTATTTAAAATCTATCTCTAAAAGGGTAGATCATATTAAAGGTGCAAATAGGGACATTCAGAATAACTTCACACACCCGCTACTGTGCATTTCTAAGTCTAATTCTGTCGTAAACCCATACCTGTCACCAGGCGCCTAAATACTAGGCCTCAAATTTATATCCAGCTAAATCTGTCGTCAGTGCTGTAGCTGGGCGAGTTATTTAGTGTCCGTTCAAGCACATTTCTTGTTCTGGGTTGAAATACAATTCCCAATTTAGCAATTTAAAAATTTAGTGGTTTCTGCTGTATCAGAGCTATTTGAAATCTATCCCTAAAAGGGTAGATCATATTGAAGGTGCACATAGGGACATTCAGAATAACTTCACACACCCGCTACTGTGCATTTCCAAGTCTAATTCTGTCAGTAAACCCATACCTGTCACCCAGCACCTAAATACTAGGCCTCAAATTTATATCCAGCTAAATCTGTCGTCAGTGCTGTAGCTGGGCGAGTTATTTAGTGTCCGTTCAAGCACATTTCTTGTTCTGGGTTGAAATACAATTCCCAATTTAGCAATTAAAAAATTTAGTGGTTTCTGCTGTATCAGAGCTATTTGAAATCTATCCCTAAAAGGGTAGATCATATTGAAGGTGCACATAGGGACATTCAGAATAACTTCACACACCCGCTACTGTGCATTTCCAAGTCTAATTCTGTCAGTAAACCCATACCTGTCACCCAGCGCCTAAATACTAGGCCTCAAATTTATATCCAGCTAAATCTGTTGTTACTGCTGTAGCTGGGCGAGTTATTTAGTGTCCGTTCAAGCACATTTCTTGTTCTGGGTTGAAATACAATTCCCAATTTAGCAATTTAAAAATTTAGTGGTTTCTGCTGTATCAGAGCTATTTGAAATCTATCCCTAAAAGGGTAGATCATATTGAAGGTGCACATAGGGACATTCAGAATAACTTCACACACCCGCTACTGTGCATTTCCAAGTCTAATTCTGTCAGTAAACCCATACCTGTCACCCAGCGCCTAAATACTAGGCCTCAAATTTATATCCAGCTAAATCTGTTGTTACTGCTGTAGCTGGGCGAGTTATTTAGTGTCCGTTCAAGCACATTTCTTGTTCTGGGTTGAAATACAATTCCCAATTTAGCAATTTAAAAATGTAGTGGTTTCTGCTGTATCAGAGCTATTTAAAATCTATCTCTAAAAGGGTAGATCATATTGAAGGTGCAAATAGGGACATTCAGAATAACTTCACACACCCGCTACTGTGCATTTCCAAGTCTAATTCTGTCAGTAAACCCATACCTGTCACCAGGCGCCTAAATACTAGGCCTCAAATTTATATCCAGCTAAATCTGTCGTCAGTGCTGTAGCTGGGCGAGTTATTTAGTGTCCGTTCAAGCACATTTCTTGTTCTGGGTTGAAATACAATTCCCAATTTAGCAATTTAAAAATTTAGTGGTTTCTGCTGTATCAGAGCTATTTGAAATCTATCCCTAAAAGGGTAGATCATATTGAAGGTGCACATAGGGACATTCAGAATAACTTCACACACCCGCTACTGTGCATTTCCAAGTCTAATTCTGTCAGTAAACCCATACCTGTAACCCAGCACCTAAATACTAGGCCTCAAATTTATATCCAGCTAAATCTGTCGTCAGTGCTGTAGCTGGGCGAGTTATTTAGTGTCCGTTCAAGCACATTTCTTGTTCTGGGTTGAAATACAATTCCCAATTTAGCAATTAAAAATTTAGTGGTTTCTGCTGTATCAGAGCTATTTGAAATCTATCCCTAAAAGGGTAGATCATATTGAAGGTGCACATAGGGACATTCAGAATAACTTCACACACCCGCTACTGTGCATTTCCAAGTCTAATTCTGTCAGTAAACCCATACCTGTCACCCAGCGCCTAAATACTAGGCCTCAAATTTATATCCAGCTAAATCTGTTGTTACTGCTGTAGCTGGGCGAGTTGTTTAGTGTCCGTTCAAGCACATTTCTTGTTCTGGGTTGAAATACAATTCCCAATTTAGCAATTTAAAAATTGAGTGGTTTCTGCTGTATCAGAGCTATTTGAAATCTATCCCTAAAAGGGTAGATCATATTGAAGGTGCACATAGGGACATTCAGAATAACTTCACACACCCGCTACTGTGCATTTCCAAGTCTAATTCTGTCAGTAAACCTATACCTGTCACCCAGCGCCTAAATACTCGGCCTCAAATTTATATCCAGCTAAATCTGCCGTTAGTGGTGTAGCTGGGCGAGTTATTTAGTGTACGTTCAAGCACATTTCTTGTTCTGGGTTGAAATACAATTCCCAATTTAGCAATTTAAAAATGTAGTGGTTTCTGCTGTATCAGAGCTATTTGAAATCTATCCCTAAAAGGGTAGATCATATTGAGGGTGCACATAGGGTCATTTAGAATAACTCACATACCCGCTACTGTGCATTTCCAAGTCTAATTCTGTCAGTAAACCCATACCTGTCACCCTGCGCCTAAATACTAGGCCTCAAATTTATATCCAGCTAAATCTGTCGTTAGTGCTGTAGCTGGGCGAGTTATTTAGTGTTCGTTCAAGCACATTTCTTGTTCTGGGTTGAAATACAATTCCCAATTTAGCAATTTAAAACTTTAGTGGTTTCTGCTGTATCAGAGCTATTTGAAATCTATCCCTAAAAGGGTAGATCATATTGAAGGTGCACATAGGGTCATTCAGAATAACTTCACACACCCGCTACTGTGCATTTCCAAGTCTAATTCTGTCAGTAAACCCATACCTGTCACCCTGCGCCTAAATACTAGGCCTCAAATTTATATCCAGCTTAATCTGTCGTTAGTGCTGTAGCTGGGCGAGTTATTTAGTGTTCGTTCAAGCACATTTCTTGTTCTGGGTTGAAATACAATTCCCAATTTAGCAATTTAAAACTTTAGTGGTTTCTGCTGTATCAGAGCTATTTGAAATCTATCCCTAAAAGGGTAGATCATATTGAAGGTGCACATAGGGTCATTCAGAATAACTTCACACACCCGCTACTGTGCATTTCCAAGTCTAATTCTGTCAGTAAACCCATACCTGTCACCCAGCGCCTAAATACTAGGCCTCAAATTTATATCCAGCTAAATCTGTTGTTACTGCTGTAGCTGGGCGAGTTATTTAGTGTCCGCTCAAGCACATTTCTTGTTCTGGGTTGAAATACAATTCCCAATTTAGCAATTTAAAAATTTAGTGGTTTCTGCTGTATCAGAGCTATTTAAAATCTATCTCTAAAAGGGTAGATCATATTGAAGGTGCAAATAGGGACATTCAGAATAACTTCACACACCCGCTACTGTGCATTTCTAAGTCTAATTCTGTCGTAAACCCATACCTGTCACCAGGCGCCTAAATACTAGGCCTCAAATTTATATCCAGCTAAATCTGTCGTCAGTGCTGTAGCTGGGCGAGTTATTTAGTGTCCGTTCAAGCACATTTCTTGTTCTGGGTTGAAATACAATTCCCAATTTAGCAATTTAAAAATTTAGTGGTTTCTGCTGTATCAGAGCTATTTGAAATCTATCCCTAAAAGGGTAGATCATATTGAAGGTGCACATAGGGACATTCAGAATAACTTCACACACCCGCTACTGTGCATTTCCAAGTCTAATTCTGTCAGTAAACCCATACCTGTCACCCAGCGCCTAAATACTAGGCCTCAAATTTATATCCAGCTAAATCTGTTGTTACTGCTGTAGCTGGGCGAGTTATTTAGTGTCCGTTCAAGCACATTTCTTGTTCTGGGTTGAAATACAATTCCCAATTTAGCAATTTAAAAATTTAGTGGTTTCTGCTGTATCAGAGCTATTTGAAATCTATCCCTAAAAGGGTAGATCATATTGAAGGTGCACATAGGGACATTCAGAATAACTTCACACACCCGCTACTGTGCATTTCCAAGTCTAATTCTGTCAGTAAACCCATACCTGTCACCCAGCGCCTAAATACTAGGCCTCAAATTTATATCCAGCTAAATCTGTTGTTACTGCTGTAGCTGGGCGAGTTATTTAGTGTCCGTTCAAGCACATTTCTTGTTCTGGGTTGAAATACAATTCCCAATTTAGCAATTTAAAAATGTAGTGGTTTCTGCTGTATCAGAGCTATTTAAAATCTATCTCTAAAAGGGTAGATCATATTGAAGGTGCAAATAGGGACATTCAGAATAACTTCACACACCCGCTACTGTGCATTTCCAAGTCTAATTCTGTCAGTAAACCCATACCTGTCACCAGGCGCCTAAATACTAGGCCTCAAATTTATATCCAGCTAAATCTGTCGTCAGTGCTGTAGCTGGGCGAGTTATTTAGTGTCCGTTCAAGCACATTTCTTGTTCTGGGTTGAAATACAATTCCCAATTTAGCAATTTAAAAATTTAGTGGTTTCTGCTGTATCAGAGCTATTTGAAATCTATCCCTAAAAGGGTAGATCATATTGAAGGTGCACATAGGGACATTCAGAATAACTTCACACACCCGCTACTGTGCATTTCCAAGTCTAATTCTGTCAGTAAACCCATACCTGTAACCCAGCACCTAAATACTAGGCCTCAAATTTATATCCAGCTAAATCTGTCGTCAGTGCTGTAGCTGGGCGAGTTATTTAGTGTCCGTTCAAGCACATTTCTTGTTCTGGGTTGAAATACAATTCCCAATTTAGCAATTAAAAATTTAGTGGTTTCTGCTGTATCAGAGCTATTTGAAATCTATCCCTAAAAGGGTAGATCATATTGAAGGTGCACATAGGGACATTCAGAATAACTTCACACACCCGCTACTGTGCATTTCCAAGTCTAATTCTGTCAGTAAACCCATACCTGTCACCCAGCGCCTAAATACTAGGCCTCAAATTTATATCCAGCTAAATCTGTTGTTACTGCTGTAGCTGGGCGAGTTGTTTAGTGTCCGTTCAAGCACATTTCTTGTTCTGGGTTGAAATACAATTCCCAATTTAGCAATTTAAAAATTGAGTGGTTTCTGCTGTATCAGAGCTATTTGAAATCTATCCCTAAAAGGGTAGATCATATTGAAGGTGCACATAGGGACATTCAGAATAACTTCACACACCCGCTACTGTGCATTTCCAAGTCTAATTCTGTCAGTAAACCTATACCTGTCACCCAGCGCCTAAATACTCGGCCTCAAATTTATATCCAGCTAAATCTGCCGTTAGTGGTGTAGCTGGGCGAGTTATTTAGTGTACGTTCAAGCACATTTCTTGTTCTGGGTTGAAATACAATTCCCAATTTAGCAATTTAAAAATGTAGTGGTTTCTGCTGTATCAGAGCTATTTGAAATCTATCCCTAAAAGGGTAGATCATATTGAGGGTGCACATAGGGTCATTTAGAATAACTCACATACCCGCTACTGTGCATTTCCAAGTCTAATTCTGTCAGTAAACCCATACCTGTCACCCTGCGCCTAAATACTAGGCCTCAAATTTATATCCAGCTAAATCTGTCGTTAGTGCTGTAGCTGGGCGAGTTATTTAGTGTTCGTTCAAGCACATTTCTTGTTCTGGGTTGAAATACAATTCCCAATTTAGCAATTTAAAACTTTAGTGGTTTCTGCTGTATCAGAGCTATTTGAAATCTATCCCTAAAAGGGTAGATCATATTGAAGGTGCACATAGGGTTATTCAGAATAACTTCACACACCCGCTACTGTGCATTTCCAAGTCTAATTCTGTCAGTAAACTCATACCTGTCACCCAGCGCCTAAATACTAGGCCTCAAATTTATATCCAGCTAAATCTGTCGTCAGTGCTGTAGCTGGGCGAGTTATTTAGTGTCCGTTCAATCACATTTCTTGTTCTGGGTTGAAATACAATTCCCAATTTAGCAAGTTAAAAATTTAGTGGTTTCTGCTGTATCAGAGCTATTTGAAATCTATCCCTAAAAGGGTAGATCATATTGAAGGTGCACATAGGGTCATTCAGAATAACTTCACACACCCACTACTGTGCATTTCCAAGTCTAATTCTGTCAGTAAACCCATACCTGTCACCCAGCGCCTAAATACTAGGCCTCAAATTTATATCCAGCTAAATCTGTCATCAGTGCTGTAGCTGGGCGAGTTATTTAGTGTCCGTTCAAGCACATTTCTTGATTTGGGTTGAAATACAATTCCCAATTTAGCAATTTAAAAATTTAGTGGTTTCTGCTGTATCAGAGCTATTTGAAATCTATCCCTAAAAGGGTAGATCATATTGAAATTGCACATAGGGTCATTCAGAATAACTTCACACACCCGCTACTGTGCATTTCCAAGTCTAATTCTGTCACTAAACCCATACCTGTCACCCAGCGCCTAAATACTAGGCCTCAAATTTATATCCAGCTAAATCTGTCGTTAGTGCTGCAGCTGGGCGAGTTATTTAGTGTCCGTTCAAGCACATTTCTTGTTCTGGGTTGAAATACAATTTCCAATTTAGCAATTTAAAAATTTAGTGGATTCTGCTGTATCAGAGCTATTTGAATTCTATCCCTAAAAGGGTAGATCACATTGAAGGTGCACATAGGGACATTCAGAATAACTTCACACACCCGTTACTGTGCATTTCCAAGTCTAATTCTGTCAGTAAACCCATACCTGTCACCCAGCGCCTAAATACTAGGCCTCAAATTTATATCCAGCTAAATCTGTCGTCAGTGCTGTAGCTGGGCGAGTTATTTAGTGTCCGTTCAAGCACATTTCTTGTTTTGGGTTGAAATACAATTCCCAATTTAGCAATTTAAAAATTTAGTGGTTTCTGCTGTATCAGAGCTATTTGAAATCTATCCCTAAAAGGGTAGATCATATTGAAGGTGCACATAGGGACATTCAGAATTACTTCACACACCCGCTACTGTGCATTTCCAAGTCTAATTCTGTCAGTAAACCCATACCTGTCACCCAGCGCCTAAATACTAGGCCTCAAATTTATATCCAGCTAAATCTGTCGTTAGTGCTGTAGCTGGGCGAGTTATTTAGTGTCCGTTCAAGCACACTTCTTGTTCTGTGTTGAAATACAATTCCCAATTTAGCAATTTCAAAATTTAGTGGTTTCTGCTGTATCAGAGCTATTTGAAATCTATCCCTAAAAGGGTAGATCATATTGAAGGTGCACATAGGGTCATTTAGAATAACTTCACACACCCGCTACTGTGCATTTCCAAGTCTAATTCTGTCAGTAAACCCATACCTGTCACCCAGCGCCTAAATACTAGGCCTCAAATTTATATCCAGCTGAATTTGAATACAATACATTGGGCCAAAAATTATTTTTGTTGTTGTGGTGAACGATAACAATGAGGAAAACATCTAGTAAGGGATGCGGACGTGGACATGGTCGTGGTGGTGTTAGTGGACCCTCTGGTGCTGGGAGAGGACGTGGCCGTTCTGCCACATCCACACGTCCTAGTGTACCAACTACCTCAGGTCCCAGTAGCCGCCAGAATTTACAGCGACATATGGTGGGGCCCAATGCCGTTCTAAGGATGGTAAGGCCTGAGCAGGTACAGGCATTAGTCAATTGGGTGGCCGACAGTGGATCCAGCACGTTCACATTATTTCCCACCCAGTCTATTGCAGAAAGCGCACAGATGGCGCCTGAAAACCAACCCCATCAGTCTGTCACATCACCCCCATGCATATCAGGGAAACTGTCTCAGCCTCAAGTTATGCAGCAGTCTCTTATGCTGTTTGAAGACTCTGCTGGCAGGGTTTCCCAAGGGCATCCACCTAGCCCTTCCCCAGCAGTGAAAGACATAGAATGCACTGACGCACAACCACTTATGTTTCCTTATGATGAGGACATGGGAATACCACCTCAGCATGTCTCTGATGATGACGAAACACAGGTGCCAACTGCAGCGTCTTTCTGTAGTGTGCAGACTGAACAGGAGGTCAGGGATCAAGACTGGGTGGAAGACGATGCAGGGGACTATGAGGTCCTAGACCCCACATGGAATGAAGGTCGTGCCACTGACTTTCACAGTTCGGAGGAAGAGGCAGTGGTGAGACCGAGCCAACAGCGTAGCAAAAGAGGGAGCAGTGGGCAAAAGAAGAACACCCGCCGCCAAGAGACTCCGCCTGCTACTGACCGCCGCCATCTTGGACCGAGCACCCCAAAGGCAGCTTCAAGGAGTTCCCTGGCATGGCACTTCTTCAAACAATGTGCTGACGACAAGACCCGAGTGGTTTGCACGCTGTGCCATCAGAGCCTGAAGCGAGGCATTAACGTTCTGAACCTTAGCACAACCTGCATGACCAGGCACCTGCATGCAAAGCATGAACTGCAGTGGAGTAAACACCTTAAAAACAAAGAAGTCACTCAGGCTCCCCCTGCTACCTCTTCTGCTGCTGCCGCCTCGGTCTCTTCTGCTGCTGCCGCCGCCTCGGCCTCTTCTGCTGCTGCCGCCTCGGCCTCTTCCTCCGCCTCTGGAGGAACGTTGGCACCTGCCGCCCAGCAAACAGGGAATATACCACCAACACCACCACCTCCGTCACCAAGTGTCTCAAGCATGTCACACGGCAGCGTTCAGCTCTCCATCTCACAAACATTTGAGAGAAAGCGTAAATTCCCACCTAGCCACCCTCGATCCCTGGCCCTGAATGCCAGCATTTCTAAACTACTGGCCTATGAAATGCTGTCATTTAGGCTGGTGGACACAGACAGCTTCAAACAGCTCATGTCGCTTGCTGTCCCACAGTATGTTGTTCCCAGCCGCCACTACTTCTCCAAGAGTGCACTGCGCAACGCCATCTGTGGCAAGGTCCACCTAACCACAGATACGTGGACCAGTAAGCACGGCCAGGGACGCTATATCTCCCTAACTGCACACTGGGTAAATGTAGTGGCAGCTGGGCCCCAGGTGGAGAGCTGTTTGGCGCACGTCCTTCCGCCGCCAAGGATCGCAGGGCAACATTCTTTGCCTCCTGTTGCCACCTCCTCCTACTCAGCTTCCTCCTCCTCTTCTTCCACCTGCTCATCCAGTCAGCCACACACCTTCACCACCAACTTCAGCACAGCCCGGGTAAACGTCAGCAGGCCATTCTGAAACTCATATGTTTGGGGGACAGGCCCCACACCGCACAGGAGTTGTGGCGGGGTATAGAACAACAGACCGACGAGTGGTTGCTGCCGGTGACCCTCAAGCCCGGCCTGGTGGTGTGCGATAATGGGCGAAATCTCGTTGCAGCTCTGGGACTAGCCGTTTTGACGCACATCCCTTGCTTGGCGCATGTGCTGAATTTGGTGGTGCAGAAGTTCATTCACAACTACCCCGACATGTCAGAGCTGCTGCATAAAGTGCGGGCCGTCTGTGCGCGCTTCCGCCGTTCACATCCTGCCGCTGCTCGCCTGTCTGCGCTACAGCGTAACTTCGGCTTTCCCGCTCACCGCCTCATATGCGACATGCCCACCAGGTGGAACTCCACCTTGCACATACTGGACAGACTGTGCGAGCAGCAGCAGGCCATAGTGGAGTTTCAGCTGCAGCACGCACGGGTCAGTCGCACTACGGAACAGCACCACTTCACCACCAATGACTGGGCCTCCATGCGAGACCTGTGTGCCCTGTTGCGCTGTTTCGAGTACTCCACCAACATGGCCAGTGGCGATGACGCCGTTATCAGCGTTACAATACCACTTCTATGTCTCCTTGAGAAAACACTTAGGGCGATGATGGAAGAGGAGGTGGCCCAGGAGGAGGAGGAGGAGGAGTAAGAGGGGTCATTTTTAGCACTTTCAGGCCAGTCTCTTCGAAGTGACTCAGAGGGAGGTTTATTTCAACAGCAGAGGCCAGGTACAAAAGTGGCCAGCCAGGGCCCACTACTGGAGGACGAGGAGGACGAGGATGAGGAGGAGATGGAGGAGGATGAGGATGAAGCATGGTCACAGCGGGGTGGCACCCAACGCAGCTCGGGCCCATCATTGGTGCGTGGCTGGGGGGAAAGGCAGGACGATGACGATACGCCTCCCACAGAGGACAGCTTGTCCTTACCCCTGGGCAGCCTGGCACACATGAGCGACTACATGCTGCAGTGCCTGCGCAACGACAGCAGAGTTGCCCACATTTTAACGTGTGCCCACTACTGGGTTGCCACCCTGCTGGATCCACGGTACAAAGACAATGTGCCCACCTTACTTCCTGCACTGGAGCGTGATAGGAAGATGCGCGAGTACAAGCGCACGTTGGTAGACGCGCTACTGAGAGCATTCCCAAATGTGACAGGAGAACAAGTGGAAGCCCAAGGCCAAGGCAGAGGAGGAGCAAGAGGTCGCCAAGGCAGCTGTGTCACGGCCAGCTCCTCTGAGGGCAGGGTTAGCATGGCAGAGATGTGGAAAAGTTTTGTCAACACGCCACAGCTAACTGCACCACCACCTGATACGCAACGTGTTAGCAGGAGGCAACATTTCACTAACATGTTGGAACAGTACGTGTGCACACCCCTCCACGTACTGACTGATGGTTCGGCCCCATTCAACTTCTGGGTCTCTAAATTGTCTACGTGGCCAGAGCTAGCCTTTTATGCCTTGGAGGTGCTGGCCTGCCCGGCGGCTAGCGTTTTGTCTGAACGTGTATTCAGCACGGCAGGGGGCGTCATTACAGACAAACGCAGCCGCCTGTCTACAGCCAATGTGGACAAGCTGACGTTCATAAAAATGAACCAGGCATGGATCCCACAGGACCTGTCCATCCCTTGTGCAGATTAGACATTAACTACCTCCCCTTAACCATATATTATTGGACTCCAGGGCACTTCCTCATTCAATCCTATTTTTATTTTCATTTTGCCATTATATTGCAAGGCTACCCAAAGTTGAATGAACCTCTCCTCTGTCTGGGTGCCGGGGCCTAAATATATGCCAATGGACTGTTCCAATGTTGGGTGACGTGAAGCCTGATTCTCTGCTATGACATGCAGACTGATTCTCTGCCGACATGAAGCCAGATTGTCTGTTATGGGTCCTCTCTCCTCTGCCTGGGTGCTGGGCCTAAATTTATGAAAATGGACTGTTACAGTGGTGGCTGACGTGAAGCCTGATTCTCTGCTATGACATGAAGACTGATTCTCTGGTGACATGAAGCCAGATTCTGTGTTACGGAACCTCTCTCCTCTGCCTGGGTGCTGGGCCTAAATTTATGAAAATGGACTGTTGCAGTGGTGGCTGACGTGAAGCCTGATTCTCTGCTATGACATGAAGACTGATTCTCTGGTGACATGAAGCCAGATTCTATGTTACGGAACCTCTCTCCTCTGCCTGGGTGCTGGGCCTAAATTTATGAAAATGGACTGTTACAGTGGTGGGTGACGTGAAGCCTGATTCTCTGCTATGACATGCAGACTGATTCTCTGCTGACATGAAGCCAGATTGTCTGTTACGGGACCTCTCTCCTCTGCCTGGGTGCTGGGCCTAAATTTATGAAAATGGACTGTTACAGTGGTGGGTGGGTGGCGTGAAGCCTGATTCTCTGCTATGACATGCAGACTGATTCTCTGCCGACATGAAGCCAGATTGTCTGTTATGGGACCTCTCTCCTCTGCCTGGGTGCAGGGCCTAAATTTATGAAAATGGACTGTTACAGTGGTGGGTGACGTGAAGCCTGATTCTCTGCTATGACATGAAGACGGATTCTCTGGTGACATGAAGCCAGATTCTGTGTTACGGAACCTCTCTCCTCTGCCTGGGTGCTGGGCCTAAATTTATGAAAATGGACTGTTGCAGTGGTGGCTGACGTGAAGCCTGATTCTCTGCTATGACATGAAGACTGATTCTCTGGTGACATGAAGCCAGATTGTCTGTTACGGAACCTCTCTCCTCTGCCTGGGTGCTGGGCCTAAATTTATGAAACTGGACTGTTACAGTGGTGGGTGACGTGAAGCCTGATTCTCTGCTATGACATGCAGACTGATTCTCTGCTGACATGAAGCCAGATTGTCTGTTACGGGACCTCTCTCCTCTGCCTGGGTGCCAGGGCCTAAATTTATGACAATGGACTGTTACAGTGGTGGGTGACGTGAAGCCTGATTCTTTGCTATGACATGCAGACTGATTCTCTGCTGACATGAAGCCAGATTGTCTGTTACGGGACCTCTCTCCTATGCCTGGGTGCTGGGCCTAAATTTATGAAAATGGACTGTTACAGTGGTGGGTGGCGTGAAGCCTGATTCTCTGCTATGACATGAAGACTGATTCTCTGGTGACATGAAGCCAGATTCTGTGTTACGGAACCTCTCTCCTCTGCCTGGGTGCTGGGCCTAAATTTATGACAATGGACTGTTACAGTGGTGGGTGACGTGGAGCCTGATTCTCTGCTATGACATGCAGACTGATTCTCTGCTGACATGAAGCCAGATTCTCTGTTAAGGGACCTCTCTCCTCTGCCTGGGTGCTGGGCCTAAATATATGACAATGGACTGTTGCAGTGGTGGCTGACGTGAAGCCTGATTCTCTGCTATGATATGAAGACTGATTCTCTGCTGACATGAAGCCAGATTGTCTGTTACGGGACCTCTCTCCTCTGCCTGGGTGCCAGGGCCTAAATATATGACAATGGACTGTTACAGTGGTGGGTGACGTGAAGCCTGATTCTCTGCTATGACATGCAGACTGATTCTCTGCTGACATGAAGCCAGATTCTCTGTTAAGGGACCTCTCTCCTCTGCCTGGGTGCTGGGCCTAAATATATGACTATTGACTGTTGCAGTGGTGGCTGACGTGAAGCCTGATTCTCTGCTATGATATGAAGACTGATTCTCTGCTGACATGAAGCCAGATTGTCTGTTACGGGACCTCTCTCCTCTGCCTGGGTGCCAGGGCCTAAATATATGACAATGGACTGTTACAGTGGTGGGTGACGTGAAGCCTGATTCTCTGCTATGACATGCAGACTGATTCTCTGCTGACATGAAGCCAGATTCTCTGTTAAGGGACCTCTCTCCTCTGCCTGTGTGCTGGGCCTAAATTTATGAAAATGGACTGTTCCAGTGGTGGGTGTCGTGAAGCCTGATTCTCTGCTATGGGACCTCTCTCCAATTGATTTTGGTTAATTTTTATTTATTTAATTTTTATTTTAAATTATTTCCCTATCCACATTTGTTTGCAGGGTATTTACCTACATGTTGCTGCCTTTTGCAGCCCTCTAGCCCTTTCCTGGGCTGTTTTACAGCCTTTTTAGTGCCGAAAAGTTCGGGTCCCCATTGACTTCAATGGGGTTCGGGACGAAGTTCGGATCAGGTTCGGATCCCGAACCCGAACATTTTCGGGAAGTTCGGCCGAACTTCTCGAACCCGAACATCCAGGTGTCCGCTCAGCTCTAGTGAAGAGAATGCAGATGACCCTGAAATACCGTGGCACAATGCAGTGGACATGGAGGCAGGGAGGCCCTCCAGGTCCTTCGCGAAAAATGGCCAGATATCTGCTTTCTTGTTTGCATAGTGACAGCAGCATTGTCAGGATTCGGCAGAGGGATGATTACAGGCTATCTACATTGTTAGACATTTGCTAGTAGTCAAAAATAGGGAAATTTTTTAGACCTTCTGAGAGGGATGCAAAAGTAGAGTGCCTGGAAAGGGGGTGAGGTGCAGGAGCAGCACCATCTCCATAAGCAGCCAGTTGAGTCTGGAGTGTCTGATGAGCTGTTTACTTCAGCCACCTACTGAAGAAACCAGCCAGCAGCAGCAGGTGGCGGCATATTTGGACTGCACCCTGTCACCCATGATCCAAGATTCCCTGTACTACCAGGCATGCAAACTTGAAATGTGGTTGCAACTAGCATGGGCATGCTTTCCTGCCTGGCCAGTAGTGTGGCATCAGAGCGGGTGTTCAGTTTGGCGGGGGACATAGTTACCACTAAGAGAACTCACCTTTCCTCCCAAAATGAGCGACTAACCTTCATTAGGATGAATCAGATGTAGATCAACCAAAATTTCCAGACACTGTTGCCTGATGCAATACAATAGATCATTCTGCCACTAATTATTACACTGTAGTGTACTGCTACACCGGAATATTGTGCAAAATAGGCTGTTACTTTTGGCCACGTACTACTGCCACCATTCTTATGCTTTCACCCGCCTGCTGCCTCTACTGCCATTACTACAATGGGGCTTCTTGGCCTACTGATATGTACAAGGATATGCATACTACAAGGGCACTATCACACTGCTGTTTTTGGGTTCTGCTACTAATGTGATCTGCCACTATCTTGTGCTGTATGCCACTGCTGCTGCCACTATCCCTGCTCTGCCATGGGACCACTACTGTCACTGGTACTGCATCACCATTTTCTGGCAGCCATAACTTTTTATATTTCAGTCTACAAAGCTGTATGAGTGCTTGTTTTTTGTGGGACGAGCTGTAGTTTTTATTAGTGCCATTTTTGTGGTACATACAACTTTTTGATCACTGTTGTTCAATTTTTAAGGGGGAAAAAATGACTTAAAAACAATGAATCAAGTATTTTAATAGTTCAGATTTTTTGAGACACAGTGAAACCTGATATGTTTATGTTTTTTTAATGTTTATATATTTTTTTTATGTAAACTTGGGAAAGGGGGACGATTTAAACTTTTTTAACAATAACTTTTAGCCCCCATAGGGGAACCTGGGATCTTTTGATCCCATGCCCCATTCACCCTATAACAGATTTCTTAGGGTAAATGGCATTATAACATGCTCCCTGATAAACTGTGTATCATGCAGAGTGTAAAAATGTACCAAAGCCCTGCAATTTCACTGCGGGGGCTCCGGTCGGAAGACAGAGGGAGCCACCTCCCCCTGTTTTACCGCTCAGATGCTGCAGTGGGCGTTGATTGCCATGGGTGTCTGCTGTATGATACAGCCAGCACCCACCACTTATGGAGCAGGCTCATCGCAGTGGCCCACTCCATATATTCCCCCAGCCACTGTGACATGCAGGTATACCTGATTTATAACAATTTGTGATTAATTCATTAATTAATTAACAATTTGTGATTAATTAATTCTTAACTACAGTTAACTTTGCGAGTCCGGGTACCCGGACCTGAACCTTTTCACTGAAGTTCGGATTCGGGTTTGGTGTTCGGGTGATTTCATTTTTTTCCGTTATAACATGGTTATAACGGAAACAATAGCATTCTTAAAACAGAAAGCTAAATAAAAGGTCTATTGAGGGGTTAAAAAAAAACTCACCTCATCCACTTGATCGCGCAGCTGGTATCTTCTTTTCTTCAGAACCTGCAAAAGGACCTGCGATGACGTCACCGTGCTTACAACGTGGTGAGCGCGGTGACATCCCTGCAGGTCCTTTTGCAGGTCCTGGAGAAAAGAAGATACTGGCTGCGTGATAAAGCGGATGAGGTGAGTTTTATTTTTAACCCCTCAATAGACATTTTATTTTGCATTCTGTTTTAAGAATGCTATTATTTTCCGTTATAACCATGTTATAACGGAAAATAATAAAGTGAAGTTCGGGTCCCCTTTGACTTAAATGGGGTCCGGGTTCGGGGTGAAGTTCGGGTGAAGTTCGGGTCCCTAACCCAAACTTTGACCTGAAGTTCGGCCGAACCCAGAGAACCCGAACTTCCACGGGTTCAGTCAACCGTATTCGGAACTAATCAGATTTTTCGAAACTTTGCTCATCTCTATTATCTATACATAGCTGATATGAGTCATTGTGTACCTGATCTGTACAGACCAGAAAGTGGTGCCATTTATTTGGCTTAGTGGCCAGTCCGAAACATGCATAGATAGTGACATGGAAAATAAAAAATAACATCACCAAAAATTATGTACGATATAAAAACTTGATTTAAAATAGGTGATTTTCTGATGACACATTCTCTTTAACCCTTTTTTTTTTACACAATATATTCTGTGCAGGTAAAATTCCTGCAGTAGTTTTTTTTTCTCTATGATTGCAAGCATCTTTAATAATGACATCACATAAAATGTATAGAAGCACAAAGAGCAATATACTGCTTTTGAATCATTCATGTAATGGCTAACCCCTGCAACAGAACTACATTTTAAAACATAGAAAGCCAGAAAACTGCAACTAAAATATTTACCATAGGTACTGCTTAATAAAAAAGTAGTTCCTCGCACTTCATAAGTAACTAATCTATTTTTCCTGAAATGGCCATAAAAAACCATAATCACCTCATCTATTTTCTTGTGGAGAGGCCTTTGCGGCCATCTTGATTAATGAAACATAAGTGGTGACGTCAATCTGCCTGGCCAGTGTAATGACGTCTTCACGTCGCCAAGTGAGATTTCACACGGTTTCTTCATTTAAGGTGGCTGCAAAGGCCTCTCCACGAGCAATTGGATAAAGTGAGTATGTATGTTTTTAACTATGAATAATCCCTGAAAGGCCTCCATTTTAACATCAGATGCCGCTATCAGCAATGAACGCGGCATCTGATGGGTTCAATGACACGAGGCACAATGAGATTCGCGACAAAGTAATTTGTAACAAATCAATTTTCTTTGTGGAATATTTACTAATCCAAAGCTATATTGTATAGGTTCATATAACCTCCCAGTTAAAGTGGTTGTGCAGGACCCTAAATATGTCATTTTATTGTGTAAACTTTTATCTAGTCTTCGACAGAGCATAATAGTGTGCTTGTCAACTTTCCTGAGTCTTCACTTCAATCTCCATATGCAATGGCGGCCTCCCCCAGGGCCCTACTATAAATCGCGACCCAGGTGTAGGAATGCCGAGTGGTATAGTGCGGCCTAAAATGTATTTTTATGTGTGTCATGGTGCTCCTACCTGGAAACGGCTGGACCCCAGGCTTTGGCTCAGAAGCAATAAATAGGGGGAATTATTGAGGGATAAAAGAAAAGAATAACTTGAGTCCAGACCTTGAGATGAAGTTCAATGGCAGCTTTACTTTGCATAAACGTTCTCCAAAACAGGCTTTGTCTTGGTTCCAGCAGGCATTAGCATTAAACTGGCAGGCAAACTCCACTCTGCTATATCTGTTTCTCTCTGAATCTGCTGTACTGACAGGCTGGCCGTATAACTCAGCTTCTTCTGTATGCTGCATGTCACGTGCCGGGAGTCAAAAGCAGACCTCCGGGACGTCAGGGAACTGGTATACAGGTAAAACAGATACAGACACAGACAGATACACGCACAGGCGCACTACACGGAACAGCAGGAGTGGACCCACTGTGCCACTGACTGGAAATACTCTGGAGCGGTGTGACTAAGCAACACCTGGTATTCACTAGAGCCTCAGATGGTGAGGATAGGCTTGGGCCGCAGGTATTTGCCAGGGGCTACTCCAGAGCATAAACCGAGTCAGTGGCAGCTGGTCCAGACAGACCAGGAGGTACCTGAATTAGAGGCGGTTCACAACAGACCCTGCAGCTGGCACGCAGCCCCTAGCAACTAGCCACTCTGGGCCAGAGTCATATATGGAGCGTGGGGGTGTGATGTACTGTAATCCCTTCCTAGCACCAAGGTCTATATAAAGCTTTTCGCACGGTCACCTTTATGACTAAACAGGTAGATAAACATACATATCCATAAGGCTGTGCACTAAGCCTTAGGACACACCAAAGTAGGAGGAGGAGTCGGTTCTCTCCCAGAACTCCCATGAGGGTTAATCCCTTTAAACACACATTTTTTAGCAGTAGGGTTACCCTTGATGTTGTTAGACCTGCTTGTGACTCTACATTAAAGTCCTCAGAGACAGTCCCTATAAGCTAGAAATAAGGTGCTAGCTATCTGGCTAACTACATTAGGTCCAGAGTCCATTTATAGTGCATAGGATCACATTGCGGTACCCAAAATAGAGTCCAGACAATGGGCTAAATACTTGAACGTTGCTGAAATGGTAAAACATTTTTGCAAAAATACTGCAAATATATAATGCAATAACACAGTGCAATTAAATTCACATTGGAGTCTTATCCTTCAATGCTGGTGGATCAAGTGCACCATATTGGAACATATAGTGCCAAAGTCATTTGTAATCCACATGGGTATAATATAAAATAGCAGCAATGGTGATGAGAACCTTTTGAGCAAAAGGGGGGGTTCTCGCTCAACCTGAGAAGGGGGGAAAAAGGAATTGGGCGCTGATGTGCGCAACTTGGAGGTATTTTCTGCAGATAGGGGGAGTCCTGACAAGCATGTCCATCCAGATGAGGGCCAAACAAGGACAACAATACAAACAAAATGGCCAACAGCTCCTAACCCTTCAAAACACCGTCCATGATGTGGGGGTAGACCCGGGATCAGAAGCCCTGGCTGAAGCTGTGGCTTTTCTTGGTAGTGGAGGACTCCCTCTGCGGTCTCCTGGAGGCAGCGCACTTGGCTTGCTGCGGCTGGATCCTCCTGCCAGCACTCAGCTACTGGCAACGTGACAAGAGGTTTGGACAGGAGGGTCACACCAGTGGCGAATGGTCCCTTGAGGGGTGTACTCCACGTGGTCCCCTGCATATATGCTATGATGGGCCTGGGGCAGGTAGGGGCATTTCACAGACCTATGTCCCACAAATAGTTCTTCGCAGCTCTCGTAGTCCATCAGGAAACTGGAGGCGCGTTCCACGGAGAACCACAAGACGGTCCCTCGGCGCCTCTCCAGCTTCGGATCCCACGGCCGTGGGTGGTCCAGGACGTGGATAACCCCGTCGTTGATGCTTTTTTTGTAGTCCCACATTGTCTGGGCATGAGCTGTAACTTCCGGCGGGACCATGGGGTTCAACTGTGTAAACAAACCGCTCTTCCTGGGTGTCAGAATGGACTCTTCAGCCTCCTCCCCCGCACCAGCTGGTACGGCGGACACCTCGGAACTTCTCTCCAGGTCCTGCTGCACTTGGGAAAGATGTACTTCTTACAGGGCAGCCTGCACCTCAGGCTCATCGCCCCACACCATTTCACCCCAGTTGGGGCACAGAGGTCACGCCATTTTGTCTTCCTCTGTCTCTCTGGCACACACTGGTAAAAGGGGCGTACACTTGGAGGTGGAGTCTTCACTTCCTACACTTGCATTGGGCAGTTCCCGGTAGGCAGAGCTGTCGCTTCCCACTCTTGGGCTGGGCGTTTCCCTGTTTTCCCGCTCTTGAGGTACAAGAATAACATATACCATCACAGGCAAAGATGGCGGATTAAGGATTAACCCCTTGGTAGCGGGCGCGCACAATCCTGCACCTGTTGCTCTGCAATAAACATAGTAAAGTCATTTTTAGGGGTTTCCTGACAATTCTGTATGCCTGTAGCTTGCAAGTAAATTCTGTTTGTGATGCCAAAATTGCAATGGGCCGTCTCCTCCCAGGGCCCTACTATAAATCGCGACCCAGGTATAGGAATGCCGAATGGTATAGTGCAGCCTAAAATGTCTCTTTATGTGTGTCACGGTGCTCCTACCTTGATACAGCTGGACCCCAGGCTTTGGCTCTGAAGCAATAAATAGGGGGAATAATTGAGGGATAAAAGAATAACTTGAGTCCAGACCTTGATATGAAATTCAATAGCAGATTTACTTTGCATAAACGTTCTCCAAAACGGTTTACAGGATGTGTCTTGGTTCCAGCAGGATTTGGCATGAAACTGGCAGGCAAACTCCACTCTGCTATATCTGTTTCTCTCTGAATCTGCTGTACTGACAGGCTGGCTGTATAACTCAGCTTCTTCTGTATACTGCACTTCTTCTCTGTAGTCTGACTCTAGGTTATGCCAGGGAACTTTCCTTCTGGCTTCTGAGGCTTTAAAGAGGACCTTTCACCAGGATACATGTATTGAAATAGTTATAGTACCTTACAGTGCGGCCCCCAGTGATGTATTTCCTTTTTTTTTTTTAAAGGACCCCACCTTTCATCCGCTGTGGTCCCCGTTTGTTTTGGTGCCTCATATGCTAATGAGGCGATTTGGTTAAACTAGGCGGGGACTTGAACCAAATCACCTCATTAGCATATGAGGTGCCAAAACAAACGGGGACCACAGCGGACGAAAGGGGGGGTCCTTTTAAAAAATAAGCGGAAAGACATCACTGGGGGCCGCACTGTAGGGTAATATAACTATTTCAATACATGTATCCTGGTGAAAGGTCCTCTTTAAGCTTTGACCCCCCATGGCCAGCAGAGCTTAAGGTGCTCTCGCTGGAGTGGGCACATCCAGCAGAGACGTGCCCCTGCACACCCTTCACCTAGCTGGGGGCAAACTAGACTGGAACTAACTGGTCTACACCCTTCCTGCAGGAAGTAGGGGTGGCCCACTCCCCTACAGAGGGGGGTTAGAATAGAATAGTAAGTTCCACTCTCTATAACTATAGCTCTGCTATATTTTCTTCCACCTGCTGGTGAACCAAGCACATTACATGAACAGTTACATAACATTAGAAATGCACAGTCTGGGGGACCTGGAATAAATGCATAAGATGACATGAGGTTAGACCAATAAAGACAGTAGCAAGGTGCAGAAATTGTAACAGCACTCTGGGGTGTTACACATGCTCCCACTGAGCTCCTTTGTTTACAACCAGAACTTTGGTCATAAAGAGCTGCAGCCACACACACACACACACTTTCCATAGTGCTTTGCACTGCTAGATCAGGCAACACCCTTCTCTGAGCTGAAAACTCCACCTACTTCACCCTCCATCATCCCCTTGCTATTTTCCTTTAATGTTTTCCCCCACACATCTTTAATATGACAAGTAGTGTACTCTGCTACTACCCTGCTTGTGGATTGAGAGCATTGACCAGCCCATTCCAAGATCACATACTGTAGATCTGACATCATGACTAGGGATGAGTGAAGTGAGCTGCGGATCCTAGATTCAAAGTCGCTTCGTTGAAAACTTTGGTTTAATGCTGTATGGAGATCATCATTAAAATGTACATCCTCCGACAAGGCGAATTCAGTTATTCCCAAAGTAAACTATATATATATATATATATATATATACACTGATAACCAGTTTAATGTTCATGTGTTATGCAGGCACATTTTACTACTGATACATGCTGTGCATTAATTGCGTGTGGTTGTGTTCTGTTTTAAAAAGAGATTTCAGCTTTAGGGAACATTTTACAATACACTTGCTGTACCTAAACTAAGAAATCCACTCCCCTTTTTACTTTTTTTTTAGCGATACTTCTGGTCCCAGGCCTGTATACATCCAAGTGGGGTCATGTGCACTTCTCCAGTCAATCAGCTGCCTCCACGGTGAAATATCCTTAAGCAGCATGTCACTTATAGGTCATATGCTGCTTGGCGACATGTCATCCCTGAGGCCAAATGTAAAGGGACACAACACTTAATATTGGCACAATTTGGACTGGCCTATAGTTGGATATGAGAATTTATTTAAAGACTATGTATACCTTCAGATGCATTTTTTTATGATAGCATTTTACAGATTTTTACTCATTTTTTAAACATGTCTTTATTCACCCTTTCATGAAAGGGCCCCAAAAACTTTTTGTGATTTTGTACACGTGGTGGTTTAGTGACCGTAGCTTTTTTATTTGTTTGACTACCAAAATAATTTTTGAATTTTTTTTTTATTGACTTTAAGTTTCATTTGTAGAAAAACCGATAATTATTATTAAATGTAATTTTTTTTAAATGATAGCTTTTTAATTCTTAAATATTAAAACTGACACAAAAATGTATTATTGCAATGGGTTCACTATTTTGTGACAATCATTTTCGTATATAACATGTAAAGGTTTGAGATAACAAGGTGACTATGGTGATGATTTCTGTTAGCAACTGCATTTTTTATTAATTTTAATTTTTTTAACATTTTTTTTATTTGCATTTTTTATTTTTATTTTTTTCTTACTTATATTTGAATTTCTTTTTGGCACATAATGTGTCCCTGTAGAGGGAATTGTCAGGTAGGTATATATATGTATATATATATATATATATATATACCCCATATATATGTATATTATAGATTATATATATATATATATATATATATATATATAGTAGAAAGGCGCAAGGGGCCATCATTGATGGAAGGTATGTGTCACCGAGATTCCTGGCCTCGGTGAGGTAAAAGTCGGTAGTTTTAAGTGTCAGCGGCAGCTAGTGCGGACTGACACTATTTTTTGTTAGTATGGCTGTACTAAGATCCAGGCCGGCTCTTTCTGGGAGTAGCCAAAGTGCTGGGTGGGTGGCCTCTCCCCACGCTCCAGGCCGGGTCTTTTTGGCCTATCTCATCTGGGTGTGGTTTATCCTCCATCTGACAGAGAAGCTGGGGAATCTCTGTGTTTTGGGACCTGCAAAGTTGTGCCGTGCTAAAGGGCTGAGAGCCGCATGCTGGGAAACAGTCTTCTAAAGCCTGCTGTGGACTGCGGGTGGAAAACTGCTAACCAGGTGAAGATTTTGTTCTATGGAAATTGCATGGTGTGAACAAACACTAAGACTGTGAACAGTCATTTTTGTTTTTCCTTATGTGTGAATAAACACCGAACAGTTTAAGTTAAAGTCTTAAGACTGTGATTGCCTTAATACTGCGTCTGCTAGCCTCTCTACCAGAGCAAAACCCCTCAATATACAATACAGACCAAAAGTTTGGACACACCTTCTCATTCAAAGAGTTTTCTTTATTTTCATGACTATGAAAATTGTAGGTTCACACTGAAGGCATCAAAACTATGAATTAACACATGTGGAATTATATACATAACAAAAAAGTGTGAAACAACTGAAAATATGTCATATTCTAGGTTCTTCAAAGTAGCTACCTTTTGCTTTGATTACTGCTTTGCACACTCTTGGCATTTTCTTGATGAGCTTCAAGAGGTAGTCACCTGAAATGGTCTTCCAACAGTCTTGAAGGAGTTCCCAGAGATGCTTAGCACTTGTTGGCCCTTTTGCCTTCACTCTGCGGTCCAGCGCCCATTCAGTGCTTTGCACACAGCTATCTAAAAGGAGTGTGCCCTATAGCTTTGAAACAGATACTAAAGTCAGAAAATGGAATTATGATAATAAATTAATAAGGTATCAAGAGAGGCAGGCAGTACCTGGACCAGAAGAGCAAATGAGTTATAAACTTCTTGTATAAAGTATACAAAATGTATTTAGTTGTTAGAGGCCACAAACTTCCCCCTAAACCATACCAGCTTTATCGAATAGTGGTGTGCTCTCAGCACTGGGATTAAAGCTCCTGCCCCTGCAATCTAGCAGTCACAGCAGGGACCCTGAGGAGAAGACAGGAGCAGTTTATTACCACTTTTGCCTTCTTCTGTGCTGATAGGAGAGCGCTGTACGAGAGCATGGTTTGGGAAGAGTGGCTTCCTCTGCTAGTCCCGGCGGTCTTTTAATATTTTACTACAAATTGTTGCCCCACCAGAAGGATGACTCCATAATATATATGAACAAGATGCAATGATGTCCCTACCTCCACTGATGTTTTGATATTTAGCACAGGAAACACTGATGTGGTAGAGAGTTAAGAGTTGCAAAAAGTGTAAGGGTGGTGGCTCTTCTAGAAACACCCCTGCTAATCAGCTGTGTGAGGAGATGGTGCCTGCAGTGTACACATGCTGTCTCTGCAAAATATCAAATTACTCCCACTAGTGGATAACAACTGACCTTGAGTCTCACTCCGACTCTGTGTCCATAATCTCAATACAATTCAGTTGTATATAGCTCTTAGCTTACATGTATGAGTGAGAAAAAATTGCTACTCACTTTTTATGAAGTGCTTGCACTTTCAGTCCTTTATTTGCAAAACATGAAAAGCTCTTTCTAGGCTTGCAGGCCTGTGTTTCTGAGATGCCAAGTTGTAACCTACTCCATTATGTGCATGCAATTCTACACAATTAGAGCATTTTTCGGGGGGGAAAAAACATGTTTTTGTGTTGTCATTTTTTTAGAGCCGTATTTTTAAAAATGCTCTAATTATGTAGAATTGCATGCACATAATGGAGTAGGTTACAACATGCACACAATTTATACTCATTTACACCAATGCATATATTTTTTAAAATATTCTTCTAATGTTTTCTTAAAGTTTCAGGCCTGAAAATGTCAATAATAATTGTACTATAAGAACTTCCTACATGCATTATTCAGCTACACTTTGGACTGAAGTGCTCCAAACATTTCCTGCTGGTTTCATTAAGTTTAGTATCCTCTACATCCTACAACTTGATGAAATTCATTAGAATGCATTTTCTGGCGGCTTAAAAATAAGGTCACATATTTTGTTTTTGATGTTGTTCAGAAAAAGTTTCCATCTTTTTCATGAAATCAACTTACGGACCTCACACTCTAAAATATCTAAATTTTTCAACATACAATTTCTAATTGACTGGCTTAATGTAATGCATGGTATAATACTTTTAAAAAAATGTATGTTACTTAATTTTTATTAGTTTCTGAAATGTTCTTATTAAACTTGATGAAGATTAATAATGGTTTTGCAGAAGGCAAACTCTATTTTCCCCAAGACAGTTGTTCATAAGCGAGTAAAGACGAGTGATTTTCATAAAATTTGATTATGGTCTGAATATCTCAGTCTCTCTTTGATTCTCCAAAATTAAATCACACAAAATTCAGATTGGTTAGATCAGATCTTCGAACATTATCTTAGTTAGGAAGTTCTATCTTCTTGAGGCAGGACCACTGAATGGTTCTTAGAATTTCTAACCACACGAGGTCTCCACTAGGTAGTTGTGATGCACCAACCACAGCTCTACTTCTATCATGTCCAGTAGGCCTTATACAATATAAGATGCTTAGTCTGAGAAGTAACTGTTTTTGTGGTAAATTTGAATGCCAATTGTAAATTTAACTTTAGGAATTCAACAAAACTATGGGTGCAACACTTCCTGAAAAAAATGTAATGGTGCTTTATGTGTGATTTTTTTTCCTTAAAGGGAGTCTGTCACCAGATTGTGACCTTATAGACCGCTTACATAGCGCTCTAGCATAGCAGTCTATGATTCTAATGGTACCTTTGATGTGTGCTTCTGAAGTTCCCCCAAGGCAAAAACGGACTTTTATTCAAGGGATCGCAAGTGCCCAGGGCGGGGTTCACCTTGTTGGAGCCCAGGCTGTTCTGCCTCTTTTCGCCATATCCCCGCCCCAGCCTCTTCCTCTGCCCGCCCCGCTCTTCCTTTGCGTCCTCTTTCTCTGCAGCCGGATCCCGCGCCTGCGCTATCCATTGCTTGACCGGGGCATGCGCACTGCGATGCCCATTGTGGGCACGGCATCGCAGTAGCTACTACGCATGCGCCGGCCAACGGCGAGAAACAGCGGCGAGGAGGCGGACCAGATACACCCACAATGGGCATCGCAGTGCGCATGCCCCGGCCAAGCAATGGATAGCGCAGGCGCGGGATTCGGCTGCAGAGAAGGAGGACGCAAAGGAAGAGCGGGGCGGGCAGAGGAAGAGGCTGGGGCGGGGATATGGCGAAAAGAGGCAGAACAGCCTGGGCTCCAACAAGGTGAACCCCGCCCTGGGCACTTGCGATCCCTTGAATAAAAGTCCGTTTTTGCCTTGGGGGAACTTCAGAAGCACACATCAAAGGTACCATTAGAATCATAGACTGCTATGCTAGAGCGCTATGTAAGCGGTCTATAAGGTCACAATCTGTTGACAGACTCCCTTTAAAGATGCAGAATGGCACCAATGTACCTGGCTATTTACTGTGCCTCAAAACTCTACTATGGACTTGCAGCTGGGCCTTAAACACACAAACACGTGTAGTCAACTGACTGCTATTTATTCAGTCACAATTGTTGTTTTTCTTTAAATGGAATCAAATGTGACACCAGATATGAGTTGCGCTGAAGTGACACTATGCTCTGCACTGGGCCTTAGACACACAAACACTTGTGTAACTGACTTCTATTTATTCAGTCAAAATTGTTGTTTTTCTTTAAATGTAATCGAATGTGACACCAGATATGAGTTGCGCTGGTGACACTATGCACTTGCAGGGCTGTGAGCCTGACACACATGCTGACAGGCAGGCAACTGCAATTTGATTACACAGGAAAAAAAGCAGACTGATTTTTGGGGTGCTGTCCTTACAGCAGAGATCAGATGAGTCATTCAGGACTGTAGTGAACACTGAATTCACTTGCCTATCGATTTCCCTATTAAATCAGCAAAAAAAGAAAAAATTGTAGAAGCACAACAAAAAAAGTGTGTTTTCAGTTCCTTACTGTGGTGGTGCCCGCTGTGTCAGAAGCCAGTCTTGAACTTCCCCAACTTCGGATGCAATCATAAAAGAAACTGCAGCACTCTCCAGCCTTGTTCTTTCAAAGTTATATTCACCAATACAATGTGACGTTTCGATCTGTGTGATCTTTCTCAAGCAATTCACAAAGTGAACTAAAACCAGATACATATACCCTACTAAATAGGTCACATGACCCAATCAATCATGTTAATGAACATTTACAAAAAATACATACCGCCCCTTTAAGTGCTCACCCCGTTTTGGGGATAATATATCATCTAGTGTTTAACATTATATACATTAGGACCTACTCACTGCGATACCTATTGAAGACCTGGGGTGGACATCTATTAGATAGACCTGTCTTTATCCAAACAAATGTATATACGTTTGCCATGCCTCCCTCGGCGTTCCTCTGTGTCCAGTGCGCCTGCGCGTCGCCTCTATGACGTCAGCCACAAGCGCCCACATGCGTCCGGCGTCATGGGAACCAGACACCTCTCATCAATGCCACCACTAACGCAGAGCGCGCTTGCGTGCCCAACGTATGTCGCAACAGGATCTGACGTCAGGTCCCACGTCACCATATGACGTCCTTAGCGCCAGCGTCATGGCAACCATATAAACAAAAGTCTTCCAATTAATATACTTAACTTATATATAATGTAAGCTGGACCTTCTATTTCTTATTATGATGTCTCCACCACATAATTGTTTGCCTAATTTTTACACATCAGATCCACCATCAGGAGCAAATCTGTCCGTGATTTATAACATAAGGGTCAATTGAAATTCAGTGATAGATAATATTTAATATTTAATAAACAGGCTAGGTGTCCACTACTCGTCCACAATGCAGGGTCTGAGTACCTAGTCTAATTAAACTGAGTTCAACCTCATGGTAAAAACGTATAGGGCTCACAAACTCATTTTAATCAGGAAGGTCACTCTCCAAACTAGACCACGGGGGTAGATACCACCTCAGCTCCAGAATGGATCAGTAACCTCCCCTACCAAGCAACAGTGGTGGTCACAGTGGTGGCATGTCTCCTTCCATATGATTATGGAGTCGACAAGTGCATCCCTGGATCACCCCATTCAACTATAGAAAGGCTTAACCTTCAACCAAGAGTGAGGCCCCTCTTTTTCCAATCACTTCATTCCTGGCCTGTTGGGTGGTAAGCAGACCCGTCCCCGGGTGTACCTCCTTAAACCCAACATCCTCAGGTCATCTCTTTCAAAACAACCCATTTTGCACTGTAAATTTAGACCATATGGATGCTCAGTAACAACTATACAACTCTAATACCCTGTTGTAGGACGAGCAATGAAAACTATATTTTAGTCTAATATTACATAAACGGACCAAACATTTGTTCCCCCTGTGGAACGAATGGACAAAAGAGTCCCAAACCATTAATTTATTAAGGTGGCTACCATTCTGTTGCTTATGTTCGGTCTTTTCTCAGTCCATATCCCCAGGTCTCATCGGCATACGCAGTTTTCTGCAGAAAAATAGAGAAAAAAGGTGAGAAAACATACCTTTAAAAAAAAAAAAATCTTATATATATATATATATAATCTCAGCCTTTCAGGTTGGGTACAAACTTAATTAAAAAAACAATGCTTAAATAGAGTACAGTATTGAATTAACAAGTGAGGTGAAGACTTGGTTTCGCACAGCTCAGTATAGTGGACCAATCTTAAACTCCCTGTTGAGGCCCATGGGTTTGAGTGTTTGTAACTCGTAGATCCACCTCAACTCCATCTTTTTTAATAACTTTTCTCTGTCACCCCTTCTTCTTTGGGGTGGAACCCCATCTATAACTCGGAAGCTTAATTGCGAGATGTTATGTTTAAATTTCAGGAAATGCTCTGGAACTGGTAATTCAGTTTTGGAAATATCAGCCTCTTTTACACTTGAGAGGAGTTTGCGTATGTGATACCGATGTTGATTCAATCTCTTTCTAAACTCCTGGGTCATCTCACCCACGTAAAAGAGCCCACAGGGGCACTGAAGCACATATATCACATACTCCGATCTGCATGTGTAATAGTTTCTGATCTGATAGATTTTCCCTGTCCTGGGATGTGCAAAGGAGCTTCCCTTTAGGATGCCATTACAATTGCAACACCCCAAGCAAGGAAAGCAGCCCTTTCTCTGGATTTTGGATAGGCTAGGTTGTTTGTTAGGTTGTTTGGACATCTCTAATAGGAACACAAGTCTCTTGTAGAGATGAGTGAATTTCTAAAAAATTCTATTTTTTTGTAGAGATGAAAGTTTTTGCTGGGATCCGAATATATTCACGATAAATCACAATAAAAGACTGCTATTTCCGGGCTGCATAGAGCCTTTATATGGGTGTAGAACACTGTGCCTTGCAGTAACACGCATAGGGAGTTTGCTGGGGTAGTGAAATAATACTGTGAGTCCATATGACATGTAGATGACAGGCGTCACTATTAGAATCACTGCACACTTCACTAATTTGGGCAGTCCATGTTAGCGTCAAGAAGAAGCGCACTTCTTTTACACCGTCGTCAGCTGATTCCAAAAAGATGTCTACAGAACCTGTTCTATTAAATGCTTATACAAGTAGAGCCCCCCCCCCCCCCCCCCCAAAAGAGTGGAGAGGGTGTCAGCAGTAAGTTTGTGTTGAAGTCACTGATTATTTTGCCCTTCCTCTGATCCGTCAGAACAATAACCCACAAAAAAACAGATCCTGTCTGGGGAGCATACGCCTTCACTCGATCAGAGTTTGCTCAGTAATCCATGAGTATTGGTAATGCCAAAAAAACAGAAGTGGATCTAAAACAGAGATAACATGTGAAGCTAATATTTGCATGTCTTCTGTGTTTTGTACCCACTCCTGCTTTTGGCTACCAAATCATAAGCCAATTCTGATGCGACCATACAGGCCTTACAGCCAGTGTCGGACTGGGGTGCCTAGTGCCCACCAGTAAAATTTATTTCGGGGGCCCACCACACGGATGCATTCAAATATTACCTGCTCATACAGAAGAAAGATGCTACCAGATGATTGAATATGGGGGTTCCTGCTGCGACTTTGAGAAGGTAGGTCCTGAGGAGAAGAGGACACTGGCAGCTTTCCTCTATACCTAGAAATCATCTCAGCTATCTGATTGTGTATATAATAATAACTGTTGGGGTTTCTTAGGTTTTTTATATGAACATAGGCCGGTTGAGGTGCTGTACATTAAATATATGTATGTAGTGCAGTAAGTCTACTGTGTTATGTGCCACTTGTGTAGGGGTGGGAGACTAGGGGCCCACCTTGCTCAGGTGCCCACCGGGGGATTTTCCTGTACCCCTGTGGGCCAGTCCGTGACTGCTTACAGCTGCTACACAGACAGGATCAGAAGAAAGGTCAAATAAATTGTGATTTCAAGAAGGCTAAACAAGGACAATAGCGACCCCATCATAGAGTGGGGAGGGTGGTAACAGCATGAGAAGTCCACAAAATGGCCCTATGACATAGTGGTGAGGTGGAAGCAGCATGAGGAGAGCACCAAGTGGCATAATGACAGGGTCTGGAGGTGGCGGCAGCATCAGGAAGCCACAGAGTGGCACAATGACAAAGTGTGGAGGTGACACCAGCAGTATGATTTGGCCACAGAGTGGCACGGTGACATAGTGTGGAGATGGCAGCATCAGGAGGCTACAAAGTGGCACAGTGACATAGTGTGGAGATGCATAGTGTGGAGATGGTAGCACCAGCAGCAGCATGATACCACAGAGTGGCAAGGTGATATAGTGTGGACATGGCAGCATCAGGAGGCCACAACGTGGCAAGATGACATAGTGTGGAGATGGCAGCACCAGCAACAGCATGATACCACAGAGTGGCAAGGTGACATACTGTGGACATGGCAGCATCAGGAGGCCACAAAGTGGCACAGTGACAGTGTGGAAATGGCAGCATCAGGAGGCCACAGAGTGGCATGGTGACATAGTGTGGACATGGAAACAACAGCAGCAGTAGCATGATACCACAGAGTGGCACGGTGACATAGTGCGGAGATGGATGATCTAATCTGATGCATCAGGCATTGGTGGGTGGAAATCTTCGCTGATGGACGCCTGATTCATCTTGACAAAAGTAAGTCTCTACACATTTTGGGTGGACAGGCGAGTTCTTCTTGGGGTAACTATGGCCTCCGTCGCACTAAACACCAGCTCTGATGCCACACTACTGGCTGGGCAGGACATCTTTACCAGAGCAATCTCGAACAGTTGCGCTAGTCCAGCAGATCTTCTATGACGGCTGGCAGGGTGCTGTCAAAGTATGCCACTACCTGCTGGTACAAGTCCTGCTCCAGGTCTACCTACTGCTGCTGGTGAGTAGTTTCTTCACTATGCGGGTGAAGAAAGCTGCTCATCAGCGACTCTGGACTCAGGCTGCTGGTGCTACTGTCACTTGCGATGAAGTCGAAGATCCAGTCAACCAATCAAGAACCGCTGGGTTGCTGGTCAAGACACGACTGATAGCTGACATGTGGACCTGAGGCCTCGGGAAGAAACTCCTGCAGCCACGCCCCCTTACTCTGTTTCGACCTGTGCCTGCGCCAGAATCGTTTAAGCCTCTTACACCACCCTGTGCTGGGCCTGGCACTTCTCTGTCTGACATACTTTTAACTGAACTAAATAAATTAAAAGCAAATTAAAACACCCGTAAAAGCGACAAATATATTTCTCTTTTTTTAATATAGGCCATTAAATGATTTCTAAGTAAATAACAGAAAAAGTGAACTGCGAATATTTTTTCTCTTTTTCTCTAGAAATATGACAATAAAAGCTTTTAGCGCAAATAACACCAAATGTGAACTGTGCCTATTTTTCTCGTATTGTCGTGAAATATGACAAGAAACGCTTTTAGCGCAAATAACACCAAATGTGAACTGCGGGGGGTGTGGCCAACTGCCGACATGAGAGCACACGTTTGAGTGCAGCTCCGTTCAGCCTCTGCAATCCTCCACCATCCTGACAAACTGCCGACCCCAGGCACAGAGTGGACGGTGTGTAAGCGCAAGAGGAGACCCCGCACACCGGCGATGGGGCCCAACAAAGCTCAAACTGCCGCGGAAACGCTGAAGGAGTTTGCTAGGTCTGAGGCCCCAAATGGCGCTGCATCTGCATCACCTTTGCGCGCTTCGGTTACCCGCAGGCAGGCCGCTCAGCAAGCAGAGGCTGAGGAACCCACCGAGCCTGAATTCACCCTCAAGGCTGCCTACGATCAGCTGCTGGTGGCGATCTCATCATGTCAGTCCTCACTCACTGGGAAGCTGGAGGAGGTGAGAGTTGATGTCAGTTTGCTCCGCCATGATATGCAGCAACTGAGGGATCGAGTCAAGACCACTGAGGATCGAGTTTAAGCTCTGGAAGACCTGACTAGACCGATGGAGGGGAGAGTGCAAGATCTGGAGAGAGCGGTTGGCCAGTGGCAGCAGAAATGCGACGATCTGGAAAATAGATCGCGACGCAATAATGTGCGGATCTTGGGCCTACCTGAGAAAGCTGAGGGCCGGGACCCGGCGGCGTTCCTGGAGACCTGGTTCAAGGAGCAGTTCCCAGAGGCACCCTTCACCCCTGCTTATGCTGTGGAGAGAGCCCATCGTGTCCCTGCCAGACAACCACCACCTGGAGCTCCCCCTAGACCGCTCCTGGCGCGCCTCTTGAATTGGAGGTACCGCAACCTTATTCTTAGCAAGGCTAGGAGCAAGCAGGACATCCGGCATGACAACGCAAGGGTCTCCCTTTTTCCAGATTTCTCGACGGACCTCCAGAAGAGAAGAGCCACGTTTGTTGCGGTCAAACGCCGTTTCCGTGAGTTAAACCTACAGTATTCTATGGCTTACCCGGCTCGTCTTAGAGTGATAGATGGCGACAAGACCATCTTTTTCAGCGACCCCAGGGAGGCCGAGGACTGGGCCTCGAGGATGGCCGCACGCTCTCCCCCGCGATTATTTGTTCACCGTCTGCACTGCAAGTATTACATGTCTCCTCATGTCTGTCGTGTAGGACTTGTTTAGAGGGCCCCTGACATTGTTCCGTGATTTAAAGCCTTATTGCCCTGTTGTGACATTGCTGCGTCATATCGATGGACTCAGGAGAGGGCTCGCTTGGTTATTGGGGACATTTACGATTTGAACCGTGGACGACATTTTAATGTGCTCCATTTTCTTGAGTTACTGTTGGCAGTTTCCACAATCTAGATGTAAGGATGGTGGGAGTGTCACCTGTGTGGTATTAAAACTTTCTACACCATACAGGTCCCCGAACTTAGGGCCACTCAGTTAGCTGGTCCAACACCTGACACACTCAGGTCGTTTATGTTACTGTTATATGTTGTGTTGCAGTATGCTCCTGTTTGCTCGTATCAAGTATGGCTAACATTAACCATTTTATTTGCAGAGAGGCTGTTGTATTGGAGGGGTCAGATGCCTAAACTAGTGGCGCTTGTAACCTATGTGGGGGTATATGTCATTGATTCATCTAAAGCATGGATGTCAAACTCATGGCCCTCCAGATGTTGCAAAACTACAACTCCCATCATTCTCTGGTAGCTGTAGTATGCCCATGCATGATGGGAGTTGTGGTTTTGCAACAGCTGGAGGGCCACGAGTTTGACATCCCTGATCTAAAGTGTCATTATGGCCCCCTTGAGAGTCATGTTGTGGAATATCAGAGGCCTAGGCGACCCTAAAAAGAGGATTGCGGTGTTCTCCCAGATTCGGTCCTTTAATCCTCATATTTTGGGACTTAAGGAGACCCATCTCACCCCAGAGACGGGTAATAGGCTTAAAAAGCCCTGGGCCCAGCATGTATTTAGCGCCTGCGGCAGTTCGCACTCCAGAGGAGTTGCGCTACTGTTTCATAGAAGCCTTCGGTGCAAGATTCATCACTCGGTGGTGGACCCGGGGGGCCAGTACATTTTCATATTTGCTCATATCGACTGCCTTCCATATGTGATTGTCAACCCCCTGCTTCTCTTTCCCTGCTGCAAGCAGTGGTGGGATTTGTGACTCACTATCCCACTGCTCGCTTCTTATGTATGGGAGACTTCAACCAGGTGATGTGTGAGTCCGCGGACAGATTCAGCGGTAGGGCTGACAGAGGCGGGATGGGAGGAGACTATACGACCCTTGCTAGGATATCTCAGGAGATGGGATGGATAGATATGTGGAGGGCTAGGAACCCAACTGCCAGGGAATACTTCTGCTTCACACCCTCCAGGGGTGCTCTATCGAGAATAGACTATTTATTTTGCAACTCCTTAGTGTACACAGATTTGGTGGACCTTAGTTATGGACCCCAGGGACCCTCTGATCATGCCCCGGTTATGGCTGAGTTGATGATGTCTAGCTCCCTAAGTCCGGGTAGTAAAATGCGGGTTCATCCCTTTTGGCTTACCCTATTTGGCTTAACAGACAGAATTCCTGATCAGCTGAAGGTGTTCTTTGAGGTCCACGAAGTTTCCACTGATCCCCTATTACTATGGGAAACTTTAAAAGCGTACCTCAGGGGTTGCCTCAAGTCCTCTATATCATATATTAAAAGAGAAACACAGCGTAAAGAGGAGGATTTATTTGCTAGCTGTAAGGTGGCAGAGAGAGCGTTTACTGATTCCCCCACGGAGGTGCGTAGAGAGGAGTGGATGATTGTGGGTAGACAGTACATGTTGCATTTGGAAGAAAAGAGCAAGAGGAAACTTTTTTTTCTTAAGCAACAGGCGTTTGAGACAGGCAACCAGGCAGGGAAGTTACTTGCCCACATAGCACGTGCCAACACTATGGCTCCACCAGTTCTTCGCCTAAGGGGGACTGATGGTCGCATAGTGGAATCGGTTCAGGATATATTACAATGCCTCCATAGCTATTATGCGGATTTATACCGGTCAGTGGCCACATACTCAGACCAGGAATTAGAATCCTACCTTAGTGAGGTCTCCTATCCCAGGCTAAGCAACCTGGATAGGGGTATCATGGAGGAAGATATCACCCTGGAGGAAGTGGAAAAAGTTATCACAGACTTGCCATCAGGAAAGGCCCCTGGTCCGGACGGCATTCCTGTGGAAGTGTAGTCTAGGTATAGGGAGAATTTGGGCCCACAGTTGCTGAAACTATATAGGGCTGTGCACTCCTGCGGTTCTTTGCCGGAATCAATGTACGACGCCTCTATTGTTGTGATTTTGAAGTCGGGCAAGGACCCGCTGGGCTGCGGATCTTATCGTCCAATTTCGCTTTTGAACTTGGACTATAAAATTCTGACTAGGATTCTGGCCAACAGATTGAACAAGGTGATAACGTCAGTGATACACTCTGATCAATCTGGTTTCATGCCCGGAAGGTCCACCTCTGACAATATCAGGCGGGCGCAGGTGATCGCGCAAGTTGGAGCTGCCCAGAAAGCAAGGTGGGCTATGGCCTCTCTGGATACAGCTAAGGCTTTTGATTCCCTAGTATGGCCCTTTTAACAGCCGTGCTGAGGAATTTTGGCTTTGGCTCCAATTTTGTTAGATGGGTTAGTATACTCTATAATAACCCCTCTGCACGTATTCAGCTTAATGGCTCATACTCTGAAAAAATCTCTCTGCTTAGGGGCACGAGGCAGGGATGCCCACTCTCGCCTCTGTTGTTCGCAATAGTGATAGAACATCTGGCAATAAGAATTAGGTGATTGGCCGGATAGTCACTGCAATTTGCCCGTAGTGGATAGGTTCAAATATCTAGGGGTAGTGATCACCAGGTTGCCACAACTCTCATATACGTTGAACATTGAACCTCTAGAAACGCTGTTTCAAGAGAAATTTAAAACGTGGGAATCCCTCCCATTATCAGCTATGGGAAGACTGAATCTGGTAAAAATGGTTCTACTGCCCAAGGGTTTATACCTGCTGTCTCATGCCTGTACCCCGATTCCTCGGTTATTCTTTAGGCGCATTCATGCTATGATCGCGGCCTTTGTCTGGGGCAGGGCCAGAAGGAAGCTTTCGCTCCTGGTTCTTCAAAGGTCAAAACTGCAGGGGGGTGCTGCCCTACCTGACTTTTTCTTATATTTTATAGACAGTCAGTTGTGTCCTAATGCGGAGGTCTATCTGCATGAGCATTTAAAACTCCCTACGCTATGGCCCGTACTAGAAGGCTTTAGACACTTACAACAGTGCATCCTCCCAATTCACAAATTAGCCCATCAAATATGGCAGGCATCTAAGCTGAACTCATATACGGATTTACCCAGCGAGATTCCCATATGGGATAACTGCATGTTTCCCCATCTATCTCGGCTGGAGGGGGTATCAGAGTGGAGGAGGCATGGGATTCGTGTTCTGGGGGATATATTTGAGGGAGGACAGTTGATCACATTTTCACAGATTCAAGACAGGTTTCTAGTGCCGCGCACTCTCTTCTACAGATACCTTCAGCTGCGGCATGCTCTGCAGGCCCAATTCCGAGGGGACAACAGAGGTATATCTAAGTACCCTATCATTGGTGTTCTGAGGTCCCAGGGCCCTGGAGGGATAGTATCGGCGCTTTATACTCACTTGCTAGATTGTCAAATGCTGGCGAACCCGCTGGCTGTGGAGACCAGATGGAAAATGCACATACCTTCTCTGACTTCTGAAGAGTGGGAGGAAGCGTTAATAGCCCCAACAAGGGTATCCCCTTCGATTAATAACAGAATGACACAGCTTTTTATTTTGCACTACAGCTACCTGACTCCCACTAAACTCCACAAGATGGGGAGGCTGGATCACTCTCGGTGTCATAGGTGCAGTGCGGAAGGTGCAAATTTTTGGCATATGATTTGGGATTGTCCCGTCATACATCAGTACTGGGTATCGATTTTGGAGGTTCTCAAGACCTTGGTCCCACCGACACTGCAGCTGTGCCCCAAGATGTGCATTTTGGGTATAGTGGATGAGGAATCTTGGTCGCATTACCACAGAATCTTCCTGGAAAGGACACTGTTTCTGGCTAGGAAGGCGATTGCTCTGCGTTGGATGGGAGACTCTCCCCCCTCAAAGGGACAATGGCTCTCGCTGGTAAATAGTGCGGTCTCCATGGAAAAAGTGGTCTACAAACATAGGTGGTGCCCGCAGAAGTTTGATAAGGTCTGGAGTGATTGGTGTTCCTCACCGCTCACTTTGCACACACCGCGCCCACAAATGATGGCTGGGGACCCTTAGGGGATTGTTTGATACATAAGATTTTGCCCGGTGCATAGTGCGACTTTCAAAGCTAGCTGTTTTCTCTGAGTGTGTGCTAAGGCTCCCTCATAACTGTATTGCCTGTGTTATTGTCGTGTATAACCCATATATGTCACCCCAGGCATATGTTATTGTAGCATTTCTACTACACTGTCTCTGCATTTCCAACTAGCCCCTGCGTGGGCCTTCGTGATGTCATGTGTGTGCCATAATTGTTTTGCTATCCTTGAATAAAACGAGTAAAAAAATAAATAAATGGGAACTGCGTCTATTTTTCTCTTATTGTAGTGAAATATGACAAGAAACACTTTCAGTGCAAATAACACCAAATGTGAACTGTGTATATTTTTCTCGTATTGTAGTGAAATATGACAAGAAACGCTTTTAGTGCAAATAACACCAAATATGAACTAAGTCTAATTTTCTCTTTTTCTTTAGAAATATGGCAATAAACGCTTTTAGCGCAAATAACACCAAATGTGAACTGCGTCTATTTTTCTCTTATTGTCGTGAAATATGACAATAAATGCTTTTAGCGCAAATAACATCAAATGTGAACTGTGTCTATTTTTCTCATATTGTAGTGAAATATGACAAGAAACGCTTTTAGCTCAAATAACAGCAAATATGAACTTAGTCTCTTTTTCTCTAGAAATAAATGCTTTTAGCGCAAATAACAACAAAAGTGACCTGCGTAAATATTTCTCATATTGTATTAAAGTAGGCCACTAAATGATACCAGCCCAGTTAACAGCAAAAGTGACCTGCGTATATATTTATCTTTTTCCACCCGCTAAAGGCTTTTCAACATAGCACTTGCATAACTAATTGGTGGAATGACAGAGCTATATTATGAGAATATTTGGATCCCCAAGTAATGCTTCCCTCCACTTGCAAATCGCTTTTTTTCACAATGAGGATTTTCCTATGGCTCTCCCTAGAATCTGCACACGTCTCTCCCTGCCTGTGAAATGATTTCTCTCATTATCCATCCCCTGCACTAGTAAATCACTTCTATCCTTTTTTTTTTTAACAATGAGTTTTTCTTTCACTCTCCCTAGCGCCTGCATACACGTCTGTCCCTGAACAAAGTACGATAGTGAATGGCAGACTTTAGGATGGCCGCCGTATTTATAGGGCTGTGACATCACCGGGCTGGCTGGCTGCTGATTGGCTGCATGCATGGCATTATGGGTCATCCCGCCTTTCCAGAGACTTCAGACGTGTAGCCGCCATTTTAGCCACCATTGTAGCCGGCTAGCCGCCATTTTAGGAAAGATTTTGCAAAGGAAATTTGTTCAGAATCAAATTTTTCCTGAAATTCGGAACAAATTCGACTTAGCTGGCTTCAATTCGCTCATCTCTAGTCTCTAGGCATAGTTTATCTGAAATTCTAATAACCTAAATGAAGACTAGAAAAAAATAGAGAGAAAGTTTAAACGTACAGCAAAAGAAAATAATTTACTGAGAAACATAAAAAATAGACAATTATCATACTTAACACCATTGGTTTATCATTCCATTACTAATTATTCTGTGTTTCTGAGCTAAATACTGTACTGGGTCATTGTACTACATGAATATATAGTAAAATTCCTTTAAACCATCCAATAGTTCAGCAAATCTCATAATCTGTAAGAAAATGTAAAATGGTTTGGAATTTTACAAGTCAAGATGTAGGATATTGAACAATAACTATTATAGAAATTGATACCCTGATATGAGACTACAATTTGTTGATTTTCTACCTCTACATCATATATACCTTTTTTCTAACCATCTAATTATTAGAAAAAAAATAATCTAGAATTTTTGTGACTCTTAAAGAGGACCTGTCACCTCTCTGGGCATGCCTATTTTAGAAAAAAAAAAGTATAACAATTCTTGGGGCATGGTTTCTTAAAACTCTGTTTTGGTTCATGCATCACTTATTACAAATGTGTGAATAAATTGACAACCAGGCATGACCCGATAGTTAGACCTAATAGAGCTTGAGAATGTATAGGCAGGAGGACTGTGTTGTTTACGTGGATGAAGAAAATAGTAACTTTAAAAACAGGCTGTCCATCTACCAATGAAAAGAGGATGTATGCAGTGAGAGAGTATGCAAGAGCCTGGTTGTGAGTGAGAAGTGTTGCAGCACAAAAAAAGGCCACAAACAGGAACCCGGCATAATTGTGACATCAGGTGGAAAGGGAGATCTCCATAAACAGGGAGAGTCTTAGAAGTGAGTGAAGGTAAGAGTGTCTCCTCAAACAGTACAAGAACAAGATGATGAGCTCGGAAGGAGAGCTACCACTCGTGGAGAGCCACCATTGTTCTATGACTCTTGCAATAATGTTGTAATGCTGTACCTCTCATTTGAGAAACAGCGTGCACCCCCATTTAAGACCGTACACTTGTACTGGCACATCTAAGTAAAGATGGATGGTTGTTGCATGGTATGAGAGTAATGAAAGAGTTAGCATAGTCTGGAAAATATTGTAGACCCTGTGCTGGTGTTAGCAAGGTCAGATTGGTCCCTTAAACTGGTCTTTTGTTAGCCAAGTCAGAAGACCATGTAACGTGAGCCGTGTGACTCCCTATCTGTACGTTCCTCATGTATTTGTGAAATAATGAAACAAATTAAATAATCGGCTTAAGGCCTCATGCACACGGCCGTTGCTTGGGTCCACATCCGAGCCGCCGTTTTGGCGGCTCGGATGCGGACCCATTCACTTCAATGGGGCCGCAAAAGATGCTCCGTTCCGCGGCCCCGCAAATAAAAATATAACATGTCCTATTCTTGTCCGCAAAACGGACAAGAATAGGCAGTTATATCAATGGCCGCCCGTTCCGTTCTGCAAATTGCGGAAGGCACACGGGTAGCTTCCGTTTTTTGCGGATCCGCGGTTTGAGGACCGCAAAAAACGCCACGGTCGTGTGTATGTAGCCTAAGAGTTTTGATCACATAAGTGCTTAAAGGGTTTCTACCACTAGAAATTCTGTTATGTAGCCAACTGACATTAGCGATGCGCCCATGTCAGCACTACATAACAGTATGCTTCTAATGTTAGTCCCCGCGGCCGTTTTTGTTAAAAATGCACTTTTATTATATGCTAATGAGCCTCTAGGTGCTATATGGGCGTAAAATCAGCACCTAGAGGCTCCGTCCGCTCACCCTGTATTCCGCCCAGGTCCTGTGTTGTGCCCGCCCAGCTCCTCTTGATTGATGCCACTGTTCCCTGCATCGTTGGCGAAATCCCGTGCCTGCGCCGTTTATTCCGGTCTTCGGCGCAGGCGAAGTGAGTGAATGATGCGATCCTGGTGCCGGCTTCCTCACTGCGCCTGCACCGACTTCGTCACAGTGAGGAAGCCGGCACCAGGATCGCATCATTCACTCACTGCGCCTGCGCCGAAGACCGAAGTGAACGGCACAGGCGCGGGATTTCACAAACGATGCAGGGAACAGTGGCATCAATCAAGAGGAGCTGGGCGGGCAGAACACTGGACCTGGGCGGGATAAAGGGTGAGCAGACGGAGCCTCTAGGTGCTGATCTTACGCCCATATAGCACCTAGAGGCTCATTAGCATATAATAAAAGTGCATTTTTAACAAAAACGGCCGCAGGGACTAACATTAGAAACATACTGTTATGTAGTGCTGACATTAGCGCATCGCTAATGTCAGTCGGCTACATAACAGAATTTCTGGTGGTAGAAACCCTTCAATCGTTTACGATTGGTCATTTTGGTACTATATGGCATATAAATAAAGACTGCCAAGAGCCAGAACCTCAGAGAACTTTCCTGAGGCATATGAATTTACATCTGTCTCTGGTATAATGTTGCACCACACAATTAGGAGGCTATCGGGGGGAACCTCAGGGCTGCTTTAAAACATTTCCTAAGGATGCTCTGACACGTGGCATCTGCACGATGTCTGGGATTTATTTTGACTCATCCTCTTCAGCCTTCTGCTTGGCTTACAAGTACATTGCGCTTATTGTCCATTTTGAGCCCAAGAGATTTTTTAATCCTTGAAAACCCTTTTAAGGAAATTTTTCTGCATATGAAATCTATTATTTAGCGTACTACCTTTATGAACAAGAGCAATTGTGCCACGATTATTCCTCTATGCTGAAGTACTTGTAAAGTGTTTCCTGCTGTCCCTGGCACACACGTGTTTATGTGTTTTTGCAAACCAAATTAGCCTAATATTGCAGTCTTTTTTACTGCGTGACGTTATCCATTAGAGCCAAAGAGTCTACAAGTATTCTTTGCAGGGAAACAGAAATCTATACTTTAATGGTTCACACTTGATTGCTGCTGTAATTGCTAGAACACATACATCAGGACTTGATATTTATGAGTTGTGTTTAATTTCAGGATGCAACATCTCGTTGAAGATGATTTAGTGGAGGAGGTTTTACATGGCAAGCAAGAAGCACTTAATTTGATGCGTAAATGCAATTCTGAGGAAAACTTTTTTTTAATTAGAATGCTACGTGAATCAATTTACTGGGACAACAGGTGTCATGGAGAAATACAGGGAAATGCTAATAATTAGAGAACTTTGCTCTCCAATTTCCAAATCCTATATTGAGCTCAAGGACTTTCTCCACATTTCAAATATACTGTATGTATCAAATTCAAAAATGAAATAAAATTATAAAATAAAATTGCATGGTATGTTACTCATAGCGTGTGTTTGTCTCCTTTGGCAGGAAACGTGCTGCTTTGTGGCAGTTTTTTAAGCCAAAGCCAGAAGTAGATCCAAGTGGAAAAGGAAATATAAAAGAAAGGTTTAGACTTCTCCCTTCTAATTCTGGCTTTGTCTCAAAAAATTGCATTACATACTGCATTTCAGGCTGCATCATAAGCTGTATGTATGATCCCAGCTTTTCTCTGGCTACTACCTGCCTCTGGATGCATTTGTATATAATACATTACCTCTGATGATGACCTAAATGTATACAATGCCTGTAAAAGTGGATATGTTAACATTAGCAGTGATTAATGCTGTTCTTAATGGGTAAAATACCATTATTGACTACTTTGTCTGTTATGCAAGTATTGGGATTACATAATGGATTGTAACTATTAACTCTTACATTCAGAAGCTACTACTATTAGTGGCACAGACGTTATGCTGATTATTTACATGAAACAAAGAAACATAGAAAATGAAGCATTTTGTGTCAGCAGGCAGTTTTCCTGGGTTTTTGCTTCTATAATCAATGATCAGCAATTTGCAGATTACATAGCATACAAAAGTTGGAAAGATGCATTTGTAAAAGTTTCAAGAAAGATTTAAAAGCCTTAAAGTTTTTTTTTTCACTTTTGGGATATTGATGATAGAGTTATTGAACAGTGGATGGAGTCTAAAGCAAAAGGTTTTGTCCACTGTGTAGCAGACATGCCGACATACTGCATCTCAGCTTCTATTCACTTGCAGTATGCTGGCACAGAGCCTTCTGCTTCAGCTTCATCTACAGTTTTTGGTCCTGGAAGTTGCAAATAGATCTGATCAGTGGGTTTGTCAGCAGAGCTTTTGTGACAGATCAAGTACAAATCCAAGGGAATAAAATATCATAACAATCTCCATTGCATTCCATATGTTGGGTGGTATTCTTCCTGAGAAGCATTACTTCTGGGGGGAGGGTGAGGGATATCTATGTACATAAAGTAGCAGATGCATTTGTATGGTAGGATGTGGAGTAAGGATGATCGATCTAGTTTGGACCGAATTGGGTTTGGTCCGAACTTTGCTATTTTTCAGATGGTAGACGAACCCGACTATTTTCAGGTTTGTTTCAGGCAAATCCACTAAAATGGCATGTAGCGCCATTTTAGTGCACATGTCGGTGGGCAAAAAGCACTATGTATTAAGAAGAAGGGTTCTCACATGACTATGATTAACTCCCAGGCTGACAGATAGCATGGATGAGATAATTAGTGCAGCAGCAAGCAGGGAAGTGCCCTAGCCAAACGCCATTCTGTGCTGGGCTGTGAATGAGGGTAGTTGGGTTTTACAGTGTCTGCCAGGAAAACAATCTTAGGGTGTCAGGGAGAGTGAAAAAAAAATCAGGGACAGTCAGAAATCAATCAAGCTTATTGCAAGGGACAGTAATGGAAAAGTCTAGGATTCCAAAGAAGAACTGTATGTGTTGTGCACAATAGAAAGAAGCAGATCAGCTAACTGACAGGGAAAGAGGACAGCACCTGTGCCTGACTGTGCCTCCTATCAGAAGTGCATGTGCACCTCACAAGCAACTGGCAGCAATCTACCAGGGTGTATTAAGGTTAAATTTAGTGTCAAGCCTCAATCATCCATTTACATATATTCAGTTTCAACATGGTTGGAATTTACCTTTTTTGGGGATTTTCAAATTTAATGAAACTAGTGTATATATATATATATATATATATATATATATATAATTTTTTTTTGTGACACAGTGAGAGGTTTGGTCTGGGAAAACAGGTATTTTCCTCCCAGCATGTGTTGTTGGGCTGACTTACAGCCAGTGAAGTCAAATACTGGACCGGATTTTAAGTGCCAGTCTGGGATTTGACAGCACCTGGCTGTCCTTAAATAGGCAGCGGGGCTCATAAGCCAGGTCTCTGTGTTGGGATCTGGGAGCCTTGTGTCTGGATGAAGGCTTGCTACCTGTTTGGCATAAAAACAGGTTAGTGCTGCTATGGTCAAGGACTCTTTGAGGCAGAATTGCCGCATGGTATGAGTTAACACCAACACCACAAGGTGACTTTTTGCTTGAGTACGACTGCTTGTTTTTGTCACTTTCCTAAAGTGTGAAAAAAAACACTTAACAGTTTGATCCAAAGAACTTGTTGTTGCCTCTATACTGCATCTGCTAATCCTGTCTAGCAGAGCAAAACCCCACAATATACAGTATATTATATATGATTACTACAAGACACAAGGTATAGCAGCAATCTACCTGTGTGTATTAACAAGAAATTAAGTGTCAAAACTGAATTTTCTGTTTAAGTATATTCAGTTTTCACACAATTTTAATTTTCTTTTGGAGGGTTCAATTTAATTAAGCTGCATATATATTTGTGATTACTGCAGCAATACCCCTGGTGTGGCATCAATCTACTAGTGTGTATAAATGTGAAATTTAGCATCAAGCCTCAACCATCTATTTGCGTTTATTCAGCTTTCACTAAAACTTTAATTTTTTAGAAATTGTTAGATTTAATTAAACCAGCATATATACAGTATGTGATTATTACAAGACACAAGGTATAGCCTTTGCAGGTGATCTGTCATAGGGACCGTCCAGCCGCAGCAAGTGTGGGGTGGTAGGGACTGGCCTGCCCGAAGATGCACTGTTATTGATTAGGAGGAAAGTTGATGGGAGTGCGGAAGCAGGCAGACGAGGGGCAGCGCAGACTTCCCTGTCACATATGCCTGCTCCACCTCTCAGTCTTTACACGTGCCTTCTCTTAACTACCGTACGTGCAGAGCTGCAGAGCTGTGCCCTGCCAGAAAGTCATCCCTAAGGTACACCTAATGACTCCACTCCTTACAAAGTGACCCCCCATATTAAAGTGACCCCAATCTTAATAAAGTGACTCGACTCCTAATAAAGTGACCCCCCTAAAAAAGTGACCCCACTCCTAATAAAGTGACCCCCCAATAAAGTTACCCCCTTATTAAAGTATCAGTGGATCCCCCCTTTCCAAATAAGTGTGTCCGCAGCAGATAACCCCCATAACATTGCGTCAGCAGCAGATTACAGTACCCCCCTAAACTTGTGTCAGTAGCAGATAAGTGTGTCAGCAGCAGATTACCCCCATAAACTTGTAGTAGCGGCAGATCTCCCCATAAGTTTGTCTGCAGCAGATTACCCCCATAAAATTTCTGTCAGCGGCAGATACTTCCCATAAGTTTGTCAGCAGCAGATTACCCCCATAAACTTGTGTCATTAGCAGATCCCCGCCCATAAGTTTGTCAGCAGCAGATTACCCCATGAACTTCTGTCAGCGGCAGATCCCCCCATAAGTTTGTCAGCAGCAGATCACCCCCATAAACTTCTGTCAGCAGCAGATCCCCCCATAAGTTTGTCAGCAGCAGATCCCCCGTAAGTGTGTCAGCAGCAGATCCTACCCATAACATTGTGTCAGCAGCAGATTACCCCCATAACATTGTCATCCACTGATGTTCTTAGCTACAGTACCCCCATAATTGTAGTGCTGACAATTACTGTATTCTGTCTCACAAAATTACCATAGTCTCCTACTGCATACTGTACATTTCTGAACGATGTCAAAGAAGAAAAAGCTTTCTTATAAAATGTATTTTAAACTGGAGGTGATGAAATTCACCATAGAGGATGGAAACAGGGCAGCAGAGAGACATTTTGGGCCACCTCCAACTGAAAAGATGATTTGTGAATGGAGGAAACAAGAGGATCAGTTGGAAAAAGCCACAGCTAGACGTGGACATGAAAGAGTGGATCACACGTCACAGGAACAACAGCTTCTCAGTATCTGCAAAAATGATCATCTATGAAGCCAAACGTCTTGCTGCAGAGAAAGGCATTGACTACTTCACTGGATCGGCATCATGGTGCTACAGGTTCATGGGGAGATGTGGCCTTGCTATGCGCACCAAAACAAGAATTGCACAAAAAATGTGAGTCCAAGATTCTCTCTTTTCATAAATTTGTGCTGTATTCAAGAAAGAAAAATGGCTATGAAATAGGCCAGATTGGGAACATGGATTAAGTCCAATTAACCTTTGATGTTCCATCGAACAGGACCGTTGATGTGAGACGCGCAAAAATCATATTGGTGAAAACCTCAGGACAAGAGAAAACCCATTACACCAGGGGTGCACAACGTTTCCTGGTTGAGGGCCACATTGCCAGAATGAACCAATGATGAGGGCCGAAATTAAAATTTCAAGGTGTATTAACAACAGAAATATTGTACTTATGGCATATTGAACACACATTATATACCATTAATGTCTAGTTACACTTCCAGGACTCCCATCTAATGGCAGAAATACATGTAAGCAGCCACAAGACATAGGCATACATGTCTCTTACCAGATGGTTGGGGGCCGCACAGAATGGTATCAAGGGCCGCATGTGGCCCCCGGGCGGCAGGTTGTGCACTCCTGCATTACACGGTTGTGTTGTCCTGCTGGGCAGATGGCACCAAGCTGCCACCAATGCTAATTTTCAAAAGGAAGAACATGCCAATAGAGGTGATCCCATGAGGGGTGATTGTCCATGTTCATGACAAAGGGTGGATGGATGAAAATGGCATGAAAGTATGGAACGAAAAGATGTGGTCCAAATGCTCTGGAGGGCTTCTGTAGAAACCAGCCCTACTAGTGCTTGATCAGTTTATGGCACATATCAGCGAAACCACAAAAACGAGATTTAAGGAAGTGAACACCCATCTAGCGGTCATTCCTGGGGGTTTACCAGCCAGCTACAACTTCTGGACGTTTCCATTAATAAGCCATTTAAAGTGTTCATGAGGGAGGAATGGAACAAGTTGATGGCAGCTGGCAACCATGACCTGACTCCCACTGGACTGATAAAGAGGCCCACCTGTCACAGTCCCTCAAGTGACTGATGTCAGGAAATCAAGGAGATTGGCTGAGTATGGAGGAATCTAACATCCTCCTTGATTTCTCTTAATTCAGTGTTGATAGGGTTAATGACCACTTCCCTTTTCTCAGCTCTTGCCCAGTGGTCATCACTTCTAACCTTTATAGTCTCACCCCACCCTTCTGACTATGCGGTTGATAGCTTCATTTGGGTTTGGCTGAGCTGGTGTGAGATCCTCTCTGGTGTTCCTGTTCTTCCATCTCTTCAGAAGTTAAGTGTTGCATGTATTTGTATTTGTTATATTCCCTGTTGTATCTGGGCCTGAGACATAAACTTCCATTCATCCATCTGGTAAGGAATGGGTTGTCTCTGGTCCTATACTTATTCCAGGACCTTATAGGTAATTCAGGGCCTAGGTATACTGCTTATGAATGTTCTTACCTTTAAGGTCTATTCATATTGATCGGTAGTCAGGGCACGGATTAGGGTTGTCTATTAGCTGACCTGTTTCTTCCCTAGTTTTCAGACCCAGTTATTGTTCCCCTTCCCTCCTGTGTTCAGTGTGGAGCCCCCTGCCCCCCCCCCCCCCACACACACACCCAAATCTGTGAGTGGGTGAAAACATCATGGTAGACAGTCAAATATGAAATCATCATCAGATCGTTCAAAGAGTGTGGCATTATCAGTGCTTTGGATGACACTGAGGACCATATGCTGTATGACGAATCTGAAGGCAGCTATACTAGTGATACTGAGCCACAGTGTGATTAACTTGTACTGTAGTTATGAGGGTTTTTGTGGTTCTCTGATGAATAGAGGAGTAATGTAAATAGACATTTAAGTCTGTAATGATGGTTTTTAATGCTGCATCAGTTCAGAACGGATCCGTTTGTATTATCTGTAACATGGCCAACACTGATCCATCTTGAACTCTATTGAAAGTCAATGGGGGATGGATCCGTTTTCTATTGTGCCATATTGTGTCAGTGAAAACGGATCTGTCACCATTAACTTATATTGTGTGTCAGCACGGATCCGTTTGACTCCGCATCATCATGTGGACACCAAAACGCTGCCAATGAGCGTTTTGTTGTCCGCCTCCAGAGCGGAATGGAGGCAAACTGATTCATTCTGAACGGATCCTTATCCATTCACAATGTATTAGGGCAAAACTGATCCGTTTTGGATCGCTTGTGAAAGCCCTGAAAAGGATCTCACTAACGGAAACCAAAACACCAGTGTGAAAGTAGCCTTATGGGCAGGTGTGTCTTATAGGGCGAAAAATACGGTACTTGTGTGTATTAATGAGAACTTTAGTGTGAAGCCAAATTTAGTTTCAAGTCCGTTTTACGTATTTCATTTTCCACACAATCACAATAAAAAAAAAAATTGGGGAAGGGTGTCAATTTTTTTAAGCTGCATAAGTATGTGATTAGTGCAGCAAAACCCCTGGTGTGGCAGAAATCTACCAGTGTGTATAAAGGTTAAATTTAGCCTCAATCGTCAGTTTCCAAATGGTCGCATTTAATTTTTTTTATAATATTTTTTTGGGGGGGAGGCTCAATTTATGTAAGCTATATCGTATATATATATATATATATATATATATATATATAGTCAGGTCCATAAATATTGGAACATCGACACAATTCTAACATTTTTGGCTCTATAAATGAAATGAACAAAATGTGCTTTAACTGCAGACTGTCAGCTTTAATTTGAGGGTATTTACATCCAAATCAGGTGAACAGTGTAGGAATTACAACAGTTTGCCTCCCACTTGTTAGGGGCCAAAAGTAATGGGACAATTAGCTTCTCAGTTGTTCCATGGCCAGGTGTGTTTTATTCCCTCATTATACCAATTACAATGAGCAGATAAAAGGTCCAGAGTTAATTTCAAGTGTGCTATTTGCATTTGGAATCTGTTGCCGTCAACTCTCAAGATGAAATCCAAAGAGCTGTCACTATCAGTGAAGCAAGCCATCATTAGGCTGAAAAAACAAAATAAACCTATCAGAGAGATAGCAAAAACATTAGGCGTGTTCAAAACTGTTTGGAACATTCTTAAAAAGAAGGAACACACCAGTGAGCTCAGCAACACCAAAAGACCCGGAAGACCACAGAAAACAACTGTTGTGGATGACCAAAGAATTCTTTACCTGGTAAAGAAAACACCCTTCACAACAGTTGGCCAGATCAAGAACACTCTCCAGGAGGTAGGTGTATGTGTGGCAAAGTCAACAATCAAGAGAAGACTTTACCAGAGTGAATACAATGGGTTCACCACAATATCTAAACCATTGGTGAGCCTCAAAAACAGGAAGGCCAGATTAGAGTTTGCCAAACAACATCTACAAAAAGCCTTCACAGCTCTGGAACAACATCATTTGGACAGATGAGACCAAGATCAACTTGTACCAGAGTCATGGGAAGAGAACAGTATGGAGAAGGAAAGGAACTGCTCATGATCCTAAGCATACAACCTCATCAGTGAAGCATGGTGGTGGCAATGTCATGGCGTGGGCATCTATGGCTGTCAATGGAACTGGTTCTCTTGTATTTATTGATGATGTGACTGCTGACAAAAGCAGCAGGATGAATTCTGAAGTGTTTCGGACAATATTATCTGCTTATATTCAGCCAAATGCTTCAGAACTCATTGGACGGCGCTTCACAGTGCAGATGGACAATGACCCAAAGCATACCGCAAAAGTAGAGTTGAGCGGACACCTGGATGTTCGGGTTCGATGGGTTCGGACGAACTTCACAAAAAAGTTTGAGTTCGGGACCCAAACTTGACCCCGAACCTGAATCCATTAAAGTCAATGGGGAACCGAACTTTTGAGCACTAAAATGGCTGTAAAAATGTCATGGAAATGGCTAGAGGGCTGCAACTGGCATCAAAATGTGGTTAAGAGCATGGCAAGTGCTCTGCATACAAAAGTGGATAGGGAAATGACTTAAAATAACATAAATACATAAAAAATAAATAAATCTTGATTCAGGAGGATGAGGTCCATATGGAGTAGGAGGTTAAGGAGGTGGGGGATGTGGCGGTGTAAGTGGAAGCGGCAGTGGATGAGAATTTTTTATTTTATTTTTAAATTAGGGTACACCCCAAAACATTTGGAAATATAACCTGTGATAACCCCCTGCAGTCGTGCTAAACACATGTTCAGACAATACACTGGCTTAAAAGGCAGGCCAGCACCTCCAAGGCGTTAAGGGCAAGCTCAGGCCATGTGCCCAATTTGGAGACCCAGAAGTTGCAGGGGGCAGAACCATCAGTCACTTTGTGTAGGCGTGTGAAAACATACTGCACCACCATGTCGCACGTCCCAATGATGTTCAAGATTCAATTGGATATATGCTCAACTTTCAATGTTTTTTTCTCCGCCTAGCATATTTATAATGGTTACTGGCGAAACAGGGTTCCACGCCGGAGAGGGAGCGTGAGAAAGAGAGACCACATCCAAGAGAGGTCAATGGATGGAATGAAATGTAATTGAGCGGAAATGTGGGACAAGCTATTGAAGCATAAGCTTCCAAGTTAAGGAGGGGTCGCCAGCAATTACCCACTCCTGACTCAGGGAGGTAGTGACGATAAATAACAATACAGGACTCTTAAGATGCCCTGTTATTTGAATGATTAATTAAAAATTACAGAGAATGTCACTGCAGTATTTTGGATTAGGAAACGTTAGACAGTAGAGGCCCTGCTGCCGCTTTGTTGACTCTAGATAACTTCTGCCTGATCGCCCTGTGACGTCCGCCATCCATTTGGATATCTTCTCTATCGTTGTTCTTTTCTGAGCCTACCATGTTGATCACGGGTAGCGGCAAATCAGGGTTCCACGCCAGAGAGGGAGTGTGAGAAAGGGAGAACTCATACAAGGGAGGTCAATGGCTGCAATGGGATGAAGCGGAAATGTGGGACAAATTATTAAAGCAGAAGAATCGAAGGAAAAGGCCAATTAAAGATGAATTTTAAAAATTTAAGTCCCTGTCACCTATGCAGAGCAGGGATTTCTAACAGGAAAAACTGGTAAAATGTCACCTGACAATGTAACAAACGATTTATGGAAATTTATGTTCCTATCACCTATGCAGAGGTGCCCCCGTGACGTTCACCATCCATTTGGTTATCTTCTCTGTCAACTTTCGAAGTTCTTTTCTGAGCCTACCATGTTAATCACGGTTATTGGCAAATAAGGGTCCCTGTCACCTATGCAGAGCAGGGGTTTATTCACGTCAAAAATTGTAAAATGTCAACCCAAGAATGTAACAGAAAAATTAGTGAAATTAATTAACCTTTCAACTAGGTAGAGGAGGGGTATATCACAGCCAAAAATTGGTTCATTTCACCCAAAAATGTAACAAATTAGTGAATTTTTGAACCTGTCTACTAGGTATAGCAGTGGTAAATGACAGCCAAAAATTGGCGAAATTCACCCGAAAATGTAACACAAATTAGTGATTTTTTTATACCTGTCTACTAGGTATAGCAGTGGTATATCACACCCAAAAATTGCTGAATTTCACCCTAAAATGTAACAAACAAATTAGTGAATTTTTTTCACCTGTCTACTAGGTATAGCAGTGATATATCACACCCAAAAATTGGTGAATCTCACCCGAAAATGTAACAGTCAAATTAGTGAAATGACATAAAATAAAATATGTACAAAAAAAAAAGTATAAAAATGGATTTATGAGGTGGAGGTCCATATGGAATAGGAGCTTAAGAAGGCGGTCGACGTAGCAGTATAGGTGGAAGCAGCTGCTGCTCGCAAAGCCTGGCCATGGAGTTCCACCTTGTGGGCTCGTTGCCTTTGAGGCGGTGAGCGGGAAGGCCGAAGTTACGCTGCAGCACTGACAGGCGAGTAGCAGCAGGATGAGAACGCCGAAAGCGCGCACAGATGGCCCGCACTTTATTCAGCAGCTCTGACATATCGGGGTAATTTTTAAGGAATCTCTGCACCACCAAATTCAGTACATGCGCCAGACAAGGGATGTGCATCAAATCGGCAAGTCCCAGAGCTGCTACGAGATTTCGCACATTATCGCACACCACCAGCCCAGGCTTGTGGCTCACTAGCACCAACCACTCATTGGTCTGTTGTTCCATGCCCGTCCACAGCTCCTGCGCGGTGTGGGGTTTGTCCCCCAAACAGATAAGTTTTAAAACTGCCTGCTGTAATTTACCCCTGGCTGTGCTGAAGTTGGTTGTGAAGGTTTTACGCTGACCGAATGAGGAGGCGGTAGAGAATGAGGAAGCGGAGTAGGAGGAGGATTCAACAGGAGGCAAACTGAAGTGCCCTGCAATCCTCGGTGTTGGAAGGACATGCGGCAAACTGTTATCCACCTCAGGCCCAGCCGCCACTGCATTTACCCAGTGTGCTGTTATGGAGATATAACGTCCCTGACCATGCTGCGATGGTCCTCCTATGTACTCATCTTGAAACATAAGTGGTTGGGCATCAGTGCACTCAATCTCTTCCACTTCTGGGGCAGGGATAGGTGGATGGCCCTGGGAAACCCTGCTAACAGAGTCATCAAAAAGCAGAAGAGACTGCTGCATGACTTGGGGCTCAGACTGCTTGGCTGAGTTGCAAGGGGTGAGGTGAAAGACTGATAGACATCGGCTGCAGTTGCCAACTCTGATTTTTCTGCAGGAGACTGGGTGGAAGACAATGTGAAGGAACTGGAGGCACTGTCAGCAACCCAATCTACCATTGCCTGTACTTGTTATGGCCTCACCATTCGTAGAGCCGCATTAGGTTCGACCAAATACCGTTGCAGGTTCTGTTGCCTACTCGCACCTGAGGAAGGGGTTTCAATTGTGCGTGTAGCTGGCACAGATCGACCACATCCTCTCCCTGCAACAGGAGCTCCACCAGCACAATGACCTGGGCCACGTCCCTTATTTGACGCTCTCCTCATATTTCACAAATTTCGGATCTTGCCCAAAATGGGTGTTTTGCCAATATCAAATTAGAACCACAGTATCTAAAGGATGTATCTCACACGTACAGATGTAGAATAGGCCGCAATTAAAGATTTTGCTTACAATTGGTATTTTATTAATAGCAGAATAGAACCACAGCATGCAAAGGGTGTATCTCACACGTACAGATCCAGACTAGGCCACAATTAAAGATTTTTGCACAAAATTAGTGTTTTTCTAATAGCAGAATAGAACCACATATCTAAAGTCTCACACGTACAGATGTAGACTAGGCCGCAATTTAAGTTTTTTGGCCAAAATGGCTGTTGTCACTCATTCCGTCAGCAATCGATCACCGAAGCAATTGCCAAGAGACAACAGTATGCGTGCACGCAACCACCGGCGCAGAAGCTGAACGTGCTCCTGTCCAAGCTGCTAGTGCTTTAGTCCCTCCCTTTCCAAGTGGTGTACACTGCACCTTTCAGAGAACTGATGGATTGTGCCGAGCCGAGGTGGAGAGTCCGAAGCCATCATTTCTTTGCGAAACCAGCAGTAACAGCCCTGCACACACATGTAGAATAGAGAGGGCCTTGCGGTTCGCCCGGCGGTCGTTTCTTTTGCATTGCCCCAAACTTTGACCCATGAAACATCCATTAGGTAGGACAGGACAGCCAATTGAGACGTTTCAGCACATGGACACACCCCCACCCTATAACAGAAACCGATCTGGCAGCCATTTTCCATTCTGTATTTTGCCAGTGTAGGGAGAGATTGCTTTGTGGAGCATGGACAGACTGTTAGGGACACCAAATACTAGCTAATAGGGCCACAAAAGTACTTTTAAGGACTGGTATAGGTGTGCTATTGATAAGTGTGATATACTGAGGGGTGTGATATACTTATACTTTGTAACATAGTGCATTTGTATTGTGAAGCAGTTGTGTGCGGTTCTGCTGCTACACCGCAGCTATATAGAGGGACAAACGCAATTGGAATATCTAAATGCAACTGGTGTGATATTCCTGTTGCCCCCCAAAAAACTGAGGGGTGTTGTATACCTATAATATATTTTCTAACATAGAAAGTTTATTATAGTGCATTTGTATTGTGCAGCAGTTGTGTGCCGTTCTGCTGCGATACCGCAGGTATATGGAGGGACAAGCTTTATTGGAACAAAAATTTGCAATGGTTGTGATATACCTGTTTCCCCCCCCCCAAAAAACTGATTGAGGGGTGAATGTACAGTGGATATAAAAATTTACACACCTCTGTTAAAATGTCAGGTTTCTGTGATGTAAAAAAAATTAGACAAAGATAAATCATTTCAGAACTTTTTCCACCTTAATGTGACTTAATGTGACTTAATGTAAACTCTACAACTCTATTGAAAAACAAACTGAAATCTTTAAGGTAGACGAAAGAAAAAATATAAAAATAAAATAATATGGTTACATAAGTGTGCACACCCTTAAACTAATACTTTGTTGAAGCACCTTTTGATTTTATTACAGCACTCAGTCTTTTTGGCTATGAGTTTATCGGCATGGCACATTTTGACTTGACAAGATTTGCCCACTCTTTGCAAAAACACTCCAAATCTGTTAGAGTGCAAGGGCATCTCCTGTGCACAGCCCTCTTCAGATCACCCCACAGATTTTCAATCGGATTCAGGTCTGGGCTCTGGCTGGACCATTCCAAAACTTTAATCTTCTTCTGGTGAAGCCATTCTTTTGTTGATTTGGATGTATGCTTTGGGTCGTTGTCATGCTGAAAGATGTGTTTGTGCAAAAATGTAGCCTGGCTTGGATGCTTTTCTTCGTAAGAAAAGGCTGTCATCTTGCCACTCTACCCCATAGCCCAGACATATGAAGAATACGGGAGATTGTTGTCACATGTACCACACAGCCAGTACTTGCCAGATATTCCTGCAGCTCCTTTAATGTTGCTGTAGGCCTCTTGGTAAACTCCCAGATCAGTTTTCTTCTCTTCTTTTCATCAATTTTGGAGGGACGTCCAGTATTTGGTAATGTCACTGTTGTGCCATATTTTCTCCACTTGATGATGACTGTCTTCACTGTGTTCCATGTTTTATCTAATGCCTTGGAAATTCTTTTGTACTCTTCTTCTGACTGATATCTTTTCAGAATGAGATCCCTCTGATGCTTTGGAAGCTCTCTGTGGACCATGGCTTTTGCTGTGGGATGTGACTAAGAAAATTTCAGGAAAGACCAACTAGAGCAGCTGAACTTTATTTGGGGTTAATCAGAGGCACTTTAAATGATGGCAGGTGTATGCTGACTCCTATTTAACATGATTTTGAACTGCGTACACAGTGCAATGAGGAATGCTCAGAACTGTATATCAGTGAAACAAAACAACAACTACATCAGCGTATGGCTCAGCATAGAAGAGCCAAAACCTCTCGTCAAGATTCAGCCATGTACTTACATCTAAAAGGAACGGGTCACACCTTTGAAGACAGTCAAATACGTGTTTTGGATAAGGAGGCCGATTGGTACAAACGAGGCGTGAAGGAGGCCATCTATGTAAAAATGGAGAAGCCAAGCTTGAATAGAGGTGGGGGGGGGGGGGGGGGTTAGACATCTATTGTCTGCCACATACAATGCTGTCTGGACACCTTTTTCTGGGAAATCTTTATCACCTACTGACTCCAATTAGGATAATGGAATCAACACCTTTTACCCAATGCTGGGTATAATTACCAGATGTTGATTTAGTTACATATTTATTCCCAGAATTTTTGTACAGTCACTCAGAATTGAGAAAGCTCGTTGGAAGAACGAGTGAAACGTTTTCAAGAAATTTACAGTACGTCCAGTTGCCTTGATTTATTCTTTACAGATATACCATGATCTGGATAAATGAGAACCTTCACAGACACAAGGGGTCACATACTTTTTCCACCTGCACTGTGAATGTTTACATGGTGTGTTCAATAAAAACATGGCAACATTTTTTTATTTTTGTGTTATTAGTTTAAGCAGACTGTGATTGTCTATTTTTGTGTCTTGGATGAAGATCAGATCACATTCTATGACCAATTTGTGCAGAAATCCATATCATTCCAAAGGGTTCACATACTTTTTCTTGCAACTGCAGTGCAACTACAGCTTACCAATAATATTGCTGTCACCACAAGGAGGACCACACTCTCCGACGCGCGTTTTCGGCGGAAACACCTTCTTCTGGGGGCCCCCAGAAGAAGGTGTTTCCGCCGAAATGCACGTCGGGGAGTGTGGTCCTCCTTGTGGTGTCAACTATATTTTGGGTAAGCTGTAGTTACACTATATGCCTTGACTTTACTTAATGTGGGCGCTATCATAAACCTTTGATTGGTTCCTGCTTTTGTAGGCTGTATACTTGTTGCACTTGGCACTTTATAACTGTTTAGTATATACACACTTGCAGACTCTCTCTCTATATGTGCTGACTCTGCATTTGGCTTATGTATAATCTGTCCGCTTGGAGGTATCACATATTTTGTGTGTGTCTTGTTATATGCTTTTATATTTATGTATTCAATAAAATGTATTTTTTATTTTTGTTTATATTGCCGTTTAAGGACTCTTTTGTTTTGCTGTAGGCTTACCTGTTTCCAGTGAGTTGGCATCTTTTGAGGGGTTATTATAGGTTGCTCCATACTGGGTTTGAGCATTCTTTTAGCAATGTGGTAACCTAAATATTTTAATCCCATCTGAAACAAGTCAGCAGGAGTCTGAAGAGGAATCAGAGGAGGATGATGGCTGGGGGGAGGAGGAGGAGCAAGAAGACCAGACTTTGAGAGGGACTTTAAATTTTGTCGTGGATCCCTGGTGTTGTCTTTACCGTGCCTGCAAGAAGAGGGCGGTTTGAAGATGTGTTGGTTACTTCGGATATAAGATCATTCTTACATCCAGCCCATCGAGAGCCGCCCTCCGGATCCAGCCTCAGGGAACACCTAGACCGACAGGTGTCAGACATTATTGGGTTAACGGCCGATGTGGAAGCTCTGAGGAGCAAGGAACCCCTGGACTACTTGGTGTGCAGGCTTGACTTGTGGCCAGAGCTGGGACAATTTGCCATGGAACTCTTGTCTTGTCCCTCGTCAAGTGTCCTGTCTGAAAGGACGTTCAGCGCAGCAGGGGGGATCGTGGCCGATAAGCGCACAACAGTGTGAACTACCTCACATTTTTAAAAATGAATGAGGCATGGATCTCGGAGGAATTTCCTCATGCCAGCCCACACATATCCGCCACCACGTAGAAGAAAGAATGGTCCTTGTTAGGGTTGAGCAAACATGAACTGTAAAGTTCAGGTTCGTACCGAACTTTAGGATTTTAGGACCACGGACCCGAACCAGAACTTTTCTGTAAAAGTTCGGGTTCGGTGTTTGGTGAGTTAATAGTGCTTTTTGAAAGGCTGCAGAGCAGCCAATCAACAAGCATTTAACTGGTGTGCCCTTAGAAGCCATCACAGCCATGCCTACTAATGGCAGTATGTGACCCAGCCTCTATATAAGCTGGAGTCACGTAGCGCTGCACGTCACTCTACTCTTATTAGTGTATGGATAGGATGCAGCTGTGAGGGAGAGTATAGGAAAGCATCTTTTATTAGAAGTGCTTGTTTAACTAAGCAATCTACAGCGATTTAGTTTTGTGGGTGCAGTGCACAATTTTTTTTACCCTGCCCTGAGCCCAGTGACACAGAAAAATAACTTTTATCCATCTGCTAGTTAGGTGGACGTCGGAGTCCATTTTATTTATTTAAGTTCAGTGCACCAGCACAGCATATGTGCTTTTGTGACAGTCAAATACAAGCTTGAAATACTGCAATTATATTCTGGGTTTAAAAAAATCACCCATTTTTGGCAATACTCTACATCTGGGGCTTTTGCTACATTTTTCAATGTGAAATACAAGCTTGAAATACTGCAATAATATTATGGGTTTAAAAAAACACCCGTTTTTGGCAATACCCTACATCTAGGGCCTTTGCTGCATTTGTCAGTGTCAAATACAAGCTTGAAATACTGCAATAATATTCTGGGTTTAAAAAAACAAACATTTTTGGCAATACCCTACATCTGGGGCTTTTGCTACATTTTTCAATGTGAAATACAAGCTTGAAATACTGCAATAATATTATGGGTTTAAAAAAACACCAGTTTTTGGCAATACCCTACATCTAGGGCCTTTGCTGCATTTGTCAGTGTCAAATACAAGCTTGAAATACTGCAATAATATTCTGGGTTTAAAAAAACACCATTTTTTACAATACCCTACATCTGGGGCCTTTGCTGCATTTGTCAGTGTGAAATACAACGTTAGATACTGCTGTTATATTATGTTATTAAAAAAACACACAGTTCAGGCAAAATAAAAAAATAGCGGCCTTTGCTGCATCTGTCAGTGTGAAATACAAGCTTGAAATACTGCAATAATATTCAGGGTTTAAAAAAAACCCTTTTTTTGCCAATACCCAACATCTGGGGCTTTGCGACATTTATCAGTGTGAAATACAAGCGTTAGATACTGCTGTTATATTCTGCTATAAAAAAAAAACACATTTTGGGCAAAATACTAAATTTGCAACCTTTGCTGCATGTCAGTGTGAAATACAAGCGTTAGATACCACTATTATATTCTGCTGTTAAAAAAGTATCCTTTTTGGGCAAAATACTAAATTTGCGGCGTTTACTGCATCTGTCATTGTTAAATACAAGCTTGAAATACTGCAATAATTTTCTGGGTTTAAAAAAGCACCCATTTTTGGGAATACCCTACATCTGGGGCCTATGCTGCATTTGTCAGTGTGAAATACAAGCGTTACATAAGGCTGTTATATTCTGTCATTAAAAATAAAAACATTTTGACCCAAATAATACATTTGCGGCCTTAGGCTACTTTCACACTTGCGGCAGTGTGATCCGTTAGATACTGCTGTTATATTATGTTATTAAAAAAACACACAGTTCAGGCAAAATAAAAAAAATTGCGGCCTTTGCTGCATCTGTCAGTGTGAAATACAAGCTTGAAATACTGCAATAATATTCAGGGCTTAAAAAAAAAACCTTTTTTTGCCAATACCCAACATCTGGGGCTTTGCGACATTTGTCAGTGTGAAATACAAGCGTTAGATACTGCTGTTATATTCTGTTATAAAAAAAAAAAAACATTTTGGGCAAAATACTAAATTTGCAACCTTTGCTGCATGTCAGTGTGAAATACAAGCGTTAGATACCACTATTATATTCTGCTGTTAAAAAAGTATCCTTTTTGGGCAAAATACTAAAATTGCGGCGTTTACTGCATCTGTCATTGTTAAATACAAGCTTGAAATACTGCAATAATTTTCTGGGTTTAAAAAAGCACCCATTTTTGGGAATACCCTACATCTGGGGCCTATGCTGCTATTGTCAGTGTGAAATACAAGCGTTACATAAGGCTGTTATATTCTGTCATTAAAAATAAAAACATTTTGACCAAAATAATACATTTGCGGCCTTAGGCTACTTTCACACTTGCGGCAGTGTGATCCGGATCCGCCGATCTGCCGCTGACTGAAGGCATTTGTGAGACGGATCCGGATGCGGATCCGTCTCACAAATGCATTGCAAGGACGGATCCGTCTCTCCGCTTGTCATGCGGACAGACGGATCCGTCTTGTACATTTTTTCCGATCTGCGCATGCGCATGCCGGAACGACGGATCCGGCATTCCGGTATTCTGAATGCCGGATCCGGCGCTAATACATTCCTATGGGAAAAAATGCCGGATCCGGCGTTCAGGCATGTATTCAGTTTTTTGGGCCGGAGAGAAAACCGTAGCATGCTGCGGTTTTCTCTTTTGCCTGATCAGTCAAAACGACTGAACTGAAGACATCCTGATGCAAACTGAACGGATTACTCTCCATTCAGAATGCATGGGGATAAAACTGATCAGTTTTTTTCCGGTATAGAGCCCCTGTGACGGAACTCTATGCCGAAAAAGAAAAACGCAAGTGTGAAAGTACCCTTAGCTGCATTTGTCAGTTTGAAATACAAGCGTTAGATACTGCTGTTATATTCTGTTATTAAAAAAACATCCATTTTGGGCAAAATACAAAATTTGCAGCCTTTGCTGCATCTGTCAGTGTAAAATACAAGCGATAGATACTGCTATTATATTCTGTTATAAAAAACAAAATATTTTGGACCAAAAACTACATTTTTGGCCTTTGCTGCACCTGTCAGTGTGAAATACAAGCTTGAAATAATGCAATAATATTCAGGGTTTAAAAAAAACAAACATTTTTGGCAATACCCTACATCTGAAGCCTTTGCTACATTTGTCAGTGTGAAATAAGAGTGTTAGATACTGCAGTTATATAATGTTATAAAAAAAACATTTTGGGCAAAATACTACATATGCGGCCTTTGCTGCATTTGTCAGTGTGAAATACAAGCAATAAATACTGCTGTTATATTCTGTTATAAAAAAAAAACATTTTGGCCCAAATACTACATATGCGGCCTTTGCTGCATTTGTCAGTGTGAAATTCAAGCGTTAGATACTGCTGTTATATTTTGTTATAAAAACCATTTTAGGCAAAAAACTAAATTTCTAGCCTTTGCTGTATCTGTCAGTGTGAAATACAAGCTTAAAATACTGCAATAATATTTAGGGTAAAAAATAAATAAAAAATGTTTGCAAATACCCTACATCTGGGGCTTTTGCTGCATTTGTCAGTGTGAAATACAAGCGTTAGATACTGCTGTTATACTCTGTTATTTAAAAAACACCCTTTTTGGGCAAAATACTAAATTTGCGACCTTTGCTGCATGTCAGTGTGAAATACAAGCGTTAGATACCACTGTTATATTCTGCTGTTAAAAAAACACCCTTTTTGGGCAAAATACTAAATTTGAGGACTTTGCTGCATTTGTCAGTGTGAAATACAAGTGTTAGATATTACTGTTATATTCTGTTATTAAAAAACACCCTTTTTGGGCAAAATACTAAATTTGCGGCCTTTGCTGCATGTCAGTGTAAAATACAAGCGTTAGATACCACTGTTAAATCCTGCTGTTAAAAAAACATCCTTTTTGGGTAAAATACTATATTTGCAGCGTTTGCTGCATCTGTCAGTGTGAAATACAAGCGTTAGATACAACTGTTATATTTTGCTATTAAAAAAAAACACCCTTTTTGGGCAAAATACTAAATTTGCGGCATTTGCTGCATCTGTCATTGTTAAATGGAAGCTTGAAATACTGCAATAATTTTCTGGGTTTAAAAAAGCACCCATATTTGGCAATACACTAAATCTGGGGCCTATGCTGAATTTGTCAGTGTGAAATACAAGCAATAAATACTGCTGTTATATTCTGTTATAAAAAACATTTTGTGCAAAATACTACATATGCGACCTTTGCTGCATTTGTCAGTGTGAAATTCAAGCGTTAGATACTGCTGTTATATTCTGTTATAAAAAAAACACACACATTTTAGGCAAAAAACTTAATTTCTAGCCTTTGCTGCATCTGTCATTGTTTAATACAAGCTTGAAATACTGCAATAATTTTCTTGGTTTAAAAAAGCACCCATATTTGGCAGTACCCTACATCTGAGGCCTATGCTGCATTTGTCAGTGTAAAATACAAGCGTTACATAAGGCTGTTATATTCTGTTATAAAAAAAAAAACATTTTGGGCAAAATACTACATATGCGTCCTTTGCTGCATTTGTCAGTGTGAGATACAAACGTTAGATACTGCTGTTATATTCTGTTATTAAGAAAAATTACATTTTGACCAAAATACTACATTTGCGGCCTTTGCTGCATTTGTCAGTGTGAAATACATGCATTAGATACTGCTGTTATATTCTGTTATAAAAAAAAACACCCATTTTGGGGAAAATACTACATATGCGGCCTTTGTTGCATTTGTCAGTGTGAAATACAAACTGTTATATTCTGTAATTAAAAAAAATTATCATTTTGGACAAAAAACTAAATTTTTGGCCTTTGCTCCATCTGTCAGTGTAAAATACAAGCTTGAAATACCGGAATAATATTCAGGGTTTGAAAAAATAAATAAATTTGGCAATACCCTACATCCTTTGCTGCATTTGTCAGTGTGAAATACAAGCGTTAGATACTGCTGTTATATTCTGTTATTAATAAAAAACTTTTTGACCAGAATACTACATTTGCGGCCTTTGCTGCATTTGCCAGTGTGAAATACAAGCATTAGACACTGCGGTTATATTCTGTTATAAAAAAAAACATTTTGGACGAAAAACTAAATTTTTGGCCTTTGCTGCATCTGTCACTGTGAAATACAAGTGTTAGATATTGCAATAATTTTCTGGGTTTAAAAAAGCACCCATATTTGGCAATACCCTACTTCTGGGGCCTATGCTGCATTTGTCAGTGTGAAATACAAGCGTTAGATACTGCTGTTATATTCTGTTGTAAAAAATAATTTTGGGCAAAATACTACATATGCGGCCTTTGCTGCATTTGTCAGTGTAAAAGGCAAGCGTTAGATACTGCTGTTATATTCTGTTAAAAAAAAACATTTTGTGCAAAATACTACATATTCGGCCATTGCTGCATCTGTCAGTGGGAAATACAAGCGTTAGATACTGCTGTTATATTCTGTTATTTAAAAAAAAAAAAACATTTTGGGCAAAATACTAAATATGAGGACTTTGCTGCATTTGTCAGTGTGAAATACAAGCGTTAGATACTGTGTTATATTCTGTTATTAAAAAAAAACATTTTGGGAAAAATACTTCATATGCGGCCTTTGCTGCATTTGTTAGTGTGAAATACAAGCAATAAATACTGCTGTTATATTCTGTTATAAAAAAACATTTTGGGCAAAATACTACATATGCGGCCTTTGCTGCATTTATCAGTGTGAAATACAAACGTTAGATACTGCTGTTATATTATGTTAAAAAAAACACTCTTTTTGGGCAAAATACGAAATTTGCGGCCTTTGTTGCATGTCAGTGTGAAATACAAGCGTTAGATACCACTGTTAACCCTGCTGTTAAAAAACACCCTTTTTGGGCAAAATACTATATTTGCAGCGTTTGCATCATCTGTCAGTGTGAAATACAAGCGTTAGATACTACTGTTTACATTTTGCTATTAAAAAAACACCCTTTTTGGGCAAAATACTAAATTTGTGGCGTTTGCTGCATCTGTCATTGTTAAATAAAAGCTTGAAATACTGCAATAATTTTCTGGGTTTAAAAAAGCACCCATATTTGGCAATACACTACATCTGAGGCCTATGCTGCATTTGTCAGTGTAAAATACAAGCTTTACATAAGGCTGTGTGGGGGTTTGCTCTGGTAGGCAGATGGTAGCGGTGGCAGTATAGAGGCTCAGGAGACAGGCTTTGTGTCCAAACCGTGCTCTTTTATTCACTCCAGTGCATCACATCAAAACTGTGCAATTCAACACAACAGCAATGTCCATAAACCCCACCTCCCACAAAGGATCCCCAAACGCTGCAGGCGTCTTGGTGCCTGTTCACACAGTCTCTCACATCCGTGGTCAGTACTACACCTTGTCATGGGGTGGGTTTGTCCAAGTTCATGCAAGTTAGACAGGCCACGTGTCGGCCTGGACAAGGGATTGGCTCCGGCCACAGGATCCCTTCTTTTGGTCCTTCGCTGAGCCTGCAGCAATTGGGCAGTCCTTGGTAGACAAGCGGACTACAGCGCTCAGCCCGACCGAGCGATCAGCCTCCCATACAGCTTCCTGCAGTGAGACAGGAGACCACACTTCCTCAGCAGCCCCACAGTCAGTGAGCATCAAACCTATATTCACAGCCCTGGGTGTAGCAGGCAGACCACACCCAGCAAGCATAGTGAAGGATTAACTCCTTCCCTACCCAACTAAGGCCAGAGATAACCAACCTGCCAGGATCCGCGTAGACTGACACCAACAACTGAAACCCGTCCACCCGTGGTGGTCCGTGGGGAACAGACACCCACCCTGCTCTTACTCCACCAGGGCCACGACCCCCGGTGGTACGTATCTTCCATCCACTACCACTCCAGACATTCTCTTACAGCTGTTATATTCTTTTATAAAAAAAATAAAAATCATTTTGGGCAGAATACTACATATGCGTCCTTGGCTGCATTTGTCAGTGTGAGATACAAACGTTAGATACAGCTGTTATATTCTGTTATTTAAAAAAATTACATTTTGACCAAAATACTACATTTGTGGCCTTTGCTGCATTTGTCAGTGTGAAATACATGCGTTAGATACTGCTGTTATATTCTGTTATTAAAAAAACACCCATTTTGGGGAAAATACTACATATGCGGCCTTTGCTGCATTTGTCAGTGTGAAATACAAACTGTTATATTCTGTAATAAAAAATAAAAAAACATTTTGGACAAAAAACTAAATTTTTGGCCTTTGCTCCATCTGTCAGTGTAAGATACAAGCTTGAAATACCGCAATAATATTCAGGGTTTGAAAAAAAAAAAGTTTTGGCAATACCCTACATCCTTTGCTGCATTTGTCAGTGTGAAATACAAGCGTTAGATACTGCTGTTATATTCTGTTATAAAAAAAACTATTTTGGACCAAAAACAAAATTTTTGGCCTTTGCTGCATCTGTCAGTGGGAAATACAAGCGTTAGATATTGCTGTTATATTCTGTTATTTAAAAAAAAAAAAAACATTTTGGGCAAAATACTAAATATGAGGACTTTGCTGCATTTGTCAGTGTGAAATACAAGTGTTAGATATTGCTGTTATATTCTGTTATTAAAAAACACACTTTTTGGGCAAAATACTAAATTTGCGGCCTTTGCTGCATGTCATTGTGAAAAACAAACATTAGATACCACTGTCATATTCTGCTGTTAAAAAACACACCCTTTTATGGGCAAAATACTATATTTGCAGCAGTGTGAAATACAAGCTTGAAATGCTGCAATAATATTCTGGGTTTAAAAAAGCACCCATATTTAGCAATATCCTTCATCTGGGGCTGTCACGGAAGGTGTACAGAAACTAGAAGACACAAAATGAAGATCCGACTGACTGGATCCAAAACTAAGGAACCAGAGGGTAAGCCCTGTAACAGACCTGGCTCTCTCCCTTACTGCTCAGCCTATGCAAAAATCTCTATGGTAGATGATTGCATATCCTCGTTCCTCGACTATATGAAACCTGAACACCCTATAATAGTGAGGGGACACGACCACCGGCTCCCTACACTTAATACGGAGGGAGTCAGGGTCACCTAGGATCCAGCAAACAGGAAAACCCAAATGAATGAACAAACTTAACTGTAGAAGACTCAGTAGTAGCATCCAGCATGCACACACTCCAGGAAGTAGTATGAACCGCAAAGTGATGCAGTATGGGAAGGGATTTAAAGGGATGCAATCAGTGCAACTACATGACAGCTGAGAGAGGCTAACGAGATGAGAAAACGAAAGCAAAACAAAAGGAACCTCAAGCAGGAGGTTCTAAAAAACGTCTGTCAGAGATTCTCAGATGTCTGGTGGTGACAGGGGCCTATGCTGCATTGTGAAATACAAGTGTTAGATACCACTGTTATATTCTGCTGATAAAAAAACACCCGTTTTGGGCAAAATACTATATTTGCAGCGTTTGCTGCATCTGTCAGTGTGAAATACAAGTGTTAGATACTGCAATAATTTTCTGGGTTTAAAAAAGCACCCATATTTGGCAATACCCTACTTCTGGGGCCTATGCTGCATTTGTCAGTGTGAAATACAAGCGTTACATAAGGCTGTTAAATTCTGTTATAAAAAAAAAAAAACATTTTGACCAAAATACTACATTTAGGGTTCAAAAAAACCCAAACTGTTTTGGCAATACCCTACATCTGGGGCTTTTGCTGCATTTGTCAGTGTGAAATACAAGCGTTAGATTCTGCTGTTATATTCTGTTATAAAAAAAACTGCAAAATACTACAAACCGGATTCCAAAAAAGTTAGGACACTATACAAATCGTGAATAAAGACTGCAATGATGTGGAGGTGCCAACTTCTAATATTTTATTCAGAATAGAACATAAATCACGGAACAAAAGTTTAAACTGAGAAAATGTACCATTTTAAGGGAAAAATATGTTGAATCAGAATTTCATGGTGTCAACAAATCCCCAAAAAGTTGGGACAAGGCCCTTTTCACCACTGTGTGGCATCTCCCCTTCTTCTTACAACACTCAACAGACGTCTGGGGACCGAGGAGACCAGTTTCTCAAGTTTAGAAATAGGAATGCTCTCCCATTCTTGTCTAATACAGGCCTCTAACTGTTCAATCGTCTTGGGCCTTCTTTGTTGCACCTTCCTCTTTATGATGCGCTAAATGTTCTCTATAGGTGAAAGATCGGACTGCAGACTGGCCATTTCAGTACCCGGATCCTTCTCCTACGCAGCCATGATGTTGTGATTGATGCAGAATGTGGTCTGGCATTATCTTGTTGAATAATGCAGGGTCTTCCTTGAAAGAGATGACGTCTGGATGGGAGCATATGTTGTTCTAGAACCTGAATATATTTTTCTGCATTGATGGTGCCTTTCCAGACATGCAAGCTGCCCATGCCGCACGCACTCATGCAACCCCATACTATCAGAGATGCAGGCTTCTGAACTGAGCGTTGATAACAACTTGGGTTGTCCTTGTCCTCTTTGGTCGGATGACATGGCGCCCAGATTTTCCAAAAAGAACTTCGAATCGTGACTCGTCTGACCACAGAACAGTCTTCCATTTTGCCAACTCCATTTTAAATGATCCCTGGCCCAGTGAAAACGCCTGAGCTTGTGGATCTTGCTTAGAAATGGCTTCTTATTTGCACTGTAGAGTTTCAGCTGGCAACGGCGGATGGCACGGTGGATTGTGTTCACTGACAATGGTTTCTGGAAGTATTCCTGAGCCCATTCTGTGATTCCCTTTACAGTAGCATTCCTGTTTGTGGTGCAGTGTTGTTTAAGGGCCCAGAGATCACAGGCACCCAGTATGGTTTTACGGCCTTGACCCTTACACACAGAGATTGTTCCAGATTCTCTGAATCTTCGGATGATGTTATGCACAGTTGATGATGATAGATGCAAAGTCTTTGCAATTTTTCGCTGGGTAACACCTTTCTGATATTGCTCCACTATCTTTCTGTGCAACATTGTGGGAATTAGTGATCCTCTACCCATCTTGGCTTCTGAGAGACACTGCCACTCTGAGAAGCTCTGTTTATACCCAATCATGTTGCCAATTGATCTAATTAGTGTTAATTGGTCTTCCAGCTCTTCGTTATGCTAAAATTTACTTTTTCCAGCCTCTTATTGCTACTTGTCCCAACTTCTTTGGGATTTGTTGACACCGTGAAAATTTGAATCAACGTATTTTTCCTTTAAAATGATACATTTACTCGGATTAAACATTTGATCTGTCATCTACGTTCTATTACAAATAAAATATTGACATTTGCCATCTCCACATCATTGCATTCAGTTTTTATTCACAATTTGTTTAGTGTCCCAACTTTTTGGGAATCCTGTTTGTACATATGCGGCCTTTGCTGCATTTGTCAGTGTGAAATACAAGCGTTAGATACTGCTGTTATATTGTGTTATAAAAAAATAAAAAACATTTTGGGCAAAATACTAAATTTGCAGCCTCTGTTGCATTTGTCAGTGTGAAATACAAGCTTAAAATAAAGCCGTAATATTCAGGGTTTAAAAAAAGCTGTTATATTCTGTTATTAAAAAACACCCATTTTGGGCAAAATGAGGCTGTTCTCAGTGTTACTATCCCACTTCAATGCCTCCTTGAAAAAGTGCTTCGGGTGATGATGGAAAAGAATATGTCACAGGAGGAGGAGGAGGGAGAGGGGTCATTTCATAGGGTTTCAGGCCAGTCATTCACAAGTGGCTCCGAAGGTGGGTTCCTGCACCCACAAATGCCAGGTACACAATTGTCCAGCCAGGGCACAATTCTGGCAGATGAGGAGGTGGAGGATAAGGAGGAGGAACCGTGTTCACAGCAGGGTGGCACCCAAACCAGCTCATGGCCATCACTGGTGCATGGCTGGGGAGATACTGAGTATACAGATGATACACCTCCCACAGACGACAGCTTTTAGTTGCCTCTGGGCAGCCTGGCACTCATGAGCGATGCCTAATTTTTGGGGCCTGTACTGGCCTACAGTAAAATTTTTAGCCAGTGAATGCTTAATGTACCTCCAGCCACACAATCGCTTATTCTTTTCTGTCAGGTGAATGCCTAATTTTTTAGGCCAGTACTCCACTAGACTACAGTAAAATTTTTAATCAGTGACTGCCTAATGTACCTCCAGCCACATAATCACTTGTTCTTTTCTGTCAGGTGAATTCCTAATTTTGGGGCCTGTACTCCACTGGCCTACAGTAAAATTGTTATCCACTGACCCCCTAATATACCTCCAGCCACATAATCACTTGTTCTTTTCTGTCCAGTGAATGCCTAATGTTTAGGGCCTGTACTCCATTGGTCTGCAGTAAAATTGTTATCCACTGAACGGCTAATATACCTCCAGCCTCATAATCACTTGTTCTTTTCTGTCCAGTGAATGCATCATTTTTGGAGCCTGTACTCCACTGGCCTGCAGTAAAATTGTTATCCACTGACCGTCTAATATACCTCCAGCCACATAATCATAATTCTTTTCTGTCAGGTGAGAGCCAAATTTTTGGGGTCCGTACTTCCGTGGCCTAAAATAAATTTTTTCTAGGCTCCAGCAGGGCACATTTTAGAAAATCTTTCTTTAAGACGCATACAAATGGCCCCTGATTAAAAATACATATTTTTTGTGGGGATTTTAGCCATTGATCCCCCTCTGGTATGTCACTGTCCATGTTGAGGGACTATTTGTGCACTTCTAGTAAGTATTTGGTGGCTGAAAATATGACCTGAAGTTTTTTCAGGTTCTCCTGCCATTAAAGTGAATGGTGCCCGCTGCAAACATGCGGTTTGCGAACTTTTGATTGCGAGCGCTTTAGTGAAAATGTCCTAGCGATGTTCGTCCATCCCTAATGTAGAACAGAAGGTGGGCCAGTCCTTGAGCCTGTCGGTGTCTGCCAATGTGCACGGCAGCGCTGACGTGTGGAGCTGTAACTGCGGTCAGGGACAAATAGATGTCCTTTACGGCCCACTGGGTGAAGGTGGTTCCTGCACAGGCACACCAACAACTTGGCCCCTGTCATGCCGCTTCCACCTCCACTTTGTCACACCGTTGGTCCAGCGACAATGTCCGCCTCTGGCTCCTCATCCTCCACCATGTCCTCAGCCTCCACTGCAAGGACAAGTTGCATATCTCATGTGCAGGGTTCGGGAGTGTCACGCTGTTCTGCACCTGGTTTGCCTTGGCAAACGGAGTCATACAGGGGAGGAAATGCTCCGTGTGATGCATCATTAAATTGAATCCTGGCTTTCTCCGTGTCAACGGAAAATCGGAATCATGCTGACCGACAATGGGAAAAACATGGTGTCGGCGCTGCACCAAGGAAGGCTGAGCCATGCGCCCTGCATGGCACATATGTTCAATCTGGTTGTCAAGCGGTTCCTGAATCTTGAAGTCTTCCACACATCTGCAAGCCATCCTAAAAATTGCCAGGAAACTTTGCATGCACTTGAGCCACTCGTACACCACAAAGTACACCCTCCTTGAGCTGCAGGGGCAGAACGGCATCCCCCAACATAGGCTGATATGCGACGTTTCCACCTGTTGGAATTCCACACTCCATAAGTTGGACCGACTATACGAACAGAGAAAGGCCATTAACGATTTATTGATGATGCAAGCGGATAGGAATACTCCACTACCCCATAGGAGTACTCCACTACGGGATGAACAACATCATTCCACTGCTTTATGTCCTGGAACAGATGCTGGTAAATCTGGCTGGTCAGGGGACGGGAGACGTGGCGCCTAGATGTCACGGCCACATGAGCCCTGTGGGGGCTGAACTGGAAGAGGAGGAGGAGAGGGAGGAAAACATTGGAAATGTGTAGCCAAATGGGTGTTTTTTCTATTCAGCTGACAGGACAGGAGGAGCATGAGCAGCCAGAGGAGCTACAGGGTGATGAGGAAGACGAGACAGAGGACCCGGACACACTATGGCAGTATGCAGTAGAGATGGAGGCAGGGAGTCCCTCCGAGTCACTTGCACAAATGGCACGATGCATGCTCACTTGCTGATGTAGTGACAGCCGAATTGTCACCATTCGGCAGAGGGATGACTTCTGTCTCTCCACCTTGTTGGATCCTCGCTATCGGACCAGAATGGGGGCCTTTTTTACACCCACCGAGACGGAGGAGAAACTGAACTACTACAGAGACATCCTATGTAGTCAGTTGGCCGCTGTCTATCTGCGCAATCTTTTATCCTCTCGCAGGTCGGACAGGGGTGGCCCTCTGCACTCACGTTCCACTGCCATGGCTGCTGTGGAGGGGTGTGGTGGCAGGAGCAGTACCAGCTCTATCAGCAGCAGCCTGAGTCTAGAGTCGCTGAGAAGCAGCTTTCTTCACCTGCATAGTGAAGAAACTACTCACCACTAGCAGCAGCTAGACCTGGAGCAGGACCTGAACTAGCAGGTGGTAACATACTTGGACAGCACCCTGCCACCACACATTGAAGATCCGCTGGACTACTGGGCAGCCAAACTGGATTTGTGGCCGCAACTTGCTTCGTTTGCCCAGGAAAAGTTGCCCTGCTCTGCCAGTAGTGTGGTATCAGAGCGGGTGTTTAGTGCAGCGCGGGCCATAGTAACCCCAAGGAGAACTCGCCTGTCCACCCAAAATGTGGAGAGACTGACCTTTGCCAAGATGAATCAGGCGTGGATCAGCCAGGATTTCCAACCACCATTTCCTGATGCATCAGACTAGATCATCCATGGTGCCACGCTAATACTTTGACAAAAGAGACTGGTTTCTTCTGGCTACCTGCCTCCGCTACTACTTTGATGCTGCAACCCGCCTGATGCTACACATTTGTTGCCAAGTGCTTCTTCTTTCGCCCACCTTCGTCAGCGGGTAATGTTATTGCCACCTGTCATGATCTTGCCCGATTCCCCAGGTCACAGTACCTGATCAGACCGGGATCAGGTACCAGCGGTCATTCGGGACAAGTAATGACACTACACACACTATCGAATTTGATCACTCTGCTTCCTACAATCTACCAGATTATACTGGAGATCAAATTGTTGCCAGTTCCTTCTAACTAATACACTTCTGAGATTCGCATTTTAAAGCAAACAGGTAGCTGAAAATTAGGAACTCTAATTGCCTTACAAAATATTGCCCGTGCTAGGTTAAATAATTGGTTTTAATAAAAATTGAAAGATATAAAAAACAGAAGCATACAAATATAAACAGAACAGTTTTTAAAATAAAAAGGATGAAAGAAAACTGACGCCTACTTTACTCACACAGAGACTTGCAGCTATCAGGTCCTGAGGCAAGACAGAAAGACACGGATCATCATTCAATCCGATTGGCCTCAAAATGGGGAACGGTACAATCTGTTCTGTCCAATTTATAAGAATTGGTCCAGGCAGTCTGTAAACCCGCCTTTAGGCAGTGACATATGGATTGTCTGTGACTTTTATGACTGGTCAGTTACACTGAAATCTGATCTAAAATAGATTTCTGCCCATAACTCTACACAGGAAAATGCCAGTCCGATAACTGTGGGCTCATTTTTCAGCTCTCAGTATTGGGGTCACAGGAGTACCAAACACAGGGTGTCCACGTGACCCCAATCAGAAGAACTGATTTTCTGAGCCATGATCTATCATAAGTGGGTGGTGTTTGATATGTGTGGCACCATCACCTCCTGACCGTTAAAATTGCATACCTCAATAATCTCTATAGAGCTGTATTTTCAAGTTATGACCAGAGTAAGATTTTTGGATTTTCCCAATGACAGCGAGGTATGGAGAGCAGCTTGCCCCCACCCTCCGGAAGCGTGCCCCTATCATAAAGTAATAAAACCATTTGAAGCTGTACACTATACAGGCATGTTTATAAAAAGTGTTGAGATGGCCAGTGATTGTTGTCACCTCTGGGTCAGGGACTAAGAAGTTTATGGCGGTGGTCTGGTTTAGGATGTGGGGGAAGATGGAGAGGGAGAGAAGGGACAGTTATTTGTTGGAATAAGGGGGAGCTCAGAGTCAGAGAAGGGACAGTTATTTGTTAGAATAAGGCGGAGCTACGAGTCCCCAGAACACAGGCCAAGCACTCATGCTCGGTGTGCCACACCACCCACCGACCCACCGGGTCACTTTTTGGTCTCCTGATACAGCTGCTGCTGCCATATCCACACTATGTCACCTTGCCACACTGTGGTCTCCTCATTTTGCAGCCATCTCCACACAATGTCACCTTACCACTCTTTGTGGTATCCTGCTGCTGCCATCTCCACATTATGTCACATTGCCACTCTGTGGTCTCCGGATGCTGCCGCCACCTCCTAACTATGTCACCTTGCCACTCTGTGGTATCCTGCTGCTGCCATCTCCACATTATGTCACCTTGCCACTCTGTGGTCTCCTCATGCTGCTGCAATCTCCACACTATGTCATGTTGCCACTCTGTGGTCTTCTCATGCTTCTGCCATCTCCACACTATGTCACCTTAACACTATCTGGCCTCCTGATGCTGCCGCCACCTCCAAACTATGTCACCTTGCCACTCTGTGGCCTCATCATACTGCTGCCATCTACAGACCCTGTCATTGTGCCACTTGTGGCCTTCTCATGATGCTCCTGCTGCATCTGCCACCTCCAGACTCTGTCATTGTGCCACTCTTTCAAAGTGTTTTTTTTCAGTAACATTGATGGGTGACTGAAAAACTCCTTTTGCTGTATGGAATGAATGACATCGTGTGAGGTCATGTGACGTCTGAAAGTGTGAGGAAAATATATATTATGAATCAACAAATATACAAAAAGTACATGAAAACAATGACAACCTCCTGATGCTGCCGCCACCTCCAGACTCGGTCATTGTGCCATTCAGTGGCCCCCTCATACTACCGCCACTTCCAGACTGTCATTTTCCCACTCGGTGGCCTCCTCATACTGCTGCCAACTCCAGACTCTGTCATTGGGCCACTCTGTGGTCTCCTCATGCTGCTTTCACCTCACCACTATGTCATAGGTCCACTCTGTGGACTTCTCATGATGTTACCGCCCTCCCCACTTCATGACTGGGCCACTGTTTTGGCTTTCGGCCTGGCTGTCATTATTATTTATTTGATCTTTCTACTGATCTGACAGAAGGAAGGAAAAACGAGACGCACAACGGATCAGTTTTTTTGTGAGTTATTGTTCTGATGGATCAGAGTAAGGGCTAATTAATCAGTGACGTGAACGAAAAATTACTACTGACACCGTCACCACCCTGTCAGGAGGCTCTACTCGTATACGCGTTTTAATAGAACAAGTTATGTTGACATTGATGTGGAATCAGCTGACAACGGTGTAAAAGGAGTGCGCTTCTTCTTGCCGCTAACATCAACCTGTAAGGCTAAGTTCATACTTGAGTTATTTGGTCAGTTTTGGCCCCATGACTGACCAAATAAGTGAAGTGTGCAGTGATTCTAAGAGCGACTCCTATCATCTGCATGTCATACGGACTCACGGTATTATTTCACTACCAAAGCCGACACCTTATGCGTGTTACTGCAAGGCACAGTGTTCTACACCACTATAAAGGCTCTCAGCATCCAGGAAATAGCCTTTTTTTAACGTAATTCGCCATAAATATATTCAGATCTAATCAAATTTTTCCCGAAAAATTCGGCAAACTGGCGAATCGAATTTTAGAAAAATGTCCTCATCTCTGCTTCCAGTTATTCAGCTAGTTTACAAAGTACATGACACCAGCACCCAATACCCACATACCTATGTTATATATGTAGATCAACTTGTTTCCTACTAGACCTTATTTACTTAGAAGTTTTGGAAGGAATATTAAAGATAGGAGTTTGAAGTCATAAATACTGCTGGAGGGGTTGTCTAAGAGACTTATCTTCCTCCTCTAGAGTTGACAGTAAAACCCTAAACACGAGAACAATGTTGATGTCTCTCCAAATGCAATTACTATAAATTTCAAACTCTGTCAAATGTGCTGAAGCGTGTCAGTATTTTATGTATGGAAAAAGGTATCGTTTGAGGTGGAAATCCTCTTTATATTTATTACTTGTTCTCTTTCTTTACTCAGAAAGGAAACCACAGAGGACAGATATCTCAGGCTGACACAGAAAGGCAGGGAAATGATCTGACAGCACTTTATGGCTGGGTTAGTTTGGGTCTTTTACAGCTTTACGAATCCTTTTGTTGTCCTAATAAATTAGTTTCTCGATTTATGACTTTGGAAAATAAAGGTCTATGGGATAAATGATACAGAATTTTTATATGCAGATTAACTACCTGTGGGTCATATTCCATATTATGCAGTGCCAGAGGACTCAATGCACCTAGAGCCTCTATGGCTTATATCATAATTCTAAGCAGTTGTAGGGATTTAGACAATACACTATGAGGTATTTGATTTTTTATAGACCCAAAGAGCTGATCCTTAATTTTATTGGCTTTTATCTGAAAACCCCAAGGTGGATTATAGGTCACTTCAGTTCCTTAATCAGCACAAAGAAATAGTAAATTTGGTTTCTTTTACTTTTTTTACACACTTTTCAAAGTCACTATTGAGCTTCTGAAAAAAAGTGAAACTTGTGTCCCTGAAAATGGGTTAGCAAGGCAAGTATTATCAAAAAGATTAAGGCAGGTGAGTCACACTGCTGAGTAGCCTTGCCAACAGTTGTTGGTGAGATGTACCTTAGAGTGCAAGCTTTGACAGAACTGATTACAAGCTGATCACTAGGCCTCCATCTGGTTGCATCTGGTTTAGAAACATAATTGACTCCTCTTGTGTTTATGTTTTATGTTATCTTGGTTTCTGAAGAAAAACATTTTCTTTTTAATTTTTCATGTTCTTCAACCACTAATGTGTTTGGAATTAGTGATGGATGAACATCGGCCTGAACGCGATCAAATGTTTGTGAACCGCAAGATCGCGACGGGCCCCATTCACTTTAATGGCAGGTGAACCTAAAAACATTCAGCTCATATTTGCAGCTACCAAATACTTAGTAGAAGTGTACAAATAGTCCCACAACATGGACAGTGACATACTAGAGGGGGATCAATGACAAAAATGATGTATCTTAATCAGGGAACATTTTTATGCGTATTAAAGGGAAATTCTATGAAATGTGCCCTGTTAGAGCCTAGAAAAATTATATTTTAGGCCACGGGAGTACAGGCCTCAAAAATTAGGCCTTCACCTGACATAAAATAAATTTTAAATTATAAGGCTCGAGGTACATTAGGCGGTCAATGGATAAAAATTTTACTGTAGGCCACTGGACTACAGGCCCAAACATTAGGCATTCACCGGACAGAAAAGATCAAGGAATTATGTGGCCGGAGGTATATTAGACGGTCAATGGATATCAATTTTACTGCAGGCCAGTACAAATACAGGTCAAATACATGTTTAAAAGAACTAAAAATATAAAATTGGATTAAAAACATGGCTAACGAAATCTCCCCTCTTGAAAAAAACCCTAATGATAATAGTTGAAATGCGATAACAAGTGGTCATCACTGGTGTTGAATTCCTCCGAGCCCACAACAATTATTTATTCAGCGTACATAAAAGAACAAGTACGGATGGAGTACAGTTAATACTCCAGTTTTCTGAGATTTCTGAGTTGTGTTATCTAATCTAAGCAAACACCTTCAATTGCTTTTCAATGGCTTTTGTCTCAAGATAACGCGATGAGTAAAGAAATTTGAGTTAAGAGCTGGAGTGCTAACCCTGCTACATCTGTATGTGGCTGGAGGTAGATTACACAGCCAATGGATATCAATTTTACCGCAGGCCAGTGTTCTACAGGTCCCAAAAATTATGCATTCAGCGTACATAAAAGAACAAGTAAGTATGTGGCTGGAGGTCTATTAGATGGTCAATGGATATCAATTTTACTGAAGACCAGTATAAATAGAGGTCAAATAAATATGTTAAAAGAACTAAAAATATGAAATTGAATTAAAAACCCTAATGATAATAGTTGAAACACGTGGTTGTCACCGGTGTTTAATTCCTCTGAGGCCCAAAACATTAGGCATTCAACGGACAGAAAAGTACTTTTATGCCGCTGCATTTACCTAAGGCAGAGACCAATATTTGTTCTGGGTGGTGGCGGATATTTTTGGGATGGCTTGAGGGAATTCAATTAAACGTGGTCGTCACAGGTGTTAAATTCCTCCGAGATCCATGCCTCATTCATTTTTAGAAATGTGAGGTAGACCACACTGTTGTGTGCTAAGCGAGTGCACTTATCGGCCACGATCCCCCCTGCTGCGCTGAACGTCCTTTCAGAAAGGACACTGGACGAGGGGCAAGCCAACAGATCCATGGCAAATTGTGCCAGCTCTGGCCACAGGTCAAGCATGCATATCCAGTAGTCCAGGGGATCCTCACTTCTCAGAGGGTCCACATTGGCCGTTAACCCAATGTAGTCGGACACCTGTCGGTCTAGGCATTCCATAAGGCTGGATCTGGAGGGCGGCTGTTGATGGGTTGCTTGCAAGAATGATCTCATATCCAAAGTGACCAACACATCTTAAAACCGCCCTCTTCTTGCATGTGCTGATGTATTGGTACCTGCAATTGTCTCTCTGTGAGTGGAAATTCCTCTGCCAGCGCCCGCAAAGGCAGAATGCAGCATTTCTCGAAGCAAGGCCTGGAAGTGCTGCATTCTGACAGCCCTCTGTGATGCTGGTAACATGTCTGCCATTTTGTGTTTGTACCGGGCATCTAAGTACGTTGCCACCCAGTACTGGTACTTGCCCTTTATGCTTTTTATATGGGGGTCCCTCTTCAAACACTGGAGCATTTACACTAAACTGGAAGTGGTGGAATGGCCTGGCTCTCCTACCCCAGCCACGGACAACACCAGGAATCCCATAAAAGTTTAAAGCATACTCTCCTTGCTCCTCCTCCGCCCTGGCACCATCTTCCTCTGACTCCTCTTCAGACTCCTGTTGACTTGTCTCAGATGGAGTAGCCCCCCTGGGAATTCATCCAGCATTGTGACTTCCTCATCCTCATGCTCCTGCTCCTTGATGGCTTGATCAATGAGACGATGAAATGCACGCTCCAGAAAAAAAGGTGTAAGGTACGATGTCACTGATGGCACCCTGGCTGCGACTGGCCAGTTTGGTGATCTCATCAAATGGCTGCAGAAGTCTGCATGCATTGCGCATGAGCAGCTACTGGCGCGGTGAAATAAAAACAAGCTCCCCAGAACATGCCCTGCCGCAGAGTTTGTACAGGTAGTCGTTAACTGCACGTTTCTGCTGGAGCAGCCTATCAATCATATACAAGGTGGAGTTCCATCGCGTCGGGCAGGTGGAGTCACCGCTGAACATCAGCAAGGCGAGCCATGGCCATGTAAGATCTTCTAAAATGGCCAGAGATTTTCCTGGCCTGCTGCAAGACGTCCTGGATCCCAGGGCATTTGGCAACGAATCGCTGCGCAACTAAGTTCAGGACGTGTGCCATTTTACCCTGTTTCAGCATGCTCAGCAGATTGGCACCGTTGTCGCCCTACCAACTGTCAAATTGAGCGGGGTTAGCCACTGATCGGTCTGTAACCACAAAGCTGAAAGGAGTGCAGAACCGGTGTGGCTCTTGGCTTCCAGGCACAACAGCCGCAGCAGAGCATGGCAACATCTCACCTGGCACGTCGAATAGGTTCTGGGGAGCTTGGGGGGTGCAGCGGAATTGGTGGTAGCAGAGGAAAAGTAGGAGTCAGCTGAGGAGGAGACGGAGGATGAAGTAGGAGTAGGAGAAGAAGAGGCAGGCCTGCATGCAATCCGTGGCAGTAACACCAAATCCACACGGGTGCCACGGGTTGCATGCTTGACGGCCATCAGAAGGTTCACCTAGTGGGCAGTAAAACTTATGTACCTTCCCTGCACATGTTTGCTAGACCACGTGTCTGTGGTCAGATGTATCTTGGCACCGACTCTGTGTGCCAGAGATACATTTAATTGCCGCTGAACGTGGCCATATAGCTCCGGAATGCCCTTCTGGCAGAAATATTTCCTTCCGGGTACCTTCCATTGTGGTGTGCCAATGGCCACACATTTTCTAAAGGCCTCCGAGTCCACCAATTTATATGGCAGTAGTTGGCGGGCCAGCAGTTCCAACAGACCGGCGGTCAGTCGTTGGGCAAGAGGGTTATCCGGCATCATCATCTTTTTTCGCTCAAACATTTGGGCCACGGAAGCCTGCCTTTTGCAAGATGAACGCGACAATGGCATGGTGGAAGGTGGAGTGGAGGACAAATGGGAGGAGAGAGGAGAATGGGAAAGAGAAGAGACAGGACGTGGAGCACAGGGAGTGTGTCTTTGTGGATTCTGATGGTGTTGCTCCCACTGGGCTTGGTAATGGGAGGCCAGGTGCCTTCTGAAGGCGATGGTCCCTAGGTGAGTGTTGGGCCCACTGCGACTTATGCGTTGACTGCACAGGCTGCAGATGGCAACACTATTGTCAGTAGCAGACACTTTAAAAAAATCCACACTGCGGAGCCATGTGCCGTCATCCTGGGAGCTCCAGATGTGACCGTGCATGGTAGATAGCTTGCGCCAGATACATTAGCAGTCTGATTTTTGCCTCCTGTGCACTGTAAGTTCTGCCTGCTTCTCCTCCTTCTCCCTAGCTGCTGCTACATCTCCCTCTCTGAACTTCCCTCCTCTTCCTCTCTTGTGGGCACCTATGTGACATACATCAACACATCATCATCATCCCCTTTACCCCCACTGACATTAGAGATCTCGGAGTAGGCAGCGACAGCAGGGACCACCCTCCTTCAGCTGATCTGAGTACTGTGGTCAGACTGCTGGGAGGCAACCATTGATACCTCCTCTTCCTGATCTGATGGCTGCGCATTGGTAAGGTTTTGTAATGGATGTGAAAATAATTCCTCTGCCTCGAGCGGATGGGATATGGTGCTGGTGGTGGTGGGGTCTTTGGGGGGTGCACACAGCAGAGAGTGAAGACGGTGCAGATAGAGAGGATGAGGAGGGTGCAGAAGCAGAAGGCTAAGTGAGCCAATCAACCAAGTCTGGTGCTTCCTTTGACGCAATTGCGCGCACCTTCTGCAACTTCCCACTTAGGCTCTGGCCTGGTGACCGTGCCCAACCCCTACCACTCCTGCGGAATGGCCTGCCTCTTCCTCTGCCTTTCATTTTCAAAATGACACCTGTGACAAAAGTCACAATAGCATTATTTTTGGAATCAGTTTTTTCAGAGGGGGGGGGGGGGACAACTGGTATATCACTCCAGTAGAAATGATTTGTTCCAATGTTCTTCGTCACTATCTGTAGCTGAGGTAACGCAGCAAAACCACAAACAAATGCTGCACTACCTAAATGCACTATATAGAAAGTATATTATTGGTATATCACACCCCTGCTTCAATCAGTTTTTTTGGAGGGGCAACTGGTTTATCGCACCAGTAGAAATGATTTGCTCCGATAGCGTTTGGCACTCTGTGTAGCTGCAGTATTGCAGCAGAACAGCACACAACTGCTGCACTATAATATACTTTCTATGTTAGAAAGTATATTATAAGTATATTACACCCCTTAGCAAGTCATACCTATCGATAGCACACCTATACCAGTCCTTAAAAGGACTTTTGTGGCCCTATTAGCTAGCGTTTGGTGTCCCTAACAGTCTGTCCCTGCTCCACACAGCAACCTCTCCCTACACTTGCAAAAGACTGAATGTAAAATGGCGGCCAGATTAGGTTTATTTATAAGGTAGGGGGTATGTCCATCTGCTGAAACATCTCAATTGGCTGTCCTGTACCACCTGATGGATGTGTCATGGGTCAAAGTTCTTCACAATGTAAAAGAATATGGCGCCGGCGAACATCGCAATATGTTCACCCGTTCGGCGAACGACCTTTGGGCGGACCACGAGGCCATCTCTATTTGGAATCACCATGTTCTAGCTGATTATCATAATCTTTTTACTTACCTGCTGTGGTGCCCAGTATTCTCCTCTATGCCATCACTGCTATCCTCCAGAGCACTGAAGGACCAGAACTTTTTGCACTTCCAAAGGGGTAAAAATGGCTAATCTCATTGCTCACTTTCTATACTTCTATTCCTAGGGGACCTGAGTTATATTATGGATCATCTCCCTATACTTTAAGCCTAAACAATAAAATCCATTTCATCCCTGTGATCTGCCAAGGTGTAGTTCAATTCTGCGGTATTGACCTGGCTAATTTATTAGACCTCCTTTTGTCTGCTGTCTTCCCAGACTTCTGCCTATTATCTGTTGTTGACTGTGTACTGTAAGTCTTTATTAAAGGGGTTATACAATAAGTCTTTATTAAATGGTTTATCTCATCTCTCCGGTAGGATGAGACACGGTCCTGACTACCAGCCGGCCAGGAAACAGGGAAGCGTGCAGCACTTGCTGTTTCGCTAGCTCCCGTTGTGGAAACACATAGCAATGGAATCGGTGCCATTAAAAATGTGAACAGAAAAATAAAAAAATAAAGTTATGGCTATTGGAAGGTGGGGAGGAAAAATCAAAAATGCAAAAATGAAAATAGGCCCGGTCTGTAAGTTTTTGCACTGGCCACTAAGCCTAATAATAAGCACCAATTCTTGGTCTGTACAGATCACTTTACTATGGTTACCTGCTTATCTGCCATTCAGCCTGTAATAATATAACCTCTGTGTGAAGATAACACAGGATCCATCATTCACAATAGGTGATTGTCAAAGTTTATCTATTCTTTCCTTGTACAATAACCTATGCACAGGTCACAGAGCATGCCTAGAAAACTCTCCCATAGAAGTCAATAGGATCCCCTTCTGTCCATTGTGTCTATGGCCCATGGGGCTGCCGTAAAGCAATTTTCTTAATGTTAAAAGGGGTTATCCAATTTCTCAAACACCCTCCCCCCCCCACATGTGCCGGGCCCCTCACTGGTAATATACTTACCTGGTGCTGCTCCTGGTCCTCGCACCGCCGCCGATGCTCCTGCTCCCCGCACCGCCGCTGTTGCATCTCCCTGCACACATGAATGAAAACATCTTGTGTCGAGGGGAGCAGCCAATGGCAGGCAGGGAAGTGGACAAGCCTTCCTAGCATCGCAGGAAGGCTCATCCCCGTTCCCACCTGCCATTAGCTGCTCCCCCCAACACCGGATGTTTTCATCCGTGTGCAGGGAGAAGCAGCAGCGGCAGTGTGGGGTCCTGGAGTGACGCCAGGATCAAGGAGCGGGGTAATTATTAGTGATGAGCGGCCGGTCCCATATTCGAATTTGCGATATTTTGAGAATATTCGATACAATATTCGTGACATATTTGCAAATATTCGTATTCTAGATTATTTTCTCAATTGCGAAAAATCCGCAATGTAAAAATCGCGTAATGCAAAATGGATGAAAAACAAATATATATAGCACTATATATAGTGCTATATATTCTTGTTTTAAAATATGACGAATATTCTAAAAAACGAATATATAGCAATATAGCGAATATTCGTAAAATACACATATAGACTGCAATTTAGCTAATATAATGCTATAACCTTTTCTTTTTAAAGTTGTAATTTTTCTTGAAATCTGAAGTTCATAAGAGAAAAAAATTACGACTCTAAAAAAAAGTTTATATCAATATATTCGCTAAATTGCAGTCTATAGGTGTATTTTACGAATATTCGCTATATTGCTAAATATTCTTGTTTTAGAATATGATGAATATTCAAAAAAACTAATATATAGCAATATAGCAAATAGTCGTAAAATACACATATAGACTGCATTTTAGCTAATATAATGCTATAACCTTTATTTTTAAGTTGTAATAATATATATATATATATATATATATATATATATATATATATATATATATATATATATATATATAGAATAAAGAATGACACCGCAGCACATCCGTTTGGTGAAAAAAAGTGGGACCCTTTATTCACCTATGCGACGTTTCGGTCCGCTTGCTGGGACCATTATCAAGCAATACAACATTGTGAAGACTGTGGATATTTATGCAGTCATGACTAATTATCATGCATAGTCATGACTGCATAAATATCCACAGTCTTCACAATGTTGTATTGCTTGATAATGGTCCCAGCAAGCGGACCGAAACGTCGCATAGGTGAATAAAGGGTCCCACTTTTTTTCACCAAACAGATGTGCTGCGGTGTCATTCTTTATTCTACATGATACACCTTGGAAAGGTGTTTTCACCGCTGGCACCCAAACAATCCACTACCAGGAGTGCTGCCTTGAATTTCCATCTCTCTCTCTCTCTCTCTCTCTATATATATATTTGTGGTCCTGGCTACGGTGAGAGACCGTGGCTGAGGACAGGGGGGGGGGGAAGGGATGACAGGCTGTCTGCTACAGATGGCTGGGGTGTGCGGGAAGCCATGGCCGGGTGCGAGCTAAATGAGGGGCATGCCTGATGGTGAGAAAGGTGAAGAAAGGGGAAGGGTGGGAGGGGTGAGAGCGCGGCGTCCATGATGGGAGCGTGAGGTGGCACTAAATAGGCCTCCTCCGCCCCTCCCACAAACGCAGGCTGAGCTTCAGCCTTACTACTTGTGGTCCTGGCTACGGTGAGAGACCGTGGCTGAGGACAGGGGGGGGGGAAGGGATGACAGGCTGTCTGCTACAGATGGCTGGGGTGTGCGGGAAGCCATGGCCGGGTGCGAGCTAAATGAGGGGCAAAAGTCAACGGGTAGGAAATGTGAGGGTAGAACTCATAGGGCTAAGTTGGTGAAAGCCTTGGCGATCTCGGCTCGTGGATTAGGGATGTAATGCGTGAAGCAGGAGGATTGCCATCTGCCCATTTCCTGGATGACGTGTGCTGGGACCCCGTGACTTGATGCTGCGGAAGCCGCGCCTATGCGGAACGAATGCCCTGAGATGGCCTTGGCATCGAACCCCAGCCCGGAAGCTAAAGTTCTGATGTGATGGATGAACTGTGAAGTTGACAGACCTTTGGAGTTGAAGGGAAAGAGAGGGCTGCCTGGCGCGGAAACTGTTGAGATAGCGAGAAGCTTGTTGAACACGGCCACCGGGCACCATTCATTGAAGGTCTGGAAGTAGACAATTTTGACTGGAGGTCCTACTTGGGAAGTTTTGGTGGAAGGGAGAGAAAGGGTGCAATGGGTCTGCTGCCAGACCAGCTGGTCTGAAGTGAGGCTTGCGTGTCCCAGAGAGCTGGTGAATTCCCCGGGCTGTAAGAACCCGTAGAAACTGAGATACATGGCAGCTTTGATCACTATGCTTTTGTATGGCCCGAAAGGATCGTTGTCTAGGGAGGTGGAAAAAGCCCTGAACATTGTCCCGGTGACTGGTTTCCTGCGGGACTCCGGCTTGTTGCTGCTCTTTTGGAACCCTCTAAGGGTGGATTTGATGGCCTGGGAAGAAAATATGGACTGGCTGCCTGGGAAATCTAAAGTGAGGAAATATTGTACCCCTGCCAGGTACAATTTGATGGTGCTGAAAGATAGGTGAAGGTCTGTGTGACAATAAGCCAGGAATGCCATGAGATGAGTTGTTTGATCCAGATGTCCTTGTGGGTGTCTGAGGGAGAATTGTGAGAAGGTTTCCCACCCGGTCTTGTAGTTCCTGGCTGTATTGAGGGATAGGGAGTTATGGATGAGTGACTTGGCAGTTCTGACATGCTTGCTCAATCCATCATCGGTGTCTCGATGGCGGGTGGAGGAACCCCCGATGGACCGGCGTCTGGCATCACCTGCCAAAGTGTCCTTTCGGATATTATCGGGAACAAAATGTGATGGGGAAATGGTGAAGGAGCTGGGGGCCTGGCTTGGGGTTGGGGCATGAATGGCGGACGGGCCTGGAGTCGGAGAGGTGGGAGTGCTTGAACTTGATGGCCTGGTTTCCACCACTAGCAACCTGGTCTGCATGTCGGACACCGAACTGGTGAGAGTGTTGATAGCGGAATGAAGCTGGGCCAGCGCTGTCTGGACCGTGGACAGAGACACCTGCTCTTCAGCCGCTGAGATAGGCCCTGCCGTCAGTAGCCTGTACAACTCAGCTTTGCGGGCTGAGGCAGGATAGCGGATGTCTCTCCTGGTTAATTCGGCCATGAGTTTCGGGATGGTCCATTGCCTGCATGAAAGAGTGCTTCCGTGGGCTGAGCCGGGCGATTCCGGAATGGAGCGAGTCTCGGCGATATCCGATGCGTGAGACATCGTGCTGTGAACAGGAAAAATGGAAGGTAAGGGTGATAGAGCCACCTGACACCAGCGAGTGAATCGGTGAAACCCTCTGAATGACACCGAAGAGTGACCGAATCCGTTACCAGGAAGAGGTTAAGAGGCCCAACCTACCTGATGAGCTGGCCTAGACTACCTGAAGGAAAAAGACCTGCGGATGCTAGCCTGATCCTAAGGAATGAAGTAGTGAAATCAAACTTACCTGGACTTGGCTGATGCAATCGTAAACGAAAACGACCTGGATGAAAAAAGGTGACCTGGGATTGGTACCTTGAGGAATTCGCCTAGCGAACTTCGAACCGAACAGACCTCCGGGGTGACCCTAGAAACATGGGGTGAGGTTTGAGAGCAGAAGAAGGTAGGACCTGACGTGAATCAGGGAGCGAAAGCTGAGTCAAGCTTGACCGTGCCTGACACCTGTGAGGTGCCCCTGAATGACCTGACGCCTTGCAGGCGGCCGGAACCCGTGGGCTAGCTGCGTGGCTAGAGGCGAAGCTCGTGAGGCGCATCGAGGCACCTGGATTAGGACGGGGCGAGTGAGTAGCGCATGAGACGTGGGAACCTGTCCCTGATGCGTGTCAGGGCGGTGGATGAACCTGATGCATGTCCGGGAAAACTCACGTGGACTGCTGCGTGGCAGACCACAACTGAAGCCTGATATGTGTTAGGGAAAGAAAACGAGACGGAAAGGGCAACTGCTGCGTGGCAGATGATTACGTGAAAGAAACATTTAAATTGACGTAAATCTGCTGCGTGGCAGACAAGCATGAATGAATCTTAAGGAAAAGACGAAATTGACATGAGTCTGCTGCGTGGCAGACAATAGCGTGGACAGACAATTGTATGAAGGAACCTAAGGAACATTGACATGAATCTGCCGCGTGGCAGACAACAGCGTGGCTGAACCCAAGGAAAATTTGACCTAAATCTGCTGCGTGGCAGACAATAGCGTGGATGAACCTAAGGAACAGACAAAATTGACATGAATCTGCTGCGTGGCAGACAATAGCGTGGATGAATCTAAGGAACAGACAAAATTGACATGAATCCGCTGCGTGGCAGACAATAGCGTGGATGAATCTAAGGAACAGACAAAATTGACATGAATCCGCTGCGTGGCAGACAATGCGTAGATGAACCTAAGGAAAATTGACATGAATCTGCTGCGTGGCAGACAACAGCGTGGATGAAACTTTAAGGAAAGAAAAATTGACCTGAATCTGCTGCGTGGCAGACAATAGCGTAGATGAACCTAATGAAAAATTGACATGAATCTGCTGCGTGGCAGACAATGGCGTGAGCGAACCTGAGGAAAATTGACATGAATCTGCTGTGTGGCAGACGATAGCGTGGATGAAACTTAAGGAAGGAAAAATTGACATGAATCTGCTGCGTGGCAGACAATAGCGTGAGCGAACCTGAGGAAATTGACATGAATCTGCTGCGTGGCAGACAATAGCGTAGATGAACCTAAGGAAAATTGACATGAATCTGCTGCGTGGCAGACAATAGCGTGAGCGAACCTGAGGAAAATTGACATGAATCTGCTGCGTGGCAGACGATAGCGTGGATGAAACTTAAGGAAGGAAAAATTTACATGAATCTGCTGCGTGGCAGACAATAGCGTGAGCGAACCTGAGGAAATTGACATGAATCTGCTGCGTGGCAGACAATAGCGTGAGCGAACCTGAGGAAATTGACATGAATCTGCTGCGTGGCAGACAATAGCGTGAGCAAACCTGAGGAAAATTGACATGAATCTGCTGCGTGGCAGACAATAGCGTGAGCGAACCTGAGAAAATTGACATGAATCTGCTACGTGGCAGACAATAGCGTGAGCGAACCTGAGAAAATTGACATGAATCTGCTGCGTGGCAGACAATAGCGTGAGCGAACCTGAGGAAATTGACATGAATCTGCTGCGTGGCAGACAATAGCGTGGATGAAACTTAAGGAAGGAAAAATTGACATGAATCTGCTGCGTGGTAGACAATAGCATGAGCGAACCTGAGAAAATTGACATGAATCTGCTACGTGGCAGACAATAGCGTGAGCGAACCTGAGAAAATTGACATGAATCTGCTGCGTGGCAGACGATAGCGTGAGCGAACCTGAGGAATTTGACATGAGTCTGCTGCGTGGCAGACCATAGCGTGGATGAAACTTAAGGAAGGAAAAATTGACATGAATCTGCTGCGTGGCAGACAATAGCGTGAGCGAACCTGAGAAAATTGACATGAATCTGCTACGTGGCAGACAATAGCGTGAGTGAACCTGAGGAAAAAAGACATGAATCTGCTGCGTGGCAGACCATAGTGTGAGCGAACCTGAGGAAATTGACCTGAATCTGCTGCGTGGCAGACAATAGCGTGAGCGAACCTGAGAAAATTGACATGAATCTGCTACGTGGCAGACAATAGCGTGAGTGAACCTGAGGAAAAAAGACATGAATCTGCTGCGTGGCAGACCATAGCGTGAGCGAACCTGAGGAAATTGACCTGAATCTGCTGCGTGGCAGACAATAGCGTGGACGAAACTTAAGGAAGGAAAAATTGACATGAATCTGCTGCGTGGCAGACAATAGCGTGAGTGAACCTGAGGAAAAATGACATGAATCTGTTGCATGGCAGACCATGGCGTGGATGAAACTTAAGGAAGAAAAACATTGACATGACTCTGCTGTGGCAGATAATGGCGTGGAATGAAATATACCACGTATGTGTGTACCTGAAAAAAGAGTTTTTTTTTTTTGTTTTTTTTAATTGATTGGGGCCTGGCTCCGGCATGTGTGGGACTTTGGTGAAGTATCTGATGCATGGCTGTGGGCGGCGTGCATGGGCTTCCACTGTTTGGAAACCTTGTTTTGGTTGTTGCTGGAGCCCCAGCCAGCTCATTGCCCAGGTATGTACTGTTTTTGCTGAGGCCTCAGCTGTCGGGTTTGCAAGCTGAGCAACCAATGTATGTCTTTTAAGCACCCTGGTGAAGCCAGGATGCTATTTCATGGGATGCCAGGTGAAGGGGTTAATGGGGGGGGGGGGGTTGCTGCGCCAGGGACCCAGCGTCAGTGCTGCCTGGAGACCAGCCGGTGCGGGAGGTGGGGCCAGGTTGCGAACATGCAAAGTAAGTGGGAGCGCTGGGGACTCGGCTTCAATGCTGCCTGGCGATCAGCGGGAGGTGGGGCCAGGAAGCGACATGCGGGTATGTGGGAGCGCGGCGCCGAGGCTCCCAGGACAGGGAGCAGCTCGAGGCGCCGCTTGGCTTACCGGGGGAGCGCGGTTCCAGAGGAAGGAATACTTTGAGCGAAGGCTGGAAGGGGCAGCAGCGTAGGTGAGTGGCAGCGTCGGCACTGTAACCTCGATGCGCAGAGACGTCACGTGAGAGCGCGGCGTCCATGATGGGAGCGTGAGGTGGCACTAAATAGGCCTCCTCCGCCCCTCCCACAAACGCAGGCTGAGCTTCAGCCTTACTACATATATATATATTGGTAAGGCTGAAGTTCAGCCTGCATTTGTGGGAGGGGCTTGAGCCTTTATAAGCCCCCTCTTCCCTCACCTAGTAGGCGTTCCGGTTGTGGAGTTCGTTTGTGACGTTGGACGTGCGCTTGTACTTCGTTTTCACCGGCCGCCTCACGCTACAGCCCCGCAGCGAGTGGGTGTTTTGTATCAAGCAGGAACAGCGGCGGTCCTGCCGGCAGGCGCGCTTCTGGTCATGCGGCGAGTGCGGTCCAGCGTGGAGCGCACGCACTTCCGGATCCCGGGGCCGGCGGTCAAAGAGTCCTCCATGCCACGCATGGTGCTGCGGCCGCGTGCGTTCCATCGTGGAGCGCACGCGGCCCGCTCATAGGTAGCACTTCCTGGGGGAGCATTGGGATGGCACTCTGCGGCGTGCGTTCCACATCAGAGCGCACGTGCCTCCCGGTGCGGCCAGCTTGTTGGGCCTTCCCCATTGCCGGTCACCATGGCTGCGGCGGCTGCGTGCGTTCCGGCGTGGAACGCACGCGCGTGATCTCCCAGACCGGCGTAACAGGGGGGGAGCGCTATGGTCGGGCAGCGGTCTTGGGGAAGCGGCGTGCTTTCCACAGTGGAACGCAGGCAGCTCCTTCTCCTGCCTGCTAACCCTGCCACCACAAGTCTTGCACCATCATCTTGTCTCAGTACAGTGAATCAAGGCATAACAGCCTGTGGAATTGTATTAGCCGGGAACAACTTGCGTTCCAGCTTGGAACGCACCGGCTCTGTCATACTACTTCCGGCCCTGTGCTCAGGCCACCAAGTTGCTCCTGTGTGCGGCACTACACCCAAAGTTGCTGGGCATGTGCACGGAGCCGAGATGCCTTTCAGCCTGGCACGCATGGGCACAGGGATGCACAGCTGCGCCCATCCTTCTGTCCATGTGCATCCTGCAACCTGCCACTGCGCTTCCTGATGCCCATTTAACCTACTGTCAAAATATTCAACGAAGCATTCTTGTGGCAATGCTCAGGTCCCAAAAAAAAACGCACAACCCAAAAAAAAATTTAAAATTAAAACCCATAAAATAAAAAAAACGCACAACCCGAAATTTTTTTTAAAAAAGAATAAACCCGTAATAAACCTAAAAAAAAAAAAAAAAAATGAATTCAAACCCTTATAAAAAAATAATAATAATAATTTTCATAGATGCACCGTCATAAACCACCAAGGTGGCCATCCTGTGCAGGACTCACCCTGCTTCGTTCGCACTTTCTTGCACCTGGTCACGCCTAGGCTTGTCTTGTCTTCCTGGTACGCCCAGGCCACTGTTGTCATCATGTCATAGCCACCTAGTTTTGTCACCAGGGCACAGTTGGTGGTCTTGTCACAGGTCTTGTCTTGTCACAGTGTCTCCCCTGGTTCGCCCAGGGCACGGTACATCCCTGGTACGCCCAGGTCTTCATATTTTCCTTCTCTGACACATGGGTCTTGACTCACCTGTCCACTGGCTTATCCAGGTTGTTTTTTCTAAGGGGCCATTCTCTGGCTGCTCCCCTGGTCGTTCTTCGCTATTTTTTCCCTGACTCTAAGGTTCTCCATGTCAGTCTGCCGCCCTTCGCGGGCCGCTGCTACACGCAGCCTCTATCTCATGGCAACGCGCCATCACTTCTGTCACCCGCCTGGTACGCTCAGGCAGCCTTCTCCGGTCAAGTATCCAGTCAGATACGCTCAGATTGTTTACTTGACCTAGGGGTGCGCCCCATCCTGGCCAGTTTGCCTGGTTCTAACAGGTATGGGGTCATCCGTTATTCTGCACTTTCAAATTTTCACCCGTTACTTTTATTTTCAGGGTTTTCCTATTTCCTGTTCCTATCGGTCCTATACAGGTAAGTTCGCACTGACTCTGTCGGTGTACCCATCAGGTCTATGTTCACGTTTTTTATTGGTCTCTTCATCTGTCCGGCTAGGTCAGGTTCTGCTAATCCGTGTTACGGGTTCTCATTCCGGTACGTGTTATCTCCATCTTGCACTACTTCAATACCGTTCCGTCATCACCCTCTCGTTTTTTTTTGTTGTTTTTTTTTCTTTATCTGTCACGCCTTTTGTATTTTAACAACTCTGCTATGTCTCGGGCTTTGGATATGGATGACAGCCTGTCTGTCTCTGGGTCGGTCATGTCAGGCCAGGTGGGTCCATCATCCCTTAGGAGTTGGACCATATCAAAGTTATTGGCAGAGCTGAACCGGAGAGACATCCCGCACCCGGCCACCGCCAGGAAGGCAGAGCTGTACAAACTGCACATGACCAACTCCAGCACTTCGGCGGTGCAGCAGGAGATGTCCTCCATCCAGTTATCACTGGTGCAGCTGCAATCTACCCTAAACTCGTTGGTCGACTCGGTAGCTGATGTCCGGGCGAGGGTATCAGAGCTGGAATCCCGGCCACCCATGGCGCCCCCGGCACCCGTCCCGCTGATCGCACCGTCCACATCGGGTTGGCTGGCTCCAGGTACGCCCAGGCCCATTCCCCAGATGTCCCCCTCACACTTCATTCCCGACAACCTCAAGAGGGACATTCTGGCAGGGAAGGACGTTTTTTTTTTTTTTTTAAATATCTTTTTATTTTCAAAAGTGTAAAAGTATACATTGTTCCATTTCAGTATTACAAAACATTTGTGCATCATCCCATCTAGTATTGAATTTCCCTCTACCTTTACTGCATTTATAACAATTATATTCTCTATCCTTGTAGACAGGGAAGGACGTTAATCTGGCGTCGATCCTCATTGCTGCTCAAAATGTGTCCGAGAACAGGGTTATCAATTGTGGGGATGTGTCTGTGGTCCTCAGGGCCAAGGACTCGTGGCTTAATTGCAAATTGACTATCCCCGAGTTCGTCTTGGCGTTCAGCCTCTTCAGAGACATTATCTGCACCGCACAGCCGGAGAGGAGGGAAGAGCTGGACAGCTACTTGTACCTGGTCACTGACCTAGGTCACAAGTATGGTGGTTCAGCCTTCTACGACTACCATCGTTCCTTCTCGGCTAAGGCGGCTGTAGCTTGGGCGCAATTCCAGTATGTTACCAGCTGGTCCTTAATTGACACAGAGCTCTTCTGTCATCACTTCGCTGGCCTCAGGGCACCCAACTGTGCGACGTGCCAATCCATTTTCCACTCATCTGAATGGTGCCCAAATAGCGCTCACCCATCTCAGGACAGGGCCCTCCCGGGAACCTCCAGGTCTCTACCATCCAACCCCTCCACTGACAAGCTGGGCAGACCCATTGTCTACTTGGGAAGAAGTCAGGTCTGCAATACTTTTAACTCATGAGGCTGCTCCTATGCCAGCTGCAGATCCCTACACGTGTGCTCCCTGTGCTTCAGGGTCCATCCGCGGTCCGCCTGTCCCAAAAAATCAGCTAACGGGTCCTGACTAGCCGACATCAACGTGGACCTCTTGGCGGCTCTCCTTCAGGATCACCATAATCAGGACTTTGTGGCATTCCTGTTGGCAGGCTTCCGGCAGGGGTTCCACACAGGGCTCGTCACACTGCACAGGTTCCCTGGGAAGACAGGAATCTGCTGTCAGCCACCCTGGACCCTCCAGCGACTAGCAAGTTGCTCCAGTCTGAGGTGGCTAAGGGTTTTCTCATAGGCCCTTTCCCACTTATCCCATTTGCTTCATGGCGCATTAATAGAGTGGGCCGGCCAGTATTATTTTGCCAACAGACTTACGTTTGGATCCAAAAGTAGCCCCTGGTTATTTGACCAGCTGGTCAAAGCGCTACATTGGATCTTGGTCTGTCACGGTGGCCTCCGGTCAGTCATCCACTATCTTGATGACTTTCTGGTCGTGGAAGACCCGCAGGGCGGGTCTGGCATTCTTGCCGTCCTCCTGGAGATGTTCGCCAGTCTGGCTGTTCCGGTCGCAGAGTCCAAGACGGAGGGTCCCGCCACGAGGGTCTCATTCCTGGGCATCATCCTGGATTGTGTTTTGCTGCAGGCCAGCCTCCCGGAAGAGAAACTCGCTCAGTGTCGGGAGGTCATTTCCCAGGTGGCCTCCTCGGGGTGCCTCACTAGAGTCGAGTTACAATCTCTTCTGGGCCGGCTCAATTTTGCCTCTAGGATCATGCCCCAGGGAAGGAGTTTCGTGCCGAGGCTGCTCCAGATTCTTCCCTCGGCACCCGAGCAGGACAGCGTCATCCGTATGGACGGCCAGGCTTTGGCAGACCTGGCCATGTGGGAGTTGTTCCTGTCCTGGTGGAACGGTGTCTCGTTCTTTGTGTCTCCATGGTCACCCTCCTGCCCGACTATTTTTTCGAATGCCACTGCATCCTGCGGCTACGCGGCCATTTGGCTAGCTGACCGTTGGCCCATGTCAGTCCTAGAGGATGCCGAGTCCATCCGCACCTCCTCCCTGTTGGAGTTGTACCCCATTGTCGCAGCTGCTCAGTCATGGGGTCACCTCTGGGCTAACTTGCCAGTGATGTTCGTCACGGACAATCAGGCCCTAGTCGACATCTTAGCCAAGGGCAGGGCCAAGTCCCCCAAAATCATGGCACTATTGCGCCAGCTGGTATGGCTGGCCCTGTCACACAACTTCCATGTGCATTGTAGCCACATTCCGGGTCAGCAAAATGTGGCGGCTGACGCGTTATCCCGGTTTAATTTCACCCTCTTTTTTTCAGGTCATGCCGGAGGCCGATCCACTCAGATATCCCACTATGGCTTTCAGTTCCCTGAAAATGGACTAGGTATGCTCGTCTCTTCGGCAAGAGACCTGGCGCAGCAGTCCCTCGCCCCCAATACGGCCAGGAACTCTCTTTCAGGCCTAAGGACCTTCCAGGAGTTTTCGAATCTGCACCAGCAGGGTGACCTGGCGGACATTCCATACATCATGGCCTTCATTGCCCATTGTCATCACCATTTACATCTCTCCTACAATACCATTAAGTTATACCTGGCGGGCGTCCAACACCACACCATGCTCCGCAACCCAGGGGGTGGCTCTATATTTTTCTGCGCACACCATTAAGGCTACCTTGCAAGGGGTCCAGAAGGGTAGGGCCAATTCCCTGTCCCGTAGGCGGGGCATCACTGGGGAGATGTTCCGGAGGTTGTCTTCAGCCCTGGATGGTGCTCCTTTTGGGCCCTTCTCCAGCTTGGTCTTTAAAGCAGCTATGTATTTGGGCTTTTACGGGTTCCTTAGGCCAGGCGAATTCACTTGCAGTGCGGCAGGGCGATGCAGTCTGCACAAAGAACAGCTGGTGCGGAGTCAGGACCATTACACGCTGAAGTTAATTTCCACCAAAACAAGCCAAACAAGTTTTTCCCGACTGGCAATGGATGGTGCCCGGTACAAGTGTTTGGCCAGCTCATGCTCGCCATCCAGGATGCTCCCCCTCACAGCCCTCTGCTACCGCATCTCAATGGCGCTCTCACCGCAGCGCAGTTCATCAGCCACATCCGTACGGTTGCTGCTGGCTTGGGGTTTGACCCCGGCGCTATAACCGGCCATTCCTTCCGCATTGCAGGGGGTTCCTGCTCATGTCATCCGAAAGATGGGAAGGTGGCGCTTGTCTTGCTTCACCAGATATATACCTAACCCCCAGGTGGAGATTTCACAGGCATTTCGGTCACTGGTATTATGAGGTAATAAAAGTCTTGCATTTAACTATCTTGGTTTCCTTTTTGCCCCCTTATAGGCTGCTCTCGTACCCGGCTCCAGACACACCTCGAGTCCGTATTTTAGCCACAACCACAAGTTGGTAAGGCTGAAGTTCAACCTGCATTTGTGGGAGGGGCTTGAGCCTTTATAAGCCCCCTCTTCCCTCACCTAGTAGGCGTTCCGGTTGTGGACCCACCCACCCATTCCCTTTATTCCAAGGGTCCTCCTTTAGGGCAGCCCCCTTATAGGCTGCTCTCGTACCCGGCTCCAGGCACACCTCAGCTGGTTAGGTTCAAGGCGGGCACACTGCCCGAGTCTGTATTTTAGCCACGACCACAAATATATATATATATATATATATATATATATATTCGTTATCTAGAATATTCGTCTTTTTTTTTCAATCTGTACTGTTATTCCACTTTGGCATACTCCGCCCCGTCAAGCGCCCCCGTCACCATGGGAGTGCCTGTGGGTTAGAATATACTGTCGGATCTGAGTTTTCATGATCTCAGGGAAAAATCAGATCCGATGGTATTTTCTAACCCACAGGCGTTCTCATGGTGACGGGGACGCTTGTCGGGGAGAAGTTTGCCGAAGTGGAATAACAGTACACATTGAAAAGAAATATATATTTTAAATAATGAATATTTTCGCTACATTGCTACATATTTGTTTTTTTTAGAATATTTTGTCATTCTTTCAATATGAAAATATGATTCCTTCCTACTTAAGTTAGTTGTGGGCCAATGACTCATTGACCCACAAGCAAGAAGCAGAGAGGAATCATGTTTTCAGATGTAAAAAAATGAAGAATATTCGATATAGCGAATATACAGCACTATATTCAAAATATTAGCGAATTTGCGAAGTTGCGATATTCGCGATAAATATTCGCTATTCGAATATTTGTGCTCAACACTAGTAATTATATCATCGGTGAGGGGCCTGGAATATGTGGGGGGGGGTTTGAAAAATTGGATAACCCCTTTAAGAACAGCTCAGGCAAGATGAACGCCTCCATGATCATGTTCAGGATCCCTTTCCTAAATTTACATATAAATATATAAACAATAAAAAAAACATATTAAGTATTGCTGTGTCTGAAGTATTAAAATATATTTTAAAAAATTTATGTGCAGTGAATGCCATAACAGAAAAAAAGAAAAACGCATGATTCTCCATTTTTTAGTTACCATGTCCCCACAAAAAAATTGAATAGCAAAGATAAAAAAAGTTGGACATACCACAAAAATGATACCAATAAAAACTACAGTTTGATCCACAAAAAAGTAAGCCCTCGTACAGCTCTGCAGATCGAAATATAAAAAAAATATGGCTGTCAGATAATTGAAAGAAAATTCTTTTTTTAAGGTTTTTATCTTTTTAACGTGATAAAACAAAATAAAAACTATATGTTTAATCATTTTGAGCTGCAGAATAATGGCGTCATGTAATTTTTTGCATAGTGAATGCCGTGATATCAAACTCCAAAAAACAGGGGAATTTTTTATTTTATTTTACCCCACAAAGATTATTTTTTCCCCATTTTCCAATACAAGACATGTTCCAGCTGAGAACAGCCTGCCGGAAGTCACAGGATCCGGCACTGCTGGGTGCAGACAGAATGCCTGCTGGCTCCATTAACTATAATGGGGTACAGCAGAGATCCAGCCACAATCTGGCAAAAATACAGAGAATCAGCGGGACACAATCCGCTGCATGCTGTGGTTTATGTCCAGCCGATTCCTTTCATTTTCTGTCGGATTAGGTGGCTGGATCGTACTGTCACATGTGTGAAAGTAGCCTTACCCTGTATGTTTTGTATTGCTGTATGTAATGTTAGGATGGAATAGGTTAGGTTGAGAATTTGGAAATGGGGGGGTGGGGGGCTCAGGCACATTCTTTGCACAGGTGCCCTTTGCTGTCTGTGTCCGCCCCTGGACCAAAGATCCTGAGAATGACCTTCTCTGAGGATTCTGTACTGGGAGAAAGACCATAACATTACTACAATACTCAGTAAGAGAGAGAAAGGAAAGAGCCAAGAAGCTTCAGAATCAGCAAGGTTGAGCTCTGGAGTCAGCCAGTAAGGTATTTGCTGATAATGACCGAGGTTATGAAAAATTAGATTTGGTTGATTCGCCAAATTTTGGCTACAATTTTGGCCTTTCAGGGGTTAATCAGGGTAAAATAAATAAATAAATACTTCCCTTATTCATTTGCTGGCATAGAGACCATCGTGGCCATCTTGATTAAAGACCCCACGCAAAATCTTTCCAGATGACCTGATGACATCATCACTCTGGCAGGACATGGTGACATTGTACATCACCCCGCGTGAGATTTTGTGATGTTTCTGCAATTAAGGTGGCCACATTGGCCTCTTTGCTCGCAAATGGATGAGGTGAGTATTTTTTTTTTTTACGCCATTTCAGGAAAAATGAGTTTGTTACCACAAAGCGCAAGGAAATTCAGCTTTGCGATAAATCAGATTTTTCCTGAAATTCAGATCGAAGTCAATTTGTTTGGCATCGATTCGCTCAACACTAATAATAGCTATAGGCTTTACTGCTGTGAGAGGGACATTATAAGACACCCTCACACTGGAACACAACCTTGCCAGTCGTATCTTAAGTCTGGATCCCTCATTTGGAAATTACTGGCAGCATTGCAAGAGTAATATTGCCATCCATAGATCCTGCTGAGAGTGAGACAGAGAGAGAGGCTTTGGGACGATAGAGAGGAAAGAGTACTATGTTTCTCATCCTTGCTCAAATCCATACATTGCTATTTGGGGAGATTTGCACTTTGAGTTGCTGGTACTGTGTTTTGATGCCATTGGATGTGTCTCCAATTCGACACTTTAGTAAAGAGATGTTTATCTTCTACCTCTGGACTGATTACTGACTTCTGCACCATACGCCGTCCACTGCACTTAACACCCCCTGCCTTGCACCTGCACCTATAACATCAAGGGCACCCCACCTGCCATCAGGCAGAAGCCCCAAAGTCAGGGTGTCCAATGAAGGTGGAAAGGATGCCCACTTCTAACACTGCCCTGGCCCTAGGGAGCATCGGTGTGAGGATTGCCACTGTGATTGTTTCAACCAAAACCACTGCCACTTCCATTCTCCTGGCCCTACAGCATAAGTCATGTAATGGTCAATAGAAGATTCTTTGTAAAATAATCCAATGGTAATCCTCATAGCGGGTGACACTAGGGGGACTGGTCACCGCTGCGGCCTGGTATTGGCTGCTCCCCCTGTTGCCGGATGTTTTGAAACATGCAATGGGAAGATGCAGCGGTGTCCGTGCAGTGATTTGGAGGGACGCGGGTCCCGGGGAGCAGGTAAGTATGCTCTTTAGGAGGGGCATGGGCATTATGGGGGGTCATTATAGGGATTGGATAATCCCTTTAATAGTACAAACTATACTCTCTGAAATTAATAGCTGCACACAGCATGCACCTATTAAATAAATAATACAGTTTAATGTGCCCCCCTGAAAAAAATATACACTGTGTCCCAAATAATAAACCTCCAAAAAATTGCCAGTCCGCATAAAATATAAAATGTATGAAATTACTTTATTAAGACATGTATCAAATACAATTAAAAAATAAATCTGCAGGAAATAAACAGCGACATCACTGGAGGAGATCACTTGGACAGTAACACATGTATAAGGCATGGCCTGCACGTGTGATGGTGGCACAGGATACCTCTGTGTCCACCACCCTGGACATCTGCAACACGCCGCTCCAGGATACTTGTGTATCATACTTGCCTCATTTGAATATCCATCTGCCTTGTACTACATCGAGGGGCTCTGTTTAGTATCCCCACCTCCTTTTGGTTCGTAGCAGATAGATAGGTAGGAGCTATGTAATACCAAGCCCCGTGTCCCCTAACGATTCATGGTGTTTTATGGTTATAATTAGCAGCCTTAGGATATGTAATACCAAGCCCCGTGTCCCCTGACGATTCATGGGGCTTTTTGGTTATAATTAGCAGCCTTAGGATATGTTAGGCTGATTAAACGCGTTGGAACATGCCTACATATTGCGGGACGCGCCTACATATTGCAGTTATTTTTCCCCTTGCCTTGTTAATATTACGAGTCCATTCATTGGTCACCCCTTTTTTTAGGGTTTCATAGGGATTCCTTATCAGGGCAAGGTTCCGGACGGGGCCACCCCTTGCGGGGCCCGGACCCCGTGTTAGGTCACTAGGGCCAAATAGGTCAAGCAGGGCCGTATCAGGGAAAGTCTCTCTTTCTTTGAGGCCAACTTACCACCACGTCTGGCCTAAGTCTCGGATGCTTCTATCACCAATTGGACATCCAAGTGACAAGCCCTCTTTACATGACCACCTCCTTCACCAACTATACGTTGTGAACAAGTGAGGCCTCAACAAAAAAACGGTAAGACCATTCCGTTTTTTTAGCGTCCCCTTAGTTCCGGTATCCCTCACTTGGGACTGGGGCTTAGGGACTTCACTACTTGTCCTCTATGTGCCTATACTACTAATCATTTTGGCCTACGGAGGACTGCACCTAGCCTGGTGTGCTGCCAATTATTACTTTAGGGCCCAGACATATGTGTCTATTTTTGTTTGTAAGGAGTCTTTTATTCTCTGACGAGGGAGAATCTATATATATTAAAAGCTAAGTTTTAATTTGTTACTGCTCCCCTTCGTTTAGTATTGTTTTAATTTTGAGCAGCATCCAGGAGAACTGCACACATAGTCATCTATCCTGGGAAGACTACCTATTATTTTCTCTTGTTAACACATGTATAAACAATCAACATAGAATACCATAAAGAAAGTGCAAGTGCAGGAAGGTAAACACAGTCCTTATTTTTTAGATAAGTTACCCACAATGTGTCTGCCATCCAGAATGGCTCCAACCCCGATGCGTGTTTCAGCGATCCTTCATTCGGGGTTGACGTCATCACTGCTAGGTATGGTTTAAATAGCCCCTATCTAATCATAAAACTGTATTTACCTGTCGTTGATAAGGGAGGGCCTAGGGGCGGTCAACGTCTTTCTTCATTCTGATGTCAATGACCACATGACTGGTTGGGTCACATGATTGGCATCCGTTCACGTGATGATGTGGGCAGCCCCGCCAGATCTCACCTGGACCAGCCACAGCATCTGAGACTGGAGATGCCTGCGCAGGCTGCAATCAAACCACACTTCCCCCTCTGGTAGCATTACATAATAAATCACTAACCATATATTACTGAATGTCCCACAAGATTAACTAGATAGATACTACATTTATCCTTAGTACATGATCGATTTAGACAAATAATATGTTTAGATAGTCGCAGATTCTATGTGAATCATGATGAATTAATGGTGTAAAAATGTGAATTGCAATAAGTGAGACAAATAAAAATTGTATAAATCATGATGAATAGATTGTGTGAAAATATTAATTATAGTAAATATTTGTGTTCCAAATAAATAAGATAATAATTGTGCTCGCTAAAATAAATTATATTATACACTATGCTATCGGGAATAAATAGTGTAATACACTGTGCCTCCTAAAAATAAATAATACAATTCACTGTGCCCCTGAAATAAATAACATAATAGATTGTACCCTGAAAATGAGAAACATAATACACTGTGCCCCTGAAATAAATAATATAATTGAGTGTAATAAAAAATTTGGTATAGCCACTGAGTAACCCCACAGGGATCCACCTGACGCAAGATTGACAGGACCAAGCATTTAGCCTAGCCCTAGCAATTTCCTGCCTTCACCACTGCTGAAATTAGCAGAGCAAGGGCAGAAGCTCTACTTTGGCTTTGGAGAACTAAGTCCGAGGGCACCACTACACTTCACTGCTCCGAAGCTGAAGGCGCTCTCCTGCCCTTGCTCAGCTAATTAAAAAATCGACAAAGGCAGGAAATTGTCAGGGCTGAGCTAAATGTCAGGCCATGTCAATGTTACGGCAGGGGGACACTCTTCACCTGCAGGGATAGTCCTGCTGATGAGAATAATACATTTGTTAGAATCAATTCACTCATCTCTAATAGTGTTGAGCGCGAATATTCGAATATCGAATTTTTTTTGCGAATATCGGCACTTCGCTAATTCGCTAATATTTCGAATATAGTGATATAAATTCGATATTTTGAATATCCTTTTTTTTTTGTTTTTTTTTAATTGTTATATTTTTTTCTTTCCCACTTCCCTAAAGTTGTTCTTACCTGTCCTTTGAATTCCTGGCTTCCTGGCTGCTCCAGTCAGTGCCCGTTGCCGCTTCTGCCGACTTCCGTGCTCATGGAGCGTCCCCATCACCATGGGAACGTCTCCATATACTAGAATGTACTGTCGGATTTGAGAATTACGTTGAAATCGCAATTCGATTATTTCAAGTTATAATAATCGAATTTCGATTTTGTTTTAGCACTGCTATATTCCATATTCGTTAATTCTAGCCTAATATGGAATATAGCAGTGCTAAGTTAAAATCGAAATTCGATTATTATAACTTGAATTAATCGAATTGCGATTTCAACTTGGACCTGGTTTACTATGGTTGGCTTCCACAAAACGAAGATAACGAAGTATTCTGCATCTTTGTTTTAGCTACCTATTCATCAACTTCGCTAATTCTAGCAATAATATATAGGAAAGTTTACTATAGAGACAGCTAAGTTTAATTCGCTATGCGATTATATTACTTTGCTTTTTTTTATAAATAGAATAATTATAATAATTATCAGGTATTATAATTATTCTATTTATAAAAAAAAAAAAAAGAAGTCATATAATCGCATAGCGAATTAAACTTAGCTGTCTCTATAGTAAACTTTCCTATATGATTGATAGAATTAGCGAAGTTGACGAATAGGTAGCTAAAACGAAGATGCAGAATACTTTGTTATCTTCGTTTTGGGGAATATAATGAATATTTTCGTCATATTCGCTAATTTTACCAAGCCAACCATAGTAAACCAGGTCCAAGTTGAAATCGCAATGCGATTAATATAACTCGAAGTAATCGCATGGCGATTTCAACATCCGTCTCCCATTGACTTTCAGTCCCCTATTAATATACCATCAGATCGGATGGTATATTTCAACTTGAAGCATCCCCATTACCATGGGAACGCCTCTATGTTAGAATATACCATCGGATTTGAGATACATCGTGAAACTCAGATCCGACAGTATATTCTAACACAGAGGCGTTCCCATGGTGATGGGGACGCTTCATGTTAGAATATACTGAGAACTGTGTACATGACTGCCCCCTGCTGCCTGGCAGGTGCTGCCAGGCAGCAGGGGGCAGACCCCCCCTCCCCCCTGTATTTAACTCATTGGTGGCCAGTGCGGCCCCCCCCTCCCTCCCTCCCTCCCTAGTATTAAATGTGACCAGTGCAGCCCCTCTCCCTCTATATTCATTGGTGGCCATTGCGGATTCCCAGTATTAAATTAGACCAGTGCGACCCCCCCTCCCTCCCTCCCCAGTATTAAATGTGACCAGTGCGGCCACCCTCCCTCTATATTCATTGGTGGCCAGTGCGGATTCCCAGTATTAAATTAGACCAGTGCGGCCTCCCCTCTCCCCCCCCCCTAATTAAAATCACCCCCCCATCATTGGTGGCAGCGGAGTTCCGATCGGAGTCCCAGTTTAATCGCTGGGGCTCCGATCGCTTACCATGGCAGCCAAGACGCTATTTCAGTCTTGGCTGCCATGGTTACTTAGCAATAAATAGAAGCACCGGCCGGGAGCTCCTCCTACTGGTAAGTGACAGATCATTAAGCAATGCTCCGCACAGACCTGTCACTTACCAGTAGGAGGAGCTCCCGGCCGGTCACAGACATCGCAGCTCGCAGGTAAGTATAATGCTTCTATTTATTGCTAAGTAACCATGGCAGCCAAGACTGCAATAGCGTCTTGGCTGCCATGGTAACCGATCGGAGCCCCAGCGATTAAACTGGGACTCCGATCGGAACTCCGCTGCCACCAATGAAGGGGGGGTGATTTTAATTAGGGGGGGGGAAGAGGGGAGGCCGCACTGGTCTAATTTAATACTAGGAATCCGCAATGGCCACCAATGAATATAGAGGGAGGGGGGCTGCACTGGTCACATTTAATACTGGGGAGGGAGGGAGGGGGGGCCGCACTGGCCACCAATGAGTTAAATACAGGGGGGTAGGGGCAGTCATGTACACAGTTCTCAGTATATTCTAACTTGAAGCGTCCCCATCACCATGGGAACGCCTCTGTGTTAGAATATACTGTCGGATCTGAGTTTCACGATGTAACTCAAATTCGATGGTATATTCTAACATAGAGGCGTTCCCATGGTGATGGGGACACTTCAAGTTACAATATACCATCGGATTGGAGAAAACTCTGATCTGATGGTATATTATTAGGGGACTGAAAGTCAATGGGAGACGGATGTTGAAATCGCCATGCGCTTACTTCGAGTTATATTAATCGCATTGCGATTTCAACTTGGACCTGGTTTACTATGGTTTACTTGGTAGAATTAGCGAATATGACAAATATATTCGTTATATTCCACAAAACGAAGATAACGAAGTATTCTACATCTTTGTTTTAGCTACCTATTCGTCAACTTCGCTAATTCTAGCAATCATATAGGAAAGTTTACTATAGAGACAGCTAAGTTTAATTCGCTATGCGATTATATGACTGCTTTTTTTTTTTAAATAAATAGAATAATTATAATACCTGATAATTATTATAATTATTCTATTTATAAAAAAAAGCTAAGTAATATAATCGCATAGCGAATTAAACTTAGCTGTCTCTATAGTAAACTTTCCTATATGATTGCTAGAATTAGCGAAGTTGATGAATAGGTAGCTAAAACGAAGATGCAGAATACTTCGTTATCTTCATTTTGTGGAATATGACGAATACATTCGTTATATTCGTTTTGTGGAATATGACGAATACATTCGTTATATTCGCTAATTCTACCAAGCCAACCATAGTAAACCAGGTCCAAGTTGAAATCGCAATTCGATTAATTCAAGTCATAATAATCAAATTTCGATTTTAACTTTGCACTGCTATATTCCATATTAGGCTAGATTTAACGAATATGGAATATAGCAGTGCTAAGTTAAAATCGAAATTCGATTATTATAACTTGAATTATTCGCACTGCTATTTCAATAGGAGAGTAGCCTTTAAGTTAAAATCGCAATACGCGATTATTTAAATCGTATATTAATCGCGATAACAAGAATAATGACGAATATTCGATTTTGACGAAAGAATTTCGTCGAAATCGAATATGGCACCTGCCGCTCATCACTAATCTCTAACTATGAGATCTCTATTGTATCACCTGCTGTTTTTTTTTTTTTTTACTTATTTCTCACATGTTCAGTTCTATTCTTCAATTGCAACCAGCCCTACCTGTGACAGTTACAGGGAGAGAACTGCAGCAGAAAAGACACACCCCTTAAAAAAGGACACACCCCTGAACTGCCAGCTTAAAATAAAGCTAGCAGAGCAGCTGAAGCAATGAATTGGAATATCTTTGGGTCCATGTGTGGTACAGAGCTGGTTTTGGCTTTGTTAGGGAGAGATTGTCATGCACTAGATGTTTTTCATTATTTACTTTAATTATGGGTAACCCTTTTCATTTTCAAAATACTTTTGCTCCATGCTCCACACACAGGAAAGTTAGGAATGTGTCATTTCTTTTTATTTGACTATTTATACAGTAGTCTTAATTCCAGTGACACATTGCAGGCTACTAAAGCAGTTAGTTTAGTGATTTTGAGGGCAACAGATCTGATAATGGTATATTAAAGAGGTCCAGGATTTTAATATCGATGCCAATCAGCTGTTTCAGAGTACTACAGAGTGCTTTGGTTATCAGATCCATCCACTAATGCTGAAACAGCAGAATATTGGGGATGTGGGATGTTGGACCCCTGCAGATCAGATATTGATGGCCTATCATGAGGATACAGTAGGTCATTGCAGTGTGCTGGGCTGCATGGGTGTGCTTGAGTGTGGGTTGCCGGATGAGTGTTGTAGTAGTTATGCTCATGCTTCTGAAGCTCCCTGGGCCTATGGCCAGGGAGAAGAAAAATACATTGGTTCCGCTCTAGTTCCTGCCTCATGGCAGTCACAGTGCCCTTGGTGGTGTTGATTGTTTAAAGGTGCGAGGCAGGGTCCCTGTTGTTGGGCAGTCAACACCTTGCGGTAAAAATGCAATGTAGTAAGCAATGAGGAGTCAGTTATGCACCAGAGCGGTTTCTTTACGGAAAAATTTAACTGCAAATAGCTCAGGACCAGCTGTTGTTAAACAGAAATGCAGTTTCTTCAGATGTTACCATTCTCACCGCTGCACAGGTAATCATAGGCCAAAAGGTGTCTCTTTAAAATATTTGAGGCGATCTGTCTTACTCTGCAGTTTGCTAAATTACTTGTATCTTAGCATCCAGATGTGGGGTCTAATACTTTATACAACCAAAAAGGGCGTTCCGCTCAGCAGCAGGCAAACTCTTCTGCAACATTATCTGAACAGGTTGCTAATCCACTCTTCTATATTAGGATGTGGAGATATACACAGGTGGGGCCAAACTGTGTGGAGTGTGCTTATCTAGTGATGGCTACAAGTATTCATATTCATATGCAGGTATTACATGTTAAAGCATATACATTTTGTTAACCTTCGGCAGTTTGTAATATATTCTGACTCTTGGAGCAGGATGCTGCATCATCACTATAAAAATCCTGGAATTTCCCTTTAAGATATCCCTATTTCCAGATAATTTACAATACACTGATCTTTTTCATGCATTGTCCTGCTTTGTTATCATGTTTTATATATTACTTGTCATTGTTTCTACTTTAGAAAACTAAATAATGCTAATTTTTAGAGGCAAAATGAAATTATATCAGATGCAGTTGAGCTATTTCAAGTTTCTAGTAAGCTTGCTGCTATCAGACTTTCTGAACTGTTATTTGTAATGTACAATTTTTTTCTACATCGAATTTGTCCTTTTTTTTTGGGCTAGCAAGGACACAGTGGAGGTCCGGGAATAGCAGGAAGAGATTTCCCTTGCTTTAGCTGAATGTGTCAGTTGAGTTGTGGTGAGATTTGTTATTTGCCGCAGGCTTCGCTTGGAAGGTCCAGTGCAACACACTGGCTAATTTAATCTGGCATTTCCTTGAAAACCGTCCCTTTGTTCAAGACTATACTAGACTGTCTAACAAAGCTTACTGGGTCTCTAATATAGTGTTCTGAATTATGTAACATCTTCATTTTATGCATTAAATGAACAGAGACGACAGCTGAAAATCCTGCTCTGAAAAGAAGTGATAAATCAATGCGCAAGATATAGATTGACCTTTGTGATATGATGGACTTTGCTAGTTGCTCAATATTACAAATGCATTCATTATGTATATTACTTATATTGTAGTAGCCATGTGGCTGGGAGTTGGAGAGTCTCAGATGATTGGAGTTGTATTGACATGAAACATAACAATTTAATGTTTCATATATATTGGTATACGTCTTTAAGAATGTATTGTATGTGAACTGGGGAACAGATGAAATCTGATCTGGCATATGGTTCCGTAAACTAGCTCTAGGATACATTGTTAAAGATTTCTTTTTGCTCTATAGAAAAGCATAGTGAACTACTCTGTTTTATACACAGGCATCCAGTGAAAATACTTACATACTGTGCAGTGTATGTTTTTAATATGGCATTCCATGGGTTACATATATCACTGTAATCCTAGTGGCATACAACGGAGGTATACAATAAAGGAAACCCTGCTTAAAGGGAACCTGTCACCATTTTTATGGTGTCCTAACTAAGGGCAACATAAATAAGTGACTGATTCTCTTAGCAAAATGCTGGGTCACTTTCTTTAATTGACCCAGTCAATCTGCCAACATCTTGTATTGAAAAGCTCCAGCTCCTAATGATGAGTCCTGAATATTTATGAGCTCCTGACTCTCCCTGCTCACCTGCTGCTGAATGACAGTTTGTTTCCATATGAATCAGCAGCAGGTGGGCAGGGGAGTGGCTATAGCTCTAAATTAAATATACACTGGACTCCATGACATCACGCTGGACTCCAATCAGCTCATTAGCATGCGGCATCTTTGTGTGTACATTATGAGGTAATCATCTGTCACACCAGAAAGTAACTATATCTAAGGCACTTTTTAGTAGTTAATGATTGTATATGATTAGTTAGATTATAATCAAATATCCACATGACAGGTTCCCTTTAAGTGTACTTCTAATGTATGATTTACTTGTATTGTTAGTGCACCCTTAAAACTTTTCATTTGACACAATTTTAAGATGTTTATCATCATGACAAAATCCTGGATATAACCAGCCTGTCAAGCCTGCATAATAACCGCTAGCTACTGTGGAATAAATCAAAATTGGACCATAATCTTCCCCCCACACACACACACTTAAAACAGCACCCATGGGTGTTATTTAACCTAATATTATTTATTTTATGCACTTATGTAGCGCTACTATATTCGGTAACGCTTTACAGACATTAGCATCAGGCTGTCCTCAATGGGGCTCACAATCTAAGTTCTCTATCTGTATATTTTTGAAGTGTTGGAGGAAGCTTGAGTACCCCGGGGAAACCCAAGCAAACACGGGGAGGACATACAAATTCGATGCAGATGTTCTCCGTGGTTGGATTCAAACCTAGGGCCCCAGCAGTACAAGGCAATAGTGCTTACCACTGAGCCACAGCACTGTCCTGTTTTTTTTTTTTAAGTATGTACTGTAAGCACAAAATTCATCACAGTATACAACCCAAGTGACATTAAAATCAAAATGTGTTCAAGGACACTGTAATGGTCACTGCAGGATCTACCATATGACTTCTGGTTTTACCTATAAATTATATATTTTTATATATACTGTAGTTTTTATCTATCTTACGTGTTTTTAAATGTTGTGTACAGATGAGCAATTAAAAAATTCTCTTCTCCATTCTCATTCACTAAGAATTTTCAACCTGGTTGCCTTCTCTACTACTGTGGACATGCATAACACTCAAAAGAAGCTGCAGACTAGCTCTCGTCCAAGAGAAATGAAGCAGTGTCTGTAGTGCCACCTAGCAGATGGATCTACCATATAGTCAATGTCTGACCTTGTAATAAGCTTTGACTAAGGATATTAGCCAAACCAAAATCCTTCTGTAAAGGAAAAAGGAACACAACTGCAGACAGCTGTTTCAGGGTTCTTCTTACCCATCATCAGTACAAAGCAACAACTCAGAAACAGTTGGTATCAGTTGGTTTCCCTTATATTTTTGGAGAAAGCTGTTGGTTTGGCTAATATTCTTTGTCATGTTGCAAGACACATTAACGGTTAGACACTGACCAAACGTTAACTACCTCTGCTAAGTGGTACTACATAGATAGCTTTCTTTGAATGGAAGACAGCTAATCTGCATATCCTTAATCCCAGGAAGCATTGCCTGGTCTATAACACTTCCTACTCCAGTTCTGGTGCTCTTCAGAAGCAGAAAAAGTAACCTTCGTAAGTTCCACTATATTATATTTGATATTAAAGTCTTGTATTTATTTATTTTTTGTGCATAGTTGTTTTATAAGAACTGATGCGGCCATATTATTATTTATGTGTGTTTGGAAAATTTGAAACAAAGAAGTTGTTTTCAAATGATTTCTTTTTTTATGCTGATTTGTTAAATATAAGTTAAATGCTATTGTTATTTCAAATATGAATGTATTTTGGTTGGAGACTAGTGATTATTCTTCAGCATTTGGCCTCATCACTTTCACATGGAAGATAATTTCAGTGACTGGGGTTGATGTGGAATACTCTGGTGTCTTTACATCAGATAGACAACCACTGAGGCATGCCATTTGTCTAAAGGAGCATCACTCCATCTCTATTAGTGTTTCCAGTGACAGTTGATCTGCAATAATTCAGTGCTAGATCATTTGGTGATTTTTTTCCCCTTAACTATTCATTAAAAGCATGAAGCTAAGTAAACATAGGAGGTGTAGAAAAATGAATATTGCATTTTGGCTGATATGAAAAGTCCCACATATATCTACTTTATTTAAATGTGTATAGTAGCTACGTTTTATACTGTAGCAAATTAGGATTGGCAGATGCAAATAGATCTTTTAGTCAAGAAAATCAATGAGTTTTATGCTTAAAGTCCACGTGCTCTGTGGAAGGCTGCGTCTAATTTTTAAGGGCTCATGTTTCGTCATAAATTAGGCTTAGCTCTCAAAGTCTGTGCCCCTAAACTGAAATCCATGGCAGCTCCTAGCTGGCGTAAATTTCTGTCTTTTATACAAGTTTTCAGGCCACTGGCCTCTCCCTGCCCTCGCAACTACCCCTAAAACTTTGGGTTGTAAATTGGTATCTTATATCACATGACCATGAAGATTACTGGATTTTCCAATGTGGATCATAAGCTCATTTTGGATTACATTTAAAACGTGAAATCATGTTTTACTACTTAAGTGTACAGGATCCCAACCCATTGTGTCTACGTGAAGACATTTGTAATTGGTTCCTTTAGACTTAAAGGGGTATTCCAATCTTAATGATCACTGTGATAATTAACAGTGATAATTTTTCTAAATATATTTAATTAACAAATTCCCACTCCTTAGAAGTAAATAAACATATACTAACCTGACTGTTGTCTTCTGTCTCCCCTGGTTACGGCCACCGCTCTTTTCAGGAATCGAGGTGGCCGCGAGTGCGAAGATGACTTCTTCTCCCGGCCGGCCGCACTCTGTACTGAACGCGCACGCCGAGGCTGCGCATGCGTGCGTGCTCAGTACAACGCACGGCCTGGCCGGGAGAAGACTTCAATCAAGATGAAGCCCGTCCACTGCCGAGTGCCGAAACCAGGAAGTGGACAGCGCGCCGGGAGCAGGTAAGTATGAAATAGAGTCTTGAGAATACCCCTTTAATCTGAAATGAAGTGAACAGGGTTTAACCCTATGTTTTTGCAATTAATGTGAGAACATGTTTTGTCACTAATATAAACAGAGGCGGACTGGGAACTTAAATTGGCCCTGTTTTGTGGTTGGGTCCAAATTGATGGAAGGCAGGGCCAGCAATACCATATTGTGGCACATTATACCCCCCAACAGAGCCAAAAACCACAGTCCATCACAAAATACTGCCAGCAGCACGAAATACATCCCCAAAAACTTCCACTGGCAAACTGTGATGAGGGCCCAGGTGACCCCCCTGGGCATTGTCCCAATTGGAAATGTCCCTGTTAGGTCTATGGCCAATCCACCCCTGGATATTAACAAGGTCCTAACCCACTGTATCTATGTGGTGATATTTACTCCTTATTTTGGTTTATCTGAAAGGTGGAGTCATGCTTTGTTATTAATGTGAATGGTGTCCTAATCCGGTGCATCTGTGTGGAGACAGAGGTTAGAGTTGAAATGTAAATGCTATTGTCACAGGGGGCTGGCGGCGTGCTTCTCCTCTCCTGTGCCGCTGGCGCCATGGGATGACACAGCAGCAGACACGCACCGGAGCCGCTCGGCGTCTTGGTTGCCAGGGTAATGGGGGACAAGGGTTGGAGATCATGAGACGCCGGCCACGTCACATGACCTCTGCTTTTCAGTATATAAACAGGCAACCTGCTAGCCACAGGTTGCCTGTGATTAATTCTCCAAGGCTATTTGTTACTGTGTTCCCTACGCTATCTGGATTTGACCCGTGCCTGTTTTTGACCCGCTACTGCTTGCTCTTAAGTTCCTGATGTGACCTCTTGGCTTGACCTTTGGCTTGTGACCTGACCTGTTCTTGTTCATTCCTGTGATACGTAATTATTCTCCTGGTATTTGACCCTGGCTTCTCCTGACTATTCTCTGCCTTCTCCATTTGTACTTTGTCGCTCTCTTGGTATTGACTCGGTCCGTTCACTATCCGTTGTTTGTCTTGTCTGTCCTCCCAGCACGTATTCTAAGCTAGGAACTGCCGTCCAGTTGTCCCCTGTCATTAGGACTTGCGAGGCAAGTAGGCAGGGCCAGGGGTGAGGATGGAGTGCAGTGGTCACTATCCTTCCCCCCTTCTTGTGCGTGTATGTTTACGTGACAGCTATGTTTCATTGCCAATGTGAATAAAGACCCAACCTAATGTGCAAATATGATAATATTTAGAATGTGTATAATTAATGAGTGATGTATTTTGCATTTGACTGTATATATTTAATGCTTAGTATATATTTATGTATGTATTTTAAATTATTTGCATTTATTTTTGTGATTGATGTTTTTACATTCCTATGTGTGGTGGGTGGAAGGCGCAAACCTGTTACCATATAGAGAAACAATATCTCATTTTGCAATGAACGGCTCACCTGACTGAAAGATGGAAAAAAATCCATATTATTTTAGCTGCTGGGCCCTCAACATATCTGTGGACTGGGATTACTTCTTGATGTGCTGCATTTTTATGAATTTTATTGTGTCATTTTTATTTTATCAGTGTTATGTATACTTATTTTATTTTTTTCCACATGTTTTGTATTTCATGTGATTAAATATAATTGAAATGTATTATTGGAGCTCTTCACCAATATGTAATTTTGTTTATTTCAAGATCAGACTCATGATCAAAATGCGTTGGAAATAATGTATAAGCCAGTGGAATTTTTAAAAGATGGAATGTTTTTGTTCTGTGTACTGGACAACCTTTTGTCTCTAGTTCGTGCACGGGAGCTACCACATCATGCCGGCTGGCTGGTTGTATCTACATTTTGTATATATCATTTCAATTTGCACGAATATACCTCCTGCAATGTTAATAGCCTAAAAGATAGCAGTGATGCCACATTGAGTCTGAGTGAGGAGGATGATCATAGATGCTGCTTGGTTAGCTAGAAACTGTTTTCACAAATGACCACGAGATGGCGCTAAAACAACATGAATACAAAAAGTGCATATACAGATAACTGCTGAAGGCATGACGTTAACAGTTCATACTGTACGTACCTATTTTGCTTTTCCTCATAAACTTAAAGTTACATTAAAGTTGCACTAACCCAAACCTACCCAATAGCAGAAGATGAAGAAAAAACCCTAATAAATTTTCTCTTACCTCTCCAAATCTATCACTCCCTTCCCTCCATACATTATTAAAGGGGTTTTATAAGCCACTACAGCCTCCTCACGGCTCACCCTAGGCCTGTGGCGTCATGTTAATCGATCATGTGGCCTAGGCACATTCAAATCCAATTCAAATGAATGGAACTGAGCTATGATGTCAAGCACAGCCGCTATCTAATGGACAAAGATGTGCTCAGTAAGCTGCAAGTAGGCAGCGCTGCTCATCGAAGTACCATGGCCTTTTCAAACATCTGATCTGTGGGGGTCCTGGGAGTTTTTATCCCACCTATCAGATACTGATGACCTATCCTGAGCCAGAAGTACAGCCCTGTGAAAAGTGTAGTGGCTATGCAGAGGTGCAGCTTAGCTCTCATTCACTTCAAATGCAATAACTTGGTGTGGCCACTACACATTGAATTGAGTTGCATTTTCCACTTTATTCAAAATGTTAGCTCCAGTGTCGGAGCCTGCAGGGAAAAGCTGATGGTGGGGGTGCTATGTATCAGAACTAGGGTTCGTAACTTTAGGATTTTTGGACCACGGACCCGAAACCGAACATTTCAGTAAAAGTTCGGGTTCGGTGTTCAGCTATTTTATGGCGCTTTTTGAAAGGCTGCAGAGCAGCCAATCAACAAGCGTTTAACTCTGTGCCCTTAGAAGCCACCACAGCCATGCCTACTAATGGCATGGCTGTGATTGGCCAGTGCAGCATGTGACCCAGCCTTTTTATAAGCTGGAGTCACGTAGCCCTGCACGTCACTCTGCTCTGATCAGTGTAGAGATAGGATGCTGCTGCTGTGAGGGAGGGAATAGGACAGAATCTTTAATCAGTAGTTAACACAATTTTATTACCCGGCCCTGGGCCCAGTGACCCAGAAAAATAACTCTTATCTGTCAGTTAGGTGGGCGGCAGCGGCGGCCATTTTATGCAAGTTATGTGCAACAGCACAGCATATGTGCATTTGTGACAGTCAAATAGAAGCTTAAACTACTGCAATTAAATTCTGGGTTTAAAAAAATGACCAATTTTTTGCAAGACCCTACATCTGTGGCTTTTGCAGCATTCAATTCAAGCGTTATATGCTGCTGTCATATTCTGTTAGTAAAAAAAAAAACACCCATTTTGGGCGAAGTATTTAATATCGCAGCCTTTGCTGCATCTGTGATTGTTAAAAACAAGCTTGAAATAATTCATTTATGTTCTGGGTTTTAAAAAAACACCAATTTTTGGCAATACCCTCCATCTTGGGCCTCTGCCGTATTAGTCAGTGTGCAATTTAAGCTAGAAATACAGCAATAATTTTGTAATAATAAAAAAAAAACATTTGGGCAAAATACTCAATTTTACAGCCCTTGCTGTATCTGTACGTGTGAAATTCAAGCCTTATATACTGTTTTAATATTCTGTTATTAAAAAAACACCCTTTTTGGGCAAAAAACTAAATTTGCGGCCATGTCTGCATCTGTAAGTGTGAAATACAATCTTGAAATACAGCAATAATATTCTGGGTTTAAAAAAACACTCAATTTGTACTTAATTTGCAGCCTTTGCTGCATCTGTCAGTGTGAGATACATGTGTTAGATACTGCTGTTCTATTCTGTTATTAAAAAAACACCCATTTTGGGCCGAAAACTAAATTTGCAGCCTTGTCTGCATCTGTTATTGTGAGATACACCCTTTAGATACTGTTGTTCTATTCTGCTATTAAAAAAACACCTATTTACGGCAAAAATCTTAATGTTGCAGCCTTTGCTGCATCTGTCATTGTAAGATACACCCTTTAGATACTGTTGTTCTATTCTGTTTAAAAAAAAAAAAAAGATTTTGGGCAAGATCCTAAATTTCAGAAATATGAGGAGAGCATCAAATAGGGGACTTGGCCCAGGTCGTGGTGCTGCTGGTGGAGCTCCTGTTGCAGGGAGAGGACGTGGTCGATCTGTGCCAGCTACCCGCACAAGTGAAACACCTTCCTCAGGTGCGAGTAGGCGAAAGAACCTTCAGCTGTATTTGGTTGGGCCTAATGCGGCTCTACGAATGGTGAGGCCAGAACAAGTACAGGCGATAGTAGATTAGGTTGCTGACAGTGTCTCCAGTACCTTTACATTGTCTCCCTATCCAGTCTCCTGCTGAAAGATCAGATTTTGAACCTGGAGCCGATGTCCATCAGTCTTTCACCTCACCCCCTTGCAAATCAGCCAAGCAGTCTGAGCCCCAAGTAATGCAGCAGTCTCTTCTGCTTTTTGATGACTCTGCTAACAGGGTTTCCCAGGGCCATCCACCTAGCCCTGCCCCAGAAGTGAAAGATATTGAGTGCACCGATGCCCAACAACTTATGTTTCTAGATAAGTACAAGGGAGGACCACTGCAGCACGTCTCGCATGATGACGAAACACAAATGCCAACTGCTGTGGCTTTCGAAAGTGTGCAGACCAACAAGGAGGGCAGGGGTGAAGACTGGGTGGAAGATGATGTGGAGGACGATAAAAGGTCCTCGACCCCACATGGAATTAAGGTCATGCAAGTGACCTGTGTAGTTCGGAGAAAGAGGCGGTGGTCGCACAGAGCCACCAGCACACCAGAAGAGGTAGCAGGGTGCAAAAGCGGAGCGGCCGTCCCCTAGCCAGTACGCCTGCTACTGCCCACCGCAGCAAGGGAATGAGCACACCAAAGCCAGCTCCAAGGAGTTCCCTGTGTGGCAGTTCTTCAGACAATGTGCTGATGACAAGACACGAGTGGTTTGCATGCTGTGCAATCAGAGCCTGAAACGAGGCATAAACGTTCTCAACCTGAGCACAACCTGCATGACCAGGCATCTAAGTGAAAAGCACGAGCTGCAGTGGAGTAGACACTTCAAAAACCAAGAAAGGTCTCTGGCTCCTCATGCTTCCTCTTCTGCTGCAGTCTCGGCCTCTACATGCACCTCTGGAGTGACAGTGGCACCTGCCATCCCGCAAACAGAGGATCTGCCAGCAACACCACTACCTCGGTCACCAAGCATCTCTACAATGTCCCACGGCAGCGTTCAGCTCTCCATCTCCCAAACACTGGAGTGGAAGAGGAAGTACCCCCCTACCCACCCACTGTACTTTGAAATGTTGTCATTTCTCTGGTGGAGACGGAGAGTTTTAAATGCCTCATGGCGGTGGCTGTCCCACAGTACGTCATTCCCAGCCGCCACTTCTTTTCCAGGCATGCCATCTATTCCCTGCACAACCAAGTGGGCGACAAAATCAAGTGTGCACTGCGCAACACCATCTGTGGCAAGGTCCACCCAACTACAGATACGTGGACCAGTAAGCACGGTCAGGGACATTATATCTCCATAACAGCACACTGGGTAAATGCAGTGGCGGCTGGGGCTCAGGCAGATAGCAGTTTGACGCATGTCCTTCCACCACCAAGGATTGCAGGGTGCTTCAGTTTGCCTCCTGTTGCTTCCTTCTCTTACTCCGCTTCCTCATCCTCTATCGGCTCCTCATCCAGTCAGCGTAACACCTTTACCACCAACTTCAGCACAGCCAGGGGTAAACGACAGCAGGCAGTTTTAGAACTTATCTGTTTGGGGGACAAACTCCACACTGCGCAGGAGCTGTGGACGGGCCTTGAACAACAGACCGATGAGTGGTTGGTGCCAGTGATCCTCAAGCCCGGCCTGGTTGTGTGCGATAATAGGCAAAATCTCGTAACAGCTCTGGGACTAGCCGGTTTGACGCACATCCCTTGCCTGGCGCATGTGCTAAATTTGGTGGTGCAGGGGTTCCTTAAAAATTACCCTGATATGTCAGAGCTGATGCATAAAGTGCGGGCCATCTGTGCGCGCTTTTGGCATTCTCACACTGCTGCTGCTCGCCTGTCAGTGCTGCAGCGTAACTTCGTCCTTCCCGCTCACCGCCTCATATGCGACGTGCCCACAAGGTGGAACTCTACCTTGCACATGCTGGCCAGACTAATGGAGTTTCAGCTGCAGCACGAATGGGTGAGTCGCTCTGCGGAACAGCACCACTTCACCACCAATGACGTGGCTTCCATGCAAAACCTGTGTTCCTTGTTGCGCTGTTTTGAGTACTTTACCAAGATGGCTAGTGCCGATAATGCCGTTCTCAGCGTTACTATCCCACTTCTATGCCTCCTTGAAAAAACGCTGCTGGCGATGATGGAAGACGATGTAGCACAGGAGGAGGAGGAGGAGGAAGAGGGATCTTTTAATAGGGTTTCAGGCCAGTCATTCACAAGTGGCTCCGAGGGTGGGTTCCTGCACCCACAAACGCCAGGTACACAATTGACCACCCAGGGCACCGTTCTGGAGGATGACGAGGTGGAGGAGGAGGAGGAACCATGTTCACAGCAGGGTGGCACCCAGACTAGCTCATTGCTATTACTGGTGCGTGGCTTGGGGGATACAGAGGACACAGACGATACACCTCCCACAGAGGACAGCTTTTCATTGCCTCTGGGCAAATTCACTAATTTGTCTGTTACATTTTCGGGTGAAATTCAGCAATATTTGGGTGTGATATACCACTGCTATACCTAGTATACAGGTAAAAAAATAAACACTAATTTGTCTGTCACATTTTCGGGTGAAATTCACCAATTATTGGGTGTGATATACCACTGCTATACCTAGTATACAGGTAAAAAAAAAAAATCACTAGTTTGTCTGTCACATTTTTGGGTGAAATTCACCAATTTTTGGGTGTGATATACCACTCCTATACCTAGCAGCCAGGTGAATTTCACTCATTTTTCTGTTACATTCTTGGGTTGACATTTTACAATTTTTGCTGTGAATAAACCCCTGCTCTGCATAGGTGACAGGGACCAAAATTTTTTAAAATAATCTGTTCCATTGGTGGGTGACATTAACCCATTTCTGGCAATGAAAAACCCCTGCTCTGCATAGATGAGAGGGACTTAAATTTCTAAAATTCGTCTTTAATTGGCCCATTCATTCGATCCTTCTGCTTTAATAATTTGTCCCACATTTCCGCTTCATCCCATTGCAGCCATTGACCTCCCTTGGATGAGGTCTCCCTTTCTCACGCTCGCTCTCTGGTGTGGACCCCTGATTTGCCGACAACTGTGATCAATATGGTAGGCTCAGAAAAAAACATCGAAAGTTGATAGAGAAGATATCCAAATGGATCGTGGACGTCCCGGTGACGTGCAATTAAGCAGAAGTTATCTAGAGTCAACAAAGCGGCAGCAAGGTCTCTCCTGTTGAACTTTTCCAAATCCTAAATACCCCATTGATGTTCCCTATAATATTTTATTAATCATTCCAATAACAGGGCATCTTAAGAGTCCTATATTGTTATTTATCGTCACTACCTCCCCAAGTCGGGAGTGGGTAATTGCCGCGCGCCCCCTCCTTTACTTGGATGCTTCTGCTTCAATAACCTGCCTTGGATGTGGTATCCCTTTCTCATGCTCCCTCTCCAGCGTGAAACCCTGATTCGCCGCTAACCGTGATCAACATGGTAGGCGCAGAAAAGAACATCGAAAGTTGATAGAGCAGATATCGAATTGGATCGTGAACATCATGGGGACGTGCGACATGGTGGGGCAGTATGTGTGCACACGCCTACACGAACTGACTGATGGGTTTGCCCCCTGCAACTTCTGGGTCTCCAAATTGGGCACATGGCCTGAGCTTGCCCTTTACGCCTTGGAGGTGCTGGCCTGCCCTGCAGCCAGTGTATTGTCTGAACGTATGTTTAGCACGACTGGAGGGGGTTATCACAGGTTATATTTCCCAATGTTTTGGGGTGTACCCTAATTAAAAATAAATAAAAATGTTAACCAAAAACCAGTGTAGGCTACCTCCTCCTCCACCGCCGCTTCCACCTACACAGCCACATGCACTGCCTCCTAAACCTCCTACTCCATATGGACCTTGTCCTCCTAGATCAAGATTATTATTTTTAATTAAAACATTTTTTTTGTTATTTAAAGTTATTTCCCTATCCACATTTGTTTGCAGAGCACTTGCCATGCTCTTAACCACATTTTGATGCCATTTGCAGCCCTCTAGCTCTTTCCATGACATTTTTTGAGCCATTTTAGTGCTCAAAAGTTCGGGTCCCCATTGACTTCAATGGGGTTCGGGTATGGCGTCAAGTTCGGGTCCCAAACTCAAACTTTTTTGTGAAGTTTGGCCGAACCCGTCGAACCCGAACATCCAGGTATCCGCTCAACTCTAGTCATTGATCTATTAAAAACATAGGGGCACATTTAGTAAGTCTATTATTAACCCCTTAGTGACCACCCATACGTGTTTTTACGGCGGTCACTAAGGGGCCTTGGGATGGAGCGCCGAACCCGTCGAACATCCAGGTGTCCGCTCAACTCTGATCAGAACTCATTGTTCCGATATTGATGACATGTCCAGAGGATAGGTCATCAATATCATTACCCCGAAACACTTTTAAGAAGGAGTAGGGATGAGGAGCTCATAGTAGAAGTATAATGAACTATAGAAGTCTTCTGCCCTATTTGTTTTACAATATATTTAAATAGTGTTTTTAAGTTATGGGTCCCTCAGTTCATGGTGGTCAGCTACAATACGTGAGTTTATCTATCATGGTATGGACCAAGTGGCATTATTATACAATTTGCTGCTCTGTATATTTTTTTTTTTTGCTGTTAAACCTTGCATTATGACATTAATTTGGATATTTCTTTGACATGTCACCTACCTAAACATGGTTTAAGACCAAGACCACCCCATTCATGGCAATGGTTTGCTCTAAATGACTTTTGTCTCTTTCAGGTGGCTAAAGAATCACATTTTTCCTATACAGTGCCATTATTAAAGAATAGGATAGACACTCTTGCATATGCCTTGTGTATAGCAATTTGATTTGATTTGAAATTTGTGGGTTGTCAGCTGTCTTGATTCCTTCTTCTCGTCATAATAAATCTTATATTTCCCATCATGCCTGGCTTTGCAGGGACAGGGGGCTAAAGAGTCTCACCACCAGGGGCGTTGCTAGGAACTCAAAAGATCCGGTGCCCATGTACCAATGAATATGACCCAGTTATCTAAGTCCCATGTAAATAACATCCCACCCTCCCCAGCCCCCTGCAACACACGGTCCCATGTAAATAACATCACTTCCTCCTACAGCCACCATCAATATACAGTCCCGTGTAAATAAAATGACCCCCTCCCCAGCCACCTCCAACACACAGTCCCATGTAAATAACATCCCTTCCTTCAGCCCTAACATACAGTTCCAGTTAAATAACCACAACTCCCAGCATTGCTCAGCCTCTCCCTTCACTAACCTCTCCTCCTGTAGCAGACATTACCACAGCTTTTTCCCCCAAAACGTCTTCTCTTCACTGCCGTCCTCCCCTGCACTGGTTACATGATGGTGACATCATGGCAGGTCCTTCTCAACTACTGCCTGATTTACTGGTCAGATGACCTGTGATGTCACCATAGGTGCCGATGGAGTTAACACTCATGCTTTCTGAGATTTCTGAGATGTGTTATTGCAGCCAGCCAGTCACAGGGTCAACACGTGAGGTGCATGGTGGACCGATGAGGGGCCAGATAATATAACACACAGTTTATCAGTTTACTCACGGTTAGCAAAAAGCCTCCCTAGGCTGGCAGCACAGTGTTGAGGTGGACAGCACGAAATCCTCCGGGGCACGCTCTGTGGTAGGAAGCATCAGTCAAGATGGTGGTTGAGGTGCCCTTGATGTTAGGGGTGCTTAGAGTGCTTGTTGGGGCTGAGTCCCTTGATGGTTTTTGTCATGAGTCTCATGACGCCAGTACCGTTAATGGTGGTACAACCAGTAGTGGTAATAATGAGGTAGACAGTGGTGAAATGCAACTCACAACTTTTACTTTGAATTTCTTTGGCTGCAGCAGTACAAATATGCAGTCTCTTGAGGGTAAAGAGTTAATTCTGCAAATCCATTGTTTCTAGGCTTTTCAGGTTTCTAGTTTTGGAGCAGTGAGTTAGGTGTACCTGGTTCCTTTAGATGTGTGGGATACTATTCCTTGTCTTTCCCTACAAGCTGTATATTTAGACAGGAAAACTCAACTGTCTCTCAGAAGTTTGGTGTGGCTGCCTGAAGCTATAAAACCTCCACCATGCAAAGGTGTCTGTGGCCCTCAATAATGGCTCTTATCACCGATGATTCCTTAGGAAAGCTTGTTTCTTTTCCAGGGAGGCAAACTCTTCTCCTACTGGTCAGGGATGCAAGTCTATAGTCCGGCCACAGAAGGAAAACGCTCTTCTGCGCCTCACATCTGAGTATCACCTCCTAGCGAAGTTGGCTCCACTCACTAATCCGTGTAATGAAGTCTTCACCCTACATTTTCTCCAACTAATTTGATCTGAACTACTCAGATCTGCTCTCTCCTCTGACTGCATCTTTCCAACTAGGATCTGGACTGCCTAACTAGGCCTGACCTAGGTATATATATAGGACCTGAACTTTATTCCCATCTAGTGGTGGGATGTATGAATTTCACCTAATCTGCCTGGTAACAGGGATTTTGCAGATACATACAGTACATACAAAATCATACATTACAACCTAGTGCTTTTGATAAGGTAAAAAGTGCTTTTAAGCAGTGCCCACACACACGTAGTGGGACATTGCATTATCTAAACTAAGCAAACACCTTCAATTGCTTTTCAATGGGTTTTGTTTCAAGATAACACGATGATTTAAAAAATTTGAGTTAAGAGTTTGAGTGCTAACCCTGCTACATCTGTACTTCAGATCTTCCAGTGCATTTGATTCAATTGTATTGCCATGCTGAGGATGGCAATACAGTTGTATCTAGCTGTCAGCCAGGCAGGACATTAGAGGCCTGTGACAAAACATCAGGAGCCCAGGCCCTGAATGTTTTGACCTAGCAACGCCCCTGCTCACCACAATGCATTGTGTAAGGGCAGCCATGAAACAGAAATGCTATCCCCTCACATTGCAGGGTCTCCATGTTTTTGCGCCTGTCTGCCCTGTCTCCTCTGTCTTCTCTGGCAGCTGTTACATGCAAAAGGCAGGGAGACTGTGAGGGATATGAATTATTATTTAATTTCAGTCATGTTCCCACACTAGCCATCTGCTGTCAGATAGCAGAGGTAGTGAACTCCAAAAGCCCAGCCAAATGGCAGAGAACTTCTAGCAGGCCACCTTCGTTTACATCTTACACCAGCCAGCCAGGAATCCAGCTAACGGAACAGGAAAAACCTACCTGCAGGGAATCTAAGCCATTCACCACTTCAATCAACTTATCAGACATATTGGAGCCGGCAATTCATAAGGAATTATGAATCGCCCGTCCATCACAGGCAGATGCATAATTATGTCACTGTGGCCATGATGAACAGGTCAGTGGTTATAGTTTGGTGGTGGGATGCCAGGGAGGGGATATATACATATCTCCCCACAAAAAACAAATAACGGTACCATGCTTGGACTCTACTGGTAGCCGGAAACCCAGGCCGATCAATTGGTCCCAGAACCACCTCCCTGCAACATTCTGGTCTGGAGACATGAGCCCTAATTGGTTTTGTGGCTCATTTGCTGCCAGCCCCAGAAGAGGGGGTGTGGACTCCTCCAGAGGCCGGCTACAGATAAAAAGTCTCATGCCCGTGTCACATGTGTTTAGAGGGACCTGCAAACTGCTGACATCACTGCCTCCCATGTGACTACAGCTAAATACTCATTACAACCCAAAGGACTTATCCATCTGGTAAACTGACTTTTTGCTCTGTTTAATCCTGTTTGTACTATACTACCTGTATTTGCAACCTCAGACCAATGTATATATCCTTTGTGTGTATAGTGTTATTTAATCTTGTGCTGTCTTGTATCTCGATCACGAATCCCCATGTCCGTGTTTCGGCTTAATTATACGCTACTGTGGGTTGGTTTCTCACCCTATATAATTCTGTTAGCGGACTGGGCTTATGTCAAACGAGAAACTGGTGGCAGTATACCCGGGCTAAGGAAGCGCTGCTTCACTGGAGCAGTGAAGAGGCTCCCTCAGATTTTTGTCTCTCTGTGCCTGTGTGGACAGGAGGAGTCTGTGAACACTGTACCAAGCTGACCTTACCTGTTCCTCAGGGACGGCGTAACATCACGCCCTGGTAACCAGTGACTATACCGTATCTCGCTGGCTGTACTTATTTGACGTCCCGTTGCAGCGAGATGCAGTATTCGTCAAAAAGACCAATGTGAAGTTATATCTCATAGAACTACACTGGAGAGTCAGCACACACAGATAGTATAGACAGGCAGTGTAAGTCAGGAGATTTCAGAACTGCAGTAAATCATTGTATACACTCAACTACTATATATCTCCATTCCTGGTCCTTTATATAAGGAAGACATTATATATTTAACAGAATACAGGCAGGGCCAGATTAAGAGCCTCATGGGCCTGGTGCTGAAGATTTTAACGGGCCTTTATTTAGAAAATGAAAACGCAACGCAGAGCAATTTTTTGTCATATGTTTTAGGCATATGAAATCACCAGCATAGCTGAATAGATGTTGATGTATCGATACCTTGCATACCTTTATAGAATCTGTTCTTTAGCCTTTACTTAGCTTAAAAAATAATAATAATAATTTAAGCAAAACACTTATGGGGGCCCAGAGTGTTAAAAGAGGTGTGGTAGGAGGTTCTCAGTGCCCTCCAGACGTAATACCTCTCCCATATGAAGTCACACACGCTCCTTTGCTTGACACCAACGGCTCACTTGACAGCGATGTGTTGAAATGTGGAGTCTGTAGGAAACTGAGACTGTACATGCACCGCAATCCCCATTCACAGCGCATACGGGATGTGTGTATGTGTCAAGGAAGGTGCAGGCATGAACTCACAGGGCAAAAACGATGGTGCTTATAGAACAGACTACACAGTGTAGACATATACTGTATATTGTGTGGCATAGTTTATGCTATATGTGTATAATATAAACATATTTCACATGAAAACTTACTTGGCTTGGCCCTTGGGGATCTCGGACACCACATTAACACTTTGGCTGGGGGGCTCGGTGGAACTGATGTTGTGTTTTATCCTATTCAGAAAGATTTCATAATAAGGATTTGGAGAAGGGGCAGTGGGGTCACAGAGCAGGGAGAGGCTGGTGCTGCTACTATGGGGCTCCTACCATGGGGGGAGTAATAAAGTCCACCATAATGCCCCCCGCCAATAGAAATAATTATCCTTATAATGTGACAAAATAATAATGTGTGTGCAAAAAATACCCCCTTGTAATGCCTCCAGTTGAGCTAATGTCCCCATAGTGCCCACATAATGTGCCAGTATGAAATACCCCTATATAGTGCCCCCAGTAAATGCCCCCATAGTGGTCCTCTCCCCCCTTCCTCCTAGTGCTCCCCATAATGTACCAGTATAAAATACCCAATATATAGTGCCCTAGTAGATGCCCTCAGTGTCCCCCATAATTTGGAAGTAAAAAATACACCTTCTTAGTGCCCCCTGTAGATGACCCCATAGTACTCCTCTCCCCCACAGTACCCACCATAATGTGTCCCAGTATAAAATGCTACTGCACAGAGCCCCCCATATAAAATACCCCTTCTATAAAATACCCCTATAGATGCCACTATAGTGCCCACCAATAATGTGCCAGTAAAAAGTGCCCCCAATAATGTGCCAGTAAAAAGTGCCCCCATTAATGTGCCAGTAATAAGTGCACCATAGATGCCCTCCAATAATGTGCCAGTAACAAGAGCCCCCCTAATCATGTGCCAGTAACAAGAGCAGCCCCCAATCATTTGCCAGGAACAAGAGCACCCCCACCAATCATGTGCCAGAGAAAAGAGCACCCTCAATCATGTGCAAGGAACAAGATCCCCCGCATCATGTGCCAGGAAAAAGAGCACTCACCCAGGCCCCCAATCATGTGCCAGGAGCAAGAGCACCCCCCAGGCCCCCAATCATGTGCCAGGAATAAGAGCACCCCCCTAATCATGTGCCAGGAACAAGAGCACCCCCCCAATCATGTGCCAGGAACAAGAGCACCCCCCAATTATGTGCCAGGAACAAGAGCACCCCCCCCAATCATGTGCCAGGAACAAGAGCCCCCCCATCATGTGCCAGGAATAAGAGGCCCCCCCATCATGTGCCAGTAACAAGAGCCCCCCCTCCATCATGTGCCAGTAACAACTCTTCTGACCTGTTTCCCGCACTGTAGGGCTCAGGTGGCGCCGATGACGTAATTGCGACGCTTGCACCAGCCTCTGATGGGCTGCCGGGAATGGACACGCCTCTCCCTCCCCTGCCCTGCCGCAGCACAGCCATCTGTATCGCTGTCCTGAGGACAGTGATACAGATGACTATAGAGATGAGCGCTTCCACAATGGCCTATTTACACGCAGGGGTCTGGAGCTGCAGCTCCATCCACCCCTACGTTAATCCGGCCCTGAATACAGGGATAAACAAGAACATGGTGGAAAAGATGGGGCCTGTGAGCCACAGGAGGAATTTGATTGGTGACGATTTCATCCTGTAGTTCATAGGACATCCTCCATGGAGGAGAGACTGAGTTCCTTTTTACACATTAGAGCAAGCTCTGGACTGACAGTTGCCTTTAAGGTACCATGACTAGTTTCTCATAATTAAAAGGTTCAAAATTAGTGTTGAGCGAACCCAAATTGTAAAGTTCATCATTAGTGCCGATTTGCGAAAATAATGATTAGATAACAAATTCTATAATTTGCAAATTTATTGCAAATATTATGCAAAACATTTGTGAAATACGAATATTGCCTATGCCGCTCATCACTATCTGTTAGTTCGTTGGGTGACATATACCCATTCTTAGTGTGAGATACACGTGCACTTTATACGTGACAGGGAAATTAATATAGTTACATAATTAATACGGTTGAAAAAAGACATATGTCCATCACGTTCAACCAAGGGATAGGTGGGGATGTGAATCCCAGAAGGAAGTGAGACTCTACACGTTTTCATAAGCATTAATGTTTTTTACTTTTAAAATTTCATATAAACCCTTTTTGAAACTGTCCACTGTTCCTGCTGTGACCACGTCCTGAGGAATCTATTACACAGATTCACCGTTCTTACAGTAAAGAAGCTTTGATGCTTCTAAAGACTGAACTTTTTCTTCTTCAGTCAGATGCAGTGCCCACTTGTCTTTTCAGCACATTTTACATGGAACAGCTTTTCACCGTATTCTTTTGTATGGCCCATTTATATACTTGTATAGGTTAATAATGTTCCCTCTTATCATTGTAGTCGCTCTCCTCTGTACTTTTTCCAGCTGCAGTGCATCCTTTCTATGTACTGGTGCCCAGAACTGGACTGCATATTCCAGATGAGGCCGCACCCGTGCTTTGTAAAGTGGTAGTATTAAATCCTTGCCCCGCGAGTCCATGCCTTGTTTAATGCATGACAATATCCTGGTGGCCGTAGAAGCAGCTGATTGACATTGTATGCTGTAATTTAATCCACCATCCACAAGGACACCCAAATCTTTCTCTATAAGTGACTCTCCCAGTGCTACACAACCTAGGACATATGAAGCACAGAGATTATTACTACCAAGATGCATAACTTTACATTTGTCCACATTGAACCTCATTTGCCAAGTTGATGCCCAATCACTCAGAGTTTTCAAGTCAGCTTGTAGTGTGTGGACATCTTCCAAAGATTGTACAGTTCCACACAGTGTCATCTGAAAAAATAGATATGGTGCTATTAATCCCGTCCTCAATATCATTAATAAATAAATTAAATAATAAAGGCCCCAGCACTGAACCTTGGGGTGCACCACCTGGGACCATTCTGAATGTTCGCAAACCGCGCGTTCGCGGCGGGCCCCATTCATTGTAATAGCAGGCGAACCTGAAAAACCTTTAGGTCTTATTTACAGCCAGCAAACACTTACTAGAAGTACACAAATAGTCCTACAACATGGACAGTGATATACCAGAGGGGGATCATTGGCAATAATTCCCACAAAAAATATGTATTTTAATCAGGGGCTATGTCTTAAAGGGAGACTCTCAAAAATGTGCCCTGCTGGAGCCTAGATAAATGTTATTTTCTATCGGTTTGATGTATGCAAATATGCAGCAATCCACATTTTTTTATCCTGCAGAGTCCATAAAAAAACTGCATACGTTTGCGTAATTTTATTTTTCTACCATGGAACTGTATGGTGAACGGACACCATTGTATTGCATCAGCCTGAGGCACCTGTTAACGCATACATTTTTGGTATGTATTAAATGGATGGCAAAAATAGGATGTGAACCCAGCCCTAGTGTCAGAATAAGCACCAGTACACAGCGGAGCAGTGTGGCGGAGAGGAGAGGCTGCCATGTACTGACAGAGCGCTACCTGGTCCTGGTGGTCAGGGATGAGGACTGTGTTTCCCAAGGATGATTTTCTACTGAGAAATACAGGGCACAGTATAATAAATCAAAATCTATATAATATAAAGTTATTATCCCTACCCCCGAATAATAATAAAATTAGGTGGTCATTAGGGATGAGCGAACTCGAACTGTATAGTTCGGGTTCGTACCGAATTTTGGGGTGTCCGTGACACGGACCCGAACCCGGACATTTTCGTAAAAGTCCGGGTTCGGGTTCGGTGTTCGTCGCTTTCTTGGCGCTTTTGTGACGCTTTCTTGGCGCTTTTTGAAAGGCTGCAAAGCAGCCAATCAACAAGCGTCATACTACTTGCCCCAAGAGGCCATCACAGCCATGCCTACTATTGGCATGGCTGTGATTGGCCAGAGCACCATGTGACCCAGCCTCTATTTAAGCTGGAGTCACATAGCGCCGCCCGTCACTCTGCTCTGATTAGCGTAGGGAGAGGTTGCGGCTGCGACAGTAGGGCGAGATTAGGCAGATTAACTCCTCCAAAGGACTTGATTAACTGATCGATCTGCAGCTGTGGATCATTGAGCTGCTGATCCTCAATTGCTCACTGTTTTTAGGCTGCCCAGACCGTTTGTCAGTCACATTTTTCTGGGGTGATCGGCGGCCATTTTGTGTCTTGTGGTGCGCCAGCACAAGCTGCGACCAAGTGCATTTAACCCTCAATGGTGTGGTTGTTTTTTGGCTAAAGCCTACATCAGGGTGAAGCTGTCACACCAAGTGCATTTAACCAGCAATAGTCTGTTCATTTTTTGGCCATATACAAAATCAGGGGCAAGCTGCGCCTGTCACCAAGTGCATTTAACCCTCAATGGTGTGGTTGTTTTTTGGCTAAAGCCTACATCAGGGTGAAGCTGTCACACCAAGTGCATTTAACCAGCAATAGTCTGTTCATTTTTTGGCCATATACAAAATCAGGGGCAAGCTGCGCCTGTCACCAAGTGCATTTAACCCTCAATGGTGTGGTTGTTTTTTGGCTAAAGCCTACATCAGGGTGAAGCTGTCACACCAAGTGCATTTAACCAGCAATAGTCTGTTCATTTTTTGGCCATATACAAAATCAGGGGCAAGCTGCGCCTGTCACCAAGTGCATTTAACCCTCAATGGTGTGGTTGTTTTTTGGCTAAAGCCTACATCAGGGTGAAGCTGTCACACCAAGTGCATTTAACCAGCAATAGTCTGTTCATTTTTTGGCCATATACAAAATCAGGGGCAAGCTGCGCCTGTCACCAAGTGCATTTAACCCTCAATGGTGTGGTTGTTTTCTGGCTAAAGCCTACATCAGGGTGAAGCTGTCACACCAAGTGCATTTAACCAGCAATAGTCTGTTTATTTTTTGGCCATATACTACATCAGGGGCAAGCTGCGCCCGTCACCAAGTGCATTTAACCCTCAGTAGTGTGGTTGGTCAAGCTGTGACACCAAGTGCATTTAACCAGCAATAGTCTGTTCATTTTTTGGCCATATACTACATCAGGGGCAAGCTGCGCCCGTCACCAAGTGCATTTAACCAGCAATAGTGTGGTTATTTTTTGGCCATATCCCAGTCTAATTCTGTCACTAAATCCATACCGGTCACCCAGCGCCTAAATACTAGGCCTCAAATTTATATCCCGCTAAATCTCTCGTTACCGCTGTCCTGTTGTAGCTGGGAAAGTTATTTAGTGTCCGTCAAAGCACATTTTTTGTTCTGGGTTGAAGTACAATTCCCAATTTAGCAATTTCATAATTTAGTGGTTTCTGCTATATCAGAGCTATTTGAAATCTATCCCTAAAAGGGTATATAATATTCAAGGTGCACATTGGGTCATTCAGAATAACTTCACACACACCCGCTACTGTGTATTTTCAAGTCTAATTCTGTCACTAAACCCATACCTGTCACCCAGCGCCTAAATACTAGGCCTCAAATTTATATCCTGCTAAATCTCTCGTTACCGCTGTCCTGTTGTAGCTGGGAAAGTTATTTAGTGTCCGTCAAAGCACATTTTTTGTTCTGGGTTGAAGTACAATTCCCAATTTAGCAATTTCATAATTTAGTGGTTTCTGCTATATCAGAGCTATTTGAAATCTATCCCTAAAAGGGTATATAATATTCAAGGTGCACATTGGGTCATTCAGAATAACTTCACACACACCCGCTACTGTGTATTTTCAAGTCTAATTCTGTCACTAAACCCATACCTGTCACCCAGCGCCTAAATACTAGGCCTCAAATTTATATCCTGCTAAATCTCTCGTTACCGCTGTCCTGTTGTAGCTGGGAAAGTTATTTAGTGTCCGTCAAAGCACATTTTTTGTTCTGGGTTGAAATACAATTCCCAATTTAGCAATTTCATAATTTAGTGGTTTCTGCTATATCAGAGCTATTTGAAATCTATCCCTAAAAGGGTAGATCATATTGAAGGTGCACATAGGGTCATTCAGAATAACTTCACACACACCCGCTACTGTGTATTTCCAAGTCTAATTCTGTCACTAAACCCATACCTGTCACCCAGCGCCTAAATACTAGGCCTCAAATTTATATCCCGCTAAATCTCTCGTTACCGCTGTCCTGTTGTAGCTGGGAAAGTTATTTAGTGTCCGTCAAAGCACATTTTTTGTTCTGGGTTGAAGTACAATTCCCAATTTAGCAATTTCATAATTTAGTGGTTTCTGCTATATCAGAGCTATTTGAAATCTATCCCTAAAAGGGTATATAATATTCAAGGTGCACATTGGGTCATTCAGAATAACTTCACACACACCCGCTACTGTGTATTTCCAAGTCTAATTCTGTCACTAAACCCATACCTGTCACCCAGCGCCTAAATACTAGGCCTCAAATTTATATCCTGCTAAATCTCTCGTTACCGCTGTACTGTTGTTGCTTGGAAAGATATTTAGTGTCCGTCAAAGCACATTTTTTGTTCTGGGTTGAAGTACAATTCCCAATTTAGCAATTTCATAATTTAGTGGTTTCTGCTATATCAGAGCTATTTGAAATCTATCCCTAAAAGGGTATATAATATTCAAGGTGCACATTGGGTCATTCAGAATAACTTCACACACACCCGCTACTGTGTATTTTCAAGTCTAATTCTGTCACTAAACCCATACCTGTCACCCAGCGCCTAAATACTAGGCCTCAAATTTATATCCTGCTAAATCTCTCGTTACCGCTGTCCTGTTGTAGCTGGGAAAGTTATTTAGTGTCCGTCAAAGCACATTTTTTCTTCTGGGTTGAAATACAATTCCCAATTTAGCAATTTCATAATTTAGTGGTTTCTGCTATATCAGAGCTATTTGAAATCTATCCCTAAAAGGGTAGATCATATTGAAGGTGCACATAGGGTCATTCAGAATAACTTCACACACACCCGCTACTGTGTATTTCCAAGTCTAATTCTGTCACTAAACCCATACCTGTCACCCAGCGCCTAAATACTAGGCCTCAAATTTATATACCGCTAAATCTCTCGTTACCGCTGTCCTGTTGTAGCTGGGAAAGTTATTTAGTGTCCGTCAAAGCACATTTTTTGTTCTGGGTTGAAGTACAATTCCCAATTTAGCAATTTCATAATTTAGTGGTTTCTGCTATATCAGAGCTATTTGAAATCTATCCCTAAAAGGGTATATAATATTCAAGGTGCACATTGGGTCATTCAGAATAACTTCACACACACCCGCTACTGTGTATTTCCAAGTCTAATTCTGTCACTAAACCCATACCTGTCACCCAGCGCCTAAATACTAGGCCTCAAATTTATATCCCGCTAAATCTCTCGTTACCGCTGTCCTGTTGTGGCTGGGAAAGTTATTTAGTGTCCGTCAAAGCACATTTTTTGTTCTGGGTTGAAATACAATTCCCAATTTAGCAATTTCATAATTTAGTCGTTTCTGCTATATCAGAGCTATTTGAAATCTATCCCTAAAAGGGTAGATCATATTGAAGGTGCACATAGGGTCATTCAGAATAACTTCACACACACGCTTCTGTGCATTTCCAAGTCTAATTCTGTCACTAAATCCATACCGGTCACCCAGCGCCTAAATACTAGGCCTCAAATTTATATCCCGCTGAATTTGAATACAATACATTGGGCCAAATAATATATTTGTTGTTGTGGTGAACCATAACAATGAGAAAAACATCTAGTAAGGGACGCGGACGTGGACATGGTCGTGGTGGTGTTAGTGGACCCTCTGGTGCTGGGAGAGGACGTGGCCGTTCTGCCACATCCACACGTCCTAGTGTACCAACTACCTCAGGTCCCAGTAGCCGCCAGAATTTACAGCGATATATGGTGGGGCCCAATGCCGTTCTAAGGATGGTAAGGCCTGAGCAGGTACAGGCATTAGTCAATTGGGTGGCCGACAGTGGATCCAGCACGTTCACATTATCTCCCACCCAGTCTTCTGCAGAAAGCGCACAGATGGCGCCTGAAAACCAACCCCATCAGTCTGTCACATCACCCCCATGCATACCAGGGAAACTGTCTCAGCCTCAAGTTATGCAGCAGTCTCTTATGCTGTTTGAAGACTCCGCTGGCAGGGTTTCCCAAGGGCATCCACCTAGCCCTTCCCCAGCGGTGAAAGACATAGAATGCACTGACGCACAACCACTTATGTTTCCTGATGATGAGGACATGGGAATACCACCTCAGCATGTCTCTGATGATGACGAAACACAGGTGCCAACTGCTGCGTCTTTCTGCAGTGTGCAGACTGAACAGGAGGTCAGGGATCAAGACTGGGTGGAAGACGATGCAGGGGACGATGAGGTCCTAGACCCCACATGGAATGAAGGTCGTGCCACTGACTTTCACAGTTCGGAGGAAGAGGCAGTGGTGAGACCGAGCCAACAGCGTAGCAAAAGAGGGAGCAGTGGGCAAAAGCAGAACACCCGCCGCCAAGAGACTCCGCCTGCTACTGACCGCCGCCATCTGGGACCGAGCACCCCAAAGGCAGCTTCAAGGAGTTCCCTGGCATGGCACTTCTTCAAACAATGTGCTGACGACAAGACCCGAGTGGTTTGCACGCTGTGCCATCAGAGCCTGAAGCGAGGCATTAACGTTCTGAACCTGAGCACAACCTGCATGACCAGGCACCTGCATGCAAAGCATGAACTGCAGTGGAGTAAACACCTTAAAACCAAGGAAGTCACTCAGGCTCCCCCTGCTACCTCTTCTGCTGCTGCCGCCTCGGCCTATTCTGCTGCTGCCGCCTCGGCCTCTTCCTCCGCCTCTGGAGGAACGTTGGCACCTGCCGCCCAGCAAACAGGGGATGTACCACCAACACCACCACCACCACCTCCGTCACCAAGCGTCTCAACCATGTCACACGCCAGCGTTCAGCTCTCCATCTCACAAACATTTGATAGAAAGCGTAAATTCCCACCTAGCCACCCTCGATCCCTGGCCCTGAATGCCAGCATTTCTAAACTACTGGCCTATGAAATGCTGTCATTTAGGCTGGTGGACACAGACAGCTTCAAACAGCTCATGTCGCTTGCTGTCCCACAGTATGTTGTTCCCAGCCGGCACTACTTCTCCAAGAGAGCCGTGCCTTCCCTGCACAACCAAGTATCCGATAAAATCAAGTGTGCACTGCGCAACGCCATCTGTAGCAAGGTCCACCTAACCACAGATACGTGGACCAGTAAGCACGGCCAGGGACGCTATATCTCCCTAACTGCACACTGGGTAAATGTAGTGGCAGCTGGGCCCCAGGCGGAGAGCTGTTTGGCGCACGTCCTTCCGCCGCCAAGGATCGCAGGGCAACATTCTTTGCCTCCTGTTGCCACCTCCTCCTTCTCGGCTTCCTCCTCCTCTTCTTCCACCTGCTCATCCAGTCAGCCACACACCTTCACCACCAACTTCAGCACAGCCCGGGGTAAACGTCAGCAGGCCATTCTGAAACTCATATGTTTGGGGGACAGGCCCCACACCGCACAGGAGTTGTGGCGGGGTATTGAACAACAGACCGACGAGTGGTTGCTGCCGGTGAGCCTCAAGCCCGGCCTGGTGGTGTGTGATAATGGGCGAAATCTCGTTGCAGCTCTGGGACTAGCCAATTTGACGCACATCCCTTGCTTGGCGCATGTGCTGAATTTGGTGGTGCAGAAGTTCATTCACAACTACCCCGACATGTCAGAGCTGCTGCATAAAGTGCGGGCCGTCTGTTCGCGCTTCCGGCGTTCACATCCTGCCGCTGCTCGCCTGTCTGCGCTACAGCGTAACTTCGGCCTTCCCGCTCACCGCCTCATATGCGACGTGCCCACCAGGTGGAACTCCACCTTGCACATGCTGGACAGACTGTGCGAGCAGCAGCAGGCCATAGTGGAGTTTCAGCTGCAGCACGCACGGGTCAGTCGCACTACAGAACAGCACCACTTCACCACCAATGACTGGGCCTCCATGCGAGACCTGTGTGCCCTGTTGCGCTGTTTCGAGTACTCCACCAACATGGCCAGTGGCGATGACACCGTTATCAGCGTTACAATACCACTTCTATGTCTCCTTGAGAAAACACTTAGGGCGATGATGGAAGAGGAGGTGGCCCAGGAGGAGGAGGAGGAGGAGGAGGAAGAGGGGTCATTTTTAGCACTTTCAGGCCAGTCTCTTCGAAGTGACTCAGAGGGAGGTTTTTGGCAACAGCAGAGGCCAGGTACAAATGTGGCCAGCCAGGGCCCACTACTGGAGGACGAGGAGGACGAGGATGAGGAGGAGGTGGAGGAGGATGAGGATGAAGCATGGTCACAGCGGGGTGGCACCCAACGCAGCTCGGGTCCATCACTGGTGCGTGGCTGGGGGGAAAGGCAGGACGATGACGATACGCCTCCCACAGAGGACAGATTGTCCTTACCCCTGGGCAGCCTGGCACACATGAGCGACTACATGCTGCAGTGCCTGCGCAACGACAGCAGAGTTGCCCACATTTTAACCTGTGCGGACTACTGGGTTGCCACCCTGCTGGATCCACGCTACAAAGACAATGTGCCCACCTTACTTCCTGCACTGGAGCGTGATAGGAAGATGCGCGAGTACAAGCGCATGTTGGTAGACGCGCTACTGAGAGCATTCCCAAATGTCACAGGGGAACAAGTGGAAGCCCAAGGCCAAGGCAGAGGAGGAGCAAGAGGTCGCCAAGGCAGCTGTGTCACGGCCAGCTCCTCTGAGGGCAGGGTTAGCATGGCAGAGATGTGGAAAACTTTTGTCAACACGCCACAGCTAACTGCACCACCACCTGATACGCAACGTGTTAGCAGGAGGCAACATTTCACTAACATGGTGGAACAGTACGTGTGCACACCCCTCCACGTACTGACTGATGGTTCGGCCCCATTCAACTTCTGGGTCTCTAAATTGTCCACGTGGCCAGAGCTAGCCTTTTATGCCTTGGAGGTGCTGGCCTGCCCGGCAGCCAGCGTTTTGTCTGAACGTGTATTCAGCACGGCAGGGGGCGTCATTACAGACAAACGCAGCCGCCTGTCTACAGCCAATGTGGACAAGCTGACGTTCATAAAAATGAACCAGGCATGGATCCCACAGGACCTGTCCGTCCCTTGTCCAGATTAGACATTAACTACCTCCCCATAACCATATATTATTGGACTCCAGGGCACTTCCTCATTCAATCCTATTTTTATTTTCATTTTACCATTATATTGCAAGGCTACCCAAAGTTGAATGAACCTCTCCTCTGCCTGTGTGCTAGGCCTAAATATATGCCAATGGATTGTTGCAGTGGTGGCTGACGTGAAGCCTCATTCTCTGCTATGACATGCAGACTGATTCTCTGGTGACATGAAGCCAGATTGTCTGTTACGGGACCTCTCTCCTCTGCCTGGGTGCTGGGCCTGAATTTATGACAATGGACTGTTGCAGTGGTGGGTGACGTGAAGCCTGATTCTCTGCTATGACATGCAGACTGATTCTCTGGTGACATGAAGCCAGATCCTCTGTTACGGGACCTCTCTCCTCTGCCTGGGTGCTGGGCCTAAATTTATGAAAATGGACTGTTGCAGTGGTGGGTGACGTGAAGCCTCATTCTCTGCTATGACATGCAGACTGATTCTCTGCTGACATGAAGCCAGATTGTCTGTTACGGGACCTCTCTCCTCTGCCTGTGTGCTAGGCCTAAATATATGCCAATGGATTGTTGCAGTGGTGGCTGACGTGAAGCCTGATTCTCTGCTATGATATGAAGACTGATTCTCTGCTGACATGAAGCCAGATTGTCTGTTACGGGACCTCTCTCCTCTGCCTGGGTGCCGGAGCCTAAATATCTGAGAATGGACTGTTCCAGTGGTGGGTAACGGGAAGCCAGATTCTCTGCTATGATATGAAGACTGATTCTCTGCTGACATGAAGCCAGATTGTCTGTTACGGGACCTCTCTCCTCTGCCTGGGTGCTGGGCCTAAATTTATGAAAATGGACTATTACAGTGGTGGGTGACGTGAAGCCTGATTCTCTGCTATGACATGAAGACTGATTCTCTGCTGACATGAAGCCAGATTGTCTGTTACGGGACCTCTCTCCTCTGCCTGGGTGCCGGGGCCTAAATATCTGAGAATGGACTGTTCCAGTGGTGGGTGACGGGAAGCCAGATTCTCTGCTATGGAACCTCTCTCCAATTGATTTTGGTTAATTTTTATTTATTTAATTTTTATTTTAATTAATTTCCCTATCCACATTTGTTTGCAGGGGATTTACCTACATGTTGCTGCCTTTTGCAGCCCTCTAGCCCTTTCCTGGGCTGTTTTACAGCCGTTTTAGTGCCGAAAAGTTCGGGTCCCCATTGACTTCAATGGGGTTCGGGTTCGGGACGAAGTTCGGATCGGGTTCGGATCCCGAACCCGAACATTTCCGGGATGTTCGGCCGAACTTCTCGAACCCGAACATCCAGGTGTTCGCTCAACTCTAGTGGTCATTTATTACATAGAAATACATCTATGTTAGGCGTGTTTCTAACACAGATTGTGTCTCAAATGTCCTTAGCACCGCAATCTGCATATTTTTACCGCTCATGCCAGGTCTAAAAAAGGATGGCTTGGGCAGGGAAAGGGATACAGTTATGGCCATCCAGTTATTGGATACCACAGCCATACATTGACCGGATAACACCTCTGTACAGTGACTGGATAACACCACCATACCTTGACCGGAAAAAGGGGTATAAGATGGCACAGTACAGGGAATGACTAGGCACACTGCAAAGGGTGTGGTAAGAGAGAACAATGCAGGGTATAAGGGGGCACAGTACATTGTGAGGGGAACAGTACGGGGTGGGGGGCACAGTCACATGACCCTGTGACATTAGAAGGTCCTTATGGTGAATGCGGTTCATACACCACCATAATGAGAGGCAGAGGAGTGAGATAAGAGTGTGATTATGTGTCTAGAGATAAAAAATGTAACTGTCGGCCAGTACAGGCCCCAAAAATTAGGCAATAGGCATTCACCTCACAGCAAAGAACTTTGGATTCTGTGGCTGGAGGTACATTAGGCGGTCACAGGATAAATATGTAACTGTCGGCCAGAACAGGCACCAAAAAATAGGCAATAGGCATTCACCTGACAGCAAAGAACTTTGAATTCTGTGGCTGGAGGTACATTAGGCGGTCACAGGATAAATATGTAACTGTCGGCAAGTACAGGCCCCAAAAATTTGGCAATAGGCATTCACCTGACAGCAAAGAACTTTGGATTCTGTGGCTGGAGGTACATTAGGGGGTCATAGGATAAATATGTAACTGTCGGCCAGTAAAGGCCCTAAAAATTAGGCAATAGCCATTCGCCTGACAGCAAAGAACTTTAGATTCTGTGGCTGGATGTACATTAGGCGGTTACAGAATAAAAATTTAACTTTCTGCAAGTACAAGCCCCAAAAATTAGGCAATAGGCATTCACTTGACAGCAAAGAACTTTGGATTCTGTGGCTGGAGGTACATTAGGCAGTCACAGGATAAATATGTAACTGTCAGCCAGCACAGACCCCAAAAATTAGCCATTCACCTGACACAAAAGGCCTATTATGCCGCTGTATATACATAAGGCAAGGACCATTCTTTGTTCTGGGTGGTGGCGGATATGTGTGGGCTGACATGAGGAAATTCAATCACACATGGTAATCACAGGTGTTGAATTCCTCCGAGAACCATGCCTCATTCGTTTTAAAAAATGTGAGGTAGTCCACACTGTTGTGAGCTAGGCGAGTGCGCTTATCAGTCACGATCCCCACCGCTGCGACACTCGACGAGGGGCAAGCCATGAGTTTCATGGCAAATTGTGCCAGCTCTGGCCACAGGTCAAGACTACACACCCAGTAGTCAAGGGGTTCCTCGCTTCTCAGAGCGTCCACATCGGCCGTTAACCCGATGTAGTCGGAACACCTGTCGGTATAGACGCTACCTGAGGCTGGATCAAGAGGGCAGATGTCGATGGGTTGGCTGTAAGAATGCTCTCATATCCAAAGTGACCAACACTTTGTCAAACCGCCCTCTTCTTGCATGTAGGATTGGTACCTGCACCTGTTTCGCTGTGGATGGAAATTCCTCTGCCAGTGCCCGCAACAGCAGAATGCAACATCTCTCATGGGAAGGCCTGGAAATGCTGCATTCTGACAGCCCTCTGTGATGCTGGTAACATGTCTGCCATTTTGTGTTTGTACTGGGGGTCTAAGCATGTTGCCACCCAGTATAGATCCTTGACAGAGGTCCCCCTTCAAACACTGGAGCATAAAGGCACCCATTTGCACTAAATTGGAAGCGGTGGAGCGCCCAGGCTCCTGCTCATCGCCCAGGACAATGTCATCCTCAGTCTCCTCACCCAGCCACAGACAACACCAGGGATCCCCGGAAAGTTTAAAGCCTGCTCTTCTTACTTCTCCTCCTCCCCCCCAGCCACCATCCTCCTCTGACTCCTGATAACTTGTCTCCGATGGAGTAGCCCCCCCTGGGAATTCATTCAGACTTCCTCATCTTCCAGCTCCTGCTCCTCGACGGTTGGATCAATGACACATCGCAATGCACGCTCCAGAAAGAAGGCGTAAGGTACGATGCAGGGGCGTAGCTATAGGGGGTGCAGAGGTAGCAGTCGCTACCGGGCCCAGGAGCCTGAGGGGGCCCAAAGACCCTTGTGCCGCATGTGAAGACAATAGTATTATAGAAAGCGCATGCTATTCAAGTTACACCTCTGGCTAGAGGTAAGGGATTAGGTCAAGAATCTGCCATGGGGGGGGGGGGAGGATGCCATTTCAATTTTTGAGAGAAGGGGGGCCCAATCTGAACTCTTGTACCACGGCCCATGAGCCCTTAGCGTCGCCCCTGGTACAATGTCACTGATGGCACCCTGGCTGCGACTAACAAATTTGGTGATCTTATCAAATGTCCGCAGAAGTCTGTATGCCTCGCACATGAGCAGCCACTGGCGCAGTGAAAAGAAACCAAGCTCGCCAGAACCTGTCCTGCCGCAGAGTTCATACAGGTAGGTTAACGGCACTTTCTGCTGGAGCAGCCTATCAAGCATATACAAAGTGGAGTGCCATCGCGTTGGGCAGTCACAAATCAGACATTTGACGGGTAGGTGGTGTCGCCGTTAAACATCAGCAAGGCGTGCCATGGCCGTGTAAGATCTTCTAAAATGGCCAGAGATTTTCCTGGTCTGCCGCAAGACCTTCTGGACCCCAAGGCATTTGGCAATGAATCGCTGCACGACTAGCTGCACGCTGCACGTTTAGGACGCGTGCCACGTGTCATTTTGCCCTGTTTTAGCACGCTCAGCAGATTGGCACCAATGTCGCACACCACTTTATCAACTGTCAAATGGAGCGGGGTTAGCCACTGTATGACCGTATAACTGAAAGCAGTGCAGGAACGGTGTGGCTCTTGGCTTCCAGGCACAACAGCTGCAGCACAGCAATGTCTCCCCTGGCACGTCGAATAGATTCTGGGGAGCTTGGGGTAGGAGGAGGAGAAGAAGAGGCTAGCCTGCATGCGTTCTGTGGTGGTAACACCATATCCACGCGTGCCACGCGTTACATGCTTGATGGCTGTCAGAAGGTTCACCCAGTGGGCAGTAAAAGCTTTGTACCTTCCCTGCCCATGTTTGCTAGACCATTTGTCTGTGGTCAGATGTATCTTGGCGTCATCATTTTTTAACACTCGCACATTTGGGTCACGGAACTCTGCCTTGTGCCAGATGAAAGCAACAATGGCACAATGGAAGGTGGAGTGGAGGTCAAATGAGCGGAAAGAGGAGAAGAGGCAGGTCGTGGAGCGCTGGGAGTGTGGTTTGTGGGTTCTGAAGGCGTTGCTCCCACTGGGCTCGGTGATGGGAGGCCAGGTGCCTTCTTAAGGCGGTCATCCCTAGGTGAGTGTTGCTCTTAAAAATATAGTATCTGATGTGGCCCCCTTGTTTTGCTTTATCAGATCATTGGTGAACAGATTGGAACGCATTTGCGTTCCATAGACAGGAAAGGTGATGACAAGTAAGCCGGAGGTGAAGCGCATATGTGTTCCACTGACAGGAGGTGAGGTGACCACTTCATAGAAGGAAAGTCCTGGTGAAGCATATACACGTGGAGTTAGCGTGCGCTTCACTCACCTGAAATAGCAGTGATCCTCAGCCCTATAAAGCAGGTGTTTTTTTCATTATGCACAGTGCATCTATCTTCAGGACATCCACCCTTATACCAGCTCCTCTGGTAGCCATCTATATATACATCAGCCGTCCTGCAATCCTATGTCACCATGGGATATGTAAGAGGTTTCTTGACCGCAATTAAGTTCTTTATGTGATATTGGATTCCCGATATTCACTGAATCAGTATCTTTTCTTGATCCAAGTCTGTCAGCAATATCTAGGGACATTACTTCTTGAATAATATTTTTTGTGATATCAATTAATGTGAATCTGATAGGTATGTACCTTGTGCAGTAATTCACATTATATACTATTCCCATGCATATGGATTTGGTGAAATTAGTGTTTGCTTGAGCACTTTACACTATCTAAGTGTCCTACTATATATCAGGAGTAGGTAATATATGGTCATACTGCATAAACTAAGTCTTACAAATAGAAGGATAGGGCCACTTGTGAATAACCTAGTCTGTTGAGTTGAGGCCAATAAGTGCCTTACTGTATATCAGTAATATATCATATACTCTGTATATAATCTGTAGAATAGACTAGGCCTTGAGCTAACGAGTTGGCTATAGAACCAAGACCACTTGTGAATGACGCAGTTGGTGGGGCTATTGGTTATTTGAAACATCTATACCCAGTTTGGGGTTTATATTGATTTTTCATCTTACACATCTAAGACTTATAGATAATTCATGTTGTGTTTTGTTTTCTTACCCATTATCTCTCCCCTAATGAACCTTAACTAGGGGAAACGCGTTGGAAGGTTTTAGGGTCATATGAAGGAAAGTTAGGGAAGGTACGAGACTAGAGTTGAGCGAACACCTGGATGTTCGGGTTCGAGAAGTTCGGCCGAACTTCCCGAAAATGTTCGGGTTCGGGATCCGATCCCGAACCCGAACCCCATTGAAGTCAATGGGGACCCGAACTTTTCGGCACTAAAACGGCTGTAAAACAGCCCAGGAAAGGGCTAGAGGGCTACAAAAGGCAGCAACATGTAGGTAAATCCCCTGCAAACAAATGTGGATAGGGAAATGAATAAAAATAAAAATTCAATAAATAAAAATTAACCAAAATCAATTGGAGAGAGGTCCCATAGCAGAGAATCTGGCTTCCCGTCACCCACCACTGGAACAGTCCATTCTCAGATATTTAGGCCCCGGCACCCAGGCAGAGGAGAGAGGTCCCGTAACAGAGAATTTGGCTTCATGTCAGCAGAGAATCAGTCTTCATATCATAACAGAGAATCAGGCTTCACGTCACCCACCACTGCAACAGTCCATTTTCATAAATTTAGGCCCAGCACCCAGGCAGAGGAGAGAGGTCCCGTAACAGAGGATCTGGCTTCATGTCAGCAGAGAATCAGTCTGCATGTCATAGCAGAGAATCAGGCTTCACGTCAGCCACCACTGCAACAGTCCATTGTCATAAATTTAGGCCCAGCACCCAGGCAGAGGAGAGAGGTCCCGTAACAGACAATCTGGCTTCATGTCAGCAGAGAATTAGTCTGCATGTCATAGCAGAGAATCAGGCTTCACGTCAGCCACCAATGCAACAGTCCATTGTCAGATATTTAGGCCCAGCACCCAGGCAGAGGATAGAGGTCCCGTAACAGAGGATCTGGCTTCATGTCAGCAGAGAATCAGTCTTCATATCATAGCAGAGAATCAGGCTTCACGTCACCCACCACTGTAAGAGTCCATTTTCATAAATTTAGGCCCAGCACCCAGGCAGAGGAGAGAGGTCCCGTAACAGACAATCTGGCTTCATGTCAGCAGAGAATCAGTCTTCATGTCATAGCAGAGAATCAGGCTTCACGTCACCCACCACTGTAAGAGTCCATTTTCATAAATTTAGGCCCAGCACCCAGGCAGAGGAGAGAGGTCCCGTAACAGACAATCTGGCTTCATGTCAGCAGAGAATCAGTCTTCATGTCATAGCAGAGAATCAAGCTTCACGTCACCCACCACTGCAACAGTCCATTTTCATAAATTTAGGCCCAGCACCTAGGCAGAGGAGAGAGGTCCCGTAACAGACAATCTTGCTTCATGTCAGCAGAGAATTAGTCTGCATGTCATAGCAGAGAATCAGGCTTCACGTCAGCCACCAATGCAACAGTCCATTGTCAGATATTTAGGCCCAGCACCCAGGCAGAGGAGAGAGGTCCCGTAACAGAGGATCTGGCTTCATGTCAGCAGAGAATCAGTCTTCATATCATAGCAGAGAATCAGGCTTCACGTCACCCACCACTGCAACAGTCCATTTTCATAAATTTAGGCCCAGCACCCAGGCAGAGGAGAGAGGTCCCGTAACAGACAATTTGGCTTCATGTCAGCAGAGAATCAGTCTTCATGTCATAGCAGAGAATCAGGCTTCACGTCACCCACCACTGTAACAGTCCATTTTCATAAATTTAGGCCCAGCACCCAGGCAGAGGAGAGAGGTCCCGTAACAGACAATCTGGCTTCATGTCAGCAGAGAATCAGTCTTCATGTCATAGCAGAGAATCAGGCTTCACGTCACCCACCACTGCAACAGTCCATTTTCATAAATTTAGGCCCAGCACCCAGGCAGAGGAGAGAGGTCCCGTAACAGACAATCTTGCTTCATGTCAGCAGAGAATTAGTCTGCATGTCATAGCAGAGAATCAGGCTTCACGTCAGCCACCAATGCAACAGTCCATTGTCAGATATTTAGGCCCAGCACCCAGGCAGAGGAGAGAGGTCCCGTAACAGAGGATCTGGCTTCATGTCAGCATAGAATCAGTCTTCATATCATAGCAGAGAATCAGGCTTCATGTCACCCACCACTGCAACAGTCCATTTTCATAATTTAGGCCCAGCACCCAGGCAGAGGAGAGAGGTCCCGTAACAGACAATCTGGCTTCATGTCAGCAGAGAATTAGTCTGCATGTCATAGCAGAGAATGAGGGTTCACGTCAGCCACCACTGCAACAGTCCATTGGCATATATTTAAGCCCAGCACCCAGGCAGAGGAGAGAGGTCCCGTAACAGAGGATCTGGCTTCATGTCAGCAGAGAATCAGTCTGCATGTCATAGCAGAAAGTCAGGCTTCACGTCAGCCACCACTGCAACAGTCCATTGTCAGATATTTAGGCCCAGCACCCAGGCAGAGGAGAGAGGTCCCGTAACAGAGGATCTGGCTTCATGTCAGCAGAGAATTAGTCTGCATGTCATAGCAGAGAATCAGGCTTCACGTCACCCAACATTGGAACAGTCCATTGGCATATATTTAGGCCCCGGCACCCAGACAGAGGAGAGGTTCATTCAACTTTGGGTAGCCTCGCAATATAATGGTAAAATTAAAATAAAAATAGGATTGAATGAGGAAGTGCCCTGGAGTCCAATAATATATGGTTAAGGGGAGGTAGTTAATGTCTAATCTGGACAAGGGACGGACAGGTCCTGTGGGATCCATGCCTGGTTCATTTTTATGAACGTCAGCTTGTCCACATTGGCTGTAGACAGGCGGCTGCGTTTGTCTGTAATGACGCCCCCTGCCGTGCTGAATACACGTTCAGACAAAACGCTGGCCGCCGGGCAGGCCAGCACCTCAAAGGCATAAAAGGCTAGCTCTGGCCACGTGGACAATTTAGAGACCCAGAAGTTGAATGGGGCCGAACCATCAGTCAGTACGTGGAGGGGTGTGCACACGTACTGTTCCACCATGTTAGTGAAATGTTGCCTCCTGCTAACACGTTGCGTATCAGGTGGTGGTGCAGTTAGCTGTGGCGTGTTGACAAAAGTTTTCCACATCTCTGCCATGCTAACCCTGCCCTCAGAGGAGCTGGCCGTGACACAGCTGCCTTGGCGACCCCTTGCTCCTCCTCTGCCTTGGCCTTGGGCTTCCACTTGTTCCCCTGTGACATTTGGGAATGCTCTCAGTAGCGCGTCTACCAACGTGCGCTTGTACTCGCGCATCTTCCTATCACGCTCCAGTGCAGGAAGTAAGGTGGGCACATTGTCTTTGTAGCATGGATCCAGCAGGGTGGCAACCCAGTAGTCCGCACAGGTTAAAATGTGGGCAACTCTGCTGTCGTTGCGCAGGCACTGCAGCATGTAGTCGCTCATGTGTGCCAGGCTGCCCAGGGGTAAGGACAATCTGTCCTCTGTGGGAGGCGTATCGTCATCGTCCTGCCTTTCCCCCCAGCCACGCACCAGTGATGGACCCGAGCTGCGTTGGGTGCCACCCCGCTGTGACCATGCTTCATCCTCATCCTCCTCCACCTCCTCCTCATCCTCATCCTCCTCGTCCTCCAGTAGTGGGCCCTGGCTGGCCACATTTGTACCTGGCCTCTGCTGTTGCCAAAAACCTCCCTCTGAGTCACTTCGAAGAGACTGGCCTGAAAGTGCTAAAAATGACCTCTCTTCATCCTCCTCCTCCTCCTGGGCCACCTCCTCTTCCATCATCGCCCTAAGTGTTTTCTCAAGGAGACATAGAAGTGGTATTGCAACGCTGATAACGGCGTCATCGCCACTGGCCATGTTGGTGGAGTACTCGAAACAGCGCAACAGGGCACACAGGTCTCGCATGGAGGCCCAGTCATTGGTGGTGAAGTGGTGCTGTTCTGTAGTGCGACTGACCCGTGCGTGCTGCAGCTGAAACTCCACTATGGCCTGCTGCTGCTCGCACAGTCTGTCCAGCATGTGCAAGGTGGAGTTCCACCTGGTGGGCACGTCGCATATGAGGCGGTGAGCGGGAAGGCCGAAGTTACGCTGTAGCGCAGACAGGCGAGCAGCAGCAGGATGTGAACGCCGGAAGCGCGAACAGACGGCCCGCACTTTATGCAGCAGCTCTGACATGTCGGGGTAGTTGTGAATGAACTTCTGCACCACCAATTTCAGCACATGCGCCAAGCAAGGGATGTGCGTCAAATTGGCTAGTCCCAGAGCTGCAACGAGATTTCGCCCATTATTACACACCACCAGGCCGGGCTTGAGGCTCACCGGCAGCAACCACTCGTCGGTCTGTTGTTCTATACCCCGTCACAACTCCTGTGCGGTGTGGGGCCTGTCCCCCAAACATATGAGTTTCAGAATGGCCTGCTGACGTTTACCAGGCTGTGCTGAAGTTGGTGGTGAAGGTGTGTGGCTGACTGGATGAGCAGGTGGAAGAAGAGGAGGAGGAAGCCGAGAAGGAGGAGGTGGCAACAGGAGGCAAAGAATGTTGCCCTGCGATCCTTGGCGGCGGAAGGACGTGCGCCAAACAGCTCTCCGCCTGGGGCCCAGCTGCCACTACATTTACCCAGTGTTCAGTTAGGGAGATATAGCGTCCCTGGCCGTGCTTACTGGTCCACGTATCTGTGGTTAGGTGGACCTTGCTACAGATGGCGTTGCGCAGTGCACACTTGATTTTATCGGATACTTGGTTGTGCAGGGAAGGCACGGCTCTCTTGGAGAAGTAGTGGCGGCTGGGAACAACATACTGTGGGACAGCAAGCGACATGAGCTGTTTGAAGCTGTCTGTGTCCACCAGCCTAAATTACAGCATTTCATAGGCCAGTAGTTTAGAAATGCTGGCATTCAGGGCCAGGGATCGAGGGTGGCTAGGTGGGAATTTACGCTTTCTCTCAAATGTTTGTGAGATGGAGAGCTGAACGCTGCCGTGTGACATGGTTGAGATGCTTGGTGACGGAGGTGGTGGTGGTGTTGGTGGTACATCCCCTGTTTGCTGGGCGGCAGGTGCCAACGTTCCTCCAGAGGCGGAGGAAGAGGCCGAGGCGGCAGCAGCAGAAGAGGCCGAGGCGGCAGCAGCAGAAGAGGTAGCAGGGGGAGCCTGAGTGACTTCCTTGGTTTTAAGGTGTTTACTCCACTGCAGTTCATGCTTTGCATGCAGGTGCCTGGTCATGCAGATTGTGCTCAGGTTCAGAACGTTAATGCCTCGCTTCAGGCTCTGATGGCACAGCGTGCAAACCACTCGGGTCTTGTCGTCAGCACATTGTTTGAAGAAGTGCCATGCCAGGGAACTCCTTGAAGCTGCCTTTTGGGTGCTCGGTCCCAGATGGCGGCGGTCAGTAGCAGGCGGAGTCTCTTGGCGGCGGGTGTTCTGCTTTTGCCCACTGCTCCCTCTTTTGCTACGCTGTTGGCTCGGTCTCACCACTGCCTCTTCCTCCGAACTGTGAAAGTCAGTGGCACGACCTTCATTCCATGTGGGGTCTAGGACCTCATCGTCCCCTGCATCGTCTTCCACCCAGCCTTGATCCCTGACCTCCTGTTCAGTCTGCACACTGCAGAAAGACGCAGCAGTTGGCACCTGTGTTTCGTCATCATCAGAGACATGCTGAGGTGGTATTCCCATGTCCTCATCATCAGGAAACATAAGTGGTTGTGCGTCAGTGCAGTCTATGTCTTCCACCGCTGGGGAAGGGCTAGGTGGATGCCCTTGGGAAACCCTGCCAGCAGAGTCTTCAAACAGCATAAGAGACTGCTGCATAACTTGAGGCTCAGACAGTTTCCCTGATATGCATGGGAGTGATGTGACAGACTGATGGGGTTGGTTTTCAGGCGCTATCTGTGCGCTTTCTGCAGAAGACTGGGTGGGAGATAATGTGAACGTGCTGGATCCACTGTCGGCCACCCAATTGACTAATGCCTGTACCTGCTCAGGCCTTACCATCTTTAGAACGGCATTGGGCCCCACCATATATCGCTGTAAATTCTGGTGGCTACTGAGACCTTAGGTAGTTGGTACACTAGGACGTGTGGATGTGGCAGAACGGCCACGTCCTCTCCCAGCACCAGAGGGTCCACTAACACCACCACGACCATGTCCACGTCCGCGTCCCTTACTAGATGTTTTCCTCATTGTTATGGTTCACCACAACAACAAAAATATTATTTGGCCCAATGTATTGTATTCAAATTCAGCTGAATATAAATTTGAGGCCTAGTATTTAGGCGCTGGGTGACCGGTATGGATTTAGTGACAGAATTAGACTTGGAAATGCACAGTAGTGTGTGTGTGAAGTTATTCTGAATGACCCTATGTGCACCTTGAATATTATATACCGTTTTAGGGATAGATTTCAAATAGCTCTGATATAGCAGAAACCACTAAATTATGAAATTGCTAAATTGGGAATTGTATTTCAACCCTGAACAAAAAATGTGCTTTAACGGACACTAAATAACTTGCCCAGCCACAACAGTACAGCGGTAACGACAGATTTAGCGGGATATAAATTTGAGGCCTAGTATTTAGGCGCTGGGTGACCGGTATGGATTTACTAACAGAATTAGACTTGGAAATGCACAGTAGCGTGTGTGTGAAGTTTTTCTGAATGACCCTATGTGTACCTTGAATATTATATACCCTTTTAGGGATAGATTTCAAATAGCTCTGATATAGCAGAAACCACTAAATTATGAAATTGCTAAATTGGGAATTGTATTTCAACCCAGAACAAAAAATGTGCTTTGACGGACACTAAATAACTTGCCCATCCACAACAGGACAGCGGTAACGACAGATTTAGCGGGATATAAATTTGAGGCCTAGTATTTAGGCGCTGGGTGACCGGTATGGATTTAGTGACAGAATTAGACTTGGAAATGCACAGTAGCGTGTGTGTGAAGTTATTCTGAATGACCCTATGTGCACCTTGAATATTATATACCCTTTTAGGGATAGATTTTAAATAGCTCTGATATAGCAGAAACCACTAAATTATGAAATTGCTAAATTGGGAATTGTATTTCAACCCAGAACAAAAAATGTGCTTTGACGGACACTAAATAACTTGCCCATCCACAACAGTACAGCGGTAACGACAGATTTAGCGGGATATAAATTTGAGGCCTAGTATTTAGGCGCTGGGTGACCGGTATGGATTTAGTGACAGAATTAGACTTGGAAATGCACAGTAGCGTGTGTGAAGTTATTCTGAATGACCCTATGTGCACCTTGAATATTATATACCCTTTTAGGGATAGATTTCAAATAGCTCTGATATAGCAGAAACCACTAAATTATGAAATTGCTAAATTGGGAATTGTATTTCAACCCTGAACAAAAAATGTACTTTAACGGACACTAAATAACTTGCCCAACCACAACAGTACAGCGGTAACAACAGATTTAGCGGGATATAAATTTGAGGCCTAGTATTTAGGCGCTGGGTGACCGGTATGGATTTACTGACAGAATTAGACTGGGATATGGCCAAAAAATAACCACACTATTGCTGGTTAAATGCACTTGGTGTGACAGCTTGACCAACCACACTACTGAGGGTTAAATGCACTTGGTGACGGGCGCAGCTTGCCCCTGATGTTGTATATGGCCAAAAAATGAACAGACTATTGCTGGTTAAATGCACTTGGTGTGACAGCTTCACCCTGATGTAGGCTTTAGCCAAAAAACAACCACACCATTGAGGGTTAAATGCACTTGGTGACAGGCGCAGCTTGCCCCTGATGTAGTATATGGCCAAAAAATGAACAGACTATTGCTGGTTAAATGCACTTGGTGTGACAGCTTGACCAACCACACTACTGAGGGTTAAATGCACTTGGTGACGGGCGCAGCTTGCCCCTGATGTAGTATATGGCCAAAAAATGAACAGACTATTGCTGGTTAAATGCACTTGGTGTGACAGCTTGACCAACCACACTACTGAGGGTTAAATGCACTTGGTGACGGGCGCAGCTTGCCCCTGATTTAGTATATGGCCAAAAAATGAACAGACTATTGCTGGTTAAATGCACTTGGTGTGACAGCTTCACCCTGATGTAGGCTTTAGCCAAAAAACAACCACACCATTGAGGGTTAAATGCACTTGGTCGCAGCTTGGATGCACTTGGTCGCAGCACCGCACAAGACACAAAATGGCCACCGATCACCCCAGAAAAAAGTGACTGACAAACGGTCTGGGCAGCCTAAAAACAGTGAGCAATTGAATTTCAGCAGCTCAATGATGCACAGCTGCAGATCGATCGATTAATCAAGTCCTTTGGAGGAGTTAATCTGCCTAATCTCGCCCTACTGTAGCAGCCGCAACCTCTCCCTACGCTAATCAGAGCAGAGTGACGGGCGGCGCTATGTGACTCCAGCTTAAATAGAGGCTGGGTCACATGGTGCTCTGGCCAATCACAGCCATGCCAATAGTAGGCATGGCTGTGACGGCCTCTTGGGGCAAGTAGTATGACGCTTGTTGATTGGCTGCTTTGCAGCCTTTCAAAAAGCGCCAAGAAAGCGTCACAAAAGCGCCAAGAAAGCGACGAACACCGAACCCGAACCCGGACTTTTACAAAAATGTCCGGGTTCGGGTCCGTGTCACGGACACCCCAAAATTCGGTACGAACCCGAACTATACAGTTCGAGTTCGCTCATCCCTATACGAGACCACAGACCATCCACCATCAGGGATAGGGATAGCGTGGCCCCCCACGTGTCTTCTCTATCAGTCTTTTCCGCAGATTTAATCAAGGTGATAAAAATTGTCATAAAAAATATTTTTATTTATATCTATTTTTTGAAGTGGTTGGATTTATTAACATTAAATATTAAAAGTTACATTTTATTCATGCCTACTGTGATCCAAATATATACACTGCATGAATTGACAATTATATGATATGCATATCCTCAGAGAGGTTAACTAGTGAGTGTTGCTCTTACAGCAACTTATGCGTTGACAGCACAGGTTGCAGATGGTAACACTATTATCAGCAGTTGACACGTTAAAAAAAGCCCACACTACGGAGCCATGTGCCGGCATCCTGGGAGCGCCAGATGTGACCGTGCATGGTGGATGGCTCACTCCAGATACATTTGCAGTCTGCTTTTTGCTTCCTGTGCACTGCGAGTTCTGCCTGCTTCTCCTCCCTATCTACTGCTCCATCTCTCCCTCTGAACTTCCCTCCTCTTCCTCTCTTGTGGGCACCCACGTGACGTCCATCGACACGTCATAATCGTCATCTTCACCACCGCTGACATTAGAGATCTCGGAGAAGGCAGCAATAGTGGGGACCACCGTCTTTGGACTGATCTGGGTACTGTCGTCAGACTGCTGGGTGGCGGCCGATGTTACCTCTGTAACAACTCAGAGTTCTGTTACTACATGCCTCTACCCCGCTACTGCCCTTAAGAGCTTTTATATTGTCATCAGATATAATTTGTATTATGTCTCCACAAATGTGCATCTAAACCATGTTAAATGTAATTTTTGTTGTAATTTTACAGGTCCAACAGCAGGTGGCCGCAGCATTGGTAGAGATAGTTTTAATGTTATGGCCGTTGTTTTACGATCCTGTTCTATTCTGCCCCCCTGCTGAGGAGAAATGGAGGATTCCATCTTCCTGCAGCAAGGGAGAACAAAAAGTTAGTTCTAGTTTCCCCTGCATAGGGAAGACAGCAAGGACCAAGTATCGTTCTGAGACGTGATAAGATTCCCAGTCAGAGCCCTGCAGCTCAACTGGATGAAAAGATGCAGAAAACAGATAACCTCCAGTTCCAGGAAGAAAGCATTCCTACCATACCCAGGTAGGAGACACTACCTGGCATTCCTAACCTGGGACGTGTGTTATAACACCTTGGAAGGGCCCTGTGATAGTACTCTGCGCATGTTGCAATTGGCGTCACAAACAAAATACAGACTAATATTCACCTGACCCAGCCACTGCATTAAAGTGGTATCACTAGTTGAAGCTGGTATATCACACTCAAGCAGTAATTTTGTGGACGCAGGTATATGGAAAACCTCTATCACTATTTTATGGAATCTGATATATGGCAGGCCTCAATCAGTTGTTAGTTGAAGCTGGTATATCACACTCAAGCAGGAATTTTGTGGACGCAGGTATATGGAAAACCTCTATCACTATATTGTGGAAACTGATAGATCGCAGCCCTCAATCAGTTGTTAGTTGAAGCACGTATATCAAAACCCGCAATCTGTATTTTGTGGACGCAGGTATATAGAAAACCTTTGTCACTATTTTGTGGAAGCTGATATATGGCAGGCCTCAATCAGTTGTTAGTTGAAGCTGGTATAGCACCCTCAAGCAGTAATTTTGTGGTTGTAGGTATATAGAAAATCTCTATCACTATTTTGTGGAAGCTGATATATGGCAGACCTCAATCAGTTGTTAGTTGAAGCTGGTATATCACCCTCAAGCAGTAATTTTGTAGACGCAGGTATATTGAAAACCTTTGTCACTATTTTGTGAAAGCTGATATATGGCAGGCCTCAATCGGTTGTTAGTTGAAACAGGTATATCAAAACCCGCAATTTGTATTTTCTGGATGCAGGTATATGTAAAACCTCTAACACGATTTTGTGGAAGCTGATATATGGCAGGCCTCAATCAGTTGTTAGTTGAAGCTGGTATATCACCCTCAAGTAGTAATTTTGTGGACCCAGGTATATGGAAAACCTCAATCACTATTTTGTGGAACCTGATAGATTGCAGCCCTCAATCAGTATTTTCTGGAAGTATACAAATGCACTATAATATACTTTCTATGTTAGAAAGTATATTATAAGTATATCACACCCCTCTGTGTATCACACTGATCAATATCACGTTACCAGTCCTTAAAAGGACTTTTGTGGCCCTATTAGCTAGCATTTGGTGTCCCTAAGTTCCTAACAGCCTGTCCCTGCTTCAAAATGCAACCTCTCTCTACACTGGCAAAACAAATAATGTAAAATGGCTGCCAGATCAGGTTCTGTTATAGGGTTGGGGGTGTGTCCATGTGCTGAGACGTTTCAATTGGCTGTCCTGTCCCACTTGATCGATGTGTCATGAGTCAAAGTTCGGCGCAATGCAAAAGAATATGGCGCGCGTGGACATCACCACATTCGCCGCAAACCGACCACCGGGTGAACAGCAAGGCCATAACTAGTGCCAACTGCTGTGGCTTTCTGTTATGTGCACACCAGCAAGGAGGGCAGGGGTGAAGAGTGGGTGGAAGTTGATGTGGAGGATGATAAGGTCCTAGACCCTATATGGAATCAGTTCGAAGGAAGAGGTGGTGGTCTCACAGCTCTAGCGGCACAGCATACAAGGGAGCAGAGTGCAAAAGCAGAGTGGCCGTCCCCTAGCCAGTATGCCTGCTACTACCCACTAGTGATGAGTGGCTGGGGCAATATTCGAATTTGCGATATTATGATGAATATTCTATCAAATATTAGCAAATTCGTGAATTCAAGATTATTTTCTTGATTGCGAAAAATCGGCAATGTAATATTCGCGTAATGCGTGCAAAATACAGGCGTGGGTCAATATAGCTACATTTTACAAGCTGCTATAAGTTTCCTGAGACTGGAGAAAATGGTTGGCATGGCAGAACATTACAATAGTGTTATATGCAGATAGAGTGTTCCAATATATTCGCGATTGCGAAATCGGCACTAATGATGCAAATATTTTGGCGTCTGACTACTTATTAGTGATTGGTGCAATAAGTATTGCTGTGAACTTGTGATATCACAGCACTATGTATGTACAGTATGTATGTATGTAACATGTACAGTACAGACCAAATGTTTGGACACACCTTCTCAAGTTTTCTTTATTTTCATGACTATGAAAATTGTAGATTCACACTGAAGGCATCAAAACTATGAATTAACACATGTGGAATTATATACATAACAAAAAAGTGTGAAACAACTGAAAATATGTCATATTCTAGGTTCTTCAAAGTAGCCACCTTTTGCTTTGATTACCGCTTTGCACGCTCTTGGCATTCTCTTGATGAGCTTCAAGAGGTAGTCACTAGGGATGAGCGAACTCGAACTGTATAGTTCGGGTTCGTACCGAATTTTGGGGTGTCCGTGACACGGACCCGAACCCGGACATTTTCGTAAAAGTCCGGGTTCGGGTTCGGTGTTCGTCGCTTTCTTGGCGCTTTTGTGACGCTTTCTTGGCGCTTTTTGAAAGGCTGCAAAGCAGCCAATCAACAAGCGTCATACTACTGGCCCCAAGAGGCCATCACAGCCATGCCTACTATTGGCATGGCTGTGATTGGCCAGAGCACCATGTGACCCAGCCTCTATTTAAGCTGGAGTCACATAGCGCCGCCCGTCACTCTGCTCTGATTAGCGTAGGGAGAGGTTGCGGCTGCGACAGTAGGGCGAGATTAGGCAGATTAACTCCTCCAAAGGACTTGATTAACTGATCGATCTGCAGCTGTGGATCATTGAGCTGCTGATCCTCAATTGCTCACTGTTTTTAGGCTGCCCAGACCGTTTGTCAGTCACATTTTTCTGGGGTGATCGGCGGCCATTTTGTGTCTTGTGGTGCGCCAGCACAAGCTGCGACCAAGTGCATTTAACCCTCAATGGTGTGGTTGTTTTTTGGCTAAAGCCTACATCAGGGTGAAGCTGTCACACCAAGTGCATTTAACCAGCAATAGTCTGTTCATTTTTTGGCCATATACAAAATCAGGGGCAAGCTGCGCCTGTCACCAAGTGCATTTAACCCTCAATGGTGTGGTTGTTTTTTGGCTAAAGCCTACATCAGGGTGAAGCTGTCACACCAAGTGCATTTAACCAGCAATAGTCTGTTCATTTTTTGGCCATATACAAAATCAGGGGCAAGCTGCGCCTGTCACCAAGTGCATTTAACCCTCAATGGTGTGGTTGTTTTTTGGCTAAAGCCTACATCAGGGTGAAGCTGTCACACCAAGTGCATTTAACCAGCAATAGTCTGTTCATTTTTTGGCCATATACAAAATCAGGGGCAAGCTGCGCCTGTCACCAAGTGCATTTAACCCTCAATGGTGTGGTTGTTTTTTGGCTAAAGCCTACATCAGGGTGAAGCTGTCACACCAAGTGCATTTAACCAGCAATAGTCTGTTCATTTTTTGGCCATATACAAAATCAGGGGCAAGCTGCGCCTGTCACCAAGTGCATTTAACCCTCAATGGTGTGGTTGTTTTTTGGCTAAAGCCTACATCAGGGTGAAGCTGTCACACCAAGTGCATTTAACCAGCAATAGTCTGTTCATTTTTTGGCCATATACAAAATCAGGGGCAAGCTGCGCCTGTCACCAAGTGCATTTAACCCTCAATGGTGTGGTTGTTTTCTGGCTAAAGCCTACATCAGGGTGAAGCTGTCACACCAAGTGCATTTAACCAGCAATAGTCTGTTTATTTTTTGGCCATATACTACATCAGGGGCAAGCTGCGCCCGTCACCAAGTGCATTTAACCCTCAGTAGTGTGGTTGGTCAAGCTGTGACACCAAGTGCATTTAACCAGCAATAGTCTGTTCATTTTTTGGCCATATACTACATCAGGGGCAAGCTGCGCCCGTCACCAAGTGCATTTAACCAGCAATAGTGTGGTTATTTTTTGGCCATATCCCAGTCTAATTCTGTCACTAAACCCATACCTGTCACCCAGCGCCTAAATACTAGGCCTCAAATTTATATCCTGCTAAATCTCTCGTTACCGCTGTCCTGTTGTAGCTGGGAAAGTTATTTAGTGTCCGTCAAAGCACATTTTTTGTTCTGGGTTGAAATACAATTCCCAATTTAGCAATTTCATAATTTAGTGGTTTCTGCTATATCAGAGCTATTTGAAATCTATCCCTAAAAGGGTATATAATATTCAAGGTGCACATTGGGTCATTCAGAATAACTTCACACACACCCGCTACTGTGTATTTCCAAGTCTAATTCTGTCACTAAACCCATACCTGTCACCCAGCGCCTAAATACTAGGCCTCAAATTTATATCCTGCTAAATCTCTCGTTACCGCTGTACTGTTGTTGCTTGGAAAGATATTTAGTGTCCGTCAAAGCACATTTTTTGTTCTGGGTTGAAATACAATTCCCAATTTAGCAATTTCATAATTTAGTGGTTCCTGCTATATCAGAGCTATTTGAAATCTATCCCAAAAAGGGTATATAATATTCAAGGTGCACATAGGGTCATTCAGAATAACTTCACACACACCCTCTACTGTGTATTTCCAAGTCTAATTCTGTCACTAAACCCATACCTGTCACCCAGCGCCTAAATACTAGGCCTCAAATTTATATCCTGCTAAATCTCTCGTTACCGCTGTACTGTTGTTGCTGGGCAAGATATTTAGTGTCCGTCAAAGCACATTTTTTGTTCTGGGTTGAAATACAATTCCCAATTTAGCAATTTCATAATTTAGTGGTTCCTGCTATATCAGAGCTATTTGAAATCTATCCCAAAAAGGGTATATAATATTCAAGGTGCACATAGGGTCATTCAGAATAACTTCACACACACGCTTCTGTGCATTTCCAAGTCTAATTCTGTCACTAAATCCATACCGGTCACCCAGCGCCTAAATACTAGGCCTCAAATTTATATCCCGCTGAATTTGAATACAATACATTGGGCCAAATAATATATTTGTTGTTGTGGTGAACCATAACAATGAGAAAAACATCTAGTAAGGGACGCGGACGTGGACATGGTCGTGGTGGTGTTAGTGGACCCTCTGGTGCTGGGAGAGGACGTGGCCGTTCTGCCACATCCACACGTCCTAGTGTACCAACTACCTCAGGTCCCAGTAGCCGCCAGAATTTACAGCGATATATGGTGGGGCCCAATGCCGTTCTAAGGATGGTAAGGCCTGAGCAGGTACAGGCATTAGTCAATTGGGTGGCCGACAGTGGATCCAGCACGTTCACATTATCTCCCACCCAGTCTTCTGCAGAAAGCGCACAGATGGCGCCTGAAAACCAACCCCATCAGTCTGTCACATCACCCCCATGCATACCAGGGAAACTGTCTCAGCCTCAAGTTATGCAGCAGTCTCTTATGCTGTTTGAAGACTCCGCTGGCAGGGTTTCCCAAGGGCATCCACCTAGCCCTTCCCCAGCGGTGAAAGACATAGAATGCACTGACGCACAACCACTTATGTTTCCTGATGATGAGGACATGGGAATACCACCTCAGCATGTCTCTGATGATGACGAAACACAGGTGCCAACTGCTGCGTCTTTCTGCAGTGTGCAGACTGAACAGGAGGTCAGGGATCAAGACTGGGTGGAAGACGATGCAGGCGACGATGAGGTCCTAGACCCCACATGGAATGAAGGTCGTGCCACTGACTTTCACAGTTCGGAGGAAGAGGCAGTGGTGAGACCGAGCCAACAGCGTAGCAAAAGAGGGAGCAGTGGGCAAAAGCAGAACACCCGCCGCCAAGAGACTCCGCCTGCTACTGACCGCCGCCATCTGGGACCGAGCACCCCAAAGGCAGCTTCAAGGAGTTCCCTGGCATGGCACTTCTTCAAACAATGTGCTGACGACAAGACCCGAGTGGTTTGCACGCTGTGCCATCAGAGCCTGAAGCGAGGCATTAACGTTCTGAACCTGAGCACAACCTGCATGACCAGGCACCTGCATGCAAAGCATGAACTGCAGTGGAGTAAACACCTTAAAACCAAGGAAGTCACTCAGGCTCCCCCTGCTACCTCTTCTGCTGCTGCCGCCTCGGCCTATTCTGCTGCTGCCGCCTCGGCCTCTTCCTCCGCCTCTGGAGGAACGTTGGCACCTGCCGCCCAGCAAACAGGGGATGTACCACCAACACCACCACCACCACCTCCGTCACCAAGCGTCTCAACCATGTCACACGCCAGCGTTCAGCTCTCCATCTCACAAACATTTGATAGAAAGCGTAAATTCCCACCTAGCCACCCTCGATCCCTGGCCCTGAATGCCAGCATTTCTAAACTACTGGCCTATGAAATGCTGTCATTTAGGCTGGTGGACACAGACAGCTTCAAACAGCTCATGTCGCTTGCTGTCCCACAGTATGTTGTTCCCAGCCGGCACTACTTCTCCAAGAGAGCCGTGCCTTCCCTGCACAACCAAGTATCCGATAAAATCAAGTGTGCACTGCGCAACGCCATCTGTAGCAAGGTCCACCTAACCACAGATACGTGGACCAGTAAGCACGGCCAGGGACGCTATATCTCCCTAACTGCACACTGGGTAAATGTAGTGGCAGCTGGGCCCCAGGCGGAGAGCTGTTTGGCGCACGTCCTTCCGCCGCCAAGGATCGCAGGGCAACATTCTTTGCCTCCTGTTGCCACCTCCTCCTTCTCGGCTTCCTCCTCCTCTTCTTCCACCTGCTCATCCAGTCAGCCACACACCTTCACCACCAACTTCAGCACAGCCCGGGGTAAACGTCAGCAGGCCATTCTGAAACTCATATGTTTGGGGGACAGGCCCCACACCGCACAGGAGTTGTGGCGGGGTATTGAACAACAGACCGACGAGTGGTTGCTGCCGGTGAGCCTCAAGCCCGGCCTGGTGGTGTGTGATAATGGGCGAAATCTCGTTGCAGCTCTGGGACTAGCCAATTTGACGCACATCCCTTGCTTGGCGCATGTGCTGAATTTGGTGGTGCAGAAGTTCATTCACAACTACCCCGACATGTCAGAGCTGCTGCATAAAGTGCGGGCCGTCTGTTCGCGCTTCCGGCGTTCACATCCTGCCGCTGCTCGCCTGTCTGCGCTACAGCGTAACTTCGGCCTTCCCGCTCACCGCCTCATATGCGACGTGCCCACCAGGTGGAACTCCACCTTGCACATGCTGGACAGACTGTGCGAGCAGCAGCAGGCCATAGTGGAGTTTCAGCTGCAGCACGCACGGGTCAGTCGCACTACAGAACAGCACCACTTCACCACCAATGACTGGGCCTCCATGCGAGACCTGTGTGCCCTGTTGCGCTGTTTCGAGTACTCCACCAACATGGCCAGTGGCGATGACACCGTTATCAGCGTTACAATACCACTTCTATGTCTCCTTGAGAAAACACTTAGGGCGATGATGGAAGAGGAGGTGGCCCAGGAGGAGGAGGAGGAGGAGGAGGAAGAGGGGTCATTTTTAGCACTTTCAGGCCAGTCTCTTCGAAGTGACTCAGAGGGAGGTTTTTGGCAACAGCAGAGGCCAGGTACAAATGTGGCCAGCCAGGGCCCACTACTGGAGGACGAGGAGGACGAGGATGAGGAGGAGGTGGAGGAGGATGAGGATGAAGCATGGTCACAGCGGGGTGGCACCCAACGCAGCTCGGGTCCATCACTGGTGTGTGGCTGGGGGGAAAGGCAGGACGATGACGATACGCCTCCCACAGAGGACAGCTTGTCCTTACCCCTGGGCAGCCTGGCACACATGAGCGACTACATGCTGCAGTGCCTGCGCAACGACAGCAGAGTTGCCCACATTTTAACCTGTGCGGACTACTGGGTTGCCACCCTGCTGGATCCACGCTACAAAGACAATGTGCCCACCTTACTTCCTGCACTGGAGCGTGATAGGAAGATGCGCGAGTACAAGCGCACGTTGGTAGACGCGCTACTGAGAGCATTCCCAAATGTCACAGGGGAACAAGTGGAAGCCCAAGGCCAAGGCAGAGGAGGAGCAAGAGGTCGCCAAGGCAGCTGTGTCACGGCCAGCTCCTCTGAGGGCAGGGTTAGCATGGCAGAGATGTGGAAAACTTTTGTCAACACGCCACAGCTAACTGCACCACCACCTGATACGCAACGTGTTAGCAGGAGGCAACATTTCACTAACATGGTGGAACAGTACGTGTGCACACCCCTCCACGTACTGACTGATGGTTCGGCCCCATTCAACTTCTGGGTCTCTAAATTGTCCACGTGGCCAGAGCTAGCCTTTTATGCCTTGGAGGTGCTGGCCTGCCCGGCAGCCAGCGTTTTGTCTGAACGTGTATTCAGCACGGCAGGGGGCGTCATTACAGACAAACGCAGCCGCCTGTCTACAGCCAATGTGGACAAGCTGACGTTCATAAAAATGAACCAGGCATGGATCCCACAGGACCTGTCCGTCCCTTGTCCAGATTAGACATTAACTACCTCCCCATAACCATATATTATTGGACTCCAGGGCACTTCCTCATTCAATCCTATTTTTATTTTCATTTTACCATTATATTGCAAGGCTACCCAAAGTTGAATGAACCTCTCCTCTGCCTGTGTGCTAGGCCTAAATATATGCCAATGGATTGTTGCAGTGGTGGCTGACGTGAAGCCTCATTCTCTGCTATGACATGCAGACTGATTCTCTGGTGACATGAAGCCAGATTGTCTGTTACGGGACCTCTCTCCTCTGCCTGGGTGCTGGGCCTGAATTTATGACAATGGACTGTTGCAGTGGTGGCTGACGTGAAGCCTGATTCTCTGCTATGATATGAAGACTGATTCTCTGCTGACATGAAGCCAGATTGTCTGTTACGGGACCTCTCTCCTCTGCCTGGGTGCCGGGGCCTAAATATCTGAGAATGGACTGTTCCAGTGGTGGGTAACGGGAAGCCAGATTCTCTGCTATGATATGAAGACTGATTCTCTGCTGACATGAAGCCAGATTGTCTGTTACGGGACCTCTCTCCTCTGCCTGGGTGCTGGGCCTAAATTTATGAAAATGGACTCTTACAGTGGTGGGTGACGTGAAGCCTGATTCTCTGCTATGACATGAAGACTGATTCTCTGCTGACATGAAGCCAGATTGTCTGTTACGGGACCTCTCTCCTCTGCCTGGGTGCCGGGGCCTAAATATCTGAGAATGGACTGTTCCAGTGGTGGGTGACGGGAAGCCAGATTCTCTGCTATGGAACCTCTCTCCAATTGATTTTGGTTAATTTTTATTTATTTAATTTTTATTTTAATTAATTTCCCTATCCACATTTGTTTGCAGGGGATTTACCTACATGTTGCTGCCTTTTGCAGCCCTCTAGCCCTTTCCTGGGCTGTTTTACAGCCGTTTTAGTGCCGAAAAGTTCGGGTCCCCATTGACTTCAATGGGGTTCGGGTTCGGGACGAAGTTCGGATCGGGTTCGGATCCCGAACCCGAACATTTCCGGGATGTTCGGCCGAACTTCTCGAACCCGAACATCCAGGTGTTCGCTCAACTCTAGTAGTCACCTGAAATAGTTTTCACTTCACAGGTGTGCCCTGTCAGGTTTAATAAGTGGGATTTCTTGCCTTATAAATGGGGTTGGGACCATCAGTTGCGTTGTGGAGAAGTCAGGTGGATACACAGCTGATAGTCCTACTGAATAGACTGTTAGAATTTGTATTATGGCAAGAAAAAAGCAGCTAAGTAAAGAAAAATGAGTGGCCATCATTACTTTAAAAAAAGTCGGAAAAATTGGGAAAACTTTGAAAGTGTCCCCAAGTGCAGTCACAAAAACCAGCAAGCGCTACAAAGAAACTGGCTCACATGCGGACCGAGTCACCAGCCTCAGAAATCGCAGGTTAACAGCAGCTCAGATTAGAGACCAGGCCAATGCCACACACAGGGGCGGACTGAGAACCCTCAGAGCCCCCGGGCAAAATAAATCAAGGGCCCCCTTACAGGCCCCACCCATGTTCTGCTGCAAGCCCCACCCTTGTCCCGCCTCCATGCCCCACCTCAAGCCACACCCTACACAATCTTTAATAAGATTTTAAAGTTAAAGTGACACAAAAGGCACCCAGACCACTTCAGCTCATTGAAGTGGTCTGGGTACAGTGTCCCTTTTGCAAATAGAGCTGCAATGTTATAGAGAAACTGCATTGTTTACGTTCCAGCAATAAGTCAGCCTCTAGTGCTGGCAGCCACCTGAGGGCTTCCTGGATTAAAACAGACCTTTGGTCTGGTATCTGACGCTGGACGTCCTCACACCCTGCATGATGACCTCCAGGGTCAAATTTTTCCCCATAGGAAAGCATTGATTCAATGCTTTCGTATGGGGTGATCTAATCTCAGCGTCCATTAGTGAGCCTCTGTTAGAAGCAGTGTGGACATAACTACTGTGAAGGGGGAACATATCTGGGCATAACTACTGTGAAGGGGGCACATATCTGGGCATAACTACTGTGAAGGGGGCACATATCTGGGCATAACTACTGTGAAGGGGGGGGGGGGAGGCCCTTCACAGTAGTTTTTAATCCCTTTCAGCAGTCCCCCCTTCAGTGAATGGGGGACTGCTGAAAGGGGTTAATAACTACTGTGAAGGGCCTAGCCTTCTGGGCAACCCCACAGATCATCCCCCCACCCACCTTGTACTTGTTCCACTGATCCGCTACTTGCGGGCTACATGGGCATGAGTTCAGTCACTTCGGTGCGCAATCCCATCCTGTGGCGCGTGATCCCGTGAGACCCGTGACCTACAGCGGCAGGTCTTGCGGGATCATGCGCTGCAAGATGGGATTGCCCACCGAAGTGACTGAACTCATTCCCGCGCAGCCCACAAGTAGCGGAACAATTACAAGAGGGGTGGGGAATAGCCAAATTAAAAAATATTTTGAACCAAAAGGTGTTGTGGGGGCTCTGTGGATGGCACTGTTATGGGGGCTCTGTGGGTGGCACTGTTATAAGGGCTCTGTGGATGACACTGTTGTGGGGGGGATCTGTGGATGGCACTGTTGTGGGGATCTGTGGATGGCACTGTTATGGGGGCTCTGTGGATGACACTGTAGTGGGGATCTGTGGATGACACTGTTGTGGGGGGATCTGTGGATGGCACTGTTGTGGGGATCTGTGGATGACACTGTTGTGGGGGGGGGTCTGTGGGTGACACATATATAGCACCTTATGCTATATATGTGTCATCCACAGATCCCCCCATAACAGTGTCCCTGTGAGTGAATGACCCCCAATACAGGGTCTGGGGGCCGGCATCTGTTTCTGTAATGGCAGCGGAGCCCGGTGCAGTGACTGTATTCTATTACACCGGGCCCCGCTCACTGTAATACTAATATTCATATGTGAACAACTTGAAATCCTCTGCGCTCCTCTCCCTCTGAGCTCTCTGTACTCACAAACTCAGTAGCAGGCCGGGTGGCAGCGCAACTCACTGACGTCTCGTGCCTGCTCCTCCCACTTTATGAATGAAGTAGGAGGAGCAGGCTCGTGACGTCAGTGAGTTGCGCTGCCGCCCGGCCTGCTACTGAGTTTGTGAGTACAGAGAGCTCAGAGGGAGAGGAGCGCAGAGGATTTTAAGTTGTTCACATATAAATATTAGTATTACAGTGAGCGGGGCCTGGTGTTATGTTATTCTGCGGCGGGACCCCATCCTGGCCGGGCCCTCGGACCATGTCCAAAGTGCCCGACCGGTCAGTCCGCCCCTGGCCACACAGAGTTCTAGCAGCAGACACATCTCTAGAACAACTGTTAAGAGGAGACTGTGTGAATCAGGCGGTCATGGTAGAATATCTGCTAGGAAACCACTGCTAAGGACAGGCAACAAGCAGAAGAGACTTGTTTGGGCTAAAGAACACAAGGAATGGACATTAGACCAGTGGAAATCTGTGCTTTGGTCTGATGAGTCCAAATTTTTGATCTTTGGTTCCAACCACCGTGTCTTTATGCGACGCAGAAAAGGTGAACGGATGGACTCTACATGCCTGGTTCCCACCGTGAAGCATGGAAGAGGAGGTGTGATGGTGTGGGGGTGCTTTGCTGGTGACACTGTTGGGGATTTATTCAAAATTGAAGGCATACTGAACCAGCATGGCTACCACAGCATCTTGCAGCGGCATGCTATTCCATTCGGTTTGCGTTTAGTTGGACCATCATTTATTTTTCAACAGGACAATGACCCCAAACACACCTCCAGGCTGTGTAAGGGCTATTTGACCATGAAGGAGAGTGATGGGGTGCTGCACCAGATGACCTGGCATCCACAGTCACCGGACCTGAACCCAATCGAGATGGTTTGGGGTGAGCTGGACTCCCTCAAGACTGTTGGAAGACCATTTCAGGTGCCTACCTCTTGAATCTCATCAAGAGAATGCCAAGAGTGTGCAAAGCAGTAATCAAAGCAAAAGGTGGCTATTTTGAAGAACCTAGAATATGACATATTTTCAGTTGTTTCACACTTTTTGTTATGTATATAATTCCACATGTGTTAATTCATAGTTTTGATGCCTTCAGTGTGAATCTACAATTTTCATAGTCATGAAAATAAAGAAAATTTTTTGAATGAGAAGGTGTGTCCAAAATTTTGGTCTGTACTGTATGTATGGACAGCAGAACCTACACTATACTTCAGCTACACTATATCACTATCTAACCTACATTGACTATCTCCCACAAAAGATCTCAGGCTCTTCTTGCTCCTTTTTCTGCTGTGGTTTCGGCCTCTTCCTCCCCCTTTGGAGTGACAGTGGCACCTGCCACCCCGCAAACAGAGGATATGACAGCAACACCACCACCTCCACCACCGTCACCCAGCATGTCCACACTGTCCCATGGAAGCATTCAGCTGATCCCTGGCCCTGAATGCCAGCATTTCAAAATTCCTGGCCTTTGAAATGCTGTCATTCCATCTGGTGGAGACAGAGACTTTGGTCCACACTGTCCCATGGAAGCATTCAGCTGTCCATCCCCCAAACACTGGAGAGAAAGAGGAAGTACCTCTCTACCCAACCGTGATCCCTGGCACTGAATTCCTGGCCTTTGAAATACTGTCATTCTGTCTGGTGGAGACGGAGACGGAGACTTTTAAAAACCTTAAGGCGGTGGCTGTTCCACAGTATGTGGTTCCCTGCCTCCACTACTTTTCCAGTTGAGTTATCCCTGTGCATAAACAAGTGGTGGATAAAATCAGGTGTGCACTGCACAATGCCATCTGTGGCAAGGTCCACATTACTACTAATAAGTGGACCAGTAAGCACGGGGAGAGACATTATATCTCCCTAACTGCATACTGGGTAAATGCAGTGGCAACATGTCCTACCACCACCGAGGATTGTAGGACATTTCTCTTTGCCTCCTGTTGCCTCCTCCTCCTATTCCGCTTCCTCCTCTACTGCCTTCTTATCCGTTCAGTGTAACACCTTCACCATCAACTTCAGCACAGCCAGGGGGAAACGACAGCAGGCAGTTTTGAAACTCATCTGTTTGGGAGGGAAAAAAACACACCGCGCAGGAGCTGTGTACAGGCATGGAACAACAGACCGATGAGTGGTGCCGCTAAGACTCAAGCCTGGCCAGGTGGTGTGTGATAACTGGTGAAATCTCATAGCAGCTCTGGGGCTAGCCAGTTTGACGCACATCCCTTGCCTGGCGCATGTGCTGAATTTGATGGTGCAGAGGTTTCTGTAAAATTACCCCAATATGTCAGAGCTGCTGCAGAAAGTGCGGGCTGTCTGTGCGTGCTTTCGGCGTTCTCACCATGTTGCTACTCGCCTGTCTGCGCAGCAGCGTAACTTTGGCCCAACCGCTCACCGCCTCATATGCGACGTACCCACAAGGTGGAACTCCACCTTGCACATGCTGGAGAGGCTGTGCAAGCAGTAGCAGGCGATAGTGGAGTTTCAGCTGCAGCACGCATGGGTGAGTCGCTCTGCGGAACAGCACCACTTCACCACCAATGACTGGGCCTCCATGCGAGACCTGTGTGCCTTGTTGCGCTGTTTCGAGTACTCCACCAATATGGCCAGTACCGATGATGCAGTCCTCAGTGTTACAATCTCACTTGAAAAAACACTTTTCTTGAAAAAACACTTTGGGCAATGATGGATGAGGATGTGGCACAGGAGGAAGAGGGATCATTTCCAGGCCAGTCATTTACAAGTAGCTCAGTGGGTGGGTTCCTGCACCAACAGAGGTACACAACTGTCCAGCCAGGGCACAGTTCTGCAGGATGAGGAGGATGAGGATGATGGGGAGGAGGAACCTTGTTCACAGCTGGGTGACACCCAAAGCAGATTATGGGCATCAATGGAGCATTGCTGGAGGGATACAGAGGACACAGATGATACACCTCCCACAGAGGACAGCTTGTCGTTGCCTCTGGGCAGACTGGCACACATGAGCTACTACATGCTGCAGTGGCTGCGCAACGACCACCGAGTTGCCCACATTATAACCAGTGATAACCATAGCCACCCTGCTGGATCGCCGCTACAAGGACAACGTGCTTTCCTTAATTCCATCACTGGAGCGTGATCAGAAGATGCACGAGTACAAGCACACACTGGTATACGCACTGCTGATGGCATTCACACCTGACAGCAGGGGCTCAGTGGAAGCACGGCGAAGGCAGAGGAGGAGGTAGAAGAAGTCGCCAACACAGCTGGGGTACCGCCAGCACCTCAGAAGGGGCGGTTAGCATGGCCGAAATGTGGAAATGCTTTGTCAGCACTCCACAACAACTAGCACCACTAGCTGATACGGAGTGTCTTATCAGGCAGCATTTCAGCAACATGGTGGAACAGTACCTGTGCACATGCCTACATGTTCTGACTGATGCGTCTGCGCCATTCAACTTCTGGGTCTCCAAATTGGGCACATGGCCTGAGCTTGCCCTTTATGCCTTGGAGGTGCTGGTCTGCCCTGCAGCAAACAAGCGCAGCCACCTATCCACCGCCAACGTGAACAAGCTCACGTTCATTAAAATGATGAACCAGGCATGGTTCCCACAGGACTTTTTCATACCTTGTGCTGATTAGACAAGTATACCGGCTGCACCCAACCATTGTTATATTCTAGTGCACTTTCTCTTTGCATTCTCTTTTCTATTTCCCAATGTTTTGGGGTCCTCCCAAATTTATAAAAAATAAATAAATAAATAAATAAATAAAGGGAAAAAAAATAAAAATAAAAAAGAACAAAAACAGTGTTGGCTACCTCCTTCTCCACCCACGCTTCCACCTACACCTCCACGTCCACTGCCTCCTCAACCTCCTACTCCACTTTGACCTCGGCCTCCTAGTTCAAGATAAAAAAAAATCTATTCTATGTTATTTTAAGTAATTTCCCTATTCACATTTGTTTGCAGGGCAACTGTCCTGCTCTTACACCCATTTTGCTTCTTTTTGTAGCCCTCTAGCCCTTACTACGACAATTTTACAGCCATTTTAGTGCGCCAAAGTTCAGAACCCCATTGACTTCAATGGCGTTCAGGACAAGTTCGGGTCCCGAACCCTAATTTTGACCTGAAGTTCGGCAGAACCCGGCGAGCCCGAACATCCATGGGTCCACTCATCCCAATTCAAAAGGTATGAATGCAACTGAGTTAGGCCTTATGCACACGACTGTTGTGTGTTTTGCGGAACGGCATGGACAGCCATTGATATAACTGCCTATTCTTGTCTGCAAAACGGACAAGAATTGGACAGTTTATATTATTTTTGCGGACCCCGGAACGGAGCAACAGATGCGGACAGCACACGGAGTGCTGTCCGCATCTTTTGCGGCCCTATTGAAGTGAATGGGTCTGCATCAAAGCCACAAAAACTGCAGCTCAAATGCGGACCAAACCAACGGTCGTGTGCATTAGGCCTTAGGGTGTAACAAATTACACTGAGTTAGTAATATATGTAAAATAAAATGAAAAACAGAGTGCTTATTTAATGTGCCCTGCCATACAATGAAAATTGTTCAGGAATGGTTTGAGGAACATGACAACAATGTTTTGGGTGCCAGTTTTGTGAAATGGTGCTGAAAAAACAAGATCCATCCAAGGAGTGTCCACTTTGCAACTTGCAGGACTTAAAGGATTTTCTGTTAATATCTCGCTACCAGATACCACAGGACACCATTTTTGGTGACATTTAGGGGACCTACACATTATTAGGGCTCATGCGCACTAACATATTTTCTTTCTGTGTCTGTTCCGGGTTTTTTGCGGTCTGTATGCGGAACCATTAATTTCAATGGGTTTGCAAAAAAAAAAACAGAAGTTATTCCGTGTGCATTCCGTTTCCGTATATCTGTATTTCCGTTCCGCAAAAAAATAGAACATGTCCTATTATTTTCCGCATTATGGACAAGGATAGTACTCTTCTATCAGGGGCCAGCTGTTCCATTCCGCAAAATTCGGAATGCATACGGATGTCATCAGTATTTTTTGCGGATTCGTTTTTTGCGGACCACAAAATACATACAGTCGTGTGCATGAGCCCAAGCAAATTTCATGCTTATTACACTTCCTTATCTATAGAAGTATATTTATATAATCATTTTGTACAGTTTTAGCTATGTGTATTATAGGATACTGCTGTGCTTTACCATTGTGTCGGGCTATATTCTCATCATTTTATTTACTCATAAATAAATTCTCCTGACCTCCAGCTCTTCAGTCCATCATCTTAATTCAAATTGATTTCCACACTTAGCGAACATTCATTTGCATGAATCAATCCTGGGATTCAGGGGCCATGGCATCTGATCACTGAACTGTCTCTTTCATTTACTCACTACTTGCAGCTCTGTATGTGAGTGTGTGTCACCATTGTTTGCTAATTTTTCTTTTTTCTTATTGAGCTGCAAAAGCATGGGCTTAGAAATGCCCAGGCAACGTCAGATTCTGATGCTGTCTCTGTGATTTACAAAATTTATTTTCCAATTAAAAATTAGGGAAATGATGGAGATACGAAGAACAATGCCAAACGCTTGGCTTTTATCAAAGCCATCTAAAAACAAAAAAAAAATAAAAAAAGTGGAGTTACCTATAGCAAACAAAACAAATTGCATAATCTGCTTATGCAAAATCTGTAACTAGATCAGAATCCATTAACTTAAAGAGGCATTCTAGAATTTTGTGTATATAGTATTATTATATAATAATGCAGAGGCTCTTGTGTAAATTCTATAGACATGGGGTTAACTGCCTGAATAAGACGCTTAAAAAAAAACACACTTTATTTGAAATATTCTAAAATATGTGGCTATCCGCCAAAAATACACCAGGCTAAAGTATGGAAAAGTGTCTCGCATTTCTATATACATGTGATGCAGCCATCCTCTCCCACAGCAAAATAAAATAAAATAGTGTATCCAGTTGGAGGAATACAGAAACTTGTTCTTCACTCCAGAAAACCTGCAACACTATGAATAGTGCTGCGGACGCATAATAAATACCAGATGTTCTGTATCATTCTAAAATAAAAGCTGAATAGACACACTGTATGTTTGTATCAGCGTGTCTCGGCAGCACTAAAAGTAAGACAGCAAGCCGTGAGAACTGTTTATTCTCAGGGGAAGTGCCTTATATATTCTGCACTTATCCCCTAACCCCCCTATCCCCCACGCTGTGCGTCCCTGTCCTCTATTGTATTTTAATCCCTGCCTAATATAACATTGGCTCGACGCGTTTCTATGTCACCATTGACAGGGTGACATGTCATCAGGAGCATAGGATAATTCTAATAGGTATGGAATTCCACATACACTCAACATATTTGACCACCACCTATTGTAACAGCTTGTGTTTGCGCACGTGCAGCATAGAGGTTAGTCTCTGGCTCTAGTTCGGCCGTTAAATTCCATAGACATATTTTAATTGAAGTGCCATTTATAGGTTGTCTGTCATCTTGGTGCCTTCTCGCCCCCTGATGTGGTTCCCTTAATGTAATATAAACTTAAAGGGATTATATCCTTACAGCAAGTGGCATTTATCATGTAGAGAAAGTTAATACAAGCCACTTATTAATGTATAGGGATGTGCGGACCTGTGGATGTTCGGGTTTGCCGGGTTTGGCCGAACTTCGGGTCAAAGTTCGGGTTGACCCGAACCCGAACCCTATTGAAGTCAATGGGGACCCAAACTTTGGTTCACTAAAATGGCTATAAAATAGTCGTAGCAAGTAGTGTTGGGCGAACATTCTCGGACGAACACCAGTTTGGCTCGAGCATCGCTATGATCTGCCGAATATCGCGTGTGCTCGAGCCAGTGTATATAAATCTAATTTAGCCTCTAATTCTGAAAAGTTTCTGGCGGGATTCGAACTCACAACCTTCTACATTACAGCCAAGAATGTATGTTAGCCACTACACTATAACGCTGCATGGCCAGTTACTTAACAAAAAAAAAGAGACTTCTGCTAAATACTGTAGGAATACTTACTAGTAGTAAGTATTGCTATACAGCAGAAGTATTTTTATTTTTTTAAACACTTCAACCCCCCTAGCTGAAACACCCTTAGTAACCAGGCCACTTTTTACACTTCTGCACTACACTACTTTCACCGTTTATTGCTCGGTCATGCAACTTACCACCCAAATGAATTTTACCTCCTTTTCTTCTCACTAATAGAGCTTTCATTTGGTGGTATTTCATTTCTGCTGACATTTTAACTTTTTTTGTTATTAATTGAAATTTTAAGATTTTTTGGCAAAAAAATTAAATTTTTCACTTTCAGTTGCAAAATTTTGCAAAAAAAAGACATCTATATATAAATTTTTCACTAAATTTATTGTTCTACATGTCTTTGATAAAAAAAATAAAAATGTTTGGGTAAAATAATGGTTTGGGTAAAAGTTATAGCGTTTACAAACTATGGTACAAAAATGTGAATTTCCACTTTTTGAAGCAGCTCTGACTTTCTAAGCACCTGTCATGTTTCCTGAGGTTCTACAATGCCCAGACAGTATAAAAACCCCACAAATGACCCCATTTCGGAAAGTAGACACCCTAAGGTATTCGCTGATGGGCATAGTAAGTTCATAGAACTTTTTATTTTTTGTCACAAGTTAGCGGAAAATGAAGTTTTGTTCTTTTTTCCTTGCAAAGTCTCATATTTCACTAACTTGTGACAAAAAATAAAAACTTCCATGAACTCACTATGCCCATCATGAAATACCTTGGGGTGTCTTCTTTCCAAAATGGGGTCACTTGTGGGGTAGTTATACTGCCCTGGCATTTTAGGGGCCCAAATGTGTGGGAAGTAGTTTGAAATCAAAATCTGTAAAAAATGGCCTGTGAAATCCAAAAGGTGCTCTTTGGAATGTGGGCCACTTTGCCCACCTAGGCTGCAAAAAAGTGTCACACATCTGGTATCGCCATACTCAGAAGAAGTAGGGCAATGTGTTTTGGGGTGTCTTTTTACATATACCCATGCTGGGTGAGATAAATATTTCAGCAAAAGACAACTTTTCCCATTTTTTTTTACAAAGTTGCCATTTGACCAAGATATTTCTCTCACTCAGCATGGGTATATGTAAAATGACACCCCAAAACACATTGCCCAACTTCTCCTGAGTACGGCGATACCAGATGTGTGACACTTTTTTGCAGCCTAGGTGGGCAAAGGGGCCCACATTCCAAAGAGCACCTTTAGGATTTCACCGGCCATTTTTTACAGATTTTGATTTCAAACTACTTCGCACACATTAGGGCCCCTAAATTGCCAGGGCAGTATAACTACCCTACAAGTGACCCCATTTTGGAAAGAAGACACCCCAAGGTATTCTGTGAGGGGCATGGCGAGTTGCTAGAATTTTTTTATTTTTTGTCACAAGTTAGTGGAATATGAGACTTTGTAAGAAAAAAAAAATCATCATTTTCTGCTAACTTGTGACAAAAAATAAAAAATTCTAGGAACTCACCATGCCCCTCACAGAATACCTTGGGGTGTCTTCTTTCCAAAATTGGGTCACTTGTGGGGTAGTTATACTGCCCTGGCATTCTAGGGGCCCTAATGGGGGTAAGTAGTTTGAAAACAAAATGTGTAAAAAATGACCTGTGAAATCCTAAAGGTGCTCTTTGGAATGTGGGCCCCTTTGCCCACCTAGGCTGCAGAAAAGTGTCACACATGTGGTATCGCCGTACTCAGGAGAAGTTGGGCAATGTGTTTTGGGGTGTCATTTTACATATACCCATGCTGGGTGAGAGAAATATCTTGGCAAAAGACAACTTTTCCCATTTTTTTATACAAAGTTGGCATTTGACCATGATATTTCTCTCACCCAGCATGGGTATATGTAAAATGACACCCCAAAACACATTCCCCAACTTCTCCTGAGTACGGCGATACCACATGTGGGACACTTTTTTGCAGCCTAGATTCGCAAATCGGCCCAAATTCCTTTTAGGGGGGCATTTTTGGACATTTGGATCCCAGACTTCTTCTCACGCTTTCGGGCCCCTAAAATGCCAGGGCAGTGTAACCCCATTTTGGAAAGAAGACACCCCAAGGTATTCAATGAGGGGCATGGCGAGTTCATAGAATTTTTTTTTGGCACAAGTTAGCGGAAATTGATTTTTTTTGTATTTTCTCACAAAGTCTCCCTTTCCGCTAACTTGGGACAAAAATGTATATCTTTCATGGACTCAATATGCCCCTCACGGAATACCTTGGGGTGTCTTCTTTCCGAAATGGGGTCACATTTGGGGTATTTATACTGCCCTGGCATTTTAGGGGCCCAAAAGTGTGAGAAGAAGTCTGGAATATAAATGTCTAAAAAATGTTACGCATTTGGATTTCGTGAGGGGTATGGTGAGTTCATGTGAGATTTTATTTTTTGACACAAGTTAGTGGAATATGAGACTTTGTAAGAAAAAATAAATAAAAATAAAATATCTATTTCCGCTAACTTGTGCCAAAAAAATGTCTAAATGGAGCCTTACAGGGGGTGATCAATGACAGGGGGGTGATCAGGGAGTCTGTTTGGGGTGATCACCACCCTGTCATTGATCGCCCCCCTGTAAGGCTCCATTCAGATGTCCGTATGTGTTTTGCGGATCCGATCCATGTATCCGTGGATCCGTAAAAAACATACGGACGTCTGAATGGAGCCTTACAGGGGGGTGATCAATGACAGGGGGGTGATCAGGGAATCTATATGGGTGATCACCCCCCTGTCATTGATCACCCCCCTGTAAGGCTCCATTCAGACGTCCGTATTTGTTTTGCGGATCCGATCCATGTATCGGTGGATCCGTAAAAAACATACGGCCTTCTGAATGGAGCCTTACAGGGGGGTGATCAATGACAGGGAGGTGATCAATGACAGGGGGGTGATAAGGGAATCTATATGGGTGATCACCCCCCTGTCATTGATCACCCCCCTGTAAGGCTCCATTCAGACGTCCGTATGTGTTTTGCGGATCCGATCCATGTATCGGTGGATCAGTAAAAAACATACGGCCTTCTGAATGGAGCCTTACAGGGGGGTGATCAATGACAGGGGGGTGATCAATGACAGGGGGGTGATCAGGGAGTCTATATGGGGTGATCAGGGGTTAATAAGGGGTAAATAAGTGACAGGGGGGGTGTAGTGTAGTGGTGTTTGGTGCTACTTATTACTGAGCTGTCTGTGTCCTCTGGTGGTCGATCCAAGCAAAAGGGACCACCAGAGGACCAGGTAGCAGGTATATTAGAAGCTGTTATCAAAACAGCGTCTAATGTACCTGTTAGGGGTTAAAAAAATCGCATATCCAGCCTGCCAGCGAACGATCGCCGCTGGCAGGCTGGAGATCCAGCCTCTTACCTTCCGATTCACAGGAAGTCTCGGCTCACGCGAGATGACGCGTATATGCGTCGCTGAGCCTGGGAGAGCCACCTCCGGACTGCGATCCTTCGTTAGGCGGTCCGGAGGAGGTTAAAGCAACTTGCCATGCAGCGCTATAGTGTAGTAGTTAATGTTCTTGGCTGTAATGTAGAAGGTTGTGAGTTCAAATCCCACCAGAAACATTTCAGAAATATAGGCTAAGTTAAATTTATATATTTTATATTTTTGTGGTAATTGTAAAAAATGTGTAATTACAAAAAATAAAATTATGAATATATATATATATATATCTATATATATATATATCTATATCTATATATATATATATATATATCTATATATATATATATATATACAGTTGCAAGAAAAAGTATGTGAAACCTTTGGAATGATATGGATTTCTACACAAATTGGTAATAATATGTGATCTGATATTTATATAAGTCACAACAATAGACAATCACAGTCTGCTTAAACTAATAACACACAAAGAATTAAATGTTACCATGTTTTTATTGAATACACCATGTAAACATTCACAGTGCAGGTGGAAAAAGTATGTGAACCCCTAGACTAATGATATCTCCAAGAGCTAAATGGAGTGAAATGTCAGCCAACTGGAGTCCAATCAATGAGATGAGATTGGAGGTGTTGGTTACAGCTGCCCTGGCCTATAAAAAAAACACACCAGTTTTGGGTTTGCTTTTCACAAGAAGCATTGCATGATGTGAATGATGCCTCGCACAAAAGAGCTCTCAGAAGACCTACCATTAAGAATTGTTGACTTGCATAAAGCTGGAAAGGGTTATAAAAGTATCTCCAAAAGCCTTGCTGTTCATCAGTCCACGGTGAAACAAATTGTCTATAAATGGAGAAAATTCACCACTGCTGCTACTCTCCCTAGGAGTGGCCATCCTGTAAAGATGACTGAAAGAGCACAGCGCAGACTGCTCAATGAGGTAAAGAAGAATACTAGAGTGTCAGCTAAAGACTTACAAAAGTCTCTGGCATATGCTAGCATCCCTGTTAGCAAATCTACGACACGTAAAACACTAAACAGGAATGGATATCATGGGGGGATACCACAGAGGAAGCCACTGCTGTCCAAAAAAAACATTGTTGTACGTTTACAGTTTGCACAAGAGAACCTGGATGTTCCACAGCAGTACTGGCAAAATATTCTGTGGACAGATGAAACCAAAGTTGAGTTATTTGGAAGAAACAACAAAAAGAGGCACAGCACACCAACATCAAAAGCTCATCCCAACTGTGAGGTATGGTGGTGGGGGCATCATGGTTTGGGGCTGCTTTGCTGCATTAGGGCCTGGACGAATTGCTATCATCGAAGGAAAAATGGATTTCCAAGTTTATCAAGACATTTTGCAGGAGAACTTAAGGAAATCTGTCCACCAGCTGAAGATCAACATAAGATGGGTGTTCCAACACGGCAACGACCCAAAGCATAGAGGTAAATCAACAACAGAATGGCTTAAACAGAAGAAAAAACGCCTTCTAGAGTTGCCCAGTAAGAGTCCTGACCTCAACCCAATTGAGATGCTGTGGCATAACCTCAAGAAAGCGATTCACACCAGACATCCCAAGAATATTGCTGACCGTTGTGCATGTCTGATCTGCAACTACAAAGGAGGTTCAACCAGTTATTAAATCCAAGGGTTCACATACTTTTTCCACATACACTGTGAATGTTTACACGGTGTGTTCAATAAAAACATGGTAACATTTAATTCTTTGTATGTTATTAGTTTAAGCAGACTGTGATTGTCTATTGTTGCATTTTATGACCAATTTGTGCAGAAATCCATATCATTCCGAAGGGTTCACATACTTTTTCTTGCAACTGTTTATATGTTTTTTTAAGTAACTGGCCCTGTATGTGAAAGATATCATAACATCTAATTTAATACAAGTTAGCGAGACCAATTTAGAGTTAGTTTGGGTTGGTTACCTTGCAACTTGATAATCATAAGGTAACTCGTGTAGGTGTGATATATAGACCACCTAGCCAAGTCAAAGAATTAGATAATCTACTAGTTGAGGAAATAGCTAAAATGACATTGAAAGGGGAAGTTATCATTATGGGAGACTTTAATCTTCCTGATGTAAACTGGAAAACCAAAATAGCTAGTTCTGCCAGGAGTACAGATATTCTAAATTCCCTACCTGGATTATCTCTACAGCAAGTAGTTGAGGAGCTAACTCGGAAGGAGGCCATTTTAGATTTAGTATTCACAAATGGGAATTTGATATCTGATATTACTGTAGGGGAAAGCTTGGTATCTAGTGATCACCAGTCAGTGTGGTTTACTATAAGTACAGTGACACCACACAAAAACAAAAGTTTTAGATTTTAGAAAAACTGACTTTTCTAAAATTAGATTAGTGGTATACGAGTCCCTATCAGATTGGAACAGTTTCAATGGAGTCCATGAGAAATGGGACTACTTAAAAGTGGCACTATTGAAGGCAACAGATAATTGCATTAGGCTTGTCAGTAAAGCAAAAAAAGGAAGAGACCACTGTGGTACTCAACAGAAGTGGCCAAAATCATTAAAAACAAAAAGATAGTAATTATTTTAAAAAAAAGAGGATGAAATGCAAATTTATAAGATTAGGCAGAGAGAGGCCAAACAAATTATAAGAGCTTCTAAAGCACAGGCAGTAGAGAAATTAGCTCAGTCAGTGAAAAAGGCGATAAGCCATTCCTCAGATACATAAATGAAAAAAGGAAACTAAAACAAGGAATTGCCAAATTAAAAACAAAAGAAGGAAGGTGTATGGAATGAGATAAATAACTAGCTGACTGCCTCAATAAATACTTCAGTTCAGTTTTTACAAAGGAAAATGAAGGAAAAGGACCTCAGTTAGGAAGGAAGACTAATGAATTGTTTCATGCATGTGTCTTTACAGAGGAAGAGGTTCTAAGTCAACTGTCTAAAATTAATACAAATAAGTCACAGGGGCCTGATAGGGGTGAACTAGCAAAACCATTAACAGATTTATTTAACCAATCACTGGTAACAGGAGTCATCCAAAAAGATTGAAAATTATCAAATGTTGTGCCCATTCACAAGAAAGGTAGTAGGGAGGAATCGGGAAACTATAGGCCAGTAAGCCTGACATCAATAGTGGGGAAATTAATGGAAGCCATACTTAAGGAGAGGATTGTGGAACATCTAAAATCCCATGGATTGAAAGATGAAAAACAGCAAGAGTTTACTTCAGGGAGATCATGTCAAACTAATCTTATTGATTTTTTTGATTGGGTGACTAAAATAGATGGTAGAGGTGCAGTAGACATCGCTTATCTAGACTTTAGTAATGCTTTTGATACTTTCCCACATAGAAGGCTTATCAATAAATTGCAGTCTTTGTGCTTGGACTCCCATATTGTTGAATGGATTAGGCAGTGGCTGAGGGACAGACAACAGAGGGTTGTAGTCAATGGAGTATATTCAGACCATGGTCTTGTAACCAGTAGTGTTGATCACGAATATTCGAATTGAGAATTATAATCACGAATATCGGCACTTCGAGAATTTGTGAATATTTAGAATATCGCTAAATATATTCATAATTGCGAATACTCCATTTTTTTTGAAAATACCAGTTCATGCAAATTTTTATGCGAAAATTTGTATGCAAATTTTATGCAAATTTTCCCAATCAAGAAAATAATACCTGGAGATTATGAATTTGCGAATTCTCGAATATATGGCGAATATTCAGCAAATATTCGCGAAACATCGCGAATTCGAATATTGCCCCTGCCGCTCGTCACTAGTTACCAGTGGGGTACCTCAGGGATTTTCTGGGACCCATATTGTTTAATATCTTTATCAGCTAAATTGCAGAAGGCCTCGATGGTGTGTCTTTTTGCTGATGACACAAAGATTTGTAACAGGGTATTCGGGATTACAAAATAACGCTAAATGTTCTGTCGCCTACGTGCACTTGAGGAAGGTGTTTCATTTGGGCATGTAGCTGGCAGAGATCGACCATGTCCTATCCCTGCAACAGGAGCACCACCAACACCAGCAGCACCATGACCAGGGCCACATCCTTTATTTGATGCTCTGCTCATTCTTTGAGGTCACCCACTTTATTAATTTTCCTGTCATGTATGCAGTTCAGGTGTATTTCACACCAAAAATGGATATATGTCACCCACCGAACTAACAGACGGATTAACTATATTAATTTCCCTGTCACGAAAGCAGTGCAGGTATACCTCACAGAAAAAAATGGGTGTATGTCACCCACCGAACTAACAGACGGATTAACTATATTAATTTTCCTGTCACGAATACAGTGCAGATGTTCCTCACAACATAAATGGGTATATGTCACCCACCGAACTAACAGATGGATTAACTATATTAATTTCCCTGTCACTGATGCAGTGCAGGTGTACCTCACACAAAAAATGGCTATATATCACCCACCAAACAGATGGATTAACTATATTATTTTCCCTGTCGCGGATGCAGTGCAGGTGTACCTCACACAAAAAATGGCTATATGTCACCCACCAAACAGATGGATTAACTATATTATTTTCCCTGTCGCGGATGCAGTGCAGGTGTACCTCACACAAAAAATGGCTATATGTCACCCACCAAACAGATGGATTAACTATATTAATTTCCCTGTCACGGATGCAGTGCAGGTGTGCCTCACACCAAAAATGGCTATATGTCACCCACCAAACAGATGGATTAACTATATTAATTTCCCTGTCACGGATGCAGTGCAGGTGTGCCTCACACCAAAAATGGCTATATGTCACCCACCAAACAGATGGATTAACTATATTAATTTCCCTGTCACGGATGCAGTGCAGGTGTACCTCACACAAAAAATGGCTATATATCACCCACCAAACAGATGGATTAACTATATTATTTTCCCTGTCGCGGATGCAGTGCAGGTGTACCTCACACAAAAAATGGCTATATGTCACCCACCAAACAGATGGATTAACTATATTAATTTCCCTGTCACGGATGCAGTGCAGGTGTACCTCACACAAAAAATGGCTATATATCACCCACCAAACAGATGGATTAACTATATTATTTTCCCTGTCGCGGATGCAGTGCAGGTGTACCTCACAAAAAATGGCTATATGTCACCCACCAAACAGATGGATTAACTATATTATTTTCCCTGTCGCGGATGCAGTGCAGGTGTACCTCACACAAAAAATGGCTATATGTCACCCACCAAACAGATGGATTAACTATATTAATTTCCCTGTCACGGATGCAGTGCAGGTGTGCCTCACACCAAAAATGGCTATATGTCACCCACCAAACAGATGGATTAACTATATTAATTTCCCTGTCACGGATGCAGTGCAGGTGTGCCTCACACCAAAAATGGCTATATGTCACCCACCAAACAGATGGATTAACTATATTAATTTCCCTGTCACGGATGCAGTGCAGGTGTACCTCACACAAAAAATGGCTATATATCACCCACCAAACAGATGGATTAACTATATTATTTTCCCTGTCGCGGATGCAGTGCAGGTGTACCTCACACAAAAAATGGCTATATGTCACCCACCAAACAGATGGATTAACTATATTATTTTCCCTGTCGCGGATGCAGTGCAGGTGTACCTCACACAAAAAATGGCTATATGTCACCCACCAAACAGATGGATTAACTATATTATTTTCCCTGTCGCGGATGCAGTGCAGGTGTACCTCACACAAAAAATGGCTATATGTCACCCACCAAACAGATGGATTAACTATATTAATTTCCCTGTCACGGATGCAGTGCAGGTGTGCCTCACACCAAAAATGGCTATATGTCACCCACCAAACAGATGGATTAACTATATTAATTTCCCTGTCACGGATGCAGTGCAGGTGTACCTCACACAAAAAATGGCTATATATCACCCACCAAACAGATGGATTAACTATATTATTTTCCCTGTCGCGGATGCAGTGCAGGTGTACCTCACACAAAAAATGGCTATATGTCACCCACCAAACAGATGGATTAACTATATTATTTTCCCTGTCGCGGATGCAGTGCAGGTGTACCTCACACCAAAAATGGCTATATGTCACCCACCAAACAGATGGATTAACTATATTAATTTCCCTGTCACGGATGCAGTGCAGGTGTACCTCACACAAAAAATGGCTATATGTCACCCACCAAACAGATGGATTAACTATATTAATTTCCCTGTCACGGATGCAGTGCAGGTGTACCTCACACAAAAAATGGGTATATGTCACCCACTGAACTAACAGACAGATTAACTATTATATTTTTGTGCCAGGGCTACAAAGATGGTGCATTGTACCCACAAAAAAATCGCTATAGGTCACCCACAGAATTACCAGCCAGATTTATTATTATATTTCTGTGTCAGGGGTGCAAAGCTGGTGTATTGCACCCACAAAAAAAATCACTATAGGTTACCCACAGAATAATTAGGCAGATGAGAATCCTAACACTCTCCCTCACTTCAGCTGCCTGCTTCCTGTCCCTGCACTACCCACGCTGATGGGCAGTGCTACACGTCATTCAGCTTATATAGAGGCTGGGTCACATGATGCTCTGGCCAATCACAGCTATCTCATTACTTGGCTTGGCTGTGATGGCTTCTAAGTTTCACAGCTTAAAAGCTTGTTGATTGGCTGAGAAGAATGGCAGAAAATTCCCAAATCCAGGTTTAGAAACCATTTGGCATCATACCAAGGAAGACTGTAGGGTGTAATCACTGCTAACGTCATTTCAACTAAGTACTGAATAAAGGATCTGAAACTTAGTGTGTGGCCACATAGTCAGTTTTATGCATGCAGTTTTGGAAGACAAAACCAATTCTGAATTCAAAAAAGAGAAGTTGTATGTGTCCTTTATACTTTCTCTCCTTTTATCCGCTCCTGATTTTGGTTTCCAAAACTGCATGTACTGTATAAACCTGACAGACTGGCTGCACCCTTATGTTAATGCAATATTTTTATTTTTTTACTTTTTAATAAATTAGCAAAGAATATGCATTCAGTTTTCACTCTCTCATTATGGGATATTGAGTGCAGAATGATAGGGACTTTTTGTTTACTTTAGCAAAAGGCAGTAACAAATGTAAAAAAAGTAAAAGGGTCTAAGACTTTCCAAATGCACTATATGTACTAAATGAATTTCAAAATGAAATAAAATGGCATGTGGGGGGGTCATTTAGAAAGTGAAAATGCTAATATGAGGACTCTAATGACAGTGGCAGATTTTAAGGCTGATTTGCGTGGCTTTGGAAGAGTTGCTGCTTTTACAACCATTTCAGTATTTACCTATGTGGTTAAAAATGCATCACTATAGTTTAGTTTAGATTTTTTTGCCTGAAGCTTTTAGCATTCAGATTGGCTTTTAGCATTCAGATTGAAGTTAGAGTTTGTTTTTTTCTTGTTTTTTGCACAGGTTCTGACCCTGTCCTTCCCCAGCTTTTATCTTGTTTGTTTGATAAATTCAGTAGCCGCCCCTGGCCTCCATCCATATCTGTCTTACAAATGAGTGCTCTGTACGCATCTTAAAAACAAATAGCATCCAGACAGCAAGAAGTGTCAGAGTATGAGGCTGTCTATGAACCGTAGAGTTTTTATATGCACAGAAAATCTTTTTTCTCTCTTTAATCTATAGCATGCTATAGCAGAGATACAGTCGGTTGTACAGATAAAAATAGTTATCACAGTGTATGATTTCATCCCCATGCATTGCAGGAAAGCATCATTACAAGTAGCACTGATTCGCCAAGTAGTCAGAGGCTGGTGTATGCAGGGGATAGCATTCACTGGGCATACTAGAAACTGCAAAAAATGATGTCTGTAAATAAATTGCGCAATGTCCTGAAATACACTGCAAAGCATTGAAAGCGTTAATATCACTGTACTTCATGTAATATATGCATATACTACAAATCCCATAAGGTTGTATAGGGAGTGGGAGGCTAGTCAGGGCTGGCTCCCACCTTCCTCTCTAGGAGGAAGATTCTGGAGCTAATGGCTGACTGCTGAGGAGTGAACACCTTAGAGCAGGCATGCTCAACCTGCGGCCCTCCAGCTGTTGTAAAACTACAACTCCCACAATGCCCTGCTGTAGGCTGATAGCTGTATGCTGTTAGGGCGTGCTGGGAGTTGAAGTTTTGCAACAGCTGGAGGGCCGCAGGTTGAGCATGCCTGCCTTAGAGCATCAAGAGCAGCTCCTCTAAAGACATTCCATTCCCCTACAGCCTACAAGCAATTTATGTGCCAGCCCTCAGAAGGAAAAGATCTATACACAGTTTAGCTGACAAAAATGGATTGTAGACTTTGGCAAAGAAGGGTAATCTCTGCCAATCTGGCTGCAGCCTCCTCTGTATGTGGTGAAAACACTAAGCTACAAACTGCCCACTATAACCAAAGGACAGGAGGGCTCTCTGTTCAGAGACTGTATTCTTCTGAGGATACTGTGGATATCATATACTTACCGTATATATCTGATGGTAGAGAAAGTGCATCCTTTTAGGCCGGTGAAGGAAGATTGACCAGTTTGATTGAGAGAGAAAGAGAGAGAGAGAGAATCTAGCCTCCATATACTTTTGGAAACTACTTGAATCCACTGTAAAGACTGCATTTTATGTGAATAGTGCTTGTGTGGATCACCTGCTGACCGGTTTCAGTAAATTACTATGGACCATAACCAAAGGACAGGAGGGCCCCCTGTTCAGAGACTGTATTCCTCTGAGGATACTGTGGATATCATATACTTATATATCTGATGATAGAGAAAGTGCATTCTTTTAGGCCGGAGAAGGAGAGATTGACCAGTTTGATTACGAGAGAGAGAGAGAGAGAGAGCAAGAGCGAGAGAGAAGCTAGCCTCCATATACTTTTGGAAATGACTTGAATCAACTGTAAAGACTGCATTTCATGTGAATAGTGCTTGTGTGGATTACCTGCTGAACGGCTTTAGTAAATTACTATGGATTTGTTATACTAACACTGGTCTCATCATTATACCACACTACATTTTCACTGCAAGGTGCTGGCGTCATGACAACCCGCACCCCGCCTTATACTGTAAACAAGCAACATTAAGGGCACCTCAACCGCCATCAGGCAGGAGAACCCCAGAATCAGAGTGTGTCCTGAAGGGAAGAACAAATGTGCCCTTCCCACCACTCCATGCCAGCCCAGGGAGCTCCAGAAAACCGTGAGCACAACTACTACACCCATCTGGCCACCCACACTCTCATGCGCTTGTGAGGCCTGTTCGCTGCAATTGCTTTTCTTCATTTTTTTTAACCCCAAGTGCTAATCTAATAGAACTCTATTTCAGAAGGAAATGTTGTATCCGTACATGCAGACATGCAGTACATGCAGATGGTAATTTCATTAAAGTATGTATGTGGTTACCCTCCCAGTCATTAACCCCTTAAGGACCCTGCCATTTTTCACCTTAAGGACCAGGACATTTTCTGCAAATCTGACATGTGTCAATTTATGTGGTGATAACTTTAAAACACTTTTACTTATCCAAGCCATTCAGAGATTGTTCTCTCGTCACATATTGTACTTCATGACAGTTGTAAATTTGAGTCAAAATATTTCATTTTTATTTATAAAAACTTAAATTTTCTTGCAACTTGCAATTTTCTAAATTTCAATTTCTCTGCTTTTCAAACAGATAGTGATACCTCCATTGCCCATAGGTCTACTTCATGTTTGGATCATTTTGTAAATTACATATTCTTTTTTTGGGACACTAGAAGGCTTAGAAGTTTAGAAGCAAATCTTGAAATTTTTTAGAACATTTCCAAAACCGACTTTTTAAGGACCAGTTCAGGTCTGAAGTCACTTTGTGAGGCTTACATAGTAGAAACCAACCATAAATGACTCCATTTTGGAAAATACACCCCTCAAGGTATTCAAATCTGATACACCCCTCAAGGTATTAAAATTCAAACCCTTTAGGTGTTCACAAAAATTAAAGGAAAACGTAGATGAAATTTCAGAATTTTACTTTTTGGGCAGATTTTCCATTTTAATCCATTTTTTCCAGTAACAAAGCAAGGGTTAACAGCCAAACAAAACTCAACATTTATTGCCCTGATTCTGTACTTTACAGAAACAACCCATATGTGGTCGTAAACTGCTGTACGGTCACATGGCAGGGTGCAGAAGGAAAGGAACACCATATGGTTTTTGGAGGGCAGATTTCACTAGGATAATTTTAAGTTGCCATGTCACATTTGAAGACCCCCTGATGCACCCCTAGAGTAGAAACTCCCAAAAAATGACCCCATTTTGGAAACTACGGGATAAGGTGGCAGTTTTGTTGGTACTTTTTTAGGGTACATTTTTGGTTGTTCTATATTACACTTTTTGTTAGGCAAGGTAACAAATAAAAGCTGCTTTGGCACTGTTTTTATTTTTTGTTATTTACAATGTTCATCTGACAGGTTAGATCATGTGGTGTTTTTATAGAGCAGGTTGTTACGGATGCAACAATACCAAATATGACTTATTTTTTGGTTGTTTGTTTCAGTTTTACATAATAAAGAATAGTTTTTTTTATTTTTTGGGCGACTGTCTTATGTAGGGGCAAATTTTTTCGGTATGAGATGACGGTTTGATTGGTATTATTTTGGGGCGCATATGACTTTTGACAAAAAATGGCTTTGTTGACCCACTTTTTCTTTATGGTGTTCACCTAAGGGGTAAGATCATGTGATATTTTTATAGAGCAGGTCCTTATGGACGTGGCAATACCTAATATATATACTTTTTTATTAATTTAAATTTTACACAATAATAACCTATTTGAAACAACAACAAAAAATCATGTTTTAGTGTCTCCATAGTCTTAGAGCCATAGCTTTTTCATTCATTGGGCGATTTTCTTAGGTAGGGTAGAATTTTTGCGGGATGAGATGACGGTTTGATTGGCACTATTTGGGGGGTGCATATGACTTTTTGATAGCTTGCTATTACACTTTTTGTGATGTAAGGTGACAAAAAAATGGCTTTTTTGACACTTTTAATTTTTTTACGGTATTCACCTGAGGGGTTAGATCATGTGATATTTTTATAGAGCAAGTCCTTATGGACGTGGCAATACCTAATATGTATACTTTTTGTATTTATTTAAGTTTTACACAATAATAACCTATTTAAAACAAACAAAAAATAATCATGTTTCCGTCTGAGAGCCATAGCTTTTTTATTTTTTGGGAGATTGTCTTAGGTAGGGTATAATTTCTGCGGGATGAGATTTGATTGGCACTATTTTGGGGTACATATGACTTTTTGATCGCTTGCTATTACACTTTTTGTGATGTAATGGCTTTTTGACACCGTTTTTATTTTATCTTTTTTATGGTGTTCACCTGAGGTGTTATATCATGTAGTATTTTTATAGAGCAGGTTGTTATGGACACGGAGATACCTAATATGTCTACTTTTATTTAATTTTTTTACATTTAACACAATAAAAGCATTTTTGAAACAAAAAAAATCATGTTTTAGTGTCTCCATAGTCTGAGAGCCATAGTTTCTTTATTTTTTGTTCGATTGTCTCAGGTAGGGTATAATTTTTGCGGGATGAGATTTGATTGACACTATTTTGGGGTGCATATGTCTTTTTGATCACTTGCTATTACACCTTTTGTGATGTAATGGCTTTTTTGACACCGTTTTTATTTTATCTTTTTTATGGTGTTCACCTGAGGTGTTAGATCATGTAGTATTTTTTTAGAGCAGGTTATTACGGACGCGGAGAGCCATATTTTTTTATATTTTTTGGTCAATTGTCTTAGGTAGGGGCTCATTTTTTCACAAGATGAGGTGACGGTTATATTGGTACTATTTTGTGGGGCATGCACCTTTTTGATCTCTTGGTGTTGCACTTTTAGTGATGTAAGGTGAAAAAGTGTTTTTTTAGCACAGTTTTTTTTATATTTTTGACGGTGTTCACCTGAGGGGTTAGGTCATGTGATATTTTTATAGAGTCGGTCAATACAGACGCGGCAATACCTAATATGTTTACTTCTCTTTTTTCCCTATTTTTTACAATTTTGTTACTTTATTTGGGGAAAAGGACCCTTTTTTTTTACTTGAAACAAAAAAAAAATTTCTTTATTTTTTTCACTTCTTTTGTTTTTTGTTGGTCTGATCCTCTTTACAGTGCATCACAATACTTCTGTATTGTGATGCATTTGTCCTTAAGTCACATCCACCAGCGCCGTACATGTAAGGCGCAGGTCCTTATGGAGTTAAACACCACCCAACCACCAAAACAATAATAAACAAGACAATCAAGACTAGTCGAAACTGGGGTGTCACTCTTAATTGACCCATTAGAGGCATACAACTATCGAGGCACAAAGACCGCCCTGCTGAAATAGAAGCCCAACTGCCACCAGGCTCTACCCTTGCTAAAGCAGAGTCCACTTGCCTCACTTATGTTATACCTGCAAAGGCTATTTAGCAGTATCCCACATATTATGCATAGAGTTGAGCGGACACCTGGATGTTCGGGTTCGACGGGTTCGGCCGAACTTCACAGAAAAGTTCGAATTCGGGACCCAAACTTGACCCCAAACCCCATTGAAGTTAATGGGGACCCGAACTTTTGAGCACTAGAATGGCTCTAAAAAGGTCATGGAAAGGGCTAGAGGGTTGCAAATGGCATCAACATGTGGTTACGAACATGGCAAGTGCTCTGCAAACAAATGTGGATAGGGAAATGACTTCAAATAACGTAAATAATAATAAAATACATACAAATAAAAAATAATAATCTTGATCTAGAAGGACAAGGTCCATATGGAGTAGGAGGTTTAGGAGGCAGTGCATGTGGCGGTGTAGGTGGAAGTGGTGGTGGAGGAGGAGGAGGTAGCCTACACTGCTTTTTTTTTTATTGGGGTACACCCTAAAACATTGGGAAATATAACCTGTGATAACCCCCTCCAGTCGTGCTAAACACACGTTCAGACAATATACTGGCTGCAGGGCAGGCCAGCACCTCCAAGGCATAAATGGCAAGATTAGGCATGTGCCCAATTTGGAGACCCATCAGTCAGTTTGTGTACGTGTGTGCACAGAAACTGCCCCACCATGTTGCATGTCACCGTGATGTCCACGATCCATTTGGATATCTTCTCTATCAACTTTCGATTTTATTTTCTGAGCCTACCATGTTGATCATGGTTATCGGCGAATCAGGGTTCCGGAGAGGGAGCGTGAGAAAGAGAGACCACATCCAAGGGAGGTTAATTTTTTTAAATTAAATATGATCAAGCAGAAAAGTGGGACAAATTATTGAAGTGCAAATGTGGGATAAGTTATTAAAGTTTAAGCATTGAATGAAAGGAGGGGGCGCGCATCAATTAAAGAAGAATTTTTGAAATTGTATTCCCTGTCACCTATGCAGAGCAGGGGTTTTGTATATGGCAAAATTGGTAAAATGTCACCTTGTAACAGATGATTTTTTGAAATTTAGGTCCCTATCACCTATGCAGAGCAAGGGATTAATCATGGCAAAAATGGTGAAATGTCACCCAAGAATGTAACAGACAAATTAGTGAAATTTTTTACCTGTCTACTAGGTATAGCGGTGGTATATCACACCAAAAAATTGGTGAATTTCACCCGAAAATTTAACAGACAAATTTAATTAAATGTTACCTGTCTATATATCAGGAGTATATCACACCTAAAAATTGGTGAATTTCACCCGAGAATGTAACAGCCAAATTTGTGAATTTTTTTTAACTGTCTACTAGGTATAGCAGTGGTATATCACACCCAAATTTTTTTGAAATTCACCCGAATATGTAACAAATTAGTGAAATGTTACCTGTCTACTAGGTAGAGCAGGGGTATATAACACAAAAAAATTTGAGAATTTCACCCGAATATGTAACAGGCAAATTAATACATTTTTTTTACCTGTCTACTAGGTAAAGCAGTGGTATATCACACCCAAAAATTAGTGAATTTTACCTGAAAATGTAACAGTCAAATTAGTGAAATTACATAAAATAAAATACATACAAATAAAAAATATATATACTTGATTTATAAGGGTGAAGGTCCATATGGTGTAGGAGTTTGAGGAGGCACTGGACGTAGCGGTGTAGGTGGAAGCGGTGGTGGAGGAGGACGAGGTAGCCAACACTGGTTTTTGGTTTTAATTTAATTTTTTATTTTTTTATTAGGGTACACTAGTGCGAAATATCCAAAACACAACAATGGGCAATTGCGCTGTAGTATAACAATGGCTGGTTAAGACCGGTATACATGTCTATTCTGCACAAGGTACGGACAAGTCCTGTGGGATCCATGCCAGGTTCATTTTAGTGAACTTGAACTTGTCCACATTGGCTGTGGACAGGTGGCTGCACTTGTCTGTGATAACGCCCCCCTGCCCTGCTAAACACACGTTCAGACAATACACTGGCTGCAGGGCAGGCCAGCACCTCCAAGGCGTAAAGGGCAAGCTCAGGCCATGCGCCCAATTTGGAGACCCAGAAGTTGAAGGGGGCAGACCCGTCATTCAGTACGTGTAGGCGTGTGCACACATACTGCTCCACCATTTGATGAAATGGTGCCTTCTGCTAAAACGTTCCATATCAGCTGGTGGTGCTGGTTGTTGTGGAGTGCTGACAAAGCATTTCCACATTTTGGCCATGCTAACCCTGCCTTCTGAGGTGCTGGTGGTGCCCCAGCTGCGTTGGCGACCTCTTCATCCTCCTCTGCCTTTGCCTTGTGCTTCCACTGTGCCCTCGCTGTCAGGTGGGAATGCCACCAGCAGCGTGTCTATCAGCGTGCTGGACAATTGTGTACCTGGCGTTTGTGGGTGCAGGAACCCACCCTCGGAGCCACTTGTGAATGACTGGCCGGAAACTTTACAAAATGATCCCTCTTCCTCCTCCTCCTCCTGTGCCACATTCTCTTCCATCATCACCATCAGCGTTTTTTCAAGGAGGCATAAAAGTGGGATAGTAACGCTGAGGACGGAGTCATCGGCACAGGCCATGTTGGTGGAGTACTCGAAGCAGTGCAACAAGGAACACAGGTCTCGCATGTGATTCACCCGTGCGTGCTGCAGCTGAAACTCCACTATCGCCTGCTGCTGCACGCATAGTCTGGCCAGCATGTGCAAGGTGGAGTTTCACCTTGTGGGCACGTCGCATATGAGGCGGTTAGCGGGAAGAAGCGAAGTTACGTTGCAGCACTGACAGGCGAGCAGCAGCATGGTGAGAACGCCAAAAGAGCGCTCAGCCGGCCCGCACTTTCTGCAGCAGCTCAGATATATTGGGATAATTTCTCAGGAACCTCTGCACCACCAAATTCAGCACATGCTCCATGCAAGGGATGTGCGTCAAAACGGCTAGTCCCAGAGCTGCTATGAGATTTCGACCCATTATCACACACCACCAGGCCGGGCTTGAGGCTCACTGGCACCAACTCATAGGTCTGTTGTTCAAGGCCTGTCCACAGCTCCTGCGCGGTGTGGGGTTTGTCCCTCAAACAGATATGTTTTAAAACTGCCTGCTGTCGTTTACCCCTGGCTGTGCTGAAGTTGGTGGTGAAGGTGTTACGCTGACCGGATGAGGAGCCGGTAGAGGATGAGGAAGCGGAGTAGGAGTAGGAAGCAACAGAAGGCAAAGAGAAGTGCTCTGCAATCCTCAGTGGTTGAAGCACATGTGCCAAACTGCTATCCGCATCAGGCCCAGCCACCACTGCATTTACCCAGTGTGCTGGTTTGAAGATATAACGTCCCTGACCTAGCTTACTGGTCCACGTAGTTAGGTGGACCTTGTCACAGATGGCGTTGCACAGTGTCCCCCACTTGGTTGTGCTGGGAAGGGATGGCATGCCTGAAAAAGTAGTGGTGGCTGGGCACGACGTACTGTGGGACATCCATAATGCTTTTAAAACTCTCCGTCTCCACCAGACGGAATGACAGCATTTAAAAGGCCAGTCATTTTGAAATGCTGGCATTCAGGGCCAGGGATCACGGGTGGGTAGGGGGGTACTTCCTCTTCAGCTTCAGTGTTTGGGAGATGGAGAGCTGAACGCTTCCATGGGACATTGTGGAGATGCTTGGTGACCCATGTGGTGGTGTTGCTGGCAGATCCTCTGTTTGCGGGGTGGAAGGTGCCACTGTCACTCCAGAGGTGGATGAAGAGGCCGAGAATGCAACATAAGAGGAAGCAGGATGAGCCAGAGACCATTCTTGGTTTTTGAGGTGTCTACTCCACTGCAGCTTGTGCTTTGCACTTAGATGCCTGGTCATGCAGGTTGTGCTCAGGTTGAGAATGTTTATGCCTCATTTCAGGCTCTGATTGCACAGCGTGCAAGTCACTTGTGTCTTGTCGTCAGCACATTGTCTGAAGAACTGCCACTCCAAGGAACTACTTGGAGCTAGCTTTGGTGTGCTTGGTCCCTTGCTGCTTTGGGCAGTAGCAGGCGTACTGTCTAGGGGATGGCCGCTCTACTTTTGAACCCTGCTCCCTCTTCTGCTGTGCTGGTTGATTCCATGTGGGGTCGAGGACCTCATCGTCCTCCACATCATCTTCCACCCAGTCTTCACCCCTGCCCTCCTTGTCGGTCTGCACACTTGAGAAATCCACAGCAGTTAACACCTGTGTTTCGTCATCATCCGAGACGTGCTGCGGTGGTCCTCCCATGTACTCATCTTGAAACATAAGTTGTTGGGCATCGGTGCACTTAATCCCTTCCACTTTTGGGGCAGGGCTAGGTGGATGGCCCTGAAAAACCCTGTTAGATGATTCATAAAAAAACAGAAGAGACTGCTGCATAACTTGGGGCTCAGACTGCTTGGCTGATTTGCAAGGGGGTGAGGTGGAAGACTGATGGATAGGGATGAGCGAACTCGAACTGTATAGTTCGGGTTCGTACCGAATTTTGGGGTGTCCGTGACACGGACCCGAACCCGGACATTTTCGTAAAAGTCCGGGTTCGGGTTCGGTGTTCGTCGCTTTCTTCGCGCTTTTGTGACGCTTTCTTGGCGCTTTTTGAAAGGCTGCAAAGCAGCCAATCAACAAGCGTCATACTACTTGCCCCAAGAGGCCATCACAGCCATGCCTACTATTGGCATGGCTGTGATTGGCCAGAGCACCATGTGACCCAGCCTCTATTTAAGCTGGAGTCACATAGCGCCGCCCGTCACTCTGCTCTGATTAGCGTAGGGAGAGGTTGCGGCTGCGACAGTAGGGCGAGATTAGGCAGATTAACTCCTCCAAAGGACTTGATTAACTGATCGATCTGCAGCTGTGGATCATTGAGCTGCTGATCCTCAATTGCTCACTGTTTTTAGGCTGCACAGACCGTTTGTCAGTCTCATTTTTCTGGGGTGATCGGCGGCCATTTTGTGTCTTGTGGTGCGCCAGCACAAGCTGCGACCAAGTGCATTTAACCCTCAATGGTGTGGTTGTTTTTTGGCTAAAGCCTACATCAGGGTGAAGCTGTGACACCAAGTGCATTTAACCAGCAATAGTCTGTTCATTTTTTGGCCATATACAAAATCAGGGGCAAGCTGCGCCTGTCACCAAGTGCATTTAACCCTCAATGGTGTGGTTGTTTTTTGGCTAAAGCCTACATCAGGGTGAAGCTGTCACACCAAGTGCATTTAACCAGCAATAGTCTGTTCATTTTTTGGCCATATACAAAATCAGGGGCAAGCTGCGCCTGTCACCAAGTGCATTTAACCCTCAATGGTGTGGTTGTTTTTTGGCTAAAGCCTACATCAGGGTGAAGCTGTCACACCAAGTGCATTTAACCAGCAATAGTCTGTTCATTTTTTGGCCATATACAAAATCAGGGGCAAGCTGCGCCTGTCACCAAGTGCATTTAACCCTCAATGGTGTGGTTGTTTTTTGGCTAAAGCCTACATCAGGGTGAAGCTGTCACACCAAGTGCATTTAACCAGCAATAGTCTGTTCATTTTTTGGCCATATCCCAGTCTAATTCTGTCACTAAATCCATACCGGTCACCCAGCGCCTAAATACTAGGCCTCAAATTTATATCCAGCTAAATCTGTCCCTAGTGCTGTAGCTGGGCGAGTTATTTAGTGTCCGTTCAAGCACATTTCTTGTTCTGGGTTGAAATACAATTCCCAATTTAGCAATTTCATAATTTAGTGGTTCCTGCTATATCAGAGCTCTTTGAAATCTATCCCAAAAAGGGTATATAATATTGAAGGTGCACATAGGGTCATTCAGAGTAACTTCACACACACCCGCTACTGTGTATTTCCAAGTCTAATTCTGTCACTAAATCCATACCGGTGACCCAGCGCCTAAATACTAGGCCTCAAATTTAATTCCCTCTAAATCTCTCGTTACCCACCGCTGTACTGTTGTTGCTGGGCAAGATATTTAGTGTCCGTCAAAGCACATTTTTTGTTCTGGGTTGAAGTACAATTCCCAATTTAGCAATTTCATAATTTAGTGGTTTCTGCTATATCAGAGCTATTTGAAATCTATCCCAAAAAGGGTATATAATATTGAAGGTGCACATAGGGTCATTCAGAATAACTTCACACACACCCGCTACTGTGTATTTCCAAGTCTAATTCTGTCACTAAACCCATACCTGTCACCCAGCGCCTAAATACTAGGCCTCAAATTTAAATCCCTCTAAATCTCTCGTTACCGTTGTCCTGTTGTAGCTGGGAAAGTTATTTAGTGCCCGTCAAAGCACATTTTTTGTTCTGGGTTGAAGTACAATTCCCAATTTAGCAATTTCATAATTTAGTGGTTCCTGCTATATCAGAGCTATTTGAAATCTATCCCAAAAAGGGTATATAATATTGAAGGTGCACATAGGGTCATTCAGAATAACTTCACACACACCCGCTACTGTGTATTTCCAAGTCTAATTCTGTCACTAAATCCATACCGGTGACCCAGCGCCTAAATACTAGGCCTCAAATTTAATTCCCTCTAAATCTCTCGTTACCCACCGGTGTACTGTTGTTGCTGGGCAAGATATTTAGTGTCCGTCAAAGCACATTTTTTGTTCTGGGTTGAAGTACAATTCCCAATTTAGCAATTTCATAATTTAGTGGTTTCTGCTATATCAGAGCTATTTGAAATCTATCCCAAAAAGGGTATATAATATTGAAGGTGCACATAGGGTCATTCAGAATAACTTCACACACACCCGCTACTGTGTATTTCCAAGTCTAATTCTGTCACTAAACCCATACCTGTCACCCAGCGCCTAAATACTAGGCCTCAAATTTAAATCCCTCTAAATCTCTCGTTACCGTTGTCCTGTTGTAGCTGGGAAAGTTATTTAGTGCCCGTCAAAGCACATTTTTTGTTCTGGGTTGAAGTACAATTCCCAATTTAGCAATTTCATAATTTAGTGGTTCCTGCTATATCAGAGCTATTTGAAATCTATCCCAAAAAGGGTATATAATATTGAAGGTGCACATAGGGTCATTCAGAATAACTTCACACACACCCGCTACTGTGTATTTCCAAGTCTAATTCTGTCACTAAATCCATACCGGTGACCCAGCGCCTAAATACTAGGCCTCAAATTTAATTCCCTCTAAATCTCTCGTTACCCACCGGTGTACTGTTGTTGCTGGGCAAGATATTTAGTGTCCGTCAAAGCACATTTTTTGTTCTGGGTTGAAGTACAATTCCCAATTTAGCAATTTCATAATTTAGTGGTTTCTGCTATATCAGAGCTATTTGAAATCTATCCCTAAAAGGGTATATAATATTGAAGGTGCACATAGGGTCATTCAGAATAACTTCACACACACCCGCTACTGTGTATTTCCAAGTCTAATTCTGTCACTAAACCCATACCTGTCACCCAGCGCCTAAATACTAGGCCTCAAATTTAAATCCCTCTAAATCTCTCGTTACCGTTGTCCTGTTGTAGCTGGGAAAGTTATTTAGTGCCCGTCAAAGCACATTTTTTGTTCTGGGTTGAAGTACAATTCCCAATTTAGCAATTTCATAATTTAGTGGTTCCTGCTATATCAGAGCTATTTGAAATCTATCCCAAAAAGGGTATATAATATTGAAGGTGCACATTGGGTCATTCAGAATAACTTCACACACACGCTTCTGTGCATTTCCAAGTCTAATTCTGTCACTAAATCCATACCGGTGACCCAGCGCCTAAATACTAGGCCTCAAATTTAATTCCCTCTAAATCTCTCGTTACCCACCGCTGTACTGTTGTTGCTGGGCAAGATATTTAGTGTCCGTCAAAGCACATTTTTTGTTCTGGGTTGAAGTACAATTCCCAATTTAGCAATTTCATAATTTAGTGGTTTCTGCTATATCAGAGCTATTTGAAATCTATCCCTAAAAGGGTATATAATATTGAAGGTGCACATAGGGTCATTCAGAATAACTTCACACACACCCGCTACTGTGTATTTCCAAGTCTAATTCTGTCACTAAATCCATACCGGTGACCCAGCGCCTAAATACTAGGCCTCAAATTTAATTCCCTCTAAATCTCTCGTTACCCACCGTTGTACTGTTGTTGCTGGGCAAGATATTTAGTGTCCGTCAAAGCACATTTTTTGTTCTGGGTTGAAGTACAATTCCCAATTTAGCAATTTCATAATTTAGTGGTTCCTGCTATATCAGAGCTATTTGAAATCTATCCCAAAAAGGGTATATAATATTGAAGGTGCACATTGGGTCATTCAGAATAACTTCACACACACGCTTCTGTGCATTTCCAAGTCTAATTCTGTCACTAAATCCATACCGGTGACCCAGCGCCTAAATACTAGGCCTCAAATTTAATTCCCTCTAAATCTCTCGTTACCCACCGCTGTACTGTTGTTGCTGGGCAAGATATTTAGTGTCCGTCAAAGCACATTTTTTGTTCTGGGTTGAAGTACAATTCCCAATTTAGCAATTTCATAATTTAGTGGTTTCTGCTATATCAGAGCTATTTGAAATCTATCCCTAAAAGGGTATATAATATTCAAGGTGCACATTGGGTCATTCAGAATAACTTCACACACACACGCTTCTGTGCATTTCCAAGTCTAATTCTGTCACTAAATCCATACCGGTCACCCAGCGCCTAAATACTAGGCCTCAAATTTATATCCCGCTGAATTTGAATACAATACATTGGGCCAAATAATATATTTGTTGTTGTGGTGAACCATAACAATGAGAAAAACATCTAGTAAGGGACGCGGACGTGGACATGGTCGTGGTGGTGTTAGTGGACCCTCTGGTGCTGGGAGAGGACGTGGCCGTTCTGCCACATCCACACGTCCTAGTGTACCAACTACTTCAGGTCCCAGTAGCCGCCAGAATTTACAGCGATATATGGTGGGGCCCAATGCCGTTCTAAGGATGGTAAGGCCTGAGCAGGTACAGGCATTAGTCAATTGGGTGGCCGACAGTGGATCCAGCACGTTCACATTATCTCCCACCCAGTCTTCTGCAGAAAGCGCACAGATGGCGCCTGAAAACCAACCCCATCAGTCTGTCACATCACCCCCATGCATACCAGGGAAACTGTCTCAGCCTCAAGTTATGCAGCAGTCTCTTATGCTGTTTGAAGACTCCGCTGGCAGGGTTTCCCAAGGGCATCCACCTAGCCCTTCCCCAGCGGTGAAAGACATAGAATGCACTGACGCACAACCACTTATGTTTCCTGATGATGAGGACATGGGAATACCACCTCAGCATGTCTCTGATGATGACGAAACACAGGTGCCAACTGCTGCGTCTTTCTGCAGTGTGCAGACTGAACAGGAGGTCAGGGATCAAGACTGGGTGGAAGACGATGCAGGGGACGATGAGGTCCTAGACCCCACATGGAATGAAGGTCGTGCCACTGACTTTCACAGTTCGGAGGAAGAGGCAGTGGTGAGACCGAGCCAACAGCGTAGCAAAAGAGGGAGCAGTGGGCAAAAGCAGAACACCCGCCGCCAAGAGACTCCGCCTGCTACTGACCGCCGCCATCTGGGACCGAGCACCCCAAAGGCAGCTTCAAGGAGTTCCCTGGCATGGCACTTCTTCAAACAATGTGCTGACGACAAGACCCGAGTGGTTTGCACGCTGTGCCATCAGAGCCTGAAGCGAGGCATTAACGTTCTGAACCTGAGCACAACCTGCATGACCAGGCACCTGCATGCAAAGCATGAACTGCAGTGGAGTAAACACCTTAAAACCAAGGAAGTCACTCAGGCTCCCCCTGCTACCTCTTCTGCTGCTGCCGCCTCGGCCTATTCTGCTGCTGCCGCCTCGGCCTCTTCCTCCGCCTCTGGAGGAACGTTGGCACCTGCCGCCCAGCAAACAGGGGATGTACCACCAACACCACCACCACCACCTCCGTCACCAAGCGTCTCAACCATGTCACACGCCAGCGTTCAGCTCTCCATCTCACAAACATTTGATAGAAAGCGTAAATTCCCACCTAGCCACCCTCGATCCCTGGCCCTGAATGCCAGCATTTCTAAACTACTGGCCTATAAATGCTGTCATTTAGGCTGGTGGACACAGACAGCTTCAAACAGCTCATGTCGCTTGCTGTCCCACAGTATGTTGTTCCCAGCCGGCACTACTTCTCCAAGAGAGCCGTGCCTTCCCTGCACAACCAAGTATCCGATAAAATCAAGTGTGCACTGCGCAACGCCATCTGTAGCAAGGTCCACCTAACCACAGATACGTGGACCAGTAAGCACGGCCAGGGACGCTATATCTCCCTAACTGCACACTGGGTAAATGTAGTGGCAGCTGGGCCCCAGGCGGAGAGCTGTTTGGCGCACGTCCTTCCGCCGCCAAGGATCGCAGGGCAACATTCTTTGCCTCCTGTTGCCACCTCCTCCTTCTCGGCTTCCTCCTCCTCTTCTTCCACCTGCTCATCCAGTCAGCCACACACCTTCACCACCAACTTCAGCACAGCCCGGGGTAAACGTCAGCAGGCCATTCTGAAACTCATATGTTTGGGGGACAGGCCCCACACCGCACAGGAGTTGTGGCGGGGTATAGAACAACAGACCGACGAGTGGTTGCTGCCGGTGAGCCTCAAGCCCGGCCTGGTGGTGTGTGATAATGGGCGAAATCTCGTTGCAGCTCTGGGACTAGCCAATTTGACGCACATCCCTTGCTTGGCGCATGTGCTGAATTTGGTGGTGCAGAAGTTCATTCACAACTACCCCGACATGTCAGAGCTGCTGCATAAAGTGCGGGCCGTCTGTTCGCGCTTCCGGCGTTCACATCCTGCTGCTGCTCGCCTGTCTGCGCTACAGCGTAACTTCGGCCTTCCCGCTCACCGCCTCATATGCGACGTGCCCACCAGGTGGAACTCCACCTTGCACATGCTGGACAGACTGTGCGAGCAGCAGCAGGCCATAGTGGAGTTTCAGCTGCAGCACGCACGGGTCAGTCGCACTACAGAACAGCACCACTTCACCACCAATGACTGGGCCTCCATGCGAGACCTGTGTGCCCTGTTGCGCTGTTTCGAGTACTCCACCAACATGGCCAGTGGCGATGACACCGTTATCAGCGTTACAATACCACTTCTATGTCTCCTTGAGAAAACACTTAGGGCGATGATGGAACAGGAGGTGGCCCAGGAGGAGGAGGAGGAGGATGAGGAAGAGGGGTCATTTTTAGCACTTTCAGGCCAGTCTCTTCGAAGTGACTCAGAGGGAGGTTTTTTGCAACAGCAGAGGCCAGGTACAAATGTGGCCAGCCAGGGCCCACTACTGGAGGACGAGGAGGACGAGGATGAGGAGGAGGTGGAGGAGGATGAGGATGAAGCATGGTCACAGCGGGGTGGCACCCAACGCAGCTCGGGTCCATCACTGGTGCGTGGCTGGGGGGAAAGGCAGGACGATGACGATACGCCTCCCACAGAGGACAGCTTGTCCTTACCCCTGGGCAGCCTGGCACACATGAGCGACTACATGCTGCAGTGCCTGCGCAACGACAGCAGAGTTGCCCACATTTTAACCTGTGCGGACTACTGGGTTGCCACCCTGCTGGATCCACGCTACAAAGACAATGTGCCCACCTTACTTCCTGCACTGGAGCGTGATAGGAAGATGCGCGAGTACAAGCGCACGTTGGTAGACGCGCTACTGAGAGCATTCCCAAATGTCACAGGGGAACAAGTGGAAGCCCAAGGCCAAGGCAGAGGAGGAGCAAGAGGTCGCCAAGGCAGCTGTGTCACGGCCAGCTCCTCTGAGGGCAGGGTTAGCATGGCAGAGATGTGGAAAACTTTTGTCAACACGCCACAGCTAACTGCACCACCACCTGATACGCAACGTGTTAGCAGGAGGCAACATTTTACTAACATGGTGGAACAGTACGTGTGCACACCCCTCCACGTACTGACTGATGGTTCGGCCCCATTCAACTTCTGGGTCTCTAAATTGTCCACGTGGCCAGAGCTAGCCTTTTATGCCTTGGAGGTGCTGGCCTGCCCGGCAGCCAGCGTTTTGTCTGAACGTGTATTCAGCACGGCAGGGGGCGTCATTACAGACAAACGCAGCCGCCTGTCTACAGCCAATGTGGACAAGCTGACGTTCATAAAAATGAACCAGGCATGGATCCCACAGGACCTGTCCGTCCCTTGTCCAGATTAGACATTAACTACCTCCCCATAACCATATATTATTGGACTCCAGGGCACTTCCTCATTCAATCCTATTTTTATTTTCATTTTACCATTATATTGCGATGCTACCCAAAGTTGAATGAACCTCTCCTCTGCCTGTGTGCTAGGCCTAAATATATGCCAATGGACTGTTGCAGTGGTGGCTGACATGAAGCCTGATTCTCTGCTATGACATGCAGACTAATTCTCTGCTGACATGAAGCCAGATTGTCTGTTACGGGACCTCTCTCCTCTGCCTGGGTGCTGGGCCTAAATTTATGACAATGGACTGTTGCAGTGGTGGCTGACGTGAAGCCTGATTCTCTGCTATGACATGCAGACTGATTCTCTGCTGTCATGAAGCCAGATTGTCTGTTACGGGACCTTTCTCCTCTACCTGGGTTCTGGGCCTAAATTTATGAAAATTGACTCTTACAGTGGTGGGTGACGTGAAGCCTGATTCTCTGCTATGATATGAAGACTGATTCTCTGCTGACATGAAGCCAGATTGTCTGTTACGGGACCTTTCTCCTCTGCCTGGGTTCTGGGCCTAAATTTATGAAAATTGACTCTTACAGTGGTGGGTGACGTGAAGCCTGATTCTCTGCTATGATATGAAGACTGATTCTCTGCTGACATGAAGCCAGATTGTCTGTTACGGGACCTTTCTCCTCTGCCTGGGTTCTGGGCCTAAATTTATGAAAATTGACTCTTACAGTGGTGGGTGACGTGAAGCCTGATTCTCTGCTATGATATGAAGACTGATTCTCTGCTGACATGAAGCCAGATTGTCTGTTACGGGACCTTTCTCCTCTGCCTGGGTTCTGGGCCTAAATTTATGAAAATTGACTCTTACAGTGGTGGGTGACGTGAAGCCTGATTCTCTGCTATGATATGAAGACTGATTCTCTGCTGACATGAAGCCAGATTGTCTGTTACGGGACCTTTCTCCTCTGCCTGGGTTCTGGGCCTAAATTTATGAAAATTGACTCTTACAGTGGTGGGTGACGTGAAGCCTGATTCTCTGCTATGATATGAAGACTGATTCTCTGCTGACATGAAGCCAGATTGTCTGTTACGGGACCTTTCTCCTCTGCCTGGGTTCTGGGCCTAAATTTATGAAAATTGACTCTTACAGTGGTGGGTGACGTGAAGCCTGATTCTCTGCTATGATATGAAGACTGATTCTCTGCTGACATGAAGCCAGATTGTCTGTTACGGGACCTTTCTCCTCTGCCTGGGTTCTGGGCCTAAATTTATGAAAATTGACTCTTACAGTGGTGGGTGACGTGAAGCCTGATTCTCTGCTATGATATGAAGACTGATTCTCTGCTGACATGAAGCCAGATTGTCTGTTACGGGACCTTTCTCCTCTGCCTGGGTTCTGGGCCTAAATTTATGAAAATTGACTCTTACAGTGGTGGGTGACGTGAAGCCTGATTCTCTGCTATGATATGAAGACTGATTCTCTGCTGACATGAAGCCAGATTGTCTGTTACGGGACCTTTCTCCTCTGCCTGGGTTCTGGGCCTAAATTTATGAAAATTGACTCTTACAGTGGTGGGTGACGTGAAGCCTGATTCTCTGCTATGATATGAAGACTGATTCTCTGCTGACATGAAGCCAGATTGTCTGTTACGGGACCTCTCTCCTCTGCCTGGGTGCTGGGCCTAAATATATGCCAATGGACTGTTGCAGTGGTGGCTGACGTGAAGCCTCATTCTCTGCTATGACATGCAGACTAATTCTCTGCTGACATGAAGACAGATTCTCTGTTACGGGACCTCTCTCCTCTGCCTGGGTGCCGGGGCCTAAATATCTGAGAATGGACTGTTCCAGTGGTGGCTGACGTGAAGCCTCATTCTCTGCTATGACATGCAGACTAATTCTCTGCTGACATGAAGACAGATTCTCTGTTACGGGACCTCCCTCCTCTGCCTGGGTGCTGGGCCTAAATATATGCCAATGGACTGTTGCAGTGGTGGCTGACGTGAAGCCTCATTCTCTGCTATGACATGCAGACTATTTCTCTGCTGACATGAAGACAGATTCTCTGTTACGGGACCTCCCTCCTCTGCCTGGGTGCTGGGCCTAAATATATGCCAATGGACTGTTGCAGTGGTGGCTGACGTGAAGCCTCATTCTCTGCTATGACATGCAGACTGATTCTCTGCTGACATGAAGCCAGATTCTCTGTTACGGGACCTCTCTCCTCTGCCTGTGTGTGTGCTGGGCCTAAATATATGCCAATGGACTGTTGCAGTGGTGGCTGACGTGAAGCCTCATTCTCTGCTATGACATGCAGACTGATTCTCTGCTGACATGAAGCCAGATTCTCTGTTACGGGACCTCTCTCCTCTGCCTGTGTGTGTGCTGGGCCTAAATATATGCCAATGGACTGTTGCAGTGGTGGCTGACGTGAAGCCTCATTCTCTGCTATGACATGCAGACTAATTCTCTGCTGACATGAAGACAGATTCTCTGTTACGGGACCTCCCTCCTCTGCCTGGGTGCTGGGCCTAAATATATGCCAATGGACTGTTGCAGTGGTGGCTGACGTGAAGCCTCATTCTCTGCTATGACATGCAGACTGATTCTCTGCTGACATGAAGCCAGATTCTCTGTTACGGGACCTCTCTCCTCTGCCTGTGTGTGTGCTGGGCCTAAATATATGCCAATGGACTGTTGCAGTGGTGGCTGACGTGAAGCCTCATTCTCTGCTATGACATGCAGACTGATTCTCTGCTGACATGAAGCCAGATTCTCTGTTACGGGACCTCTCTCCTCTGCCTGTGTGTGTGCTGGGCCTAAATATATGCCAATGGACTGTTGCAGTGGTGGCTGACGTGAAGCCTCATTCTCTGCTATGACATGCAGACTAATTCTCTGCTGACATGAAGACAGATTCTCTGTTACGGGACCTCCCTCCTCTGCCTGGGTGCTGGGCCTAAATATATGCCAATGGACTGTTGCAGTGGTGGCTGACGTGAAGCCTCATTCTCTGCTATGACATGCAGACTAATTCTCTGCTGACATGAAGACAGATTCTCTGTTACGGGACCTCTCTCCTCTGCCTGGGTGCCGGGGCCTAAATATCTGAGAATGGACTGTTCCAGTGGTGGGTGACGGGAAGCCAGATTCTCTGCTATGGAACCTCTCTCCAATTGATTTTGGTTAATTTTTATTTATTTAATTTTTATTTTAATTCATTTCCCTATCCACATTTGTTTGCAGGGGATTTACCTACATGTTGCTGCCTTTTGCAGCCCTCTAGCTCTTTCCTGGGCTGTTTTACAGCCTTTTTAGTGCCGAAAAGTTCGGGTCCCCATTGACTTCAATGGGGTTCGGGTTCGGGACGAAGTTCGGATCGGGTTCGGATCCCGAACCCGAACATTTCCGGGATGTTCGGCCGAACTTCTCGAACCCGAACATCCAGGTGTTCGCTCAACTCTACTGATGGACATAAGCTGTAGGTGCCAAATCTGATCTTTCAGCAGGAGACTGGGTGGGAGACAATGTAAAGGAACTGAAGGCACTGTCAGCAACCCAATCTACTATCGCTTGTAATTGTTCTGGCCTCACTATTCAGAGAGCCACATTAGACCCGACCAAATACCGCTGAAGGTTCTGCTGCCTACTCGCACCTGAGGAAGGTGTTTCACTTGTGCGTGTAGCTTGTACAGATCGACCACGTCCTCTCCTTGCAACAAGAGCTCCACCATCAACACCACGACATGGGCCACGTCCCTTATTTGACACTCTCCTCATATTTCTAAAATTTTGGATCTTGCCCAAAATGTGTGTTTTTTTTAACTAACAGAATAAAAAAACAGTATCTAAAGGGTGTATCTCACACTGACAGATGCAGCAAAGGCTGAAAATTAAGTTTTTGGCCCAAAATAGGTGCTTTTTTAATAGTAGAATATGACAGCGGTATCTAAAGCGTATATCTCATACTGACAGATACAGCAATTGTTGTAAAATTTAGATTTTTTCCCAAAAAGGGTGTTTTTTTAATAACAGAATATGACAGCAGTATCTAAAGCGTGCATCTCACACTGACAGATGCAGACAAGGCCACAAATTAAGTATTTTGCCCAAAAAGGGTGTTTTTTTATAACAGACTATGACAGCGTTATCTAAAGAATGTATCTCACACCAACAGATTCAGACAAGGCCGCAAATTAAGTATTTGCCCAAAATAGTTTTTTTTTATTTTTTATAACAGAATAGCACAGCAGTATCTAAAGCTTTTATCGCACATTAACAGATGCAGGCAATGCCGCAAATAAGTATTTTGCCCAAAAAGGGTGTTTTAAAAAAAAACCTGAATATGACAGCGGTATCTAAAGCGTGTATCTCACACTAACAGATTCAGACAATGCCGCAAATTAGGTATTTTGGTCAAAAAGCGTGTTTTTTTTAAATAACAGAATAAGACAGCGGTATCTAAAGCGTGTATCTCATACTAACAGATTCAGACAAGGCTGCAAATTAAGTATTTGCCCAAAATAGGTAATTTTTTAATAACAGAATATGACAGCGGTATCTAAAGCGTGTATCTCACACTAAGGCCTCATGCACACGACAGTATTTTTTCTCGGTCCGCAAAAGGGGGTTCCGTTGTTCCGTGATCCGTGTCCGTTTTTCCTTCCGTTGTGTTTCCATTGTGTTTCCGTGTGTCCGTGTTTCCGGGTTTTTTTGCGGACCGTCTTTAAAGAAGGATTGGTAAAAAAATTGAAATTTTAATAACTCCACCCAGGATACTGGTATAAATGAAGTGCACCTGAGTTTTGTTTGGTGGCCATTTTCTGTAGTCTGCACAGAGTACAGAGGTGATTTTGGTTGCTTTTCTTTGCGATTTCACCATGGATGATGCATGTGAGGATGAGGTCTTAATGAATTGGCTTGCTTCTCGGCGATGGGGAGCGCGCACTCCTGCGGTGCGTGAGGAACCTAGTAGAAGGCGTAGATTTTGGGTCCATCCGATTGTTTCCCAACGTTACCGGAAAGGACACTTCCATACCTTATACCAAGATCTGCGGCTGCATCCAGAGAAGTTTTTCTCCTTCTGCAGGATGTCAGTCAATACATTTGATCGCTTGCTGTCGTCTCTACGTACTGTCCTTACCTTCATGGACACCAATATGAGGCGCAGCATTACTCCTGAGGAAAGGCTCATCGTCACGTTGAGGTAAGCAATATTTAATTGATCAAGCTTCACCAGTAATGTGCCGTGCCTCTGTCAGGAGGAACATGTGTTTTAAAATGGCTGCTGTTAGACATGTGCTTCTGTTTGGTGAAGTAACCTTTCTTTTCCCCTAATGTTTTGTGTCATTTTATTGTAAATTTTTGGTTGTGCCTACCATTAATCCCTGTCACATAACACCCAAATATTGAAGGTTGTCTAAGCGTATGTGCAATTTTTGAACTTTGGATCCCCAAACGTCCTCAAGACACTACAATACTCCGCAGCACTCGCAAGAATAATTTGAGAAAAAATGTTGGGGATAGTCAGTCAGAAGACTGCCCGGATCTGCTGGTCCGCCGGCTCCATTTGTCATCGTGGCGGGTGAAGGGTTTGCCTTAACTCACCATGTTATGCGGCCCTTTCCAAAGCGTGGTTTGGATGTCAGGAGGCGTATTTTCAACTACCGGTTGACTCGTGCCCGTCGGTATGTTGAGTGCGCTTTCGGAATACTCTCTAGCAAATGGAGGGTGTTTTTGTCATCCATACAGATGGATCCGGAGAATGCTACCCTGGTGATACAAGCTTGTGTTGTTCTACACAACTTCCCCAGGATTCACGAGGCTGCCTCTTCTGTTGACATGGAAGATTTGCCCGCGTCAGCAGGTTTGGGCTTGGATCGGACCCTGCATAGACGACCTGGGACTGCAGGCCTTGCAGTTCGAGAACTCTATGCAGACTACTTTCTAAGCCCAGAGGGGTCTGTGCCATGGCAGAGGGACGCAATTCGTGGCAGTGTTTGATTTCTTCTGTTCTCGTTAGTTTTTTTTTGTTTTCCAGATAGCTTATGTAATTTTAGACATAGTTGAGTGGAGGGACTCGCAAGACAATGAGGACCCTTGACGTGGGCTTGCGGGCTGAGGTTTTTTGGAACTAAAAGCAAATCAATCTTTTGATCCCCAAACAAGATCTTTGTTTTTCCTATTTTAGAAACCACATAAATGGATTTGCTATATGTTTCCCAAAACCTTCTAATACCTCTAAAAATGATTTGAGTCAAGTGGCCGTCAACATGTAAAATAAACTTGTTTTACTACTACAAGTATTGTTTGTGTCTCTTTGAAGTGTCTTTATAGAAATATGAGAGATGTATATATGAAAATTAGTTGAAAATTTGAATTTTACACTGTCACATTCTACATGTCGTCCTCATACATGATCTGCTTTTGGGATACCCAAAAGAAACATTTGTAAGTGTGTTTGGTTGAAATTGTACATAGCATATTTTATTAGGCCCAAACCCAAAATTTAAGAAAAGGTGGGTTTGGCCGTGTGCATTATACTCTCCTCTTTTTTTTTAAACATTACCTCACGTCCAAACAGATGTTGGTACCAACACCTAGTTAAAAGAGCAAGATCAATGATGGCTAACCTTGGCACTGCAGCTGGGTAAAATCTCCAACTCACAAGTTGTCCCCCTAGCTTCGTTGATTAGTTTAAAAAACACAATAGAAATAAATGGAGCATGCTGGGAGTTGGAAATCTTTCCCAGTTGTAGTGCAAAGGTTAGCCATCAATGCCCTATCTAATAATTTGTATTGCTACTTCTCCATCCACAAATGGGTGAGTTGTTTGGAAAGCATCATCCCATAGTTTGTTCCGTTTTAGATGCCAGCACATTTTGGTAGGCTGTTTAAATAAATACCAGACACATTGTTTGAGTGAAATTTTTTAAAGACGGAAAACCTAAGGTCTCCACAATTTTTGAAACAAAGGTATGTGGGCACAAATTGGCCCATAAATAAAAAACACAAATACAAGGTAAACACAGTAAATAACAAAATTAAAGCTCAAACAAATCCCTGGTGAAGGGACCAGGCTGGTAAGAACTGCCAGGCCTCTGCTGTTGCTAGGGCAGTGGGGCAGTGGCATAGGGGGCAGCCTGTGAGTAAAATTGCGACGATGGGGGCCAGGTACAGGGGGGCCATGGGGTTGTGCTTGACTCGGCCCAGCCACATTTTGCGCACGTGAAGCGAGTATGCGCCGTCTCACATGGCATAGTTCTCCAAGGATATCTTCCTCGTAGGGGGAGGAGAATAGCTCAATGAGCATTGCTATGCCCGACACACACAAGCTCAAACGGTGGGCAGGGACGCCCCTGAGCAGCGGACCCAGCCCCCTCACCACGGCTTCTTCCAGGCCCTTACTTCTCCTCTTGGCCAGGAACTCGATGACACGGGCATCAATTTGTTCCCGTGTGTCTGGAACAGAGGAAGCCTGAGGGCCAGTGCGTCTCCGCCTTGGCCGAGGCTGCGGGGTGGGATCCAGGGTCCCCTGTGAATGGGTTGGGGGCTCCAGTGGTGGCTGGTGGGGCTCCTCAGCCTGGGGATGGGAGGGGCTGCTCTCCGGGGAGAAAACGGCTGGTGTATCACTGCCCCCAGCATCCGAATCCTCCTCCGGATCATCGTCCAAGCTGTCCACAGTCCTGTATGGAAACATTATAGATAAGAAGATATTAATTTAATGTTGCCCAACATTGTGGATTGTCAAAAGGTTTAGATCACTCTAAAAATTTAAACAAATGGAGTCTACTTGTTTGGACAAGTCCAAACTTTTCAAAAAGGGGATTATCCTTGTGAGATGAAAACTTAACATATCCATTCCAACACTAAATAATCACTGATGAATCCTAATGTGAGCAAGTACTCTTTTTTGGACTGTTAAAAAACGGAACACTGATAGAGGTTTGTGGATGTCCTGTTTTGAAAAACGGTGAACACATTCGAGGAGCTAACCAAGTGCTGAAATTCTCCACATCGGCATTGTGGATGTGTTTGTACACTCTCACACTCGTTAGGGTTTAGTCCAGCTTCCAAAATAATAATTCCTGGACATTTCAAATGCTTGCTAAGGTCAGGGTTGAAGTTTCTCTTCAAAAACTGTGCCAGGAATGCAGAAGGTGCATCATTAGTCAATGTATAATACTACAATCTATTTTGCATTTGGCATAATATCTGCTGGAAGACATTTTTGGAAACTGAAATGCAACTATAGAATATTGTGTCTGGAAAATTTCATAGTCACGAGGTCCTGTTAATAAACTAAAATGTAAAAAATTTACAAAGCTTTTAAAAAAAAAAGGAATACTGCGAAAAAAACAATGCTGGAAACACTATTCGGGCACCTCTGACTGGTAAGGCTTGGCCCAATCGTTAGCACATATTTCAAACATATCCAATGTTAAGGGACACATTCTCATATTGACGAGCGCCAAACAACAGGCAAAATATATGTCAAACAGCAGTATGATGAGAAAAAACATGCAAGGCACATGTGTCATCTACCTTCAAATATCAAGTAGTGATGAGCGGCAGGTGCCATATTCGATTTCGACGAAATTCGCGAATATTCGATAGAATATTCGTTTTATATTTGTCGAAATCGAATATTCGTCATTATTCTTGTTATCGCGATTAATATGCGATTTAAATAATCGAATTTCGATTTTTAACTTAAAGGCTACTCTCCTATTGAAATAGCAATGCGATTATTTCAAGTTATAATAATCGAATTTCGATTTTAACTTAGCACTGCTATATTCCATATTCGTTAATTCTAGCCTAATATGGAATATAGCAGTGCTAAGTTAAAATCGAAATTCGATTATTATAACTTGAATTAATCGAATTGCGATTTCAACTTGGACCTGGTTTACTATGGTTGACTTGGTAGAATTAGCGAATATGACGAATATATTCGTTATATTCCACAAAACGAATATGGCGAATGTATTCGTTATATTCCACAAAACGAAGATAACAAAATATTCTCCATCTTCGTTTTAGCTACCTATTCATCAACTTCGCTAATTCTAGCAATCATATAGGAAAGTTTACTATAGAGACAGCTAAGTTTAATTCACTATGCGATTATATGACTGCTTTTAAAAAAAAAAAAAAATGGAATAATTATAATACCTGATAATTATTATAATTATTCTATTTATAAAAAAAAGCAAAGTAATATAATCGCATAGCAAATTAAACTTAGCTGTCTCTATAGTAAACTTTCCTATATGATTGCTAGAATTAGCGAAGTTGATGAATAGGTAGCTAAAACGAATATGGAGAATATTTCGTTATCTTCGTTTTGTGGAATATAACGAATACATTCGCCATATTCGTTTTGTGGAATATAACGAATATATTCGTCATATTCGCTAATTCTACCAAGCCAACCATAGTAAACCAGGTCCAAGTTGAAATCGCAATTCGATTAATTCAAGTTATAATAATCGAATTTCGATTTTAACTATCGAATATTCGCGAATTTCGTCGAAATCGAATATGGCACCTGCCGCTCATCACTAGCTCATCACTGTTTTTTAAAAGGCAGAAAATTATTGAAGTTTTTCAAGCTTAATTTTAGCAATCACAGATGCAACAACGGCTGCAATGTGAATTACTTTTCCCAAAAAGGGTGTTTTTTCAATAACAGAATATGACAGCGGTATCTAAAGCATGTATCTCAGACAAACAGATGCAGACAAGGCCGCAAATTAGGTATTTTGCCCAAAAAGGGTGTTTTTTTTAATAACAGAATATGACAGCAGTATCTAAAGCGTGTATCTCACACTAACAGATACAGACTAGGCCGCAAATTCAGTATTTTCCCCAAAGGGTGTTTTTTTAATATCAGAATATGACAGCGGTATCTAAAGCGTGTATCTCACACTAACAGATGCAGCAAGGGTTGTAAAATTGAGTATTTGCCCAAAATGGGTGTTTTTTAAAACCCAGAAAATTATAGCTGTATTTCTAGCTTAAATTGCACACTGACTAATGCGGCAGAGGCCTCAAATGGAGGGTATTGCCAAAAATTGGGGTTTTTTAAAAGCCAGAAAATTATTGAAGTTTTCCAAGCTTGTTTTTAACAATCACAGATGCAACAAAGACTACAATATTAAGTACTTTGCCCAAAAATTGTGTTTTTCTAACAACACAATATGTCAGCGTTATCTAAAGCATGTATCTCACACTAACAGATGCCAAAAAGGCTGCAAATTAAGTATTTTGCCCCAAAAGGGTGGTTTTTAATAACAGAATAGCATGGCAGTATCTAAAGTGTGTATCACACACTAACAGATGCAGACAAGGCTGCAAATTAAGTATTTTGCCCAAATTTTTTTTTTTTATAACAGAATATGACAGCGGTATCTAAAGCTTTTTTCTCACACTGACAGATGCAGCAAGGGCTGTAAAATTGAGTATTTTGCCCAAAAATTGTGTTTTTTTAAACCCAGAAAATTATAGCTGTATTTCTAGCTTAAATTGCACAATAACAAATTCTGCAAAAGCCACAGATGTAGGGTCATGCCAAAAATGGGTGATTTTTTTTTTAACCCTGAATATAATTGCAGTAGTCCAAGCTTCTATTTGACTGTTATGAATGCACATATGCTATGCTGTTGCACAGAACTTGCATAAAATGGCCGCTGCCGCCGCCCACCTAACTAACAGACGGATAAAAGTTATTTTTCTAGGTCACTGGGCAGGGTAAATAGATTGTGCACTGCACCCACAAAACAAAATCTTGGTAAATTGCTGAGTTAACAAGCACTTCCAATTAAAGATTCTGTCCTATTCTCTCCCTCACAGCAGCATCATCCTCTCCCTACACTAGTAACAGCACAGTGATGTGCAGCACTATGTGACTCCAGCTTATATAGAGGCCGGGTCACATGCTGCACTGGCCAATCACAGCTATGCCATTAGTAGGCATAACAGTGATGGCTTCTAAGGGCACAGAATTAAACGCATGTTGATTGGCTGCTCTGCAGCTTTTCAAAATGCGGCAATAAATCACCAAACACCAAATTTTTACTGAAATGTTCGGGTTTGGGTCTGGGGTCCAAAAATCCTAAATTACGGTACGAACCCGAACTTTACAGTTCAGGTTCGTTCAACGCTAATTATGCATTCATATACAGTACAGACCAAAAGTTTGGACAGACCTTCTCATTCAAAGAGTTTTCTTAATTTTCATGAAAATTGTCGATTCACACTAAAGGCATCAAAACTATGAATTAACACATGTGGAATTATATACATAACAAAAAAGTGTGAAACAACTGAAAATATGTAATATTCTAGGTTCTTCAAAGTAGCCACCTTTTGCTTTGATTACTGCTTTGCACACTCTTGGCATTCTCTTGATGATCTTCAAGAGGTAGTCACCTGAAATGGTTTTCACTTCACAGGTGTGCCCTGTCAGGTTTAATAAGTGGGATTTCTTGCCTTATAAATGGGGTTGGGACCATCATTTGCGTTGTGGAGAAGTCAGGTGGATACACAGCTGATAATCCTACTGAATAGACTGTTAGAATTTGTATTATGGCAAGAAAAAAACAGCTAAGTAAAAAAAGAAAACGAGTGGCCATCATTACTTTAAGAAATGAAGGTCAGTCAGTCCGAAAAATTGGGAAAACTTTGAAAGTTTCCCCAAGTGCAGTCACAAAAACCATCAAGCGCTACTAAGAAACTGGCTCACATGCGGACCGCCCCAGGAAAGGAAGGATAAGTTGCGGAGGATAAGTTCATCCGAGTCACCAGCCTCAGAAATCACAGGTTAATAGCAGCTCAGATTAGAGACCAGGTCAATGCCACACAGAGTTCTAGCAGCAGACACATCTCTAGAACAAATGTTAAGAGGAGACTGTGTGAATCAGGCCTTCATGGTAGAATATCTGCTAGGAAACCACTGCTAAGGACAGGAAACAAGCAGAAGAGACTTGTTTGGGCTAAAGAACACAAGGAATGGACATTAGACCAGTGGAAATCTGTGCTTTGGTCTGATGAGTCCAAATTTGAGATCTTTGGTTCCAACCACCGTGTCTTTGTGCAACGCAGAAAAGGTGAACGAATGGACTCTACATGCCTGGTTCCCACCGTGAAGCATGGAGGAGGAGGTGTGATGGTGTAGGGGTGCTTTGCTGGTGACACTGCTGGGGATTTATTCAAAATTGAAGGCATACTGAACCAGCATGGCTACCACAGCATCTTGCAGCGGCATGCTATTCCATCCGGTGTGCGTTTAGTTGGACCATCATTTATTTTTAAACAGGACAATGACCCCAAACACATCTCCAGGCTGTGTAAGGGCTATTTGACCATGAAGGAGAGTGATGGGTTGCTGCGCCAGATGACCAGGCCTCCGTTCACCGGACCTGAACCCAATCAAGATGGTTTGGGGTGAGCTGGACCGCAGAGTGAAGGCAAAAGGGCCAACAAGTGCTAAGCATCTCTGGGAACTCCTTCAAAACTGTTGTAAGACCATTTCAGGTGACTACCTCTTGAAGCTCATCAAGAGAATGCCAAGAGTGTGCAAAGCAGTAATCAAAGCAAAAAGTGGCTACTTTGAAGAACCTAGAATATGACATATTTTCAGTTGTTTCACACAACTGCGCTGAAGACAGAAGTGAACGGCGCGGGATTTCGTCATTGATGCGGTGGACCGTGGCATCAATCAAGAGGAGCTGGGCGGGCAGAACAGGGGACCTTGGCGGGAGAAAGCGTGAGTGGACGGAGTCACTAGGTGCTGATTTTATGCCCCCACAGCACCTAGAGGCTCATTAGCATATTATAAAAGTGCTTTTTTTTTTACAAAAACTGCTGCAGGGACAAATGTTAGAAATGTACTGTTATGTAGTGCTGACATTAGCGCATCGCTAAAGTCAGTCAGCTACATAACAGTATTTCTGGTGGTAGAAGCCCTTTAAACTCACAGCTTCTGCATCATAGCCCAGAATTTTAACCACTACATTATATGACTGAATAACTAGTCACAAAAAAAAAATATATATATATATATATATATATATATATATTTGAGACTTCTACTGTACTGTACTTCTGCTGATACCTATATAGTAGAAGTCAATTTTTTTTTTTTATTTTTTTTTTTGGTAACTGGCTAAGCAGCTGTATATTGTGTAGTGGTTAAAGTCCTGGGCTGTGATGCAGAAGCTGTGAGTTCAAATCCTGTCACAAACTTTTTAGAAATAGAGGCTAAACTTAATTTAAACATCTATATAAGTTTTTAGCCATAATATATTTACACATATTATTAGAGATGACCAGGGCCGGGGCAAGGATTTATGCCAACACGAGCAAAGCTACATTTTGGCACCCCCCCCCCCCTGCCCGGACGGCCCTGGCCCTATCCATGATCACATCATTACCCCCTGTTGACAATAGGGGGGTAATGATGTGATCATGGATGGGGCCAGGGCCATCTGGGCGGGGGGGAATGATGTGCCATGGGGGGGGGGGGGGGGGGGGGAGAAATGTGACACACAATAAGCTATTGTGTCACATTTCCCCCCCATTGCACTTAATCCCCCCCTGCCCGGGCGGCTCTGGCCCCATCCATGATCACATCATTACCCCCTATTGTGTCACATTTTACCCCTCCCCCTATGGCACATCATCCACCCCCCCCGACCGACCCTTCCTGGCGGCCTGGCCCCATTCCCATGTCACATACAGTGACATACTCAGAGTACAGACATTTACATTGTCCCCACGGCCCTCCCTCCATCATGTCACGGTCACAAAAACTAGTGCCAGAGCAGAGGCGCTCAGGCTTAGCACGGCATCAATGATGTGTTTAAAAAAAAAATTATTACAAAACAACAATCATTAATATGGGGGGGGGGGAGGTGGGGTGTGTAATACATTTTTTTAAACACATCATTGATGCCGTGCTAAGCCTGAGCGCCTCTGCTCTGGCGCCAGTCACTGTGTGCGCAAGCCTAGCACTTTGCGCTTATAGGCGCTCATCTCATCATTTTAAATAAATTTTAAATCAAATGATCTCATATTAATTATTATAAAATAACATTCAAAATTCAATTCGGACCTACCCTAACAAGTCCTGACCTGTCCTGTCCTGAGTCCTGTCCTGAGTCCTGACCACGTCTCCTGATGCTGCTGGCTGCCAGAGTGCCAGTGTGCGTCTCGTCTGACTCTGATCAAAATCATCTGATCTGGCGGGCACGGGCTGTCTGACTCAGACACAATCAGTCAGCTCGCCTATAGTACCTGCGCTACCCGGCACCGCTATCACACCAGTCACGCCCCCTGTGCAGGTGACTTGAGGCAGCCTGAGCCTAATGAATGCCTATCTGTGAAACTTGTACTGTTGCACTTACTACAAGTCTACAACGAGCGCCGCGGCCGCTGGCTGTCACGTGCAGGGCGGGTTCACTGACGAGGGCGCTGCAGCACAAGTAAGTGCTAAAAAAAAAGACATTCATTAATTCTTCCGCCCTGCGCAGGGCGTGCCCTAAGGCAGCCGCTTGGTCTGCCTCATGGTAGCGCCGGCCCTGGAGATGACCTTGCGGTTCACCTGGCGGTCATTTCGCGGCAAACTTTGCGTGTTTGCGATTCGCCGAGCATGCGAACATATGGAGATATTTGCGCCCACCATATTCTTTTACATTGTGAAGAACTTTGACCCCTGATACATCCATCAGGTGGGACAGGACAGCCAATTGAGACATTTCAGCACATGGACACACCCCTTACCCTATAAATAAACCTGATCTGGCAGCCATTTTACATTTTGCTTTTTGCCAGTGTAGGGAGAGGTTGCTGTGTGGAGCAGGGACACCAAACGCTAGCTAATAGGGCCACAAAAGGTCTTTTAAGGACTGGTATAGGTGGGCTATCGATAGGTGTGACATACTGAGGGGTGTGATACACTTATAATATACTTTCTAACATATAAAGTATATTATAGTGCATTTGTATTGTGCAGCAGTTATGTGTGGTTCTACTGCGATACCGCAGGTATATAGAGGGACAAATGCTATTGGAATAAGTAATTGCAAATAGTGTGATATACCCGTAGCCCCCCTAAAAAACTGATTGAAGGTTGTGATATTCCTATAATATACCTTCTAACATAGAAAGTATATTATAGTGCATTTGTATTGTGCAGCAGTTGTGTGCGGTTCTGCTGAGATACCAGCTAGAGAGATGGACAAACGATATTGGAATAACTAATTTCAACTGGTATTATATACCGTTTGCCCCCCCAAAAAAAAATCTGATTGAGGGGTGTGATATAATATACCTTCTAACATAGAAAGTATATTATAATGCATTTACATTGTGCAGCAATTGTGTGCGGTTCTGTTGAGATACCACAGCTAGATAGAGGGACAAACGCTATAGGAATAAGTAATTGCAACTTGTGTGATATACCTGTTGCCCTCCAAAAAAGCTGATAGAGGGGTGTGATATACCTATAATATACATTCTAACATTGAAAGTTTATTATAGTGCGTTTGTATTGTACAGCAGTTGTGTGCGGTTCTGCTGAGATACAGCAGCAAGATAGAGGGACAAACGCTATTCGAATAACTAATTGAAACTGGTGTGATATACCTGCTTCCACAAAATACTGATTGAGTGGCTCACTCAACCTTCCACTTCTGCACCATCATCATCCTCTGTATCAGCACCCTCCTCACTCTCTGCTATGTGCAGCCCCAAAGACACCACCACCACCACCACCACCATAGCCCCTCCCCTCAACTCAGAGGAATTATTTTCTCATCCATTCCCAGACCTTACTGGTGCACAGCCATTCTTGGCATTGGATGACGAAGAGGAGGTAGCAATGGCCGCCACCCAGCAGTCTGACGACAATACCCAGATCAGCCCAAGGAGGGTGGTCTCCGCTGTTGCTGCCTACTCCGAGATCTCTAATGTCAGTAGTGGTAATGGTGACGATGATGACGTGTCGATGCCCACAAGAGAGGAAGAGCAGCAGATAGGGAGGAGAAGGAGGAGAAGCAGGCAGAACTCGCAGTGCACAGGAGGGAAAAAGCAGACTGCAAATGTATCTGGAGCGAGCCATCCACCATGCACAGTCACAGCTGGCACTCCCAGGATGCCCGCACATGGCTCCGCAGTGTGGGCTTTTTTTAATGTGTCAGCTGCTGACAATAGTATTGCCATCTGCAGCCTGTGCTGTCAACGCATAAGTTGCAGTAAGCCCAAAACTCACCTAGGGACTCGCAATATTTCGCAAATATTTGGGTGAATATTCGCCATAAATTCGAGATTTTGCGAATTCTTTTATATATTCGAGAATTAGCAATTAAAAAAAAAACGAATATTCGTGATTGCGAATATATTTTGCAATATTCTAAATATTCTCAAATTCTCGAAATGCAATATTCGCGATTAAAATTCGCAATTCGAATATTCGTGATCAACACTACTATGGACAACCGCCTTAAGAAGGTACCTGGCCTCACATCACCGAGCCCAGTAGAAGCAACACCCACAAAACAACACTCCCGGCTCTCCATGTCCTGCCTCTTCTCCTTCTCCTCTCTCCTCCCATTTGTCCTCCACTCCACCTTCCACAGTGTCATCAAGGCAGGTTTCTGTGGCCCAAATGTTCGAACTTAAAAAGTGCCATGCATAGCACACGTCCTGAACTTAGTCACGCAGCGATTCGTTTCCTGGGTCCAGGACGTATTGTGACAGGCAAGGAAAATCTAATTTTAGAAGATCTTACACGGCCATGGTTCGCCTTGCTGATGTTCAGCGGTGACACCACCTGCCCATCAGACATCTGATTTGTGACTGCCCGACGCGCTGGAAATCCACCTTGTATATGCTTGATAGCCTGCTCCAGCAGAAAAGCGCCATTAACGACTACCTGTACGAACTCTACGGCAGGACAGGTCTGGGGAGCTTGTTTTTTTTCACCTCATCAGTTGCGACGCATGCAGACTTCTGTGGCCATTTGATGAGATCACCAAAGTGGTCAGTCACAGCCAGAGCACCATCAGTGACATCCTTACGCCTTCTCTCTAGAGCGTGCATTGAGTCATGTCATTGATCAAGCCGACGAGGAGAAGGAGCAGGAAGCTGAGGAAGTCGCAATGCTGAATAAATTCCTAGGGGGGGCTACTCCATCTGAGACAAGTCAGCAGGAGTCTAAAGAGGAGTCAGAAGAGGATGGTGCCTGGGGGGAGGAGGAGGAGCAAGAAGAACAGGCTTTCAACTTTTCGGGCATCCCTGGTGTTGTCCGTGGATGGGGTAGGAGACCGAGGATAACAGTCTCCTGGGTGATGAGCAGGAGCCATGGCGCTCTACCGCTTCCAATTTAGTGCAAATGGGGGCATTCATGCTCCCTGTATAAAACGCATAAAGGGCAAGGACCAGTACTGGGTGGCAACGTACTTAGAACCCCGGTACAAACACAAAACGGCGGACGCGTTACCAGCATCACAGAGGGCTGTCAGAATGCAGCATTTTCAGGCCTTGCTTCGAGAGATGCTGCATTCTGTTGTTGCGGGCGCTGGCAGAGGAATTTCCACCCACAGAGAAATAGTTGTGGGTACCAATCCTACAGCGCATGGAAGAAGAGGGCGGTTTGAAGATGTGTAGGTCACTTCGGATATGAGATCACTCTTGCAGCCAATTCATCGACAGCCGCCCTCCGGATCCAGCCTCAGGGAACACCTAGACCGGCAGGTGTTTGACTACATAAGGTTAACGGCTGATGTGGATGCTCTGAGAAGCTAGGAACCCCTTGACTACTGGGTGTGCAGGCTTTACCTGTGGCCAGAGCTGGCACAATTTGCCATGGAACTCTTGGCTCACCCCTCATCGAGTGTCCTATCAGAAAGGACGTTCAGCCCCTCGTCGAGTGTCGCAGCAGTGGGGATCGGGACCACTAAGCACACTCGCCTAGCTCACGACATTGTGGACTACCTTACATTTCTAAAAATGAATGAGGCATGGATCTCGGAGGAATTCAACACCTGTGACGACCAGGTTTAATTGAATTCCCTCATGCCAACCCACACATATCAGCCACCACACAGAACAAATAATGGTCCCTGTCTTATGTATATATAGCGGCATAAAAGGCCTTTTTTTGTCCAGTGAATGCCTAATGTTTGGGGCCATGGAGAGATATTCAACACCTGTGACGACCACGTGTTATCAAATTTCAACTATTATCATTTGTTTTGTTTTTTTAAAGAGGGGGGATTTAGTTACCCATGTTTTTAATCCAATTTTATATTTTTAGTTCTTTTAAACTACAGGCCAGTACATGTATTTTTACTGGCCTGCAGTAAAATTGATATCCAATGACTGTCTAATATACCTACAGCCACATAATCACTTGATGTTTTCTGTACGGTGAATGAAACTTTTTTGGGGGCCTGTAGTCCACTGGCCTGCTATTAAAATTGATATCCATCAACCGTCTAATATACCTCCAGCCACATAATCACTTGATCTTTTCTATATGGTGAATGCATAATTTTTGAGGCCTGTATTCTAACTGGCAACAGTAAAATTGTTATACGGCGACCGCCTAATGTACCTCCAGCCACATTTTCAATTGTTCTTTTCTGTTTGGTGAATGAATAATTTTGGGGGCCTGTAGTACACTGGCCTACAGTAAAATTGATATCCATTGACCATCTATAAAATACCTCCAGCCACAAAATCACTTGATGTTTTCTGTATAGTGAATGAAAAATTTTTGGGGCGTGTACTCCACTGGCCTGCAGTAAAATTGATATCCAATGACCGTCTAATATACCTCCAGCCACATAATCACTTGATCTTCTTTGTACCGTGAATGCATAATTTTTGGGGCCTGTAATCTAACTGGCCAACAGTTTAATTGTTATACGGTGACCGCCTAATGTACCTCCAGCCACAGTATTTTTTGTACAGTGAATGAATCATTTTTGGGGCCTGTAGTCCACTTGCCCTGCAGTAAAATTGATATCCATTGACCGTCTAATATGCCTCCAGCCACATAATAACTTGATGTTTTATGTCTGGTGAATGCCTAATGTTTGGGGCCATGGAGAGATATTCAACACCTGTGACGACCACGTGTTATCAAATTTCAACTATTATCATTTGTTTTGTTTTTTTAAAGAGGGGGGATTTAGTTACCCATGTTTTTAATCCAATTTTATATTTTTAGTTCTTTTAAACTACAGGCCAGTACATGTATTTTTACTGGCCTGCAGTAAAATTGATATCCAATGACTGTCTAATATACCTACAGCCACATAATCACTTGATGTTTTCTGTACGGTGAATGAAACTTTTTTGGGGGCCTGTAGTCCACTGGCCTGCTATTAAAATTGATATCCATCAACCGTCTAATATACCTCCAGCCACATAATCACTTGATCTTTTCTATATGGTGAATGCATAATTTTTGAGGCCTGTATTCTAACTGGCAACAGTAAAATTGTTATACGGCGACCGCCTAATGTACCTCCAGCCACATTTTCAATTGTTCTTTTCTGTTTGGTGAATGAATAATTTTGGGGGCCTGTAGTACACTGGCCTACAGTAAAATTGATATCCATTGACCATCTATAAAATACCTCCAGCCACAAAATCACTTGATGTTTTCTGTATAGTGAATGAAAAATTTTTGGGGCGTGTACTCCACTGGCCTGCAGTAAAATTGATATCCAATGACCGTCTAATATACCTCCAGCCACATAATCACTTGATCTTCTTTGTACCGTGAATGCATAATTTTTGGGGCCTGTAATCTAACTGGCCAACAGTTTAATTGTTATACGGTGACCGCCTAATGTACCTCCAGCCACAGTATTTTTTGTACAGTGAATGAATCATTTTTGGGGCCTGTAGTCCACTTGCCCTGCAGTAAAATTGATATCCATTGACCGTCTAATATGCCTCCAGCCACATAATAACTTGATGTTTTATGTCTGGTGAATGCCTAATGTTTGGGGCCATGGAGAGATATTCAACACCTGTGACGACCACGTGTTATCAAATTTCAACTATTATCATTTGTTTTGTTTTTTTAAAGAGGGGGGATTTAGTTACCCATGTTTTTAATCCAATTTTATATTTTTAGTTCTTTTAAACTACAGGCCAGTACATGTATTTTTACTGGCCTGCAGTAAAATTGATATCCAATGACTGTCTAATATACCTACAGCCACATAATCACTTGATGTTTTCTGTACGGTGAATGAAACTTTTTTGGGGGCCTGTAGTCCACTGGCCTGCTATTAAAATTGATATCCATCAACCGTCTAATATACCTCCAGCCACATAATCACTTGATCTTTTCTATATGGTGAATGCATAATTTTTGGGGCCTGTATTCTAACTGGCAACAGTAAAATTGTTATACGGCGACCGCCTAATGTACCTCCAGCCACATTTTCAATTGTTCTTTTCTGTTTGGTGAATGAATAATTTTGGGGGCCTGTAGTACACTGGCCTACAGTAAAATTGATATCCATTGACCATCTATAAAATACCTCCAGCCACATAATCACTTGATGTTTTCTGTATGGTGAATGAAAAAATTTTGGGGCGTGTACTCCACTGGCCTGCAGTAAAATTGATATCCAATGACCGTCTAATATACCTCCAGCCACATAATCACTTGATCTTCTTTGTACCGTGAATGCATAATTTTTGGGGCCTGTAATCTAACTGGCCAACAGTTTAATTGTTATACGGTGACCGCCTAATGTACCTCCAGCCACAGTATTTTTTGTACAGTGAATGAATCATTTTTGGGGCCTGTAGTCCACTTGCCCTGCAGTAAAATTGATATCCATTGACCGTCTAATATGCCTCCAGCCACATAATAACTTGATGTTTTATGTCTGGTGAATGCCTAATGTTTGGGGCCTGTACTCACGTGGTCTAAAATAAAAAAATTCTATGCTCCATCAGGGCACATTTCTGAGAGTTTCCCTTTAAGATGCATAAAAATGGCCCCAGATTAAAATACATATTTTTTGTGGGAATTTTTGCCATTGATCCCCATCATGTATGTCACCTTCCATGTTGTGGGACGATTTGAGCACTTCTAGTAAGTGTTTGGTTGCTGCCAATATGACCTGAAGGTTTTTCGGGTTCACCTTCCATTTAAGTGAATGGGGACCACCGTGAACTTGCGGTTCGCGAACATTTGATCGCATTTGATTTGATCACATTCGCGAATCGCCCCGGCCGATGTTCTTCCATCACTAGTCGTGAGTTCAAATCCCAGCAGAAACTTTTCTGAAATACAGGCTAAATTAGATTTAAATACACTGAGGTGTCCCCAGGCACTGACTCCATATATGGACATAGCTATATATGGAGTCAGAGCAGGGACCCCTAAGGCACAGACTCACACTAAGGGATTCCCTCACTGTACAGCGATCTTCTGCATAGAAATAGAGGCTAAATACACTGACTCGAGCATCACCCTCGAGCACATGCGGTGTTCGGATGAACTCCGCGATGTGCTGAGCATAGCAATGCTCGAGCCGAACTGGTGTTCGTCCGAGCATGCTCGCTCAACACTAATGTTAATACAAGGGCTCAAAACAGAATATCGTCTGATATCCAGTTAGTATGTTTAGACAGTTTAACAAATATACCTCTCTGTACTAAAGTTCCTGGGCTCCTCTGCTTTCCCCCTACATGGCTGCAGCACTTCTCACACTACCCAATGCTCACTGTGCATGGGTAGTCAAAGACACTCGTCATGTAAACAGTGCTTGTCTTCCACAGGGGGATTGTCTCACACTACTGATAGACAGCATGCTCGGTGGCACTGTGCATAAAAAGGAGGGAACCAGGTCACCTTCTTGTAATGCAGCAGGTTTTATACCCACTGTGTCACTGAATGGATTTGGCTTGAGTCTCCTCCTAAGGGCATTAAGTGCCCCCCCCCCTTCACATTCATACAGTGAAACCACCAGCCCGCTACCTCTTGGAGTAGTGTATGCTCAGCTGCTCCAAATGAGCCAAAAGACATGGGTGACAGGCAGAATCTGAGTCAGTAGACAAGCTGATGTCAGGGCAGGCAGAGTATGTTCAATCCAGCAAATAGACCAAGGGACAAGGCAAGAAACACATGGTCAGCATGATAGAGCTTCAGGACAGGTGGAGCAGGTAAATGGTTAGAGGACAGACAAGGAATATCAGATACATTCAAAATAACTTTGCAGGGACTAACAAGCTAGGAATATTTTTGCTCAGGCACCCTCCACAGAGAAAGGTGCCTTAAATAACTAGCTAGCCATAGTCAGGTAGATTAGGATGCACATGGCCCTTTATAGGTTAGAGAGACTTTGAAAGCCCTATGGGTAGAGAGCACTGCAGGTGAAATAGAGAGGCCGCTGCCCAATAGCGGATTGGATAGGCCGAACATAAGAGATTGATGCATATAAGCAGTCATTTTCGATTGTATGTTCCTGTCACGGAATGTGTACAGGAAACAAGACAATACAAAATGAACATATGACTCACTGGATCCAAAACTAGGGAACAAAAAGGGAGACCCCTGCATAAGACCTAGCACTCTCCCTGACTGCTCAGCCTATGCGAACACCCCCAATGGTGGATGATCGCATATCCTCGTACCTCGACTATATAACACCTGAACACCCTACAATAGTGAGGGGACACGACCACCGACTCCCTACACTAGACACGGAGGGAGTCAGGGTCACCTGGGATCCAGCAAACATAAAATCACAAATGAATGTACAACACTTATCTTGTAGAAGACTAGGAAATAGGATCAGCATGCACACACACTCCAGGAAGTTGTATAAACCGCACACTAATGCATTATGGGGAGGAATTTAAAGGGAAGCAATCAGTCCAACTACAAGACAGCTGAGAGAGGCTAACGAGATGAGGAACTGAAAACCAAAACAAAGAAAGCTCAAGGAGGAGGTTCTGAAAGGCATCTGTCAGAGCTTCTCAGAAGTCTGGTTGTGACAGTACCCCTCCCTCTACGAGTGGACTCCGGACACTCAGAGCCCACCTTCTCAGGATGGGACCTATGGAAAGCCCTGATGAGACGAGTGGCCTTAATGGCCGTCACTGGGACCCACATCCTCTCCTCAGGACCATAACCCTCCCAATGAACGAGGTACTGGAGAGAACCGCGGACAACACGAGAGTCCACAATCCTAGAGACCTGAAATTCAAGATTACCATCAACCATAATCGGAGGAGGAGGCAAAGGCGAGGGTACAATGGGTTGAACATAAGGTTTTAATAAGGACTTATGAAAAACATTATGGATCTTCCAAGTCTGAGGAAGATCAAGACGGTAGGCAACAGGATTGATGACAGACAGGATTTTGTAAGGCCCAATAAACTTAGGACCCAACTTCCAGGAGGGAACCTTCAATTTGATATTCTTGGTAGACAACCACACCAGATCACCAACATTCAGGTCCGGACCAGGCACACGTCTCTTATCTCTCTCACTCATGCTCTTTAGATTATCCTGAATCTTTTGCCAAATCGATGACAAAGATGAGGAGAATCTGTCCTCATCAGGTAAACCAGAAGACCCCTCTCCCGAGAATGTCCCAAACTGCGGATGAAACCCATATGCACCAAAAAATGGTGACTTATCAGAGGACTCCTGACGACGGTTATTAAAAGCAAACTCGGCAAGGGACAAAAAAGAACACCAAGCCTCCTGATTCTCCGCCACAAAACAGCGCAGATATGTCTCCAGATTCTGATTGACGCGCTCTGTCTGGCCATTCGACTGTGGGTGGAAAGCAGAAGAGAATGACAACCGAACCCCCAAGAGAGAACAGAAAGCCTTCCAGAATCTGGAAACAAACTGCGTGCCCCTATCAGAGACTATGTCTGAAGGAATACCATGCAATTTGACAATGTGATCAATAAATGCCTGCGCCAGCGTCTTAGCATTGGGCAAACCAGGAAAAGGGATGAAATGCACCATTTTGCTAAAACCGTCCACCACCACCAGAATCACAGTCTTCCCCGAGGAACAAGGCAGATCCGTTATTAAGTCCATGGATAGATGTGTCCAAGGACGGGAAGGAATGGGTAAGGGAAGGAGAGGACCTGATGGCCGTGAATGAGGGACTTTGGCACGAGCGCAAGTCTCGCAGGCTGCCACAAAACCCTCAACCGACTTACGAAGCGCAGGCCACCAGAATCTCAGAGCGATGAGATCCACTGTGGCTCTTGCCCCCGGGTGCCCAGCAAGGACCGTATCGTGGTGTTCCTTAAAAATCTTGTGTCTTAAAGCGAGAGGCACAAACAACCTCCCAGGAGGACAAAGATCAGGAGCCTCTGACTGGGCTGCCTGCACTTCCGCCTCCAATTCAGGAAAAGGAGCAGAGACCACCACACCTTCAGCCAAAATGGGACCCGGGTCTTCAAAATTCCCACCTCCAGGAAAACAACGTGACAGGGCATCTACCTTCACATTCTTAACCCCAGGGCGGAACGTGACAACAAAATTAAACCTTGAAAAGAACAAAGACCATCTGGCCTGTCTCGGGTTCAGACACTTGGCTGACTCCAAGTAGGCCAGATTTTTATGGTCAGTAAACACGGTAATAGGGTGTCTGGCTCCCTCTAGCCAATGGCGCCATTCCTCAAAAGCCAACTTGATGGCCAACAATTCCCTATCCCCCACATCGTAATTTCTCTCTGCGGAGGAGAGTTTCTTTGAGAAAAAGGCACACGGTCGCCACTTGGCAGGAGAGGAACCCTGAGACAAGACCGCACCCACACCCACCTCAGAAGCATCAACCTCAACTATGAAGGGTAGAGAAATATCAGGTTGTACCAAGATGGGAGCGGAAGCAAAACTCTCCTTGATATTAGAAAAGGCCTTACGCGCCTCTACCGACCAGGAAGAAAAATCTACCCCCTTTCTGGTCATAACAGTGAGTGGTTTAACAATAGAGGAATAATTCAAAATAAACTTCCTGTAATAATTGGCAAAGCCCAAAAAACGCATCAGCGCCTTCTGATTCTCAGGAAGCTCCCACTCAAGCACAGCGCGGACCTTCTCGGGGTCCATGCGAAAACCAGAAGCGGAGAGAAGAAACCCCAGAAATGGAATTTCTGGACCCGCAAACACACATTTTTCCAGTTTCGCTTATAATTTATTCTCCCGCAGGATGAGCAAGACCTGACGCAAGTGTTCCTTATGAGTCTTGAAATCAGGAGAAAAAATCAAAATGTCATCCAAATACACTAATACAAATTTTCCCATTAAATGATGAAAAATGCTGTTCACGAAATGCTGAAAAACGGCTGGGGCATTCATCAAACCAAAAGGCATAACCAAATTCTCAAAATGGCCCTCAGGGGTATTGAAGGCCGTCTTCCATTCGTCTCCTTCTCTGACCTTTAATGATTTCTGAGAAAGTGGAGCGGAATCAATAGCAAAAACAGGAATATCCTTTCCCAAAGTGCATACCTGGAAACAATGAGTTATCGCAAAATGATTATCAATGAGATTGACAGCTGCTCCACTATCTACAAAAATCTCACAAAAAATGTTCTTGCTTTCTAGCGCCACCCTGGCAGGCAGGACAAAACGGGAACTACAAGCAAACGGAAAACCTTCAATTTCCACCTCAACCCTGCAATAGTAACAGAAGGAACTTTTTTAAAAGATTTTTTCCTTTTTGTTTCTTTATTACTCCCAGAAAACTGCCTGAATCTCCTGGAGGGACAAACATTTGCCAAATGATTTATACCTCCACAACAAAAACAAACCTTCCCATGCGGGCTGAATCCTCTTTTGTCAGAGGCAATCAACCCCAGCTGCTCAGAAGGGGCTGACAGCGACTGAGACCCCTGCGCACAGAATGAGACCGCTGCACTGTCCTGGGATTGAGTATGACAGGAAGGAGAGATCTCTCCTCTCTCTCTAAGACACCTGTCAATACGAACGGCCTGAGACATAGCAGAGTCCAAGGAGATAGGCCTCTCATTAAAGGCAAATGCATCTTTCAATCCCTCTGAAAGACCATGGCAAAATTGACTTTGGAGTGCAGCATCATTCCAACCAGTATCAGCTGCCCATCTCCGAAATTCTGAGCAGTATATCTCTGCGGATTGTTTACCCTGGCATAACAGACGTAGTCTAGACTCAGCCAAAGCAATACGATCCGGATCATCATATATCTGACCCAGGGCTAAAAAGAATTCATCCACTGAACGGAGGGGCCGTGCCCCCACCGGCAGCGAAAAGGCCCACGACTGAGTGTTACCCCTGAGCAGCGATATAATGATCCCCACCCTCCGTTCCTCATCACCAGAGGAATGGGGAAGAAGGCGAAAATGGAGTTTGCAAGCCTCTCTGAAACGCACAAAATTCTCACTACCCCCGGAGAACGTATCCGGGAGCGAGATCTTAGGCTCAGAACAAACTCCATGAACGCAAGCTGAACCGGTCACCAGAAACTGAGAAAGAGTCTTACGGAGATCAGCTTCCTCCAATGAAAGACCCTGGAAGCGTTCACTGAAAAGTGAAACCGGATCCATGCTTGAGACGGTTTTGGCGGTTTATAATGTCATGGAAGGTGTACAGGAAACAAGACAATACAAAATGAACATATGACTTACTGGATCCAAAACTAGGGAACAAAATGGGAGACCCCTGCATAAGACCTGGCACTCTCCCTGACTGCTCAGCCTATGCGAACACCCCAATGATGGATGATCGCATATCCTCGTATCTCGACTATATAACACCTGAACACCTTACAATAGTGAGGGGACACGACCACCGGCTCCCTACACTAGACACGGAGGGAGTCAGGGTCACCTGGGATCCAGCAAACATAAAATCACAAATGAATGTACAACACTTATTTTGTAGAAGACTGGGAAATAGGATCAGCATGCACACACACTCCAGGAAATTGTATAAACCGCACACTAATGCATTATGGGGAGGAATTTAAAGGGAAGCAATCAGTCCAACTACAAGACAGCTGAGAGAGGCTAACGAGATGAGGAACTGAAAACCAAAACAAAGAAAGCTCAAGGAGGAGGTTCTGAAAGGCATCTGTCAGAGCTTCTCAGATGTCTGGTTGTGAAAGTTCCCTTCCAGTTTTATAAACTTAGTGAATTGTATCTTTTAAAGGTCCTTAAAGGGGTATTGCCATCACAGACAATGGTGGCATATTGCTAGGATATACCACCATTGTCTGATATATGCGGGTCCCATTTCTGGGACCCACACCTATGCCGAGAACGGAGCGGGGAGCGTGGTGGCTGGAGGACTGCCAAGCTCTCTCCCCATACAAGTGAATGTGAGTGCACTGGGTTTGCACAGCCACAGCTCCCATTGATTTCTATGGGGCCGACAGAAATAGCTGAGTCAGTGGTCCCCTATTTTCGGCTTCCCCATAGAAATTAATGAAGGGCGGCTGTGCATGCACAGTGCGCCATCCGCCAACTTCCCTGCTCCATTCTTGATGTAGATGCAGGTCCCAGAGGTGGGACCCCCACCTATCAGACAATGGGGGGATATCCTAGCAATATGCCCCATTGTCTGTGATGCGAATACCCTTTTAAATCCTTGTATATCATTGAATCTTGCTTTTAGATCTGTATAGCTATTCATTGCATACAAATGGAGTCATTTATTAAGATTGGCGTTTTAGACGCTGGTCTTAATCCCCTGCTCTGCTGCTTGATGTGCCTAAGGGTACTTTCACACTAGTGTCTTTGATGGATCCAGCAGGGTCAAGCAAAAACGCTTCCGTTATTGATAATACAACCATCTGCATTCGTTATGAACGGATCTGGTTGTATTATCGTTACCATATCTTTAACATTGCCAAGACGGATCCGTCATTAACTCCATTGAAAGTCAACGGGAGACGGATCGGTTTTCTACTGTGGCAGATTTTCTCAGAGAAAACGGATCTGTCCCCATTGACTTGCATTGGGGTAATGCCGGATCCGTTTTGCATCCGCATCCCAGGACGGAAAGCAAAATACAACATGATGCAGTTTTCACTCCGGTCTGGGAACGCAACTAAATGGAACTGAATGCATTTTGGAGCATTCCGTTCTGTTCAGTTCTTTCTCCATTGACAATCAATGGGGACAAAACTGAAGCGTTTTTTCCCGGTATTGAGCCCCTATGACGGAACTCAATACTGGAAAACTTAAACGCTAGTGTGAAAGTACCCTAAGTTATGTAGATGCACCGACCTCTTTATAACTTAGACGCATCCCCCGCCAACATACAACAGCCTTAAATCTAGGCCAGCTCCCTTGCTGGCATAGATTTAGACAGGGAATAAAATAAACTTAGGCACTCCTTGAGATTTGTTTGAAGTATTGTGTTGATTTTTATTTGGTTTTCATATGCAAGGCAACTTTATCGTGTACATGTGACTTTTCGGTCCTACTTGGACCTTCTTGGTCTCCTGAGGAGACCACATGGTGAGAATTCACCTTCATCAGATCATTATTCTCTTTCCCTTCCCTTGGCAACTAGTGTTTGAAAAAGGTCAAAGTAAGACTGAAACATCACATGTACAGCATAAAGTTGCCTTGCATATGAAAACCAAATAAAAATTAAAACACAATACTTCAAGCAAATCTCAAGGAGGGCCTGTTTATTTTATTCCCTTTCTTCTACGGGGTTGGGACCCCACAACTAGAGCACCCGATTAATAGGACATGCATGCCACATTCTACCAATGGCATAGATTTAGTTAATTTTCTATGCCAAAAATTGACCACGCCCTCTTCCTGCCCAGGCCACACCCCCTTTTTTAGAACTAGCGTACATGGCATGGAAGGGGGAGAAGTCACAGATTTTGCAGCAAATAACCTTTATGACAAAATCTGCAACAAATGCGACATGCCAGAACCGCAAGGGAGAAAAGTGAGGTGCACGGTGGGCCGATGAGGGGTAGTAATACAGTTCATCGGTTTACTCACGGTTAGCAGAAAGCCGCCCTGGGCCGGCAGCACAATGATGAGGAAGACAGCACGAAACCTTCCGGGGCACACTCTGTGGTAGGGGAGCACCAGCCAAGATGGAGGTTGAGGTGCCCTTGATGACGGCGGTGTTTAGAGTCCCTTGGTGGTATTTGTAGTGACGCCAGTACCGTTTATGGTGGTACAACCAGTTGTAGTGGTAGTATTGAAGAATGAGGTAGACAGTGGTAGGATACAACTCACAACTTTTACTGTAGCTGGTTTAAGTTTCAGCATAAACATCCAGACAGAATACAGTCTCTGGGTATATAGAGGAATTCTGTTGATCCACTGTTAATAGGTTTGGCTAGGTCCTGACTCAGGCTGTGGTTCAGTAGTACTCTTTTCGGGTATGCTTAGTCCTATAATTTCTGTATCTTCCAAGCTCTTGAACAGGTAGCTAATCTGTCTTCTGTACTTTATGCTGAGGCCGCCTGTAGCCAGATTGTCCTCCACCATGTGCAAAGGTGCCCGTTAAGCCTTAGATAGTGGCTGTTATCACCGATGTCTCTCTGTTTGGATTTCTTCCAGGGACGAAACTCTATCCTCTGGTTGTAGGATGAAAGGAACTAAGAGGACCACAGGAAGGAGGAAAACTCTCTCCTGTTCCTTATACCATGGCACTACCACATCGTCGCTTCTGACTCCACTCACTACTCTGTGATGTGTAGTCTTAACTGAATTGAATCACTCCCACAAACAACAACAACCCACACTAGGCCTGACTAAGGTATTTATATAGACTGAGTGCTATCCCCCTCTAGTGGTGGGATGTATAAAACACACCTAACCAGCAGATACAACAGATGATGTAATGCAGAATGACATGCAACACGGTAATGCAGTTTACAGTTATTTTGCAGTTCCCACATGTCCTGAGTGGGATTCTGCACAAATATACACCAAAGAGTGGCGTGGAATTGGTCATAAATGACCCCCTACATTTTTTAATAAAAGGGGTGTTTTAGAATCCACTCCCTGTTATTTAGTGTGGTGCATTACATGGTTCTTGTGTAAAGCACATACATTACTGTCCATGATGAAGAAGAGCCAAGAGACTCCTAGGAAATGTTGTTTGATCTATAAATCAAAGAGACACTCTGTAATATACTGCTGAGGGCAAAAGCTGCTCACAGATCCATCATCCTGAATGTGACCATATTTCCATGAACAGTTCCAGTTAACCCTCTTCAGGCTGACAATGAAGTGTGAAAAATACACAAAATGCATTAATATTCATTTTACATAACATAAAAGGTCAAGGCTGCATTTAGAGGTCATGCTTCCCTAGGCACTGCTGTTGAATACACCCCTTTTAAAGGGATATTTACACTTTCCAATTACCACCATGATTTCTGTACAAGTGCAATAATAAAGATCAATGAAAAAAAACTATTGTTTATCATTGAATGTCAGTGATGATGCTGAAGAATTATTGCTGGCACAACTAATAAAAATAACAGCCTGGTCCTGGTAATCTGTGTTTTGGTCTGTGTTTCCCAGGGCTCATTTGTTCTACAGGGAAATACAGGGAGCACTACAGTATCAGGCACTGGAATCTATATACTGTACATATCTTAGACATACCCCCAAATGATAATATGATAATAAATAATAATAAATGTATTGACTAATTAAAATTAGATATTAATTAATATCAGAATTTAATAATCATAAATAGGCGTGAGTCCTCTACTGATGACTATTTATGCTCTAAATACTAATTAACTTCCTTGTTGCACTTACTTTGAACTGAACTACGTGCGAATTACTACTACGGTGGCGACTACGCACAATAAATGGCTATACACTGTACTATGAATAATAACGTATTCCTATGATGTGATGGAAATAAGGGCCTTTCTTTGATATAATGCGAAATCCAGGACTTTTTTTACCAGATGTTCGGTGCTGTTTTTTTTTTTGCTAGTCTGCTTTTCTATGCAAACTTTTCCTCCTAAATTAAAGGGAATCTGTCACCTGCTTTTACCATTTTAAGCTGTCACCATCGCTATGTTCACTAAAGTACCTTATTTCCAGCAGTCTTCTTTTTACTTTATTTAGTTTTGTCCTTTTGATATAAAAGCGCTTTTTATGATATGCTAATAAGGCCACAAGGTGTCCAGAGGGGCGTTTTTTTCCTTCTCTGGTGCCCAGTGACGCCCCCCTGCAGTGCCCAAGAACGCCTCCTGATCCTCAAATAACCTCCCACAGCCCCAGCAAATGGTTCCGCCCCATCCCCACGTCATAGTCTACCTTCTAGAAATGCCCCGTCCTTCTTCCTGTCGGCGGCCAGAAAACTCGCGCCGGCGCAGTACCGCCTGCGGCCTGCGCGATCATCAACCTCCTCAGGGCAACAGCACTCAGGTTACATCACTGGGCTCAGCGCATGCCCAGTGAGACTTTTGAGGCTGTTGCCCTCAGGAGCTTGGTGATCGTGCAGGTGCAGGCCGCAGGCGGTACTGAGCCTGCACGAGTTTTCTGGCCGCCGACAGGAAGAAAGACGGGGCATTTCTATAAGGTAGACTATGATGTGGGGAGGGGGCGGAACCGTTTGCCGGGCCTGTGGGAGGTTATCAGGAGGCGTTCTTGGGCACTGCAGAGGGGTGTCACTGGGCACCGGAGAAGGAAATAAACGCCCCTCTGGGCACCTTGGAGCCTCATTAGCATATCATAAAAAGCGCTTTTATATCAAAAGGACAAAACGAAATAAAGTAAAAAGAAGACTGCTGGAAATAAGGTACTTTAGTGAACATAGCGATGGTGACAGCTTAAAATGGTAAAAGCAGGTGACAGATTCCCTTTAATTTAGGAGGAAAAGTTTGAATAGAAAAGCAGACTAGCACAATTTTACATCTAACAACATTAAAGAATGCCTAACTACTACTAATTAATAGCAGAAGATAATTTAATACTTCATATAAGCTTTTGTTCTATTATAGCGGCAGAAGGGGGAGTTCATCTGTACTTAGAATGACTCCTGTGCGCCAGTTAATTAACATTTTATGAAATATTTAAGCAATTAAAACTAACGGGGCATTTTCTGGAGGTGTAAGAAAGGCACAATCATTATGTTATCTGGAAGGAATGACGTGCTGAGCATTTGTTTCAGGAAAAATACGTATTAACTATGTATCTGCCATAATAGATTTGCCAGAATTACAAATGAAAGACCACAGTGAATATGATGTGTTCAGTATGGCGGAAAGTCTAGCAATTTTACAATGGATACAAAGCAAAATATTCATTGCAATGGGAACATAGAAATTGGGACATATTTCTGGGTTAAAACTGTTCATTTCTCAATTGCAGACCTCCAGCTGTCCAAAAATGTCACATACTATACTTTTACATCTGCTCCAATAAATGTCTTTTATGTGCAGTAAGGATGGCCCTCTCTGGATTGACCTTCCTAATACTCTTTAACATCATATAAATACATTTCATTTACAAAGGAAATTGGCTTATAAAAATAAAAAAATAAAACTACTGCAAGAAAAAAAGTGAGCAATGCTCATCTCTCTACATATACCGTAGTACAGAACACAATGTAGAAAACAGTTCACTTTATATTGTGTTCAACAATATTCAGTGTAAGAGACTTTTTTCAAAGATATCCAAAACTTTTCCTTTATGTCCACTTCAAATCTTTATATTTTTTGGATTTCAACAATTTTAGAGTTATAGTGACGGTTCAGTGACACATGCTTCTGATCATAGATCCAAAGTTGCTTCGTTTAAAACTTTGTTTGAATCCTATACGGAGATGCATCTCCGTACAGCATTCAAATGTATGGGCTGCACGGAGATGAAATTCCTTAAATCCGAAGTCTTGTGAGACTTTGGTGAAGAACTTTGGACTTCGATTATACAACTTCAAAACCATTTTAAGACAGCAATCTAAGGCAATAAAATACAAATAGTAACATAATAATAAACAACAATACAGTAATAAATAATAAAAAAGTAAGTATCCCCTCATATTAAATCCCTGTAGTACCGCAAGATCCAACTCAAACGGAGGAGTGCTAGTGCACTGAATATTACCTAGTCTCTATATACTGCATTTGGACATTATTCCACTGCAAAAAAGGACATAACTGGAGACAAAGTTGTACTAGTGGATACATCAATGTGAAATTTTATTAATTATTACTATAATGTCGCCATCTTTTAGCTCATATATACTTATATACTAGTCCTAAATTTTTAGGAATTTAAAAGGGACCATGACTGTGTTTGATTATTTTTATTTTTGTCATTCTTTATTACAGTTTTATTGTTTATAGTTGTATTTAGTGTTGAGCGAGCATGCTCGGCCGAACACCAGTTCGGCTCAAGCATCGCTATGCTCGGCACATAGCGGAGTTCGGCCGAACACTGCATGTGCTCAAGCGCGATACTCAAGTCAGTGTATTTAAATCTATGTTAGCATCTATTTCTATGCAGAAGATCGCTGTACAGTGAGGGAATCTCTCAGTGTGAGTCCCTGCTTTGACTCCATATATAGCTATGTCCATATATGGAGTCAGTGCTTGGGGACACCCAGTGTATTTAAATCTAATTTAGCCTGTTTTTCAGAAAAGTTTCTCCCAGGATTCAAACTCACAACCTTTTGCATCTTATTTATATACAAATTAGTTTCTGTCTGTTCTTTATGCGTGCCCAAACGACTGGACCCATCTTCACCAAATTTGGCACACAGGTACATCAGGTGTCCGGGAAGGTTTTAGACCGGGTATCAGCTCTCTAGGACATATCATTCCTGAGATATTCCCAAAAATTGACCCACATTAGCCAATTCAAGTCTTTCTCTTCAAATCCCAACTGCCATAAACACAGTTTTACTCCAGGTTTCCATAACCATCCAGCCATTTTTCTTTACTGCTTAAAGGGGCGGGCACTGTGGACATCCCTGTTTTTAAAGGGGTGGACACAGTGGAGGTCACTGTAATTAAAGGGGCGGGCACTGTGAAAGTCACTGTTATTAAAGGGGTGGGCGCTATGAAGGTCCCTGTTAAAGGGGCGGGCACTGTGAAAGCCACTGTTAAAGGGGCGGGCACTGTGAAAGTCACTGTTAAAGGGGCGGTCACTGTGAAAGTCACTGTTAAAGGGGCAGTCACTGTGAAAATCACTGTTAAAGGGGCAGTCACTGTGAAAGTCACTGTTAAAGGGGCAGTCACTGTGAAAGTCACTGTTAAAGGGGCAGTCATTGTAAAAGTCACTGTTAAAGGGGCGGTCACTGTGAAAGTCACTGTTAAAAGGGCGGTCACTGTTAAAGGGGTGGCCACTATGAAAGTCAATGTTAAAGGGGCGGTCACTGTGAAAGTCACTGTTAAAGGGGCAGTCACTTTTAAAGTGGCAGTCACTGTGAAAGTCACTGTTAAAGGAGCAGTCATTGTGAAAGTCACTGTTAAAGGGGCAGTCACTGTGAAAGTCACTGTTAAAGGGGCGGTCACTTCTAAAGGGGGCAAAGAGGGAGGGGGGGTAGAGTGGAGGCAGTGCCAAATGTGTAGTACAGTATTAGGTAACTATAGTATTACAGAAGTAATGCGCTTACCAGAGTGTGTTGTGAGGAGTCACAACACCTTGAAAAGCCCTGCTGGTAGATTAACCCGACCAGCATCCGGGGAGTGCCTTGCTGCAGCCTTGGTTCCAGAACGCACTTGTAGATTAAATGCGAAAGCAATGTAAAGTAAATAAAAATAAAAATAAAAAAACTGGAACTGCCTATTCCTTTTTCGTGGCGCTGCTAGGCTAGATACATCACGAAGGAGGTAGAGTAAAAGGTGGTATTTTATTTGTCTACGCGTTTCGAGGGCATAGGTCCCTCTTCCTCAGGACAATACACTATTAACAAGGTACAATACAATTTGAATTTATTTATACACTTATTTTGGCGCCTTATCTTGATTACAGGGGGTGTGGTTTTGGGCGAGGTTAATTCAAATGGCCAGGAGGTTCACAACAGATAAGATAATTAGTATTGTGCCGGCGCAGTGGGGTTCCTGCCCGAGAACAGTTGGGCACGCCCCCCACTTGCGTCAGCCACACCACTGGAAAAGAGGATATCCACGGGTTCTTGGTAATACATAGAATGAGCGCTGAGGAGCTAGCTGACGCAGTCAGGAGGGGGGGCGCGTCCCACTACTCAGGACGGCTTAGCGCTTCCCAGCGCTTCACTAATGAGCAGAACCGAGCGGCTCCCCTGTTGTAGTGAGCATGATGTCAGGCAAGGGGGCGGGACATATTCATTTTTAGAGCCGAGCGCTCCTCAGCACTCATTCTATGTATTACCAAGAACCCGTGGATGTCCTCTTTTCCAGTGGTGTGGCTGATGCAAGTGGGGGGGCGTGCCCAACTGTGCTCGGGCAGGCCCCCCACTGTGCCGGCACAATACTAATTATCTTATCTGTTGTGAACCTCCTGGCCATTTTAATTAACCCCACCCAAAACCACGCCCCTGCAATCAAGATAAGGCGCCAAAATAAGTGTATAAATAAATTCAAATTTTCTTGTACCTTGTTAAAAGTGTATTGTCCTGAGGAAGAGCCCTCGAAACGCGTAGACTAAAATACTACCTTTTACTCTACCTCTTGCGTGATCTATCTAGCCTAGCAGTGCCACAAAGAAGGAATAAGCAGTTCCAGTTTTTTTCTTTTTCCTTAGTTTACACTTCTAAATGGGGGGCCACAGTGAAAGTCACTGTTAATAGGGCGGTCACTGTTAAAGGGGCGGTCATTGTGAAAGTCAATGTTAAAGGGGAGGTCACTGTGAAAGTCACTGTTAACCACCTCCCGTCTGCCCATAGGCTAAAAATGTTTGGGAGGTAGTTCTCTATTTCTGAATGGACGTTCCTGAACGTCCATTCAGAAACTTCAGCTGCACGCTAATCATGCAGCTGCTGATCGGGTTGCACGCTGTCAGTGACAGCAGGGCAACCCTTAGAGAAGGCAGGGACAGTGCCCAGGTGTCCCTGCCTTCTAGATCGCTGTATTCACAGCGCTCACCAAGTGTCGTGTGTACAGATCAGGAAGCGCTATCCTGTCCCGACTCGGCGGTCATGTGATCGCTAGGGCCGGAGAGTGCAGTAGCTGTGAGGTCTTTCAGAGACCTCGATCAGCCCTGCACGGAGGCTGTACAGCACTGTATTGTACTGTACAGCATCTCTGGGGGGGTGTATTTCTCCTGTAACTGGGGCTACAGTGAAGTAAATGTCCCCCAGAGGTCTTGTATGACCTTATGGGGGACGAAAAATGTGAAATAAAAAATAGAAAAATAAAGTGTTAAAAAATAAATTAAAAAAAGGTTTCACATGTAAAAATAGAATTCTCAAAGTAAGGAATAAAAAAAATGTTAAAAATAAAAATAGACATATTTGGTATTCCCGCGTCCGTGACAGTCGGCTCTATAAATATATCACATGATCTACCCAGTCCGATAAACACCATTAAAAAATAATAATAATAACTATCAAAAAAAGTCATTTTTGTCACCTTACATCACAAAAAGTGCTACACCAAGTGATCAAAAATGCGTATGTCCCACAAAATTGAACCAATAAAACCGTCACCTCATCCCACAAAAAATGAGCCCCTACATAAGAAAATCTCTAAAAAAATTAAAAAAATATAGCTCTCAGAACATGGACACATTAAAACATTGTTTTTTTTGTTTCAAAAATGCTATTATTGTGTTAAAGTGAAACAAATGAAAAAAGTATACATATTAGGTATTGCAGCATCAGTAACGATCTGCTCTATAAAAATGTCACTTGACCAAACCCCTCAGGTGAACCCTGTAAAAATAAATAAAAAAACTGCTAAAACAACCAATTTTCTGGCCACCTTTGCCCCATAAAGTGTTATAATGAATGATCAAAAAATCATATGTACCCAAAAATAGTACCAATAAAACTGCCACCTTATCCCCTAGTTTCCAAAACGGGTTACTTCTTGGGATTTTCTACTGTAAGGGTGCATCAGGGGGGCTTCAAATGGGACATGGCATCTAAAAACCATGTGGAGTTCCTTTTCTTCTGCGCCCTGCCGTGTGCCCATACAGCAGTTTATGACCACATGTGGGGTGTTTCTGTAAACCGCAGAATCTGGATAATAAATATTGAGTTTTGTTTGGCTGTTAACCATTGATGTGTTAAAGAAAAAAAATTATTAATATAAAAAATCTGCCCAAAAAGTGAAAGAAAAATATTTGATCTTCATTTTCCTTTAATTCTTGTGGAAAGCCAAAATGGTTAACAAAGTTTGTAAAATCGGTTTTAAGTAACTTGTGGGGTTTAGTTTCTACGATGGGGTCATTTATGGGGGTATCCACTATGTAGGCCCCACAAAGTGACTTCAGACCTGAACTGGTCCTTAAAAAGTGGGTTTTGGCAATTCTCTTAAAAATTTGAAGAATTGCTTCTAAACTTCTAAGCCTTCTAACGTCCTAAAAAAATAAAATTACATTTACAAAATGATGCCAACATAAAGTAGACATATGGGGAATGTTAAGTAATACATATTGTATAAAGTATCACTTTCTGTTTTAAAAGCAGAGAAATTGAAATTTAGAAAATTGCACATTTCTAAAAAAAATTGGTAAATTGGGGATTTTTTTATAAATAAAGGTGAAATATATTGACTCAAATTTATGACTAACATGAAGTGCAATGTGTCACGAGAAAACAGTCTCTGAATGACTTGGATAAGTAAAGGCGTTCCAAAGATATTACCACATAAATTGAGATATGTCAGAATTGCAAAATTAGGCCTGGTCAGAAAGGGGGCAAATGGCCCAGATGGGAAGTTGTTAAAGGGGTGGTCACGATGAAAGTCACTGTTTATGGGGCGGTCACTGTGAAAGTCACTGTTATAGGGGCGGTCACTCTGAAAGTCACTGTTAAAGGGGCAGCCACTGTGAAAGTTACTGTAAAAGGAGCAGTCATTGTGAAAGTCACTGTTAAAGGGGTGGCCACTGTGAAAGTCACTGTTAAAGGGGCGGTCACTGCAAAAGTCACTGTTAAAGGGGCGGTTACTGTTTAAAGGGCAGTCACTGTGAAAGTTACTGTCAAGGGGGCAGTGATTGTGAAAGTCACTGTTAAAGGGATAGTCACTGTGAAAGTCACTGTTAAAGAGGCGGCCACTGTGAAAGTCACTGTTAAAGGGGCAGCCACTGTTAAAGGGGCAGTCACTGTGAAAGTCACTGTTAAAGGGGCTGTCACTGTTAAAGGCATGGTCACTGTTAAAGGGGCGGTCACTGTGAAAGTGGAGGTCACTGCAAAAGTCACTGTTAAAGGGGCGGTCACTGTGAAAGTCACTGTTAACCCCTTATGGACCGGGCTCATTTCCAACTTAAGGACCATGCAATTTTTTACAAATCTGACTAGTTTTACTTTATGTGTGAATAACTTTAAAAAGCTTTTACTTATCCAGGCCATTCTGAGATATTTTTTCCATCACTTATTGAACTTCACGACACTGGTAAAATGGAGTAAAAAAAAAAAATTTTTTATAAAAAAGTACAAAATTTACCAAAAATTTGGAAAAATTTGAAAATTTCCAAGTTTCAATTTCTCTACTTCTATGATACATAGTAATACCTCCAAAATAGTTATTACTTCATTTTGGGAATGCAATTTAATTTTTTGGGGACGTTACAAGGCTTAGAAGTTTAGAAGCAAATCTTGAAATTTTTCTCAAATTTTCCAAAACCCACTTTTTAAGGACCAGTTGAGGTCTGAAGTCACTTTGTGAGGTTTACATAATAGAAACCACCCAAAAATGACCCCATTTTGGAAACTACAAGCTCAAGGTATTCAAAACAGGTTTTACAAACTATGTTAACCCTGTAGGTGTTCCACAAGTTATTGGCATATGGAGATGAAATTTCAGAATTTTAATTTTTTGGCAAATTTTCCATTTTAATCCATTTTTTCCAGTAACAAAGCAAGGGTTAACAGCCAAACAAAACTCAATATTTATTGCCCTGATTCTGTAGTTTATAGAAACACCCCATATGTGGTTGTAAATGATGTATGATCAAAAGGAAGAAGCGCAGAATGAAAGGAAAGCTCTATGGTTTCTGTAAGGCAGATTTTGATTGTCTTTTTTTTTTTTTTTTTTACACCATGTCCCATTTGAAGAACCCCTGATGTACCCCTAGAGTAGAAATTCCATAAAAGTGACCACATCTGAGAAACTACACCCCTCAAGGTATTCAAAACTGATGTTACAAGCTTTATTAACCCTTTAGGCATTCCATAAGATTTAATGGAAAATGGAGATAAAATTTCAGAATTTCACTTTTTTTGAAGATTTTCCATTTTAATAATTTTTTTCCAGTAACAAAGCAAGGGTTAACAGCCAAAGAAAACTTAACATTTATTACTCTGATTCTGCAGTTTACAGAAACACCCCATATGTGGTCGTTAACTGCTGTACGGGCACACAGCAGGGCGCAGAAGGAAAGGAGCGCCATTTGGTTTTTGGAAGGCAGATTTTGCTGGATTAGTTTTTAGACACCATGTCCCATTTGAGGCCCCCTGATGCACCCCTAGAATAGAAACTCCAAAAAAGTGACCCCATTTTGGAGACTACAGGATAAGGTGGCAGTTTTGTTGTTACTATTTTAGGGTACATATGATTTTTGGTTTCTCTATATTACACTTTTTGTGAGACAAAATAACAAAAAATTGAAATTCTGAAATTTCATCTCCATTTGCCATTAACACTTGTGGAACACTTAAAGGGTTAACAAAGTTTGTCAAATCAGTTTTGAATACCTTGGGGGGTGTAGTTTCTAAAATGGGGTCCAAAACTGCCTTCCAAAAACCAATGTGGCGTTCCTTTCCTTCTGCGCCCTGCCGTGTGGCTATACAGCAGTTTACGACCACAATATGGGGTATTTCTGTAAACTACAGAATCAGGGCAATAAATATTGAGCTTTGCTTGGCTGTTAACCCTTGCTTTGTTTTTCGGCACCTGGACCCGAACTCAAACGTTTACATAAAAGTTCGGGTTCGGTGTTCGGCTATTTCTATGGCGCTTTTTGAAAGTCTGCAAAGCAGCCAATCAACAAGCGTCATACTACTTGCCCCAAAAGGCCATCACAGCCATGCTTACTATTGGCATGGCTGTGATTGGCCAACTGCAGCATGTGACCCAGCCTCTATTTAAGCTGGAGTCACGTAGTGCCACCCATCACTCTGCTTGGATTAGTGCAGGGATAGGCTGCAGCAGCTGTGAGGGAGAGATCAGGGAGGTATCCTATGAAGAACTGCTTCTTTACTCAGCGAGCTACAGCAAATGTGTTTTGTGGGTGCAGTGCACAATTGTTTTAAGCCTGCCCTGAGCCAACTACTACTGAAAACAAACTTTTTTTCCTTCAGTTAGTCAATACATAATCGGCAGCCATTTTATGCAACGATAGTGCACCAGCACAGGATATCTGCATGTCTGCAAGTCCAGAAATACTGCTTTGAGACACTGGGGTTAAAAAAACACTATGTTTCATATAGTGCACATCAAGGATTATCGCTGCATAAGTGACTGTTCAATTTAAGCCAGAAATACAGCTTTCTCATACTGGGGCATACTGGAGTGAAAATAAAAAACCCTGTTTCATATAGTGCACATCTGTGATTATAGGTGTATAAGTGAGTGTTACATTTAGGCAAGAAATATGGCTTTGGCATACTGGGGCATACTGGGTGGAAAAAAAATAACTCTGTTTCATATAGTGCACATCTGTGATTATAGGTGCATAAGTGAGTATTACATTTAGGCCAGAAATACTGCTTTGGCATACTGGGGCATACTGAGTGAAAAAAATAATTCTGTTTCATATAGTGCACATCTGGGATTATAGGTGCATACGTGAGTGTTACATTTAGGCCAGAAATATAGCTTTGGCATACTGGGGCCTACTGGGTGAAAAAAAAAAATATGTTTCATATAGTGCACATCTGGGATTATAGGTGCATAAGTGAGTGTTACATTTAGGCCAGAAATACAGCCTTGGCATACTGGGGCATACTGGGTGAAAAAAATAATTCTGTTTCATATAGTGCACATCTGGGATTATAGGTGCATAAGTGAGTGTTACATTTAGGCCAGAAATACAGCTTTGGCATAGTGGGGCATACTGGGTGAAAAAAAAACTCTGTTTCATATAGTGCACATCTAGGATTATCGCTGCATAAGTGACTGTTCAATTTAGGCCAGAAATACGGCTTTCTCATACTGGGGTGAAAAAACCCTCCGTTTTATATAGTGCACATCTGTGGTTATAGGTGCATAAGTGAGTGTTACATTTAAGCCAGAAATACGGCTTTGGCATACTGGGGCATACTGGGTGAAAAAAAACCTGTTTCATATAGTGCACATCTGTGATTATAGGTGCATAAGTGAGTGTTACATTTAGGCCAGAAGTATGACTTTGGCATACTGGGGCATACGGCTTTCTCATACTGGGGTGAAAAAACCCTGTGTTTTATATAGTGCACATCTGTGGTTATAGGTGCATAAGGGACTGTTCATTTTAGGCCAGAAATACAGCTTTCACATACCGGGGTGGAGAAAACACTGTGTTTTATATACTGCATATCTGGGATTAGAGGTGCATAAGTTACTGTGAAATTTAGGCCACAAATACGGCTTTTGCTTAGTTAGGCCACAAATACCGCTGTCATGTAGAGTAAAAAAAAATATTTTTGTGCAATACCCTACATCAGAGTTTTTATTGGAGGATAATTATTTTTAACAGACTCAACCACTTTTTACTTTGCTTGGTGAACGCTAACTATGAGGCAAACATCTAATAAGGGACGCGGTCATGGTCGTGGTGGTGGTGTTGGTGGAGCCTCTAGTGCAGGGAGAGGACGTGGCTGTTCTGCCACAGCTACACATCCTACTGAACCTACTACCTCCGGTCCCAGTAGCTGCCAGAATCTACAGTGATATTTGGTCGGGCATAATGCCGTTCTAAGGATGGTAAGGCCTGAGCAAGTACAGGCGCTAGTCGATTGGGTTGCCGACAGTGGATCCAGCACGTTCACATTATCTCCCACCCAGTCTTCTGCAAAAAGTGCACAGGTGGCACCTGAAACCCATGCCCATCAGTCTGTCACATCACCCCCGTGCACATCGGGGAACTTGTCTGAGCCTCAAGTAATGCAGCAGCGTCTTATGCTGTTTGAAGACTCTGCTGGCAGGGTTTCCCAAGGGCATCCACCTAGCCCTTCCCCAGGGGTGGAAGACATAGAATGCACTTACGCACAACCACTTATGTTTCCTGATGAGTGCATGGGAATACCACCTCAGCACATCTCTGATGATGACGAAACACAGGTGCTAACTGCTGCATCTTTCTGCAGTGTGCAGACCGAAAAGGATGTCAGGGAGGAAGACTGGGTGGAAGACGATGCAGGGAACGATGAGGTCCTAGACCCCACATGGAATGAAGGTCGTGCCACTGACTTTCAGAGTCAGAGCTCCTTCAAACAGCTCATGTCGCTTGCTGTCCCACAGTACGTCGTTCCCAGCTGCCATGCCCTCCCTGCACAACCAAGTATCAGATAAAATCAAGTGTGCACTGCGCAACGCCATCTGTGGCAAGGTCCACCTAACCACAGATACGTGGACCAGTAAGCATGGCCAGGGATGCTATATCTCCCTAACTGCACACTGGGTAAATGCAGTGGCGGCTGGGCCCCAGGCAGAGAGCTGTTTGACGCGCGTCCTTCCACCGCCAAGGATCGCAGGGCATCATTCTTTGCCTCCTGTTGCCTCCTCTTCCTATTCGGCTTCCTCCTCCTTTTCTACCACCTCCTCAACTGGTCAGCGACAGACCTTAACCACCAACTTCAGCACAGCCAGGGGTAAACGTCAGCAGGCCGTTCTGAAACTGATGTGTTTGGGGGACAGGCCCCACACCGCGCAGGAGTTGTGGCAGGGTATGGAACAACAGACCGACGAGTGGTTGCTGCCAGTGAGCCTCAAGCCCGGCCTGGTGGTGTGCGATAATGGGCGAAATCTCGTTGCAGCTCTGGGACTAGCTGGTTTGACGCACATGCCTTGCCTGGCACATGTGCTGAATTTGGTGGTGCAGAAATTCATTCACAACTATCACGACATTTCAGAGCTGCTGCATAAAGTGTGGGCCGTCTGTGCGCGCTTCCGGCGTTCTCATCCTGCCGCTGCTCGGCTGTCTGCTCTACAGCGCAACTTCGGCCTTCCCGCTCACCGCCTCATATGCAACGTGCCCACCAGGTGGGACTCCACCTTGCACATGCTGGAGAGACTGTGCGAGCAGCAGCAGGCCATAGTGGAGTTTAAGCTGCAGCACGCACGGGTCAGTCGCACTGCGGGACAGCACCACTTCACCACCAATGACTAAGCCTCCATGCGAGACCTGTGTGCCCTATTGCGCTGTTTCGAGTACTCCACCAACATAGTCAGTGGCGATGACGCCGTTATCAGCGTTACAATACCACTTCTATGTCTCCTTGAGAGAACACTTAGGGCAATGATGGAAGAGGATATGGCCCAGGACGAGGAGGAGGAGGAAGAGGGGTCATTTCTAACACTTTCAGGCCAGTCTTTTAGAAGTGGCTCAGAGGGAGGTTTTTTGCAACAGCAGAGGCCAGGTAGAAATTTGGCCATCCAGGGCCCACTACTGGAGGAGGAGGAGGATGAGGATAAAGCATGTTCACAGCGGGTTGGCACCCAACGCAGCTCGGGCCCATCACTGGTGCGTGGCTGGGGGGATACAGAGGATGCAGATGATACGCCTCCCACAGAGGTCAGCTTGTCCTTACCTCTGGGCAGCCTGGCACACATGAGCAACTACATGCTGCAGTGCCTGCGCAACAACAGCAGAGTTGCCCACATTTTAACGTGTGCTGACCACCCTGCTGGATCCCTGTTACGAAACAATGTGACGTCCTAAATTCCCTCACTGGAGCGTGATCGGAAGATGCACGACTACAGGCTGGTAGACACGCTGGTAGACGCGCCACTGACGCCGGGGTACAAGTGGAAGCACAAGGCGAAGGCAGGGGAGGAGGAAGAGGTCGCCAACGCAGCTGTGTCAGCGCCAGCACCTCAGAAGGCAGGGTTAGCATGGCCGACATGTGGAAAAGCTTTGTCACCTCGCCGCAACAACCGGCCCCAACTGCTGATATGGAGCGTGTTAGCAGGAGGCAGCATTTGAACAACATGGTGGAACAGTACCTGTGCACATGCCTACACGTACTGACTGATGGTTCTGCCCCATTCAACTTCTGGGTCTCCAAATTGTCCACATGGCCAGAGCTTGCCCTGTATGCCTTGGAGGTGCTGGCCTGCTCTGCAGCCAGTGTACTCTCTGAAAGTGTATTTAGCATGGCAGGAGCCGTCATTACAGACAGACGGAGCAGCCTGTCCACAGCCAACGTGGACAGGCTCACATTCATTAAAATGAACCAGGCCTGGATCCCACAAGACTTGTCTGTACCTTGTGCAGAATAGACAGTTCTAACAGCCTCAACCATCTATCCTTGTACTCAAGTGCACTTATTCCTTTTTTTTTTTCATGTGTCCCAATATTTTGGGGGATACCCCCATGTAAAAATGCAAAATAACACACATCTGTGTTGGCTACCTATTCCTCCTTCGCCGCCGCTTCCACCTACTACCGCCACGTGAGCCTACACCCATTCACCGCCTCCTCAACCTCTTCCTCCTACATTTTTTTTTTTTAAGGTCTTTTATGTTTTTTTTTTATTCATTTCCCTATCCACATTTGTTTTCAGAGCATTTGCCATGCTCTTAAGCACCTCCAGGTGTCCACTCAACTCTATGCGGGATGAGATGATGGTTATATTGACACTATTTTGGAGCGCATATGACTTTTTGATCGCTTGATATTACACTTTTTGTGATGTAAGGTAACAAAAAAATATATTTTTTGACACCGTTTTTATTTTTTTACAGTGTTCACCTTAGGGGTTAGGCCATGTGGTATTTTTATAGAGCAGGATCTTACGGACATGGCCATACATAATATGTATACCTTTTTTTATTTATTTAGGTTGTACACAATAATATCATTTTTGAAACAAAAAAACATGTTTTAGTCTGTTTAGTCTGAGAGCCATAGTTTTTGTATTTTTCGGGCGATTGTTTTATTTTGCGGGATGAGGTGAAGGTTAGATTGCACCATTGTGGGGGGCATACGCCTTTTTGATCGTTTGGTGGTGCGCTTTTAGTGACGTAAGGTGACAAAACAAATGCTTTTTAGTAGAGTTGAGCGAACACCTGGATGTTCGGGTTCGAGAAGTTCGGCCGAACATCCCGGAAATGTTCGGGTTCGGGATCCGAACCCGATCCGAACTTCGTCCCGAACCCGAACCCCATTGAAGTCAATGGGGACCCGAACTTTTCGGCACTAAAAAGGCTGTAAAACAGCCCAGGAAAGAGCTAGAGGGCTGCAAAAGGCAGCAACATGTAGGTAAATCCCCTGCAAACAAATGTGGATAGGGAAATGAATTAAAATTAAAATTAAATAAATAAAAATTAACCAAAATCAATTGGAGAGAGGTTCCATAGCAGAGAATCTGGCTTCCCGTCACCCACCACTGGAACAGTCCATTCTCAGATATTTAGGCCCCGGCACCCAGGCAGAGGAGAGAGGTCCCGTAACAGAGAATCTGTCTTCATGTCAGCAGAGAATTAGTCTGCATGTCATAGCAGAGAATGAGGCTTCACGTCAGCCACCACTGCAACAGTCCATTGGCATATATTTAGGCCTAGCACACAGGCAGAGCAGAGAGGTCCCGTAACAGAGAATCTGGCTTCATGTCAGCAGAGAATCAGTCTGCATGTCATAGCAGAGAATGAGGCTTCACGTCACCCACCACTGCAACAGTCCATTGGCATATATTTAGGCCTAGCACACAGGCAGAGCAGAGAGGTCCCGTAACAGACAATCTGGCTTCATGTCAGCAGAGAATCAGTCTGCATGTCATAGCAGAGAATGAGGCTTCACGTCAGCCACCACTGCAACAGTCCATTGGCATATATTTAGGCCTAGCACACAGGCAGAGCAGAGAGGTCCCGTAACAGACAATCTGGCTTCATGTCAGCAGAGAATCAGTCTGCATGTCATAGCAGAGAATCAGGCTTCACGTCAGCCACCACTGCAACAGTCCATTGGCATATATTTAGGCCTAGCACACAGGCAGAGCAGAGAGGTCCCGTAACAGACAATCTGGCTTCATGTCAGCAGAGAATCAGTCTGCATGTCATAGCAGAGAATGAGGCTTCACGTCAGCCACCACTGCAACAGTCCATTGGCATATATTTAGGCCTAGCACACAGGCAGAGCAGAGAGGTCCCGTAACAGACAATCTGGCTTCATGTCAGCAGAGAATCAGTCTGCATGTCATAGCAGAGAATCAGGCTTCACGTCAGCCACCACTGCAACAGTCCATTGTCATAAATTTAGGCCCAGCACCCAGGCAGAGGAGAGAGGTCCCGTAACAGACAATCTGGCTTCATGTCAGCAGAGAATTAGTCTGCATGTCATAGCAGAGAATCAGGCTTCATGTCAGCCACCACTGCAACAGTCCATTGGCATATATTTAGGCCCAGCACCCAGGCAGAGGAGGGAGGTCCCGTAACAGAGAATCTGTCTTCATGTCAGCAGAGAATCAGTCTGCATGTCATAGCAGAGAATGAGGCTTCACGTCACCCACCACTGCAACAGTCCATTGGCATATATTTAGGCCTAGCACACAGGCAGAGCAGAGAGGTCCCGTAACAGACAATCTGGCTTCATGTCAGCAGAGAATCAGTCTGCATGTCATAGCAGAGAATCAGGCTTCACGTCAGCCACCACTGCAACAGTCCATTGGCATATATTTAGGCCTAGCACACAGGCAGAGCAGAGAGGTCCCGTAACAGACAATCTGGCTTCATGTCAGCAGAGAATCAGTCTGCATGTCATAGCAGAGAATGAGGCTTCACGTCAGCCACCACTGCAACAGTCCATTGGCATATATTTAGGCCCAGCACCCAGGCAGAGGAGGGAGGTCCCGTAACAGAGAATCTGTCTTCATGTCAGCAGAGAATCAGTCTGCATGTCATAGCAGAGAATGAGGCTTCACGTCACCCACCACTGCAACAGTCCATTGGCATATATTTAGGCCTAGCACACAGGCAGAGCAGAGAGGTCCCGTAACAGACAATCTGGCTTCATGTCAGCAGAGAATCAGTCTGCATGTCATAGCAGAGAATCAGGCTTCACGTCAGCCACCACTGCAACAGTCCATTGTCATAAATTTAGGCCCAGCACCCAGGCAGAGGAGAGAGGTCCCGTAACAGACAATCTGGCTTCATGTCAGCAGAGAATTAGTCTGCATGTCATAGCAGAGAATCAGGCTTCATGTCAGCCACCACTGCAACAGTCCATTGGCATATATTTAGGCCCAGCACCCAGGCAGAGGAGGGAGGTCCCGTAACAGAGAATCTGTCTTCATGTCAGCAGAGAATCAGTCTGCATGTCATAGCAGAGAATGAGGCTTCACGTCAGCCACCACTGCAACAGTCCATTGGCATATATTTAGGCCTAGCACACAGGCAGAGGAGAGGTTCATTCAACTTTGGGTAGCCTCGCAATATAATGGTAAAATGAAAATAAAAATAGGATTGAATGAGGAAGTGCCCTGGAGTCCAATAATATATGGTTATGGGGAGGTAGTTAATGTCTAATCTGGACAAGGGACGGACAGGTCCTGTGGGATCCATGCCTGGTTCATTTTTATGAACGTCAGCTTGTCCACATTGGCTGTAGACAGGCGGCTGCGTTTGTCTGTAATGACGCCCCCTGCCGTGCTGAATACACGTTCAGACAAAACGCTGGCTGCCGGGCAGGCCAGCACCTCCAAGGCATAAAAGGCTAGCTCTGGCCACGTGGACAATTTAGAGACCCAGAAGTTGAATGGGGCCGAACCATCAGTCAGTACGTGGAGGGGTGTGCACACGTACTGTTCCACCATGTTAGTGAAATGTTGCCTCCTGCTAACACGTTGCGTATCAGGTGGTGGTGCAGTTAGCTGTGGCGTGTTGACAAAAGTTTTCCACATCTCTGCCATGCTAACCCTGCCCTCAGAGGAGCTGGCCGTGACACAGCTGCCTTGGCGACCTCTTGCTCCTCCTCTGCCTTGGCCTTGGGCTTCCACTTGTTCCCCTGTGACATTTGGGAATGCTCTCAGTAGCGCGTCTACCAACGTGCGCTTGTACTCGCGCATCTTCCTATCACGCTCCAGTGCAGGAAGTAAGGTGGGCACATTGTCTTTGTAGCGTGGATCCAGCAGGGTGGCAACCCAGTAGTCCGCACAGGTTAAAATGTGGGCAACTCTGCTGTCGTTGCGCAGGCACTGCAGCATGTAGTCGCTCATGTGTGCCAGGCTGCCCAGGGGTAAGGACAAGCTGTCCTCTGTGGGAGGCGTATCGTCATCGTCCTGCCTTTCCCCCCAGCCACGCACCAGTGATGGACCCGAGCTGCGTTGGGTGCCACCCCGCTGTGACCATGCTTCATCCTCATCCTCCTCCACCTCCTCCTCATCCTCGTCCTCCTCGTCCTCCAGTAGTGGGCCCTGGCTGGCCACATTTGTACCTGGCCTCTGCTGTTGCCAAAAACCTCCCTCTGAGTCACTTCGAAGAGACTGGCCTGAAAGTGCTAAAAATGACCCCTCTTCCTCCTCCTCCTCCTCCTCCTCCTGGGCCACCTCCTCTTCCATCATCGCCCTAAGTGTTTTCTCAAGGAGACATAGAAGTGGTATTGTAACGCTGATAACGGTGTCATCGCCACTGGCCATGTTGGTGGAGTACTCGAAACAGCGCAACAGGGCACACAGGTCTCGCATGGAGGCCCAGTCATTGGTGGTGAAGTGGTGCTGTTCTGTAGTGCGACTGACCCGTGCGTGCTGCAGCTGAAACTCCACTATGGCCTGCTGCTGCTCGCACAGTCTGTCCAGCATGTGCAAGGTGGAGTTCCACCTGGTGGGCACGTCGCATATGAGGCGGTGAGCGGGAAGGCCGAAGTTACGCTGTAGCGCAGACAGGCGAGCAGCAGCAGGATGTGAACGCCGGAAGCGCGAACAGACGGCCCGCACTTTATGCAGCAGCTCTGACATGTCGGGGTAGTTGTGAATGAACTTCTGCACCACCAAATTCAGCACATGCGCCAAGCAAGGGATGTGCGTCAAATTGGCTAGTCCCAGAGCTGCAACGAGATTTCGCCCATTATCACACACCACCAGGCCGGGCTTGAGGCTCACCGGCAGCAACCACTCGTCGGTCTGTTGTTCTATACCCCGCCACAACTCCTGTGCGGTGTGGGGCCTGTCCCCCAAACATATGAGTTTCAGAATGGCCTGCTGACGTTTACCCCGGGCTGTGCTGAAGTTGGTGGTGAAGGTGTGTGGCTGACTGGATGAGCAGGTGGAAGAAGAGGAGGAGGAAGCCGAGAAGGAGGAGGTGGCAACAGGAGGCAAAGAATGTTGCCCTGCGATCCTTGGCGGCGGAAGGACGTGCGCCAAACAGCTCTCCGCCTGGGGCCCAGCTGCCACTACATTTACCCAGTGTGCAGTTAGGGAGATATAGCGTCCCTGGCCGTGCTTACTGGTCCACGTATCTGTGGTTAGGTGGACCTTGCCACAGATGGCGTTGCGCAGTGCACACTTGATTTTATCGGATACTTGGTTGTGCAGGGAAGGCACGGCTCTCTTGGAGAAGTAGTGCCGGCTGGGAACAACATACTGTGGGACAGCAAGCGACATGAGCTGTTTGAAGCTGTCTGTGTCCACCAGCCTAAATGACAGCATTTCATAGGCCAGTAGTTTAGAAATGCTGGCATTCAGGGCCAGGGATCGAGGGTGGCTAGGTGGGAATTTACGCTTTCTATCAAATGTTTGTGAGATGGAGAGCTGAACGCTGGCGTGTGACATGGTTGAGACGCTTGGTGACGGAGGTGGTGGTGGTGGTGTTGGTGGTACATCCCCTGTTTGCTGGGCGGCAGGTGCCAACGTTCCTCCAGAGGCGGAGGAAGAGGCCGAGGCGGCAGCAGCAGAATAGGCCGAGGCGGCAGCAGCAGAAGAGGTAGCAGGGGGAGCCTGAGTGACTTCCTTGGTTTTAAGGTGTTTACTCCACTGCAGTTCATGCTTTGCATGCAGGTGCCTGGTCATGCAGGTTGTGCTCAGGTTCAGAACGTTAATGCCTCGCTTCAGGCTCTGATGGCACAGCGTGCAAACCACTCGGGTCTTGTCGTCAGCACATTGTTTGAAGAAGTGCCATGCCAGGGAACTCCTTGAAGCTGCCTTTGGGGTGCTCGGTCCCAGATGGCGGCGGTCAGTAGCAGGCGGAGTCTCTTGGCGGCGGGTGTTCTGCTTTTGCCCACTGCTCCCTCTTTTGCTACGCTGTTGGCTCGGTCTCACCACTGCCTCTTCCTCCGAACTGTGAAAGTCAGTGGCACGACCTTCATTCCATGTGGGGTCTAGGACCTCATCGTCCCCTGCATCGTCTTCCACCCAGTCTTGATCCCTGACCTCCTGTTCAGTCTGCACACTGCAGAAAGACGCAGCAGTTGGCACCTGTGTTTCGTCATCATCAGAGACATGCTGAGGTGGTATTCCCATGTCCTCATCATCAGGAAACATAAGTGGTTGTGCGTCAGTGCATTCTATGTCTTTCACCGCTGGGGAAGGGCTAGGTGGATGCCCTTGGGAAACCCTGCCAGCGGAGTCTTCAAACAGCATAAGAGACTGCTGCATAACTTGAGGCTGAGACAGTTTCCCTGGTATGCATGGGGGTGATGTGACAGACTGATGGGGTTGGTTTTCAGGCGCCATCTGTGCGCTTTCTGCAGAAGACTGGGTGGGAGATAATGTGAACGTGCTGGATCCACTGTCGGCCACCCAATTGACTAATGCCTGTACCTGCTCAGGCCTTACCATCCTTAGAACGGCATTGGGCCCCACCATATATCGCTGTAAATTCTGGCGGCTACTGGGACCTGAGGTAGTTGGTACACTAGGACGTGTGGATGTGGCAGAACGGCCACGTCCTCTCCCAGCACCAGAGGGTCCACTAACACCACCACGACCATGTCCACGTCCGCGTCCCTTACTAGATGTTTTTCTCATTGTTATGGTTCACCACAACAACAAATATATTATTTGGCCCAATGTATTGTATTCAAATTCAGCGGGATATAAATTTGAGGCCTAGTATTTAGGCGCTGGGTGACCGGTATGGATTTAGTGACAGAATTAGACTTGGAAATGCACAGAAGCGTGTGTGTGAAGTTATTCTGAATGACCCTATGTGCACCTTCAATATGATCTACCCTTTTAGGGATAGATTTCAAATAGCTCTGATATAGCAGAAACGACTAAATTATGAAATTGCTAAATTGGGAATTGTATTTCAACCCAGAACAAAAAATGTGCTTTGACGGACACTAAATAACTTTCCCAGCCACAACAGGACAGCGGTAACGAGAGATTTAGCGGGATATAAATTTGAGGCCTAGTATTTAGGCGCTGGGTGACAGGTATGGGTTTAGTGACAGAATTAGATTTGGAAATGCACAGTAGCGGGTGTGTGAAGTTATTCTGAATGACCCTATGTGCACCTTGAATATTATATACCCTTTTAGGGATAGATTTCAAATAGCTCTGATATAGCAGAAACCACTAAATTATGAAATTGCTAAATTGGGAATTGTATTTCAACCCAGAACAAGAAATGTGCTTGAACGGACACTAAATAACTCGCCCAGCTACAGCACTAGGGACAGATTTAGCGGGATATAAATTTGAGGCCTAGTATTTAGGCGCTGGGTGACAGGTATGGGTTTAGTGCCAGAATTAGACTTGGAAATACACAGTAGCGGGTGTGTGTGAAGTTATTCTGAATGACCCAATGTGCACCTTGAATATTATATACCCTTTTAGGGATAGATTTCAAATAGCTCTGATATAGCAGAAACCACTAAATTATGAAATTGCTAAATTGGGAATTGTATTTCAACCCAGAACAAGAAATGTGCTTGAACGGACACTAAATAACTCGCCCAGCTACAGCACTAAGGACAGATTTAGCGGGATATAAATTTGAGGCCTAGTATTTAGGCGCTGGGTGACAGGTATGGGTTTAGTGACAGAATTAGATTTGGAAATGCACAGTAGCGGGTGTGTGAAGTTATTCTGAATGACCCTATGTGCACCTTGAATATTATATACCCTTTTAGGGATAGATTTCAAATAGCTCTGATATAGCAGAAACCACTAAATTATGAAATTGCTAAATTGGGAATTGTATTTCAACCCAGAACAAGAAATGTGCTTGAACGGACACTAAATAACTCGCCCAGCTACAGCACTAGGGACAGATTTAGCGGGATATAAATTTGAGGCCTAGTATTTAGGCGCTGGGTGACAGGTATGGGTTTAGTGCCAGAATTAGACTTGGAAATACACAGTAGCGGGTGTGTGTGAAGTTATTCTGAATGACCCAATGTGCACCTTGAATATTATATACCCTTTTAGGGATAGATTTCAAATAGCTCTGATATAGCAGAAACCACTAAATTATGAAATTGCTAAATTGGGAATTGTATTTCAACCCAGAACAAGAAATGTGCTTGAACGGACACTAAATAACTCGCCCAGCTACAGCACTAAGGACAGATTTAGCGGGATATAAATTTGAGGCCTAGTATTTAGGCGCTGGGTGACAGGTATGGGTTTAGTGCCAGAATTAGACTTGGAAATACACAGTAGCGGGTGTGTGTGAAGTTATTCTGAATGACCCAATGTGCACCTTGAATATTATATACCCTTTTAGGGATAGATTTCAAATAGCTCTGATATAGCAGAAACCACTAAATTATGAAATTGCTAAATTGGGAATTGTATTTCAACCCAGAACAAGAAATGTGCTTGAACGGACACTAAATAACTCGCCCAGCTACAGCACTAGGGACAGATTTAGCTGGATATAAATTTGAGGCCTAGTATTTAGGCGCTGGGTGACAGGTATGGGTTTAGTGCCAGAATTAGACTTGGAAATACACAGTAGCGGGTGTGTGTGAAGTTATTCTGAATGACCCAATGTGCACCTTGAATATTATATACCCTTTTAGGGATAGATTTCAAATAGCTCTGATATAGCAGAAACCACTAAATTATGAAATTGCTAAATTGGGAATTGTATTTCAACCCAGAACAAGAAATGTGCTTGAACGGACACTAAATAACTCGCCCAGCTACAGCACTAGGGACAGATTTAGCGGGATATAAATTTGAGGCCTAGTATTTAGGCGCTGGGTGACAGGTATGGGTTTAGTGCCAGAATTAGACTTGGAAATACACAGTAGCGGGTGTGTGTGAAGTTATTCTGAATGACCCAATGTGCACCTTGAATATTATATACCCTTTTAGGGATAGATTTCAAATAGCTCTGATATAGCAGAAACCACTAAATTATGAAATTGCTAAATTGGGAATTGTATTTCAACCCAGAACAAGAAATGTGCTTGAACGGACACTAAATAACTCGCCCAGCTACAGCACTAAGGACAGATTTAGCGGGATATAAATTTGAGGCCTAGTATTTAGGCGCTGGGTGACAGGTATGGGTTTAGTGCCAGAATTAGACTTGGAAATACACAGTAGCGGGTGTGTGTGAAGTTATTCTGAATGACCCAATGTGCACCTTGAATATTATATACCCTTTTAGGGATAGATTTCAAATAGCTCTGATATAGCAGAAACCACTAAATTATGAAATTGCTAAATTGGGAATTGTATTTCAACCCAGAACAAGAAATGTGCTTGAACGGACACTAAATAACTCGCCCAGCTACAGCACTAGGGACAGATTTAGCGGGATATAAATTTGAGGCCTAGTATTTAGGCGCTGGGTGACAGGTATGGGTTTAGTGCCAGAATTAGACTTGGAAATACACAGTAGCGGGTGTGTGTGAAGTTATTCTGAATGACCCAATGTGCACCTTGAATATTATATACCCTTTTAGGGATAGATTTCAAATAGCTCTGATATAGCAGAAACCACTAAATTATGAAATTGCTAAATTGGGAATTGTATTTCAACCCAGAACAAGAAATGTGCTTGAACGGACACTAAATAACTCGCCCAGCTACAGCACTAAGGACAGATTTAGCGGGATATAAATTTGAGGCCTAGTATTTAGGCGCTGGGTGACAGGTATGGGTTTAGTGCCAGAATTAGACTTGGAAATACACAGTAGCGGGTGTGTGTGAAGTTATTCTGAATGACCCAATGTGCACCTTGAATATTATATACCCTTTTAGGGATAGATTTCAAATAGCTCTGATATAGCAGAAACCACTAAATTATGAAATTGCTAAATTGGGAATTGTATTTCAACCCAGAACAAGAAATGTGCTTGAACGGACACTAAATAACTCGCCCAGCTACAGCACTAGGGACAGATTTAGCTGGATATAAATTTGAGGCCTAGTATTTAGGCGCTGGGTGACAGGTATGGGTTTAGTGCCAGAATTAGACTTGGAAATACACAGTAGCGGGTGTGTGTGAAGTTATTCTGAATGACCCAATGTGCACCTTGAATATTATATACCCTTTTAGGGATAGATTTCAAATAGCTCTGATATAGCAGAAACCACTAAATTATGAAATTGCTAAATTGGGAATTGTATTTCAACCCAGAACAAGAAATGTGCTTGAACGGACACTAAATAACTCGCCCAGCTACAGCACTAAGGACAGATTTAGCGGGATATAAATTTGAGGCCTAGTATTTAGGCGCTGGGTGACCGGTATGGATTTAGTGACAGAATTAGACTGGGATATGGCCAAAAAATAAACAGACTATTGCTGGTTAAATGCACTTGGTGTGACAGCTTCACCCTGATGTAGGCTTTAGCCAAAAAACAACCACACCATTGAGGGTTAAATGCACTTGGTGACAGGCGCAGCTTGCCCCTGATTTAGTATATGGCCAAAAAATGAACAGACTATTGCTGGTTAAATGCACTTGGTGTGACAGCTTCACCCTGATGTAGGCTTTAGCCAAAAAACAACCACACCATTGAGGGTTAAATGCACTTGGTGACAGGCGCAGCTTGCCCCTGATTTTGTATATGGCCAAAAAATGAACAGACTATTGCTGGTTAAATGCACTTGGTGTGACAGCTTCACCCTGATGTAGGCTTTAGCCAAAAAACAACCACACCATTGAGGGTTAAATGCACTTGGTCGCAGCTTGTGCTGGCGCACCACAAGACACAAAATGGCCGCCGATCACCCCAGAAAAATGTGACTGACAAACGGTCTGGGCAGCCTAAAAACAGTGAGCAATTGAGGATCAGCAGCTCAATGATCCACAGCTGCAGATCGATCAGTTAATCAAGTCCTTTGGAGGAGTTAATCTGCCTAATCTCGCCCTACTGTCGCAGCCGCAACCTCTCCCTACGCTAATCAGAGCAGAGTGACGGGCGGCGCTATGTGACTCCAGCTTAAATAGAGGCTGGGTCACATGGTGCTCTGGCCAATCACAGCCATGCCAATAGTAGGCATGGCTGTGATGGCCTCTTGGGGCAAGTAGTATGACGCTTGTTGATTGGCTGCTTTGCAGCCTTTCAAAAAGCGCCAAGAAAGCGTCACAAAAGCGCGAAGAAAGCGACGAACACCGAACCCGAACCCGGACTTTTACGAAAATGTCCGGGTTCGGGTCCGTGTCACGGACACCCCAAAATTCGGTACGAACCCGAACTATACAGTTCGAGTTCGCTCATCCCTACTTTTTAGCACAGTTTTTTTTTTTTTTGACAGTGTTCACCTGAGGGGTTATGTCATATGATATTTTTATAGATCCGGTCGTTACGGACGTGGAGATACCTGAAATGTATACTCTCTTTTATTTGTTTAAGTTTTACACAATAGTATAATTTTTGAAACAAAAAAAAAACATGTTTTAGTGTCTCCATAGTCTGAGAGTCAAAGTTTTTTCAGTTTTTGGGCGATTTTCTTAGGTAGGGTATCATTTTTTTGGGATAAGATAACGGTTAGATTGGCACTATTTTGGTAGGCATACGACTTTTTTGATCACCTGCTATTACACTTTTTGTGATGTAAGGTGACAAAAAATTGCTTTTTTATTTTTATTTTTTACGGTGTTCACCTCAGGGTTTAGATCATGTTGTATTTTTATAGAGCAGGTTCTTGCAGACACGGCGATACCTAATATGTCAACTTTTTTTATTTTACGTTTAACATAAAAAAGCATTTCTGAAACAAAAAATCATGTAGAGCCATAGTTTTTTTTTTGGCCATTGTCTCAGAGGCTCATTTTTTGCGGGATGAGGTGACGGTTTGATTGGTACTATCTTGTTGTACATACAACTTTTTTGATCACTTCTATTACCTTTTTTGGGAAGTAAGGTGGGCAAAATTTATATTTCTTCATAGTTTTTATTTTTTATGTCGTTCACTGTGCAGGGAAATAACATGACCGTTTTATTGATAAGGTCGTTACGGACGCGGTGATATCAAACATGTGCAGAGAATGTTATTTTTTTAATTTTTAATCAGTGATAAAGTTTTTTTTTTTTTTCTACTTTTTTTTCACTTTTTCTTAAAAAATTTTGACCGCGACCCACTTGGTTCTTGAAGATCCAGTGGGTCTGATGTCTGTATAATACAATACAGTACACTATATAGTGTACTGTACTGTATTTTCACTTTACACTTTAGCAGAAGTCTGATCAGCACCATGTAAAGCCAGAAGCCTCTGATTGCCATGGTAACCATCACCCGCTGCCACAACAGATGATGGGGAGGGACCACTCCCTCGGCTGAAAAGGCACAGCAGCCCCCGATGGGAGAGGGAGCTCCCTCCCTCCCTGTTAACCCCTTCCATACAGCGGTCCCTACAGACCGCAGCATAGAAGGGGTTAAACAGCTGACATCTAAGTGATTATGTCAGCCGTTTCAATGTGCTGACACTCTGCTTTACAAGCTCGGCCACCCTGAAAATGAGAGGGAGGGTGGGCGGATGATCCCCCTGTGTCCTTAAGTATCGGGACATAAGGGCGCACAGGTATGCCCTGTGTCCCCATGTGGTTAAAGGTGCAATCACTGTTAATGGGGCGGTCACTGTGAAAGTCACTGTTAAAGTGGAGGTCACTGTCAAAGTCTCTGTTAAAGGGGTGGTCACTGTGAAAGTCACAGTTAAAGGGGCGGTCACTGTTAAAGGAGCGGTCACTGTGAAAGTCACTTTTAAAGGGGTGGTCACTGTGAAAGTCACTTTTTAAGGGGCAGGCACTGTGGAGGTCTCTGTGAAAGGGGCGGTCACTGTGAAAGTCACTTTTAAAGGGGCAGGCACTGTGGAGGTCTCTGTAAAAGGGGCGGTCACTGTGGAAGTCACTGTTAAAGGGGCAGGCACTGTGAAGGTCACTGTTAAAGGGGCGGTCACTGTGAAAGTCACTGTTAAAGTGGAGGTCACTGTCAAAGTCTCTGTTAAAGGGGTGGTCACTGTCAAAGTCACAGTTAAAGGGGCGATCACAGTTAAAGGGGCGGTCACTGTAAAAGTCACCGTTAAAGGGGTGGTCATTGTGAAAGTCACTTTTAAAGGGGCGGGCACTGTGGAGGTCTCTGTAAAAGGGGCGGTCACTGTGGAAGTCACTGTTAAAGAGGCGGGCACTGTGAAGGTCACTGTTAAAGGGGCGGCCACTATGAAGGTCACTGTTGAATGGGGTGGTCAATGCTAAAGGGGCAGTCACTGTTAAAGGGGCAGGCACTGTTAAAGGGGCGGCCACTGTGGAGGTCAATGTTAAAGGGGAGGCCACTGTAAATGTCAATATTAAAGGGGTGGGCACTGTGGATGTCATTGTTAAAGGGGCGGGTACTGTAGAGGTCAATGTTATATCTTTTTATGACACACGGAAACATAAAATGAAATAGATGAAATATGTTTGTGCGAAGCCGGGTCCTTCTGCTAATATATATATATATATATATATATATATATATACTTTTCAAAGAACGAGGCAGCACTTCCAGATTTCGGTGGCAGGGTGAAGACCCCAAAACTTTATTCCCAGCAATGTTTCGGCCTGCTCAATGAGGCCTTTGTCAAGCTACACAACAGTGCAAAATACTGGGTATATATACCCACAACTCAGTGCAAACACAGTGTAATTAGTGAACTCACATGTTAGCAATAAAGTCACATGACTTCCAGCAATAACATCACATGATACTCAGTGCCAAATAAATACTAGTGATACATACTTATGCATGTCAAATGTAAAACCCATATTTCTATTGATTATACAGACAATCAGTGTTATACAATACAGGTAGTATTTCCTATATAAATATCTATAGCCCTTAACTTCAAACAAAAGGGGCCAAGAATCTTATCTCATATGCATTATAAAAGTGCTCAGTGTGTAAGGGGTTAAAAACCTATTAAGAAGGTTACAGCTGTATCCTATGACATTTAAAATAGTGTTGCATACCGCCAATGGATCTATAGTGGCCGCGAGCGCGATGCGCTCCACTGAATGACGCTGTGTTCCAGGGAGCGTGTGAGTGTTAAATCATGGCAATTTACAAACCATGTGTGTTAATTTCATTACAATTAATAAATAATCAAATAAAAAATACATTACAATACAGACAAGTCAATCAGTGATTCATGATCATATTAAACATAACTCAATGACCAAATGCATTCATGATTACATTGTGTATCAAGATTCATATATAAACATATAATTGATATTCATATCATTAGCAGTGCCAGCTGTAATCAATAACACAAAGTGCCAAGTGCTTACTAAGTTGGTGATGCAGACGGAAGGTGAAGGAGGAGATAGGGAATGAATGGCTGACATCCATTTTGGCTCGTGCAGTCCGGCGTGCCTGAAGCGCAACTGCGCATGTCTGAATGACGTATGTTTCATACATTTGAGTTTCACCGTAGTCGTCATGCTGCGCCTGTGTCTTCCAGCCCTGATGTCAAATCGGCCATTTTGGATGCAGATAAAATCCACTTACTGACCGGCGCTTGCGCACAAAGTGACAGTTCCATCTGGTAAATTGCGGGATCAGCCTTTATCCGATCCTACTCAGCCACTTATATTGTTATTATATGGCACGGATACATGTTATTACCACCTTGATCCCGTAATTTACCAGACAGAACTGTCACTTTGTGCGCATGCGCCGGTCAGTAAGTGGATTTTATCCGCATCCAAAGTGGCCGATTTGACATCAGGGCTGGAAGACGCAGGCGCAGCATGACTACTGCGGTGAAACTCAAAAGTATGAAACATACGTCATTCAGACATGCGCAGTTGCGCTTCAGGCATGCCGGACTGCAAGAGCCAACATGGATGTCAGCCATTCATTCCCAATGTTTCGGCATTGGTAAATCTTGTCGTTTTATACGAATCGTGTAGCAGTGGTTGTTAAGACGCGTCTTCAGATCAGTAGACGTTTCTTCCACATACAACAGCCTACATGGGCAGGTTAAGAAATAAATAGCAAAATTGGAGTTGCATGTGAGATGAAAGCATATAGGATAAGTGACCCCTGTCGTTGGGTGTACAAAAGATCTACCCTTACATATCATTCTACAATTGACACAGCATAGGCAGGGGAAGCTCCCCTTGCCCTGTGTGGTCAAGGTAGTTTGTGTCAGTCTGGATTTGGGACCAATATCTGCTTTCACTAGCTGGTCACATAGATTTCTCGATCTACAATATGAGAAAAGTGGAAGGGATCTGAATTCAGGCACTCTGCTGAGACAACCCCCCAGGATGCCCCAATGTCGCTTGATGATACAATTTATATCCTCACTTTGTTCAGTATACTTGGAGATAAAGGGAATCCTGGTCTGAGACCTGTTAGTTTCCCTTCTCTTCAAGGTGCTACTCCTATCCATGGTGTGGATCTTATCAATATGGGAATCAAGTAATCAAGGGGGGGGGGGTATCCCCTTTTCAAGAATTTCTTGGCAATAATGTTCAGGGAATGGTCTAAAATTTCTGGTTCGGAAACAATCCTTTTGACTTTTACCATATTGCGTGAATGTCCACTGTCAAAACACAAGAGGGTGTTCTTGTATGTGGGTTTGGTAAACAACACTGCCTATCCATATGAGGAAGATCTCGTTGATGTATCTCCACCACCGCAGCGCAGGGCTGCGGTGGTGGGATAGATAGACGACACCCTCCTCAAAACACCTCATAAAAATATTTGCATAGGTTGGTGCTACGTTTGACCCCATGGCCACACCTCGTTTTTGTTCGCAGAACACATCCTGGAAGAGGAAGTAGTAGAAAAATAGTAGTAGCAGTAAAATCAATAATTTCCAACTTGCCTAGAAAGTCAGTTGTATCCTGTATATACGACTCAGCTCCAATTGCAAAGTTGTGCAAAACTTTGTCTAGAAAAAACGCAATACTGCTAAAGACAGAGTCTGAACTGGACACAATCGGGCGACCAGGAGGGTCAATGAAAGATTTGTGCACTTTAGGAAGTATATACAGACGTGGACAAAATTGTTGGTACCCTTTGGTCAATGAAAGAAAAAGTCACAATGGTCACAGAAATAACTTTAATCTGACAAAAGTAATAATAAATTAAAATTCTATAAATGTTAACCAATGAAAGTCAGACATTGTTTTTCAACCATGCTTCAACAGAATTATGTAAAAAAATAAACTCATGAAACAGGCATGGACAAAAATGATGGTACCCCTAGAAAACACAGAACATAATGTGACCAAAGGGACATGTTAATTCAAGGTGTGTCCACTAATTAGCATCACAGGTGTCTACAACCTTGTAATCAGCCATTGGGCCTATATATATGGCTCCAGGTAATCACTGTGTTGTTTGGTGATATGGTGTGTACCACACTCGACATGGACCAGAGGAAGCAAAGGAAAGAGCTGTCTCAAGAGATCAGAAAGAAAATTATAGACAAGCATGTTAAAGGTAAAGGCTATAAGACCATCTCCAAGCAACTAGATGTTCCTGTGAGTACAGTTGCACATATTATTCATAAGTTTAAGATCCATGGGACTGTAGCCAACCTCCCTGGACGTGGCCGCAGGAGGAAAATTGATGACAAATCTAAGAGACGGATAATCCGAATGGTAACAAAAGAGCCTAGAAAGACTTCTAAAGAGATTCAAGGTGAACTTCATGCTCAAGGAACATCAGTGTCAGATCGCACCATCCGTCGTTGTTTGAGCCAAAGTGGACTACATGGGAGACGACCAAGGAGGACACCATTGTTGAAAACGAATCATAAAAAAGCAAGACTGGAATATGCCAAACTACATGTTGACAAGCCACAAAGCTTCTGGGAGAATGTCCTGTGGACAGATGAGACAAAAATCGAAGTTTTTGCCAAGGCACATCAGCTGTATGTTCACAGACGAAAAAATGAAGCATATCAAGAAAAGAACACTGTCCCTACTGTGAAACATGGAGGAGGCTCTGTTATGTTCTGGGGCTGCTTTGCTGCGTCTGGCACAGGGTGTCTTGAATCTGTGCAGGGTACAATGAAATCTCAAGACTATCAAGGAATTCTAGAGAGAAATGTACTAGCCAGTGTCAGAAAGCTTGGTCTCAGTCGCAGGTCATGGGTCTTGCAACAGGACAATGACCCAAAACACACCGCTAAAAACACCCAAGAATGGCTAAGAGGAAAAAATTGGACTATTCTAAAGTGGCCTTCTATGAGCCCTGACCTCAATCCTATTGAGCATCTTTGGAAGGAGCTGAAACATGCAGTCTGGAAAAGGCACCCTTCAAACCGGACACAACTGGAGCAGTTTGCTCATGAGGAGTGGGCCAAAATACCTGCTGAGAGGTGCAGATGTCTCATTGACAGTTACAGGAAGCGTTTGATTGCAGTGATTGCCTCAAAAGGTTGCGCAACAAAATATTAAGTTAGGGGTACCATCATTTTTGTCCATGCCTGTTTCATGAGTTTATTTTTTTACATAATTCTGTTGAAGCATGGTTGAAAAACAATGTCTGACTTTCATTGGTTAACATTTATAGAATTTTAATTTATTATTACTTTTGTCAGATTAAAGTTATTTCTGTGACCATTGTGACTTTTTCTTTCATTGACCAAAGGGTACCAACAATTTTGTCCACGTCTGTATATATATATATAACAGGTGTGGCTGGATGGTCAACTGTGAGAAATTCGCACAAATCATCGTCAATGATGCCCGCCATGACTGCGTCCGTCAAACACTGCTTGATCAGCCTTGTGATATCAAACTTGGGATCAGCTTGAAGAACAGAGTACACCTCTGCATCGTCAAGTTGATGTTTGACCTCTGCTACATATTTGGTAGAATCCATGATAACTACTGCACCCCCTTTGTGAGCAGGTTTCACTGTCAAAAGGGGATCATTCCTCAATTGGTCTAGTGCCTCAACCTCCAACCTGGATAGGTTCGAAAGTTTAAATGCGCTATTGCCACACCTAAATTTATAGGCAGCTATTTCAGACCCCATAGCCATAATGTATGCATCAATAGCAGGTTCGTTAACACATGGAGAAAAATTGCTTTTCAAGGACAGATCGAGACATCCCAGGGAGAATTCGCTAGCCTGGGGCGTCGCAATCCGTACCTTGTTGTTAAACCAGACCTTTAGTTTAATTCTGCGAAAAAATGCACATAAATCAGCATCTAACTCAAACCAATTCAAGGAGGTAGTGGGGCAAAAAGATAGTCCCTTATTCAGAACACTCACTTGGGCTGGAGTAAGCACCCTAGGATGACAGGTTGATCACAGTCATTTCCTCTTGGTCAACTGTGGTTTGCTAGCCTGGGCTCTGATCTTGTTGTTTCGGAGTTTCACAGGCTCTTCGATGTCTATGCCCCCCCCATCTGGTACACTTTCGTCTTTGTGCTGTAAATTCAATCTGTTCCCTAAAAAAGTGGGCTGCATTGATGTTGTTTGTAAATTCCTTTTCTTTTTCTTTGGATCCTTTTGGTTGTAGTTGCTATTATCGGACTGCCAGGTATAGATGGTACCCTTCTTATAATCGTCAGAGTCCCGATTCCACTTGGAATGTTTTCCTTCCTCTAGTTCCACCTTAATGGATCAATAAATTCTCACTGAATTGTGTATGTTCCTCTGGAGACATAGATGCTTGTAGAGTTTGTTCAATCTCAGCCATTTCAATGGCTATAGTAGACAGTTCCTGTTGTAAGTATTGTATGTTCAGAAGAATAAAGTCCAAGGAGTATCTATTGGATAATGCTTCAAGCTTTTTGCAAAAAGCAAGATTATTAGAAAACAAATTCGGCCTCAAATGAGACCTCATGCCACAAGGTATTCTTTGGGCTTTGTAATATTCACCAAGGGTGGTCATATGTAGACGTAATGAAGCAGTCTTTTTGGACAAAAGTTCTAACTTTTTCTTTAACTCTTTGGCTGAAGGGTTATTCAAGAAGGCGGCATCTCCCCCAATGTTCTGCAATATACAATCGGTCTCCTCCTGGGAGTATATAGAGCCACATGGGAATTCTGTATCCATCATAATAAAAATAGAAAAATAGAGAATGCAAAAAATAGAAAAAATATAACCGTGCTCAGCCAACCAAGCTAAATAATATACAATGAAACACGATGGTGGCTCCGGATGAGAAAAGATGGCGGGTGCTAGGTCCAAGGGTATAGCTGCTTACCCAATATTATAGATAGGAAACCAGACAGCACTTCAGATAAAAAATTGTGGTTTATTCACCCATGTGGTGTAGGCAACGTTTCAGCTCATACAAAGAGCCTTTTTCAAGCAGTGAACACAAGTGCAACATGGGATATATATAGCCCAACCCCTACATACAATTATCAATAAAACAATTACATCAATCAACATGTTGTGCATAAAAAAGATGATAAAATCTGCATTAAAATATCCAGTATCCATATAAAGTGCATATGCTCCGTGTGGGGCCTACCCATATACAAATGAAGTGCATACATAGTTACGATCTTGTAAAATACAAGAAAAACTGCAAAGTGCAGTAGATTGAATGCATGTGTGCATCATCATATGATGTAACAGTGGGAGGAGTGATGCGATACATGAAAATCGGAAAAACAATAACATACCCTGCAGATAAACCTGAGTCCCACATGCAGGCAATCGCCAAAACCGGCGTTCGGAAGATGCTACTGCGCAGGTGCCAGGTTGCGTCAAAAGCATGCGACGTGAGGTCACGGAGCGCCGTTTGTGGAGCATGCGCTCTAACTATCAGCCAGCGAAGCAGTCATTTTACAATGGGTAAGAAATCTACAACTGTGCACACATGCCCATTTATGCTTAATGCGGGCAGGCCATCATGGAGTCTGGCAGCTCGCCCAGAGTCATGTATACAAGGTATCTTAGAGGATAAATATATGGGGAGGCTGCACCCCGTCAAAGGTACAGACCCTCTATCCTAGTGGGCATGAAGTGCCGACAAACATGACGCGACACGCCACGCCTGTCACCACAAAGCCTGCATATCACCACTTATCTATATCCCCTGCCAGGGATCTCCTGATGACCCAGAGCTGACATTAAATAAAATAAAATTATATATTTGACACAACCTGGAACAGAATAAAACATTGATAATATAAATAACATATAATAACATTAGCATGTGGTAGACGCAGTGTTCCTCTGCAGGGCACGCTTGTTCCTCATTTCCCAGGATCCATCACATCTGTGAAAATATAAAAAGAAAACTATAAGTCCTTAATGTAGCTTGTTTGTGTTCATAGTCAACTATCTACACAGAGGATCACGGCCAAAGTACATATGCAGGAACATTGTAGGGCAAACCACTTCCCTATGAATATAATCCCGGATTATAATCTATATTAAGCCCATTAGGTTTTAAACAATCCAAAGTATATATCCAATATACAGGTCCTTCTCAAAAAATTAGCATATTGTGATAAAGTTCATTATTTTCTGTAATGTACTGATAAACATTAGACTTTCATATATTTTAGATTCATTACACACCAACTGAAGTAGTTCAAGCCTTTTATTGTTTTAATATTGATGATTTTGGCATACAGCTCATGAAAACCCAAATTTCCTATCTCAAAAAATTAGCATATTTCATCCGACCAATAAAAGAAAAGTGTTTTTAATACAAAAAAAGTAAACCTTCAAATAATTATGTTCAGTTATGCACTCAATACTTGGTCGTGAATCCTTTTGCAGAAATGACTGCTTCAATGCGGCGTGGCATGGAGGCAATCAGCCTGTGGCACTGCTGAGGGGTTATGGAGGCCCAGGATGCTTCGATAGCGGCCTTAAGCTCATCCAGAGTGTTGGGTCTTGCGTCTCTCAACTTTCTCTTCCCAATATCCCACAGATTCTCTATGGGGTTCAGGTCAGGAGAGTTGGCAGGCCAATTGAGCACAGTAATACCATGGTCCGTAAACCATTTACCAGTGGTTTTGGCACTGTGAGCAGGTGCCAGGTCGTGCTGAAAAATGAAATCTTCATCTCCATATAGCTTTTCAGCAGATGGAAGCATGAAGTGCTCCAAAATCTCCTGATAGCGAGCTGCATTGACCCTGCCCTTGATAAAACACAGTGGACCAACACCAGCAGTTGACATGGCACCCCAGACCATCACTGACTGTGGGTACTTGACACTGGACTTCAGGCATTTTGGCATTTCCCTCTCCCCAGTCTTCCTCCAGACTCTGGCACCTTGATTTCCGAATTACATGCAACAGTCCAGTGCTGCTTCTCTGTAGCCCAGGTCAGGCGCTTCTGCCGCTGTTTCTGGGGAATGCGGCACCTGTAGCCCATTTCCTGCACACGCCTGTACACGGTGGCTCTGGATGTTTCTACTCCAGACTCAGTCCACTGCTTCCGCAGGTCCCCCAAGGTCTGGAATCGGTCCTTCTCCACAATCTTCCTCAGGGTCCGGTCACCTCTTCTCGTTGTGCAGCGTTTTCTGCCACACTTTTTCCTTCCCACAGACTTCCCACTGAGGTGCCTTGATAAAGCACTCTGGGAACAGCCTATTCGTTCAGACATTTCTTTCTGTGTCTTACCCTCTTGCTTGAGGGTGTCAATGATGGCCTTCTGGACAGCAGTCAGGTCGGCAGTCTTACCCATGATTGCGGGTTTGAGTAATGAACCAGGCTGGGAGTTTTTAAAAGCCTCAGGAATCTTTTGCAGGTGTTTAGAGTTAATTAGTTGATTCAGATGATTAGGTTAATAGCTCGTTTAGAGAACCTTTTCATGATATGCTAATTTTTTGAGATAGGAATTTTGGGTTTTCATGAGCTGTATGCCAAAATCATCAATATTAAAACAATAAAAGGCTTGAACTACTTCAGTTGGTGTGTAATGAATCTAAAATATATGAAAGTCTAATGTTTATCAGTACATTACAGAAAATAATGAACTTTATCACAATATGCTAATTTTTTGAGAAGGACCTGTAGCTCCTTCTTTTTCAACATCAATACTCTATTGCCTGGGCATGGGAATATGATCTATAATCCAGCATTTAAGATCCTTTCAGAGTGTTTAAAATCAGAGAAATGTTTCGGCATTGGTAAATCTTGTCGTTTTATACAAATTGTGTAGCGGTGGTTGTTAAGACGCGTCTTCAGATCAGTAGACGTTTCTCCCACATACAACAGCCTTCATGGGCAGGTTAAGACATAAATGACAAAATTGGAGTTGCATGTGAGATGAAGCTACATTGAGGACTTATGGTTTTCTTTTTATATTTTCACAAATATGTGAGTAGATGTAAGTACAGTAGAAGTCATATTTTTTTTTTTTTAAGTAGCTGGCTATGCAGCTATTATAGCTGAGTGGTTAAGTGTATTGCCTCTAATACAGAAGGTTGTAAATTAGAATCCCATCTGAAACTTTTCTGAAATTAGATTTAAATACACTGGGGTGTTTCCAAGCACTGACTCCATACATGTATGGACATAGCGATATATGGAGTCAGAGCAGGGACTCCTAAGCTGAACTAGAGTCCTGACACCCTCCCCTCTTCAGAGCAGGGGGTGCCTGGGGTTCTCCTATTGACTTCTATTGTGCTCGGGTGCTCGGTAGAACACCCGAGCATCACAAAGTGTTCTACTCGAGCACATGATCACTTTGGTGGTTGATCAACACTATACTATTTGTATTTTATTGCTTTGGATTACGTAAATACTATATGCAAATTTACTGTGAGCTAGCCACTTTCTTTTGAATGAGCAAGTTGGCTTCAGTACCGACTGGTACCTTAGTACCAAAGCCAACTTGGGATTGCATTTTCAAGATGGTTTTCAAGTTGTACAATCGAAGTCCGAAGTTCTTCACCGAAGTCTCACAAGACTTCAGACTTAACGCATTTCATCTTCATACAGCATTCAAATAAAGTTTTGAACAAAGAGATTTCGGATCTATTATCTGAAACGCCCTTCGCTCAACTACCTATAACCCTAAAACTGTTCAAATCCACCAAATATGAAGATTTGAAGTGGACATGAAGGAAAGGTAAATGACTTGGATATCTGTAAATGCCGAAGTTCTTCACCGAAGTCTCGTGAGATTTCACCTCCACCCAGCCCAAAAGTTTGAATGCTATACGGAGATGGGTCTCCACTTCAAACCTTTGAATGAAGCCCGCTTTGCTCAACCCTAGTTATAGTAGATCAGTAGCTGTTGTCTGCTTGTCATATAGGGTCTTTGCTAGAAAATGGATGGATATTTGTGGCAATAGCAGCAGGTAACAAAACCTACAATGGATGGAACATGCACACAGGCAGTATGGCAAAAATAAAATAAAAAAATAATTATTTTATGATATGATTAAAAAACATATATACAATAGTGTTCCAAAAAGCAAATAAAGCACAATTCTCACTTTACTTTAAATAGCTGAACTAACCCTTGTTTCTGAGAATTGCTTGACATCTGTGTTGCATAGATTTGACCACCTTTTGACACCTCTGAATAGATATTCCAGTCTAGGACTATTGAACTACATTCCATATTTCTGCATTTTTGGGTTTTCCCTCATAAGCCACAATTTTTATGTTATCCTACAAATTCTTTATGATTGATGTCAAGGGATTGGGCAAGCCACTATATCACCTCAGTCCTGTTTGTCTGAACCCAAGATGTTTACCGGTGTGTTTTGTGTCATTGTCATGATTTCAAGGGCATTTCTTCTTCAACATTAGTGTTGATTGCGAATATTCTAATCACAAATTTTTGTCGTGAATATTGGCACTTCGAGAATTCGCGAATATCTAGAATATAGTGCTATATCTTCGCAATCGCGAATATTCTAGATTTTTTTTCATCAGTACCCATGATCCCTCACTGCTTCTTGCTTGTGGGCCAATGATAAGGCTGTAATATCTTTGACTTTAGGAGTAGTGTCAATCTAAAAAAAAATGTTATCGTTAATTTTCCGATTGCCAATTTTCGCAATCAAGATAATAATGATTGGAGATCACGAATTCTCAAATTTGCAAATATATGACGAATATTCACCCAAATATTCAGAAAATATCATGAATTCGAATATTGCCCCTGTTCAACATAGGGCAACATGATCTCCTGAAGTATTCTGATATATTCAAACTGATCCATGATCCCTCATATGGGATAAATAGGCCCAACACCATGGTACAAGAAACATCCCCATATCATGATTTTTGCACCACCATGCTTTATCGTCTTCACAGTGCACTGTGGCTTAAATTCAGTACTAGGGGTCATTTGATGTACTGTCTGCGGCAACTAGACTTAAAAAGAAAAATGTTACTCTCATCAGTCTGCAAAATGTTTTGCCCTTTTTCTTTTGGTAATGTGTTCCTTAACTATTCAGAAACTTTTTTTTACACAACAGGACCTTGCCTCGGACATTCTTGCTGGTAACTTTGCTTTGTTTGATTGTCTTCAAGTTGTAGCTATACTCAATGATCTTTATTGATCTTTCTGGAGGTGAACATCGGCTGAGCCTTTTCCATTTTGGCTGTACTTTGATTCATTTGAACAGTAGTTGCCCCCTTCCCTTCAGGTTTTGGTTGCCACTTCAAGGCATTTGAGATAATTTAGCTGAGCAGCCTATAGTTTGCTGCACTACTCTATGGGGGTCATTTACTAAGCTGAAATATGTCTAAATTAGGCATATTTCAGATGGAGATGGTGTCACTATAGTTAGTTAGTTGCACCAGTTGTCACTGTGATTTTGTAGTAAAGAGATCACAGAGAGGCACGGAGCATTATCAGTCATGTTAATGCTCCGTGCCTCTGCAGTCTGCATCGGGTCTTGGCACTCTTTCACGGAGTGGATGCCACGCACGGCATCCGCTCGTGTAAAACAGCTCTTAAGCTTTTTTTTAAAACGGCATCTGAAATGCTGGTCTAAATAAATGTGCCCCTATGTTTTTACCATCTCCCATCAACTTTTTAATCACCAAAGTCTGGAACAAGCCATTTTCCCAAGTATTTCAGGAGGAAAGGCACTATAACCAACGTGTGCATCCAACCTTAAATAAGGGTCGAAATTGATACAGTACCTGTTATTCCACAGAATGCCTCACTGCTATTATTTTGAACGAGCCCCTTTCAATTAATGATTCAGTTACTCAGTATGAGTGGCATGCATTTCCTAATTGTTAGGTCTGTTTTATTCTATTACCCTACTACACTTACAAGTAAATTATTTGCTGTGTAGAAATATAATTTCTACAGAAAACAGGTCTTTATCAGGTTAAAAATGTTGGATTGTTATATTTTTTTTAACACTACTGTATACTATACAAAGCAATTAAAGGTGTTTGCTTACCTGACTTAGTTTAGATAACACGTCTCATAAATCATGAGTGTTAACTCTACTACATCCGTATATAAAAAGGGTCACATAGTGAACAGATAAGATCCAGGGCAAACCAAGTATCTAATATAGTACAATTATTACTACAATCACATCAACGGATGAATGGAAAGACTATAGCGATACACTGACCCCAAAAATAAAGTGCCAAGATTCAAAGAGAATTGCTGGTCATTTTCTGCATATATGTTCTATGTGAGGAGTATCACATACCTATTACAATAATGAAGGTTTGCTTGATAACAATATTGTGGGCTCCCAGGTTTCATATTGGAGATAGTATCAGGCACTGTATTGGTATGACAGGTCAGCATTAATATATTATAATATATATATATATATATATATATATATATATATATATAAATATTAACCCTTCCCGCACCATGAAGTAAACATACGACAAGCAGTAAAAAAAACTTTTTACCCCTGGCGATTTCCAATTCCTTATTATCCAATCTTTTCCACAGGCTGAGTGGGTTCAGTATATACTGCATGTGGAATTTGCTTGCCCAATTTCATTGGAGGCGGGTTGGCACCAGAAAAGGTAGCATTTAGGATAGGTTCTTGTCCATTAGTCCTTGTCATAGTGGATGGACACAAATAATTTTGATCAAAATGTGTTTGCTAAGAAACCCATAATTTTGTATTTTAAGCCAGGGTGGCGTATTCCTGATTCTGAGAATATAAAATATAAATTTGGTAACATATATCTGACACTCTGCCGCAACGGTCAAGATAGATGCTAACACTGATCCTGGCCATTTAACCACTTAGATGCCACAGATCATGGTATGTACAAGATTTACAGAGGGAGCCATTTCACTCTTTCCCCCATCGGCCCCTTGTGCCACTATCAGAATAGCTGTTTTTGTCACCTCACCTGCTCAATAAAATTGTATAAAAAGCAATAAAAAGGCATATGTACCCTGAAATGGTACCAATGAAAATTTGAAAATTACAGACCATCCTGCAAAAAACAAGCCTTCACAAAGCTACACTGACAGAAAAATAATAAAGTTGTGGATCTTAGATATGAAGATATAAAAAAAAATTGTTAATAAAAAATGATTTTATGACTCAAAATGAGTAAAACATGAAAAACTATATAAATTTGTCATCACCAAAATCATATTAACCTGCAGAATATATATAGTGTCATACAGTCCTGATCAAAAGTTTAAGACCACTTGAAAAATGGCAAAAAATCAAATTTAGCATGGTCTTCCACTTGATTTTTTTGTTCCATAACCCTCAGGATCATTAAAAAAAATTCTAAATGACTGTCTTACTGCGTCCCATCTCAGCAGCGATGGCGCGCTGTGAGAGACCCTCCTTATGCAGTTCAACAACCCGACCACGTTCAAAAAGGGAGAGTTTTTTTTGCCTTTGCCATCACAACGTGTGACTACCTGACAGAAAATGAATGCACATCTTTGCACAGATTTGGCCTTTTAAAGGCATGTGGTCCTAAAACTGTTTCAGTTTATTTGTTGTTTTCATTAAATTGAATGCTCAAAAAATGTTTTGTCTTACTCCCATTTCTTCTTGTTGCATGTTGAAGCTCTACTTGGAACCGTGTTAAGATCCAACAATGTAAAATAAGATTTTTTGCCATTTTTCAAGTGGTCTTAAACTTTTGATCAGGACTGTATATTCCACAAAAAGTAAAAAACACTGGTAGAATTTCCATTTCTGCCCACCTTAACCCCCAAAAAATGTAATATAAAAGTCATCAAACAGTCATATGTGCTCCAATATGGTACCAATAAAAAATACAGCTTGCCCCAAACAAGAACAAGGCCTAGCACAGCTATGTTGACGGAAGAATGCAAATGTTAAGGATGTTGGTATATGGGGTATCACTGCCCGTATTGATGTCAATGTTGGTATATGGCAATGCATAATGTAACAGATTTTTAATAAAAAGTGATTTTATGATGCTCAGGTAGTAAGTTGGGACCCCAAAATCCACAAGCTGAAGGCTAATCAACTCCCAAAATACCATTTTGAATACTTTGCGTAGTGCACTTTTTAAAATGGGGTGATGCATGGGGAAATGGGGCCTCTCAAAGCCACTTCACAACTGAATTGTTCCCTAAAAAAAATAGGATTTGGAAATAATTTTTAAAATGTTTAAAATTGCTGCTAATTTTATAAGCCCATAAAAATATGACTGAACAATGATGCCAACATAAAGTGAACATTTTGCAAATAATTATTAAGTATTTTGTGAGCATGTTACTTTTAACTCCTTAAGGACCAGGCGATTTTTTACAAATCTGACATGTTTTACTTTATGTGGTGATAACTTTAAAACGCTTTTACTTATCCAAGCCATTCTAAGTATGTTTTCTTGTCACACGTATTGTACTTCACGACAGTGGTAAATTTGAGTCAAAATATTTCATTTTCATTTATAAAAAAATACCAAATCTACCACAAAATTTGGAAAAATTCCCAATTTTCTAAATGTCAATTCGTCTGCTTTTAAAACAGATAGTGATACCTCCTAAAATAGTTATTGCTTTACATTTCCCATATGTCTTCTTCATGTTTGGATCATTTTGTAAATTACATTTTCTTTTTTTGGGACGTTAGAAGGTTTAGAAGTTTAGAAGCAAAAATTTCCAAAACCCACTTTTTAAGGACCAGTTCAGGTCTGAAGCGACTTTGTGAGGCTTACATAATAGAAACCACCCATACATGCCCCCGTTTTAAAAACTACACCCCTCAAAGTATTCAAAACTGATTTTACAAACTTTTTAACGTTTTAGGTGTTCCACAAGAATTGAAGGAAAATGTAGATGAAATTTCTGAATTTCACTTTTTTGCCAGATTTTCCATTTGAATCCATTTTTTTCCAGTAACAAAGCAAGGTTTAACAGCCCCAAAAAACTCAATATGTATTGCCCTGATTCTGTAGTGTACAGAAACACCCACTATGTGGTCATAAACTGCTGTATTGGCACACGGAAGGGCGCAGAAGGAAAGGAATACCATATGGTTTTTGGAAGGCAGATTTCACTGGGATAATTTTAAGTTGCCATGTCACATTTGAAGACCCCCTGATACACCCCTAGAGTAGAAACTCTGAAAAAATTACCCCATTTTGGAAACTACGGGATAAGGTGGCAGTTTTGTTGGTACTATTTTAGGGTACATATGATTTTTAGTTGCTCTATATTACACTTTTTGTTAGGCAAAGTAACAAAAAATAGCTGTTTTGGCACAGTTTTTATTTTTTGTTATTTACAATGTTCATCTGACAGGATAGATCATGTGGTATTTTTATAGAGTAGGTTGTTACGGACGTGACAATACCAAATATGACTACTTTTTTAGATTTTTTGTTTCAGTTTTACCTAATAAAGCAGTTTTGTAAAAAATTTTTTTTTTTAGTGTCTTCATATTCTGAAAGCCATATTTTTTTTATTTTTTGGGGCGACTGTCTTATGTAGGGGCTCATTTTATTTGGTATGAGATGATGGTTGTTTTACACAATAACAACATTTTTGAAACCAAAAAATCATGTTTTAGTGTTTCCATATTCTGGGAGCCATATTTTTTATTTTTTTGGGGGGGTGATTGTCTTAGGTAGGGTCAAATTTTTTGCGGTATGAGATGATGGCTTGAGTCGTATGATTTTGGGGTGCGTATGACTTTTTGATTGCTTGGTATTACACTTTTTGTGATGTAAGGTGACAAAAAATGACTTTTTTTGACACTTCTTTTTATCTTTTACGGTGTTCACCTTAGAGGTTAGGTCATGTGGTATTTTTATAGATCAGGTTTTTGCGTATGCGGCGATACCTAATATGTCAACTTTTTTTTTGTTTTTACAAAAAATCATGTTTTAGTGTCTCCATAGTCTGAGAGCCATATTTTTCTTATTTTTTGGGCGAATTTCTTAGGTAGGGGCTAATTTTTTGCGGGTAAAATATCAGTTTGATTGGTACTATTTTAGGGTACATACTACTTTTTGATAACTTGGTATTACACTTTTTGTGATGAAAGGTGACAAAAAATTGCCTTTTAGCACAGTTTTTATTATTATTTTTTTACGTTGTTGACCAGACGGGTGGATCATGTGATATTTTTTATAAAACAGGATGTTATGCATGCAGTGATACCTAATATGTCTTTTTTTTTTACAATTTTATATGTCTCTTTTTATGATAAAGGGGCTTTTTTAATTGAAACTTATTTTTTTTTATTGTTAAAAACACTTTTATTTCACTTTTAATATTTTTTATATTTGTCCCACATATGGGACTTTAACATTACAGGGTATGGATTGTACTATATTGACTATCAGTGTATTACACAATGTAATACAATGATAGTTTGCCTTTGAGACCCAGCCTGGGGACTGTGCCTCATAGGCCTTCCTACATGCCAGGCCCCAAGGCTTTTGAATGGCTTGGGGCTGCCATAGAAACCATTGGGTCCCCGCCACAGCAGCGCATGGACCCGATGGCGACAGACAGGGAGAGCAAACCTCCCATATGCCGTTGTCAGCGCTGGCGCGGCACATGAGGGGTTAATCCACCAGCATCAGTGTTATCACCGATGCTGGTGATTGCAGCAGGGATCCGGCTGTCAGTAGCAGCCGGATCCGTGCTGCTGATCACGGCACCGTATGTGGGGGAACAGAAAGATCACAGGACAAGAATGCTCATCCTGGGGGGCAAATTACCGGCCATGTAGGACGAGCATTCTCGTCCTGGGCCCGTAACATTTGAAAAATGGGGCTTGGTCCTCATAAAGGTGCCTATGCATATTAGTTAGTGTTGGTCGAGCACCAAAGCGCTCAGGTGCTCGTGTAGAACACCTCAGGATGATCGGGTGCTCTATAGAGCACCCAAGCACAATGGAAATCAATGGGAGAACCAGAGCATTAAACCAGGCACCCCCTGACAAAACACTGGCGGCAGGGCAGGCCAGAACCTCGAAGGCGTAGAGTGTCAGTTTGTGCCACGTGTCCAGCTTGGACACCAAGTAGTTCTCAGGCACTGAGGGATCCTTGAGGACGCTGACATGGTCTGCTATGCACTCCTTCATTATCTTCCAATATTTTTCCCTCCTTGTGACACTAGGCTGCACATCAGGGTGAGGGTGCTGGCGTGGTGTCATTAAACTGTCCCAGGCTTTGGAGAGTGTTGCCCTGCCTCTGTTTGAACTGCTGTGTGTTCCCCTTGTCTCCCCTCCTCGGTTTGCCAAGGAACTATGGACTCTGCCGCCAGCATTGTCAGATGGAAATTTTTCAACAAGGATTTTCTGCGATCTGTACTATCCAGTTTGGACGATAAACGTCTGCTGGATATAGATAATTTATCTTTTCTGAATGATTGGGTAGGGGGTACACCTCTTAGAACTAAGATTTCCAATATATATAAGTTATTAATTAAGGCACGGTTTAGTGATACACAATCACCAGGACAAAAAGCATGGGAAGCGGACTGCCCGCATTTGCGAGTAGAAGGGTGGGAGAATATTTTTGGGAATCTGACTTCAGTATCCCAGAACTTTAACCATGTCCTAATACAATTTTACATTTCCCATAGACTATACATTACCCCCCTATGGATGAATAAATGCGGGTTGAGAGCCACGTCCAACTGCCCCAAATGTGATACTGTAGGAGCAGACTTCCTCCACATGATTTGGACTTGTCCAGAACTTGTAAAATACTGGAATAGCATTAATAATTGTATTATTCATAAACTAAAAATTCGAATTCCTTTTGAACTACACGTATTCGTGCTTAACGACTTTTCCAAATTAAAAAATCACAAGTATCAAAAGATCTTTCTGAGCAGAATATTGATGTTGGCTAGAGTTTTGATCAGTCGGACCTGGTTTGCTCGATCCACTCCAGATATAAATATATGGATAAATTTAACCGATAAGGTAAAAAACTACGAGGAAATTATATATAAATGGAGGGAAGTTGAGGACCAGTGGAATGGGATTTGGGGTGGCTGGAAGATTGACTAATTGAGGTCATGCTGGGTTGTTTATGGGGGTCCTACTTTGACGCACCACAGATTAGGGGGGAGGGAGGGGAGCGTTTTTTCTAAATGCAACCAAAAGATGAACTGACTATATTTATATTTATTTACATTTGGTTGCGTCACTAAGAATTGAGGGGTTGTGAAAAAATTTGCTGTCAATGTTTTGTAATTTTCCCAATAATTTTTTTTTTTGAAAAAAAAAAAAAAAAAAAAAAAAAAAAAAGGATTTTCTGGTATTGCAACGTTTTGCTGGTCCTCTTTACCAGAGGCAGAGGAATGAGAGATGAGAAATTCTCTTTGTAGCGGGGTCAAGAAGGGTGAACAACCAGTAATCCGTGTTGTCTAAAATGCGTATAATGCACAGGTCATGGGAAAGGCAGACTAACATGAAGTTAGCCATGTGTGCCAGAGTACCAACAGGCAAGACTTCGCTGTTGTCATCAGGAGGATCACTCTCAATCTCCTCATCCTCTTCCTCCTCTCCTGCCCACCCACACTAAACAGATGGAATTAAACTTCCATGGGTACTGCCATCTGTAGCGGAGGCAACCGTATCCTGCTCATTCTCCTCTTCATCGTCCAATTTGCGCTGAGAAGATGAACTGAGGGTGGTCTGGCTATGACCCTGTCTAATGTCTTCCCCCATTTCCACCTCTTCCACATGCAAAGCGTCGTCCTTAATTGTGAGCAGCGAGCATTTGAGTAGACACAGAAGTGGGATGGTTACGCTGATAATAGCGTTATCGCCGATCACCATCTGTGTTGATTCCTCATAGTTTCTTAAAACCTCACAGAGATCAGACCTCCATGCCCACTCCTCGCTTGTGAATAGCGGAGGCTGACTGGAAAGGCGATGACCATGTTACAGCTGGTATTCCACTACTGCCAGCCACTGCTCACAAAGCCTGGCCAACATGTGGAACGTGGATATCCAGCGAGTTCTCACGTCGCACAACAGCCGGTGAGCTGACAATTTTAAGCGCTGCTGCAGCGTTGACAGAACGGCTGAAGCTGTTGGTGACTTCCAGAAATGTGCACACATGCGGCACACCTTAACCAGTAGCTCAGGCAATTTGGGGAAGGTTTTGAGAAACCGCTGAACCACAAGGTTCAATACATGGGCAAGGCATGGGCTGTGTCTAAGTTTGCTGAGGTCCAAAGCCGCCACCAAGTTACAGCCATTATTAGAGATGTGGTGCGGATAATTTAACTGTCCGCAGCGGCTTATTACACAGTATTTGGTGCCGGATGTGCTAAAAATATATATTGCTGCTGTCACACACATTAGTCCTCATAAGGACTTTTGGGTCTCTGAAAAGTTTTTTGTATAAAAATCTTCCTATTACACTCCCTACACTGTCTGTCCCTTCCTATGCACAGCTCTCCCTAACACTGAGCAATTTAGCGCAGGTTGCGCTACAAAAATATATTGTTGCTGTCACACACAATAGTCCTTACAAGGACTTTTGGGTCTCTGAAACGTTTTTGTACTTTTATAATTTTCGATTACACTCCCTACACTCTCTGTCCCTTCCTATCCTCAGCTCTGCCTGACTTAGAATGAGGCGAACACGAGTCATCCGGTGCTATATAGCACCGGATGACGTGTTATGGCCAGCCAATCACTGTAATGCCAGAAGCCAACATGGCTACTGGCATTACAGTGAGGACAGTACTTACTTGCACGTTAATTGGATGCTTATCAGCCGTGAAATGTGTGGGGAGGAGACTCGAGCATTGCACTCGAGCACATGCAGTACTCAGTCGAGTACCACCATGTGCCGAGCATAGCGAGGCTCGAGCCGAACCGGTATTCAGCCCAGCATGCTCGCTCAACACTAGTCTCTAACAATTCCATGCAATTTAGCACAGGTTGCGCTAATAATTATATTGCTGCCAGAGTCAATAGTCATTAAAAAGACTTTTGGGTCTCTCTAACAAGTCCACGCAAATTAGCACCGGTTGCGTTAAAAATTATATTGCTGCCAGATACAACAATAGTCCTTAAAAGGACTTTTGGGTCTCTAACAAGTTTTTTCACTAAAATATTACTATTTTACTCCCTACACTATCTGTCCCTTCTTCAGCACAGCTCTCCCTGACTAAGACTGAGCCGATGTCACGGCCACGGTTATGGCCGTGACTCCTTGGGAGCCACATACAGTTGCCCGCGGTTTGGGTAGTTGTTTCAACCGCAGCTTGAAGCATGACGTTGTTTGCCTCAAGTGCGGTTGCCGCGGACAACAGTGATGTGTGCGGTTCCCTTGGAGTTGTGTGCGTGTGTGTATGCACGTTTGTATGTCTGGTGTGCACTTTGTGTTGTCTGGTGTGCAATTTGACACTTTCCCTTCACTGTGACTGCCCGTGGCAACGTTTGGTATGATGTACATGTGGTGGCAGTGTCCCGGCCTTCGGGCTGTCTCCCAGGATGGCTGCCACCCATTTTGTTGCCTGCGGCAACAGCCACAGTGTAATCTTAGTTTGGTCACTTCCCCTTTATGTGTGTTTCCCTTCTCAGGTGCTGGAAGGGTTAACTCCCTTCCCAGTGTGTGTGTGATGTCACTGGGTGTGTCCGACTGTGGGGTGTGGCTTCTTGGCCTATATAGCCTTGGTGTTTGGCATGGCTCAGTAGGTTGCTTCAGTCATGCTTGGCTGGAGCAGCCTCCTGTGCATATTACCTGCCAGTGAGAGCCACCCCTGTGGTCATAAAGATATTGTCCTTATGTTTATGTCTTTATGTGTGTGATGTTGTATGTGATGTTCTGTTGGGACCTTCCTATGTGATTTGGTGCAGTTTATGGTTCTGGATTCCTCTTTGCACAGGGATCCAGTCAGCAAGGCTGTGGCAGGTTGGTGGAACTATTAGTTCGCCTGCCATACCCGTAAAGCTGTTTGTGTTCCCCTTTTCCCAGCAGCATGGCCATGGAGACTCCTGCTCCTCCGTGCCTAGGAGGAGTAGGTCGTCTTACCCAGCTCCTAGCTCAGGGATCTGCGGAGGGTAAGTCAGGCCTCCGAGGTTCCTGCGCATGGGTCCTCCTACCTTAAAGGTTGGCCCATGCAGGTAGGAGTTAGGGTCAGGTTAGGGATGCTTGAGGAGGTGACCTGCTCCCTATCCTGTTCTCCTGGCCGAGCAGCCACTACATCATCTGGCATCACACGGCTGAGGGTTTCCCCTATCCTCAGCCGTGACAACCGAACACGCGTTCTGGCCAGCCAATCACTGTAACATGGCTACGGCATTACAGTGAGTGCCAGTACCCCTGCGCACGTTTATTGGCTGTGTAGCAGCAAACAAACGTGCGGGGAAGAGACTCGAGTATCACGCTCGAGCACACGCAATGTTCGGCAGAACACTGCGATGTGCCAAGCATTGCGATGCTCGAGTAAAATTTGTGTTCGGCCGAACATGCTTGCCCAACACTAATATTAGTCTAAGGGCTCAGGCACAGGAAGTATTTTCTTCTGTGTACATTCCGTTTTTTTTGCTGAGTGTATGTGAAACCATTCATTTCGATGGGTCCGCAAAAAAATAGAACATGTCCTATTATTGTCTGCGGACAAGGATAGGACTGTTCTATTATGGGAGAGCTGTTCCATTGCACACGGACGTCATCTGTATTTTTTGCGGATCCATTTTTTGCGGACTGCAAAATACATACGATCGTGTGCATGAGCCCTAAAGTTGATGTAAATGGACAATTTAAACTAAAACAGAAATTTTAAAATGAACAATCATTTTAGATGACAGATGATAAACCATTTTTGTTTGAAAAGAAGTTGTTTGCGTTTAATATTTTTTTGTCCGATCGATTTTTTGTTCAAAGAAAGATCGTTTATAAATGAATATCTTTCTTTGAAAAAACATTTTAAGAAAGATCTTTCATACATCGCCTGATATTAAACAAGTATGGACAATTTGAACAACTGTAAAGGCCCATAAGTGCATATGACTCTGTCTGTGAAACGAATGTTCACCAGATGTTTGTTCAACTGGTGTTCAACTATCAACCAGCGTCTATCTAATGTGTATGGCCAATTTGAGCCATTGGAACTACAATATCTCACAAAAGTGAGTACACCCCTCACATTTTTGTAAATATATTATCTCTTTTCATGGGACAACACTGAAGATATGACACTTTGATACAATGTAAAGTAGTCAGTGTACAACTTGTATAACAGCTTGAATTTGGTGTGCCCTCAAAATAACTCAACACAGCCATTAATGTCTAAACAAAAGTGAGTACACCCCTAAGTGAAAATGGCTAAATTGTGCCCAAAGTGTCAATATTTTGTGTGGCCACCATTATTTTTTTGCAGTGCCTTAACTCTCTTGGGCCTGGAGTTCACTAGAGATTTACAGGTTGCCACTGGAATCCTCTTCTACCCCTCCATGACAACATCACGGAGATGGTGGATGTTAGAGACCCTGCGCTCCTCCACCTTCCTTTTGAGGATGCTCCACAGATGCTCAATAGGGTTTAGGTCTGGAGACATGCTTGGCCAGTCCAGCACCTTTATCCTCAGTTTATTTAGCAAGGTAGTAGTCGTCTTGGAGGTGTGTTTGGGTTCATTTTCATGGTGGAATACTGCATTGTGGCCCACTATTCCAGTATTCCAAAGGGAGGGGATCATGCTCTGGCGTTCATGTTTCCCTTAATGAACTGCAGCTCCCCACAGCTGGCAGTGCTCATGCAGCTCCAAACCATGACACTCTCCACCACCATGCTTGACTGTCGGCAAGACACACTTGTCTTTGTACTCCCCACTTAGTTGCTGTCACACATGCTTGACATCATCTGAACAAAATAAGTTTATCTTGGTCTCATCAGACCATAGGATATGGTTCCAGTAATCCAAGTCCTTAATCTGCATGCCTTCAGCAAACTGTTTGTGGGTTTTCTTGTGCATCATCTTTAGAAGAGGCAGGGACAACAGCCATGCAGATCAATTTGATGCAGTGTGAGGCATATGGTCTGAGCAATGACAGGCTGACGCTCACCCCTTTAACCTCTGCAGAAATGCTGACAGCACTCATATGTCTTTTTTGAAAAGACAACTTCTGGAAATGACACTGAGCACGTGCACTCAACTTCTTTGGCTGACCATGGCAAGGCCTGTTCTCAGTGGAACTGTTTTGTTAAACAGCTGTATAGTCTTTTCCACCATGCTGCAGCTCAGTTTCAGGGTGTTGGCAATCTTCTTATAGACTAGGCCATCTTTATAGAAACATAGAATGTGTCGGCAGATAAGAACCATTTGGCCCATCTAGTCTGCCCAAAATACTGAATACTAAGAATAGCCCCTGGCCCCATCTTATATGAAGGATGGATGGATGCCTATCCCATGCATGCTTAAACTCCTTCACTGTATTTGCAGCTACCACTTCTGCAGGAAGGCTATTCCATGCATCCACTACTCTCTCAGTAAAGTAATACTTCCTGATATTACTTTTAAACCTTTGCCCCTTTAATTTAAAACTATGTTCTCTTGTAGCAGTTTTTCTTCTTTTAAATATTCTCTCCTCTTTCACCTTGTTGATTCCATTTATGTATTTAAAAGTTTCTATCATATCCCCTCTGTCTCGTCTTTCTTCCAAGCTATACATATTAAGGTCCTTTCATCTTTACTGGTAAGTTTTATCCTGCAATCCATGTACTAGTTTAGTAGCTCTTCTTTGAACTCTCTCCAAAGTATCAATATCCTTCTGGACATATGGTTTCCAGTACTGCGCACAATACTCTAAATAAGGTCTCACTAGTGCTCTGTAGGGCGGCATGAGCACCTCCTTCTTTCTACTGGTAATGCCTCTGCCTATACACCCAAGTCTTCTGAAATAAAGACCCCTAAATCCCTTTCCTCAAATACTGAGGTTAGGACTGTATCACTGGTTTTATATTCTGCTCTTGGGTTTTAACACCCCAGGTGCATTATCTTGCACTTATGAACATAACATTTTAGTTGCCAGATTTTTGACAATTCCTCTAATTTTCCTAAATCCTTTTCCATTTAGTGTATCCATCCAGGAACATCAACCCTGTTTTGTGTCATCCTCAAAAAGACACACCTTACCATCGAGGCCTTCTGCAATTTCGGAATATACTCCATTGACTAAACCCTCTGTTGTCTGTCCCTCAGCCACTGCCTAATCCATTCAATAATATGGGAGTCCAAGCACAAAGACTGCAGTTTATTGATAAGTCTTCTATGTGGGACAGTATCAAAAGCCTTACTGAAGTCTAGATAAGCAATGTCTCCTGCACCTCCTCCATCTATTATTTTAGTCACCCAATCAAAAAAATCAATAAGATTAGTTTGACATGATCTCCCTGAAGTAAACCCATGATGTTTTTAATCTTTCAAGCCATGGGATTTTAGATTTCCCACAATCCTCTCCTTAAGTATGGTTTTCATTAATTTCCCCACTATTGATGTCAGGCTTACTGGCCTATAGTTGGCCGATTCCTCCCTACTACCTTTCTTGTGAATGGGTAAAACATTTGCTAATTTCCAATCTTTTGGAACGACTCCTGTTACCAAGGATTGGTTAAATAAATCTGTTAATGGTTTTGCTAGTTCACCGCTAAGCTCTTTTAATAGCTTTGGGTGTATCCCATCAGGCCCCTGTGACTTATTTGTATTAATTTTAGACAGCTGACTTAGAACCTCTTCCTCTGTAAAGACACATGCATCCAAAGATTCATTAGTCTTCCTTCCTAACTGAGGTCCTTTTCCTTCATTTTCCTTTGTAAAAACTGAATAGAAGTATTCATTGAGGCAGTCAGCTAGTTCTTTATCTTCTCCCATATACCTTCCTTATTTTTTTTTAATTTGGTAATTCTTTTAGTTTTAGTTTCCTTTTTTCATTTATGTATCTGATGAATGTCTTATTGCCTTTTTTCACTTACTGAGCTAATTTCTCTTCTGCCTGTGCTTTAGAAGCTCTAATAACTTGCTTGGCCTCTTTATGCCTAATCTTATAAATTTGCCTGTCATCCTCATTTTTTTTATTTTATAATTACTAAATGCTATCTTTTAGTTTTTAATGATTTTGGCCACTTCTGCTGAGTACCACAGTGGTCTCTTCCTTTTTTTGCTTTTACTGAAAAGCCTAATGCAATTATCTCTTGCCTTCAATAGTGCCACTTTTCTCCTGGACTCCAATTAAAAGGTTCCAATCTGATAGGGACTCGTATACCGCTAATCTAATTTTAGAAAAGTCAGTTTTTCTAAAATCTAAAACTTTTGTTTTTGTGTGGTGTGACTAAGTAACTGTACTTATAGTAAACCACACTGACTGGTGATCACTAGATCCCAAGCTTTCCCCTACAGTAATATTAAATACCAAATTCCCATTTGTGAATACTAAATCTAAAATGGCCTCCTTCCGGGTTGGCTCCTCAACTACTTGCTGTAGAGATAATCCCAGTAGGGAATTTAGAATATCTGTACTCCTGGCATAACAAGCTATTTTAGTTTTTCAGTTTACATCAGGAAGATTAAAGTCTCCCATAATGATAACTTTCCCTTTCAATGTAATTAAAGCTATTTCCTCAACTAGTAGATAATCTAATTCTTTGACTTGGCTAGGTGGTCTATATATCACACTTACACGAGTTACCTTATGATTATCAAGCTGCAACGTAACCCAAACTGACTCTAAATTGGTCTCGTTAACTTGTATTAAATTAGTTTTTTCACATACAGGGCCACCCCTCCCTCTTTATTGCCTTCTCTATATTTCCTATATAGAGAGAACTCTGGTATTGTTATATCCCAGTCATTACTCCCTTTGAACTATGTCTCAGCAACAGCCACTAAATCTATATACTCAGATGCCATTATAGACTCAAATTCATTGATCTTATTCCCTAAGCTGCGAGCACTTGTAGACAAGGCTCTGAGCTCGTCATTTCTTAACCTATGTGCTACTGGCATCTTCTGGCATTGTTCCGGGGGGTAGAGCAACAATTCTTTATTTCAGATCCTCAGAGAGTTCTTTTCCATGAGTTGCCATGTTCAACTTCCAGTGACCAGTATGAGAGAGTGTGAGAGCGGTAACACCAAGTTTAACACACCTGCTCCCCATTCACACCTGACACCTTGTAACACTAACGAGTCACATGACACCAGGGAGGGAAAATGGCTTTCGTTGCTAGCAGTTTAGACATTAATAGCTGTGGGTTATGTTATTTTGAGGGCACACCAAATTTACAATGTTATATAAGCTGCACATTGACTACCCTACATTGTATGAAAGTGTCATATCTTCAGTGGTGTTCTATGAAAACATAGAATAAAATATTTACAAAAATTTGTGAGATACTGTAACTGTGCAAAGCCCTTTTGGCATTGCTTATTCAGTAATGTGTCAATTTTTCAAGTCTGCAGCATGATGGAACTAGTATTCCACCACATTATGGTAAAGTATGTGGCATGTATGGTAGCAATATCCAATTACTATATTGTATGGTTGTACTTTTTAATCCCTATTGAGTGGAGTGTGGATGATACTATTATATATTTATTTTAGTATTACAGAGCTATTTATTTGGGACAGAACTAAAGTCTAGAAATTCTCAATAATAGATATAGAGATTAATGGGATTGTCCCAATAAATATTTTCTACTTTTTTCAAATGACCACCTGGATCTTATAATTTTTTCATTGAATGTAATAAAATATTTAATATAGGTATTGAGTTATTCATTAAAATCTATCTATATAGCGCCACCTGGTGTTTGTTATTTTCCTTATTTTTCCCTTTACCTCAGTATCATGCACAAGTTCAATTTCATCTTTCAACTGCCACCAGCCATATCTACTGTCAGAAGCTGTGACAGTTACAGGGAGAGAGCTTCAGCAGAAGGACACACCCTCTGAGCTGTGATAGGTGAAAGTTGCAGCAGGATACACCCTCTGAGAATTGACACGCCCATGAGCTGCCAGCTTGAAATAAATCTAATAGAGCAATTGAAGCAATGAATGAGAAGAGCTCTGGATACATGTGAGGTGCAGGGCTGGTCCTAATTTTTGTAAAAAAGAGACTGTCATCTACAGTTCCTTGCAAAAGTATTCACCCCCCTTGACTTTTTTCATATTTTGGTGCCTCACAACCTGGAATTAACATAGATTGTTTGGGGATTTGCATCATTTAATTTACAGAACATGCCCACAACTTTGAAGATTTTTTTTTATTGTGAAGCAAACAACAAATAGGACAAAATAACAAAAATAGTCAATGTTCATAACTATTTACCCCCCTAGAGTCAATTCTTTGTAGAGCCACCTTTTGCGGCAATCACAGCTCCAAGTCACTTTGGATAAGACTCTATGAGCTTGCCACATCTTACCACTGGGATTGTTGCCCATTCCTCCTTGCAAAACTGCTCCAGCTCCTTCAAGTTGGATGATTTGCGTTTGTGAACAGCAATCTTTAAGTCTGACCACTGATTTTTTATTGGATTGAGATCTGGGCTTTGACTAGGCCATTCCAACACATTTACATGTTTCCCCTTAAACCACTTAAGTGTTGCTTTAGCAGTGTGTTTGGGGTCATTGTCCTTCTGGAAGGTGGACCTCTGTCCTAGCCTCAAATCATGCAGAGTGGTACAGGTTTTGCTCAAGAATATCCCTGTATTTAGCACCATCCATCTTTCCTTCAACTCTGACCAGTTTCCCAGTCTCGGCTGCTGAAAAACATCCCCCCAGCATGATGCTGCCTCAACCATGTTTCACTGTAGGGATGGTGTTCTTTGGGTGATGTGATGTGTTGGGTTTGCGCCAGACATAGCGTTTTTTTGATGGACAAAAAGTTAAATTTTAGTCTCATCAGACCAGAGCTTCCTCCATACATTTTGGGAGTCTCCCACATGACTTTTCGCAAACTCAAAACATGCCTTATTGTTTTTTTCTGAAAGTAATGGCTTTCTTCTGCCCACTCTGCCATAAAGCCCAACTCTATGGAGCGTACGGCTTATTGTTGTCCTATGTACAGATACTCCAGTCTCTGCTGTGGAACTCTGCAACTCCTCCAGGGTTACCTTAGGTCTCTGTTCTGCCTCTCTGATTAATGCCCTCCTTCCCCGGTCCGTGAGTTTTGGTGGACGGCCGTCTCTTAGCAAGTTTGCTGTTGTGCCATAATCTTTCCATTTGGTTATGATCAATTTGATGGTGCTCCTGAGGATCATCAAATATAAAAAAAAAAAAATTTATAACCTAACCCTGACTTTACTTCTCAAAAACATTGCCCCTTACTTGTTTGGAGAGTTCCTTGGTCTTCATGGCAGTGTTTGGTTAGTGATTGTCATGGAACCATGAACCAGACGTACAACAGAGATAGGTGGAATAAGAAGGCTTTATTGAAAATCAAGCCGTAGCTAAAGTCCAAACGGATGGCTAAACCGAAGCAGGGTCTTGCGTAGACGGAGGTCAGGAACCAGGAGGGTAGTCAGACGTAGCCAGGATCAGGAACCAACGGGGTAGTCAGACGAAGCCAGGATCGGGAACCAACGGGGTAGTCAGACGAGGCCAGGATCAGGAACCAGAAGCAGCAGCAGTCTTTGAAGCATGTGCACACAGGAGGACCAAGCAAGGAACTGAAGCCACAGACCTTCTATATATATGAGCTAGGCATCCAGCTCCTCCCAGTGGGAAGGAGGAGCCGCAGGGTGGGAGGCTACAAGAAACCCAGAAACCAAGATGGCCGCCAGCACATGTCAAATGAAGGAGAACAGTGAGAAGGTAAGACCATGACAGTACCTCCCCCTCAAGGGCCCCTCCTCCGCGGAGTAAGGAACGGTTTCAGGGGAAGCGTGCGTGGAAGGCTCGGAGCAACGCAGGAGCATGGACATCTGTGGAGGGAACCCAGGAACGCTCCTCTGGACCATAACCACGCCAATGGACCAAAAACTGCAACCGACCGCGGACCAGGCGTGAGTCCAGGATATTGCTCACCTCATATTCCTCACGATTGCCCACTTGGACCGGACGGGGCCGAGGAACCGAGGAAGTGAAACGATTACACACCAATGGCTTCAACAGGGAGACATGAAACACGTTGGAGATCCGCATGCCAGGAGGAAGCGCAAGGGCATAGGCTACCGGGTTTACCCTGTGAAGCACTCGGAAGGGACCAACAAAGCGAGGCGCCAGCTTGGGAGTGGGCACTCGAAGGTTGAGGTTGCGGGTGGACAACCATACACGGTCTCCGACCTGGTAGGAAGGAGCGGGCGCTCGTCTGCGATTAGCCTGGAGTCTCTGGCGTTGCGCAGAGACCTCAAGGGACCTCTGGATCTGTACCCAAGAAGTACGTAGGACGGAAAGGTGATCCTCCACAGCCGGAGTATCCTGGGGAGAGAATACCTCCGGTAACACGGCAGGTTGGAACCCATAATTGGCCATGAAGGGAGACGTCCCAGAGGAAGAGTTCACCGCCGTGTTCCTGGCAAACTCAGCCCAAGGCAGGAGGTCAACCCAATTGTCTTGGTGATCAGAGACATAGCAACGAAGGAATTGCTCCAAGGCCTGATTGGATCGTTCTGCGGCCCCATTGGACTGAGGGTGGTAGGCCGAGGAGAAAGAGAGATGAATCCCCAACTGGGAGCAAAAGGCGCGCCAGAACCTGGACACAAACTGACTCCCCCGATCCGACACAATCTCCTTGGGCAAACCGTGCAACCGGAAGACCTCCCTGGCAAAAATCGAGGCCAACTCTTGTGCAGAGGGTAACTTCTTGAGAGGAACACAGTGGCACATTTTGGAAAACCGATCCACAATCATGAGAATGACCGTATGGCCTCGGGATGCAGGAAGGTCCACAATGAAATCCATCCCCAGGTGTGACCATGGACGCTCCCCGGTGGCTATGGGTTGCAAAAGGCCCAACGGAAGGTGCCGAGGGGACTTACTCTGGGCACAAACGGAGCATGCCGCTACATATGCGGCGATGTCGGAACGTAGAGAAGGCCACCAGAACAGACGTGAAACCGCCCAGGACAGCTGATTCTTTCCAGGGTGCCCCGCGGCCTTGGAGTTATGGTAGGTACGCAACAACCGAGTGCGCAACTCCTCAGGCACAAAACATCTGCCGTTGGGTCTCCCAGAGGGAGCACCAGATTGAGCCGCCAAAATCTGCTCACCCAGAGGAGAGGTCAGGCTGGTGCGAATAGCAGCCAGGATCTGATTCGGGGGTATGACCGTAGTCGGAATCGACTCCTCCCCGGACAGCTCGGAGTACTGCCGTGATAAGGCATCCGCTCTGATGTTCTTGGAGCCGGGTAGGTAGGAGACCACGTAATTAAAACGTGACAAGAACAGAGCCCATCTGGCCTGACGTGGTGTCAATCTCTTGGCCTCAGAGAGGTAGGTCAGATTCTTGTGGTCCGTCAGGATGAGAACCGGAACCACCGAGCCCTCGAGCAAGTGCCTCCATTCTTTAAGGGCCTGCACGATGGCCAATAACTCCCTGTCACCAATCTGATAGTTGCACTCCGCGGAAGACAGTTTCCGGGAGTAAAACCCACAAGGAAGCAGAGGACCCTCTGGTGTTCTACGCTGAGACAGGAGGGCGCCTACTCCCGTCTCAGACGCGTCCACCTCGAGGACAAAAGGCAACCCAGGGTTGGGATGCGACAGAATCGGAGCCGACACAAAGGCGGACTTTAGAGCCTCAAAAGCTCGGATGGCCTCGAGCGACCAGACCTGCGGATTACTGCCCTTCCTGGTCAGATCCGTGAGAGGCTTGGCTAGCATGGAAAAGTCCCTGATGAACTTCCGATAATAATTGGCGAAGCCCAAAAAGCGCTGCAGGGCACGAAGCCCACTGGGCTGGGGCCACTGTAAGACAGCCGAAACCTTCTCAGGATCCATGGAGAACCCCTCAGCGGAAATGATGTAACCTAAGAAGGTTACCTGGGATCGGTGAAATTCGCATTTCTCAAGCTTACCGAACAGCTTGTTCTCTCGTAAGCGTTGCAACACTCGTCTGACATCCAGAATGTGGGCCTCCATGGATGCAGAATATACCAAGATGTCATCCAAATAGACCACCACACACTGCTGCAACAGGTCACGGAAAACATCGTTGATGAATTCCTGGAAGACTGCGGGCGCATTGCACAACCCAAAGGGCATAACCAAGGATTCATAATGACCGGTCCTGGTGTTAAACGCGGTCTTCCACTCATCGCCCGCCTTGATCCTTACCAGGTTATATGCCGCCCTCAGGTCGAGTTTGGTAAAGACCGTGGCCCCTTTGAGGCGATCGAACAGCTCGGAAATCAAGGGTATCGGGTAAGCGTTCTTGATCGTGATGCGATTGAGACCCCTGTAGTCGATGCAAGGCCTCAACTCACCGCCCTTCTTTTTCACAAAGAAAAATCCAGCCCCTGCCGGGGACGAGGATTTGCGAATGTGTCCGCGTGAAAGCGCCTCCCTCACGTACTCCTCCATGGCCTCATTCTCCGCTACCGACAGTGGATAGACTTTGCCACGAGGAGGAACGGCACCAGATTGTAACTCTATGGCACAATCGTATGGGCGGTGCGGAGGTAGGGCAACCGCACGCACCTTATCGGATACATCCCGGTACTCCTCGTATTCAGGAGGCAACAGAGAGTCCGAGGAAGTACACAGCAACTTGACAGGCCCATGGATGCAACTAGCCCCACACTGCGGTGACCACGAGAGGATCTCGGCCGATCTCCAATCGAAAGTCGGATTATGCTTCTGGAGCCAGGGGTACCCCAAGACCACCGAGTAGTGTGGAGACGAAATAACCTGGAGACAGACCGACTCTCTGTGAACGGCACCAATGGCCATCCCCACTGGAAGGGTCTCCTGAGTCACGTGTGGCGGCAGAAGGGGTCTGCCGTCTATCGCCTCAAGAGCCAGTGGGGAACCTCGAGGCTGCAGAGGAATGGAATTGGCGGCGGCGAACACACTATCAATGAACAAGCCACCAGCACCAGAGTCCACCAACGCCTGGGTCGTCACCGAGCCCCCGACCCAGGAGAGGACAACAGTAATCAGTGGTTTGTCAACACGGGAAACCGGGGACAAGGAGACTCCACCCAAGATCTGCCCCCGACAGGATCTCAGGTGCGAGCGTTTCCCGGACGGTTCGGGCATGCCAACCGAAAATGCCCACCAAGACCACAGTACATGCATCGGCCCTCGCGTCTCCGGAGTACCCTCTCCCCCTCGGACAGGCGAGCAACCCCCAGCTGCATGGGTTGACCCCCAGACCAGTCATCCCCAGGAGGCGTGGGAGGAGAGGGAGGCACGGGTGGGACAGCAAACGTAGGCGCCAATCTGTTAGAAGGCCTCCGCAGGCTCTCCTTAAAGGAAGGTCTCTCCCTGAGTCTGGTGTCAATCAAAATCAGGAAAGAAATAAGGGACTCGAGCTCCACTGGTAGGTCCTTGGCTGCAATCTCATCCTTCAAGGCATCCGAGAGACCATGAGAGAAAGCAGCGACCAGAGCCTCATTATTCCAGCCCACCTCTGCTGCCAGGGTACGAAACTCAATGGCGTATTCAGCTACGGATCGTGAACCCTGTCTGATGGACATAAGGAGCTTCGCAGCAGAGGCAGCACGAGCCGGCACATCGAATACCTTCCGAAGAGAAGCAACAAAACCGGAAAACTCGGCAACCACCGGATTGTTGTTCTCCCATAAAGGGCTGGCCCAGGCCAAGGCCCTGTCCGAGAGCAGCGAGATCAAGAAGCCCACCTTTGATCTCTCAGTAGGAAAGGCATGTGGCAGCAACTCGAAATAAATGGCCACCTGGTTAAGGAAACCTCGGCACTGAGTTGGCTCTCCCCCAAAGCGCTGTGGAAGGGGGGCAGAACCGGTCATACCCCGAAACACCGCAGGTGCAGCAACAGGTGTCGGGGTAGACTCTGGCGCAACAACCGGAGCGGCAGTAGGAGCGGGCCCAGGAGCGACAACCGACCCATCGGCAACGGAAGCTAAATGAGCCGTGCGTTCAAGCAGGGTTTGTAACGCCACAGCGAACCGACCCAACAGGTGATCCTGCTGATCAAGTCTGGCAACCAGCGTAGGTAGCGAGGATGGCCCTGTACCGTCAGAATTCATGGCTTGGTCCTAATGTCATGGAACCATGAACCAGACGTACAACAGAGATAGGTGGAATAAGAAGGCTTTATTGAAAATCAAGCCGTAGCTAAAGTCCAAACGGATGGCTAAACCGAAGCAGGGTCTTGCGTAGACGGAGGTCAGGAACCAGGAGGGTAGTCAGACGTAGCCAGGATCAGGAACCAACGGGGTAGTCAGACGAAGCCAGGATCGGGAACCAACGGGGTAGTCAGACGAGGCCAGGATCAGGAACCAGAAGCAGCAGCAGTCTTTGAAGCATGTGCACACAGGAGGACCAAGCAAGGAACTGAAGCCACAGACCTTCTATATATATGAGCTAGGCATCCAGCTCCTCCCAGTGGGAAGGAGGAGCCGCAGGGTGGGAGGCTACAAGAAACCCAGAAACCAAGATGGCCGCCAGCACATGTCAAATGAAGGAGAACAGTGAGAAGGTAAGACCATGACAGTGATGCCTCTTGCTTAGGTGTTGCAGCATCTCGGGCCTTTCAAAAAAGGTGTGTATATGTTATGACAGATCATGTGACACTTAGATTGCACACAGGTGGACATCAGTTCACTAATTATGTGACTTCTGAAGATAATTGGTTGCATCAGAGCTTTTTATGGGCTTCCTAACAAAAGGAGTGAATACATACGCACGTGTCAATTTTCTGTTTGCTATTTCTAAACAATAGTTTTATTTATATATTTTTCTCATTTCACTTCCCCAACTTAGACTTTTGTGTTCTGATCTATCACATAACATTCAGATTATCAAAACATTGACGTTAAGGCTGTAATGTAACAAAATGCAAAAAAAAGTCAAAGAAGGTGAATACTTTTGCAAGTCACTGTACTATATGATGTCTGATTTTCATTTTTTTACACTGATCATTGGATAACCCCCTTTAATAGTATACAGATACATAATTTATCTCTTCAGATTTTATCTCAGTCAGATCTTGCAGATATAGCTTTATTTTTCTCAGCATAGTTTTTACCTGTACAACACATTAAGACTATTGGTAGGTTTGTCTTTAATATTTGGCTGCTCCAGTGTGTATACTGTATCTCATAGTTCTAGCCTCACAAAGTGTAGCTGTGGCTGCATAGTAAGGGGGAAGGGCTCTATTTTGACAAGATGATGAGAACTCCGTTCACCAGATAGATAAATGCTACTTTTATTCAGCTGATGACTTCTGTCCTGCTCCACTATCAGAAACCCTCCAGAATACAAAACACCAATATTGATCAGTACACTGTTGAATTTAATTGCTGTGAATCATCTGTGATAATATTTCAATTACAAAACTTAACAGACAATAAAACTGATAATGCCATTAAAATGGCAAGGAATTTTATGCTATTTTTCTGACATTACAAATACTATTACACTGTGTGCATAATTAATAGGCCAGTGAATATTTTCACCCTATAATCATTGTTACACCTATTTTCCAACTTCAAGCTATATAAACCTGAATGCTTATTGGATAGCATAACAGGTGATCTGTATTTGTGTAATGAGGGAGGGTATGGCCTAAGGAGATCAAGACCTTATATCAAGGTGTGCATAATTATTAGGCATAATAGTTTAGCAAAATGGGCCAAAAAAGAGAGTTAACTGACTCTAAAAAGTCAAAAATTGTTTAAAGTCTTTCAGAGGAATGCAGCACTCTTAAAATTGCTAAGATATTGGGGCATGATCACAAAACCATCAAACGTTTTGCTGCAAATAGTCAACAAGGTTCAGAAATAGAGATGCAAATTAACTGCTAAAGATTGGAGAAAACTTAAAGGTAAAGCAACCAGGAATTTATTGTCCTCCAGTGCTGTCATATTCCTGAAATGCAACGTCCCTGGAGTGCCCAGACGTGCAAGGTGTTCACTGCTCAGAGACATGGCCAAGTTAAGGAAGCCTAAGATCCAACCACCACTGAACAAGACACATAAGTTAAAACTGGGCCAAGACTAGGCCAAGAAATATCTAAAGGCAGATTTTTCAAAGGTTTTATGGGCTGATGAAATGATGAAAGTTACTGTTGATGGACCAGACAGATGGGCCCCGTTGGCTGGATCAGTAATGGTCACAGTGCTCCACTTAAACTCAGACGCCAGCAAGGTGGCGGTGGAGTACTGCTATGGGCTGGTATTTAAAAAGATTAGCTAGTTGGACCTTTTTGTCTTGAAGATGGACTCAAAATCAACTCCCAAACCTACTGCCAGAAGTTTTTCTTCAACCAGTGGTACAGGAGAAAGTTTTCATCTTTCAAGAAAACCATGATTTTTATACATGACAATCCTCCATTGCATGCATCGAAGTACTTCACTGCATGGCTAACCAGTAAAAGCCTTAAAGTTGAAAGAATAATGACATGGCCTCCTTCCTCACCTGACCTAAACATAGAAACATAGAAACATAGAATGTGTCGGCAGATAAGAACCATTTGGCCCATCTAGTCTGCCCAATATATCTGAATCCTATGAATAGTCCCTGGCCCTATCTTATATGAAGGATAGCCTTATGCCTATCCCATGCATGCTTAAACTCCTTCACTGTATTTGCAGCTACCACTTCTGCAGGAAGGCTATTCCATGCATCCACTACTCTCTCAGTAAAGTAATACTTCCTTATATTACTTTTAAACCTTTGCCCCTCTAATTTAAAACTATGTCCTCTTGTGGTAGTTTTTCTTCTTTTAAATATGCTCTCCTCCTTTACCGAGTTGATTCCCTTTATATATTTAAAAGTTTCTATCATTTCCCCTCTGTCTCTTCTTTCTATCAAGCTATACATATTAAGGTCCTTTAACCTTTCCTGGTAAGTTTTATCCTGCAATCCATGTACTAGTTTAGTAGCTCTTCTCTGAACTCTCTCTAGAGTATCTATATCCTTCTGGAGATATGGCCTCCAGTACTGCGCACAATACTCACCAGTGTTCTGTACAGCGGCATAAGCACTTCACTCTTTCTACTGCTTATACCTCTCCCTATACATCCAAGCATTCTGCTGGCATTTCGTGCTGCTCTATTACATTGTCTTCCCACCTTTAAGGCTACTTTCACACTTGCGCTTGATCGGATCCGTTCTGAACGGATCCGATCATATTAATGCAGACGGAGGCTCCGTTCAGTACGGATCCGTCTGCATTAATAACTTAGAAAAATTACTAAGTGCGCAAGATGCCTGAGCGGATCTGTTCAGACCTTCAATGTAAAGTCAATGGGGGACGGATCCGCTTGAAGATTGAGCCATATGGTGTCATCTTCAAGCGGATCCATTCCCATTGACTTACATTGTAAGTCTGAACGGACCCGCTCGCCTCCGCACGGCCAGGCGGACAGCTGAACGCTGCAGCAGCGTTCAGCTGTCCGCCTGGCCGTGCGGAGGCGAGCGGAGCGGAGGCTGAACGCCGCCAGACTGATGCAGTCTGAGCGGATCCGCTCCATTCAGACTGCATCAGGGCTGGACGGAGGCGTTCGGGTCCGCTCGTGAGCTCCTTCAAACGGAGCTCACGAGCGGACCGACGAACGCTAGTGTGAAAGTAGCCTTAGTCTTCTGAAATAATTACTCCTAAATCCCTTTCCTCAGATACTGAGGTCAGGACTGTGTCAAATATTCTATATTCTGCCCTTGGGTTTTTACGCCCCAGGTGCATTATCTTGCACTTATCCACATTAAATTTCAGTTGCCAGAGTTCTGACCATTCTTCTAGTTTTCCTAAATCCTTTTCCATTTGGCGTTTCCCTCCAGGAACATCAACCCTGTTACATATCTTTGTGTCATCAGCAAAAAGACAAACCTTACCATCGAGGCCTTTTGCAATATCACTTATGAAGATATTAAACAAAATTGGTCCCAGTACAGATCCCTGTGGAACCCCACTGGTAACATGACCTTGTTTTGAATGTTCTCCATTGACTGCAACCCTCTGTTGTCTGTCACTCAGCCACTGCCTAATCCACTCAATAATATGGGAGTCCATGCTCAATGACTGCAGCTTATTGATAAGTCTTCTGTGTGGGACAGTGTCAAAAGCCTTACTAAAATCTAGATATGCGATGTCTACTGCACCTCCACCGTCTATTATTTTGGTCACCCAGTCAAAAAAATCTATAAGATTTGTTTGACATGATCTCCCTGAAGTAAACCCATGTTCTTTTTCATCTTGCAATCCATGTGATTTTAGATGTTCCACAATCCTATCCTTTAATAGGGTTTCCATTAATTTGCCTACTATTGATGTCAGACTCACTGGTCTATAGTTGCTCGATTCCTCCCTACTACCTTTCTTGTGAATGGGCACGACATTTGCCAATTTCCAATCTTCCGGGACGACTCCTGTTATTAATGATTGGTTAAATAAATCTGTTAACGGTTTTGCCAGCTCACCACTTAGCTCTTTTAATAATTTGGGGTGTATCTCATCAGGCCCCTGTGACTTATTTGTCTTCACTTTAGACAGCAAACTTAGAACATCTTCCTCTGTAAAGACACATGCATCAAACGATTTATTAGTCATCCTTTCTAGTGGAGGTCCTTCTCCTTCTTTTGTAAAAACTGAACAGAAGTATTCATTAAGGCAGTCGGCTAGCCCTTTATTCTCTTCTACATACCTTCCGTCCTTTGTTTTTAATTTAGTTATTCCTTGTTTTAATTTCCTTTTTTCATTTATATATCTGAAGAATGTCTTATCCCCTTTTTTCATAGACTGAGCTAGTTTTTCTTCTGCCTGCGCTTTAGAAGTTCTTATAACTTACTTGGCCTCTTTCTGCCTAATCTTGTAGATTTCCTTATCTTCATTGCTCTGTTTTTTTTTATAATTACAAAATGCTAGCTTTTTATTTTTAATGATTTGGGCCACTTCTGCTGAGTACCACAGTGGTCTCTTCCTTTTTTTGCTTTTACTGACAAGTCTAATGCAATTTTCTGTTGCCTTCAATAATGCACCTTTTAAGTAATCCCATTTCTCCTGGACTCCATGTAAGGCTACTTTCACACTTGCGCTTGATCGGATCCGTTCTGAACGGATCCGATCATATTAATGGAGACGGAGGCTCCGTTCAGTATGGATCCGTCTGCATTAATAACTTAGAAAAAATTCTAAGTGTGAAAGCAGCCTGAGCGGATCCGTTCAGACTTTCAATGTAAAGTCAATGGGGGACGGATCCGCTTGAAGATTGAGCCATATGGTGACATCTTCAAGCGGATCCGTTCCCATTGACTTACATTGTAAGTCTGAACGGATCAAGCAGCGTTCAGCTGTCCGCCTGTCCGTGCGGAGGCGAGCGGAGCGGAGGCTGAACGCCGCCAGACTGATGCAGTCTGAGCGGATCCGCTCCATTCAGACTGTATCAGGGCTGGACGGAGGCGTTTGGGTCCGCTCGTGAGCTCCTTCAAACGGAGCTCACGAACGGACCCATGAACGCTAGTGTGAAAGTAGCCTAATCCGTTCCAGTCTGATAAGGACCCTATTGAGAATTTGTGGGCTCTTCTTAAACATCAGATTTATAGTGAAGGAAAACAGCCTACCTGTCTGAACAGTGTCTGGGAGACTGTGGTTACTGCTGTACAAAAATTTGATCATCAACATATTAAGAAAATGACAGACTCCATGAATGGAAGGCTTATGACTGGTATTGAAAAGAAGGAGGCTGTATTGGTCAATGATATATATTTTTTTAAAGGAAACCTGTCATGTGGACATTTGATTATAATCTCAATATTATATACAATCATTAACTACTAAAAAGTACCTTAGATGTATTCACTTACTGGTGTGACAGATGGTTACCTCATAATATACACACAAAGATGTCACATGCCACATGCTAATGAGCTGATTTGAGTCCAGCGTGATGTCAGTGAGTCCAGCGTTTTTTTCATTCAGAGATATAGCCACTCCCCTGCCCACCTGCTGCTGATTCATATGGAAAATAACTGTCAATCAGCAGCAGGTAGGTGGGGAGAGTCAGGAGCTCATAAATATTCATGACTCATCATTATCAGCTGGAGCTTTTCAATATAAGATGTTCGCAAATTGACAAAGTCAATTAAAGAAAGTGACCCAGCATTTTGCTAAGAGAATCAGTCACTTAGTTAGGACACCATAAAACTGGTGACAGGTTCCCTTTAAATGTCAGAAATGTTTGTATTTGTAAATTTCGAGTGGTCACTTTTTTATTTGTATTCTTTATTTATTTTCCTCAAGACAATAAAACATTTATCATAATATTGCACGTGTAGAGAATTATATATTTTTTTTACAATTCCCAATGTTTGCAACACATATTCAACATCCAATAACAGATATTATTCAATAGCACGGAACCTTAACCACTTCAGCCCCGCTAGCTAAAACCCCCTTCATGACCAGGCCACTTTTTACACTTCTGCACTACACTACTTTCACCGTTTATCGCTCGGTCATGCAACTTACCACCCAAATGAATTTTACCTCCTTTTCTTCTCACTAATAGAGCTTTCATTTGGTGGTATTTTATTGCTGCTGACATTTTTACTTTTTTTGTTATTAATCAAAATGTAACTGCAAAAAAGTGTCACACATCTGGTATCGCCGTACTCAGGAGAAGTTGGGGAATGTGTTTTGGGGTGTCATTTTACATATACCCATGCTGGGTGAGAGAAATATCTTGGCAAAAGACAACTTTTCCAATTTTTTTATACAAAGTTGGAATTTGACCAAGATATTTTTCTCACCCAGCATGGGTATATGTAAAATGACACCCCAAAACACATTACCCAACTTCTCCTGAGTACGGCGATACCAGATGTGTGACACTTTTTTGCAGCCAAGGTGGGCAAAGGGGCACATATTCCAAAGTGCACCTTTCGGATTTCGCAGGCCATTTTTTACACATTTTGATTGCAAAGTACTTCTCACACATTTGGGCCCCTAAATTGCCAGGACAGTATAACTACGCCACAAGTGACCCCATTTTGGAAAGAAGACACCCCAAGGTATTCCGTGAGGGGCATGGCGAGTTCCTAGAATTTTTTATTTTTTGTCGCAAGTTAGTGGAATATGAGACTTTGTAAGGAAAAAAGAAAAAAAAAGAAAAATCATCATTTTCCGCTAACTTGTGACAAAAAAAAAAAAATTCTAGGAACTCTCCGTGCCCCTCATGGAATACCTTGGGGTGTCTTCTTTCCAAAATGGGGTCACTTGTGGCGTAGTTATACTGCCCTGGCAATTTAGGGGCCCAAATGTGTGAGAAGTACCTTGCAATCAAAATGTGTAAAAAATGGCCTGCGAAATCCGAAAGGTGCACTTTGGAATGTGTGCCCCTTTGCCCACCTTGGCTGCAAAAAAGTGTCACACATCTGGTATCGCCGTACTCAGGAGAAGTTGGGTAATGTGTTTTGGGGTGTCATTTTACATATACCCATGCTGGGTGAGAAAAATATCTTGGTCAAATTCCAACTTTGTATAAAAAAATTGGAAAAGTTGTCTTTTGCCAAGATATTTCTCTCACCCAGCATGGGTATATGTAAAATGACACCCCAAAACACATTCCCGATCTTCTCCTGAGTACGGCGATACCAGGTGTGTGACACTTTTTTGCAGCCTAGATGCGCAAAGGTGCCCAAATTCCTTTTAGGAGGGCATTTTTAGACATTTGGATCCCAGACTTCTTCTCACACTTTCGGGCCCCTAAAAAGCCAGGGCAGTATAAATACCCCACATGTAACCCCACTTTGGAAAGAAGACACCCCAAGGTATTCAATGAGGGGTCTGGCGAGTTCATAGAATTTTTTTTTTTTTGCATCAGTTAGCAGAAATTGTTTTTTTTTTTTTTTTTTTCTCCCAAAGTCTCACTTTCCGCTAACTTAGGACAAAAATTTCAATCTTTCATGGACTCAATATGCCCCTCACGGAATACCTTGGGGTGTCTTCTTTCCGAAATGGGGTCACATGTGGGGTATTTATACTGCCCTGGCTTTTTAGGGGCCCTAAAGCGTGAGAAGAAGTCTGGAATATAAATGTCTAAAAATGTTACGCATTTAGATTCCGTGAGGGGTATGGTGAGTTCATGTGAGATTTTATTTTTTGACACAAGTTAGTGGAATATGAGACTTAGTAAGAAAAAACAAACAAAAAAATATATATATTTCCGCTAACTTGGGCCAAAAAAATGTCTGAATGGAGCCTTACAGGGGGGGTGATCAATGACAGGGGGGTGATCACCCATATACACTCCCTGATCACCCCCCTGTCATTGATCACCCCCCTGGTAAGGCTCCATTCAGACGTCCGTATGATTTTTACGGATCCATGGATACATGGATCGGATCCGCAAAACACATGCGGACGTCTGAATGGAGCCTTACAGGGGGGTGATCAATGACAGGGGGTGATCAGGGCGTGTATATGGGTGATCACCCCCCTGTAAGGCTCCATTCAGAAGTCCGTATGATTTTTACTGATCCATGGATACATGGATCGGATCCGCAAAACACATGCGGACGTCTGAATGGAGCCTTACAGGGGGGTGATCAATGACAGGGGGTGATCAGGGAGTGTATATGGGTGATCACCCCCCTGTCATTGATCACCCCCCTGTAAGGCTCCATTCAGACGTCCGTATGATTTTTACGGATCCATGGATACATGGATCGGATCCGCAAAACACATGCGGACGTCTGAATGGAGCCTTACAGGGGGGTGATCAATGACAGGGGGTGATCAGGGAGTGTATATGGGTGATCACCCCCCTGTCATTGATCACCCCCCTGTAGGGCTCCATTCAGACGTCCGCATGATTTTCACGGATCCATGGATACATGGATCGGATCCGCAAAACACATGCAGACGTCTGAATGGAGCCTTACAGGGGGGTGATCAGGGAATCTATATGGGTGATCACCCGCCTGTCATTGATCACCCCCCTGTAAGGCTCCATTCAGACGTCCGCATGTGTTTTGCGGATCCGATCCATGTATCCATGGATCCGTAAAAATCATACGGACGTCTGAATGGAGCCTTACAGGGGGGTGATCAATGACAGGGGGTGATCAGGGAATCTATATGGGTGATCACCCGCCTGTCATTGATCACCCTCCTGTAAGGCTCCATTCAGACGTCCGCATGTGTTTTGCGGATCCGATCCATGTATCCGTAAAAATCATACGGACGTCTGAATGGAGCCTTTCAGGGGGGTGATCAATGACAGGGGGGTGATCAATGACAGGGGGTGATCAGGGAATCTATATGGGTGATCACCCGCCTGTCATTGATCACCCCCCTGTAAGGCTCCATTCAGACATCCGTATGTGTTTTGCGGATCCGATCCATGTATCTGTGGATCCGTGAAAATAATACGGATGTCTGAACGGAGCCTGACAGGGGGGTGATCAATGACAGGGGGGTGATCAATGACAGGGGGGTGATCAGGGAGTTTATATGGGGTGATCATGGGTTTATAAGGGGTTAATAAGTGACGGGGGGGGGGTGTAGTGTAGTATGGTGTTTGGTGCGACTTTACTGACCTACCTGTGTCCTCTGGTGGTCGATCCTAACAAAAGGGACCACCAGAGGAGCAGTTATATTAGACGCTGTTATCAAAACAGCGTCTAATAAACCTGTTAGGGGTTAAAAAAAATCACATCTCCAGCCTGCCAGGGAACGATCGCCGCTGGCAGGCTGGAGATCCACTCGCTTACCTTCTGTTCCTGTGAGCGCGCGCGCCTGCGTGCGCGCGTTCACAGGAAATCTCGGGTATCGCGAGATGACACGCCGATGCGTCCAGGAGGAGTAAATCAACCACCTTCCGGACGCATCGGCGCGTTAGGCGGTCGGGAGGTGGTTAAACATATTACCTGTTTAGATCTGTGCATAACACGCTACTTTATCTGGTGAGAGTATTAATCGTTCTCCAAAACCAGCTGGTAACAACAAAACTAGTGTGAACAAAATTTATGTTCAACAGATAGCCCTTGGTAGATGAGCACTCTGAAGGGCTTGCAAATAAGTAACATAACGTATGTGTGTGTATAACATATATAAACTTAAAAAAAACTCCAAAAACTCAAGATTGACGTTGGAAAGCGTGAAGTATTCACCCCAGGGGAGAGGAGACATAAGGCCTCCAGATCACTCAAGTATGAGATGATGTCATGCCCCACTCTGACGATGTGCGGAGGTCGGCCAGGATAGCAGCACGAGTTTAGTGTTTGTTTTGGAGCTGTGCTGGATCCGCCTCTCATTAGGTGCACTGGGTGGGGTCATTAGTTTAAATAGCACACCAGCCCAGTGCTCTGAGCGAATTATACTAATCATTGTGGTCTTGGAAGCTAGGAAGGAAGGTTGTCTGTCTGTTTCAGCTTAGAAAGATAAGTGTGATTCTAGTTTGGTTGTTTTGTGTCATCTCTCCCATCTAGGTTCTGTGCGAGCAGGCTGCTCCTATTTCCCCTCTTCACTTCTCAGGGAATTTAGGGTTTTGTCAGCCCAGGCATGAGGACACATCATACCTACCTTTAAGGTCTGCATGTGGGCTGAGCAGTGCAGGGAAAGAGGTCAGGGATTAGCTAGGAGGTGACCCTTCCCCTGTCTCTCGCCCAGAGCCTGGTTGGTGGGTTATCTGTGAGTCTGAGTGCACGCCCGCCGTGACAGTTGATGTGTCTCTGGATTGCTAGCAAAGCTCAACCAGGGTTCCCATATCTTATAGTACTTGGCCGTAGCCTTATGGGTGAAAATGCACATCTCCTCTAGCCAATGAGATGGGGTGGAGTCACCATTTGTTTCCAGTAGAGAGGAATCATGCTATTTGCTGCTAACACCATGTGTTTCTATAGTATTGAATTTGGTTTGAGAGTCAGGGATGATGTTCAAAAATAAAAAGGGCGCAGTTATCTTAGGGGATTCTGCGCACACTTTCTGTAAGTTTTTTCCACCTTAGCCCAAAAGGGAACAATCAGAGGACATGTCCACCATAGGTGAACATACAAACCTATATCTGAATTACATCTCCAGTAAGAGGAGGGTATGAGTGAGTTCATAGCATGTATTGCCATCGGTGTTTTGCACCACCTACTAAACAATTTGTCTCTTGCATTGTAATACATCTGGATAAACCACATGCATTTTTCTACAGAGCTATAGTGTCCTCTTTGGTCAGTTTAAAGTTTAATTATTTCTCCCACGCTTCTATGTATGAGGGGGCAGGGTCATCCTCTGGGCATACAAATGTTTTATATATTGTGGAGATTAATTTCGGGGGAGTGGGTCCCTGTACTGCCATAGGTAGTCTCTGTTCCAGGTGTTAGCAAACTGGATACTTTTATAATTGCTTAAAAGTTGAGAGCATGTAAGATGGTCTAGTTTTATTCCTGGGATTTTAAGATGTAAGGTGGGCAGGTCTGGGAAAGTGCCATCCGAGAGAACATCACCTAATCTGTAGTTTTTCAACGCTCTTTGTTTATCAAGCCAGTATATAGTGAATTGGTCTTAAGTCCTAACATATCTCCTATAGTTAATAAGTGAGATGGGTGGGCCCATAATTTATGTGTGTCATGGGTGGTTGCCCAAACCCCTAGCGGGGTCTTTGTCAATAGATGAATGTTAGTGGGGGGACGATTACCCATTCCAACTCCTGTCAGGGCCTGGGTTAGTGAGAAGCCTACTATCTCTTTTTCGATCTGAACATAGAGTTTAGAGGAAGGGCTCCTAAACAAATCTAATACTCTGCATGGTATACATTTTCCATGTCAGGAAACCCGATGCCCCAAGGTATTCAGGTTTGACCATTGTGGAGTGTGCAACTTTACAAATCCCATTTGCCCATGTATATTTTAGAAAGACACTCCTGAGTTAATTAAAGAAAGATCTAGATAGAAATATGGAGAGTGTTTGAAACAAGTATAGCATCTTTGGCATTATCATAATTTTTTTGTAGATTCACTCTACCCATCCATGAAATATATGGAATTTTCCATGAAGTTATTATGTTCCCTATCTGTCATCTCATCTATCCCTAAGTAATGGAGTGTAGTTTAATGCATACCAGTTATCCGGGTTTGGAGATACATGTAAGCCTAGATATTTTATGTGACTATTTGACCGCGGGAAGTCAGTTACTGTTTTAGCCCGACATCATACTCTGTGGGCTGGATATATTCATTGCTGTTGATTTTGACAGATTTATTTTAAAAATCTCAATAAAAACACATAGAAAACAATGGATGATGGAAAATGAGCACACAGAATGACATGGAGCACGACCAATATCTGAGATGGCAAATAAATACAAACAATGAGTATATAAATATAGCACTATGTGTGCATGTAAACCAAATAGAATATCAGAAATGCATGTAATCAGGCAGAGCTATACAGGCTAGGTAAAGATATCATATATAGTATAACCAAAATATACATATAAAGTGACAAGTGCAAATATGTCAGAATAAATATATAACCAAAGCTAAGTAATTCATTGTAAAGCCATAGACCAACTACCTGTATAGTGCTCCAGCAACCCCGACGCACGTTTCACGCAAGGCTTCTTCAGGGGGAAGTGTGTGTGGAAGGGGGGGCTAATAGGGTGGTTTATATAGCCAAAAAGAAATGGCTAATGGACGGAGGGCAGCTGCAAATACTTAGGGAGCAGAGAATGTGTGGCCACACGAGGAAGGGAGACGAGTGCGCTCCAGGCTGGAACGCATCGCATCACTTCCGGTTCCTGTAAGTGAACCGCATAGTGGAACGCAAAGCGCCACTTCCGGGATTCGGCAGGAGTAATGAGGTAAAAGGAAAACTATGACCTGATGCGCTCCAGTAGATCCATGGAGCCTAACTAAAATGTAGGGGAACAAATATAGCTCATATTCTGAAGCATGCCAGAGTGTATTGAGCCAAACTGTAGAGATGACAATATATGATACGTCATATGGCACAATAGAAAACGGACCCTGAGAGGACCACATACAACGCTACAGTATCAAGCATGTTAATAAATAAAGTATATAGATATATATAATATATTATACATGAAATGTGCATAAAGAGTATATATATATGTAAAAAAAACTATAAAATACACATAAAACGTATATATATATATATATATATATACACACATGTGGAAACATATACACACACATATATATATAAAACAAACCCACAGAGATTACCAAAACAATGTTAAATATATTAAGTGACAAAAGTGAATAGAGTACAGACACTGCTGTACATATAGGGAGGAGAACTAATGAGGTGTATGAGTGCGTGTGGACGCACGCGCGCAAAGGGGCCCACATAAGCGCACGCGAGTGCACGCGCACACAGATACATACAAGTGTATGAATGTGCATAAAGAAATAACCTATATTTATGTAAATAAAATGTGAAAACAATGGGTCCAAAATAGGAACAGGTGACAAGTGTAATGTACATGCTAATGACACCGTAAAGTGAAAATACAAAAACATGATCAATTGAGCCAAGACGTGGATACATCTGTGGACCAGGATGGAGAGGAAGAGAAGAACACGCAGAATCCCGGGTAACGATGGCAACCACACCTAGATAACTGACACAGGAAAAGCATAAGAAAGACATCATTAAAAATCAAACTATGTGAAAGACAAGTAAAATAAATCATGGAATAAAAACGAGTCAGCCAAAGAAAAGGCAGCCCTAGAAGATATTATATTAAACCTAAAAGCACCCAAGGTGGAGACATGCCTGCGAACAGACAAGAAACCACCCATGGGCAAACACACACACATGAAATATATAATCTATCTAAAGGAACACAAATAATACATGACCAAATTTAGAGCTCGAGATAAACAAGGAAGGCCAACTACAGACCGTGGGTGTAGCCCCAAGAGCATTACGGCAAAAAAGGGGCAAAGCTTAAACCCTCATTTAAACCGTGTGGGGTGGCAGTGTGTAATTGGAAAATCCACCTAGCCTCACGTTGGGCTAAGAGGCGTTTCCAATTGCCACCCCTGCTGCCCACAAAGACCCTGTCGATCCCCCTTACCTGGAGCAAAGAGCTGTCACAGGCATGATGTGTCTTGAAATGGCGAGGGATGGTCTTTAGGGCGATGTCATCTTCCTCAGTGGCAGCTGACTGTATCCCCAGCACATGTTCTCTCGTACGACGCCTCAATTCACGTGATGTGAGACCAACATATAGAAGCCCACAAGGGCAGCTAGCAACGTAGACCACGCCGATGGTGCTGCAAGTGATGGTATGTGTAATTTGATAAATCTTCTGTCCAGCAGAATCAGTAAAAGAGGTGGTAGTAAGGATGTTTACACATGCCACACAATTACCGCAGGGGCGGCAACCCCATTTTGGACCTTTAGATCCAAAGATGCGTGAGGGGGTGGCAGCCTGGTGGTGGCTATGAACTAGACCACATGACCAACACGTAACACATGATCGACCAGTTTACATATTGGTTCACATAGGTTATTGTTACCTGAGACGATCGGGCGACCTGGCGGGGTCGTCTCAGGTAACAATAACCTATGTGAACCAATATGTAAACTGGTCGATCATGTGTTACGACCTCTGGTTGAGAATCTTCCTTCTTACCTTAAAGACACTGGCGACATCCTGCGGAAACTAAATGGGATACAACTGGAGGATGACATGCTTATTGTTACCTGCGACGTTGAATCACTGTACACCTCCATTAGCCATCAGGATGGGATGGCAGCAGTGTCGCAGTTCCTGGCCATGTCTGATGTCGAAGGTGATTACGCTACGTTTATTCTCCAAATTTTGGATTTTGCCCTTCGGCATAACTTTTTTGTTTTTAAGGGATCCTTCTACCTACAGCTCCAGGGAACGGCGATGGGGGCGGCCTGTGCACCGTCCTATGCTAACCTTTTCCTGGGGCTGTGGGAGAGGGGCCTCTTTCTGACTGACCCCGTTCCCTCTATTGACAGGGTATATACAGTCATGTGAAAAAATTAGGACACCCTTTGAAAGCATGTGGTTTTTTGTAACATTTTTAATAAAAGGTTATTTCATCTCCGTTTCAACAATACAGAGAGATTAAAGTAATCCAACTAAACAAAGAAAACTGAAGAAAAGTCTTTTCAAGATCTTCTGTAAATGTCATTCTACAAAAATGCCTATTCTAACTGAGGAAAAAGATAGGACACCCTTGCCCCTAATAGCGAGTGTTACCTCCTTTGGCTGAAATAACTGCAGTGAGACGGTTCTTGTAGCCATCTACCAGTCTTCGACATCGGTCTGAGGAAATTTTACCCCACTCCTCAATGCAGAACTTTTTCAGCTGTGAGATGTTTGAGGGGTTTCTTGCACGTACAGCCCTTTTCAAGTCACCCCACAGCATCTCAATGGGATTCAAATCTGGACTTTGACTTGGCCATTCCAGGACTCTCCATTTCTTCTTTTTCAGCCAATCTTTGGTTGATTTACTAGTATGTTTTGGGTCATTGTCATGTTGCATGGTCCAGTTCCGCTTCAGCTTTAATTTTCTAACTGATGGTCTCACATGTTCTTCAAGCACCTTCTGATACACAGTAGAATTCATCGTGGATTCTATGATGGTGAGCTGACCAGGTCCTGCTGCAGCAAAGCAGCCCCAAACCATGACACTTCCACCTCCATGCTTCACAGTTGGTATGAGGTTCTTTTCTTGGAATGCTGTGTTTGGTTTATGCCAAACATGTCCTCTGCTGTTGTGTCCAAATAATTCAATTTTGGACTCATCTGTCCAAAGAACATTATTCCAGAAGTCCTGGTCTTTGTCAACTTTATCTCTGGCAAATGTCAGTCTGGCCTCGATGTTTCTCTTGGAAAGCAAAGGTTTCCTCCTTGCACACCTCCCATGCAAGTTAAACTTGTACAGTCTCTTTCTGATTGTAGAGGCATGTACTTCTACATCAACAGTAGCCAGAGCCTGCTGTAGTTCTCGAGATGACACTTTAGGGTTTTTGGAGACCTCTTTTAGCATCTTGCGGTCTGCTCTTGGGGTGAACTTGCTGGGGCGACCAGTCCTGGGCATGTTGGCAGTTGTTTTGAAAGCCCTCCACTTGTAGACTATCTTCCGGACAGTGGAATGGCTGATTTCAAAATCTTTTGAGATCTTTTTAAATCCCTTCCCAGACTCATAGGCTGCTACAATCTTTTTTCTGAAGTCCTCTGACAGCTCTTTTGCTCTCACCATGGTGCTCACTCTCACTTCAACAGTCAGGAGCACACCAAACTAAATGTCTGAGGTTTAAATAGGGCAAGCCTCATTCAACATGCAGAGTAACGATCTACTAATTATGTGCACCTGGTGTGATATACCTGTGTGAGATCTGAGCCAATTTAAGAGGGAATACATGTGAGGGTGTCCTATCTTTTTCCTCAGTTAGAATAGGCATTTTTGTAGAATGACATTTACAGAAGATCTTGAAAAGACTTTTCTTCAGTTTTCTTTGTTTAGTTGGATTACTTTAATCTCTCTGTATTGTTGAAACGGAGATGAAATAACCTTTTATTAAAAATGTTACAAAAAACCACATGCTTTCAAAGGGTGTCCTAATTTTTTCACATGACTGTATGTGGAATCGCTACATCAATGATGTTCTTATGATTTGGCAGGGTACGACTGGAGAACTGGACTCCTTCATGACCAACCTAAATCAAAACCAGCTTAATATCCACCTCACCTACAAATCCAGTCGAAAAGATATGGACTTTCTGGATGTTCTTCTACAGGTAGATCATCATGGTTTCATTTACACCGACCTGCACCGCAAACCCACCTCAGTGAATAGTCTGTTACACGCCGGCTCTGCACATCCACGGAGACTGATTGAAGGGATCCCTACGGGTCAATTTCTACGATTAAGACGCATATGTTCAAACGATGATCTGTTTGAGAAGCGCGCCCAGGAGTTGACCAATAGATTCAGAGAGAGAGGCTATACTGAATCCTCTCTGAAGAAAGGATACTTTAGAGCCAAACGATCTGTGAGGGAGGACCTTCTACAACAGCGTCCGAAGATAAAGAAATCTCAGAACAACATGGTACGCTTTATCACCACCTACAATTCAGGCCATAATGCCGTACTGCAATCACTAAACACACATTGGAACATCTTGTGTATGGACCCCATTTTGAAACAACACCTGCTTCCGAGGCCATCTTTAACCTTTCGACGTGACAGAAACATACGGGATGGTCTAGTTCATAGCCACCACCAGGCTGCCACCCCCTCACGCATCTTTGGATCTAAAGGTCCAAAATGGGGTTGCCGCCCCTGCGGTAATTGTGTGGCATGTGTAAACATCCTTACTACCACTTCTTTTACTGATTCTGCTGGACAGAAGATTTATCAAATTACACATACCATCACTTGCAGCACCATCGGCGTGGTCTACGTTGCTAGCTGCCCTTGTGGGCTTCTATATGTTGGTCTCACATCATGTGAATTGAGGCGTCGTACGAGAGAACATGTGCTGGGGATACAGTCAGCTGCCACTGAGGAAGATGACATTGCCCTAAAGACCATCCCTCGCCATTTCAAGACACATCATGCCTGTGACAGCTCTTTGCTCCAGGTAAGGGGGATCGACAGGGTCTTTGTGGGCAGCAGGGGTGGCAATTGGAAACTCCTCTTAGCCCAACGTGAGGCTAGGTGGATTTTCCAATTACACACTGCCACCCCACACGGTTTAAATGAGGGTTTAAGCTTTGCCCCTTTTTTGCCGTAATGCTCTTGGGGCTACACCCACGGTCTGTAGTTGGCCTTCCTTGTTTATCTCGAGCTCTAAATTTGGTCATGTATTATTTGTGTTCCTTTAGATAGATTATATATTTCATGTGTGTGTGTTTGCCCATGGGTGGTTTCTTGTCTGTTCGCAGGCATGTCTCCACCTTGGGTGCTTTTAGGTTTAATATAATATCTTCTAGGGCTGCCTTTTCTTTGGCTGACTCGTTTTTATTCCATGATTTATTTTACTTGTCTTTCACATAGTTTGATTTTTAATGATGTCTTTCTTATGCTTTTCCTGTGTCAGTTATCTAGGTGTGGTTGCCATCGTTACCCGGGATTCTGCGTGTTCTTCTCTTCCTCTCCATCCTGGTCCACAGATGTATCCACGTCTTGGCTCAATTGATCATGTTTTTGTATTTTCACTTTACGGTGTCATTAGCATGTACATTACACTTGTCACCTGTTCCTATTTTGGACCCATTGTTTTCACATTTTATTTACATAAATATAGGTTATTTCTTTATGCACATTCATACACTTGTATGTATCTGTGTGCGCGTGCACTCGCGTGCGCTTATGTGGGCCCCTTTGCGCGCGTGCGTCCACACGCACTCATACACCTCATTAGTTCTCCTCCCTATATGTACAGCAGTGTCTGTACTCTATTCACTTTTGTCACTTAATATATTTAACATTGTTTTGGTAATCTCTGTGGGTTTGTTTTATATATATATGTGTGTGTATATGTTTCCACATGTGTGTGTATATATATATATATATATATATATATATATATACGTTTTATGTGTATTTTATAGGTTTTTTAACATATATATATACTCTTTATGCACATTTCATGTATAATATATTATATATATCTATATACTTTATTTATTAACATGCTTGATACTGTAGCGTTGTATGTGGTCCTCTCAGGGTCCGTTTTCTATTGTGCCATATGACGTATCATATATTGTCATCTCTACAGTTTGGCTCAATACACTCTGGCATGCTTCAGAATATGAGCTATATTTGTTCCCCTACATTTTAGTTAGGCTCCATGGATCTACTGGAGCGCATCAGGTCATAGTTTTCCTTTTACCTCATTACTCCTGCCGAATCCCGGAAGTGGCGCTTTGCGTTCCACTATGCGGTTCACTTACAGGAACCGGAAGTGATGCGATGCGTTCCAGCCTGGAGCGCACTCGTCTCCCTTCCTCGTGTGGCCACACATTCTCTGCTCCCTAAGTATTTGCAGCTGCCCTCCGTCCATTAGCCATTTCTTTTTGGCTATATAAACCACCCTATTAGCCCCCCCTTCCACACACACTTCCCCCTGAAGAAGCCTTGCGTGAAACGTGCGTCGGGGTTGCTGGAGCACTATACAGGTAGTTGGTCTATGGCTTTACAATGAATTACTTAGCTTTGGTTATATATTTATTCTGACATATTTGCACTTGTCACTTTATATGTATATTTTGGTTATACTATATATGATATCTTTACCTAGCCTGTATAGCTCTGCCTGATTACATGCATTTCTGATATTCTATTTGGTTTACATGCACACATAGTGCTATATTTATATACTCATTGTTTGTATTTATTTGCCATCTCAGATATTGGTCGTGCTCCATGTCATTCTGTGTGCTCATTTTCCATCATCCATTGTTTTCTATGTGTTTTTATTGAGATTTGTCTCATATGGAGACACTAATAAAATTTATATATTCATAATATTATTGAGTGCGAGCCCTATTTTCTCTCTTTTGGTGTTTTACCATACGTGCTGGCTCTGCACGGGTACTCACTCCTGTGAGTCATTTTGGTGTTTATTAGATTTATTTTAAAGTTTGAAATCAAGTAGAAGTCTTCAAATATCTGTGATAGAACAGGGAAAGAGGTGTCTGGGTTAGAGGTTATTACTAGCACATGGTCTGCGTATGTCGCCGTTTTGTGACACTGTCCCCTAGTTGTGACTCTTTTGATTTCTGGGTGTTGTCCAATACATTGTATGAGTGTTTCCATAGTGAGGACGAATAAGAGCGGTGAAAGTGGGCAACCCTGCCTCATTCCGTTAGTGATCCGGAAGCTGGGAGACAGGGTACCATTAATCCTGATAGAGGCAAAAGTGTTAGTGTATAGTGCAAATATAGTGTTTATAAAGGGGTCTGTTAAATTTTTCTAATGCTTTCCTCATATACTTCCAATCTATCCTGTCAAAGGCTTTTTCTGCGTCTGTAGATAAAAGTGCCATAGGGACACGCTTAGTTTTTGCATATTGTATCAACTGCAGTACCCTAAGGGTGTTATCCTTCCCCTCTCTACCTTTAATAAAACCGACCTGTTCCTGATTAACCAGGGAGGGGAGTAGACGTTGCAACCTGTTAGCAATCATTTTGGCATACAGTTTGATGTCCACGTTTAGTAGAAAAATAGGTCTATTGCTGCTACATAGTTTTTCGTCTTTTCCCTGCTTGGGTAATACAGTGATATGGGCAGTCAGAGATTGCCCGGGAAAATTACTCTCCCTGGCTGCCGAATTGAAAGCCAGCAATAAATGGGGGGAAAGCACCTCAGAGAATGTTTTATAATAGTTTATAGAGAACCCGTCTGGACTGGGGCTTTCCAGAGGTAGCTTCTTTTAAGGTTATTTGTAGTTCCTGTAAAGCAGGCATGTCCAAACTGCGGCCCTCCAGCTGTTGCAAAACTACAACTCCCAGCATGTCTGGATAGCTTACAGCTATTAGGGCATGCTGGGAGTTGTAAAGTAAAGGGAGTTGATAGCTGTTTTTTTTGTGAGGTTAATAAAGATGTTAGTTGTAGGGAGTAAAAAAGTCTCCATTTGTTCCTGTCTAGTGGTATGAGTTTGAGGTGTGTCATTAGCTCTCAAGTTGTAAAGAGAGGCATAGAACTTTTCAAATTGGGCCGCTATGTCTTTTGTTTCAGTTGTTGTCTCCCCCGATGTTTTACGAATTTCCCAAATAAACATTTGATCCTGTCTGAATTTAGCCATTAATGCCAGTAGTCTAGAACCTCTGTTACCGTGTGTGTAGACTCTGTGCCGAGTATACAAGTAAGCTTTAGATGCCTTATGGTTCAACTTTTCTCTTTGAGTTGTGAATTCAGCTAAGTCTCTCAGGGCCAAAGAGTATTTGTGCTTCTGCTCTAGTTTGGTGATGGAAAGTAATGTGTCATCTATTTATTTTTGCCTTTGTTTCATGACAAAGGTCCCAAGCGCTAATAAGTCCCCATGTCCCCACGTACAACTGTCTTATGAGCTTTCCATATGACGAAGAAAGATATCTGAGGTGTGGTATTTTCCGTAATGTAGTTCAATATTGTTTTTATTATCTTATCTCTGAATGATCTTTTAGGGAGAGATTCGATGTGGAGAGAGATGCAGACCGGAGCATGATCAGAAATGTCTATGTTGCCTATGGAGGATTGTGCCATGTTAGGGAGGTGTGTTGAGGGAATAAACAGATAATCTAATCTCTGGTAAGATTTATGTGCGTCGGAAAAGAAAGTATAATCTTTGTCATGTGGATGTGGTACCTGCCATGTGTCCTGCAAATGCATTGAAGCCAAGGATTTCCTTAAAGGGAACCTGTCACCTGGATTTTGGGTATAGAGCTGAGGACATGGGTTGCTAGATGGCCGCTAGCACATCCGCAATACCCAGTCCCCATAGCTCTGTGTGCTTTTATTGTGTAAAAAAAAAACACGATTTTATACATATGCAAATTAACCTGAGATGAGTCAGAGCTTGAAAATATGACTCTTGTCTGGTCACACAAGTAAGTTATGACTCTTTTATGATAATTTGCATAAAAGGCAGGAAGAACAAAAATGCATAATACTTATTGAATTTGTCTGCAAATGAAATTAAAAGTTTAATTTATATGTTTAGAGTAACACAATGAACATTTAGAAATGCTCAGTGAGGGTAGTATAGTAGAGGTGACAGGTTCCCTTTAAGGCTGTGAGTTTTCTTTGTGATACTATTAATCCTTTCGAGGTGAAGTCCATTGTGGGATCTAAGACTAGATTAAGGTCCCCTCCTACAATATGCATACCAGCCCCAAAGGATTTCAGCTTCCCTAACGTACTGGGGAGCCAAGCAACCTGATCTGAATTTGGAGCGTATAAGCCCACAATAGTAACTGGTATGTGTGCTCATGCCTTTTAGGAAGAGGAACCTTCCCTCTGGGTCCATCCAAACTATATTGAAGTATGAATGGGATATGTTTCTTGATTGCAATGGTTAAACTTCTGGACCGTGATTCACTATAGCAGGAGCGGAACCATTGCGAAAAGTATTTCTGAGGCAAGGTAGGGGTCTTACCTAACTTTAAATGATATTCTTGTATAATCACCACTTCCGCATGGAGTGATCGTAGGTACTGATAGACCCGGGATCTCTTTTCTGGTGAGTTCAAACCTTGCGCATTCCACGTCACAATTTTAATAGCAACCATAGGAACACAAATATAATTGAATAGGAACAATAGAAATATTGATTCAAATGATAGTCGTTATTTCTAGAGTGATTTTTCCTTTTTACCTATAATGCTATGGCAAGAGGAAGTGAAACCCCTTTGTCCCAGCATTGTAGACAATACTAGTTGGAGCTATTATATACTGGAGATAACAAGATGAGAGAAAGATCACCAGACACTCCTGTATCAGACCTTGAGATGAATAAAGCATGCCAAACCACAAACTTGTGGTTAGAGCTTCATCTGAACGTCTGACTTAGATAGTGATGACCTTTCTCCTATATATAGTTAAACCGCATTAGTAATTTTACTATCTAAGGAGGGGTCAATATTTATTTGTCCATCATTGCATAATGAACATTGTCCATCATTGCATAATGAGCAAGTGCATTGTGGGTCAACTCAGTACTCAGTAGTAGGACGCCTTTTTCATGGGTGATATCCCTTAGTATGTTTCCACGGCATTGCCTCTGGACGTTTCGGAAAGTCTGTCATATCTGTGATTTGTAGCCAAGATGGAATCTCAGCGGGTTGTAGGGTAGGTCAATAGCTTCTCATATTGGAATTAGGTAATCTGGTCTTCTGATGAATTTAGTTGATCCCTGTATGGCGAAGGAGATGCCGAATGGAAACAGCCAACTGTACTTTATTCCTTTTACATGTAAAGCATCAGTGACTGGTTTCAACTGTCTCCTCTTGTTTAGTGTGACCGGGGACAGGTCTTGAAAGATGGAGATTCTGGCGCCTTCAAACATAATCTCTTTTGCGTCCCTGGCTGCTGTCAGGATTGCGTCCCTATGCGGTGAGAGGAGGATTCTACAGATAATGTCTCTGGGGGGTTCTCCCTCTTTGGGTTTGGGTCTCAATGCTCTGTGAGCTCTTTCTGGTATTAGATCTTTGGCTACATCTGGTTCCTAAAGGGGTCTCAAACTGCAGTAGGTGATATCTGGTACCCCTTTGATTCTTAGATTGTTTCTCCGGCCTTTGTTGTCTTGATCCTCAATATATGCTAAGAGATTGTTGATTCTTGCTTGACATGTTTAAAGAGCAACTGACGTAGCTTCTCCGAATGATATTAGGGAGGCTTGATTCTCTTCTAGATGTTCCACTCTACCTCCAATCTCTCTTATATCTTGTTTAAAATCTGAGAGGTCAGCTAAAACTGGCTGAAGAGCTGATTCAATTATTTTCTGCAAGTCCTTTTGTGTGGTGACCAGTTGTAAATCTTCGGATAAGGGCCCCCAAACCCTACACTTTCCAAATCTGAGGACTCCAGGGGATCTCAAATTGTATAGATGGCTGTAGGTAAATGTTGATTAGACCTGGAGTGAGGACAGTTTTTGTGCAGGAACTCCATTTCTTGCTGTGATTTCTTCTGCTTTGGAATGGTTGACACCTCTGATTTGTCCACCTTGACCATATTGAGGGGAGTGGATTTTATATCCAGTATTTTGAATAGAAATGGGGTACACTTTTCTCTTATGGCTTTTAAAGAAGCATAAGTTGATGGGTAAAAAGACAATCTATAGTAGACCAGCGATTCAGACCATATAAATTGTTGCTAATCGCAACTAAGATGATAAGGTGGTTGTAGGATGTACAGGCTGTTGTAAACCTACACAGAGTGTGGTCAGGAAAAGTTGGAGACTCACTAGCTCCTTTGAACTCCTGTGCTTAAATCAGATTTTTACAGAAGATCTGTAGCCTCTCTGCTTCCTACTTTATATATGCCTTGGATGGGGGTGATGTAGCCCAGTCAGGTGGATGAAGACTGTCACTGTGGAATGGTAGTCACCTGGCAGATTTCAGAGACCTCTGCCACCCTGGGATTGTACGAGCAATGGTTCACTACTCACACTGAAGAGCGCTGCCTACAGAACCCTGTGGTCTTCACCCCGGACTGCGGCCCAGTCTTGGAGCTGGTGGAATGGCTCAGTCGTGCTACAGGCCCATCGCTGAGTTAGCAGTGCGCCCGGGAAATGAACCTGGTGATCTGCCGGTGCGATCCTTCTGTTCGACACTCCCGCTGATGTTGATGGTAAGCCGAGCAATGACTTCTCCCTCTGTCAGCTTGTTGTGAAGGTGAGGTGACTTTCTGGATAATCCGAACCACCATGTGCCGTGTGCGCTTCCCCACTTTAGGCCGTGGTCAATGTATTAAGCATTGAGTGGAAATTTAGTGCAACATAATCTTTGATATCCACCGATAAGTTCACTCCTAGATAGTCAAAACAGTTTTTTTTTTTTTTTTTTTTTTTTTTTAAACCTGTAGCCCCTCGACCTGAACTATATTTATATTTTCCATCTCAATGGGTAAAAGGATTGATTTATTACAAAATATCTTCATTGTTCTAGGGAGAGAATATTTTATGCCCTTCAAAAAAAATAAGATGTTATCAGCATATAGACTAATCTTATCCCTGTCACCCTCCACTCCAAAGCCACTGATTCCCTGTTCTCCTCTATCTGAATTGCTAAGGGTTCCAGGTATATAGCGAACAACACTGGGGACAATGGACAAACAGTCCACCTATCTGAACAGTGTCTGGGAGACTGTGGTTGCTGCTGCACAAAAAGTTGATCATCAACAGATTAAGAAAATTACAGACTCCATGGATGGAAGGCTTATGACTAGAGAAAATTGGGTTCGCCAAATTTTTTGGGAAAAATTGGGTTTGATCCGAATTTATTCACGGAAAATTGCGTTAAAAAACGTCTATTTCCTAGCAGCAGAGAGCTTTTATAGTGGATAGAATACTGTGCCTTGCAGTAACACGCATTGAGAGTCTGCTTTGGTATTGAAATAATAATGTGAGTCCGTATGACATGCAGATGACAGGCTTTGCACTTAGAATCAATGCACACTTCACTTATTTGGCCAGTCACGGGGCCAAAACTGACCACATAACTCAAGTATAAACTCAGCACAGGTTGATGTTAGCGCCAAGAAGAAGTGCACTGCTTTTACACCGTGGTCAGCTGATTCCACATAGATGTCTACAGAAACTGTTCTATTAAAAGCTTATACAAGTAGAGCCCCCCTTATAGAGTGGAGAGGGTGTCAGCAGTAAGTTTGTGTGGACATCACTGATTAATTTGCCCTTCCTCTGATTCCGGTCTGAAACCAGTGTCTTTTTTCAATTTTTGGCAGCATGGATAATCTAATCAGATGCATCAGGCATTGGTGGGTGGAAATCATGGCTGATCCACGCCTGATTTATCTTGACAAAGGTCAGTCTCTCAACATTTTGGGTGGACAGGCGAGTTCTCCTTGGGGTAACTATGGCCCCCGCTGCACTAAACACGCGCTCTGATGCCACACTACTGGCCGGGCAGGACAGCTTTTCCAGGGCAAACTATGCTGGTTGAGGCCACAAATACAGTTTGGCTGTCCAGTAGTCCAGAGGATCTTAAATGTGGGTTGGCAGGGTGCTGTCCAAGTATGCCAACTCCTGCTGGTTCAGGTCCTGGTCCAGGTCTACCTGCTGCTGGTGAGTAGTTTCTTCACTATGCGGGTGAAGAAAGCTAATCATCAGCAACTGTGGCACAATGACCGAGTCTGGAGATGGCGGCAGCATGAGAACAATAACCCATAAAAAATGTAACCTGTCTGTGGAGCATACGCCTTCACTCAGTCAGCATTTGCTCAATAATCCATCAGTATTGCTAAAGCCAAGAAACAGGAGTAAATCCAAAAAAGGAATGTGTAGGAAGGCGGGTGCATCAGTGGTAGTTCAACCCAACTGAGCCCGTGAGACCCCAATATTATAACCTGCTCAACCTGTTGCAAAAGTGGCTACAACCTGATGTGCTGAGCCCCACTGCTATGTTTGACCGGTTGCTAGCAGACAGGTTCTGGAGGTCTCTGCTACCCCCTCTCCAGCAATAGATTGGTAAGGTCTCTCCAGGTAATGCGCTGGAGATGGTTGACCTGGTGGAGCACTATGAGGCTACCTGGAACTTACAAGGGGGTTCTTTTGGAAGGGAGGCACTCAAATCCCGTGTTCCTCCACCCCGGACCCGGCGACTGGTGCTCACCAAACCTGCCCAGGATGAGGCCCCTGTGGACCCCGCTCCAATGGTCTGCTGGGAGTGTCAGGAGCCTGGCTATGTTCAAGCAGACTGTCCACAGCAGAGGGAACCCATGGACACGAACTATGGCTTACGTCAATCATTGTATGTCAGGAAACTGTGTGCTGTGGGTGTTCCAGAATCTCTGAACCACCTGTGCATGGTGGAGCTGGGAGACACTCCAGCGGAGGCTCTGTGGAAAGTCACCTACCCAAAGTACAGGCCGTAGTGGACTCCCTTTGAAAAGAGGGACTAACAGCTAACCCAAAGAAATGTGCGATCGGGTTAGAGGAGACTAAATACCTTGGGAATGTCATTAGGCGCAGAGTCATCAAACACCAAGTAAACAAAATAGAGGCGATACGGAATTGGCCCCGACCTGCCATCTCTAGACAAGTAAAGGGAAACACGGATGCCCTGTCCCGAGTACACTGTCTGGTGTGTGTTCAACCACACAGGGTTGAACAAAAGAGGGAGGTATGTAGGAAGGCGGAAGTGTCCGTCATTGACGGAAGGTACGTGTCACCGAGGTACGTGTCACCGGTAATAATGTCAGGGGCAGTTAGTGCTCGCTGGCACTGTTTCACTTAGTGGGGCTTTAAAGCCAATCAGTGCTGTTTCTAATTGGGAGTAGCCAAAGAGTAGGTTGGGTGGCTGTTCCCCACGTCCAGACCAGGTTTTGGGCTGGGGTTAAAAAACCCAGCCAGCAGCTCAGCTGGGGTGCATTATCCTGCATTTGAAACTGGAGCTGTGGAAACTATAACTATTAATAACTATTTGAGAGCCGCATGAGAGCCGTCTGCTGGGAGTCAGGCGCCCTAAAGCCCTGTGGACTGCCAGGTGATTTGTGTGATTCTGGGGACTCTTCCTGTGTGAAATTAACACCAGGACCCTGTGATGCATTTGTTTTTCTTTTCTGCCTTTTTGTGTGAAAAAACACTGGACTTTTGTTTAACGTGGTGTCCTCAAAGGGCCTGAGCAAACAGCAGGTTTCATGCATGAGCTGCCACTGGCTAACATCGAAGTTACACAGGGGAGTACTCCTATCCATTTGGATCATCAATAAATGGCTTTTCTCTGTTCGCATAGTCGGTCCAACATATGAAGGGTGGATTTCCAACGGGTGGAAACGTCGCATATCAGCCTATGTTGGGGGATGCCGTTCAGCAGCTGCAGCTCAAGGAGGGTATGCTTTGCGGTGTACGAGTGGCTGAAGTGCAAGCAAAGTTTCCTGGCCATTTTTAGGATGTCTTACATATGGGTGGAAGACTTCAGGAACCACATGACAACCTGATTGAACACGTGTGCCATGCAGGACACATGGTTCAGCCCTCCTTGACGCAGCACCCACACAATGTTCTTCCCGTTGTCGGTCAACATGGTTCCAATTTTGAGTTGTTGGGGAGAAAGCCAAGATTAGATTTCTTGCTGAAGGACATGGAGCAGTTCCTTCCCTTTGTGACTCCGTTTGCCAAGGTAAACGAAGTGCAGAACAGCGTGACACCACCGTGCCCTGCACATTATGCTGTGGGGGCACTGTGACTTGTCCCTGCAGTGGAGGCTGAGGACATAGTGGAGAATGAGGAGGCAGAGGAGGACTTTGTCGCAGTACCAACGGCGTGACAACGTGGAGGCGGAAGCGCCGTGACCTTGCCAAGTTTCTGGTGTGGGTGTGCAGGAACCACATTCACCAAGAGGGCTGTAAAGGATATGTATTGTTCCTGACCGTAATTATGGCTCCAGACACACTTTGGCAGACACCGACAGACTCAAGGACTGGCCCACCTTCTGTTCTACATATTTGTGCAGGGTTAGTACTGCCTTTTTCGCAAAGAAATGAAGGCTTTGCACTCTCCACCTCGGCTCGGCACAAGCCATCAGTTCTCTGAAAGGTGCAGAGTCCACCACTTGGAAAGGGAGGGACTGCAGCACCAGCAACTTGGCCAGGAGCACATTCAGCTGGTGCACCATTGGATGAGTGCATGCATAGTGCTGTCTCTTGGCAATCGCTTCGGTGATCGATTGCTGATGGAATCACTGATGAGGAGTAGGAGGAGGAGCATTTGGACTAGCAGAATATGGGAATGACAGACCGCTCCCTTCAGCTAAGGGCTGAGACCGAATGCGTGCTACTGGGTGATCTAGCGGTTGCTGCGGCAGACTGGACCACCACATCACAGCCACGGTTCTCCCAGGCCACTTTATGGTGACACTGTATATGTTGAAGCAGTGCCGTGGTGCCAACATTGGCACCCTGGCCACGCTTCACCTTCTGTCCACATATTATACATATGGCCATGTTAACCTCCTTCCGTGGCTTAACAAAAAAACGCCACGCCGCCTAGTAGGTGATTTTTCCCCCCAACAGTTCGCACTGACTGACTGCTACCGCCGCTGCCTTCGTGAACCCCTGCACCTCTACTTTCCAGGCAGGTAGGCTGCTGCAAAGCAGGTGGTCTACCCCGGGCACGTTTGGTTCCCAACTTTCCACTGCTGCCACCACTGCTGACACACAGCCATGCTACCACCTTGCTGGCATAGCCGCTGTCTAACAGGCAAGCTGCCACCCTCTTCTCCTGATGATGATGAAGCCCCTCCTGTCCCCGGCTCCCAAGTGCGATCGGCTTCATCATCATCGAGTAGTGTCTGCACGTCACTGATGTCCTCCTCAACTCTCTCTGGGTCAGGAGCCTGACCACTCGTAACACCCCCTCCAACGCCACTCTCCTCATCACTACTTACCCACCTAGCGGAGGAAGCGGCGGATGTTTCCTCCAGATCTTGGCTGTGCAGTAGCTGCTGACTGTCCTCTAGTAGCTCATCCTCGCTGTATAGTGGAGCTGAGCCCACAGCATACAATACTTCTGTGACTGAGGGAACAGCAAAGGACAGAGGCAGGTTGAGGGCAGGTGATGGCACAGGGCCTGCTCTCGGGCCATGCCAACTAAGGGTTGTGTCTGACGAACCCACGGACTGTTGGCTGGGGGTGTCTGATGTCACTTGGGATGAAGTGGATGACAGAGTTATCCAATCAAGAACCGCTGGACTGCTGGTCAAGACACGACCGCTAGATGACACCGGGATCTCAGGCCTCTCACTGGTACTCCTGCTGCCATGCCCCCTCACTCTGCTGCGACCTCTGCCTGCGTCTAAAACATTTATGCCTCCACCACTCCTCTGTGCATGGCCAGGCACTTCTCTGCCTGACATACTTTTAGCTGAACTAAATAAATTTAAAGCAAATTAAAACACCCCTAAAAGCGACAAATATATTTTTCTTTTTGTACTGAAATAGGCCGCTAATCTATTTCACCACAAATAACTGCAACAGTGAAATGCGTATGTATTTTTCTTTTTGAACTGAAATAGGCCACTAAACGCTTTCACCACTAATAACTGCAACAGTGAAGTGAATATATTTTTTTCTTTCTGTACTGAAATAGGCCACTAAACGATTTTACTGCAAATAACTTCAACAGTGAACTGCGTATATATTTTTATTTTAATACTGAAATACGTCACTAAACACTTTTACTGCAAATAACTGCAACAGTGAACTGCGTATATATTTTTCTTTTTGTACTAAAATACGTCACTAAACGCTTTCACCACATATAACTGCAGAAGTAAACTGCCTATATATTTTTCTTTTTCCACAGATAAAAGCCACTAAAGGCTTTCCAACATAGCACTTGCACCCTAATAACAAATTAATGGAATTACACAACTGTATAATGGCTATTTGGATCCCCAAATAATCTTTCCCTGCACTTGTAAATAGCTTTTCTAACACTGTCCCTAGCGCCTTCTGATGTCTCTCCCTGCACTAAGATGCTGTAAAATGATCCCTCCCTATCCTTTCCCTGCACTTATAAATCATTTTTTTTTTTTACAATTAGGTTTTTCCTATTGCTGTCCCTAGGCCATTTCATGTCTGTCCCTGCACTCCGAACACTTGAAAATGTCTGAATCCAAGATGGCTGCTGTATTTATAGGGCTGTGACATCACAAGGATGGCTGGATGCTGATTGGCTGCATGCATGGCATTATGGGTCATCCTGCCTTTCCACAGTTCCTTGCCCCATGTCCTCACACGTGAAGTTGCCATTTTAGCTGCCATTTTAGGAAAATTTTGCCATTCGTTACCATGAATCGCGAGGAAATTTGCATTTGTTGCAAATCAAATTTTTTCTAAAATTCGAATCGAATTCCACTTTGTCAGCTTTGATTTGCTCATCTCTACTTATATTAGCCCCTTAGTGACCGCCTTAAGTCTTTTTATGGTGGTCACTAAAGGATCTTGGGTTACAGAGCGGGAGACCAGCTTTATCATGTTAGCTGCACTCTTGCTCTAACAGCTCAGACTGGGAGGAGTGCAATCTGAGGCCATTTAACCCCTTACATGCTGCAAGCAATGGCGCCAGCAGCATATAAGCGGTTACAGAGGACTCTCTCAGCATCCCATTAGCGACAAAGCAGCAAATGATATTGTGGGGTGCAGATGCAAGTGCAGGCAGGCCGGGCCTAGTGTAGGCCCCAGGCCTGCCTCTAGCATTTCCCAGTAGGCTGAGCTTCTCTGGTGCCGCCTGCTGGGAAATATTAGAATAGCACTGATATTAACCCCTTAAGGACACGGCTAGAGTTGAGCGAACACCTGGATGTTCGGGTTCGAGAAGTTCGGCCGAACATCCCGGAAATGTTCGGGTTCGGGATCCAAACCCGATCCGAACTTCGTCCCGAACCCGAACCCCATTGAAGTCAATGGGGACCCGAACTTTTCGGCACTAAAAAGGCTGTAAAACAGCCCAGGAAAGAGCTAGAGGGCTGCAAAAGGCAGCAACATGTAGGTAAATCCCCTGCAAACAAATGTGGATAGGGAAATGAATTAAAATAAAAATTAAATAAATAAAAATTAACCAAAATCAATTGGAGAGAGGTTCCATAGCAGAGAATCTGGCTTCCCGTCACCCACCACTGGAACAATTCTAGTAAGAAGCAGGGCGGCAATACCAGAGGGTTAGACGGATCGTTAGTGATAGGGATATGTGTCAAACAAGATTAGACGATATGACCAATAAATTTAGAGAGCGAGGCTACCCCCCTGATCTATTGAAAATACAGCGTAATAAAGCTGAGATTACACCACCAGATAGAACTAAGAAAGAAACAAGGATCCCATTAGTGATTAAATACCATCCCTGGTCCCAGCGCCTTAGGACTATTGTTAATCAACATTGGCACATATTATCTAAGTCCTATCCACGGATAGGAGAGTTCCAGAGGCCACCCATGATATGCTATAAACGGGCAGAAAATATTAGGGATAAAATAGTCCGGGCGGATGTGGGAAGTAATAAAATAGAAAGAGGACAGAGTACTTTATCTACACCTAGACGGGGCACTTTTCCTTGTTTAAACTGTGTCAATTGTTCCAGAGTTATAAAGGGTTCATGTTTCTCCCACCCTCACTCAGGTGAAAATATTCCAATAAGGGGCACGTTCACTTGTGATAGTAGATTTGTGGTTTACATTCTTAAATGTCCATGTGGATTACTATATGTGGGGGAAACCTCAATGAGAATGAAGGACAGACTAAGTAAACACAAATCTACTATCCGTAAACAGAATTTATTACTCCCAATACCCCTTCATTTTTATGATAAAAAACACAACATCTCGCAGTTGAGGTATCAGATTATTGAAGGTGTATCATTACCCCGTCGAGGGGGTGACAGAAATAAATTGTTATTGAAAAGGGAGGCTTACTGGATCCATCGTCTTCAGACAATGGAGCCCAGGGGCCTCAATCGTGAGTACAATGTGTCCTGCTTCCTATAAGGCATTCGGCCTTATGCAATCTGATAAATATATTTCTTTTTTTCTTCAGCGTGATTAATCACTGCAAGAATGGACTATGTGACTGAAAATCTTCGCCAGTATAGAGTGGATATGTTTTTTGCGAATTTTCAATTGCGAATTTTCAGTTGCGAATTTTTAGTTGCGAATTTTCAATTGCGAATTTTCAATTTTCAATTGCGAATTTTCAGTTGCGAATTTTCAATTGCGAATTTTTCAATGCGAATTTTTCATTGCGATTATTTGATATGCGAATTTTATTTAATGAGGGAGGCGGAGCTTCTTTGATGATGTCAGTTCCTTTGTGTTTCATTTATGTATAAATAGCTGGAGTGTAAGATGTTTTATGCAGTCTGATGAAAGCACATCTGTGCTGAAACGCGTCACTATGCCATTTTGAATATGTGACTGAATAAATCTACATTGTGATCTACATCAGCGAAGTGCCGGTCCTTTCCTTTGAAACCACCACTGGAACAGTCCATTCTCAGATATTTAGGCCCCGGCACCCAGGCAGAGGAGAGAGGTCCCGTAACAGAGAATCTGGCTTCATGTCAGCAGAGAATCAGTCTGCATGTCATAGCAGAGAATGAGGCTTCACGTCAGCCACCACTGCAACAGTCCATTGGCATATATTTAGGCCCAGCACACACACAGGCAGAGGAGAGAGGTCCCGTAACAGAGGATCTGGCTTCATGTCAGCAGAGAATCAGTCTGCATGTCATAGCAGAGAATCAGGCTTCACGTCAGCCACCACTGCAACAGTCCATTGTCATAAATTTAGGCCCAGCACCCAGGCAGAGGAGAGAGGTCCCGTAACAGACAATCTGGCTTCATGTCAGCAGAGAATTAGTCTGCATGTCATAGCAGAGAATGAGGCTTCACGTCAGCCACCACTGCAACAGTCCATTGGCATATATTTAGGCCTAGCACACAGGCAGAGGAGAGAGGTCCCGTAACAGACAATCTGGCTTCATGTCAGCAGAGAATCAGTCTGCATGTCATAGCAGAGAATGAGGCTTCACGTCAGCCACCACTGCAACAGTCCATTGGCATATATTTAGGCCCAGCACACACACAGGCAGAGGAGAGAGGTCCCGTAACAGAGAATCTGGCTTCATGTCAGCAGAGAATCAGTCTGCATGTCATAGCAGAGAATGAGGCTTCACGTCAGCCACCACTGCAACAGTCCATTGGCATATATTTAGGCCCAGCACACACACAGGCAGAGGAGAGAGGTCCCGTAACAGAGGATCTGGCTTCATGTCAGCAGAGAATCAGTCTGCATGTCATAGCAGAGAATCAGGCTTCACGTCAGCCACCACTGCAACAGTCCATTGTCATAAATTTAGGCCCAGCACCCAGGCAGAGGAGAGAGGTCCCGTAACAGACAATCTGGCTTCATGTCAGCAGAGAATTAGTCTGCATGTCATAGCAGAGAATGAGGCTTCACGTCAGCCACCACTGCAACAGTCCATTGGCATATATTTAGGCCTAGCACACAGGCAGAGGAGAGAGGTCCCGTAACAGACAATCTGGCTTCATGTCAGCAGAGAATCAGTCTGCATGTCATAGCAGAGAATGAGGCTTCACGTCACCCACCACTGCAACAGTCCATTGGCATATATTTAGGCCTAGCACACAGGCAGAGCAGAGAGGTCCCGTAACAGACAATCTGGCTTCATGACAGCAGAGAATCAGTCTGCATGTCATAGCAGAGAATGAGGCTTCACGTCACCCACCACTGCAACAGTCCATTGGCATATATTTAGGCCTAGCACACAGGCAGAGGAGAGGTTCATTCAACTTTGGGTAGCCTCGCAATATAATGGTAAAATGAAAATAAAAATAGGATTGAATGAGGAAGTGCCCTGGAGTCCAATAATATATGGTTATGGGGAGGTAGTTAATGTCTAATCTGGACAAGGGACGGACAGGTCCTGTGGGATCCATGCCTGGTTCATTTTTATGAACGTCAGCTTGTCCACATTGCCTGTAGACAGGCGGCTGCGTTTGTCTGTAATGACGCCCCCTGCCGTGCTGAATACACGTTCAGACAAAACGCTGGCTGCCGGGCAGGCCAGCACCTCCAAGGCATAAAAGGCTAGCTCTGGCCACGTGGACAATTTAGAGACCCAGAAGTTGAATGGGGCCGAACCATCAGTCAGTACGTGGAGGGGTGTGCACACGTACTGTTCCACCATGTTAGTGAAATGTTGCCTCCTGCTAACACGTTGCGTATCAGGTGGTGGTGCAGTTAGCTGTGGCGTGTTGACAAAAGTTTTCCACATCTCTGCCATGCTAACCCTGCCCTCAGAGGAGCTGGCCGTGACACAGCTGCCTTGGCGACCTCTTGCTCCTCCTCTGCCTTGGCCTTGGGCTTCCACTTGTTCCCCTGTGACATTTGGGAATGCTCTCAGTAGCGCGTCTACCAACGTGCGCTTGTACTCGCGCATCTTCCTATCACGCTCCAGTGCAGGAAGTAAGGTGGGCACATTGTCTTTGTAGCGTGGATCCAGCAGGGTGGCAACCCAGTAGTCCGCACAGGTTAAAATGTGGGCAACTCTGCTGTCGTTGCGCAGGCACTGCAGCATGTAGTCGCTCATGTGTGCCAGGCTGCCCAGGGGTAAGGACAAGCTGTCCTCTGTGGGAGGCGTATCGTCATCGTCCTGCCTTTCCCCCCAGCCACGCACCAGTGATGGACCCGAGCTGCGTTGGGTGCCACCCCGCTGTGACCATGCTTCATCCTCATCCTCCTCCACCTCCTCCTCATCCTCGTCCTCCTCGTCCTCCAGTAGTGGGCCCTGGCTGGCCACATTTGTACCTGGCCTCTGCTGTTGCCAAAAACCTCCCTCTGAGTCACTTCGAAGAGACTGGCCTGAAAGTGCTAAAAATGACCCCTCTTCCTCCTCCTCCTCCTCCTCCTCCTGGGCCACCTCCTCTTCCATCATCGCCCTAAGTGTTTTCTCAAGGAGACATAGAAGTGGTATTGTAACGCTGATAACGGTGTCATCGCCACTGGCCATGTTGGTGGAGTACTCGAAACAGCGCAACAGGGCACACAGGTCTCGCATGGAGGCCCAGTCATTGGTGGTGAAGTGGTGCTGTTCTGTAGTGCGACTGACCCGTGCGTGCTGCAGCTGAAACTCCACTATGGCCTGCTGCTGCTCGCACAGTCTGTCCAGCATGTGCAAGGTGGAGTTCCACCTGGTGGGCACGTCGCATATGAGGCGGTGAGCGGGAAGGCCGAAGTTACGCTGTAGCGCAGACAGGCGAGCAGCAGCAGGATGTGAACGCCGGAAGCGCGAACAGACGGCCCGCACTTTATGCAGCAGCTCTGACATGTCGGGGTAGTTGTGAATGAACTTCTGCACCACCAAATTCAGCACATGCGCCAAGCAAGGGATGTGCGTCAAATTGGCTAGTCCCAGAGCTGCAACGAGATTTCGCCCATTATCACACACCACCAGGCCGGGCTTGAGGCTCACCGGCAGCAACCACTCGTCGGTCTGTTGTTCAATACCCCGCCACAACTCCTGTGCGGTGTGGGGCCTGTCCCCCAAACATATGAGTTTCAGAATGGCCTGCTGACGTTTACCCCGGGCTGTGCTGAAGTTGGTGGTGAAGGTGTGTGGCTGACTGGATGAGCAGGTGGAAGAAGAGGAGGAGGAAGCCGAGAAGGAGGAGGTGGCAACAGGAGGCAAAGAATGTTGCCCTGCGATCCTTGGCGGCGGAAGGACGTGCGCCAAACAGCTCTCCGCCTGGGGCCCAGCTGCCACTACATTTACCCAGTGTGCAGTTAGGGAGATATAGCGTCCCTGGCCGTGCTTACTGGTCCACGTATCTGTGGTTAGGTGGACCTTGCTACAGATGGCGTTGCGCAGTGCACACTTGATTTTATGGGATACTTGGTTGTGCAGGGAAGGCACGGCTCTCTTGGAGAAGTAGTGCCGGCTGGGAACAACATACTGTGGGACAGCAAGCGACATGAGCTGTTTGAAGCTGTCTGTGTCCACCAGCCTAAATGACAGCATTTCATAGGCCAGTAGTTTAGAAATGCTGGCATTCAGGGCCAGGGATCGAGGGTGGCTAGGTGGGAATTTACGCTTTCTATCAAATGTTTGTGAGATGGAGAGCTGAACGCTGGCGTGTGACATGGTTGAGACGCTTGGTGACGGAGGTGGTGGTGGTGGTGTTGGTGGTACATCCCCTGTTTGCTGGGCGGCAGGTGCCAACGTTCCTCCAGAGGCGGAGGAAGAGGCCGAGGCGGCAGCAGCAGAATAGGCCGAGGCGGCAGCAGCAGAAGAGGTAGCAGGGGGAGCCTGAGTGACTTCCTTGGTTTTAAGGTGTTTACTCCACTGCAGTTCATGCTTTGCATGCAGGTGCCTGGTCATGCAGGTTGTGCTCAGGTTCAGAACGTTAATGCCTCGCTTCAGGCTCTGATGGCACAGCGTGCAAACCACTCGGGTCTTGTCGTCAGCACATTGTTTGAAGAAGTGCCATGCCAGGGAACTCCTTGAAGCTGCCTTTGGGGTGCTCGGTCCCAGATGGCGGCGGTCAGTAGCAGGCGGAGTCTCTTGGCGGCGGGTGTTCTGCTTTTGCCCACTGCTCCCTCTTTTGCTACGCTGTTGGCTCGGTCTCACCACTGCCTCTTCCTCCGAACTGTGAAAGTCAGTGGCACGACCTTCATTCCATGTGGGGTCTAGGACCTCATCGTCCCCTGCATCGTCTTCCACCCAGTCTTGATCCCTGACCTCCTGTTCAGTCTGCACACTGCAGAAAGACGCAGCAGTTGGCACCTGTGTTTCGTCATCATCAGAGACATGCTGAGGTGGTATTCCCATGTCCTCATCATCAGGAAACATAAGTGGTTGTGCGTCAGTGCATTCTATGTCTTTCACCGCTGGGGAAGGGCTAGGTGGATGCCCTTGGGAAACCCTGCCAGCGGAGTCTTCAAACAGCATAAGAGACTGCTGCATAACTTGAGGCTGAGACAGTTTCCCTGGTATGCATGGGGGTGATGTGACAGACTGATGGGGTTGGTTTTCAGGCGCCATCTGTGCGCTTTCTGCAGAAGACTGGGTGGGAGATAATGTGAACGTGCTGGATCCACTGTCGGCCACCCAATTGACTAATGCCTGTACCTGCTCAGGCCTTACCATCCTTAGAACGGCATTGGGCCCCACCATATATCGCTGTAAATTCTGGCGGCTACTGGGACCTGAGGTAGTTGGTACACTAGGACGTGTGGATGTGGCAGAACGGCCACGTCCTCTCCCAGCACCAGAGGGTCCACTAACACCACCACGACCATGTCCACGTCCGCGTCCCTTACTAGATGTTTTTCTCATTGTTATGGTTCACCACAACAACAAATATATTATTTGGCCCAATGTATTGTATTCAAATTCAGCGGGATATAAATTTGAGGCCTAGTATTTAGGCGCTGGGTGACCGGTATGGATTTAGTGACAGAATTAGACTTGGAAATGCACAGAAGCGTGTGTGTGTGAAGTTATTCTGAATGACCCAATGTGCACCTTGAATATTATATACCCTTTTAGGGATAGATTTCAAATAGCTCTGATATAGCAGAAACCACTAAATTATGAAATTGCTAAATTGGGAATTGTATTTCAACCCAGAACAAGAAATGTGCTTGAACGGACACTAAATAACTCGCCCAGCTACAGCACTAACGAGAGATTTAGCAGGATATAAATTTGAGGCCTAGTATTTAGGCGCTGGGTAACAGGTATGGGTTTAGTGACAGAATTAGACTTGGAAATACACAGTAGCGGGTGTGTGTGAAGTTATTCTGAATGACCCAATGTGCACCTTGAATATTATATACCCTTTTAGGGATAGATTTCAAATAGCTCTGATATAGCAGAAACCACTAAATTATGAAATTGCTAAATTGGGAATTGTATTTCAACCCAGAACAAGAAATGTGCTTGAACGGACACTAAATAACTCGCCCAGCTACAGCACTAACGAGAGATTTAGCAGGATATAAATTTGAGGCCTAGTATTTAGGCGCTGGGTGACAGGTATGGGTTTAGTGACAGAATTAGACTTAGAAATACACAGTAGCGGGTGTGTGTGAAGTTATTCTGAATGACCCAATGTGCACCTTGAATATTATATACCCTTTTAGGGATAGATTTCAAATAGCTCTGATATAGCAGAAACCACTAAATTATGAAATTGCTAAATTGGGAATTGTATTTCAACCCAGAACAAGAAATGTGCTTGAACGGACACTAAATAACTCGCCCAGCTACAGCACTAACGAGAGATTTAGCAGGATATAAATTTGAGGCCTAGTATTTAGGCGCTGGGTGACAGGTATGGGTTTAGTGACAGAATTAGACTTAGAAATACACAGTAGCGGGTGTGTGTGAAGTTATTCTGAATGACCCAATGTGCACCTTGAATATTATATACCCTTTTAGGGATAGATTTCAAATAGCTCTGATATAGCAGAAACCACTAAATTATGAAATTGCTAAATTGGGAATTGTATTTCAACCCAGAACAAGAAATGTGCTTGAACGGACACTAAATAACTCGCCCAGCTACAGCACTAAGGACAGATTTAGCTGGATATAAATTTGAGGCCTAGTATTTAGGCGCTGGGTGACAGGTATGGGTTTAGTGACAGAATTAGACTTGGAAATACACAGTAGCGGGTGTGTGTGAAGTTATTCTGAATGTCCCTATGTGCACCTTCAATATGATCTACCCTTTTAGGGATAGATTTCAAATAGCTCTGATATAGCAGAAACCACTAAATTATGAAATTGCTAAATTGGGAATTGTATTTCAACCCAGAACAAGAAATGTGCTTGAACGGACACTAAATAACTCGCCCAGCTACAGCACTAACGAGAGATTTAGCAGGATATAAATTTGAGGCCTAGTATTTAGGCGCTGGGTGACAGGTATGGGTTTAGTGACAGAATTAGACTTGGAAATACACAGTAGCGGGTGTGTGTGAAGTTATTCTGAATGACCCAATGTGCACCTTGAATATTATATACCCTTTTAGGGATAGATTTCAAATAGCTCTGATATAGCAGAAACCACTAAGTTATGAAATTGCTAAATTGGGAATTGTATTTCAACCCAGAACAAGAAATGTGCTTGAACGGACACTAAATAACTCGCCCAGCTACAGCACTAAGGACAGATTTAGCTGGATATAAATTTGAGGCCTAGTATTTAGGCGCTGGGTGACAGGTATGGGTTTAGTGACAGAATTAGACTTGGAAATGCACAGTAGCGGGTGTGTGAAGTTATTCTGAATGACCCTATGTGCACCTTGAATATTATATACCCTTTTAGGGATAGATTTCAAATAGATCTGATACAGCAGAAACCACTAAATTTTTAAATTGCTAAATTGGGAATTGTATTTCAACCCAGAACAAAAAATGTGCTTTGACGGACACTAAATAACTTTCCCAGCCACAACAGGACAGCGGTAACGAGAGATTTAGCGGGATATAAATTTGAGGCCTAGTATTTAGGCGCTGGGTGACCGGTATGGATTTAGTGACAGAATTAGACTGGGATATGGCCAAAAAATAACCACACTATTGCTGGTTAAATGCACTTGGTGATGGGCACAGCTTGCCCCTGATGTAGTATATGGCCAAAAAATGAACAGACTATTGCTGGTTAAATGCACTTGGTGTCACAGCTTGACCAACCACACTACTGAGGGTTAAATGCACTTGGTGACGGGCGCAGCTTGCCCCTGATTTAGTATATGGCCAAAAAATGAACAGACTATTGCTGGTTAAATGCACTTGGTGTGATAGCTTGACCAACCACACTACTGAGGGTTAAATGCACTTGGTGTGACAGCTTCACCCTGATGTAGGCTTTAGCCAAAAAACAACCACACCATTGAGGGTTAAATGCACTTGGTCGCAGCTTGTGCTGGCGCACCACAAGACACAAAATGGCCGCCGATCACCCCAGAAAAATGTGACTGACAAACGGTCTGGGCAGCCTAAAAACAGTGAGCAATTGAGGATCAGCAGCTCAATGATCCACAGCTGCAGATCGATCAGTTAATCAAGTCCTTTGGAGGAGTTAATCTGCCTAATCTCGCCCTACTGTCGCAGCCGCAACCTCTCCCTACGCTAATCAGAGCAGAGTGACGGGCGGCGCTATGTGACTCCAGCTTAAATAGAGGCTGGGTCACATGGTGCTCTGGCCAATCACAGCCATGCCAATAGTAGGCATGGCTGTGATGGCCTCTTGGGGCAAGTAGTATGACGCTTGTTGATTGGCTGCTTAGCAGCCTTTCAAAAAGCGCCAAGAAAGCGTCACAAAAGCGCAAAGAAAGCGACGAACACCGAACCCGAACCCGGACTTTTACGAAAATGTCCGGGTTCGGGTCCGTGTCACGGACACCCCAAAATTCGGTACGAACCCGAACTATACAGTTCGAGTTCGCTAATCCCTAGACACGGCCATAGGATCAGGCCATTTTTTGCAAATCTGACCAGTGTCACTTTATGTGGTAATAACTTTAAAATGCTTTTACTTATCCAGGCCATTTTTTGTCACATATTGTACTTCACAACACTGGTAAAATGGAGTAAAAAAAAAATTGCAGTGGTTCAAAAAAATTCATTTTTATTTATAAAAAAATACCAGATTTACCCAAAAATGTAGTAAATTTCCAAATTTCCATTTCTCTACTCTCTAATAGTAATACCTACAAAACTTTTTGGGGGGGGGACTTTACAAAGCAAATCTTGAAAATTTTTCAGAAAATTTCTAAAACCCAGTTTTTCAGGACCAGTTCAGGTCTGAAGTCACTTTCTGAGGCTTGCATAATACAAACCACCCAAAAATGACCCCATTTTACAAACTACACCCCTCAAAGTATTCAAAACTGATTTTACAAACTTTGTAAACTCTTTAGGTGTTCCTCAAGAATTATTGGAAAATAGAGATAACATTTCAAAATGTCACTTTTTTGGCAGATTTTCCATTTGAATCCATTTTTTTTCAGTTACAAAGCAAGGGTTAACAGCCAAATAAAACTCAATATTTATGGCCCTGATTCTGTTGTTTACAGAAACACCCCATATGTGGTCATAAACTGCTGTACGGGCACACGGCAGGGTGCAGAAGGAAAGAAATGCCATACGGTTTTTGGAAGGCAGATTTTACTGGACTGGTTTTTTGACACCATGTCCCATTTGAAACCCCCCTGATGCACCCTTAGAGTAGAAACTCCAAAAAAGCGACCCCATTTTGGAAACTATGGGATAGGGTGGCAGTTTTGTTTGTACTATTTTAGGGTACATATGATTTTTGGTTGCTCTATATTACACTTTGTGTGAGGCAAGGTAACAAGAAATAGCTGTTTTGGCAATTTTTATAGAGCAGGTTATTACGGATGCGGCGATACCTAATATGTCAATTTTTTTAATTTATGTAAGTTTTACACAATGATTTCAGTTTTGAAACAAAAAAATCATGTTTTAGTGTCTCCATAGTCTGAGAGCCATAGTTTTTTCAGTTTTAGAGCGATTATCTTGGGTAGGGTTGAATTTTTGTGGGATGAGAAGACGGTTAGATTGGCGCTATTTTGGGGTGCGTATGACTTTTTGATTGCTTGCTATTACACATTTTGTGAAGTGTATTTTCATTTTTTTTTTTATTGCATTTTTTTACACCTTTTTTTTTACGGTGTTCACCTCAGGGGTTAGGTCATGTGATATTTTTTATAAAACAGGTTCTTACGGATGTGGCGATACCTAATATGTCAACTTTTTTTTATTTATTTAAAGGGGTATTCCCATCTTCATGATCATGTTTTAAATGTTCCTAGGATGTACGAGTGAGGACATTTAGAACGGGGATTGAAGGACCTTCGAGGCGATCATGTGATGGTGACGTCAAAATCAAGTGATTTCTTAGAGGCTCGCTTCTTCATGTCCCATCCCTCTTGACTCACAGTGATATTTATTGTTCTATGTAATTCAATAAAAGTATTTATTTTTAAATAAACAGCATCCTCGTTTTTTGGTGTTTATTCATGTTTTAAATGTTTACACTAGTGTCATACTTAATTTTTTCTAAATTGCTTCTATTATTTATGATGCACCCATTTAGATAAATTGCCTTCCCTCCTACCCCATTGTTTACACTTGGCAAGTCATAGATACGGCCGCATGTATGGGCCGTGCTTGCGCAGACCACACTTAATTTTTACCCAGGCAGCTGGTCATCCCCACAAGAGCGCACGTCTGCTACAGAGTCGCGCATACGCGTTTCATCTTTCTTCACAGTCGTCTGATACAGAGTTGCGGCATGGCCATAGTGGGAGAGAATGGTGTAAAATCAGGGTAGGAGGAGGGGAACTGTCTGTGCTTTGTGATCGATTCGCAGCGCAGCCCTGATCTCCTCAGTGAGTGGTGAGGAGATCGGGGCTGCGCTGCTGTGTATAACTGTGCCGGCACCCCTCCCCTTTCAATTTCAGGACGAGCGGAACCCCATGCCCCATGTTGGCACTGGTTAGTTAACCCCTTCCATTCCGTGGTCTGTAGGGACTGCTGTATGGAAGGGGAAGGGAGCTCTCTCCCCCATCAGGCGCTGCACTGCTGTGTCAGCCCCGATGGTTACCATGGCAATCGTACACCTTCACATGCATCCGGCTTGCCATGGTATATCTAAGTTGACCAGGCTAAGTGTAATAGAAAATACACTTCAATCATCATTGGTGGGCAGTGTGCCCTCCCCCGCCCTTCCCAGTATTAAAAATCATTGGTGGACAGTGCTCCGATCGGTTACCATGGTAAAGCCAGGACGCTACTGAAGTTCTGGCTGCCATGGTCAGTTTCTCTGCAGCATACTTACATCTCTGTGGCCGCAGCGCATGTAAGTATGCTGCAGAGTAACTGACCATGGCAGCCATGACTTCAGTAGTGTCCTGGCTGCCATGATAACCGATCGGAGCCCCAGCATTACACTGCTGGGAGTCCGATCGTAACTGCCACTGCCATCAATGATGGGGGGGCGATGGGGGCAAACTGCCCACCAATGATTTGTAATACTGGGAAGAGCGGGGGGATGGAAGACTGCCCACCAATGATTATCGGGGAGGGGGGAGAGGGCACACTGCTGATGGAGGCATATGGGGGGCTGTTGGAGGCATATAGATGGCCGATGGAGGCATATGGGGGCTAATGGAGGCATATGGAGGCTATTGGAGGCACATGGGGGCTTATGGAGGCACTTGGGGGCTGATGGAGATACTTGGGGGCTGATGGAGGCATGTGGGGGCTGATCACCATTGGCCATAGTGCTGGAGAAGATGCTTACACCCCTTATAATGGATACTCCATCCTTCTTAGCAGATACGCAGCATTTTCTCAGCACTATTGTCCAGTTAGGTCCTGTTCCACCAGAAAGTTTCCTGGTAACAATTGATGTGGTAAGCCTGTATACCTCCATTGAACACAGTGGAGGTATACAGGCGGTTAAGTCATTTCTGGAAAAAAGTGAATATTCCCCTATGAAATGCAAATTTTTTATACAACTTCTCCATCTTGTCTTATATGAAAACTATTTTATGTTTGAAGACGCTTATTACATACAGAGACAGGGGACCGCGATGGGGTCGAACGTGGCCTCGGCCTATGCAAATGCATATATGTCAAAATTTGAGTATGATTTTGTATATAACACTGAGTGGTATTGTAACCACATTTTATTGTGGAAAAGATTCATTAACGATATTTTTTGCATATGGGCGGGGCCACGTGAGACCCTGGCGTCTTTCCTTTTTCATTTGAACCACGCGTGCACTGGTTTACAATTCACGGTAACTTGTGATAATCACACAGTGAGTTTTCTCAATACAAGGGTAATTAAGGATCTGAAGGGTAACCTCTCTAACCTCTCGCTTATTTAGAAAAGAGACAGACAGGAACAGCATCCTCCACTTTACCAGTGCCCACCCACCTTCTCTGAAAAGAGCAATTTCGAAGTCCCAGTATCAGAGCGTTAGACGGATTGTCTCTAACCCCTCTATACAGGGACTCACAATTGAAGAAATTACCAAGAGGTTTGAAGAAAGAGGGAACCCATCATCAGTCCTAACAAAAAAACCTTGAGTGATTTAAATAACCCCCATAGTCCTGAAATAGAACAAGATAAAACCCCAAAAGTGGCGTTGATCCATAAATACCATCCTTTTAAGGAAACACTGGCATCTGTCAGGAAAAGCGTATCCCCAGATTGATGAATTTAAATATCCGCCCCTCATTTGTAACAAAAAAATAAAAGTTTTAAGGATAAGTTAGTACGTGCGGATTTGGGGAGCATCAGAGGTACCTTGAAACAGAGTGTTCTGGCTACACAGCGGAAGGGCACTTTTCCGTGTCTGCACTGCTTTCAGTGCTCTAATATAATCAAAGGACCCAATATCTATCACCCACACACTGGACGTACATACCCAGTGGATGGTTTTTTCACTTGTGAGTCTGCTAATGTTATATACCTAATAAAATGTCCATGTGGGTTGTTATATATTGGAGAAATAATGCAGAGCATTAGAGAGTCGTATTGGAAACTTATTGTTACCCATTCCCTCCCATTTTGAAAAATGTAAACACACAATTGCTCAACTAAAGTTCCAGGTCATAGAACGGGGCACCAGACCCAGACGGGGTGGTGACGTTAAGAAATTATTATTACGGCGAGAGGCTTACTGGATCCACACCCTGGACACTTTACACCCAAGTGGTCTTAACAGGGATTATGAAATTATGCATATCTGACTCTGTTAACCGATGTACTATTTCTGTTAACTACTGGATATTTATTTATTTATATACTATTATTATCTTTTAGACATCCACTACCCAATGAAGGATTTCTCAGTGACACTGGTACTTACTATTTACAATCTAAAATATATATTAAAAGAGCTTAGTGGTGAGCTGGCAAAACCGTTAACAGATTTATTTAACCAATCATTAGTAACAGGAGTCGTCCCGGAAGATTGGAAATTGGCAAATGTCGTGCCCATTCACAAGAAAGGTAGTAGGGAGGAATCGAGCAACTATAGACCAGTGAGTCTGACATCAATAGTAGGCAAATTAATGGAAACCCTACTAAAGGATAGGATTGTGGAACATCTAAAATCCCATGGATTGCAAGATGAAAAACAACATGGGTTTACTTCAGGGAGATCATGTCAAACAAATCTTATAGATTTTTTTGACTGGGTGACTAAAATAATAGACGGTGGAGGTGCAGTAAACATCGCATATCTAGATTTTAGTAAGGCTTTTGACACTGTCCCACATAGAAGACTTATCAATAAACTGCAGTCATTGAGCATGGACTCCCATATTGTTGAGTGGATTAGGCAGTGGCTGAGTGACAGACAACAGAGGGTTGTAGTCAATGGAGAACATTCAAAACAAGGTCATGTTACCAGTGGGGTTCCACAGGGATCTGTACTGGGACCAATTTTGTTTAATATCTTCATAAGTGATATTGCAAAAGGCCTCGATGGTAAGGTTTGTCTTTTTGCTGATGACACAAAGATATGTAACAGGGTTGATGTTCCTGGAGGGAAACGCCAAATGGAAAAGGATTTAGGAAAACTAGAAGAATGGTCAGAACTCTGGCAACTGAAATTTAATGTGGATAAGTGCAAGATAATGCACCTGGGGTGTAAAAACCCAAGGGCAGAATATAGAATATTTGACACAGTCCTGACCTCAGTATCTGAGGAAAGGGATTTAGGAGTAATTATTTCAGAAGACTTAAAGGTGGGAAGACAATGTAATAAAGCAGCACGAAATGCCAGCAGAATGCTTGGATGTATAGGGAGAGGTATAAGCAGTAGAAAGAGTGAAGTGCTTATGCCGCTGTACAGAACACTGGTGAGACCTCACTTGGAGTATTGTGCGCAGTACTGGAGGCCATATGTCCAGAAGGATATAGATACTCTAGAGAGAGTTCAGAGAAGAGCTACTAAACTAGTACATGGATTGCAGGATAAAACTTACCAGGAAAGGTTAAAAGACCTTAATATGTATAGCTTGGAAGAAAGAAGAGACAGAGGGGATATGATAGAAACTTTTAAATACATAAAGGGAATCAACTCTGTAAAGGAGGAGAGCATATTTAAAAGAAGAAAAACTACCACAAGAGGACACAGTTTTAAATTAGAGGGGCAAAGGTTTAAAAGTAATATAAGGAAGTATTACTTTACTGAGAGAGTAGTGGATGCATGGAATAGCCTTCCTGCAGAAGTGGTAGCTGCAAATACAGTGAAGGAGTTTAAGCATGCATGGGATAGGCATAAGGCTATCCTTCATATAAGATAGAGCCAGGGACTATTCATAGGATTCAGATATATTGGGCAGACTAGATGGGCCAAATGGTTCTTATCTGCCGACACATTCTATGTTTCTATGTTTCTATATGTTTCGATACAATTCCTATGCTGCGATCTGATCATGATTAGTCTATGATACTATGTTACTTTGAATGTACCGCCCCTATCTGGGCGTCTGATGTCATGGGGAGGTTCCCTATCATCGCATTGAGGTGTGTATATATATATCTGCACTCTGTAATGGACATTTATCTGTTGAAAAAGGCTGTCTAGCCGAAACGCGTCCTAGAATATGGGACATATTGTTACTTTGGAATAAATTCCTTATGAGCATTCAAGTCACGTCTGCTGGGATTCTTCATTTTTTAGAGGCATATGGGGGTCTGTTGGAGGCACTTTGGGGCTTATGGAGGCACTTGGAGGGTCGATGGAGGCATATGGGGGCTGATGGAGGCATATGGGGGTTATTGGAGGCACATGGGGGCTGATGGAGGCATATGGGGGCTGATGGAAGCATATGGGGGGCTGTTGGAGGCACTCCGGGGCTTATGGAGGCATATGGGGCTGATGAAGGCATATGGGGGGCTGTTGGAGGCATATGAGGGCTAATAAAGGCATATGAGGGCTGATGAAGGCACTTGGGGAATGATGGAGGCACTTGGGGAATGATGGAGGCACTTGGGGGAATGATGGAGACATATGGGGCTGTTGGAGGCATATGGTGGGCTGTTGGAGGCACTTGGGCTGTTGGAGGCACTTGGGCTGATGGAGGCACTTGGGGGATTATGGAGGCACTTGGGGGGCTGATGGAGGCATATGGGGGCTGATGTAGGCACATGGGGGCTGATGGACGGACTTGGGGGGCTGATAGAGGCATATGGGGGCTGATGGAGGCACTTGGGGGGCTTATGGAGGCATATGGGGCTTATGAAGGCACTTGGGGGCTGATGGAAGCATATGGGGGCTGTTGGAGGCACTTGGGCTGATGGAGGCACTTGGGGGCTGATGGAGGTACTTGGTGGGCTGATGGAGGCACTTGGGGGGGCTGATGGAGGCATATGGGGGCTGTTGGAGGATCTTGGGGGCTGATGGAGGCACTTGGGGGCTGTTGGAGGCACATGGGGCTGTTGGAGGCACATGGGGGCTTATGAAGGCACATGGGGGGCAGATGGAGGCTTATGGGGGCTGATGGAGGCACTTGGGGGCTGATGGAGGCACTTGGGGGGGCTGATGGAGGCATATGGGGGCTGTTGGAGGATCTTGGGGGCTGATGGAGGCACTTGGGGGCCTTATGGAGGCATATGGGGCTGATGGAGGCATATGGGGGCTGTTGGAGGCACTTGGGGGCTGATGGAGGCACTTGTGGGGGCTGATGGAGGCATATGGGGGCTGTTGGAGGATCTTGGGGGCTGATGGAGGCACTTGGGGGCATTATGGAGGCATATGGGGCTGATGGAGGCATATGGGGGCTGTTGGAGGCACATGGGGCTGTTGGAGGCACATGGGGTGGCTGATGGAGGCATATGGGGGCTGATGGAGGCACTTGGGGGCTGATGGAGGCATATGGGGCTGATGAAGGCATATGGGGGGCTGTTGGAGGCATATGAGGGCTAATTAAGGCATATGGGGGCTGATGGAGGCACTTGGGGAATGATGGAGGCACTTGGGGAATGATGGAGGCACTTGGGGGAATGATGGAGACATATGGGGCTGTTGGAGGCATATGGTGGGCTGTTGGAGGCACTTGGGCTGTTGGAGGCACTTGGGCTGATGGAGGCACTTGGGGGATTATGGAGGCACTTGGGGGGCTGATGGAGGCATATGGGGGCTGATGTAGGCACATGGGGGCTGATGGACGGACTTGGGGGGCTGATAGAGGCATATGGGGGCTGATGGAGGCACTTGGGGGGCTTATGGAGGCATATGGGGCTTATGAAGGCACTTGGGGGCTGATGGAAGCATATGGGGGCTGTTGGAGGCACTTGGGCTGATGGAGGCACTTGGGGGCTGATGGAGGTACTTGGTGGGCTGATGGAGGCATATGGGGGCTGTTTGAGGCACATGGGGGCTGATGGACAGACTTGGGGGGCTGATAGAGGCATATGGGGCTGATGGAAGCACTTGGGGGGCCTTTGGAGGCATATGGGGCTGATGGAGGCATATGGGGGCTGTTGGAGGCACATGGGGCTGTTGGAGGCACATGGGGGTTTATGAAGGCACATGGGGGGCTGATGGAGGCATATGGGGGCTGATGCAGGCACTTGGGGGCTGATGGAGGCACTTGGGGGCTGATGGAGGCACTTGGGGGGGCTGATGGAGGCATATGGGGCTGTTGGAGGATCTTGGGGGCTGATGGAGGCACTTGGGGGCCTTATGGAGGCATATGGGGCTGATGGAGGCATATGGGGGCTATTGGAGGCACTTGGGGGCTGATGGAGGCACTTGGGGGGGGCTGATGGAGGCATATGGGGGCTGTTGGAGGATCTTGGGGGCTGATGGAGGCACTTGGGGGCCTTATGGAGGCATATGGGGCTGATGGAGGCATATGGGGGCTGTTGGAGGCACATGGGGCTGTTGGAGGCATATGGGGGCTGATGGAGGCACTTGGGGGCTGATGGAGGCACTTGGGGGCTGATGGAGGCATATGGGGGCTGATGGAGGCATATAGGGGGCTGTTGGAGGCATATGGGGGGCTGATGGAGGCACTTGGGAGGCTGATGAAGGCAATTGGGGGCTGATGGAGGCATATGGGGGCTGATGGAGGAGGCACTTGGGGGGTTGTTGGAGGCACGTGGGGGGCTGATGGAGGCACGTGGGGGGCTGATGGAGGCACGTGGGGGGCTGATGGAGGCACTTGGGTGGCTTTTGCAGGCATATGGGGTCTGATGGAGGCATATGGGGGGCTGATGGATGTAGCAGAGCTGAATATGCTGCTGTTCAGCCATAGTTCTAATGGGGAAGGGAATAGACAAATGTAGCAGAGCTGTATATGCGGCGGGTCAGCATCAATGCTGGTGGAAGAGAGAAACAGATGTAGCAGGCTGTATATGTGGCGGGTCAGCATCAATGCTGGTGGAAGAGAGAAACAGATGTAGCAGGCTGTATATGTGGTGGGTCAGCATCAATGCTGGTGGAAGAGAGAAACAGATGTAGCAGGCTGTATATGTGGCGGGTCAGCATCAATGCTGGTGGAAGAGAGAAACAGATGTAGCAGACTGTATATGTGGCGGGTCAGCATCAATGCTGGTGGAAGAGAGAAACAGATGTAGTAGAGCTGTATATGTGATGGGTCAGCATCAATGCTGGTGGAAGAGAGAAACTGATTTGGCAGAGCTGTATATGTGACGGGTCAGCATCAATGCTGGTGGAAGAGAGAAACTGATGTAGCAGAGCTGTATATGTGTCGGGTCAGTATCAATGCTGGTGAAAGAGAGAAACTGATGTAGCAGAGCTGAATACGCTGCTGTTCAGACACAGTTCTAATGGGAAAGGAAATAGACAGATGTAGCAGAGCTGTAAATGTGGCGTGTCAGCATCAATGCTGGTGGAAGAGAGAAACAGATGTAGCAAAGCTGAATATGCGGCTGTTGTGACACAGTGCTGATTGAATAGATAAACATACAGATGTAGCAGAGCTGTATATGAAGCTTTTCAGACACAGTGCTAGTGGGGGAGTAGAATAAAGATGTTGCAGGGCTGTATAGGAAGCCATTCAGCCAAAGTGATGTTAGGGCACTGGAGAAGACACATGCAACTGAGTGTAAGGCAGGCATCCTCAAACTGTGGCCCTCTAGCTGTTGCAAAGCTACAACTCCCAGCATGCCCGAACAGCCTATAGGTATAAGCCTACAGCAGGGCATTGTGGGAGTTGTAGTTTTACAACATCTCCAGGGCCGCAGTTTGAGGATGCCTGGTGTAAGGTTTATACACAACTAGAGTACGGCTGTAATGGAAAAAAATCTGCATCAGTTCTGGTAGGTGGAGGTTGGTCAAGCTTTTGAGCTAATGTATAATATGAAATTATAGTTTTTGATGCACAGAATGGGTTTGTAAAAGATTAGACAGAGATTTTGTGTGTAAAACTGCATGACAGACACGTGTTACTGTACACTGAGCTCACTTCCCATGGCTCTCTGATGATTCCCCAGCAGGGGGAGGGGCCTCACAGACACTGCAGGCTGCCAGACTGAGTCATTGTCTTCACATGAACTAGCACGCAAGGACTGAGTTCTCAGTATGATGTCATAAGGAGGCGTGGCCGGGCTTCACTCTAGCTGCCTAAGCCAGCCGAGCCTTAGCAGCAGAAAACCAGGAAGTGAATTTTGCTGTAACTGCAGCTCAGGCTGATTTAGCAAGATGAGAATACCCCTTTAAGTTTTACACAATACCAGCATTTTTGAAGAAAAAAAAAAAAAAAGATGTTTTAGTGTTTCTATAATCCATATTTTCATTTATTTTTTGGGCGATTGGCTTAGGTAGGGGCTCATTTTTTGCGGGATTATCGTTAGATTGGTACTATTTTGGGGGCATACGCCTTTTTGATCACTTGGTGTTGCACTTTTTGTCATGTAAGGTGACCAAAATGGCTTTTTTTTATACCGTTCTTATTTTTATTTTTTTATGGTATTTATCAGACAGGGTGGATCATGTAATATATTTATAGAGCCGGTCATTATAGACGCGGCGATACCTAATATATCGTTTTACTTTATTAATTTTATTACTTTATTAATATTATTAAAAACACCGGTAGCGGCATAGAAGGGGTTAATCCTCAGCTATCACCAATATGGAGGGGGGACAGGACCCACCTCGGCATTGAACCAGGGTGACTGCTGATTGCCACCTCTGCATTGACCAGGGTGCCCTTAAGTACCGGGACATCAGGGTGTACCTGTACACCCTGTGTCCGTTAGAGGTTAAAATACAATGCACTGTAGGAATTTTGCTATGTATTTTAGAAGCAAATCAAATGATTGACTGTTAGAGTACCCTTGTGGGAATATAAAATGGTTAAAAAAAGTTTTAAAAAAATGTATATAAAGAATTTTCAAGTAAAAAACAAATATACAACTTTTTTCCATTGAATAAACACTTTTCAATGAAAGAAATTGCAAAGATAAAATCTCCTCCATATATTTGGTGTTGCCGCATCCGTAACAACCTTCACTACACAATTAAAATGTAATTTTTCCTGTATGGTGAATGCTGTAAAAAAAAAGGCCTGAATTGCAGCTTTTTGCTTAGTCGCCCAAAAAATACAGAATAAAAAGCAACCAAAAAAGTGTTTTGCACCCCAAAATGATACCAATAAGTACTACAGGTTGCCCCACAAAAATTAAGCCCTCACACAGAGTTAATAAAAGTTAATCAGTAAGTTATGTGTGCTCTAAATTCTAAAATAGCATAATTAAAAACTACAACTTTTCCTGTGAAAAACATGCCCTCATACTGCTACATAGAAGGAAAATTAAAAAGTCATAGTTCTTGGAAGGCGACCATGAAAGAATTTAAAAAAAATCTCTGGTCATTAAGGACCAAAAGAGAGGTTAACAGATGAAAATAAACAAGTGAGATGGGAAGTTTTCCTTTTTTATCTAGTCACATAATAATTTTGCACGCTAATAGTTGCCCTATTATAATGCACACATAGATATTCTCCTAAGAAAGTCAAAACCTCACTTTCGTTTTATTTTTAATATTCAAATTCAAGGTTTATTACATTTGGATTGCTACTGTAGTTGTTTAATAATAAAATAACAATTGTGCCACAGTGTATAGTATAGTTCACATATCTAGCTTTTTAAAACTATTTTGGACATTAAAAGGTTCCTGAAAGTTTAGGAACGGGAACCGCGCTATATATTAGCAGTTAAATGAAAGTGGTTGGAAAAAAGAACCATAAATATACTCAGCCGAGCTTCTACTCAGCTGCCGGCAGTGTCAATCACAGGTCCGTACTTCACATAGAGTGAGCCTGCTATCCACCTCCAGCCAGCCGTTTGATCTCCCCTTTGAATCACCAGCCGTGCACACCAAACCGGATCAGGATTACCTTCACAAGAAGCATAAACATATGGTGCAATACCCTCTATATTTCGTGGTGATCAACTTTTATTATACTCACATATTCCAAATTTTCACATGCATATATGATTGCCCGACCCGGGTTTCGCTGTTAGCTTCGTCAGGGGCTGCGGTAACAAACACCGCCAAAGTCCATGAATATATAGCAACCTTTTGCCCCGGAACAGAAACGGACTTCCGTCGTTCCGTGACAGGTCAAACATTTGCATGCTTAAAACATATACAAAGTATTCAAAATACATAACACACATTATTTCCTTGCATGAAATTATGTAAAACCATATCAAAATTCCATATCGTTAAAATATAAATATAATAAATATTTAAAAAGTTCATATAAAAATTGTGTAAAAATCCAGACAGCATATATTCGAATAAATTACACCATACATACAGATTTTATATCCCATTCAATATTGAGACCCTGTGGCTGCAGTGTGTTCAGTTCATAAATCCACTCGGCCTCCCTTTTGTTAATTTGTGTAGCCGGGTTCAGAAGCAAAGAAAGGCAGAGGGATCCTTTAGGTATCTATAATTTAAGTACTCATGTTCTGACATCTGAAGAAACATCGGTACTTAATAAGGGGCTAAAGTTTGCCCCAACACATAAAAGCAATAAATTTGAAACCTATTTGGATGTGCATCGATTTATTAGAAAGTTGAATATATGTAAATACTTGACAAAAAACCCCATAAAAACTCCTAGTGTTCAAGATACTAATATATACACTAATCTGAGAAATAAATCAACCTTTTTTCCGGATAATAAAGATAATGAGTGTATAGATGCGTTTAAACGGGGAGTATTGAAAGGATTGGACCGTCTAGATATAGGGGGTGTAAAAAAGTACAATTTAACTAAAAAAGAAAAGGAGGCCCTAAAAAGTCTAGAACAAAATAAAGAGATAATAATAAAACCGGCCGATAAGGGGGGAGGGGTAGTGGTTTTGAATAAAGTTGATTATAATATAGAAATGCAGAGAATTTTGAGTGATATCACCACATATAGAAAATTAAAATGTGATCCAATAAATGACTATAAAAAAGAACTAAAAGTCCTTTTGGATAGAGGAGTGTTGCAAAAAGTGTTAAATCAAAAGGAGTACCAATATTTAAATAACTTATATCCGAAGACTCCTACTATATATTATTTGCCTAAGGTGCACAAAAATATGGAGTGTCCCCCTGGTAGACCGATAGTCTCAGGGATTGACTCGATCACCAGTAGGTTATCGGAATATATAGACATTTTTTTACAAAAATATGTAATTTCCACACCTTCCTATTTAAGGGACACAGGACATATTTTGGATATTCTAAAAGAGTTTGATAATGTCCCCGAGAATGCCTTTCTTATGACTTTAGACGTCACCTCGCTATATACTATCATACCAAATAATATAGGTATGGACGCAGTTAAATTTTATATGGATAAGGATGACCAAATGCGTGAGGAACAAAAATTATTTATTTTGGATTGTATACAATATTGCCTTGGACATAATTATTTTTGGTATGATGACTGCCATTTCCTACAGATTTCTGGCGTGGCGATGGGTGCGAAATTCGCACCCAGTTTCGCCAATCTCTTCATGGCCTATTGGGAACACTATCATATTTGTCCCGTTATAGGAAAAGATATGGAGGGTGGCAGTCTACAACTTTGGAGAAGGTACATCGACGACTGCATTGGTATTTGGTATGGCACTGAGATGGGATTAATGAAATTCATCTCTCAGATTAATTCTAATGTGTGGAATATTCATTTCACCCAGGATGTGAGTAAAGATGTTATTCACTTCCTGGATCTTGAGATTAAGGTGGAAGGAGGAAAAATCAAAACCTTAACCTATTTCAAGCCGACCGACCGTAATGGCTATATAGAGAGAAGCAGTTGTCACTATAAACCATGGATTTGCAACGTACCAAAAGGGCAGTTAAAACGCATTAAAAGAAATTGCACTAGTATTGATGACTATGAAAAGCAGAGTGATGTCATTGTGAATAGGTTTATAGAAAAAGGCTACGAAAAAGAAATATTATATAATCAAAGGGAGGAAGTAAAGTTTGAAAACTCCAATAGAAAGAGTAATGATCTGAGTGAACATAAAATACAGAATAAAGATAAATTCAAATTTGCATTTTCCACTACGTACTCCATTAATTGTCCCCAAATCAAGAGACTTATCTATCAAAATTGGAATGTACTAAAAAATGATTCAGTTATAGGAGACCTTATTCCTACTAAACCCCCGTTTATTTTCAAAAGAGCACCCACAGTTAGAAATAACATTGTATGCAGTTATGTGAAAGACGATGTCAGTATACGAAAATTCCGTGATGCCTTCACCTGGTGCGGCTTTTGCCCATGTTGCAAAAACCGCTCCAGGGAGGAAAAGAAAAGAAGTAAAATAGAAAATATAGTGTCTACTTCCAAATCCATCTCAAAAAAAGTTAGAGGGAACATTTCATGTGAATCCATGGGTGTCATTTATGTGCTTGAGTGCCCATGTAGGCTGCAGTATGTCGGCAGAACATTGAGAAAACTGAAGGTCCGCATTGCGGAACACATTAGAAATATCAAAAAGGGTCTGGAGACCCACAGTGTTTCGATGCATTACAAAAAATTCCACCAAAAGGACCCCACTGGTCTTAAATTTTGTGGCGTGGAACTAGTGAAACGTCACTGGCGAGGGGGGAACCCGGCTACACAAATTAACAAAAGGGAGGCCGAGTGGATTTATGAACTGAACACACTGCAGCCACAGGGTCTCAATATTGAATGGGATATAAAATCTGTATGTATGGTGTAATTTATTCGAATATATGCTGTCTGGATTTTTACACAATTTTTATATGAACTTTTTAAATATTTATTATATTTATATTTTAACGATATGGAATTTTGATATGGTTTTACATAATTTCATGCAAGGAAATAATGTGTGTTATGTATTTTGAATACTTTGTATATGTTTTAAGCATGCAAATGTTTGACCTGTCACGGAACGACGGAAGTCAGTTTCTGTTCCGGGGCAAAAGGTTGCTATATATTCATGGACTTTGGCGGTGTTTGTTACCGCAGCCCCTGACGAAGCTAACAGCGAAACCCGGGTCGGGCAATCATATATGCATGTGAAAATTTGGAATATGTGAGTATAATAAAAGTTGATCACCACGAAATATAGAGGGTATTGCACCATATGTTTATGCTTCTTGTGAAGGTAATCCTGATCCGGTTTGGTGTGCACGGCTGGTGATTCAAAGGGGAGATCAAACGGCTGGCTGGAGGTGGATAGCAGGCTCACTCTATGTGAAGTACGGACCTGTGATTGACACTGCCGGCAGCTGAGTAGAAGCTCGGCTGAGTATATTTATGGTTCTTTTTTCCAACCACTTTCATTTAACTGCTAATATATAGCGCGGTTCCCGTTCCTAAACTTTCATTTTACATTGAGGAGATTGAACCTACTCCATTAAGGGCACCGCTGCTTGATCCTGTTTATTCACACCAAACATCACTTGTTATACTATTCTATTTGGGTTCAGTTGGTGTGGATCATGGATATGGACATTTTCACTTTTCGAGACAATATGCACTTAAATGTGCAAGAAGTATTTAACGAAAAACCACGGGTACACTGTAGTAATGATATTGATGAAGTGTTCAATAACTTAGAGACACTGATGGTCAAAGAAATAAGGACCATTTGGGATGTGATTTCGTTAGAAAGATTTTTGGTGGAAGAGAAAATCCCGGAAGGTCTAAGATGGCAGCTTCCATTGAATTCTGATATGGAGACTGATTTATGTGATTGGGAAGGATTTGTAAATTCATGTGGCCTTGGTGCCATGAGGTTCATTATTGAAAGGAGAAAAAGAAAACTTATCTCCCTGTGTAATAAAATTGACGATATAAAAACTAAATTAGCACCATTTAAGGAATTACCTGAATATATTGAATTATCCCAAAAGTGTCAAAAAGAGGTTTTGAAGGTAGAGCAAGATGTAAAAAAGAAAAAACAAAGAAAGTATTTAAAGGTACTTGATGAATATAAAAATAATAAAGTGTACAAATGGAAACAAAAAAAGGAGGAAAAGGCAGTTTATGTTAGTGAACCCATAAATAATGAGCACACCTTACCTAAGTCTGGGAGAACCGTGATATATAACACTCAGGAACACTCTAATTCTGGTTGGGGTCAGGAACAATCTCGGGATTATAGACCGAGGTGGCAAGGTTATCGTAGGAACCAGGGATATTATAGATATGAGAGGAACGATCAATATAATGCCAATATATACCGTAGGCCTTATATCCCCTATAGACATGGGGGGAATGACCAATACAATAACAACATATATCGTGGACCTCATACCCGATACCAACCTGGCCCCCAAGAACATTATCACTCAGGAAGACCTAGACAACAATACCGTCCATATAATGATAATAGAGGTGGAAATGCATATGCGCAGGAGCGCAATGATAAATACCAGACAGACAATAGAGGTGGAAATGCATATGCGCAGGAGCGCAATGATAAATACCAGACAGACAATAGAGGTGGAAATGCATATGTGCAGGAGCGCAATGACAGTCACCAGACAGATTATAATTACACCAGAGGAACTGGTCATAGACCAGAGGGGAAAACTTCCCCTTTAGCAAATAGGCAGTATCCAAATCAAAATACAAACACAAATGAGAAAGAAGTATTAACACACCCTAATGAAGGGAGAGGCACTAATGTTCATGCGGAAAATTTTCCTCACAAAATGGTAAAGGGAAAAACACCGCAATTGCCAGAAAAGATGGAAGAGACACCGAGAAAGAAAAAAAGAGAAGTAGGGGAAGAAGGGGGGGAAGGAGACATAATAAGTCCAGAAGCAAAGAAAGGCAGAGGGATCCTTTAGGTATCTATAATTTAAGTACTCATGTTCTGACATCTGAAGAAACATCGGTACTTAATAAGGGGCTAAAGTTTGCCCCAACACATAAAAGCAATAAATTTGAAACCTATTTGGATGTGCATCGATTTATTAGAAAGTTGAATATATGTAAATACTTGACAAAAAACCCCATAAAAACTCCTAGTGTTCAAGATACTAATATATACACTAATCTGAGAAATAAATCAACCTTTTTTCCGGATAATAAAGATAATGAGTGTATAGATGCGTTTAAACGGGGAGTATTGAAAGGATTGGACCGTCTAGATATAGGGGGTGTAAAAAAGTACAATTTAACTAAAAAAGAAAAGGAGGCCCTAAAAAGTCTAGAACAAAATAAAGAGATAATAATAAAACCGGCCGATAAGGGGGGAGGGGTAGTGGTTTTGAATAAAGTTGATTATAATATAGAAATGCAGAGAATTTTGAGTGATATCACCACATATAGAAAATTAAAATGTGATCCAATAAATGACTATAAAAAAGAACTAAAAGTCCTTTTGGATAGAGGAGTGTTGCAAAAAGTGTTAAATCAAAAGGAGTACCAATATTTAAATAACTTATATCCGAAGACTCCTACTATATATTATTTGCCTAAGGTGCACAAAAATATGGAGTGTCCCCCTGGTAGACCGATAGTCTCAGGGATTGACTCGATCACCAGTAGGTTATCGGAATATATAGACATTTTTTTACAAAAATATGTAATTTCCACACCTTCCTATTTAAGGGACACAGGACATATTTTGGATATTCTAAAAGAGTTTGATAATGTCCCCGAGAATGCCTTTCTTATGACTTTAGACGTCACCTCGCTATATACTATCATACCAAATAATATAGGTATGGACGCAGTTAAATTTTATATGGATAAGGATGACCAAATGCGTGAGGAACAAAAATTATTTATTTTGGATTGTATACAATATTGCCTTGGACATAATTATTTTTGGTATGATGACTGCCATTTCCTACAGATTTCTGGCGTGGCGATGGGTGCGAAATTCGCACCCAGTTTCGCCAATCTCTTCATGGCCTATTGGGAACACTATCATATTTGTCCCGTTATAGGAAAAGATATGGAGGGTGGCAGTCTACAACTTTGGAGAAGGTACATCGACGACTGCATTGGTATTTGGTATGGCACTGAGATGGGATTAATGAAATTCATCTCTCAGATTAATTCTAATGTGTGGAATATTCATTTCACCCAGGATGTGAGTAAAGATGTTATTCACTTCCTGGATCTTGAGATTAAGGTGGAAGGAGGAAAAATCAAAACCTTAACCTATTTCAAGCCGACCGACCGTAATGGCTATATAGAGAGAAGCAGTTGTCACTATAAACCATGGATTTGCAACGTACCAAAAGGGCAGTTAAAACGCATTAAAAGAAATTGCACTAGTATTGATGACTATGAAAAGCAGAGTGATGTCATTGTGAATAGGTTTATAGAAAAAGGCTACGAAAAAGAAATATTATATAATCAAAGGGAGGAAGTAAAGTTTGAAAACTCCAATAGAAAGAGTAATGATCTGAGTGAACATAAAATACAGAATAAAGATAAATTCAAATTTGCATTTTCCACTACGTACTCCATTAATTGTCCCCAAATCAAGAGACTTATCTATCAAAATTGGAATGTACTAAAAAATGATTCAGTTATAGGTGACCTTATTCCTACTAAACCCCCGTTTATTTTCAAAAGAGCACCCACAGTTAGAAATAACATTGTATGCAGTTATGTGAAAGACGATGTCAGTATACGAAAATTCCGTGATGCCTTCACCTGGTGCGGCTTTTGCCCATGTTGCAAAAACCGCTCCAGGGAGGAAAAGAAAAGAAGTAAAATAGAAAATATAGTGTCTACTTCCAAATCCATCTCAAAAAAAGTTAGAGGGAACATTTCATGTGAATCCATGGGTGTCATTTATGTGCTTGAGTGCCCATGTAGGCTGCAGTATGTCGGCAGAACATTGAGAAAACTGAAGGTCCGCATTGCGGAACACATTAGAAATATCAAAAAGGGTCTGGAGACCCACAGTGTTTCGATGCATTACAAAAAATTCCACCAAAAGGACCCCACTGGTCTTAAATTTTGTGGCGTGGAACTAGTGAAACGTCACTGGCGAGGGGGGAACCCGGCTACACAAATTAACAAAAGGGAGGCCGAGTGGATTTATGAACTGAACACACTGCAGCCACAGGGTCTCAATATTGAATGGGATATAAAATCTGTATGTATGGTGTAATTTATTCGAATATATGCTGTCTGGATTTTTACACAATTTTTATATGAACTTTTTAAATATTTATTATATTTATATTTTAACGATATGGAATTTTGATATGGTTTTACATAATTTCATGCAAGGAAATAATGTGTGTTATGTATTTTGAATACTTTGTATATGTTTTAAGCATGCAAATGTTTGACCTGTCACGGAACGACGGAAGTCCGTTTCTGTTCCGGGGCAAAAGGTTGCTATATATTCATGGACTTTGGCGGTGTTTGTTACCGCAGCCCCTGACGAAGCTAACAGCGAAACCCGGGTCGGGCAATCATATATGCATGTGAAAATTTGGAATATGTGAGTATAATAAAAGTTGATCACCACGAAATATAGAGGGTATTGCACCATATGTTTATGCTTCTTGTGAAGGTAATCCTGATCCGGTTTGGTGTGCACGGCTGGTGATTCAAAGGGGAGATCAAACGGCTGGCTGGAGGTGGATAGCAGGCTCACTCTATGTGAAGTACGGACCTGTGATTGACACTGCCGGCAGCTGAGTAGAAGCTCGGCTGAGTATATTTATGGTTCTTTTTTCCAACCACTTTCATTTAACTGCTAATATATAGCGCGGTTCCCGTTCCTAAACTTTCATTTTACATTGAGGAGATTGAACCTACTCCATTAAGGGCACCGCTGCTTGATCCTGTTTATTCACACCAAACATCACTTGTTATACTATTAAAAGGTTCCTAAATAGAGTTGAGCGGACACCTGGATGTTCGTGTTCGACGGCTTCGGCCGAACTTCACAAAAAAGCTTGTTCGGGACCCAAACTTGACCCCGAACCCGAAACCCATTGAAGTCAATGGGGAACCAAACCTTTGAGCAGTAAAATGGCTGTAAAAATGTAATGGAAAGGGATAGAGGGCTGCAAATGGCATTAACATGTGCTCTGCAAACAAATGTGGATAGGGAAATGACATTAAATAACATAAAATATATTTAAAAAAATAATAATAATAATCTTGATCTAGGAGGACGAGGTCCATATGGAGTAGGAGGTTGAGGAGGCGGTGGATGTGGCGGTGTAGGTCGAAGCGGCGATAGAGGAGGAGGAGGTAGCCTACACTGCTTTTTGGTTTTAAATGTATTTTTATTTTTTAAATTAGTGTCCAGCCCAAAACATTGGGAAATATAACCTGTGATAACCCCCTCTAGTCATGCTAAACACACGTTCAGACAATACACCGGCTGCAGGGCAGGCCAGCATCTCCATAGCGTAAAGGGCAAGCTCAGGCCATGTGCCCAATTTGGAGACCCAGAAGTTGAAGGTGGAAGACCAGTCATTCAGTACATGTAGGCGTGTGCACACATACTGCTCCACCATATTGGTGAAATGCTGCCTCCTGCTAAGACGTTCCATATCAGCTGGTGGTGCTGGTTGTTGTGGCATGCTGACAAAGCTTTTCCACATTTTGGCCATGCAAACCCTGCCTTCTGAGGTGCTGGCGGTGCCCCAGCTGTGTTGGTGACCTCTTCCTCGTCCTCTGCCTTCACTTTGTGATTTCACTGTGCCCCCGCTGTCAGGTGGAAATGCCACCATCAGCGCGTCTACCAGCGTGCACTTGTACTCGAGCATCTTACGATCACGCTCTAGTGAGTGAATTAAGGACGGTACATTGTCCTTGTAACGGAGATCCAGCAGCGTGGCCACCCAGTAATCAGCACAAGTTAGAATGTGGGCAACTCGGCGGTTGTTACGGAGACACTGTATCATGTAATCGCTCATGTGTGCCAGGCTGCCCAGAGGCAGCAAAAAGCTGTCCTCTGTGGGAGGTGTATCGTCTGTGTCCTCTGTATCCCCCCATCCACGCACCAGTGATGGCCATGAGCTGGTCTTAGTGCCACCCTGCTGTGAACATGGTTCCTCCTCCTTCATCTCCTCATCCTAGTCATCCTCCAGAACTGTGCCCTGGCTAGACAATTGTGCACCTGGCGTTTGTGGGTGCAGGAACCCACTATCTGAGCCACTTGTGAATGACTGGCCGGAAACCCTACAAAATTATCCCTCTTCCTCCTCCTCCTCCTGTGCCACATCCTCTTACATCATCACCAGCACCGCTTTTTCAAGAAGGCATAGAAGTGGAATAGTAACGCTGAGAACAGCGTTATCGGCACAGGCCATGTTAGTGAAGTACTCGAAACAGTGCAACAAGGAACACAGGTCTCGCATGGCCCAGTCATTGGTGGTGAAGTGGTGCTGTTCTGCCGAGCGACTCGTGCGTGCTGCAGCTGAAACTCCACTATCGCCTGCTGCTGCTCGCACAGTCTGGCCAGCATATGCAAGATGGAGTTCCACCTTGTGGGCACGCCGCATATGAGGCGGTGAGCGGGAAGGCCGAAGTTACGCTGCAACGCTGACAGGCGAGCAGCAGCAATGTGAGAACGCCGAAAGCGCGCACAGACGGCCTGCACTTAATGCAGCAGCTCTGACATATCGGGGTAATTTTTAAAGAATCTCTGCACCACCAAATTCAGCACATGTGCCATGCAAGGAATGTGCGTCAAACTGGCTAGTCCCAGAGCTGCTACGAAATTTCGCCCATTATTGCACACCACCGGGCTTGAGGCTCACTGGCACCAACCACTCATCAGTCTGTTGTTCAAGGCCCTTCCACAGCTTCTGCGCGGTGTGGGGTTTGTCCCCCCAAACAGATAAGTTTTAAAACTGCCTGCTGTCGTTTATCCCTGGCTGTGCTGAAGTTGGTGGTGAAGGTGTTAATCTGACCGGATGAGGAGCCGGCAGAGGATGAGGAAGCGGAGTAGGAGGAGGAAGCAACAGGAAGCAAACTGAAGTGTGGTGCAATCTTTGGTGGTGGAAGGACATGCTGCAAACTTCTATCCGCCTCAGGCCTAGCCGCCACTGCATTTACCCAGTTTGCTGCTATGGAGATATAACGTCCCTGACTGTGCTTACTGGTCCACGTATCCATAGTGAGAGGCACCTTGCCACAGATGGCGTTGCGCAGTGCACACCTGATTTTGTCCCCCACTTGGTTGTGCAGGGAAGGGATGGCATACCTGGAAAAGTAGTGGCGACTGGGCACAACGTACTGTGGGACAGCCACTGCCATAAGGCTTTTAAAACTCTCCGTCTCCACCAGACGGAATGACAGCATTTCAAAGGCCAGTAATTTTGAAATGCTGGCATTCAGGGCCAGGAATCGCGGGTGGGTAGGGGGGTACTTCCTCTTCCGCTCCAGTGTTTGGGAGATGGAGAGCTGAATGCTTCCGTGGGACATTGTGAAGATGCTTGGTGACCCAGATGGTGGTGTTGCTGGCAGATCCTCTGTTTGCGGGGTGGCAGGTGGTACTGTCATTCCAGAGGATGGATGAAGAGGCTGAGACTGCAGCAGAAGAGGAAGCAGGAGGAGCTAGAGACCTCTCTTGGTTTTTGAGGTGTCTACTCCACTGCAGCTCGAGCTTTGCATTTAAATGCCTGGTCATGTAAGTTGTGCTCAGGTTGGGAATGTTTATGCCTCGCTTCAGGCTCTGATTGCACAGCATGCAAACCACTCATGTCTTGTCATCAGCACATTGTCTGAAGAACTGCCACGCCAGGGAACTCCTTGGAGCTGGCTTTGGTGTGCTCAGTCCCTTGGTGCGGTGGGCAGTAGCAGGCATACTGTCTAGGGGACGGCCGCTCCGCTTTTGCACCCTGGTCCCTCTTCTGCTGTGCGGCTCTGTGAAACCACCACCTCTTCCTCTGAACTACAAAGGTCACTCGCATGACCTTGATTCCATGTGGGGTCGAGGACCTCATCGTCCTCCACATCATCATCCACCCAGTCTTCGCCCCTGCCCTTGTTGTCAGTCTGCACACTTTCAAAAGCCACAGAAGTTGGCACCTGTGTTTCATCATCATCCGAGACGTGCTGTGGTGGTTCTCCCATGTACTCATCTTGAAACATAAGTGGTTGGGCATCGGTGCACTCAATATCTTCCACTTCTGGGGCAGGGCTAGGTGGATGGCCCTGGGAAACCCTGCTAACAGAGTCATCAAAAATCAGAAGGGACTGCTGCATGACTTGGGGCTCAGACTGCTTGGCTGATTTGCATGGGGCCGAGGTGAAAGACTGATGGACATCGGCTGCGGGTGCCAAGTCTGATATTTCAGCAGTAGACTGGGTGGGAGACAATGTGAAGGAACTGTAGGCACTGTGAGCAACCTAGTCTACTATCGCCTGTACTTGTTCTGGCCTCACCATTCGTAGACCCGCATTAGGTCCGACCAAATACGGCTGCAGGTTCTGTCGCCTACTTGCACCCGAGAAAGGTGTTTCACTTGTGCGTGTAGCTGGCACAGATCGACCATGTCCTCTCCCTGCAACAGGAGCTCGACCAGCAACACCACGACCGGGGCCAAGTCCCTTATTTGACGCTTTCCTCATATTTCTCAAATTTAGGAGCTTTAGGTTTTTCTAATAGCAGAATAGAATCACAGAATCTAAAGGGTGTATCTCACACGTACAGATCCAGACTAGGCCGCAATTAAAGATTTTTGCCCAAAATGGGTGTTTTATTAATAGCAGAATAGAACCACAGTATCTAAAGGGTGTATCTCACAATGACATATGAAGCAAAGGCTGCAAAATTAACTTTTTTGCCAAAAATTGGTGTTTTTCTAATAGCAGAATAGAACCACAGCATCTAAAGGGTGTATCTCACAGGTACAGATGCAGACTATGCCGCAATTAAAGATTTTTGCCCGAAATTGGTGTTTTTTTACTAACAGAATATGACAGCTGTATATAACGCTTGAATTCCACACGTGCAGATGCAGCAAGGGCTGTAAAATTCTGCATTATGCCCAAAAAAGGTGTTTTTAAAAGCCCAGAAAATAATAGCTGTATTTCTAGCTTAAATTGCACACTGACTAATACTGCAAACGCACCAGATGTTGGATATTGCCCCAAAAGTTTTTATTTTATTTTATTATTATTTCAGTATTTCAAGCTTGGATTTGGATTTGCAGTGCTTGCATAAAATGGCCGCCCCCGCCCACCTAACTAACAGAAAGATAAAAGTTATTTTTCTCTGTCACTGTGCGCAGGCAGGGTAAAATGATTGTGCACTGCACCCACAAAACTAAATCTATGTAGATCGCCGAGTTCAATTGGAGTTCCGATTAAAGATTCTGTCCTATTCTCTCCCTCACAGCAGCAGCATCCTCTCTCTACACTGAGCACAGCAGAGTGACGTGCAGAGAAACGTGACTCCAGCTTATATAGAGGCTGGGTCACATGCTGCACTGGCCAATCACAGCCATGCCATCAGTAGGCATGGCTGTGATGGCTTCTAAGGGCACACATTTAAACGCTTGTTGATTGGCTGCTCTGCAGCCTTTCCAAAAGCGCTAAGAAATTGCCAAACATCGAACCCAAACTTTTACAGAAATGTTCGGGTCTGGGGTCCAAAAATCCTAATGTTCGGTACAAACCTGAACTTTACAGTTCGGGTTCGCTCAACCCCAGGGGTGTAGCTACAGGGGGTGCAGAGGCAGCAGTCGCTACTGAGCCCAGGAGCCTGAGGGGCCCAAAGACCCTTGTGCCACATAAGAAGACTGGTATTATAGAAAGTGTATGCAAGTTACAACTCTGGCTGGACAGAAGGGGTAAGGTTAAGAATTTGGTATGGAGGAGGGGGGGTGCAGTTTCCATTTTTGCCTCAGGCAGCACAAAGGTCTGAGATTTGAGGGAAGGGGGGCCCAAGCTGAACTCTTGCACCAGGGCCATTAGCCTTTAGCTACGCCCCTGCTCAACCCTATTTCTAAAGCTTCAGTGAATTTCTCAATATTTTCTCATGAATTATACCGTATATTACCAACAAGAATATGATGACTAACATTGTCTGCACAAAGTAGCACAAGGTAATAAAGAAACCCTTTCCTATTGTATATTAGGTGCAACCAACCTAATTCTAGAAGCAGAACAGAAACATCAATATCTGAATCTGACAAGGTCAGTATGTACTGAAATACAAATTACAGTGTTAACATTTTGATTTTTCCAACTCCTAAACTACACATTCTTTTCCCCTTGCTTTAGACACAGAGAGAATGGTGTACCTCCAAGGAGACTAGTCACAGTGATTAGGTTAAAAAATAAATAAATCTGGGCCATTAAGTGTAGTCATTTATTTCACGCAATCGCTTGGATAAGAAAGAATCAAAAAGAAAAGAAAAAAGTTAAATTACATCCAAATAATGTAGAGTCCATCCCTATAATCATAATATTGTTACATTTGTCTTTGTAAATATTGGTTTAATGATAATGCACTAATAGCTTAAAAATGAATATCCACTTTGTATTATCATCATGTTGTTTTTAGATCTAACATTACTTCTTTGTATCGGTCAGAGTTTCATTTCCCTGACATAGTGCTTCAAAATTCACTGGATGAACCACAATATACATATATATATATATAGAGATAGAGATAATTTAAAGGGGTGTTCCATCCGGGATTTATGGCATATTGAGAATTTGTAAATATCTAGAATATAGTGCTGTATCTTCGTAATCGCAAATATTCAAGATTTTTTTTTCATCAGAACCCATGATCCCTTACTGCTTCTTGCTTGTGGGCCAATGAGAAGGCTGCAATATCTTTGACTTTAGGAGTAGTGTTGATCGCAAATTTTTCGTATTGCAATTTTTCCAGAATGGGGTCATTTTTGGGTGGTTTCTATTATGTAAGCCTCACAAAGTGTCACACCGGTGACAGGTTTTAGAAGGTCTGAAACATTATCTGCACATTAATGATCTGACCGCCTCTTTTGGTTTTGGTTTAACTTTGTCTGTGTGTTGCTTGTATGTTCACACCTCCTGTTCAGGTCTGGATCATCTGACTTTTACCTCCCCCTTATTTAGTCTGACTTTACCCATCACTCCTTGCTCTGGATAGCTTCATTTGGTTTTAGGAAGAGCTGGAGTCTGGTTCTAGTTGAAGTCCTGTTCATCTATCATCCATCAGCCTCAGAAGTTAAGTGTTCCGCTTGTTGTATTTTGTATTCCCCCCACTTTGTTTTTTACTAGGCCTCAGCGTAACACTGGTTCCTTCACCAGGGAAGGAGGGGGTTGTCTCTGCCCTGTCATTACCAGTAGGGCATCCGAGGGCCACCAGGGTTTTATAGGTTCCTGTGTATGGGCATCTCTACCATCGAGAGGTGCCCATACGGATAGGAGTTAGGGCCAGGAGCAGGGTTTTATAGGTGGTTACCCTTTTCCTTCCCTAGCGGAGAGGCCTAGTGTCTTTTCCCTTCCTTCTTGTTGTCTTTTGGTGTTCTCCCCTTCTACATTCGTGACACAAAGTGACTTCAGACCTGAACTGGTCCTTAAAAAGTGGGTTTTTGAAAAAATTGAAAATTGAAAATTTCAAGATTTGCTTCTAAACTTCTAAGCCTTGCAACATCCCCCAAAAATAATATGCCCATTCCCAAAATGATCCAACTATAAAGAAGACATATGGGAAATGTAAAGTAATAACTATTTTTGTAGGTATTACTACAGTATGTATCATAGAAGTAGAGAAATTGAAAGTTGGAAATTTGGAAATATTTCAAAATTTTTGGTAAATTTGGTATTTTTTATAAATAAAAATGTTTTTTTTTACTCCATTTTACCAGTGTCATGAAGTACAATATGTGACAAAAAAAAACAACAATCTCAGAATGGCCTGGATAAGTAAAAGCATTTTAAAGTTATTGTCACAACCAGACATCTGAGAAGCTCTGACAGATGCCTTTCAGAACCTTCTCCTTGAGCTTTCTTTGTTTTGGTTTTCAGTTCCTCATCTCGTTAGCCTCTCTCAGCTGTCATGTAGTTGGACTGATTGCATCCCTTTAAATTCACCCCCATAATGCATTAGTGTGCGGTTTATACAACTTCCTGGAGTGTGTGTGCATGCTGATCCTATTTCCCAGTCTTCTAAAGATAAGTGTTGTACATTCATTTGTGATTTTCTGTTTACTGGATCCCAGGTGACCCTGACTCCCTCCGTGTCTAGTGTAGGGAGCCGGTGGTCGTGTCCCCTCACTATTGTAGGGTGTTCAGGTGTTATATAGTCGAGGTACGAGGATATGCGATCATCCACCATTGGGGTGTTCGCATAGGCTGAGCAGTCAGGGAGAGTGCCCGGTCTTATGCAGGGGTCTCCCTTTTGTTCCTTAGTTTTGGATCCAGTGAGTCATATATTCATTTTGCATTGTCTTGTTTCCTGTACACCTTCCGTGACATTATAAACCGCCAAAACCGTCTCAAGCATGGATCCGGTTTCACTTTTGACTGAACGCTTCCAGGGTCTTTCATTGGAGGTAGCTGATCTCCGTAAGACTCTTTCTCAGTTTCTAGTGACCGGTTCAGCTTGCGTTCATGGAGATTGTTCTGAGCCTAAGATCTCGCTCCCGGATACGTTCTCCGGGGGTAGTGAGAATTTTGTGCGTTTCAGAGAGGCTTGCAAACTCCATTTTCGCCTTCTTCCCCATTCCTCTGGTGATGAGGAACGGAGGGTGGGGATCATTATATCGCTGCTCAGGGGTAACGCTCAGTCGTGGGCCTTTTCGCTGCCGGCGGGGGCACGGCCCCTCCGTTCAGTGGATGAATTCTTTTTAGCCCTGGGTCAGATATATGACTACGTCTGTTATGCCAGGGTAAACAATCCGCAGAGATATACTGCTCAGAATTTCGGAGATGGGCAGCTGATACTGGTTAGAATGATGCTGCACTCCGAAGTCAATTTTGCCATGGTCTTTCGGAGGGATTGAAAGATGCATTTGCCTTTCGTGAGAGGCCTATCTCCTTGGACTCTGCTATGTCTCAGGCCGTTCGTATTGACAGGTGTCTTAGAGAGAGAGGAGAGATCTCTCCTTCCTGTCATACTCAGTCCCAGGACAGTGCAGCGGTCTCATTCTGTGCGCAGGGGTCTCAGTCGCTGTCAGCCCCTTCTGAGCAGGAGCCCATGCAGCTGGGGTTGATTGCCTCTGACAATAGAAGATTCAGCCCGCATGGGAAGGTTTGTTTTTGTTGTGGAGGTATAAATCATTTGGCAAATGTTTGTCCCTCTAGGAGATTCAGGCAGTTTTCTGGGAGTAATAAAGAAACAAAAAGGAAAAAAATCTTTTAAAAATGTTCCATCTGTTACTATTGGCAGGGTTGAGGCAGAAATTGAAGGTTTTCCGTTTGCTTGTAGTTCCCGTTTTGTCCTACCTGCCAGGGTGGCGCTAGAGAGCAAGAGCATTTTTTGTGAGATTTTTGTAGATAGTGGAGCAGCTGTCAATCTCATTGATAATCATTTTGCGATAACTCATGGTTTCCAGGTATGCACTTTGGGAAAGGATATTCCTGTTTTTGCTATTGATTCCGCTCCACTTTCTCAGAAATCATTAAAGGGCATAGTTCACAATATTCGTTTAATTGTGAGTGATGCTCATGTTGAGGATGTTTCATGTTTCGTCCTTAGCGGATTACCTACTCCTCTTGTGTTGGGGCTACCCTGGCTCACTAAACATAACCCCACCATTGATTGGCAAGCGAGGCAAATAAATGGTTGGAGTGACTTTTGCAGAGAGAATTGCCTCACGACATCTGTTTCTGAGGTTTCTACTAAGACTGTACCACCTTTTCTCTCTGAATTTTCGAATGTCTTCTCTGAGAGTGAAGTTCAGGATTTGCCCCCGCACAGGGAGTACGATTGCCCTATTAATCTTATCCCAGGCGCCAAGCTGCCTAAATCTCATTTATACAATCTTTCCCAACCCGAAAGGGTCGCTATGCGTGCTTATATCTCTGAGAGTCTGAGAAAAGGACACATACGACCCTCGAAGTCACCTGTTGCCGCTGGTTTTTTCTTTGTTAAGAAAAAAGATGGTTCTTTAAGAACTTGTCTGGATTTCAGGTAGCTGAACAGTATCACTATTCGTGACCCTTATCCGCTTCCTCTGATCCCGGACCTGTTTAACCAGATTGTTGGGGCTAAAGTCTTTTCCAAATTAGATCTAAGAGGGGCATACAACCTGGTCAGGGTCAGAGAAGGAGACGAATGGAAGACGGCTTTCAATACCCCTGAGCGCCATTTTAAGAATTTGGTTATGCTTTTTGGTTTGATGAATGCCCCAGCCGTTTTTCAGCATTTCGTGAACAGCATTTTTTATCATTTAATGGGAAAATTTGTATTAGTGTATTTGGATGACATTTTGATTTTTTCTCCTGATTTCAAAACTCATAAGGAACATTTACGTCAGGTCTTGCTCATCCTGCGGGAGAATAAATTATACGCGAAACTCGAAAAATGTGTGTTTGCGGTTCCAGAAATTCAATTTCTGGGGTTTCTTCTCTCCGCTTCTGGTTTTCGCATGGACCCCGAGAAGGTCCACGCTGTGCTTGAGTGGGAGCTTCCTGAGAATCAGAAGGCGCTGATGCGTTTTTTGGGCTTTGCCAATTATTACAGGAAGTTTATTTTGAATTATTCCTCTATTGTTAAACAACTTACTGATATGACCAGAAAGGGGGTAGATTTTTCTTCCTGGTCGGTAGAGGCGCGTAAGGCCTTTTCTAATATCAAGGAGAGTTTTGCTTCCACTCCCATCTTGGTACAACCTGATATTTCTCTACCCTTCATAGTTGAGGTTGATGCTTCTGAGGTGGGTGTGGGTGCGGTCTTGTCTCAGGGTTCCTCTCCTGCCAAATGGCGACCGTGTGCCTTTTTCTCGAAGAAACTCTCCTCCGCAGAGAGAAATTACGATGTGGGAGATAGGGAATTGTTGGCCATCAAGTTGGCTTTTGAGAAATGGCACCATTGGCTAGAGGGAGCCAGACACCCTATTACCGTCTTTACTGACCATAAAAATCTGGCCTACTTGGAGTCAGCCAAGCGTCTGAACCCGAGACAGGCCAGATGGTCTTTGTTCTTTTCAAGGTTTAATTTTGTTGTCACGTTCCGCCCTGGGGTTAAGAATGTGAAGGCAGATGCCCTGTCACGTTGTTTTCCTGGAGGTGGGAATTTTGAAGACCCGGGTCCCGACCTAATATCAGACCTCAGATAAGACCCCCATATAAGGCCCCCATATAAGACCCCCATTAGACCTCCAGACCCACATATCAGACCTCAGACCAGACCCCTATTAGACCTCCAGACGTCCATATCTGGCCCACATTTGACCTCCAGACCCACCAGTCAGACCTCTAGACCCCCATTAGACCTGTAGACCCCCCAGTCAGACCTCCAGACCCCATTAGACCTCCAGACCCCCCAGTCAGACCTCCAGACCCCATTGGACCTCCAGACCCCCCAGTCAGACCTCCAGACCCCCATTAGACCCCCATACCCCCAAGCAGGCCCCCATTAGACCTCCAGACCCCTAATCAGACCCTCATTAGACCTCCAGACCCCCATTTAGACCCCAATCCCTCCCCCATTAAAACTCCAGACCCCCATTAGACCTGCAGACCCCCAATAAGACCCCCCAGTCAGACCTCCAGACCCCAATCAGACCCCTATTAGACCTCTAGACCCCCCAGTCAGGCCTCTAGACTCACAATCAGACCCCTATTAGACCTCCAGACCCCCAAGTCAGACACCCATTAGACCTCCAGACCCCCAATCAAACCCTCAGTCAGACTTACAGACCCCCAATCAGACCCCCATTAGATTTTCAGACCCCCCATTAAACCACTCCAGACCCCCCAGTCAGACCTCCTAACCCCCCCAGTGTGACTTCCTAACACCCCACAGTCAGACCTCCTAACACCCCCCAGTCAGACCTCCAGACCCCCCATAGACCACTCCAAACCCCCATTAGACCTCTATATTAGAACTCAGATCAGACTGCAAAATAATAAAGTCACTTACCTCTCCTGTCGCCACTCTCCCTGTCATGGCTGTCTTCTCTTCTCAGGGTCCGCGCTGCAGTCACCTGACCTGCAGTGTCAGGTCAGAGTGAGCTCTGTACGTCCTGACGCTTGCAGGCAGCCAGGACACAGAAGCGACGGCGCTGAGAAGAGGAAGCAGGAGGAGGGATAAGTACTGTACAGTGCTCACAGCGCTTCTCTCCCCCTCCTCCTGCAGACTAGTGAGCACTTCCATTATGGTACTGCATCTTATAAAGAGAAAATCAATGAGTGCTTCCATCTGTATTGATAGAAGCGCTCATTACTTCTGTTATGGCACCCCCCTGAGAGCGCTGAGAGCTGACACCCAGGGCGGACCGCCCATCCTGCCCCCCTTCCTCCTGGGCACGCCAATGACATGAGTTTTTTTTTTGTTGTATAAGTCCCCTCCCACATTCTAGGAGATAGGAGTCCCATTCATTACAAAATTCGCTATAGTCCTTGAAAGAGTTGGTGAAACGGGGCCTGGGGCCTCTTGGGATCATTTTTTCCTTGGGATAAATCTCAAGGAAAATAGCATCTAGATAATGTTGAAATTCATCCATCATATATTTTTCTAACTGATAAAACTTATTTAAAAGAGTTCTTTCGTCAATAACTTCAGTGACTTCTGCCCCCCGTTCTGGAGCATTCTGTGTGGTTGTTGCTTCAGCTTGCACAGTTTTGATACACTCTGTGAACAGTTTCTCATGTTGTTTGAGCCGATTGGGAATATAAATTATATTCACTGATTTTAAGTGCAGTCATACTCTTCTGGATATATCAGGTTGATTGATATTCACAAAAAGCCAAAGGTCGCTAAAATAGCAGAGACAATAGACGCAACGTAGGGTGAGTATATCCAAGAAATAAATCTTTATTCCAAATTAAACAATTGTGTGGTTGTGTTGGAATAGGCACAACACTATTATAGTCTTGTTTGAATACCAATCCTAGTCCTAGGTGTGAACCGTTCCTATGTGCAGCCGTATTTTCCTGTATGTGCCAAGGACAAATGATATCCAATGGGGTCACTGTATAAGCAGAGACAAAAAAGCGCACCATAGGGTATGTCCCAGGAAGAAGAATGTTAGACCAAAAATGGAGGCTCACCTGTCACAGATGATATTGCAGCTAGCTGGAAGTAATGAATAAATATCCGAATGGCTTGATCCCAAACTAAGGAGCATAAAAGTGACCCCTGTAAAACCCTAAGAGCTCACCCTGACTGCTAAGCACATGCAAGGGTCTCAGAGGTAGACGATTGCATGCCCTCGTACCTAAACTGTGTGACACCTGAAAACCCTATAATAGTGAGGGGACACGACCACCGGCTCCCTGCACTTAATACGGAGGGAGTTAGGGTCACCTAAATCTGAACAAGCAGTAACAGAAGTCTCCAGCAGTGATCAATTCAATCCAGGAAGTATTATAAACCGCAAAGTGAGTCAGTATGGGAGGGAATATAAAGGGAGGCAATTAGTGTGAATAGGTGACAGCTGGAAGAAGGAAAGGAGATGACAAAGTGAACCCAAAACAAAGAACATCATGCAAGAGGTACAGAAGAACGTCTACAAGACCTTCTCAGAGAGCTGGCGGTGACAGTACCACTCCCTCTACGAGTGGACTCCGGACACTCAGAGCCCACCTTCTCAGGATGGGACCTATGGAAAGCCCTGATTAGACGAGTGGCCTTAATGTCCACCACTGGGACCCACATCCTCTCCTCAGGACCATAACCCTCCCAATGAACGAGGTACTGGAGAGAACCACGGATAATGCGAGAATCCACAATCCTAGAGACCTGAAATTCAAGATTACCATCAACAACAAACGGAGGAGGAGACAAAGAGGAGGGTACAGTGGGTTGGACATAAGGTTTTAATAGGGACCTGTGAAAAACATTATGGATCTTCCAAGTCTGAGAAATATCGAGATGGAAGGAAACGGGATTGATGACGGACAAGATCTTGTAAGGCCAAATAAACTTAGGACCCAACTTCCAGGAGGAAACCTTCAGTTTGAAATTCTTTGTAGCTCACCCATATTCAGGTCCGGACCAGTCACACGTCTCTTATCCGCCACGCGCTTATATCTCTCACTCATCCTCTTCAGATTACCCTGAATCTTTTGCCAAATAAATGACAAAGACGAGGAAAATCTCTCCTCATCGGGTAAACCAGAAGACCCCTCTCCAGAGAATGTCCCAAACTGCGGATGAAACCCATATGCACCAAAAAATGGTAACTTATCAGAGGACTCCTGGCGACGGTTATTTAAAGAAAACTCAGCAAGGTACAAAAAAGAACACCAATCCTCCAGATTCTCTGCCACAAAACAGCGCAGATATGTCTCCAGTTTCTGATTGACGCGCTCTGTCTGGCCATTCGACTGCGGGTGGAAAGCAGAAGAGAACGACAACCGAACCCCCAAGCGAGAACAGAAGGCCTTCCAGAATCTGGAAACAAATTGCGTGCCCCTATCAGAAATGATGTCTGAAGGAATGCCATGCAATTTGACAATGTGATCAACAAATGCTTGCGTCAGCGTCTTAGCATTTGGTAACCCAGGAAAGGGAATGAAATGCGCCATTTTGCTAAAACGGTCCACTGCTACCAGAATCACAGTCTTCCCCGAGGAACGAGGCAGGTCCGTAATGAAGTCCATGGACAGATGCGTCCAAGGACGGGAAGAAATGGGTAACGGGAGGAGAGAACCCGATGGCCGTGAATGAGGGACCTTGGCACGAGCGCAGGTCTCGCAGGCTGCCACAAAACCCTCAACCGTCTTACAAAGAGCCGGCCACCAGAATCTCCAAGCAATGAGATCCACTGTGGCTCTACTCCCTGGGTTCCCAGCAAGGACAGTATCGTGGTGCTCCTTAAAAACCTTGTGTCGTACAGCGAGAGGAACAAACAACCTCCCAGGAGGACAAAGATCAGGAGCCTCTGCCAGGGCTGCCTGAACCTCTGCCTCCAAATCAGGATAAAGAGCAGAGACGAACACCCCTTCAGCCAAAATTGGACCCGGGTTTTCAAAGTTCCCCCTCCTGGAAAACAACGTGACAGGGCATCAGCCTTCACATTCTGAACCCCAGGGCGGAACGTGGCAACAAAATTAAACCTAGAAAAGAATAAAGATCATCTGGCCTGTCTCGGGGTCAGACGCTTGGCTGATTCCAAGTAGGCCAGATTATTATGGTCGGTAAACACGGAAATAGGGTGTCTGGCTCCCTCTAGCCAATGGCGCCATTCCTCAAAAGCTAGTTTGATGGCCAACAACTCCCTGTCTCCCACATCGTAATTTCTTTCTGCGGAGGAGTGTTTCCTTGAGAAAAAGGCACACGGTCGCCATTTGGCAGGAGAGGAACCCTGAGATAAGACCGCACCCACACCCACCTCAGAGGCGTCCACCTCAACAATAAAAGGTAGAGAGACATCAGGTTGTACCAGAATGGGAGCGGAAGCAAAACTCTCTTTGATACTAGAAAAGGTCTTAAGCGCATCTACCGACCAGGAGGAAAAATCTCCACCCTTTTTAGTCATATCAGTGAGTGGCTTAATAACAGAGGAAAAATTCAAAATGAACTTTCTGCTATATTTGGCAAAACCCAAAAACCGCATCAGCGCCTTCTGATTCTCAGGAAGCTCCCAATCAAGCACAGCGTGGACCTTCTCAGGATCCATGCGAAAACCAGAAGCGGAGAGAAGAAAACCAAGAAATTGAATCTCCGGAACCGCAAACAGACATTTTTCCAGTTTAGCGTACAATTTATTCTCCCGCAGAATGAGCAAGACCTGACGTAGGTGGTCCCTTTGAGTTTTGAAATCAGGAGAAAAAAATCTAAATGTCATTTAGATACACCAGTACAAATTTCCGCATTAAATGATAAAAAATGCTGTTCACAAAATGTTGGAAGACGGCCGGAGCATTCATCAAACCAAATGGCATAACCAAATTCTCGAAATGACCCTCAGGGGTATTGAAGGCCGTCTTCCATTCGTCCCCTCCCCTGACCCTGACTAGGTTGTATGGCCCTCTTAAATCCAACTTAGAAAAACTTTAGCCCCAACAATCTGGTTAAACAGGTCCGGGATCAGAGGAAGCGGATATGGGTCACGAATTGTGATACAGTTCAGCTCCCTGAAATCCAGACAAGGTCTTAAAGAACCATCTTTTTTCTTAACAAAAAAAAACACAGCGGCAACAGGTGACTTCAAGGGTCGGATGTGTCCCTTTCTCAGGCTCTCAGAGATATAAGTACGCATAGCGACTCTTTCAGGTTGGGAGAGATTGTATAAACGAGATTTTGGCAGCATGGCACCTTGGATGAGATTAATAGGGCAATCGTACTCCTGGTGAGGGGGCAGCTCCTGGACACCACTCTCGGAAAACACATCCGTAAATTCAGAGAGAATAGATGGTACGGTCTTGGTAGAAGCCTCTGAAAGAGACGCCGTGAGGCAATTCTCTCTGCAAAAGTCACTCCAACCATTTATTTGCCTTGCTTGCCAATCAATGGTGGGGTTATGTTTAGTGAGCCAGGGTAGCCCCAACACTAGAGGAGTAGGTAATCCGCTTAGGACGAAATATGACATATCCTCAACATGAGCATCACCCACAGTCAAACGGATATTGTGAACTATGCCCTTTAACGATTTTTGAGAAAGTGGAGAGGAATCAATAGCAAAAACAGGTATATCCTTTCCCAAAGTGCATACCTGGAAACCATGCGTTATTGCAAATTGATTATCAATGAGATTGACAGCTGCTCCACTATCTACAAAAATCTCACAAACAATGCTCTTGCTATCTAGCGCCACCCTGGTAGGTAGGACAAAACGGGAACTACAAGCAAATGGCAAACCTTCAATTTCCACATCAACCTTGCCAATAGTAGCAAATGGAAAGTTTTTAGAGGGTTTTTTCCTTTTTGTTTCTTTATTACCCTCAGAAAACTCCTTTAATCTCTTAGAGGGGCAAACATTAGCCAAATGATTTATTCCCCCACAAGAGAAACAAACCCTCCTCCGAGAGCTGAATCCTCTACTATCAGAGGCAAGCAAACCCAGCTGCATGGCCTCCTGCTCAGAGAGGATTGAGAGAGACTGAGGCCCCTGCGCACTGAATGAGACTGCTCCACTGTCCTTGGACTGAATATGACATGAAGGAGTGGTCTTTCCTCTTTCTCTAAGACGCCTGTCAATACGGACAGTTAGAGACATGGCAGAGTCCAACAAAGCAGGTCTCTCATGAAACTCAAATGCATATTTCAATCCCTCCGAAAGACCATGGCAAAATTGGCTTCGGAGTGCAGCATCGTTCCAACCAGTATCAGCTGCCCATCTCTGAAATTCAGAACAGTATATCTCTGCGAACTGTTTACCCTGGCATAAAAGATGCAGTTTAGATTCAGCCAGAGCATTATATCTGCCCCAGGGCTACAAAAAATTAATCCACCGATCGGAGAGGCCGTTCCCCCACCAGCAGCGAAAAGGCCCAAGACTGAGCGTTATCCCTGAGCAGCGAGATGATGATCCCCACCCTTTGCTCCTCATCACCAGAGGAATGGGGAAGTAGGCAAAAATTTAGTTTACAAGCCTCTCTAAAGCGAACAAAATTCTCACTACCCCCAGAGAACGTATCCGGAAGCGAGATCTTAGGCTCTGAACAAACTCCATGAACGCAAGCAGAACCCGTCACCTGAAACTGAGACACAGTTTTATGGAGATCTGCTACCTCCAGTGGAAGACCCTGCATGCGGTCAATCAAGGCTGAAACCGGATCCATGCTTAAGACGGTATTGGCGGTTTATAATGTCACGGATGATATTGCAGATAGCTGGAAGTAATAGATAAACATCCGACTGGCTTGATCGCAAACTAAGGAGCATAAAGGCGACCCCTGTAAAACCCTAAGAGCTCACCCTGACTGCTAAGCACATGCAAGGGTCTCAGAGGTAGATGATTGCATGCCCTCGTACCTAGACTGTGTGACACCTGAAAACCCTATAATAGTGAGGGGACACGACCACCGGCTCTGTGCAATTTATACGGAGGGAGACAGGGTCACCCAAAACCAAGCCAGCAAAGAAACACACTACATGAAAGGACTTATCTGAACAAGCAGAAGTCTCCAGCAGTGATCACTTCAATCCAGGAAGTATTATAAACCGCAAAGTGAGGCAGTATGGGAGGGAATATAAAGGGAGGCTTATTAGGATGTAAAACCTTGTTGCTAAGTATGCTGCCAAGGTGGACGGCCTTGAGGTAAAGGTGCCCAAACTCCCAGAAGGACGGATACAGCTTCAGAAAAATTCCCCTTTTCCTGGCTCAAGGAACCATAACAACTGCAGCACGCCAGACCTGCAGGGTATAGCGATAGTGAGGTCACGGTTGTGGGCAATCAAGGGTTACTCACTTTTTTGAGGAGAACCCTAGGCAGGCATGCGGCAGTGAAGGAGAGGTAGACACAAGTTCCTCTGGGGCACACTCTGTAAATAGGGACCAGGCCTGATGGTATGTGAGGTGCCCTGGATGTTGCAGGTATTTTGAGTGCCTGAGGCAAAGTCCCTTTAAGGATCGTGACGCCAGTGCCTGTAACGGTGGCACACCGATTTACATGAGGATTAATGGAGTACACAGTTGGTAAACCAAACGTTGCTTTACTTTAGACGACAGTCCCACTTTATACAATCAGTTGCAGGGGTGTATAATGCAGTCCTTTACAGTACATATGCACAGCAGGTTTACTTGTTAGCACAGCAGGTTTCAATCTTGCAAGATACTTGGAGGGTATACAGTTAATGCTTGGCAGTACAATGCTGCTCTATCCCCACAGCTATACTAGCTGGCTGGATCCCAAGGCCCGGATGCCTAATTGCTGGCTTGAATCCTTGGTATATATAATCCTTCCTCCAGTATTGGCACTTATTTAAGGTTACAATACCTTTGTTTCCTAGCTGGCTTCACTGCTGGATTGGAAAGGTGGCTTCAGGTTTCTCCCAGGAGGTGCTCTCCTACTACTGTGGTATCTCAACTGAGCTATCCTTAGCCTCAGGAGCTTCAGGCTGACTAGGTGTCTCCTCTAGTTCCCCGGAATTCACTCGGTCTCCAAGCAGGCTGTACTCCTTCTAGCCTCCTGGTGCAACTAGGAACCAGGACTATCTAGCTGCATGTCAGGAGGAGGCCCTCAGCATATCTTAGGCTGGTGCCTTCTCACTTCTGTCTCCACAGACTCCTGACTATGACCTAACCCCTCCCTGTCTGGGCCTGGACATTTATACTAGGGGCTCCCTATCTCCCTCTAGTGCCTGGGATGTCTAATTACACCCAACTAGGCCTGCTGAGCATTAACAGGGGAAACATATCAATGCAAAACACACAGGAAATACATTACAATGCATGGATAAATACAATATCACTGTCCCTCGTGAGCAGAAGTAACACGTTACCCAATTGACCCTTGTGTAGTGCCCACTCCTACCTAGTGGGACACTTTAAAACCAGCATAGGAGAATCTTCTTTTATTTTCTCAGTTGTAAATACATAACAACTGAGAAACCTAACAAGCCGACAATAGTGTTGTGCCTATTCCAGCACAACTGCAAAAGGTGAGCCTCCATTTTTGGAGTAATATTCTTCTTCCTGGGACATACTCACCCTATGGTGCGCCTTTTTGTCTCTGGTTATACAGTGACCCTTAGCCTACATTGGATAACTTAGAGAATTGGGCCCAGTGGCGTACCGCCAATAGAGGCAGGGTACGCCACTGCTATGGGGCCCGCGGCACCGGGGGGCCCGGAGCGCTCGGAAGGCCCCGCCCCCTCCGTTTATTTTAGCTAAGTAGTAAGCACTAAGCAGTACTAGTACAATTATCAAACACACACTGCGGGCGGCGCAGGGCCCGCGGCACTTGCCTTTGATCGGCGGGCCCACCCCCCCCTCCTCCTCCCCTATTAACCTGCTCATCATGCTGCCTCACTTGATTCTCCCGCCCGGCCAGCCTGCAGGTGCGTTCTAATTTTCACACACATCAGCTGCTGATTGGCCAGTGTTTGCGGGCAGCAGGGACAGGCACCGGACAAACACTGTCTGTACACATTCATTCTCTGACCTGACCTGAGCGACGAGTGAAGTAAGCAGCTGCCTGGCTGCACCCTGCATCGATCCCAGCCCCAGACTGAAGGACTGCCTGCCCGCTCCTGACCGGACACGGTTGGTGCCGGACTGCTGGCGGTTTGTTATATTGAGAAGGGTCCCCAGCCAGGAATGGGATGGATGGATAGATAGGTTAATGCAGGCTGCAGCATTGCCAGGCAGCAGCAAGATAACTCATAGGGAGGGGGGCCCATAGAGGACAGTCTGCTTTCCTCCTACTCTGTCCTGTATGAGCCTCCCACCCCCCCTGAATCCTATATGAGCCCCCCTAATGCCCCCATTACCCCAAAATGTCCAGAGGGGGAGGAGTAGGAGGAAAGCACACTGTCCTCTATGAGCCCCCCCGCCCCGAGTCCTCTATGAGCCCCCAACCCCTAATGCCGCTCAAAATGTCAGGAAGAGAGGAGTAGAAGGAAAGCACACTGTCCTGAGCATTTTGGGGGGCATTAGGGTTTGGGGGGCTCATAGAGGACAGTCTGCTTTCCTCCTACTCTGTCCTGTATGAGCCTCCCACCCCCCCTGAATCCTATATGAGCCCCCCTTATGCCCCCATTACCTCAAAATGCCCAGGGGGGAGAGGAGTAGAAGGAAAGCACACTGTCCTGAGCATTTTGGGGGGCATTAGGGTTTGGGGGGCTCATAGAGGACAGTCTGCTTTCCTCCTACTCTGTCCTGTATGAGCCTCCCACCCCCCCTGAATCCTCTATGAGCCCCCCTTATGCCCCCATTACCTCAAAATGCCCAGGGGGAAGGAAGAGTAGGAGACACGCACACTGTTCTGAGTCTCTCCGCCCCCCCCTGAGTCCTCTATGAGCCTCCTGCCTCCCAACCCCTAATGCCCCCATTACTCCAAAATGCCCAGGGGGGAGAGGAGTAGAAGGAAAGCACACTGTCCTGAGCATTTTGGGGGGCATTAAGGGTTTGGGGGGGCTCATAGTGGACAGTGTGCTCTCCTAATCCTCCCCCCCGGGCATTTTGGGGGGCATTAGGGATTCTTTAATGGGGGTATGGCATGGGAGGAGCCAGGACAGGAGGTGGGACGGGCCAGGGGTGGGTAGTGGGCGGGGTTCGGGGGCCCAATTCAGATGCTTGCTATGGGGCCCAGCGATTTATATGTACGCCCCTGATTGGGCCATATGCATTTAGGCTTGGGCCCTGGATCTTTTGGGACCCTAGCAATGCTCCTGACTCAGACCAAACAAAAGTCTATGCAATGGAAGCAAAAAGGGGTCACCGTCACCATTTACAAAAAAGTTTTGTGTGCAGCAGTCAGGTGGAAAGATCATGCCAACGTTTATCACTAGAATTCATGCCACATAAGACAACAATTACTGGTGACACTTATGCTTCAACAATGAAGGCATTACATGAGGCAATCAAAGAGAAACACCGTGGGAAGTTGTCGGCAGCTGTGCTGCTGCTTCACGACAAAGCGCCAGCTCACAAGTCTCACAAATCACAGGCTGCTATCAGGGATGCGGCTTCATGGAGCTTAACCATACACCCTACAGTCCAGACCTGGCAACCAGTGATTACTTTTTCTTTCAGAACCTAAAGAAATTTCTCTGGTAACAGGGTTTCTGCAGCTGCAAGAAATCTTCTGGATGTGAAGTGGAATAAGTGTGTTGATATCAAGGAGGATTACACTGAAAGTAGTAAGTTCAATTTTCTCAGAAAATGTTCAGATAGATAATTTATTGAACACCCTTCATAGTTCAAGATGGCTGGACCATTGTACAAAATTAGGCTACTTTCACACTAGCGTTCAGGGCTCCGCTTGTGGGTTCCGTTTTAAGGATCTCACAAGTGGCCCCGAACGGATCCTTCCAGCCCTAATGCATTCTGAGTGGATGCGGATCGGCTCAGAATGCATCAGTCTGGCACCGTCTGTCCTCCGCTCAGCTCAGCAGGCGGACACCCGATCGCTGCTTGCAGCGTTCAGGTGTCCGCCTGGCCGTGCGGAGGCAAACGGATCTGTCCAGAGTTACAATGGAAGTCAATGGGGGCGGATCCGTTCGAAGGTGACACAATATGGTGCCTTTTTTTAAACGGATCCGCCCCCATTGACTTTCAATGTAAAGTCTGGACGGATCCGTCTGAATACAAATTGTACTTAGACTTTTTTAGTAAAATATAATGCAGACGGTTCCGTCTGAATGGATACCATCGTTTGCATTATATGAGCAGATCCGTCTGTACAAATACCAGACGGATCCGCTCTGAATGCAAGTGTGAAAGTAACCTAAACACTTTCAAGTAAAAAAAGATTGTGTCAGCCCTACTTCCTCACAGATTGTTAGCTCTTGAAAACAGAACCCTCCTTCCCACCGATTTAATTTCTGCATTACTAATATTTACTGAAGATGCAGTGATATCAAGTGATCCCTGAATTGCTTCAAAGTTCAGTGCTCACAGCAGGCTATCTTCCACACTAAGGACAGCTACTAACCAATCGTGCCACCCTGAAGATATTTCATATTGTGGAGTTGATCCATCTGTACATTGGGCAGAAAAGCAGGCTACCACAATAACAGCATCAACACAGAATATCTTAATCCATTGTACCTGCAACATAATAAACATAGAAACATAGAATGTGTCGCCAGATAAGAACCATTTGGCCCATCTAGTCTGCCCAATATACTGAATACTATGGATAGCCCCTGGCCCTATCTTATATAAAGGATGGCCTTATGCCTATCCCATGCATGCTTAAACTCATCCACTGTATTTGCAGCTACCACTTCTGCAGGAAGGCTATCCCATGCATCCATTACTCTCTCGGTAAAGTAATACTTCCCGATATTACTTTTAAACCTTTGCCCCTCTAATTTAAAACTATGTCCTCTTGTAGCAGTTTTTCTTCTTTTAAATATTCTCTCCCCTTTTACCTTGTTGATTCCCTTTATGTATTTAAAAGTTTCTATCATACCCCCTCTGTCTCGTCTTTCTTCCAAGCTATACATGTTAAGGTCCTTTAATTAGCTTTAAACTGTGCCTCTGTGTTTCTACGAGAATTAAATGACATAAGTTCCTAAATTAGTTACTGCTACAGAATTGCTCACACAAATGTACCAGACACAATGCCCTATAGTACAATAATACTCCATGGTAGTACATCTGCTTCGCACTGGACCACAGGTGGAGGCGGAGTAGAGAGGATGGGATTGTTGGCTGACACAATGAGGTTTGCTGTAACCCTCAGGGTCCATTCACACGTCCGTAGTGTATTGCGGATCCGCAATACACCCGGCCGGCACCCCCATAGAACTGCCTATTGTCTGCAATTGCAGACAGGAATAGGATATGTTCTATTTTTTTCCAGAGCCGCGGACCGGAAGTTCGGGGCCGCGCTCCCGAAATGCAGATGCAGACAGAACACTGTGCGCTGTCCGCATCCATTCCTGCCCTATAGAGAATGAATGGGTCTGGACCCATTCTGGATAATTGTGGAAAGGGTGCAGACACATTCCACGGACATGTGAATGGACCCTTAAGGTGGTTATTCCTGGCTTCCAGTGCTCTCCTGGGCCATGTGGGCAGTGAATAGGGGGGTGCACCTTTAGCTTCCCTTGGGTCACACCCTGGACTTTTGGGGTCTCCTACTTGGTGGTGACTGAGGTGCTCTTGATAGAATGAACAGTGGAGTACAAGGCAGGAAAACAGGAGGAGACCTGGTGGATGGTGAAGGCAATGACCGGGTCTGTTTGGTTGGAATAAATAGAGTCTCTCTTTACTTTTTGTGTATGTTTTCCCCAGAGGCTGTACTTTTGAGGTGGCTATAATAATGGTTCTTCATGAGTCTCTTTTTATAGGTACTAGTAATCTTCTCAAATTCACTAAAGGCATCACTCTCAATATACTTTCTGCAGTACTCAGTTGCTGGGTGCAGTTCTAGATAGGATGGTCAGTCCATCTCAGAAGTATGGTGGGCACCAAAAGCAATTAACCCTTTCCACATAGAGCTTGTTGCAATATATGTGCGTTTACTTTACTGTCTTAGTCCAACACGGCCATTTTTAATAGTCTTCAACCTCCTATAAATATTCAGTGTCTCCTTCTCTCAGGGGATAATCCTTAGCAAAGTTGATTTCCTGGCAGCTTTCCACTCTCAAGAATGGTGTTTTACTGGAGAACTTGTGTCTTGGCCTACTTTTCAGTAGCACACACAAAACAGGTCTTATCTCTTGCCTGTTCAGTAGCAGACCCACAACCCACTAACCAGGGGATCGTGGGACCAGCCCACTGTCCGCCAAGTATAACAAATGACTGTCTGTTAACTATTTCCTACCCATACACAGCTATTTGGATACATACAGTATGTCACGCGGCTCCAAAGGCGCACTCGGTCTCCCATCAGCCACAGACCTGCTGCTTAGCTTCGGGAGTGAGGATCTGTGTTTGGCCTCGTTCCCAGGGCGGCTTTGCTAGCTGGGAGGCTCCCTGCTCCTAGGTCTGCCTTGAGCGCCAAGCTGATCACTCGGTGCTCGACTTGTCTGTCTTTCGGTCATGTGCCGCTGGCCACGTCACATGACCCTCAGACCCCACTATAAATACAGGCAGCCTGCTGGCCACAGGTTGTCTGTTAATTCTAGGTTCCTGGCTATTTTTTGGACTACTGAATACTCACCTGATTCTGTTCACTGATGATCCTTTGCCTGCTCCTCCTGTACTGTGCATCCCTCCTGGTATTGTGACCTTGGTTCCCACCTGACTACTCTTTTCTGACTCCTCTGGTACTTCTCTACTCTCCTGGTATTTGACCCCGGCTTCTCCTGACCATTCTTTGCTTCACCCTTTGTACTGCAAAGCTCTCTTGGCTCTGACCCCATCCATTCACGTTCCGTATTTTGTCTTGTCTATCTTCCCTGTACATATCCTAAGTAAGGGACTGTCGTCTAGTTGTCCCCTGTCATCAGGACTCGTGAGGCATGTAGGCAGGGCCAGGGGTGAGGGTGGAGCGCAGTGGTCACTATCCTTCCCCCTGTCTGTGTGGACATGACCGTTACACAGTAGTGCATAGATTATCTCAGTAAACATGTTAACAGCTTTTAAAGTGTGAACTATAGGATTATCCCTTTAGCAGTGAATCAGCGGGTCACTGCCTATCAACTAAGAGTAACATGTGCTACAGCAGCTCTTAAGAACGGCTATCCCTTCCGGAGTCAATTTGAATAGTCAAGACTAAAGAAGTAAGTGAACACCAGCAATTTATCATTGATGCCTTTTATTAGAAGACCTGTGCCAATATCCTTGACTTGTTTTAAAGGGAAAAAAACTGAAGAAAATTTATTGCACCCTCCCTGGGCCCAGTATAAAGCATCTTTTAGGATAACAATTAAAAGTCCATAAATAAAACGTGCTTCGTGGACCAGCCCCTTCTTCAGTTACACAGGACAATGAAGTTGCAGAGTTCCTAACCTTTTGTTAGCTGCCAGCCACACACAATATCAAAGGCAAAACACCTATTAAAGGTATGGTTTTACCATAGCATTATCTGCCAAGGATTTGGTTTAAGCCTTGTAATTCTATGACTCATAGTATGAATAACAGCTGGTAGCTACATGCAGGGGGCTCAAGTACCACATGTGTTTTCAGAGCCACTGTTTGGGGAGCGATGCATTAGGATACCAATAGGCTGTTCATTAAAAAATATTATAATTGATTTTTCTTCACAATACAGTAAGTAATGAAATGTATTGGAAGGGACAATGAATGTAAACTACATTCAGTTGTACAATTGTTCTTTTATATAATATATTTCTAATCCCACACACTATAATTAGACCATGAAAATAGGTATTTACTGGTTCAATGTTTGGAAGGTCTCGGGAAACTAAGAACAGTTGGCAACAATTCCAATTTCCCTCTGAAAAGACTATTTTGCATTTATAACAATGGCATATTTTTCTTAAAAGCCCCTAATTATATGCCTTATGCTGTCATAGTGGACAATAACCCAGAACCGCAAAGCTCCATTCATTGGTAGCTTGAGGTCTCATGGGCGTGAGATTAGGTTCTGACTGATTCAGAGAAAACTAGACCGTTTCTTATAAAAAAAATAATAATAATACATGTCAGTGTCACTCCAAGCGCTTAGGATTTCTGTAGATCAGCTGCTTTTCTTTATCTGTGCCAGGCTAATGATGGCTTTTAAATAACTTTGCAAACAAATAACAAATCAGAAACTACAATTTTGTGCTTGGAAAACAGAGTAAATGCTCTAGAATAAAAATGGACAAGAAGAAGAAAGGAAATGCACATAAAACGAATGCAGTAATAATCTCAATTTACAGATATGCAGAAAAGTTTCTTTGGTGCAAGCTATAAAGGCCTCATATCAACAAAGGCATGGTTGCTAGATTATTTTCTGCCTTCTATTCAAAGCTTTTTCATATTAGATAATAGATAATGTATTTTTATAACAGTCTTTTTGGTTTATAAAAGGCAAATCTACTTTTTACTCATGGAAAAATTGATCACCACCTGCTGGAGCCAAAATGGTCTGGTCAATATCAGCTTCTGTTCACTTTGTGTGAAATTCTTATTTGGATAGATTTTACCTATTACATGTGATCAGTGTATTTGAAAACAACAAATATAACTTTTTATGTTACCTTCATATCACTGGTGGAGGTAAAATGACATGTAAAGCTTCAGAATGAAAGGTTTTCTCATCTACTACTGGGTGGCAAATGGCTTTATAAGACAAGGCAATGTCATGCAGGTATAGTACAGGCAAAAGGCTCGCCGGAAGTTTTCTTCTTTAGGCCTCATGCACACAACCGTTGTGCGCATCCGCGTCCGTTCCATCATTTTTCACAGTTTAGCGGAGTCCTTATTCATTTCTATGGAGCTGTGAAATGAAAACTGATAGTCCTCCGTTTTTTCTCTGCGTCCGTGATTCCAGTGCGTCCAAAAAATATAACCGGTCCTATTCTTGTCAGAGGAAAACGGAGGACGGACCCATTTAAGTCAATGGGTCCGTCAAAAAAAAACAGATGCACAACTGGTATGTCATCCGTCTCCGCGTCAGTTTTTTTCTACAAGACCTTGGTGCAGTAAAATTACACTTTTCATTAACCTTCCTTTTTTTCCCCCCCTGTCAGACAAAAAAAAAGGAAGACACAAGGAAATACAACTGAAGCAAAATCGGACACGGACCACTGAAGCCAAATCACTGACAGTGAAAAAACACTGTCGTGTGCATGAGGCCTTACTCCTAGAGAATCCCTTCTCCTTGTTGCTGCTGCACCCCTGCCCTTTTATTGATAGGGCTAGGCATTGTGAATGTCATCTGATTTCTCATAAATTCTCGCACTGCTCTGTGCGGTTCAGTAACTGACGCAGGCGCAGTAAGGCCTCATGCACACGACAGTGTTTTTTCACTGTCAGTGATTTGGCTTCAGTGGTCCGTGTCCGATTTTGCTTCAGTTGTGTTTCCTTGTGTCTTCCTTTTTTTTGTCTGACAGGGGGAAAAAAGGAAGGTTAATGAAAAGTGTAATTTTATTGCACCACGGACACGGATGACATACCAGTTGTGCATCCGTTTTTTTTGATGGACCCATTGACTTGAATGGGTCCGTTCTCCGTTTTCCTCTGACAAGAATAGGACAGGTTATATTTTTTTTGACGGACTGGACTCACGGACGTGGAGAAAAAAACTGAGGACAGTTTTTTTTAACAGCTCCATAGAAATGAATGAGACCTCCGCTAAACTGTTAAAAATGACGGAACGGACGCGGATGCACACAACAGTCGTGTGCATTAGGCCTAAGGCCTCTCTCACACTACAGTTTTTTTTACCGTTTTGTGGGCCGTTTTTTGCGTTCCGTATACGGAACCAATTATTTCAATGGTTCCGCAAAAAACCGGAATGTACTCCGTATTTATTCCATTTCTGTATTTCCGTTTTTCCTTTCCGTTAAAAGATAGAACATGTCCTATTATTGCCCGCAAATCACATTCCGTGGCTCCATTCAAGTCAATGGGTCCGCAATAAAAAAAACTGAACACATACGGAAATGCATCCGTATGTCTTCCGTATCCGTTCCGTTTTTGCGGAACCATCTATTGACAATGTTATGCCCAGCCCACTTTTTTTCTATGTAATTACTGTATACTGTATATGCCATACGGAAAAACTGAACCGAAACAGAAACACAACGGAAACAAAAAAAACGGAACAACGGATCTGTGAAAAACTGACCACAAAACACTTAAATAGCCATACGGTAGTGGGAAAGAGGCCTAATGGTAACGCCCCCATTGCTTCTAGAGGCTTATTTGCATATATTAAAACTTATTTTTGGGGATAGGACCAGCTGTAGCTGTAGGAACAGGTCATTAAAGATGGTGCCCGTTCCTGCTCACGTGCAGGCACCATAGCCAGGGGGGTGCCTGCTGTTTCATGCAGAGACATGAATTGACGTGCCAAGTTTGCAATTTAAACTTAGGCTACTTTCACATCTGTGTTTTCAATTCCGCTATTGAGATCCGTCATAGGATCTCAATAGTGGAAGAAAACGCTTCAGTTGGGGACAATGGGGACAAAACTGAACTGAACGAAATGGAATTCTCCAAAATGCATTCCGTTCTATTTGGTTGCATCCCCATTGCGAACAGAAAAACGCTGCAAGCAGCGTTTTTCTGTCCGCAATGTGGTGTGGAGCAAGACGCACAATATAAGTCAATGGGGACGGATCCTTGTTCTCTGACACAATAGAAAACTGATCCGTCCCCCTTGACTTTTAATGGTGTTCATGACGGATCCGTCATGGCTATAGAAGACATAATACAACCGCATCCGTTCATGACAATGCATGGGGTTGTATTATTGTAACGGAAGCGTTTTAGCAGATCCATGACGGATACGCAAAAAACACTAATGTGAAAGTAGCCTAAGGTGGAACAATTTATTCAAAGTAGGTGAGTCAAATCATAATATTGGCAAACAATTGCAAACTTGGCAAATTGGTTAATTTTTCAAATTCTCAGCTATATTTAGGTGCACCTGGTAAGCATAATCCTCCCTTCCTCAAAATAAAGTAGTGAACTGAATATGAATCCAGACCAACGTATTAATATTCTAAAACCGCAGAGAGCTCAGCATCTAAGATTAAGGCACAAGGACATACTGAAACACAATGTGCTCATTAGGAAAATAAGATGGGAGAGAGACGGGTGGAGTGAGAGAAATGTAAGGGGAGAGAAGTCATGTGTGCTGCTCTTTCTATTAAAGTCACTGCATTTTGCTTGGGATCACGGTGTCCCAAGAGGGTCTCATCTCAAAGACCCTCACTAACTGTATGAGAAATGTATTATGTATCCAGTTTAACCCCTTGCTGTATATTCCCTTACTCTTTCTCCAGCTCATTACTTTAAACATTAAAGGGGCTACTGAAGACAGACTGGAAGGATAATTGAAGATAAACTACACGCATCAAAATTAGTTTTAGAAAAAGGTGAAATTTACGTGCTTAATTAAAACTATACCTTTATTGTTAACTGGGTTATGGAGCAAAAACAGTTTGCTCAGGTGATATCCTAAAAGAGATGGATATTTTAACAAAATGCTCCTACTATAGATAGGATGGATGTTAGGTAGGGTCAATAGAATCAATGTTGACTAGGAAGCTGGGGGTGGTAGGTAAATCAGTGGGGAAGGTCTTTCCCTAGATAACCCTATAGATCTAGTATCCTGTACACAGGGATGTCTCCTGATGGTAGAGACACCCTGTCCCCGTACCTAAATCTCTCTATTGCCCTAATGAAACCTTACTCATAGACCTGGATTGGAAATGAATAAATCCAGGGGAAAAAAACAACGAACACATACAGATGTAATTGTGTATAAACAAAAACAACACCAACGCGTTTCAGCTGCATACAGCAGCTCATCGGGAGGTGATGTAGAATAATGGGCATAGGGAGTAACTAAGATAGGAAGATATAAATAAAGATGACACTTAGCTCCTAAATATAACCTGTTAAGCTGTATTCAAAGATGAGAACCTCTGTCACATAGATGATTAGAGCGATCAGAGGGGGGCCCTCTTGGGAAAATGCAGCAGGTATATAGGAAGCTGGGTTGCTCCATAACCCAGTTAACAGTAAAGGTATAGTTTTAATTAAGAACATACACTTCTAAAATTAAAGAGGCCACCAAGGAAAGGGCAGTGTCCGAGTCCCAGCACCCCCACTGATCAGCTGTTTCAGGGATCTGCGGCACTCACCGGGGTTCTGGTGTGAGTGGCAGACTACCAGCAGCTCATAAAGCACAGTGCCATACATTGTATAGTGGCTGTGCTTGGTATTACAGTTCAGTCCAGACTCTTCAATGGGGCTGAGCTGTAACTAGGTCATATTAGATATGACAATCTGATATGGGGGTCTGAGGATCTAATATGGTGGTCTGATTTGAGGATTTGATATGGCGGTTTGATTTGAGGATCAGATTTAAGCTCTGATAAGGAGATCTAATCTGATCAGACCCCCATCATAACCTTAGATCAGACTCAAAATAAATAAATAACCTTATATCTTCTGCTCCACCGCTGCTCTCCATGTCCGGTGTCCTCTCCTGCAGTCCCTGCTCGCTGCTCTCCTCAGTCCAGTCATCTGACTGCGTACAGCGTCAGGTCATAGTGCGTGCTGTTCGTCTATGCGCTGTTCACAGTAAGGACAGTGCAGCGTGGCAGAGCTTTCTACCTCGCCTCCTGGAAACTAGTTAGCACTTCCATCATTAAAACACTCACTATTTTTCAAGAATGTCCCCCCTTTCATGCTGGGCGCCTGAACAGTATGTCTGCCCCTGGTACTGAGCTCCCTTGTACACTATACTGTGCCATCTTATATCCTGTGTTGTGCCCCTACCCCTAGTCATTTACTGTACTGTGCCTCCCTATGCCCTGTTATCCAATCACAGTTTAGTGTTGTTATGCAGTCACTATATGGAGGTGTTATCGAGTGACTGTATGGTAGTATTATTTAGTCACTGTGTGGTGGTGTTATCTAGTCTGGGTATGGGGCTATTATCCAATCACATGTCGGTGTTTGCTATCCAATCACTGTTTTGAGCTACTATCCAGCATGGTGGTATTATTTAGTCTCTGTATGTTGTTGATATACAGTACAGACCAAAAGTTTGGACACACCTTCTCATTCAAAGAGTTTTCTTTATTTTCATGACTATGAAAATTGTAGATTCACACTGAAGGCATCAAAATTATGAATTAACACATGTGCTATTATATACATAACAAAAAAAGTGTGAAACAACTGAAAATATTTCATATTCTAGGTTCTTCAAAGTAGCCACCTTTTACTTTGATTACTGCTTTGCACACTCTTGGCATTCTCTTGATGAGCTTCAAGAGGTAGTCACCTGAAATGGTTTTTACTTCACAGGTGTGCCCTGTCAGGTTTAATAAGTGGGATTTCTTGCCTTATAAATGGAGTTGGGACCATCAGTTGCGTTGTGGAGAAGTCAGGTAGATACACAGCTGATAGTCCTACTAAATAGACTGTTAGAATTTGTATTATGGCAAGAAAAAAGCAACTAAGTAAATAAAAACGAGTGGCCATCATTACTTTAAGAAATTAAGGTCAGTCAGTCCGAAAAATTGGGAAGACTTTGAAAGTGTCCCCAAGTGCAGTCACAAAAACCATCAGGCGCTACAAAGAAACTGGCTCACATGCGGACCGCCCCAGGAAAGGAAGACCAGGAGTCACCTCTGCTGCGGAGGATAAGTTCATTCCGAGTCACCAGCCTCAGAAATCGCAGGTTAACAGCAGCTCAGATTAGAGACCAGGTCAATGCCACACAGCAGCAGACACATCTCTAGAACAACTGTTAAGAGGAGACTGTGTGAATCAGTCCTTCACGGTAGAATATCTTCTAGGAAACCACTGCTAAGGACAGGCAACAAGCAGAAGAGACTTGTTTGGGCTAAAGAACACAAGGAATGGACATTGGACCAGTAGAAATCTGTGCTTTGGTCTGATGAGTCCAAATTTGAGATCTTTGGTTCCAACCACCGTGTCTTTGTGCGACGCAGAAAAGGTGAACGGATGGACTCTACATGCCTGGTTCCCACGTGAAGCATGAAGGAGGAGGTGTGATGGTGTGGGGGTGCGTTGCTGGTGACACTGTTGGGGATTTATTCAAAATTGAAGGCATGCTGAACCAGCATGGCTACCACAGCATCTTGCAGCGGCATGCTATTCCATCCGGTTTGCGTTTAGTTGGACCATCATTTATTTTTCAACAGGACAATGACCCCAAACACACCTCCAGGCTGTGTAAGGGCTATTTGACCATGAAGGAGAGTGATGGGGTTCTGCGCCAGATGACCTGGCCTCCACAGTCACCGGACCTGAACCCAATCGAGATGGTTTGGGGTGAGCTGGACCACAGAGTGAAGGCAAAAGGGCCAACAAGTGCTAAGCATCTCTGGGAACTCCTTTAAGACTGTTGGAAGATAATTTCAGGTGACTACCACTTGAAGCTCAATAAGAGAATGCCAAGAGTATGCAAAGCAGTAATCAAAGCAAAAGGTAGCTACTTTGAAGAACCTAGAATATGGCATATTTTCAGTTGTTTCACACTTTTTTGTTATGTATATAATTCCATATGTGTTAATTCATAGTTTTGATGCCTTCAGTGTGAATCCACAATTTTCATAGTCATGAAAATAAAGAAAACTCTTTGAATGAGAAGATGAGATGTGTGTGTGTTTGTTGTTATTTTTCTCTATTACAATTTTGTGATTACTGAATAAATTAGAATTTTGCTGGTATCCCAGTCTCCTGATATACAAAGATGTATCTGTAGATAACAGTGCTTGGAATACTAGTAAAGATTTTTAGTTAGATAAATTCCATACTTCCAAACTATCAAGCCTGTTGCTCATCTAGTAAGGTTTCTGTCTCTGATACAGAAGGTTCCTGTTTTAAGACCTGCCAGTGGAAATTTGCATAGAAGAGGAATAAAAGTACACAGGGGTGTTCTCAATCAATATTGCAATGCTGAAAGCCCTAGTTATATGGGGGAATAACTTTTATTTTAACCTATTCCCAACCTCCGCTATTATGTACAGTCTATGGGAACAGGGTTTTTCTTTCTTTGAGGAATATCTGGCCTCCACTGTGTTGAAGATTAGTCGTGGGTGTTCACGCTTGGCCGAATATTGCATGTGCTCGAGCACAATGCTTGAGTCAGTGTATTTAAATCTAATTTAGCCTCTATTTCTGAAAAGTTTCTGGTGGGATTCAAACTCACAACCTTCCTCTGGATCAACTTGCAGGATAACAGGCCGAACTGGATGGCAAATGTCTTTTTTTCAGCCTTATGTACTATGTTACTATTTCTTAATCAACCACTACACTATAGAGCTGTATGGCCGGTTACTTTAAAAAAAAAAAAAAAAAGAGAGAGAGAGAGACTTCTTCTGTATAGGAATACTTACTAGTAGTATTTTATTTTTTAAGTAACTGGCCATGCAATTATATAGTGTAGTGGTTAACATTCTGGGCTGTAATGTAGAAGGTTGTGAGTTCGGAAGTGTTATACTCGAGCACCAGAGCACACAAGCACTTTGGTACTCGACCAACACTATTGAAGACCCATAACTGGGGCTCCATGGTTATTTTGCATATTACAGTTTCCCGAGGAGTTTTTTACTTTGGATTGCTATGTTGAAACTTGAAAGAGGCTCCACAGTGTTTTTTGTTGTTGGTCTCTATAAGATCAGCTATTGTTTTGTTTGAGTAGCCTCCAAGGCATTGCTCCCGGTTAGCCAAAGTCCCACTCCACACTGATGAGGAGCAGTCCCCCGAAACAGCTTTCTGTGGATAGATAACTTGCTTAGTTCTTCCAGTGTCACATCCTTAAAGGGAACCTGCCATGTGGATATTTGATTATAATCTAACTAATTATAAATATTATTAACTACTAAAAAGTACCTTAGATGTAATCACTTACTGGTGTGACAGATTGTTACCTCATAATATACACACAAAGCTGCCGCATGCCGCATGCTAATGAGCTGATTCGAGTCCTGCTTGATGTCATTGAGTCCAGCGTATATTTAATTCAGAGCTATAGCCACTCCCCTGCCCACCTGCTGCTCATTCATATGGAAACAAACTGTCATTCAGCAGCAGGTGGGCGGGGAGAGTCAGGAGCTCATGAATATTCATGACTCATCATTATCAGCTGGAGCTTTTCAATACAAGATGTTGGCAGATTGGGTCAATTAAAGAAAGTGACCCAGCATTTTGCTAAGCGAATCAGTCACTTATTTATGTTGCCCTTAGTTAGGACACCATAAAACTGGTGACAGGTTTCCTTTAAGGCTTGTAAAACAGGGGGGGTCTTGACATAGGGGCCACTTAATATGGTGGATCTGGTGATCTCTATAATGGTTACACCCCTCTGCTTGGTTTTCCTTCCTTTGAGGGATATCTGGTTTCCACTGTGTTGAAGACCCATAACTGGGGCTCCACGGTTATTTTGCATGTTACTATTTCCCAGGGAGCCTTGCTCTTTGGATTGCTGTGTTGAGGCTCCACAGTGTTTTTTGTATTTGGTTTCCCTAAGATCAGCTTCTGTTTTGATTGATCAATAAAAACGACATTGTCTGTAAAAAAAAAAAAAAAAAAAAAGCCTACTTTTCTTGGCCACACCTTATGCCAGTTTGGCTCCGTGTACAACATGGCGCCACTTCTACGTTTTTTTCCAGGATCACTTAAATTCCCAATCCACCCCTGGAAGAAGGTAGAATGGAGTTATGACATCACAGGTTGCATGTTGCTGATGTCAGATAGTAAGAGGTAAGATGCGGTGTGTTACAATATATGGTATATACAGCAGTGTACTGATATGTGAGGTATGAGGTATACATTAAACCTTGTATCTCACATATCAGTACACTGTTGTATATATTACATATCTGTAGCCACTGCATCTATATATATATATACAGTATATACACATACAGTTATACATTATGTTCACTGTGTGACGTACATGAGGTAGTGGTGGTTGTAACTGTCTACAGTACTATATATGAGTGAGATATGAGTGAAAACAGCAAATGGGGGGGTCAAATGAAGAGAAAAGGGGGGACCTCCTCTTACCAATCCAATCTAGTCTCAGTGGAGAACTCAGCATGCAGTTGGGGCTTGAGTACACATCAGGTGATCATCCCTCCCTTCTTTTAGCTTGTGGGCCAATGAGAAGGCTTTGTCACAGCTTACCAACATCCCTAGCAACCAATAGAAAAGTTGCCTACCCCACGCCAATATTTCATGGGCATTACGCAAATAATACATTGCCGATTTTTTCACAATCAAGTATATAATCTCAAATTCGCGAATTGGCGAATAAATGACAAATATTCTACAAAATATTTGCGAAATATTGCGAATTCGAATATTGCCCCTGCCGCTCATCACTAATGATGATGTCATCACAGGTCCTGGCATATATCTATATTATACTCACTTATATAGCGCTGACACATTCCGCTTATGCACCTTTTAAATCTGGGAACTACACTATTCTCTGTGCAGGTCCTACACATCTAGTCCTTTATCTTTCTCCACTGATAGGGATTCTAGACTGGAGCTGGTTCGGAGACGGTATTGAATGTAATTTGTGGGCAGAGCCCTTGGTTTACTGTGGAGTGGGGGGTGGATTGCCATATGCAGCTGCATGCTCTGCCTCTATTGGAAGAACGCCACTGCTTAGTCCCGTAATAAGTCAAGCACTTACATCACGTTACCAGTTCATATTGTTGTACCCTGGAAGTAAACAATGAAGGTTCCCGTTGAATGAATGAAAGGAGAGATCTTGAAAACCATACATGATAAATTAAGAAAGTGTATTGGAAAATTGTGTAAATTTTCATTGTACAAAAATATCAGCTTTATTTGATAAAACTGTAATACTCCTTTAAATAAAAATCCAATATTATCTATTACCATCTCGTGGTTTGCAGGTACATTGGGCGGAGACACACTTCATTTTTAGTGTAATATGTTTATATATTGGTCCAGTCAATCATTTTAATTTGTTTAAGCAAATGGGAGAATGTCTACTACTATGCTCCATTGGTTTTCATGCTTCTTTTATGTACCTAGGGTAGCTGAAAATATTAATAACATTGCAGTCTGATTTAGCAGGTGGATATGCATTAGCCGGAAATTGAAAACTACGGGGGGAAAAAATAAGATTGTATCACTGTAAATGAATGAGCAACACATAAATAAAGCTCTAATACAAAACAGTAAAAGTAGAAGCAACCCAGAAATATACAAATATTTCAAACTTTATTGTTTTCTATGGAGCGTTACAATTTACAACATACTACATTTCAGGTTGCCACATGCAATACAATATATTATAGTTATATAAAACATAGTGGATATATTGCCCCACAAATTTCTGCTTGATTAAGTAAATGTGCAGTATTATTATCTGTAAGACAATTTGTGTGACCATTTGAAATTTAGATGTTACCACAACTCTGTATAGATCTCTACCTGTCTACGCAAGTCATACCTGAAAACAAGCTTTACCAAATAACATATCTAACTTTCTGCTAGTTTTTATCTCTTCAATTTATATCGTTTGAAATAAAATATAAATAGCCCATCTGTTTTATGATAGTTTTGCTTAACATTGCTTAATATGCCGTTACAATTTTGATATTAAATAAATGTAAAATCCAGCAAAACTGGGACTACACAAGACCAAGTGATAACACTTTATTAGTACAGTCATCAAAGTAGTATTGTATAGCACCAAGACACTAACGATAAGGGTACGCCCTGCATATAAAAAAAATCTGCATACAAAAAGTACATATAGTAATACACATGTGCACAGTACATATGTACTTTTTATAAAAAATCTATATCTATCCATTATATAAAGAATTGCAAGAATTTTTTGGGGAAAGAATTATAGGGGACAATCTAATTAATTGCCTAGCTAGTGAATTGTGGTGGTGATAGTTGACCAGTATTAACTGGCCTTAAATGGGTTGTCCTGCTACAAGAACTTATTATCGATCCACATGATAGTTGACAATTACTGATTGGTAGGGGTCTGACTGTCCGGACCCCCACCAATCACGATAGAGTTCTCTTTGCAATTTGCGGTCCCCAATGCGCGGGCAATGTCGGTGCGGCGGCCTGGACAAATCGAGACCCATTCAACTTTAATGGGTCCGTGATCCGTCCACACCGCCAAAAAATAGAACAAGTTCTATTTTTTTGCTTTGCGGAGGCACGGACAGAAACACCACTGAAGCACTCCGTAGTGCTTCTGTGGGGTTCCTATCTGTGCTTCCGTTCCACATCTCTGTGATGGCGGACCCATTCAAGTGAATGGGTCCGCATCTGTGATGCGGAGTGCACATGGGTTGGTGCCCGTGTATTGTGGACCCGCCGTATGCGGGCCGCAATACGGCCATGGGCACAGAACGTTCGTGTGCAAGAGGCCTTACAGAGCAGGATGGAACAGCAGCATACATCAGGGTTGCCAAGCATCCAGAAAGTCTTGGAAAGTCCATAAAAATTGTGCACTTTTTTCTACTGCCTGTATTTCTACATAAAAATTGTGATTTTTTTTTTTCTGTGGTTGCTGATACTTGTGATTGTAATTATCATCATTTTATGGCTCACACTAAATACTGCTAATGTAGTATGATATCAATATATTGAGCCATAGACATGTATCATGTATAATCTTTACAATTCATTGTGGTTTTCCAATCTGTCCGTAAATAAATAAAAAATGTTACCGTAGCTCTTTGTGATTTTTGGATACGTTGGGAATTTTTTATAAACTGCTATATGCCACTTTTGTGCGCAGTATCAGTCCCAGATTTAGTCACATGGCATTTTACGTCAAAATCTGCAACTTTTCCCCACTCACGACACTTTTCCGAAAGATTGGCGTGGGCCCATCTCATTCATCATTTTCTACACCAGTTTTTGGCAGAGAAAATGACAAATCTACACCAGCAAGTGAGCAGATAGACATCAGCATGACCTACTGGAGAAAGCGCTAAAGTTATGTAGAGGGCTGAGCCTCCATATGACTTTGACGCTTTCTCCAGCAGTACAGACTGACTTAAAGGGGTTGTCCGGGTTCAGAGCTGAACCCGGACATACCCTTATTTTCACCCAGGCAGCCCCCCCTGAGGCTAGGATCGGAGCATCTCATGCTCCAATGCGCTCCCTTGCCCTGTGCTAAATCACGGAGGGCAAGGGCTCTTTTGTTTTCGATAACACACTGCCGGGTGGAAACTTCCACCCCGCAGTGTGTTCGGTGATGTTACCGGCTCTGATGGGTGGGCTTTAGCACTTCCCTAGCCATTTTACTGGCTAGGGCAGCACTAAATCTTGCCCTTTTACAACAAAATTGGCCACAGCACTCTGTTCATAGAATGGCAGGGGTGGGTGCACGTCCGGGTAGCGTTCTAAGGCTCCACCTCCAGAACTTGTAAGTGTCACAAATATTTAGACAGCACTCCTTTTTTAGTGATAATTAAATGATTTTATTTCATGTTATTTCAGCCGGAATAGGTGTTTTTTTTGTCAGTTGCAACGTTTCAGGCGTAATAATCGCCCTTCATCAGGCTGACAAGACATAATGTACAGAAAGAGAAGTTCATACAGTGATCAAAAAATAGGAGTTCATACAGTGATCAAAAAAAAAAAAAAAAATATATACATAAGTGTACATAGATGTACCAAAAAATTCATATGATAATCATATAAATCAAAAATACATGATAGCATAAATACATGATTGTACTGCTAAGAATCACATGCGAAGGAGGCGGGCCCACTGGGCATAGTTAACATCACATATGCCATACATATTCCTGGGCGTTCCATTTAAAAAAAAATAGCACTGGGTGTTAAAGTGCTAGAAACAAGATTCCTGGTTATGTACGTGGTGTGCACCGTGGCCAATCGGAAAAAGACGATTGCCCCAGAGTACAACAGCACATACATGGAGACATCTATAATTGCATAGAAAAATTCATACTTCCTGTTTATGGCAGCGAGCCATATAGCTACATATAAATGGTTAAATTTGCATGGTGGGGCAGTCGGGGCGCACCTGCGGCAGAGGGGCTGTCACAGGTTAGTCCCAAGTGTCACACCACTCAAATAGGGCTGAGGCAACATGAAACAGTGCATAGTAGAGATATAAGGGGAATAAACTCCTAGGAGTGCATAATAAACCTTTGTACAATGGAATGTCCAGAGGTAAAACAGGCTTACAGGATACAAGGCTATCTAGAATACAAGAACCAGTACATAATATCAAGGTATACAGGTATCGGTAGAATGACTCACCACTCTGAGGACCACACTAAGTATACAGCCGGCGCTTGTTTGCACATGGGGTGCGCATCTTTAAAAGTACCCTGGTGTGTTGTGGTAGGTGGGTGGGAGTCATGTGATGCCAGGGATGGGCGGGCCAATTTGCACAGCAGGGCCTGGAGTGCAAATTGCATACCGAAGTGCGAGTATGCCGATGCGTCACTTCCGGTATGTCACTTCCGGTAGTCTGACTAGTACCAGTGCCAGTGCCGTGCGTGTCACTGTGGATATGTAGTCATGTGACCTGGTCACATGATCGCACTGTCCCTGTCGAAACATCAGACAGTCTGCATAGAAGATACATTTAAATCCAATAGGTACAATTCATGACATACTGGGTGACAGAGAACTGTCACAGGTATACCCACTTAATTGTTTTGCCCAGTTGTTTAGCTCCAAGCTACATCGGGGAGGAAAGAGCGTGGAACCAAGCAGATCGGGCCGGGTTGGACGGAATGAACACTCACGCGTCCACACATGAACAGAAAATCAAGGTAGCACCGTGTTCTGAAGACGGGTGGAAATAGCACCACAAGATAATGGGGCACGGTTGGACAACGAGATGGTAGATCTTGACTACACCCTTGAGATGCTCTGCAAAGGTATCTTGGGACCGTAAAGTGTGCTTTGCGGAAGTCACCATCCGCTACTGAACAGTTCTGGTCCTGTAATAGAAGCACATAAAACAGATTTAAGATACATTATGAAGGACTGAATAAACAATTGGCTTACAAATAATCCTTCTTTACGGTCCCAAGATACCTTTGCAGAGCATCTCAAGGATGTAGTCAAGATCTACCATCTCATTGTCCAACCGTGACCCACTATCTTGTGGTGCTATTTCCACCCGTCTTCAGAACACGGTGCTACCTTGATTTTCTGTTCATGTGTGGACGCGTGAGTGTTCATTCCGTCCAACCCGGCCCGATCTGCTTGGTTCCACGCTCTTTCCTCCCCGATGTAGCTTGGAGCTAAACAACCGGGCAAAACAATTAAGTGGGTATACCTGTGACAGTTCTCTGTCACCCAGTATGTCATGAATTGTACCTATTGGATTTAAATGTATCTTCTATGCAGACTGTCTGATGTTTTGTATCCTAATATTATATGGTCACATATGGGCTCATGACTTGGATGTCCTATGGATATGTACATATACCTCTGATTCAGACGATTACTGATCATCCGCACAGGCACCCCTCTGGGCCGCCACCCCATAACTGGCCGCGTATGATCTCATTTCACATATCTGAGCAGGGATATATATACATATATATAGATATGTACTTGATGCTTCTTGTCCTGATGCTATCTACAGGGACACTGTGCCTGCGCCCCAGCATCACCCTCCGACGCATGCAGGCACTTCCTAGTGGACATTCCCCCATCCCAACACCCATGCAGGCCAAGGGGTAGGGACATTACTTATTCTAGTTGTCCGAAACATCGCCCCCCTATTTGCGCAAGGCTAATTCACCTCTCCGATTCCCTGTAGTTTCGACAGGGACAGTGCGATCATGTGACCAGGTCACATGACTACATATCCACAGTGACACGCACGGCACTTCCGGGTACTAGTCAGACTACCGGAAGTGACATACCGGAAGTGACATACCGGAAGTGACGCATCGGCATACTCGCACTTCGGTATGCAATTTGCACTCCAGGCCCTGCTGTGCAAATTGGCCCGCCCATCCCTGGCATCACATGACTCCCACCCACCTACCACAACACACCAGGGTACTTTTAAAGATGCGCACCCCATGTGCAAACAAGCGCCGGCTGTATACTTAGTGTGGTCCTCAGAGTGGTGAGTCATTCTACCGATACCTGTATACCTTGATATTATGTACTGGTTCTTGTATTCTAGATAGCCTTGTATCCTGTAAGCCTGTTTTACCTCTGGACATTCCATTGAACAAAGGTTTATTATGCACTCCTAGGAGTTTATTCCCCTTATATCTCTACTATGCACTGTTTCATGTTGCCTCAGCCCTATTTGAGTGGTGTGACACTTGGGACTAACCTGTGACAGCCCCTCTGCCGCAGGTGCGCCCCGACTGCCCCACCATGCAAATTTAACCATTTATATGTAGCTATATGGCTCGCTGCCATAAACAGGAAGTATGAATTTTTCTATGCAATTATAGATGTCTCCATGTATGTGCTGTTGTACTCTGGGGCAATCGTCTTTTTCCGATTGGCCACGGTGCACACCACGTACATAACCAGGAATCTTGTTTCTAGCACTTTAACACCCAGTGCTATTTTTTTTTAAATGGAACGCCCAGGAATATGTATGGGATATGTGATGTTAACTATGCCCAGTGGGCCCGCCTCCTTCTTTTTGGTACATCTATGTACACTTATGTATATATATATTTTTTTTTGATCACTGTATGAACTCCTATTTTTTGATCACTGTATGAACTTCTCTTTCTGTACATTATGTCTTGTCAGCCTGATGAAGGGCGATTATTACGCCTGAAACGTTGCAACTGACAAAAAAACCACCTATTCCGGCTGAAATAACATGAAATAAAATCATTTAATTATCACTAAAAAAGGAGTGCTGTCTAAATATTTGTGACACTAAATCTTGCCCATCAGTGCCGGTGACGTCACCGGGCTTCGTGGCAGCCCCATGGAGATCCCCGGTACATCACTGGATCTACCAAAAATGCCTTTGCCCTGCGCGATTTAGCGCAGGGCAAAGGAGAGCATAGGAGCATGAACTGCTCCGATGCTCAAGTCAGGGGGGCTGCCGGGGTGAAAATAGAGGTATGTCCGGGTTCAGCCCGGACAAGCCCTTTAAGAGCAGTGTGGAAAATGCCGGTCTTGATAAATGAGCTCAATTGTCCAATAAAAAGAAAAAATTTGGTTGCCAACATTGACATTCATGCGTGACCATTGATGTGTGACTCCACGACCCTTTTTTCATGATCGGTTGTGGATAGATAATTGGAGGCTTATTTATTAAGACTAACAATTTACATGCCGGTCATAATTGTTTCTGTACTGCTGGAGGAAGCGCCAAAGTTATGTGGAGGTGCAGGCTTCTACATAACTTTGGTACTTCCTCCAGCAGGCGGTGCGACAGACTTAAATCTAAACCAGCTCCTTTGCTGGCGTAGATTAAAGCCATTTTCCACCCTCTTCCCCACCCACGCCATGCCTCTTTTTCTCAACCTGTCAGAAATGTGGAGTGAATGGGAAAAGTCACAGATTTTGTCGCAAAATGGCATGCAAAAAAATCTGCAACTGATATATGCCACAAAAGTATAAGTTCATAAATGAGCCTCCTAGTTTTTAAGGAAGTACAACCGATTTAAGATTCAGAGCTCCATTAAATTCTACTGTATTATTTAGCATGCTACTGTGCATCTGAACCCTTCCAAGCCTGCCAAGTTTTTTATTTGTAGGGAAAGATGGGGAATGCTCAGTTGTGTATAGTGTCTGAACAGCAATCTATAATAATTACTTAACTGGCCACATACAGTGAGCACAGAACATTCCTGCGGTTTGGCCCAATACTATGAACATTAGCTCAATGGGAAAAACCAGCATCAGAACTGCTTTACAGATGATAACGATTAATATATTTAACAACCATTATATAGTACGGGCACATATTGATGGTTGGGGAAACTGATTGAAAGGCACTGGGTGGAAAAAAACTATATTTCATCATTTAAAGGGGTTGTCTCACTTCAGCAAATGGCACTTACTAATGGATTGTGATTGTCCATATTGCCTCCTTTGCTGGCTTGATTCATTTTTTCATCACATTATACACTGCTCCTATCCAGTGGTTATGACCACCCTGCAATCCAGCAGCAGCGGCCATGCTTGTGCACTATAGGAAAAGGTGACAGTGCTCAGGACAGCGGTAGTGCATATAGGTATGCATGCGCAGCAGCTCCCAGACACCTTGTATCTGCGCTGCGTCCGTGGCCACAAGCCCTGGAAACGAGCAGTGTACAGTATAATGTGATGGAAAAATAAATCCAGCCAGCAATGGAGGCAATATGGACAATCACAATTCTTTAGTAAGTGCCTTGTATTAATTTTCTCTACATGATAAATGCCATTTGCTGAAGTGACACAACCCCTTTAACACACTTTTATTAACCGTTTTAAAATTCATCTTATCTATTATGTTAAATTCCCCCTTTACTAAATTTTAAAATGTGCTTCTTTCCTGCTACATTATATCTAGGTATAAATTAGCCAAATGGTCATGTACACAGAACCTCCCCAGATGACTAAAGCATAAGAATCGACAACCTCACAAGAAAGAGCCGAGCTACCTATGCTCATTGTGCAGGACCATGACCATCAAGGCTTCTCTAGCCTCTTCACCTTTTCCAGTACCCTACAATAGAAATCTTCAAGAGATGTAAAGTTTCTAATGAAAACAGCAATATAAGATTGTTCAATCAATACTGTCTAAGCCCCTCTATTTTTATTCAGAAAATGCCATGCAAACACAGTGCAAATGAACAGGATATACTGTATATCACAACAAACACATGAAATGCAGTTACACAGTATTAAACCGTATAAGTCAATATATACATTAAAGGGGTTCTCTGGGCTTTTAGTAATAATGACATATCAGATCAGCTGTATGAGGAGGTTGGCGCGCGTGGTGCGCACGTGCCGTCTCCGATCTCTCTTCCTGCTCGGCGCTTCTGTCTATGTCAAAACAGCAGTGAACTGGAAAAGAGAAGGTAGACAGCACATGCGCACTGTGCACACTTCCTACTCATACAGCTGATTGGCGGGGGGTATCGGGTGTAGGACCCCCGCCAATCCGATATTGATGACCTATCCTGAGGATAGGTCATCCATATTAAAAACCCGGAAATCCCTTTAACCCACAAATGTCCATACTTTTAAGTACCCCTGCACCAGGGCACCACATATATACCGTAGCACGTTGCTGCCCCTGCCTGTAGGAGCGCTCCTCTTCTAAAGCCTGGCATAGGTGTGGTATGTCAGGCTTTAGCAGTGCAGGCATAGGAATGATATGCTATACTCTTGATCTGCTCAGCAAATAGCCCCTGTGCCAATGTTTTTATTTTGTTAAATAGTGTTGAGCACGAATATTCGTAACACAAATTTGTATCGCAAATATCGGCACTTCGATAGTATAATATAGTATATACTACAGGGAGTGCAGAATTATTAGGCAAATGAGTATTTTGACCACATCATCCTCTTTATGCATGTTGTCTTACTCCAAGCTGTATAGGCTCGAAAGCCTACTACCAATTAAGCATATTAGGTGATGTGCATCTCTGTAATAAGAAGGGGTGTGGTCTAATGACAGCAACACCCTATATCAGGTGTGCATAATTATTAGGCAACTTCCTTTCCTTTAGCAAAATGGGTCAAAAGAAGGACGTGACAGGCTCAGAAAAGTCTAAAATAGTGAGATATCTTGCAGAGGGATGCAGCACTCTTAAAATTGCAAATCTTCTGAAGCGTGATCATCAAACAATCAAGCGTTTCATTCAAAATAGTCAACAGGGTCACAAGAAGCGTGTGGAAAAACCAAGGCGCAAAATAACTGCCCATGAACTGAGAAAAGTCAAGCGTGCAGCTGCCAAGATGCCACTTGCCACCAGTTTGGCCATATTTCAGAGCTGCAACATCACTGGAGTGCCCAAAAGCACAAGGTGTGCAATACTCAGAGACATGGCCAAGGTAAGAAAGGCTGAAAGACGACCACCACTGAACAAGACACACAAGCTGAAACGTCAAGACTGGGCCAAGAAATATCTCAAGACTGATTTTTCTAAGGTTTTATGGACTGATGAAATGAGAGTGAGTCTTGATGGTCTAGATGGATGGGCCCGTGGCTGGATTGGTAAAGGGCAGAGAGCTCCAGTCCGACTCAGACGCCAGCAAGATGGAGGTGGAGTACTGGTTTGGGCTGGTATCATCAAAGATGAGCTTGTGGGGCCTTTTCGGGTTGAGGATGGAGTCAAGCTCAACTCCCAGTCCTACTGCCAGTTTCTGGAAGACACCTTCCTCAAGCAGTGGTACAGGAAGAAGTCTGCATCCTTCAAGAAAAACATGATTGATGGACACGCGTCCAAGTACTCCACAGCGTGGCTGGCAAGAAAGGGTATAAAAGAAGAAAATCTAATGACATGGCCTCCTTGTTCACCTGATCTGAACCCCATTGAGAACCTGTGGTCCATCATCAAATGTGAGATTTACAAGGAGGGAAAACAGTACACCTCTCTGAACAGTGTCTGGGAGGCTGTGGTTGCTGCTGCACGCAATGTTGATGGTGAACAGATCAAAACACTGACAGAATCCATGGATGGCAGGCTTTTGAGTGTCCTTGCAAAGAAAGGTGGCTATATTGGTCACTGATTTGTTTTTGTTTTGTTTTTGAATGTCAGAAATGTATATTTGTGAATGTTGAGATGTTATATTGGTTTCACTGGTAAAAATAAATAATTGAAATGGGTATATATTTGTTTTTTGTTAAGTTGCCTAATAATTATGCACAGTAATAGTCACCTGCACACACAGATATCCCCCTGAAATAGCTAAAACTAAAAACAAACTAAAAACTACTTCCAAAAATATTCAGCTTTGATATTAATGAGTTTTTTGGGTTCATTGAGAACATGGTTGTTGTTCAATAATAAAATTAATCCTCAAAAATACAACTTGCCTAATAATTCTGCACTCCCTGTATATAGTGCTTTATATTCGTAATGATGAGTATTATTCGTTTTTTCCTGACACAGTACACATCAGGTGATCATTCTTCCCTTCTTCTAGCTTGTGGGCCAATGAGAAGGCTTTGTGACAGCTTAGCAACATCCCTAGCAACCAATAGAAAAGTTGCCTACCCCTTCACTATATAAATTAAGACACTCCCCAGCAGCCATTTTGTGGAGTTTCATGTGAAAGAGAGAGGAGCTTGAATACTGTGCTGTGCTTTTTCAAATTACATTCCATCCTGCATATAAATAATTCTGAGAGTCAAAGGGAAATGTGTAGCTGAATAGCTGATAGGGTCCAGTGCAGGGTGTAGTGTAGGTTATAGAAATAGTTATCTGAAATATATAATCCAGATAGTTAGTGTTAGATAGTGTAGGTTAATTAGGGCATATTGTAGCAGATAGGGTCCAGTGCAGGGTGTAATGTAAGTTATAGAGTTCGTTAGCTGATATACAGTGGATATAAAAAGTCTACACACCCCTGTTAAAATTTCAGGTTTCTGTGATGTAAAAAAATGAGACAAAGATAAATCATTTCAGAACTTTTTCCACCTTTAATGTGACTAGTGATGAGCGAACTTCTGTTTTAAGTTCGGCGTCTAAAGAACTTTAGACGCCGAACTTAAAACAGAAGTTCGCTCATCACTAAATGTGACCTATAAACTGTACAGCTCAATTGAAAAACAAACTGAAATCTTTTAGGTAGAGGGAAGAAAAAATATAAAAATAAAATAATATGGTTGCATAAGTGTGCACACCCCTAAAACTTACACTTTGTTGAAGCACCTTTTGATTTTATTACAGTACTCAGTCTTTTTGGGTATGAGTCTATCAGCATGGCACATTTTGACTTGGCAAGATTTGCCCACTTTTCTTTGCAAAAACACTCCAAATCTGTCAGATTGCACAGCCCTCTTCAGATCACCCCACAGATTTTCAATCGGATTCAGGTCTGGGATCTGGCTGGGCCATTCCAAAACTTGAATCTTCCTCTGGTGAAGCCATTGCTTTGTTGATTTGGATGTATGCTTTGGGTCGTTGTCATGCTGAAAGATGAAGTTCCTCTTCATGTTCAGCTTTCTAGCAGAAGCCTGAAGGTTTTGTGCCAATATTGACTGGTACTTGGAACTGTTCATAATTCCCTTTAGCTTTACTAAGGCCCCAGTTCCAGCTGAAGAAAAACAGCCCCAAAGCATGATGCTGCCACCACCATGCTTCACTGTGGGTATGGTGTTCTTTTGGTGATGTGCAGTGTTGTTTTTGCGCCAAACATATCTTTTGGATACCTTTTTCCACATGCTTTTGGGAGACTTCAGATGTGTTTTTGCAAAATGTAGCCTGGCTTGGATGTTTTTCTTCGTAAGAAAAGGCTTTTATCTTGCCACTCTACCCCATAGCCCAGACATATGAAGAATACGGGAGATTGTTGTCACATGTACCACACAGCCAGTACTTGCCAGATATTCCTGCAGCTCCTTTAATGTTGCTGTAGGCCTCTTGGTAGCCTCCCAGATCAGTTTTCTTCTCCTCTATTCATAAATTTTTGAGGGACGTCCAGTTCTTGGTAGTGTCACTGTTGTGCCATATTTTCTCCACTTGATGATGACTGTCTTCACTGTGTTCCATGGTATTTCTAATGCCTTGGAAATTCTTTTGTACCCTTCTCCTGACTGATACCTTTTAACAATGAAATACCTCTGATGCTTTGGAAGCTCTCAGTTGACCATGAATTTTGCTGTAAAATACGACCCAAATTTTTTCAGGAAAGACCAACTAGAGCAGCTGAACTTTATTTGGGGTTAATCAGAGGCACTTTAAATGATGGCAGGTGTATGCTGACTCCTATTTAACATGATTTTGAATGTGATTGCTTAATTCTGAACACAGCTACATCCCCAGTTATAAGAGCGTGTTCACACTTATGCAACCACATTATTTAATTTTTTTTTGTTTTCTTCCCTCCACTTAAAAGATTTAAGTTTGTTTTTCAATTGAGTGGTACAGTTTATAGGTCACATTAAAGGTGGAAAAAGTTCTGAAAGGCTTTTAGTCCTAGTGTGTTAGGCATATAATCCCACATTTTTTACATACGGATTGAAAATAATGTCATCAACAACACAGCAATTTTTTTTTTAGTATTTATAGGTCAAATATTAGATTTAAGGCCACAATAGCGGTCCCCAATGCACGGGGAAAATCCGTGCATCTGCTGCAGACGGATCCCAGACCCATTCACTTGAAAGTTTGTTACACAAAAAAATAGTGCATGATCTACTTTTTTGTGGTTCAGAGACACAGCAAGAAACACCACGGAAGCACTCTGAGATGCTTCCGTGGGGTTCTGCACCACATCTCCTGGATCGCGGATCCATTGAAGTGAAAGGGTACGTGATCCGTGATGCAGGGTGCACACGGCCGGTGGCCGTGTATTGTGGACCCGCTGTATGCGGGCCGCAATACAGCCATGCGTGACACACGTTCGTAAAGTTACCATTATAAGATTGCATTGTATTGCTTTTATATGTGTGTGGGGTCTGAGCAATCAGATATTGGCCAGCTGAGCAGAGATGTACCTGTCTAGTGAAGTGAATGTACGGTATGGGGTGTAAAGCTGGTTCGCCTCCCCATGGTGCACCCTGGGTAACTCTAAATGAACCAGCAAATACTGATGGTAAGACAAAGAAAGCTTCTCCTGACCAACAGGACACAAACTCTAATCTATAGACTGTGTGAGTGTGTGTGGTATATAGTGTGTGGCAGGAAAATGGATGTGCAATGTGCATGTGAGAGATATTTCTATGATGTCCATACATGCATTAGTGCACCAATCAGTAATATCTACTTAGACCTGATAAAATGTGAAGTTGTATTGCGAAAAAACATTCGCACCATAAGTGGCGATTTTTCGCCATTGCAAATATTTTATAACACTCTATCTGCATATAAAGCAATTGTGCTGACATGTATGTGAAATGTAATCAAATACACTGCTGTAATGTCAAATTACTAATAGTGATCATTAGTTCTTCCTCACTGTCGCGAAAATTGCTTCCAACCATCTTTTCCAATCTCCTCAAACTTCCGGTAGTTTGAAAACAGTTAATAAACTAGGCCACACCCCTTTTGGCATTCGCATTAAACAAATTTTACATTGCGATTATCGCAATGTAAAAAAATAGTGAGCGAAGATAGCGAATTCGCAAATATAGGACAAATATTCGCCCATATATTTGCGAAATCGAATATTGCCCCAGCCACTCATCACTAATAGCTGTTGGGGACAGTGATGAGCGAGTACCAAAGTGTTCGGGTGTTCGGTCCGAACACATCGCGATATTCGTGCGCTCGGCCGAGCACCCGAGTATAATAGAAGTTAATGGGAGACAACCAGGCACCCCCTGCTCGGATGAGTGGAGGGTGCCTGGACCATAGGAAAAGGTCTGCAAGTGATGGAAACACCTCTGAAATCGATCAGGAACAGCAGGGGGACCATGTCTGGATGCATCTTGGACACCAATGTCGCTGCTGGGAACCATGTGGTCCAAGTTGTACACCACTTTAACAGACTGAGAAAAAAACTGACAAAATGGCGCCCCACAAAAAAAAAATTCCTTTTAGAGGAAAAATTGTTAGGAAACATTCTTTCCTGTAGATTCAATTGTATATACAGTGTAAGTGCTGCCAAAAATTACACGGAAGAAGAGATACAGCCTGTATATCACATAAAGGAGGGCCTTATTGACATGGTGCTACAATTGTTCAGGTACTGGAACTCCTAAACTCATAAAACCTATGCACTAAGTGAAAGGGCTGCCAAAAATTACAAGGAACTAGCACTACAATGCACCCTTTATTACACATAAAGGAGGACATCATACAACCCTTTAACCACTTAAGGACTACAGGTTTATACCTCTCTAGTGACCAGGCCCTTTTTTACAAATCGGCACTTCACAACTTTAACGGTTTATTGCTCAGTCATGCAACTTGACACCCAAATGAATTTTGCCTCCTTTTCTTCTCACAAATACAGCTTTCTTCTTGTGGTATTTGATTGCTGCTGAGATTTTTCGTTTTTCTGATATTAATCAAAATAGACTGCAATTTTTTTTAAAAAAGTGTATTTTTAACTTTTTCTGGTAAGATTGTTCAAATATAATTAAATTTCTATACAAGTTTGTGTCAGAATTTATTGTGCTACATGTCTTTGATAAAAAAAAATCCAATAAGTGTATATTTATTGGTTTGCGCAAAAGTTATAGCGTTTACAAACTATGGTACAAAAATGCGAATTTCCGCATTTTGAAGCAGCTCTGTCTTTCTGAGCACCTGTCATGTTTCTTGAGGTGCTAGAATGCCAGGATAGTATAAATACCCCCCAAATAACCCCATTTTAGAAAGAAGACACCCCAAAGTATTCGCGGAGGGGCATGGTGAGTTTATACATGATTTAATTTTTTTTCACAAGTTAGCGGAAAATGACACTTTCTGAGGAAAAAAATAAAATAAAGTTTCCATTTCTGCTAACTTCTGGCAAAAATGAATAAAAAATCTCCCACGGACTCACTATGCCCCTCAGTAAATACCTTGGGGTGTCTACTTTCCGAAATGAGGTCATTTGTGGGGTGTGTTTACTGTTCTGGCATTTTGGGCGGGGCTAAATTGTGAGCAACCCTGTAAAGCCTAAAGGTAATCGTTGGACTTTCGAGCCCTTTACGCACCTAGGCTGCAAAAAAGTGTCACAGTGTCGTATTCAGAAGAAGTAGGGCAATGTGTTTTGGGGTGTATTTTTACATATACCCATGCTGGGTGAGAGAAATATCTCTGTAAATTGACAACTTTGTATACATTTTTTTTAAAGTTGTCATATACAGAGATATTTCTCACACACAGTATGGGTATATGTAAAAATACACCCCAAAACACATTGCCCTACTTCTTCTGAGTACGGCGATACCACATGTGTGACAATTTTTTGCAGCCTAGGTGCGCAAAGGAGCCCAAATTCCAATGAGTACCTTTAAGATTTCACAGGGCATTTTTACGCATTTGGATTCCAAACTACTTCTCACGCTTTAGGGCCCCTAAAATGCCAGGGCAGTACAAATACCCCACAAGTGACCGCATTTTGGAAAGAAGACACCCTAAGGTATTCCGTGAGGGGCATGGCGAGTTCATAGAATTTTATTTTTTTTTGGCACAAGTTAGCAGAAAATGATTTATTTTTTATTTTAATTTTTTTCTTACAAAGTCTCATATTCCACTAACTTGTGACAAAAAATAAAATTTTACATGAACTCACCATGCCCCTCACGGAATACCTTGGGGTTTCTTCTTTCCAAAATGGGTCACTTGGGGTATTTATACTGCCCTGGCATTTTAGGGGTCCTAAAGTGTTAGAAGAAGTCTGGAATCCAAATGTCTAAAAGGTACTCATTGGAATTTGGGCCCCTTTGTGCACCTAGGCTGCAAAAAAGTGTCACACATGTGGTATCGCCATACTCGGGAGAAGTAGGGCAATGTGTTTTGGGGTGTCTTTTCACGAATACCCATCTTGTGTGTGAGAAATATCTCTGTAAATGACAACTTTTTCAATTTTTTTATACAAAGTTGTCAATTTACAGAGATATTTCTCTCACCCAGCATGGGTATATGTAAAAATACACCCCAAAACACATTGCCCTACTTCTTCTGAGTACGGCGATACCACATGTGTGACACTATTTTGCAGCCAAGATGCGCAAAGCAGCCCAAATTCCAATGAGTTTTCACAGGGCATTTTTACGCATTTGGTTTCCGTGAGGGGTATGGTGAGTTTATGTAAGATTAAATTTTTTTGCCACAAGTTAGTGGAATATGAGACTTTGCAAGAAAAAAAAACATGTTGGAAAGAAAAAAAAACATGTTGGAAAAAAAAAATCTTCTATGAACTCGCCATGCCCCTCAAAAGTGATCTTTATAGCGCCGCAGCAATTTTACGATGTTTTTGCAGTGATCATAAAAAATAAATTTCGGTCACTGCTGTGGGGCGGACTGAACGCAAGTGTGTGCACAAGATCAGGCCTGATCGGGCGAACACTGCGTTTTTTGTAGAGCCTAAGGTGACCCTTATGTACTGATATAGATCTGATTGCGATCAGTCTTGATCACTTACAGATACTATATAGTACTAGTGCTGATTAGCGACAGCGATGACGCTAATCAGCGACTAATCAGTGACTGCGGTGCGGTGGGCTGGGCACTAACTACCTAACAAGTAGCTAACTAACTGGCGGTGATAAGGGACCCTTAGGCCCCATTCAAACGTCCACAATTCTGTTCTGCATTTTGTGGAATGGAATTGCGGACTTATTAATTTCTAAGGGGACAGACTTTGTCCCGCTCGGATCCGAAATTGCGGATCTGCACTTCCGGGTCCGCACTTCTGTTCCGCAAAAATATAGAACATGTCCTATTCTTGTCCGCAATTGCGGACAAGAAAGGGCATTTTCTATATAGTTCTGGCAATGTGCGGATCCTCAAAATGCGGAAAGCACATTGCCGGTGTCCGTGTTTTGCAGATCCGTGGATCCGCAAAACACATACAGACGTCTGAATGGAGCCTTACAAGGGGGTGATCAATGACATGGGGGTGATCAGGGAGTCTATATGGGGTGATCAGGGGTTAATAAGGGGTTAATAAGTGACAGGGGGGTGTATATAGTGTAGTGTGGTGCTTGGTGCTACTTGCAAAGCTGCCTGTGTCCTCTGGTGGTCGATCCAAGCAAAAGGGACCACCAGAGGACCAGGTAGCAGGTATATCAGACGCTGTTAACAAAACAGCGTCTAATATATCTTTCTGATGCAATTTTTTTAACATCTACAGCCTGCCAGTGAATGATCATCACTGGCAGGCTGTAGTTTAACTTCTCAGATGCGCGCCGCTGTGAACGTGCGCGCATTCATGCAAAATCTCGGGTCTCGCGAGACGACGCCAATAGGCGTCACTGAGACCTGAGAGTGCCGCTGCACTGACGCCTATCGGCGTTAGTGTGACGGCAGGAGGTTGAAAATTATCATGGATGGCCTGCTGGTGAACCTCAAAGACATTAGGAGCAAGCGCCTGCTGATCTGACCATCTAAAACATTAGGGGCGAGGGCCTGCTGATCTGACCACCTAAGAAGTTAATTGACCCGGTCAGCACAGGCTACGAAGAAAGAATCACCAATTTCTAATCAAAATGTTCCTTTGGGTTCCAGAGAACGTCACATAGCAGAGTTAGCGCAGGGAATGGTGGTCAGCATTTGTTGCCTCTTTACATTATTGAACTGTACCACAATTACAAGCTGCTATCTGACTATCTTGGAATTCTATTGTCTACCCCAATGAAAGATCTAGGGATAGTGGCACATACGATGAAAAAAAGGAATACAATTGTAATTCCTCCAGGCCCCAAATGCGAAAGGGTCTAATATCTCCTGAAAAGGCATCTGCAAAAAAGAGAGGCGAAAATGGAGTCAAGCCTGACATTTTTTTTTTTTAAAACATTGAAATATTTACCCATGTGCCACTATATAAAAAACTGAATCCTGTAAAAAACACATGTGTGAAAGATTCCTTACTGGTGGAAACCAAATTATGTTTCTTTCCAAGTCTGAAAAATAGAAAATAATATACCATGTCAGCTGAGACCCCAGAAAAATTGTAGGTGAGGGCTTGCAGGTGAGCTGACCCTCCCTGAAGAGGGACGTGAGGATATCTTATGCACTGATCCCCAAACTCTTAAGCCTCCAAAGTCAGAAGAAGATGACGGGGGGAATGTCAATTCGTGTTTCACTTGGTGGATGATAAAGATGAGACATAGTTGTCAATAAGTAGGGTCTTGCTAGGTCATCACATGTCAGGAGGATGACCAGAGTGAGGAAGTGGATTTGGAGATGGGGGACGATGACATCACTTACCCAACCTGAGAAGGTGGAAAGCCAAGCGAGGACATCTGGACAGAGGGGGAGGGATCCACAGCACCGTAACAGACTGGAAGAGGCTGTGTGGTGGCAAAAGGGAAAAGGCGGGCCACAATAAACAGGCCCGCAACTGTTACCCCTTGTGCAAATCTCCCTTGACAAAGGGTAGATGTTCCGCAGTCTGGGGCTTTATTGAGGAAGGTGGGGATGATAAAAGAATTGGAATTTGCTAACTAACTGTGCTGTATCTAAATAAGAACTCAACATTTCATAAATAACAATAAACATAACATATTTTACATCCTATTAATAAACTAACTAAAAACATAACAATAAACACTCAAACACTGGAATATAATGGGGGGAGACTGTACACTGGAGACTAAATGAGTAGGGGTGGGAACAGTAGAGACCTCAACCCCACCAGCATGATCCATCACATGGCATCACAGCACCCTAATCGGTGGGCCAAAACCTTGGGTCCACAATCAGTGTCTGTGGGTCACACCACTGCCTCCTCTTCCTCCCCTGTGTTACGTGCTGGCCAATCCTCTGTCCTAGACGCAGGCCTGGATGACTCACGCCCTGAAGCTGGGCCTTCGCAAGCACCATCTGCTAGCACACCCCTTTCTGTGTCCAAGCACAGCGTACAGATGCCCCCAGGCCGTATGCGCCAATACCCTGCCACCCACCCACAGGCTATAGCACTAAATGCACACCTTTCAAAATTTGTAGGCAAGGAAATGTTAACATCTAGGCCTGTAGAATTGGATGATGATGATGAGGAGGAGCAAGAGACAGTTGCCTACGCTACAGAGGGTAGTAGCAATAGCAGGTTTATTCCATCTGTTCTGCATAGATGGACAGGAGAGGAGGAATAGGATAATGAGAATAAGAGTCATCCTCCTGATGACGACAGCGAAGTCTTGCCTGTTGGGAATCTGGCACACATGGCTGACTTCATGTTAGGCTGCCTTTCCCATGACCCGTGCGTTACATGCATGTTAGACAACACAGATTACTTGTTGTTTACCATTATTGACCCCTCTACTAAGAGAACTTCCCATCTCTCATTCCTGTGGTGAAGAGGACAAGCAAAATAACAGAATGTCCTTTTTTTTAAAATTGCTTAGAAAATTTCCAAATGATAACAGTGGAGGCAGAGAGTGGAGGTAAACCAATGGCAGGGCCTGTTAATTAACACATAAATAACTAAATAACCATAACATATTTTAAAACTATAATAACAATTATAATACCAACTATAATACAAACAAAAAAACTATAATAATAACAGAATAGAATGTCATTGCAGAAATATTTACAGCTGACAACGGTTGTGGCGGAGTCCGTAGCTCCTTGGCCAACCCAGATGAGGGGGACACACTGCAGTTCCAACAGAGGCATGATAACACTACAAGGCCTGGGACAGTTTTATGACACCCCGCCAGCACCCTCCCCCTGATGCGCGGCCTAGTGTCACAAGGAGGGAAACATTGTGGAAGATTGTGAAGGAGTAGATAGCAGACCGTGTCAGCATCCTGGGTGATCCCTTTGTGCTTTACAACTATTGGGTGTCCATGCTGGACACGTGGCACAAACTTGCACTCTATGATTCAGAGGTGCTGGGATGCCCTGCCGCCAACGTTTTGTTAGAGTGGGTATATAGTGTTGTTGGGGGCATAATAACTGATAAGCGCATCCGTCTGTCAACTAAAAATGCTGACAGCTCGACTCTTAAAAAAATGAAAAAGGCCTGGATTGCCCCTGACTTCTGTACTTCACCAGAGGAAAGTGGGTGAACAACAAGGAAGTATAAATGTGTTGTTTGTAAAGTACTGAATACACTGTATTCACATGCACTTCTGCCACCACCAAAGAGTTTATATGGTTCAATCTTCCTTTTCTTGTCCTTCTCCTCCTCCTCCATCATATCAACATGCTTTTAGGCTGTCCTCACTCATAATGTTGTATAGGGTCAGCAAAACCCTTGCACAGGTGCCAGGGTCACATCTAGAGCGATTTCTGTGGGCACCCTTACTCTTGAAAAAGTCTATGGTGCACCAATATGCCTTACAGTTTTCCTGCCATTCATCAGTGTTGGGTATGCCATGAATGGCACAGGCAGCAAAGTAACTGTAGGCAGGCCACTATAGCTAAATAATAAGCAACATGGAAGATATACTATATTGGACTGTAGTATTCAGGGTAATTGATCGTGTGGGCACTTTGCGATAAATAAGTGTGTTTGTGGTTGCAGTTTGGGCAATCAGTCTCTAAAAGGTTCGCCATCATCTTCACTGTTTTAGAGGGTTAGCGCACCTGGAGTCCCTCATCTACACTATTTTACTCTGTTTTATTGAGCCCAGGACCACAGCCTCTGCGTGAACCATCAGCATCACGGCCACTTCCACGTCCCATACTGGCTGCCGTCTTAATATGAAATGTTATATATGCTTAAAAGTACAGTATCTAACACCTACAGTATTATAGGATATGTACGTGTACGTGCCAATCAATTAAAACTGGTATTTTGGATGCGCACACTTTACACAGGGGGATGTAGCTCTGCTAATGTCATAGACTACCATACACCATCTGCGGATGAAGTACAGTATATGTATGAAATGCACACACAGTAGATGTGGTACAAATATTTGACTTATCACAAAAATACACTGTTTTCACATGTGGTACTATATTTGAAACAGAGAGCCACGCGCTATGGACATTCGATTTTGAACAGATTATTTATTTTGTCGCTAGACACACACATTTTATATTTCACTCAGTATATGCCCCAGATTATTTAGATTGGCGCAACAGACACTCTTTTAAAATGTGATAGAGTATTTGTCACATGAATCCACAGTACATGGACAGTATATTTGGCACAAAACTAGTGAAATTTGTCCCAAATAGAAATAATTCTCTGCTGAACTACTGTATATATGGTTGCAGACTAAATTCACACACACATTAGACCAAAAATACTGAAATTGGTCCCAAATAGAAATAATTCTCTACTGAACTACTGTATATATGGTTGGACCTAAATTCACGCACAGATGCGACCAAAACCAGTGAAATTTGTCATATATAGAAATGATTCTCTGGTGACTAAGTGTATATATGGTTGCGGACTAAATTCACGCACAGAAGTCACCCAATCTAGTGAAATTTGTCCCAAATAGAAATAAATCTATGCTGAATTACTGTATATAACGGTTGCGGCCTAAATTCACGCACAGATGTGACCCAAACTAGCGATATTTGTCCCAAATAGAAATAATTCTCTGCTGAATTACTGTATATATGGTTGCGGACTAAATTCACGCACAGATGTGACCCAAACTATGGAAATTTGTCCCAAATAGAAAGAATTTTGTGCTGAATTATTGTATAAATTGTTTGCAGCCTAAATTCACACAGAGGAAACCCACACAAGGGATTTTTGTCCCAAATAGAAAGAATTCTCTGCTGAATTACTGTATATATGGTTGCGGCCTAAATGCAGACACAGAATGGAAATTTGCCCCAAATAGAAAGAATTCTGTGCTGAATTATTGTATAAATAGTTTGCAGCCTAAATTCACACACAGATGAAACCCTAACTAGTGAAATTTGCCCTAAATAGGAATGACTCTAGGCTGGAATACTGTATATAACGTTTGTGGATTGAGCGCACACACAGATGTGGCACAAATTAGGTTAATTTCCCCAGAAAAATAAATTTATATGATAGAGTGGGGTATATCCCACTAGCAGGCACACTCTAGTGAATAAGCCCCTTTTTAGAATTTCTGCTAAACACTGCTTTCTGATGGTATACTGTAGATATAATTGATATGTAATATTTCTTTATTTTGAAAGCTTTCTGGTACTGAACACAGCGATTTTACAGCCTTGCACTATCTGCCCCTTCCTGCAGACGCCAGTCCCTAATACTGCTGAATTTAACCCTTGTTAATAAAAAAAAAATGCTGCACTGTTGTCAAACACACACTTTAGTCATTCAAGAGTTTTTGGGGAGTTCAATCGCTGTAATTTCAGCAAAACGCTATATGTCCCTGCCTACTGTCGGCTCTCCCTGAAGCTGAATGATCTGAGCGCGGGACGTCGGTTTCTATATAAACTAGTACCACGTGTTCCATAGAAACATAGAAACATAGAATGTGTCAGCTGATAAGAACCATTTGGCCCATCTAGTCTGCCCAATATACTGAATACTATGAAAAGCCCCTGGTCCTATCTTATATGAAGGATGGCCTTATGCCTATCGCATGCATGCTTAAATTCCTTCACTGTATTTGCAGCTACCACTTCTGCAGGAAGGCTATTCCATGCATCCACTACTCTCTCAGTAAAGTAATACTTCATGATATTACTTTTACACCTTTGCCCCTCTAATTTAAAACTATGTCCTCTTGTAGCAGTTTTTCTTTTTTGAAATATTCTCTCCTCTTTTACCTTGTTGATTCCCTTTATGTATTTAAAAGTTTCTATCATATCCCCTCTGTCTCGTCTTTCTTCCAAGCTATACATGTTAAGGTCCTTTAATCTTTCCTGGTAAGTTTTATCCTGCAATCCATGTACCAGTTTAGTAGCTCTTCTCTGAACTCTCTCCAAAGTATCAATATCCTTCTGGAGATATGGTCCTCCAGTACTGAGCACAATACTCCAGATGAGGTCTCACTAGTGCTCTGTAGAGCGGCATGAGCACCTCCCTCTTTCTACTGGTAATTCCTCTCACTATACACCCAAGCATTCTGCTAGCATTTCCTGCTGCTCTATGACATTGTCTGCCTACCTTTAAGTCTTCTGAAATAATGACCCCTAAATCCCTTTCCTCAGATACTGAGGTTAGGACTGTATCACTGATTTTTACGCCCCAGGTGCATTATCTTGCACTTATCAACATTACATTTTAGTTGCCAGATTTTTGACCATTCCTTTAGTTTTCCTAAATCCTTTTCCATTTGGTGTATCCCTCCAGGAACATCAACCCTGTTACAAATCTTTGTGTCATCAGCAAAAAGACACACCTTACCATCGAGGCCTTCTGCAATTTCGCTGATAAAGATATTAAACAATTTGGGTTGCAGAACAGATCCCTGAGGTACCCCACTGGTAACAAGACCTTGGTCTGAATATACTCCATTGACTACAACCCTCTGTTGTCTGTCCCTCAGCCACTGCCTAATCCATTCAACAATATGGGAGTCCAAGCACAGAGACTGCAATTTATTGATAAGGCTTCTATGTGGGACAGTATCAAAAGGCTTACTAAAGTCTAGATAAGCAATGTCTACTGCACCTCCGCCATCTATTATTTTAGTCACAATAAAAAAACTCAATAAGATTAGTTTGACATGATCTCCCTGAAGTAAACCCATGCTGTTTTTCATCTTTCAATCCATGGGATTTTAGATGTTCCACAATCCTCTCCTTAAGTATAGTTTCCATTCATTTCCCCACTTACTGGCCTATAGTTGCCCGATTCCTCCCTACTACATTTCTTGTGAATCGGCACAACATTTGCTAATTTCCAATCTTTTAGAATGACTCCTGTTACCAGTGATTGATTTAAATAAATCTGTTAATGGTTTTGCTAATTCACCCCTAAGCTCTTTTAATAGCTTTGGGTGTATCCCATTAGGCCCCTGTGACTTATTTGTATTAATTTTTGACAGCTGACTAAGAGCCTCTTCCTCTGTAAAGACACATGCATCAAAAGTTTCATTAGTCTTCCTTCCTAACTGAGGTCCTTTTCCTTCATTTTCCTTTGTAAAAACTGAACAGAAGTATTCATTGAGGCAGTCAGCTAGTTCTTTATCTTCTTCCATATAACTTCCTTCTTTTGTTTTTAATTTGGTAATTCCTTGTTTTAGTTTCTTTTTTTCATATATGTATCTGAAGAATGCCTTATCGCCTTTTCACTGACTGAGCTAATTTCTCTTCTGCCTGTGCTTTAGAAACTCTTATAACTTGCTTGGCCTCTCTGTGCCTAATCTGATAAATTTGCCTGTCATCCTCGTGTTTTTTTTTTTTTTTTTTTTATAATTACTAAATGCTATCTTTTTGTTTTTAATGATTTTGACCACTTCTGCTGAGTTTTCTTTCCTTTTTTTTTCTTTTACTGACAAGCCTAATGCAATTATCTGTTGCCTTCAATAGTGCCACTTTTAAGTAGTCCCATTTCTCCTGGACTCTATTGAAACTGTTCCAATCTGATAGGGACTCGTATACCACTAATCTTATTTTAGAAAAGTCAGTTTTTCTAAAATCTAAAACTTTTGTTTTTGTGTGGTGTGACTCAGTCACTGTACTTATAGTAAACCACACTGACTGGTGATCACTAGATCCCAAGCTTTCCCCTACAGTAATATCAGATACCAAATTCCCATTTGTGAATACAAAATCTAAAATGGCTTCCTTCCGGGTTGGCTCCTCCACTACTTGCTGTAGAGATAATCCCAGTAGGGAATTTAGAATATCTGTACTCCTGGCAGAACTAGCTATTTGGTTTCAGGAAGATTAAAGTTTCCCATAATAATAACTTCCTCTTTCAATCAGCCAACCAACCGGCCAGCCAACCAGTGTAAGGCTTATAGCTAACATGGCATTACACTGGAGGGATTACTTACCAGAACTCTGATTGGATGCTTCAGAGGGCGCCAAACGCGCGGGGCAGAGACTTGAGCAATGCGACGAGCACACGTTGTATTCGGCCGAGTACCACCACGTGCCGAGCATAGTGCTGCTCGTGCCAAACCGATACTCGGTTGAGCATGCTCGCTTATCACTAGGTGACATATAAATGGAATCTGCCATGGAGGAGAAGGATGAGGAGCTGCCACTGCAAGAGGAGGAGTCAGAAGTGCAGGGGCAAGAGGAAAATGATGGCGATGACATTGGCCAGGGCACTCAATCATATCCGTGGAGGCAGAGCTGGTTTGGCCAGAATGGAGACCTATATGACTGCTTGCTTATGCAATGGCAGGCCTATGGTTGACATCAAGCAGTCTGATGACAATTGGATAGCCATGCTTTTAGACCTATCAAGGCAAAATGGAATGTTTTCCTCTTGCAGGAAACACTGTGTACACAGATGCCTGCTTTGAGTGTGTCTGAAAGGCAGGTCCCTCACTGCCCCCCAAAGAGTCACCCCCTCTTGCTGCCACGAGCAGCAGAAGCCACAGCAGCAGCAGCCATTTCAGTTTTCTCAACATGAAGGACCATTTTTTTCCACGTTATGCCAGGCTGAGGCCTGTCATCAAACCATAAGATCCTGCCTGAACGCCCATGTTCAGGCCTACCTAAACTTTGGCCAGTCTCTGGCTCATACCCTGTTCCCTGACCCCATGGATTTGTGGCCCAAACTGGCACAGCACACTTTCTTTCTTCTTTCTTGCCCAGCCTCCAGTGTAATCTCAGAGAGGGTTTTTAGAGCCAAGGGGTACATGGTGACACCCAAAGAGACCCAGTTGTCATCTGCCAGTGTCAAAACACACTGTCAAAATAAACCAAGCCTGGATTCGGGATGATTTTCACATTCCTCTGGCTGAGGCCGATGAATAGAACTGGCCTTGCTGTCGGTGCCCCATCTTGCCACTGTAGCTGCCTGTCTGACTCCATCATGCAACCACCACCATTAGGCCAATGCTGCAACCTGCCAACCATCATGTTCTGTATGGCTGATGCTGCCACCATTATCATATCCCTGCTACAACCTACCTTCCATCATGTTCTGTACAGCTGCTGCTGCTTCTTCTATCATGCCACTGTTAGAGATGTGTGAATTTTATTCTATATTTTTTGTATCTCTAGGACTGTAACTGGTTAATCCATGGCTGCCAAATTACCTAAGCAGATGTGGCCACAGTTCAGGTCCCTAAAATAACTCCTCCTGTCTCCCGGAAGTTCTTAAGACCTTACAGAACCAGATGGGGAAGGAGGAAAGGGACTGGTGGATGGAAAAGGGGGGACTACAAATAAGAAGGGCCTAAAACAGTTCCAAGGGAAACTTTGCCTTTCCAGGTCCCTCTACTCCACGATGCCACAGGCAACCCATCGAGTGATGCACCAGACAAAAACTGCTATGTGTGATTTAGTACGTAGCATATGGTACGCCCCAGGGTTCAGCACTGTAACAGTCAGACATACTCAAGGATAAATGATTTGTGCCCAGAACAACGTGGGCAAGGTGGTTAAGGTACCCAAGAAACACGTCTTGCTTTTTGTATCTGTTTCAACGTTTACAGACTACCTTCAACTACCCAAGGTGGGCATGTATGAGTATGTATTGATATGTGATGACTTGTTTTCAGGATGGCCAAAACCGTACCCAAAGAAGTAAAGAAGATTATGGCCGAAGTTGTGTGCAGGTATGGTATACCTTAGATCATTGAAAGTGACACAGGTGTTCACATCACAGGTGAAGTGATGCAGGAGATGATGGAGGTTTTGGGTGTAGGACAGGCCTTACATGCTTCGTACCATCCACAAAGCAGCAGTAGAGTAGGAAAAAGGAACTGAACGGGACACTAAAGTTAAAGATTCTAAAAGCCTTAATAGAGTTCCTGCTGATAGCCCTCTTTTAGTAAGGTATACGCCTAACCATGAGACAGGCCTTTGTCCCTATAAGGTCCTTTTTGGGTCAGCCCCTAGGATAGGATTTCATTTCCCACAGCAGCTCCAGATGCAACATGGTTGTCTGACAGATTATGTGATCAGTTTTATACAAGCATTTGACTAAAGTGTATTTTCGAGTTTTTGCTTCACTTCCAGGTTTTGATAAAGTAAAGTCCTAAAACCCTGGTTTGATGGTCTATTCCCAGTGTTGTTGACCACAAGTGAAGCTCAAAGAAAAGCACAATTGAATTGATTTCAAGGAAGTGTTGAGACTGGTTTTCTCTTGTGTGACTGTTGATCATGACTCAAAGAATATGGTAAGATTGTATGAAAACTTCGGTCCAGTCAAATTAGAAGCACTGATGACCTCCAGTCTCCCCCATATAATGTCAACGCAATTAGGGAAAGATGATCTGACTTCCTCATGCTCAAATCCAGTGTCATGGGAGGCTGTTCACTAGGAATGGCTTGTCGTGGAAGCTGGTGAAGAGGAGGCGGAGCATTGGGACAGATGTTTAGGTTTAGGGAGAGAATTAAAATTCAAGGGGGGACTGTTAGAGATGTGTGAATTTTATTCTATATTTTTTGTATCTCTAGGACTGTAACTGGTTAATCTGAAGTTGTTACAAACTTCTTCTTATGTCAGGAGCCTCCCCCATCCCCTTTCTGCTGTTAGTCGAGCTCTGTCTATGCAATGCTATGAGGAGAAGAAGGGGGGTTGGGCAGAAAACTGTGGGCAGCGTTTGTCTTCTATCTCCCCACAGATGCTTTGAAGAAGATGTGTGCACTGTGAAAGGATGCTAAGCCAATCCCTTGGCTGGATGAATATGATACACACATATTACTCACTGCCTATAGAAGAACACCTCTTTGAAGTGTCATATATGACGTGTGCAGTATTATTGTTAGGATAGACGCCATTACAACATGGCAATGATAGCAAGATGTTTACATTAGTTCACAATTCAGTGCACAGTGCACAGATGCAAGAGTGTTATCTCTTTTTCTCTTATCTCTTTTTCCTTTTCCACCAATGAAACAATGTTTAAGCCTCAGGGAGGACTGCCCTTTTCTGAAGATGCATATACCACTTACTTTCTGTAATAAAGTAGAGATTGCATTGACCATCTATGTGTCAGCGTCTAGTCTGTCAGCCACGTGTGGATATTAACTTGCTTTGATTCGGAGCACCAGAGTGTATGTATATTAAAGGCTTGCCACATGCCACTTCTGCAACCTGCCTACCATCATGTATGTCTGCTGCTGCCTCCATCATGCTGCTGCCTGCTAACATGTACTATATGCTCAAGGGCGTAACTACCATATCGGAAGACCATGCGACTGCTTTGGGGCCCAGGGCAAGAGGGGGCCCAGTCTTAGTTGGGATTATATCCCCTTCTACTGGAGGTGAAAACTGGGTCAGGACTGTACCCTCTAAAGGAACAACTTTTAGCAAATGAAGCAGTAGAAAAATGGCCCAAGGGTCATTGAAAGGGGTTTAGGTGGAAACCCTTCTGTCCTGTGTGGGGGGGCCTTGTTTTATCCTTGCAATGGGGTCCTTATTTATCTATGTACATCACTGCATATGCTGCACCTTGTTGCTAATCTCCTACTGCCACCACTATTAGCGCAATGCATCTGTCATTACTAACACTACTAGTATTACTAATATTACTACCCATAGCCAGCCATTATACTGCCTTGTATGTTTCATGCTATGCTGCTCCTGCTGCGCTACTATTGTGGCCACATGCCACTATATCCATACTGTACTCTTTCCACATCCACACTGCACTGCTGCTGCTCCCAGTTGAAAGGGATTTTTTTTGCTTGCTTGCAACAAGCTACTTTTTCTACTGACAATTAGCACTTGCACATATCGTATGGGCAGGCATTCCAACCCTGTCATTTTGGACACTTGGTTCCCCAAACCACTTTTTTATCTTTTAATCCCATAACACTGTGTTTGTTTAAACACCATCTGCCCCAGATAAGTGACAATTTTTGGAATCTTTGAAATGTGAAAAAGCATGAGACTTGTGCCAACATGGTGTAATTTTAAATACGCTGTATGTTAGTGCCGTCATATATGCATTTACCCATAGCTATACATGTCAGTGTCACTCAGACATCATTTACTATCGCTGTCATTGCGTTCGAGAGCTTGGGGAGGGGGAAGAGAAATAGAAAAAATTCATTAAAAAAACAAAATAGATACGTTTTCCTAAAAATTATTCTAGGAGGGCAATTGAAGAACTTTTTAAAAAATTCGGCAAACAGAACTGAATCTCTAGTAACTCACTCATCTCTAGTGTAGACTCTCAAAACGATCATCAAAAGGTGTTTTGGATCATCAGGTTCTAGTGTAATACAAGTATACCGTAATATACAGTATACCGTAATACAAGACAGTCTCTTTCTAAGAAAGCTAGAACCAGCCCTGTACCACATATGGAACCATTTATTATTTCAGTTGTTCTGCTACCTTTATTTTAGGATAGTAGCTCAAGGGGAGTGTCCTTTTTGTTCCGGTCCTCTCCCTGTAACTGCTACAGTTAGTAATAAAAGATGTGGCTGGTGGCAGATGAAGATTTAAATGGAGTGTGTGTGACCACCTCAGAGAGGAGGACGAAGAATAGAACAAACAGCCGGTGGCTTTATAAAGATATATATTTTATTGAATAGCTCAGTGTAAATACAAAAGTATTCGGATCCAGGTGCTGGTTTGAAAAACGTAGAATATTTTTCATGGCACAAACCCTTTTAACAGAGAACATTTTATAGAATGATATTTTTTTCTCCAACTCATAGCAGAGAATATGCTGAGTTTTCCACATGGATGGGTTAAATGCTTGGGCATACACGTAGCAATGAATTGAATATGAATTGCTTTTTGCATCTCTCGCTCTGAGCCTCTAAATAAGATATTACGGGCACGGGCAGCGTAGGTCACAGAGATTGTATCTCAGTTATAGGAATAAAATTTCTATGCGGGCCCAAAGCAAATACAAATTGTTATAATTTCAGAAAGCAAAGTGGTTTTCAGAGCAGATGAAAAGCAAACACAGCATCACTGAGACCTCACTGCGGAGAGATTAAACCTCAGAGAGAACAGACTTCGAATATTCAGACTGTAAATTGGGAGGAACTAGTTCATCAGATAAGAAGCTTTGTTTTAATATGTTCACATAGAGGTCACAAACCTTGCCATTTGGATGGGCTGTCTGTAAAACAAGGGTGGGGATTCTAAAAGCTCTACTTCCATTACTGAATCACAATGTAGATCATTATTTCACATTTCTGAATACAATTTATCAAAATACCGTAATATTCATTATAAAGTGGTTTGTCCAGTGGGCTAAAACTTTTTTATAAAAGAAGAAAGGGGAAAAATGGGTTAAAAATAACAGAAGCCTTACTCCCCTCATCAATCCCCCATTTCTGCCATTCCCATGCTTACTGAGTCCTACTGGTCTTTATCTGGTCTTGGCTCACAGAAAATTAAATCACCCACCTCGACCATTGATTGGCTAAATAGGTATCACCTTGCATTTTTTGCATGTTGAGATAGGACAAGGAAGCAGAGACCAGCAGGGATCTGGTATGCATCACAACAGCAGCAGCATGGGATCACTGAGGTGAGTAATGCTTATTTCATTTTTTTAACTGATTGTGCCTTTCTGAAGGTGCTAATATTCTATATTTTGTGCACAGCATGCTAAAAAGGCTGAATATAGAGGGAGTGGGAGTTTACTATCTACTGTTGCTAGCCAGGGCTGGCACCACCCCCAGACTGAGTCAGTCTAGTGTGTGTTGTGGGTGTGTGTGCAGCAAGGGAACAGAGCTTACCAGGTAATACTTCTATAGATTTAAAAGCAGCAAAGTGACAGTATATGTACTAGCCCATTACAGGAAAGAACTGCTGGATTCTTCAGAAAGTTGAGCGGGCCACATAAGGAAAGTGCAGAGCATTTGTCAGAGAAAAGTACCACATCTACCATGTGGCTACAGACTTCTCCATCATATCTAAAGGACAGAAGGGCTCTCTATTTGGAGACTGTATTCCACTGAGAATACTGCAGAGATACCATATAGTGAGAGAGGTCAGTTGTACCCCTTAGTTCAGGAAAAGAGAGATTGTATAGTCGGAATGAAAAGAGATAACAGTCCACTATCAGTGATGAGCGGCAGGGGCAATATTCGAATTTGCTATATTTTGCGAATATTTGGGTGAATATTTGTCATATATTAGCAAATTCGAGAATTAGTGATCTCCAGTCATTATTTTCTTGATTGTGAAAATCGGCAATCGGAAAATTTGCGATACGAACATTTGTGATCAACACTACTCCTATAGGCAACTTTCCTATTGGTTGCAAGGGATGGTTGCTAAGTGCCGATATTCACAATAAGTTTGCAACAAATTTGCGATTAGAATATTCGTGAATACGAATATATAGCACTATATTCAAAATATTTGCAAATTATCGAAGTGGCGATATTCGCGATTCAATATTCACACGCAACACTATCCCCTATACACAGCCTTGGGAACGGCATATGCCAACTGTAAAGACTACGCTTAATGTGTACAGCGCCTGTGGGAACCATCAATTGACTTGCATGAGTAAAGTAATGTGGATTTGTTTTATAAAATCTGGCTTCCTCAGTACGTGTATTGACAGCTGCGTTGTTGTTACACTGTTTAGCGGTCGTGCCTTTCACCTCAAGACTTATTTACACCAAGGGCATCCCACCTAGCATCAGGCAGGAGCCCCCAAAACAAGGTCAGAGTGTGCCCCGAAGGAAAGAAATGGTACACTCATCCTATCACTGCAAAGCCCAGGGAGCAAAATAGTGAGAACTACCACTGTGGGTACAACTACTCCCATCCTCTCTGCCTCTTCTGCGGCTACCTGCAATGAAAAAAAAAATAAATTATAGACTGCCAGACAACCCCTTTAAATGATAACTTTATCTTACACTAACTTCAGTTATAGTCATCAAATATTGTAAATCCCATGTATCTTTGTGTTTCTTCGCGTATCTTTCCAGGTGATGTTGCTGCTGGATTTTTATTATGTATTGTTTTATTATGTGAATTCCAAGGCTATGCCCAATATACTGTATTACATTGAGTATTTATCCAGTATTTCGCTAATGTTAACTGACAATCAACTGAGCCACCAGTCCACAGGACCTTGAAGGTTTGCTGTCTCCTTTCTTCTAAGGAATTAACAGATTGTATTGAATTAATTAAATGGAACATTTTGATTCAAGGTTATTGCCTGACCCCCTTATTACAGTATAGGATTACACGTGTCTCTCATCTTGCACTTTCTGGATCTGTTGCATGTGATCTCCTTTTTACAACTTAGGTGTTTTGGTTTGTCACACTTGTAAACTTCTTTTTATTATTCTGTTTATGAATAAAACTGCTAACGTATATTGGAATGAATCTTTTTCAGTAAGGAAGTAAAATAATAGTAAGTTGATATTCATTTTCCGGTGCTTTTACAAACAATAACAACATTGCACCTGATACCTCCAAGACAGTCCATCAATGTAAGATCACACTCTGCAATGGAGACCCCGAATGAAACCTCTGATGCAGATGTGAACAAAGCTTCAGAGAGCATTGTTTAAACTAAAAAACATTCTTTAAGTACTGCTAAAGGGGGCTCTACAGTTTGTTTTAACTGTTGATCTATCCTCTGGATAGATCATCAGCATCTGATCGGCGGGGCCGCGGCCTTCTCACTGTTTACCGCTGGCCCAGAGACGTCACGACTAGTATAAACTGGCCTGGGCCTGGCTAAGCTCCGTTCACTTGAATGTAGCTTAGCCGCGTCCAGGCCAGTTGATATAAGTTGTGATGTCACTGGGCCAGCGGTAAACAGTGAGAAGGCTGCGGTGCTACTGGAGCTCCGCTGCCTTCTCAAAAAGCTGATCGACGGGGGAACCGGGTGTCGGACCGCCGCCGTTCAGATGCTGATGATCTATCCAGAAGATAGATCATCAGTTAAAACAAACTGCAGAACCCCTTTAAGCTGACACTGGCCATTTGTCCTCCTGGGGGATCCCCACTGATTAAACATGGATGGCCTATCAGAAGTATAAGTCATCAATGTAAAAATCCAGGAACACCTTGTACAAGTCTAGAAAAATATGGCTGCATTTTCCAGAAGCAAAACTCCACCTGTTTATGAATCATGGCTGATATTGCAGCTCAGCTCCACAGACGTGAAGGGCTATAATTGCACATCTTGATCCTACACCTTAATACTACATTAAAACTTAAGTTTTATTAATATGTGGCTAATATACCATGTTCCTAAAAGAAAGGCGATTACATTTTTTTTAGCAGATGGCTCAGCTATTACTACTTAGTGTATTCTACAGTATTCTTGCTATTACTTCATAGTTAGGATTAGTGCATTTTTCTTACTGGCTGCGCGCTACCAGTTTGCATGTGGGGGCAATGTATCTTTCACTTGCTTGTTCGTTTAATATTGTTAGAGCCTCGCTGAGTTGTAGGTACGTTAAAACATATGAGCAGCGCCAAGACAATATTATTAATGACTATTTTTGGGCGCGAATATTCGAATTGTGAATTTTGATTTCAAATATCGCCACTTCGAAAATTCGCGATGATTTAAAATATAGTGCTATATATTCGCATTCACGAAAATTCTAGATTTTTTTTTTTCATCAGTAACCTCCCTCCTTGCTTGTGGGCCAATGAGAAGGCTGCAATATCTTTGTCTGAGCTTAGCAACATCCCTAGCAACCAATAGGAAAGTTACTATATAAGAACCTCCCCAGCAGCCCTTGTATGCAGTATTTTGCAGATCTGTGTTATTGCTGTGCTCGCAGCTTTCCTGTGTCATTACATTGGATAGTTAGTTAGTTAGCTTATATATAGTACTGATAGTTAGTGGCAGATAGTCAGTGTAGGTTAGATTGTGATATAGTGTAGCTGTTCCAGTGCAGGGTGTTAGGTAGTGTAATAGGTTCTGCTGTCCATACATACATGCTACAGATATAGTGCTGTGATTTCACAACAATACTTAGTGCACCAATCAGTAATATGTAGTCAGACCTGCTCAAATGTGAATTTTCACATATTGCGCCAAAATATTCGCATTATGTGGGCAAATGAGAAGGCTGCAATTTATTTGTCTGAGCTTAGCAACATCCCTAGCAACCAATAGGAAAGTTGCCTCCCCCTTACTATATAAGAACCTCCCCAGGAGTCATTTTCTGTAGTTTTATGGAGTTCTGAGAGAGACAGCAGTGTCATTGCTGTGCTCTGTGCTTTACTGTTTAATTATATTAGTTAGTTAGTTAGTTAGTTAGCTTATATACACTCACCTAAAGAATTATTAGGAACACCATACTAATACGGTGTTGGACCCCCTTTTGCCTTTAGAACTGCCTTAATTCTACGTAGCATTGATTCAACAAGGTGCTGATAGCATTCTTTAGAAATGTTGGCCCATATTGATAGGATAGCATCTTGCAGTTGATGGAGATTTGAGGGATGCACATCCAGGGCACGAAGCTCCCGTTCCACCACATCCCAAAGATGCTCTATTGGGTTGAGATCTGGTGACTGTGGGGGCCATTTTAGTACAGTGAACTCATTGCCATGTTCAAGAAACCATTTTTCCAGTCTTCAACAGTCCAATTTTGGTGAGCTCGTGCAAATTGTAGCCTCTTTTTCCTATTTGTAGTGGAGATGAGTGGTACCCGGTGGGGTCTTCTGCTGTTGTAGCCCATCCGCCTCAAGATTGTGCGTGTTGTGGCTTCACAAATGCTTTGCTGCATACCTTGGTTGTAATGAGTGGTTATTTCAGTCAACGTTGCTCTTCTATCAGCTTGAATCAGTCGGCCCATTCTCCTCTGACCTCTAGCATCAACAAGGCATTTTCGCCCACAGGACTGCCGCATACTGGATGTTTTTCCCTTTTCACACCATTCTTTGTAAACCCTAGAAATGGTTGTGCGTGAAAATCCCAGTAACTGAGCAGATTGTGAAATACTCAGACCGGCCCGTCTGGCACCAACAACCATGCCACACTCAAAATTGCTTAAATCACCTTTCTTTCCCATTCGGACATTCAGTTTGGAGTTCAGGAGATTGTCTTGACCAGGACCACAACCCTACATGCATTGAAGCAACTGCCATGTGATTGGTTGACTAGATAATCACATTAATGAGAAATAGAACAGGTGTTCCTAATAATTCTTTAGGTGAGTGTATATAATACAGATAGTTAGTGGGAGATAGTCAGTGTAGGATAGATTGTGGTATAGTGTAGCTGATAGGTTCTGCTGTCCGTACATACATGCTACGGACATAGTGCTCTGATGTCACAAGTTCACAACAATACTTAGTGCACCAATCAGTAATATGTCGTCAGACCTGCTAAAATGTGAAGTTGCACGTATTGCGCAAAAATATGCGCATTATTAATTGCCGATTTGCGCAGTTGCGAATATATTGGAGCACTCTATCTGCATATAAAGCTATTGTAATGTTCTGCCGTGCCAACCATTTTCATTAGTCTCAGGAAACTTCTAGCAGCTTAAAAAATGTAGCAACAGTGACCCAAGCCTGTATTGTGCACAATACGTGCATATTACTTTGGCGATTTTCACAATCAAGAAAATAATATATGACGAATATTCGCCCAAATGTTCGTGAAATATCGCAGATTCGAATATTGCCCCTGTCGATCATCACTATTATAGGCAAGGTGACAGCAACTTATATAGTTATGGATAAATGGATGGGAGCGAGTGGTAACAAGTAGCCTGTTTAATAACACAGATCTACAGATTTTTTTATTTATTAAAAAACTGTGTAAAAATGATCCCTTTTTGGTGGCAGATGTTTTCCTGTACAATGATGGCTCTTTTGAGTGATTTGTGTGGGATGAATCACTAAACTTTTGCCGAAACTAGAATCTTTGGGGAAATTTGTAACAATTTTGATTTGTATAGAATCAATTTGCTTATCTATACTAACAGACTCAGAAAAAATGTCACAAAGACTGACAAACAATGTAATAATCATTATTTGTATATTATTTCTAATTGTGCATGCTTTAGAAATGATATTTGTGAGAAAATCACTAACATTTTAGCTGATTGTAGTATCCTTGATTTGTACATTAATATATTCTTGGTCACTGTATATGTAGCAGTATATTCACCTACCTCAGTGGCTAATGATCCATTTTGAAGTAAGACGTGCTCCTACACAAAAGAAATATAGTGGCAAGAAGGCAAAATTAGAAGCATCGTTCATATTCCCTGGATCCAACATTAAAGAAAATACGTTACTACGGTCCCTACACTTTAATATGTCATCTTCCAGACAATTCAAGGACCTTCAGGCAGACACTCAACATTCTTCATCTAAAATAATCCCAGAAGTGCACTTATGTTTTCTTAAAATGTAATAGGAACATGAGTAGCAGCCTTTGAATATGTCAGATGGAATATGCTGGAAATACAGTTGTAAGAGGAATTAACTGAGTACCCTCATTTTCAGCTAATAGATTGTCCTTTACAGTTGCCTGTTTCTTTAAATGGACTGCAACATTTATAGAGAGACTGCTCAGATGTTTATTGACCTGGTACAGATAAGTATGTATGTTGTGTTGCATTGTATATACATTTTAGGGAGTCTGCCAGATAGTGGGCCATAGTGCTTTGCAGCGCAGTCGCATGTGCAGTGGTAGGACTGCCCACACAAATTAGAGTCTTCTTAGTGACAATGACAAGAGAGTAACTGGTTAAGCCTAGGAAGAGCCAGCTGCTTGCTGGGTACAATAATTGATGACACCTATACAGTGTGCCACCATACTGACTAGAGTGAATATATATGGGGGGGGGGGAGAGGGGGGGGGGGGGGTAGGGCGGACAGTGGGGATGATCCATGTGAGGTGCTTGATCTGAGAGTTTATGTGAATAATATGCCAGGACTTTGTCACCAATGGGAACAAGTTTATTCTTCTGTTTATCGTCTGTCCATCCTAATACCTATTTGCTACTACTAAAGGCCAATAAATTTTAAAAACATGTAAAGATATGACCACACGTCAGATTTCCTGATGTAGTTTTGGAAGCCAAAATCAGGAGTGGATCACTAGGAAAGTAAGTATTAAGAACAGATGTTCCTCTTTTTTGAATTAACTCCTGGTTCTGGCTTTAACTCCTGGTTCTGGCTTCCAAAACTGGACCAAGAAACCTGACCGTGTCATAACCCCTGGAAATTAGCAAAGGCAAATGAATCAAGCCAGCAAAAGAGGTAATATGGGCAATCACAATACATTAGTAAGTGCCTTGTATTAACTTTGTCTACATGATAAATACTGTTTACTGAAGTGAGACAACTCCTTTGATAGATGAGGATTCATTATTGATGCACACCAATGTTTTTTATTTTTTTTTTCATTTTAATAAAGATTTTAATAGCACTGGCAGTTCTTCTCAGCATGACTTGAATAGGGGCTGTAGACACAAGGCACCCAAGAAATATTGATGAAACTGAACTGAAACACATTCATATGGGGGGATGGGGGGATGGGGGGGGGGGGGTCTTAAAGAGGATCTGTCATCTACCAGCTCTGCTTTTAGACATACTTGTGTACTTCACTGAATAATCATGCTAATGTTTGAATAATTAGTTACAGAGATTGTACAATTCCTATTTTAAATTCTAGCCCCTATAAAGTATGAAATATCCAACCATTCATAGTAAATGCCCACTGGGTAAGCTTAAATCTTATAATACTCCCCCCCCCCCAGAACACTAGAATAATAAATATTTTAACTTACTATCATTGTCCATTCCCTGCAAATGTATTAAGACTGGTGTTTCAGATGCCAGTCATAGATTGAACTCTGTTGGAGTTAAATGCACAGACTTTGCCAAGAGACCTCTAAATACATTTGACACATCTTCCAGCAGTTTGTGCGGCAGAAGACCAATTCTATTCTAGCTATGAACTGGTGTAGATTTAAGCCATAATTTATACCAGTTTCTGGCATAACTGATAGTAAATCCACCTTTCCTGATAAACCCATGTCACTTTTCACAACACTTTTGAAAAGTGGTGAGAAGTAAGGTCGTTTAAAAATTACATTGCCAATATGGCATGGGCCATCATTTTTTTTACACCATTAAAGTGGCCTAAAGCCAGTGATAAACCTGCCCTTCTATGTAATAAAATCAGGGACAGACCCTTCACAGAATACTGACAGCAAATGTAAAATAAAATAAAAAAGATTAAATAAAACTTTGTTCCAAAAAGACAGAATCCTTGTCCCCGTCTTCAGTTTTAAGTACTTAAGAACTTAAAGTCAGGTCCATAAATAATGGGACATCGACACAATTTTGGCTCTATACACGACCACAATGGATTTGAAATGAAAAGAACAAAATGTGTTTTAACTGCAGACTGTCAGCTTTAATTTGAGGTTATTTACATTCAAATCAGGTAAACAGTGTAGGAATTACAACAGTTTGCCTCCCACTTGTTAAGGGACCGAAAGTAATGGGACAATTGGCTTCTCAACTGTTCCATGGCCAGGTGTGTGTTATTCCCTCATTATCCCAATTACAATGAGCATATAAAAGGCCGAGAGTTCATTTCAAGTGTGCTATTTGCATTTGGAATCTGTTGCTGTGAACTCTTAAGATGAGATCCAAAGACCTGTCACTATCAGTGAAGCAAGCCATCATTAGGCTGAAGAAAAACTAACAAACCCATCAGAGAGATAGCAAAAACATTAGGCGTGGCCAAAAGAACTGTTTGGAACATTCTTAAAAGGAAGGAACGCACTGGTGAGCTCAGCAACACCAAAAGACCACGGAAAATAACTGTGGTGGATGACCAAAGAATTATTTTCCTGGTGAAGAAAACACCCTTCACAACAGTTGGCCAGATCAAGAACACTCTCCAGGAGGTAGGTGTATGTGTGTCAAAGTTAACAATCAAGAGAAGACTTCCCCAGAGTGAATGCAGAGGGTTCACCACAAGATGTTAACCATTGGTGAGCCTCAAAAACAGGAAGGCCAGATTAGAGTTTGCCAAACGACATCTAAAAAAGCCTTCACAGTTCTGGAACAACATCCTATGGACAGATGAGACCAAGATCAACTTGTACCAGAGTGATGGGAAGAGAAGAGTGTAGAGAAGGAAAGGAAATGCTCATGATCCTAAGCATACCACCTCATCAGTAAAGCATGGTGATGGTAGTGTCATGGCGTGGGCATGTATGGCTGCCAATGGAACTGCTTCTCTTGTATTTATTGATGATGTGACTGCTGACAAAAGCAGCAGGATGAATTCTGAAGAGTTTCGGGCAATAGTATCTGCTCATATTCAGCCAAATGCTTCAGAACTCATTGGATGGCGCTTCACAGTGCAGATGGACAATGACCCAAAGCATACTGCAAAAGCAACCAAAGAGTTTTTTAAGGGAAAGAAGTGGAATGTTATGAAATGGCCAAGTCAATAACCTGACCTGAATCAAATTGAGCATGCATTTCACTTTCTGAAGACAAAACTGAAGGGAAATGCCCCAAGAACAAGCAGGAACTGAAGACAGTTGCAGTAGAGGCCTGGCAGAGCATCACCAGGGATGAAACCCAGCATCTGGTGATGTCTATGCGTTCCAGACTTCAGGCTGTAATTGACTGCAAAAGATTTGCAACCAAGTATAAAAAAGTGAAATTTTGATTTATGATTATTATTATGTCCCATTACTTTTGGTCCCTTAACAAGTGGGAGGCACATATGCAAACTGTTGTAATTCCTACACTGTTCACCTGATTTGGATGTAACTACCCTCAAATTAAAGCTGTCTGCAGTTAAAGCACATCTTGTTCATTTCATTTCAAATCCACTGTGGTGGTGTATACAGCCAAAAATGTTAGAATTGTGTCGATGTCCCAATATTTATGGACCTGACTGTATGTACTGCCGTCTAAAGAAAAGTATGAAATGTTGTACACAGTTAAATGACAAACTTTCGAAGTCAAATATGTTGGCTACAATATGGGAAGTTGAGATCTCATTTAAAGCTTCATGTCTTAAACCATAATTTGATTTGGTAAGCGAAGTAACTAATTGTCTGCTTTAAAGAACATTGTTGCTGAGTATAAAATCAAAGAGACCCTTGAGTAATGAAAATGTGTTTTTGTCTTGCTTTTGAGTGGTTTTTGTAAAGGTCACGTTAAAGTGTATGGATGCTGAGCTCTCAGTCACGTATTCTCTGAGAATAGACCCTTCATAAGGAACCTGCTCTTTCTGTGTGCATTGAGCCTACACAACCTTCGCTCTTCTCATCAACAAGAGGCCAACAGAGACCTAGTAAGAACTCAGAAAGATAACAAATCTTATACATGGAACTTGTTGACTAAAACAGCTAAAAAACAAAACTGAGATGAGCTTTCACAATAACAAATACATGGAAATTATAAAATGCCTGAAGAATTTGTGGTGTTAAGAATTATTTTTAATATACATATAGTCTAGTTTGACAAGTTTTTGTCAAGTCAAAACATTTACGACTTAAAAGGTATTCAGTTTCCAGTGGCAGAAAACTAACTAAAAACTAAAAACTAAGAAGCATGTATTTTTCTGAAGAAAAAACCTCTAACACTAGGTATCATAGAACATCACAGCTATCAGTTTTTAGAATTTTTGAACTGTTTGTGTTTCTGCTCATTCTTTTAGCCAACATTTTACCATGGTAAGAAAAAAAAAAGTCATACACAATCTTGCCACAATGTGTAACCTTCAAGAATGAACTTTAGAGGTGATTATGCGTAAAAAAATATTCGGGCATGATTTTAAAAACTGAAAGCAAATTAATGGAAAATTAGGAAGTATCATAAAAGCAAAAGGTATCTCAGTCAGCTTTCCCCGATGCTGAGATTCAAACCTAGGATTTTTAGATCTCATCAGGAGAAGCAGACTTGGGTATACTGTCGATGTGTCAAAAGAGTATTAAACAGTAAATGTGTGGGATTACAGGGCCAGACAGGAAGACCATGAAGGTGTCTGGCTCTCTCACTCAAGGGGATAGGGGAGCAGCTAAGAGGCAACGGTGGTGGTAGGGTGGTGCTTTGAGGAGCTAGACCCTCCGTTCGGGGCATGGGAAACATAATTAGCATATGAAATAAACTGCAGATTTCTCAAAAATGGGCCATGGATTTCAATAAGAGAAAGGTTGTTTCACTCAGCATAATCAACTTTACCAGTAATTCACTTCAATGGGACTGCAAAAGATGTGTACAGCACTCCATGTGCTGTCCGTATATATCACGGTCACTCTCAGGCTAGGTGTTAGAAGGTCAGAGAGGCTGTCTGCATGTGATGCCATCTGACAGCCTCTTTTGGTTTCACTTTGTTGTTGATGGGTATGACCACAACTCTTGTCAGGTGTAGCATAGAGGTCATTACTATTTAAGTATGGCTACTTCCGTCACTCCTTGTGGTGTATAGCTAAATTTGCAAGTGGAAGAGCTGGTGTGTGTTGTCTCCTCTGGTGTTCCTGCTCTTTCTTCTACTTTAGGAGTTAAGTGTCTCATTCCTTTGTATTTGTTTTGTGTTGTTTCCCCTGGCTTCTGGTATCTGGTCTGAGTCAAGACCCCTGTTCTTTCTGCTTAAGGAACGGATCGTCTTTGGGCCCTATTACTATCTCAGGGCATTACAGGGTAAGTTAGGCTTTAGGTTCCAGTGAATGAACGGTCCTACCACTGAGGTCCGTTCATTCGGTTAGCAGTTAGGGCTAGGGTTAGGATTCATTAGGTGGTGACCTTTTCTTCTCCCTAGCTTCTAGGCCAGATACTTTCCTTCCCCTCTTGTGTTTCATGTGGTGTTCCCTCCCACACCTCGTTGTGACATTATACACCGCCAAAACTGCCATATTGTTTGTATCAGTGCGGCAATGGATCCAATCCCTGTACTGGTCGGACAACTACAGTGGTTGTCTTTGGAGGTTGCTGACCTCTGCAATACCGTTGCACAGATCCAGAGACCTCTGGCAGCTAGTTCCGACTGTGGGAATCAGGCCTGCCCTGAACCTAAGGTTGCTCTCCCAGACAGGTTTTCAGGGGCAGTGATAATTTCACCCTGTTTAGGGAGTCATGTAAATTATATTTTAAGCTGCGTCCTCGCTCTTCTGGTGATGATAGTCAAAGAGTGGGTATCATCATGTCACTGAGACTGGATCACAGTCCCTCCAGTCGGTGTATGAGTTTTTCAGAGCTCTGGGTTTGATTTACGATGACCCGGATCGGATTTCCCTGGCCGAGACTAAGTTGCGTGGCTTGCGGCAGGGAAAGCGGTCTGCGGAGATCTACTGCTCTGAATTTAGGAGGTAGGCTACAGATACGGAGTGGAATGATCCAGTTCTGCATAGTCAATTCTGTCAGGGATTATCTAAGAGGCTGAAAGATGCTTTGGCCTTTTACGAGAATCCTGAGTCTTTGGAGGCAGCCATGTCACTTGTTGTATGTATAGATAGAAGTCTGAGAGAGAGATCTAAAGTCCTTCATTCTCAGGAGGTACTATCATATGAGATGGCGGCTCCCTCTGATACTTTGGGTGGAGAGACTCTCGAGTTTATGCCTTGTGATCAGCCTATGCAGCTAGGAGGAGCTACTCCTGGGGCTGCTGGTAAGAGCTTTGGTCATATGAAGGGGGTCTGTTTTTGTTGTGGAAAGAAGGGACATTTTGTGAATAGTTGTCCGTTCTTGCAGCGTCAAGGTAAAAACAAGAAAAATACATTTAATCCCCAAGTTACTATTGGTGGTGTGGGTGGGGAGCAAGAAAACTTACTTTTGTCTTTTACTGGTAGTACCAGATTTCTCCTGTCTGCCGAGGTGGTGCTAGAGTCCAAAACTGTGAAAATCAAAGTATTTATCGACAGTGGGGCAGGGGTTAACCTGATTGATGGACAGTTCGTTCATATGCATGGTTTGACTACTAGTGCACTAGAGAAAAGTATTTCTGTCTTTGCAATTGTTTCAGCACCTCTTACCCAAAAATGCCTGTCGCATGTGGTGAATGACAATCATTTAAGAGTGGGTGATTTTCATCAGGAATCTATCTCATGTTATGTGTTGGAGGGTCTGCCTGCTCCGTTAGTGTTAGGTCTACCGTGGTTAAGCAATCATAACCCTACCATTGATTGGCATGCGAGACAGATTCTTGATTGGAGTGAATTTTGCATAGACAACGGTCTTAATACATCGTTCTCTCTGGTCACCACTAAAGCTGTACCCTCGTTGATTTCCAAATTTTCTAATGTATTTTCTGAGAGTGGTAACCAGGAGTTACAGTCACATCAGGAATGTGATTGTTCCGTCAATCTTATTCCCGAAGCTAAACTGCCCAAATCTCGGTTGTATAATCTTTCGGAACGCAAAAGAAATGCTATGTGAGAATATACGGTATATCCAAGAGTTTGGCGAAGGGACATATCAGACCATCCAAATCCCCTGTAGCTGCTGGCTTTTTCTTTGTAAAAAAGAAGAATGGTACACTGAGGCCATGTCTGGACTTCCGTGAGCTCAACCATATTATCGTCCGTGATCTTTACTCTCTTCCTTTAATCCTGGATTTTTTAAATCAGATTGTCGATGCCAAGGTGTTCTCTAAGTTGGATCTGAGGGGGGCTTATAATCTATTAAGGATCAAAGAGGGGAATGAGTGGAAGACTGCATTAATACCCCTGAGGGCCATTTTGAGAATCTGGTCATGCCTTTTGGGTTAACCAATGCTCCAGCGGTTTTTCAACACTTTGTCAATGACTGACATCTTTCATCATCTAGTGGGGAGGTTTGTTGTTGTATATCTGGACGACATATTAATTTATTCTCCTGATATGGAGACTCATCAGGATCATGTGCGACAGGTGTTACAGGGCCTAAGAGAGAATAAGTTATATGGTAAGATGGAAAAGTGTGTATTTGCAGTTCAGGAAGTGCAATTCCTGGGTTACCTGCTCTCATCCTCAGGTTTTCGTATGGATTCTGAGAAAGTCTGTGCCTTGTTGGACTGGGATAGATCTGAAAATCTTAAGGCGCTTATGCGGTTTTTGGGGTTTACCAACTAATTTATCCTGAACTATTCGACTGTGGTAAACCTTTAACAGA